>NC_135479.1:55688348-57135398 GCF_052094955.1 Ictidomys tridecemlineatus
TGTCGTTAAAAGTAATAACTTTGGTGGCAGATGTGGTACCCTTGTACTTCCTGTTGAGCCTTGATGTGGCCTCAGACTCCTTCACTGCTCTGGTCAGTTACTTCAATAAATCTGAGTAGGCACAAGGGGGAAACCTATTTTCTATCACTGTTAATAGAGTCCTTTTACTTGAAAGGTAACATATCTGTGATTCAGGCTGTATTCACTCATTTAGACTGACCCATCTAGCACTGATCTGATTAAGGATGTCTGTCTTTCCTTTAAAATGTTAAGATATTTATACTTTAAAAGAGTTCAGCCATTAGAATCTACAGTGTAGAAAGAGTATGTGTAAACCGTGAGCAATGGCACACACCTGTAATCCCAGCCACTCAGGAAGCTGAGTCAGGATGATCAAAAGCTTGAAGCCAGCCTGAGCAACTTAGAAAGCTCCTCTCTCGGGCTGGGGATGTGGCTCAAGCGGTAGCGCGCTCGCCTGGCATGTGTGCGGCCCGGGTTCAATCCTCAGCACCACATACCAACAAAGATGTTGTGTCCGCCGAGAACTAGAAAATAAATAATAAAAATTCTCTCTCTCTCACTCTCTCTTTAAAAAAAAAAAAAAAAAAAAAAAAAAAAAGCTCCTCAAAACAAAGGAAGGTCCAGAGATGTAGCTCAATGCTACAGCACTTGCCTAGCATGCACAAGACCATGGATGCCATCACCAGGAACACAAAATTTAAAAAAAAAAAGTATATATGTGTGTGATATCTATGTGAAGTTCATAAAAAATCTATTAGTTTAATCTACATTCTGTTAATCAGGAGTCTCTGGATATCATTCAGGTCACTCACTGAATTGCATTCATCATGAGGTAGGTGCACTTAACATTTTTTAACGGTTCCAAAAGTTAAGGCAAAGATTCGGACCCAGAATTCTACAGGGCAAGTCACAAGCAAGTGGAAAGGCAAGTCCAGACCCCAAGGGAGAGGGTTTGCACACAGGCTGGCACTCTGCACTTACAGAGTGAGCCAGACCCTGCAGGGTACCCTTATAATTCACAGCAACCTGAACCACTGCATTAGAAATGGGGGCCTTCGGAATGAAGAAGAAGGGAGGAGGGGAGAGTGTGGGGAAGTACTGGGGAGCAAAATCTAGCGAACTATGCTATGTGCATGTACAAATATACCACAATTAAGTCCGCTTACATAGGATGATAATGCACTAATTAAAATTATAGCAATGATGATGGGAGATCAGTAGAGAACAAGTTGATCTGGGGCAGAGAAGAGGAGAAGAAAGGGGAAGGTATTGGGGAAGAAGACAGCAAATTGGGTTATGTGCACGTACGAATATAGCATAATGAGTCCCACTATTATGTATAACTATAATGCACCAATAAAAAATTAAAAACAATAGAAAGTAAAAGTAAAAAAGAGATGGGGTCTTCAAGAAATTGCCACAATTTTGACAGAACCAAAATTGCAAAGTTTAATTTAAAGATGGTTTTTGATGTAAACCCTTCTTTACAAATTCCATCTAGCAGTTGCAAGAGGATCCCCTTAAAGTTGACTGTATATATCCATCACCCTGATCTATTGGAGGAAATAGGTCTTTGTAGGCTTTGGCTTCTGTATTTCTTTATTTGTGGTGAGGGGGCAGGGCAGATACTGGGGATTGAACTCAGGGACCCAGGGGCACTTGACCACTGAGCCACATCTCCACCCCTATTTTGTTTTTTATTTAGAGACAGGGTCTCACTGAGTTGCTTAGCATCTCACTTTTGCTGATGCTGGCTTTAAACTTGAGATCCTCCTGCCTCAGCTTCCCCAGCCACTGGGATCACAAGCGTGTGCCACTGCATCTGTTGGCTTCTGTGTTTCTGAGCTGCAAGCAGAAGCCTGGAGGGCTGCAGGAGAGTCAAGCTTTGGAGTAAGGTTGTAGCAGATATCATTCACAGATGGTTTAAGGTCCACAGTGGGAAGAGGTTGTGTTTTCCAAAACACTATCAGCAGACAGTTGAGACTAACATTGCTGGAGTAGGGAATGTTTTTAAGGACCACACTGTGTGACACAGACTTTGCAAAGAATACTTAACAGGACAGTCCTTGTGGCATCCACCGCTGGTGACACCTCCCATTGCCTGGGTGGGGGAGCCAGAGGAATCTGAGGCAGATTGTTTCCAAGGACCTCCTGTCCCCTTACTCTTCCCCCTCTCACTCTCTCACTTCAGGGGGAGCTGACCATGACCGGCGACATGGAAAACTTACAGAACGCCCTGTACCTAGATATGGTGCCAGAGCCCTGGGCCAGGCGAGCCTACCCTTCCACAGCAGGCCTGGCAGCCTGGTTTCTAGATCTCCTCAACAGAATCAAGGAGCTGGAGACGTGGACAGGTGACTTTGCAATGCCCTCCACTGTGTGGCTGACAGGCTTCTTCAATCCCCAGTCCTTCCTGACTGCCATCATGCAGTCCATGGCTCGTAAGAACGAGTGGCCACTGGACCAGATGGCCCTGCAGTGTGATGTGACAAAGAAAAACAGAGAGGAGTTCCGGAGTCCTCCTCGGGAAGGGGCCTACATTCACGGCCTCTTCATGGAAGGTGCCCGCTGGGACACACAGGTAAGGCCTGGGACGAGCCAAGGAGTATTCTCTGGTGGGCTGATTAAATAAATGTTGCCTCCCATAAAGTCTGACTACTAAAGGAGATGCCCCTGAATCTTCCTACCTAGACAACCTTTCTTTCTTGGAGGTCATTTTTACTCAGTCAAGGGTAGTGGAGAGAACATAGACTTTGCAGATGGAGTAGAACAGAGCGGCTGAAAGCGAGCACTCTGAGCCAGACTGGCTCACTCTGAAAATCATCACCACCATTTAGTAACTGTGATCTTGAGTGTCGTTTTACCTTGTAAGATCTCAGTGTACTCAACTTCTAAATGGGAAAGTAGAGACACTGAAAATCGAAGAAGGTACTATGTAAGATTCTTGAAAGACGCCTGGCACATCGACTATGCTGGAAAGTGCTAGGGACAGGCATCTCTGCTGCCATGTGATCTCAGGATATTCTTTAACTTCTCTGGTCCCACCTTCCTCATCTATGAGCTCTAGATAGGCAGGAATTCCTTCTGCCTTTTATATTGTTCTATATCAGCAAAAAAAGAGCCCATAGATGTCATCTAAAGTGAATTTTTAAAAAATCTTCACTGAAAACTAATAAAAATTAGCCAAGTCACCATAGATTGGAGATGTTTAGTCACAGTTAAGAAACTGGCAAACAGGCACAGATGGCTGAAGTAACCAAATGAGCAAAGGATAACTCTAAAGCAAGTTTACACTTGGTATACACATGATCTAGAAAGTCTACCTAGGGCCATATCCCACTCAGTGGATGACACTAAACTATTCCCAGAAGACAATACCAATCTAACCATGCAAAACTGTTAAAAGATCTTGAATATCACAGGAAGTTCTAGGAATATGCATATGAAAATGTATAGGGTTCAATGGTGTCCCCCCCCAAAATTCACATCACCCAGAAGAAAAATGAAACCTTATTTATTTAGAAATAGGGTCTTTGTAGATGTAAGATGAAACCCTAAGTCCAATGACTGGACCCTTCAAGAAGTCCTTGGGGAGACATTAAAGAAAATGCCTTATGAATACAGCAGCAGAGGTGAGTGTGTTGTGGGTGCCAAAGAATGCCAAGGATTACCAGCAGCCACCAGATACTAGAAGTTTCTCCCTCAGAGCCTCCAGATGGACCACCCTGTCTACTCCTTAAGACCTCCAGCCTCCCAAACTGTGAGAAAGCAAGTTTGTTTATTTTAAGCCACCAAAGCTCATACGGCAATTTATTAGACCAGTCCTAGGAAAACAATGAGAGAGCCAACAGAAAGGACAGTAAAGTAAAACAATGTTCAAACAACCCACATTTTAAGAGGGTTTCTCTCTCCATCTGAACCTTTGTAGAAGTCTGTCCATTGAGATCTCATACAGATTTTACTAGGTGCACAGTGGCCCAGGGCACTGAGCTAGGATCCCCAAGAACACCAAAATGAGACAAGTACAGAAAGAGAAACAGGAAAGAAGCCCAGAAGGAAGGGCAGTAACACTCTGGAAGAGTAAAAAGTATGTCAATTCTAATCACTAACCTCTCATTTTTTCATACCTTATGGCAAATTATAATTTTCCAAAAATCAACATCTGTCCCCCATTAACTCTTATTTTCAAGTGTTCTATCCCAGAAAGATGTCAGCAAAAATGAAAGTCAGTTTTGGGATATAGCTCATTGTACAGCAAGCCTTTGTCTAGCAAGTGTCAGGCCCTGGGTTTTATCCTCACTATCATACATACAGAAAAAAAATGGAAGAGTCAGGAAGTCTCCAAAAATTTTTCCTTCCATAAAGCAGTACTAGCAAAAAAAAAATTAGAATGAACTTTTATCAAAACTGGAAACTAATCAAAGGCTTTCAGCAATCCAAAGAGTTATTCAAGAAAAAATGGCTGAATGCCAGTGAGAAACTTTGTAGCCATTTTTTTTCTTTGGTGTGTGTGTGTGTGTCTGTGTCTGTGTCATGAGTGTGTGTGTGTGTGTGTGTGTGTGTGTGTGTGTGTGTGTCTGTCAGTCTGTCTGTCTGTGTCGGGGGTACTACCAGGGCCTCAAACAAGCTAGGCAAATGCTCTGTTGCTCAGCAATATCCCCAGCCCTTTTTATTTTGAGATAGAGACCCAAAAAGTTCCCAACCAGGCCTCAAACTTAGAATCCCCCTGCCTCAGCTTCCCAAGTAACTGAGGTTATAGGCCTGTGCCACTGTGCATGACAGCAGAAGAGAAAATCATCTCATTGCTTACCATTCTCATCTCTCATTCTCATCAATGAGAATAATAACTGACTTCTCATCAGAAACCATGAGTCCCAGAAGGCAGGAGGATTACACAGACAAAAGGCTAAAAGAAAAGATAGTCTATACACAGCAAAACAAAAATGAAGAAATAAGACATTTCCAGGATGGAGAAGAGAGAAATAGGAATTTGTCACTAGCAGACCATCCTTCCAAGAAATACTAGAGGGGAAATAAGAGTACAGGGAGGGAATGGGGGAGAGAGGAGGGAAGGGAAAGGGAAACTGGGGACTGAATTAGAACAATTTATATTCCATGATTTTATAATTATATCAAAATGAATCCTAATGTTCTGTATAACTGAAAAAGAACCAATTAATAAAAGGAAAAAATAAATACTAAAGGGAATCCTTCAAGTTGAAACAAAATAACACTAGACAGTAACTCAAGTCTACCTGAAGAAAAAAGTATAAGTGTATGGATGCACTTTTAATTTATAACCTTTATTTTTCTCCTGAGTTAAAGGACAACTGTATAAGGCAATAGTTATAAATCTGTGTCGATAGGCATAAAATACATATATAAATAGATATGTGATTTGAATGATGAAAACAACCCAGAGGGAGGGAATGAAGCAAGGATTTATATACTATTGAAATTAAGTTGGAATTAATTTGAGGTATACTGTTATATGTTGAATGTTTATTATAATCCCCAAGGCAACCACTGTGAAATAATTTTATAGTGAATTAGAAGATATCTATGAACATGAAAGAAGACTAATGTAAGAATTGAGGAATAAAAGCAAATACCAAAGTAGCAGACTTAAGTCCTATTTGATCAGTAATTACATTAAATATAAATGGACTAATTTATAATGAAAAGGCAGAATGAAGTTTGTTCTTTTTAGTTACACATGACAGTAGAATGCCTTTTGGCCTATCATACATACATGGAGTATAACTTCCCATTCTTGTGGATGTACATGATGTAGAATTACACTGGTAGGATATTCATATGTGAACATACCACATTGTGCTTTATATGTGGAAGAGCACCTAGGTTAGTTCCATAGCTTAGCTATTGTGAATTGAGCTGCTATAAACATTGATGTAGTTGCATCACTATAGTATGCTGATTTTAAGTCCTTTGGCCAAGAAAGGGGATGACTGTGTCAAATGGTGTTTCCATTCCAAGTTCTCCGAGGAATCTCCATACTGCTTTCAAGGGTAATTGCACCAATTTGCAGTCCCACCAGTAATGTAGGAGTGTGCCTTTTTCCCCACATCCTCACCAACATTGTTACTTGTATTCTTGATAATTGCCATTTTGACTAGAGAAAATGAAGTCTCAGTATAGTTTTAATTTGCATTTCTGTAATTGCTAGAGATGTTGAATAATTTTTCATATATTTTCATATATTCATATTTCTTTTTTTGTGAAGTATCTGTTCATTCAGTTCCTCTGCCTATTTATTGATTGGGTTATTTGGGGGGGTTGTTTTGTTTTGTTTGGTATTAAGTTTTATGAGTTCTTTATGTATCCCAGAGATTAATGTTCTGAGGTGCAGGTGGTAAATATTTTCTCCCATTCTGTAGGCTCTCTTTTTATGTTCTTGATTGTTTCCTTTGCTGTAAAGAAACTTTTTAATTTGATAAAAATCCCATTTATTGATTCTTGATTTTACTTCTTGTGCTTTAGGAGTCTTTGTTGAGGAATCCAGTTCCTAAGCCGACATGATAGAGATTTGGACCTACTTTTCTTCTAGTAGGTACAGGGTCTCTGGTCTAATGCCTAAGTTGATCCACTTTGAGTTGAATTTTGTGCAGGGTGAGAGATAGAGGTCTAATTTCATTTTATTACACATGGATTTCCAGTTTTCCCAGCACCATTTGTTGAAGAGGCTATCTTTTCTCCAATGTATGTTTATGGTGCCTTTGTCTATGTGAGATAACTGTATATATGAAAGTTTGTATGTATGTCTTCTATTCTGTATCATGGGTCTTCATGTCTGTTTTGGTACTAATATGCTGTTTTTCTTACTATAACTGTAGTATAATTTAAGATCTAGTATTGTGATGCCTCCTACTTCACTTTTCTTGCTGAGGATTGCTTTGGCTATTCTGGACCTCTTATTTTTCCAAATGAATTTCATGACTACTTTTTCTATTTCTGTGAATAACATCATTGGAACCTTAATAGGAATTTCATAAAATCTTTATCATGCTTTTGGTAGTATGGCCATCTTGACAATATTAATTCTGCCTATCCAAGAACACAGGGGATCTTTTTCCATCTTCTAAGGTCTTTTTCAATTCTTTCTTTAGTGTTCTGTAGTTTTAATTGTAGAGGACTTTCACCTCTTTTGTTAGATTGATTCCCAAATATTTTATTTTCTTTTAGGATAATGTGAATGGGATAGTTTTCCTAATTTCTTTTTTCATTTTGATTCATCACTGATATAGGAACACAATTGATTTATGGGTGTTAATTTTATATCCTGCAACTTTGTTGAATTCATTTGTGAGTTCTAGGAGTTTTCTGGTATAGTTTTTGGGTCTTCTAAATAAATAATCATGTTGTCAACAAATAGGGATATTTTGAGTTCCTCTTTTCCTATTTGTATCCCTTTAATTTCTTTCTCTAATTGTTCTGGCTAGAGTTTCCAGGACTATATGTTGAATAGAAGTTGCAAAAGGGCATCCTTGTCTTGTTCAAGTTTTAAGAGGGAATGCTTTCAATTTTTCTCCATTTAGAATGATAGTGGCCTTGGGCTTAGCATATACAGCTTTTACAATATTGAGATATGTTCCTACTACCCCTAGTTTTTCTTGTTTTTTGAACGTGAGTGAATTGTTGTAGTTTGTCAAATGCTTTTTCTGCATCTATTGAGATAATCATGTGATTCGTGTCTTTAAGTCTACTGATATGATTAATGTTTATTTATTTCCATATGTTGAACCAAACTTTCATCCCTGAGATGAACCCCCCTTGATCATGGTGCACTATCTTTTAAGTATGTTTTTGTGGGCAATTTGCCAGTATCTTATTAAGAATTTTTGCATCTATGTTCATCAGGGATATTGGTCTCAATTTTTTTCCTTGATGTGTCTTTGTCAGGTTTTGGTATCAGGGTGATACTAGATAGATATCTATGAACATGAAAGAACACAAGTGGAAGAATGAGGAACAAAAGCAAATACTGAAGTAGCAGACTTAAGTCCTATTTGATCAGTAATTACATTAAATATAAATGGACTAAACCTCATAATGAAAAGGCAGAATGAATTTTAAAAAACAAATGATAAACCCACCCATGATCCAACTGTAAGCTGTTTATAAGAGATATTTAAGATTCAAAGACATAATGGGTTGAAAGTAAACAGATGGAAGAAAATGCGCTATGAAAACAGTAACCAAAAAAGAGCATAGGGACTAAACTATTATCAGATACAATAGACTGTATAAGACAAACACTGTTGCATTCCTGGAGAAAATGTAGGAGAGAGAAATTAGAGACAAAGTAGGACATTTTATGACAAAAAGATCAAGCCATCAAAAAGATAAAATGAGTATAAACATATACGCACCTAAGAAAAGAGCCCTCAAAATATATGAAATTAAAGCAAACAGGATTGAATATCCAGTTCAACCAGTGATAATGATAAATGCTAATGGTTACAGAGTTTCTTTTTGGGATAATAAAAATGATCTTGAATAATAATTGGTAATGATTATACAGATTTGTAAATATGTTAAAAACCAATGAAAACCTACACTTAAAGAGGATTAGTTTTAGCCAAATGTGTGGGGGCATACCTATAAATTCAGCTACTCAGAAGGCCGGGTAGTAGGATCACAAATTTGAGGCCAACCTAGATAGTTTAGTGATACCCTGTCTCAAAATTTAAAATGTGGGTATAGCTTGGTGATAGAGCACTCTTGGGTTCAATATCCAATACCAAGAACAACAACCAAACAAATTGAAAGGGGTTGGTTTTAGAGTATGCAAAAAAAAAGTTCTATCTCTGTTCTTACTCCTTATCATAAACACTAAATTTTAGAGGACAAGGGGGCCCCCACTGCTCATTTTCATTCTGGTACTCACTGTGCCTTGTATCAGCCTCTAAATGAACTGAAAAGGCACATCTTTCCCTTTAAATAAACTTCATGAAAACAAACCAAACACTATCTACAACATAGGAGCTTACATGACGTAACACAACATGGACAGCATTAAGGAATTTGTGAATCACTCTGGATCATCATTTCCCAAAGTATGTTCCATAAAACAGCAGCATGTATGAGATGAACAGACTATGAAAAAAAAAAGTGGGTGGGAGGGTTCCTGTGGTCCTGTTTAGAAAAGATAATTTTTATCATCCCCAAAAGAAACTCTGTAACCATTAGGTTAAATATAGTTAAAGTATTCATCTTTACTGCAAGAACTTCTTGCCTTCAGTGTGGCAAGTATACATTATCAAGCTTCAAGTACATATCAATGGTGTGATGAGCACCATTTCCCAAATTTATTCAACCAAGGGACTCTCTTGTTCCTCAAAACATTTCTCAGGACTAGTAGAAAAAACTCAAGTCAACTAGATAACTCTATTGAGACATCTCAGAAAATCATAGGGAGTTGGGTGACGGATATAGTTCAGTGGTAGAATGCTACAAGGAAGGAAGGAAACTCTAGGGAGGCTCCATCTGGAAAGTTAAAAATGGTTATATCTTTATTATATGATTAAAGTTAGATTATATATCTCTCTCTTCTCAAAAAGTTGACATAATCTAGAAGTGAATGAAATCGTATATGAAACTGAAGAGACGCAGAAACAGCACATAATCAAAGCCTTAAGAGCTAAAGCATTTGCAGAGTTAGCATCTGTGTCTTCATCCTCTTTAAATTCCCAACACCTAGTATGACATCCATCAAACAGCTGCACTCAATAGTCTTTTAAAAACGAATGAATGAGAAAACTAGGGCAAAGTCAAGCACCAATAATAAATAAAAAACTTCTGGAACTCTATTTCAAGAGGTGATTTTAGCCTGAAAAGATAGAAATGCATTTTCCCAGTATCGGATGCCTTCCACTGGGGTGATAGAGAGAAACCAGAAGAGGGCAGGCAGAAAGGCAGCCAAGGACATCCCACTCTCTTGTTCCTTGGATCTTCTAACAGAAGCAAGGATGGCTGGCTGGGCTCTGGGTCTGATCTAAGATGTTTCTTCTCATGTTCTTATCCTCAGGCTGGGATCATTACAGAGGCAAAGCTGAAGGACCTGACACCCTCCATGCCTGTGATGTTCATCAAGGCCATTCCTGCAGACAAGCAGGATTGCCGCAGTGTCTATTCTTGTCCAGTGTACAAGACTTGTCAGCGGGGACCCACTTACGTGTGGACTTTCAACTTGAAGACTAAGGAAAATCCTTCCAAGTGGGTTCTAGCTGGAGTAGCCTTACTTCTCCAGATTTAGCTTTCTGAGAAAACAAGAAAAGAGGGTAAGCCAGAGGCTCCCTGTCAGACAGGTGGGTGAGGGTTACCACAGACACTTAGATAAGAAATCATAAGCACTCAACTTCTGTGGGATTCCCCTGTGGGACATGAGAAAAGGGTGCTTAAAAGTGAAGCTGAGCTGGCTTTTGGGCCCGGGAACTCTGGTAGGAGAATTTGTAGTACTGAACCTCTTCTAATAAAGTGATTTATTCTTCAACTGTGTCTAGTCCAGACTTTTGAGAGTTTCTGAGTCATCAGGGATTAGGAAAAGTCCAAGAGAAACAAGCCACAAACACAAGCCCCGTTACATGATGCTATCCTCAATGCTCTAGCTCCCAAGGACCCCAAGCAGAATTGGCATCACCCGTGAATCAGCATCTCCATCTTCTTCAGCTGTCTGGGTGATTTGCCTGCATGTTATAGAAATACTACACTTGATTAGAGGGTCACCCAAATTTTTCTGTAAAGAGCCAGAGAGCAAATATTTGAGGGTTTGTTTGCAGGTCATATTGTCTGTTTCAACTACTCTGCCATTGTAGCCCAAATGCAGCCTAGACAATATGTAAATGAACAGGTGGGCTGCATTCCCATGAACCTTACAGAAACAAGCAATGGGTCATTTTAATGATCCCTATTGTAAAGGCTAAGGGAAGTACATATGTGATATTGATCTTTCATTAATTCACATATCTACTGTTTTTGTCTAACCCCTACAATTTTCTGAGAATACAACTGTGAACAAGCAAGCAGGTTGTTTCTCTGTATCTCTATTATTTTAAGATTACTTAAGAGGGAGAAACTCTTCCTCTAAAAGTGTAGATGAATTTTCACGACTCCAAGAGGCTATTTGGTAAGAAAAGTCTGGGAGGCTTTCCTCTGGGATCATTATTGCTTCATATTCTTTCGGACTTTATTATTATTATTATTAATTGCTACTTAATTCAGTGGTTCTTAAACTAGAGCAGGTATTAACAAGTCCTCCAGGGAACTGAGAATTTCTGATTTCATAGCCTTAACAAAATGACACTGCTGCTGGTCTGGAGGCCATACTTTGAGAACTGGATTTAAAACACCAAATTGGGCTGAGGATGTGGCTCAGTGGTAGTGTTTGCCTGGCACAAACAGGCCCTGGGTTCAATCTCTAGCAAAACACAACATACACACATAACCCAAGTCCCATAATTCTATAAATCACTGTTACACAATATATAGAATCTAGTGCCAAATTTTTCCATGATTTTCCTGCTTTCTTCCCTACAGATCTACCTCCCCTTAAGTGGAGTTTTACTCCTCATCTTCATGCTATAAGGGAGTTAACAAATTGCTCTTGGACTCCAGGAACTCTAACTGAAATTGTGTCCCTTCTCCCCAACAACTAATACTTCCCATTATTTACCAACATCCTCTAGTTTCCTTGATATTGGTTAACCTGTCTTCAGAGAAACCGCTCTGCCCTTCTCATTAGCATCATTGCTCCTGACCCTCACACAAAACGGGGCAAGAGGGCCCCTCGAGAACACTAAGGTGGTTGAGGAGAGACATCTCACTGTAATGAAAGCAGGACACTTTGAGGCAGGCAGTTTTCGAAGACAAGGACAGTGGATGGGTTAGATAGATATGTTAATAAACCTCCAGACAGTATTAAAAACTAGATCAATACTATCGATTTCTTCCTAACACCTACTGGCAAAATAAGATAATAAAGATCATTTTAAAGCATGGAGTACAGTAGCAAATACGATAAACCAAGTAGCATGCTGGGAGGAAAAGAGGAAGTTTGAGGCACATGATCGAGTGGCAGGGAGATTCAAAAAAGGCATACCAAAGACAGATAAAGCTGAGAAAAAGTTGTGCCCAGCATTGGTCCTGCACTCATGGCCTGAACTATAGTGGAGCACTTTCCTATTGGTGTGCTGAAACATTACAAACTTGTAGGTTTATGTAGGCTGGTCTTGAAGATCAACTCCCATTTACATTCTTCAATGGAAAAATATGTTTGGAGGATAGGGCATGGGAATAATCCCAGCAGCTCAAAAGTCTGAGGCAAGAAGATCCCAAGTTTAAAGCCAGCTTCAGCAATTTAGCAAGGTAATGAGGTTAACTTAGTAAGACCCGTCTCAAAAAAATAAATAAATAAACAAACAAATAAAAAGGGCAGAGGTTATGGCTCAGTGGTTAAACACCCCAGGGTTTAACTCCTGGTACAAAAAATAATACCAAAAAATATATTTTGAGTTACAGTCAGTGAACACTTCAGACACAGATATAATAGGGAGTGACTCAACCAAGTTTATTTCAAACAAAAGACACTTGAAGTTAACTTTTTTACCTATGTGAGCTCACTGGCCCTCTATGCCTCCCCTTCTGCATCAGGATACCTGCCCTAGAACCCTAATCCTCAAGGACTGATTTGAGGTTCTTCCCACAAGCAATGATTGCAGCCACTTGGTTAAACTCTCTCCAGGGAGCATTTCTAAAACCAACCTCTAAGTGAAACTTTGCAACAGGTCCAAAAAAAGAGATGGCCTGAAACAAAAAAATACTATTCTTTCTCCTGATAAAGCAGCAAGAATTTAAGCCACTGTAAAATCTGATCCAGAGGTTGATACATCTTCCAATCCAAAACCATGTCCAGGTTCTCTCCCTCCAATCCATGAAAAGAGAGAACAAGATATCCTCTTAGGAATGCTGTTCCTCCAGGTAGGACTGAGCATTTTTAAAATAGAGCTGGGGACACACGGGGTCTGAGCGAGCATGGCTACTGAAAAGGCTTCTTTCCTAAGTGGGATCTCTGATGTTTGTCAAGGCTTGAGCTCCAGCTGAAACTTTTGCCACAGTGAGAACATTTATAAGGTTTCTCTCCTGTGTGAACTCTCTGATGTCTATTAAAGTTCGACCTCTGAATAAAGCTTTTCTCACAGATGGGACATTTATAGGGTTTCTCTCCTGTGTGGATTTTCTCGTGGTGGCGCAATCCTGAGAAGTCACTAAAGCCTTTCCCACAGTAATCACATTTACAGGGCTTCTCTCCTGTGTGCGTTCTCTGATGTTTCACAAAGTCTGAGCTCCGCAGAAAGGCTTTTTTGCAGATGGGGCACTGAAAGTATGTCTCTCCGGTATGAGTTCTTTGGTGAAAAACCAACTGTGAATTCCTATAAAAGGTTTTCCCACACTCCCTGCAGGTGGGGAGTTTCTGGGCCATGGGGGCTCGAGGCTGCCCCTTCTGACTGGCCTCTCTTTTCTCCTCCAACCACATGGCAGACAGTTCTGCTGGAGGTGGATTTGGCATAGACTGACCTACTTGCTTCTCAGAACTCCTTCCATGAGGAGAGAGTTGTTCCCCTGCCCCCTCACTCTGAAGGTTTTCTGGTGCCTCAGGAAGATTTTCCCCTTCTCCAAAGTGTCCAGAGTCATCTTCACTGAAGAAGTCCTTCAAGGCAGGCTGAGGAAGTGCCTCACCCAAGGTGTGACATGAAGCAACCAGTGGTTCCTGGTTCCTGTGATTTTCCAAGTTCAAGTTCTCTTTGTCGTTCTCTTGTCTATCTCCTGAAAGAAAATTTGAAATGGTTCAATGTTATGCCCTGTTTTCTAACTCATCTCTCAAAGAAGGGGTCACCAGAAAATATTCTTCTTACCAAGATAGCATTAGTGAGACAAAAAGAAAACTGTCACGCAGCCTGATGCTCCACACTCGCTTCAACTGCACTGGATTCAGGACTATGTGTTTCAGCTCTAGAGCTAAGAACTTCTGAATAGCAAATGAGGGCTCACAGCAGGCTTTTCTGACCCCTCCACAAATCAGCAGCAAGCATTTCTTAAGGGCCAGGAAAAGTATACTATGCACCAGAAGTACTTTTTAAAATGATCTTTAAAAGAATTTGGAAGGAGAAAAAAGTATATACAGGAAAACCAAATCAACCTCAATTGTATTAACCAGATAGAAGTGAACATATGCTTCCTCCCAGACTATTTACTTAATCTATTGTAAATGCTATTTCAGATACAGATAATATTATATTGTATATATAGTTCTATATCTGGTTATGTAGCATTTAAATTGTAAAGAGTAGTACTGGTCAATTTAACATGGATTCCCCCATTTGCAAGTAATTCAAAAATTCATGAAATTCATTAAGATGTTATTTTCCTATGGGTGCAATACAACAGGACTTCAGTGTAAAAGTAAATTCTTCAGTCTTTGCTTGAATCCAGTATTTACATGTGCTTTATTTTAGAGATGAGTTCTCACTCAACTCAGGCTAGCCTCAAACTCAGTGATTCTCCTTCCTCAGCCTCTCAAGTAGCTGGGACTATAAATGTGGGCCACTGTGCCCAGTTACCTATGCCTTATGAACTCACATAAGCAGTTATATTTATTTTCTCATAATGTAGGTTTTCAATTATTTATTGCTTACAGATGCATATGATAAAGATTTTTATTTTGGCTGTAGGATTTTTTCAACTTTTATAAATTATCCCTTAGATCTAAAGAGGCTGTTTAACTTTCTCTTTCATGGATTCATGTCTTTCCAATTATCTGCCAGAGATTTAGGCTTCTGCTACAGAACTAGGACTGAACTTGTTTATCCTCAAAGCTTTAGAACATGTTCCACTCAAATGGCAAAGGTACTGTCACTTTTCTTTTAAGACGACTTTATAAATAGCATCTTAAAGAACTGAGTAATGGCCCATTAGGAAGGTGTCATAATAAACACATGAAGTATTTAAGAATCCTCTTACTGTGGAAATCTATGTTGTTTATTATGTCTTTGCTACTATAAATATGCTGTGATAAACACTTTTCTTCATAAGTTTTTGCCCACAATTCTGCTTAACACTTTAAAGGAATTCTTCTTCAAAGTGGAATTACTGTGTCAACGGGCATGAATATTAAAGCTCTTGACACCTACTGGCAACCTGATTTCCTGAACAACTCTGGCATATTCTAGTATGTGAAACAGGGCAGAGGGAGAGCTGAATAAAGACTCAAATATTCAATGCTTTTAAAATATATGCCATATATAGAGGAAAGGGGCCAAGTAGAGGGAGAAGGAAAGGGAAAGGGGAATACTGGGGAATGATGTTGGCAAATTATATTGTTATATTTTGTGTGTACACAAATATGTAACAATGAATCCCACTATTTTGTATAATTATAATGCACCTATAAATATGAAAAATAAATATATGCCATCAGTGAAAAATGCATTTTCATTGTTTTAAATTTTAAATTCTTAGTTATGAAAGGATATATATTTTTCATATTTATGAGCTATCCCAAACCTGCTGTCCATTTCTTACTATGAAGTTATTTTTCTTATTAACCTGCTTTAACTTTTTCTATATTAAGAAAAATAACATAGAATGTCATTTATCTGTCATGTTCCTGAAAAATATTTTTCTTCAACATAGTTACCTGATTCCATTTGGGTTTATTTTTATGTATAGAAGTTGTGGGGGATTTTACTTTTTAAAGATACTCAAGCCAATCAATCTTTTCCTAAATATTTTTTCATCACTTTTTTTTTTAGAGAGAGAGAGAGAGAGAGAGAGAGAGAGAGAATTTTTTTAATGTTTATTTTTCAGTTTTCGGCAGACACGACATCTTTGTATGTGGTGCTGAGGATGGAACCCGGGCCACACACATGACAGGCGAGCGCACTACCGCTTGAGCCACATCCCCAGCCCCTTTTCATCACTTTTATACTTATAAAAAATTGTCTTATCCAGTCACAATAAAAATATTCACTCATTTTTATCTTCTTACTTTACTTTCATATTATATCTTTTAAAACTGTATTTCCAACTTATTTTGGTATAATACATTATGGTTTGGATATGAGGTGTCCCCCACAGCTCATGTGTGAGACAATGCAAGAATGTTTAGAGGGAAAATGATTGGGTTATGAGAGCTTTATCACAATCCATGAATTAATTCTCTAATAAGGATTAACTGAGTGATAACTGTAGCCTGGTAGGCTGCGGTGCACCTTTGGGCTATATATTTTGTACTTGATGAGCAGAGCGCTCTTTCTCTGCTTCTTGGTGTGATGTCTTGAGCTGTTTCTCTCCACCACACTCTTCCACCATGATATTCAACTTCATCTTGAGCCCCAAGGAATGGAGCCAGCAGTCTATGGACTGAGACCTCTGAAACTGCGAGCCCCCAAATAAACTTTTTCCTCCTCTAATTCTGCTACTCAGCTCTTTTGGTCACAGCAGTAAAAAAGCTGACTAAAAGAGACATAAATAAAAACTAAACTCATTATTTTTCCCAAGCATCTTTTTATTTCCAGTCCTACCATTAAAGAACAGCTTAGAAGTAAAATTACGGTTGGTGTAGAGCAAAGGTACATGTACAATACATGCCTAGCATGTGCAAAGTCCTGGGTTAGATCCCCCAATTAAAAAAAAAAAAAAAGAAAGAAAGAAAGAAAAAGAAAATCTTAGGTCTTAGTTGATGCTTTAGCGAAGAAAAATAGTTAATTAGACTACTGGGGCCAAGAACTGCTTCTCCCATCCTTTCCTTTTCTTCTTCTAGGGTTCTGGGATTTATTACATATGTAAAAGTGTGTGAACAGGGATGAGAGTGTATGTACTGGTTAGATAACTAAGTTTTGCACAATTGCCATGTTTTAGAAAAAGCATAGAAAGCAAAGGGTAACTGCCATTTTACAACAGCACATTTTACAACAATACATTCAAATTTCTTCTTCCCCAGTCTTAAAATACATGACTAATATGAATTATTTAATGACTGTTAGGTATGAAGAGATTAAAGAAAACATGTTTCTCTGTTTATTTTATTTTGCTGAGGGTAGGTGGTTACTATTCACTATAACCAAAATGAGAAAATTCTAATTACTTTGAACCTTCTTGTTAGGATTGACAATAATGGTTGTTATAAAATCTTTTTTTATGGAGTTCTCCCTATATCTCTACAGGTCCTCAATGTGTAACTCTTAACTCTGAGAAACAAAGCTATCACAAGAGACAAGATTGATGACAGCAAATCCAATGTGTGTGTGATCTTCCTTTCATGATTAAATATATGAATTAACAGCCCTATAGCCAGAGAAAAGGACACTTAACTTTGGATTCAAACCAGACTGGCCCAATCAGGCTAGGTCTAATCAATGGAATAGAAACTAAAGTCCTAATACATCCTCTTCCACCTTCAATTTAAGAACAGGAAATAAGAAAGGGCTCCACAGCAATGATAAATCACTTACCTACACAAGTGAGTCGTGGGATCTTCTCACTGACATGAAGCTGCAGTCCTGTCAGCTCTTGCCCATATACTGTTGAATTAGTTAGGTCAGGTTTAGTGTTGGAAATGCCTGTGACAGAAAGATAAGCATGTGGGCCTTCATGAATGGGGATGTCTGGGAGCTTGAGCTGTTTCTCAAAGGAACACCCTAGCATGAAGGGAAATGTGAAGGCTCCAAGACCACTTAGGGAAGCTTACATGAGAATAGAGCATGGAAAAGATTAAGACACCAGTTTTCACTATTAGACCAGGACATATGTAAAGGCCACAAAAAAACAAGAATCTGGACAGGTAACTAGCAGACCACTGTCAGGCTGGTGCAAGGATCGTGGATAGAGATTTCACCAGTGGTTATTCTGAGGCAGTGTGATTTAGTAGGAAAGAGCTTGGACTCAGAGCCAATCACAATTAGTCCCATCTTAATTTGGCACTTAAGAGCTCTGTAACAATGAGCAAGTGCTGAGCTGGCACTCACTTCCATCATCTTTAAAGGGAAATACCAACTTCATAAATTAAAGATGTTACTGTACATAACTCTCACAAATGTTCCTGGAATACAGAACACTTTCAATACAAGGAAGTTCGACTATAACTCTGCAACTAGCTCCAGTTCCTAACTGTGTCTCTAAATAGACTTCCTTTACCCACAGAACTTAAATTTGAGCAGATGTCTCTGAGTGCAAAGAAAATGCCTAACAGTTTTCCATCCTTTCCATCACCCTTTGTCAAAGCTGACCCATGCCCTCACCTCCTGAGACCATTTTCCCATAGGTCTCCAGCATGAGATCCCAGTATTGCTCCTTTTGACTGGAATCCAGGTGTCTCCAGTGCTCCTGGAAAAAATACAATGCTGTCACTCCAATGAAGGTGTTTAAACCTGCATTTCTTTCCTATAGGAAAGCTGACAAGAATGGAATACGCTGTAGGATTCTACTCATCAGCAGATATAATAACTTAAGGGAGAATGAGTCAAGAAACAAACAGGGAAAGGGGAAAATGACAATACTTCACATCAGTATTTTTTGTTTTGGTTAGAAAACACTTAGGGCTTAAGTTCTGGTTTTGTGGGAGACTACAGGTATTTACAGGAGAAGCCTTTTCTATACTGTTCCTTTTTTTCTTAACTCTTTCAAGTGCTTATAGTATGAGTCTGGCAATAGAACTTGATATATTCATTATTTAATGAAAATTCAAGAAGGAAAACAAAGAAATTTAAAAGGAACTTATTGGGAAAGCAAGTAAAAATCAGTGAAAATGTGAGAAGAGTCGATAGTGAAGCCAACTGTTTTGTAAGCCTTACTCTGAAACAAAAATTGGTAGATTCAAAAGAGAGATGTTGCAGCCATTCACCCCTGAAATTTCTCAACAGTTCTGTATGCACAGCCTAACACTAAATTGGTTTTATTCCTAGTCAGGGGAAAACCAATATGTTTTCTGGAGCAAGGTATCCCTCTATTATCCACAAAGCAGCCTTCTTTTCCCATGGAATCAGACTAGAAACAAAATTGGGAATGCCACCCAACTAGGATTTACTTTTAAAAATTCTAATTTCAATCTCCCCACTATGAAGTAGACCATTGGAAACTCGGAATGATTAGCACCCATCCTTTCGAGTAGAATATATTGGGCTTCAAGTCCCAGCCTTGCTAATTTCTAGTTGTATAACTTCAAGCAAGTTACTTAACCTTTTAGAGTTCTGGTCCTCACCTAATGACAGTACTGAACTTAAAAACTTGTAGGGAGGTTTGGAAGAAACAAGACAGTGTCTACTGTTTTCAAAGTACATCATACATTTAATTTATAGCAATCATCAGTTTATTAAATACTTATATGTGTATGTATATATATATATATGTATAACACACACACACACACACACACACACACACACGTATTTGATTAATCATCACCTCTACTAGCACTAAACTCCAAAAAAGGACTAGGTCCTACTCTCCATATATTGTCAGGCTAAAATAAAGCTCTCAGACCAAGTCCTCAGTAGATGATATATTATTACCATTCTCTGAAGTCTCCCAGACTCATCCCCAGACTTTGCAGGAAAACTAAGGAAGGGATTCTGTTTATTTTCAGGGACCCTTAGGTTTATGGCCAGTCTTTATGTTGTAATAAGCCAGAGGCATAAATGAGGAGAGGAATGATGAAGTCATCTTCCTATCACATACAATATATATATCCCTCAGGAATGGCATTCTCATCCTGAAGTAAATCTGTCCTAGTCATCAAAGAAGGTAGTGTTATGGTTTGGATGTGAAGTGTTTTCCCCAAAAGCTCGCATATGAGACAATGCAAGAAGGTTCAGAGAAATTATTGTGTTGTAAGAGTCTTATTCCAATCAGTGAATTAATCTCCTGATAGAGATTAACTGAGTGTACTGAAGTGGTAGGGTGTGGCTAGAGGAGGTGGAAATTGGGGTGTGGCTTTGGGGTACATATTTGTATCTGGCTAGTGGAGCTTCTCTCTCTGCTTCCCGATCACACCTGTGAGCTGCTTCCCTCTGCCACACTCTTTCACCATAATGTTCTTCTTCTTTTTTTTAACCAAACTATCTTTACTGTTTACAGTAGTAAAGGGTAACATAATATACAAATTGGTGAACAAACAACAGAGCCAACAACATCCCACCAGAGCCCATACAGCAAAACAGAAAATGAGGACATTTCTGCAAGATCTCAAGCAAGCAAGGTGATGGGTTACTGTTAGGGGACTATAAAAGGCAGAGAATGGCCATCAAGCAGCAATGGATCCTTACAGGACGACAGGCAGAACTATGAACATTTTAATTGATAAAGATTCACAAATATCTCACAGAACTGGAGTCACTGTTCTAATGCATAATTTCGATACTTATTTGGACAGTGGCAAAGTAAAAATCCATAAGAACACTAAAGTCACCTTTCTGTGGGTTTCTTTTGCAACCACACTTTGAAGCAGCTCTTTATAACATAATTGTAAATTCAGTGATATTTCATTTTACTTTATATAAAGACCATAATTATCTGTTAGAAGTAAATCTGAGGCCACGATACAATTACCAAATGAGAAATATGGTAATTATTTCCTAGTTTTGAAAAGATAAAAGCTGGTTTTGGTTGTGCCAATCATTGCCCACATAACCACACCCAGGCACTGAATGCAAACATGTCATCCTGGGCCTCAGACCCAGAGGGAACACACTCAGGAGCAGAAAGCACTTGGGCCTTATTACTGAAGGACTTATTTTGTTTTTTACTTTTGAAGAAGTATTCCAGTATTTTGCCTTCAACTAAACCATATGTTTGATAAAGTCTATCATTTGCAGCTTTTAGAATAATATGCCTGGTGGAATTCTACCCGCAACATTCTTCCACAGATGCACAGTGTGAACATGAGCTCTCCACGTGATTCGGACAAGTAGCTCCAGCAGTAACCACTACTCAAGGGGTGAGAGCCTAGCCACAGACTGAAAGCCAACATTTGGCCACAAGTTTGAAGGAAAACATGTTTTGAGAAGGGCAATGAACAAAACCAAGAACAAAAGCAAACCCCAAACCTTAAAACTCATTTCACAAAGAGAACAATGTGATTGGCCCAATGTAAGCTGTAGACTCATCCCTGCAGAGTTTTGAGCTGCACTTGAAGTGCTTCGAGGATCGTTTTGGTGACTGTCCTTGTCTTTCTCGGACTCCTCTGTGATCAGCATGGTCGCTCACCATTCAATTACAAATGCAAGGTCGATGGCGGGGTGTGGGGTGGTCCCTCTGGAGGCCATGCCTCCCGTCTGCTGCTGGAACACGTCGATGGTGTCCTCAACCTCCATCTCCAGCTGGGCTGGAGTGTCTGTTTCATTAATTGGTTGCCCATCAAACCTGAATCTAATCTGTTTCATTGACAAGCCCTGCCTCTCGCAGTAGGCCTTCATCAGCTTGCTCAATGGGGTATGCCTCTTGATCTTGAACTGCACCACTGAGCCATCCTGCCCCACCACCTTCAGGTTGATATGGTCATTCTCCGTCTTCACGCCCTCCTTGAGCTTCTCCTTGGACATGGCTGCGCAGCGACGGCAGCGAGACACAGAGGTGGAAGAGGCAGTGCAAAGCGGGCGAGTCACACTCTGGGCGCCGGCTGCTCTCCACCATAATGTTCTGCCTCATCTCAAACTCCGAAAAAGGGATCTGGCCTTCTATGGACTAAGACCTCTGTAACTGTGAGCCCTTAAATAAACTCTTCCTCCTCTATAATTGTGCTGGTCAGGTCTTTTAGTCATAGCAGTGAAATAGCTGACTAAAACAGGTGGAAATGACTCAAGGAGAAAGGAGACACCAAAAAGTCTTGAATTAGAAGATGCTCAGCCAAAATAATTTTAAAAAGGAAAATCTGAATCTTTTAGTGTGGAAAAAAGGCAGGAAGCTAGAACTATAGCTAGAACCACATTTTTAAATATTTTTTAATTGTCAATGGACCTTTATTTTATTTTTTTATATGTGGTGCTTAGAATCAAATCCAGTGCTTCATACATGTTAGACAAGCATTCTATCACTGAGCCACAACCCCAGCCCTAGAACCACATTTTTAATATGAATTTCAATTTAAAATGTTTAAAAGTCTGCACTAAGCCAGGGATACTGGTGCATGCCTATTATCCCAGTGACTGGAGAGGCTGAGGCAGGAGGATAATAAGTTCAAGGTCAGCCTCAACAAGACCCTGTCTCAAACTAAAAAGTAAAAAGGATTGAGGATATATAGTTCAGTAGAAAAGTTCCTCTGGGTTCAATCCCCCATACCAGTTAAAAAAAAAAAAAAAAAGTATGAGCTGCTGGCAGTTTATTTTGTTAATGCTCTATAAATAAGGCTATTTTAATAACCTCCTGAAGATAACCAGCCTGAGCAAATCTTGCTGAAAACAGGAGTCCTTAGTCTTCGTGGTCAGAACACATGGATCCTCACTTCAGTGTTAGTAAAGAAAAGGACACAGCCACCAAGCTCAGTAATGTCTGACTGGATGGCCAGCTTGCTCAAGAAAAGAACTTGGTCTTTTACTCTTTTTACTCTTTTTACTCTCCACTGCCTGTGACACAGTAGGCACTCAACATATATTGTCAGGCCAACATAAAGCTCTCAGACCGAGTCCTCAGTAGATGATATATTATTACCATTCTCTGCAGTCTCCCGGACTCATCCCAGGCTTTGCAGGAAAACTACGGAAGGTATTCTGTTTATTTTCAGGGACCCTTAAGTTTATAGCCAGGCATTATGTTGTAATAAGCCAGAGGCAGAAATGACGAGAGGAATGATGAAGTCATCTTCCTATCACATACAATAAATATTTCCCTCAGGAATGGCATTCTCAGTCCTGAAGCAAATCTGTCCTAGTCATCAAAGAAGATAGTGTTATGGTTTGGATGGTAGTGTTATGATTTGGGCCTATTCCATGGGGACAAGAAGAATCATCAGTAAAAGACAAAAAAGGATATAAGCCTCAAAGCCCACAAGGGTTCATCAGTTTATTCAAAAGCCAGAAAAGTTACTTTCAGGAGTCTCTAAACAGTGTACCTCCAGCTTAAAGTGACACACTTACTCAAGGAGCTGCCAAGATGCTCAAGAGTATGAATGAAGCCCCCACTTGAGACACAGAATGCAAATACTAGCCATCTTGCTCTTTTCTCATATTTAGAGAGAAGAAAAAAAGTCCAATTTCCAAACAGCTCTATTTTTGTGTGGAAATAGCACCATCTTGTGGATTGACAAGACATTATGACACCTGACTTCACAAGGAGTGCTCCTATCCTACATGTTTGAAAAAAATATCTGGGAGGTAAATGCATCCATCCCTCCAGTCTAGATGAGGGTCCAACTTAGTCATGGTTTCTGATGATAAAGTACTATTGTGTAGTGATAGTGACCCCACTTCATTATTCTAGTATTATTCACAAAGCTCCTAATGCCTGCATTAGATCAGAAGTAATTATTTATATTTAAAATTTCCTTCAAACTTCCAATGAATTCATTAAATATCAAGGTTTTTCCTGAGGCAGATAATTGTTTTTAGTTTGGGGGAGGGATGTTGGGATTGGGTGTGGATGATGTTTGTTTGAGTGGTTCATAATCAGTTACTAGCTCCACGTAGAAACATATATATGTATATGTAATTGTCAATAATGGATTGGTGCTGCCAAATATTCTGATCTTTTAAAGTTCTCCAGAACAGGAAATGGCTAATGTCCGTGTTACTCCACTAGTTAAAACATGTTAATAAGTTATATATGACTGTCATAGGGATACTGTATGTAAGAGGCAATAATCCTCTATGCCTGATTGAAATATTTCATAGAATACCTCATTCATCCATCCATTCATTCATTCATTCATTCAGCTAGAGATTAAACCTTTGTTCTCATGTGCTCTAGCACTGAAGTATATGTCCAGCATCCCAAATCTTTTTCACCAAGTAACCTCCTGCTTAACATCTTGACTTGGTTTCTGGAACCCTGATTCACTAAAAAAGGCATATTCCTCTCCTGCCACCTCTTTGTTCTCCTTCGCCAAAGAAAAACTGCAACACTGGTATTCTACTTTCTAAGTCTCTCAACCCAGAAAGCTGAAACTCAGACCCTGGTCTAGATATGGCATTAAGGACCACCTATTATTTATAGCCTTCTCTATTTTTGCCTTTACTCTGAAGTACTTCCCAAAACAAGTCCCAAGAAGAGCATTTTGAAAATTTTAAACGATATTTCAATTGAGATATATTGATTCCTGAAGAATTTTTTAAATCAAATACAACTTTTCAAAGTTAGTAATTACATAATCAGCACCACATAAAAATAAACAATTACACTTGTCCCAGAGACTTTGTTCTAAACCCAGAATAGAGTATCAGGAACTAAGTTCTCTTTCTGCATTGAACAACTAAAAGGGAGACAAAATATATGAAGTGATGGCTTCCAGATGTTGCACATTAAGCAGAAAAGAGGTCCCTGAAGGCAAGCAAACAAACTGGGTCCTATAGTTGTCCATACATAATTCCTGGAGAACCCAGGCAGCATCACAGAAAGGAGGAACCCGAGTGGAGCCAGGAGGCCCCCAGAATTAAGCAGAAGGAGCTCAGAGTATGAAGAGGTCACTGTGGTTACAGTTAGCAGGGCTGAAGATCAGAGATGAAGAAGCTGTACAAAGAGAGGTTGAGAGATCTAGAGAGGGGTCCTCCTCAAGTCAGAGAAAAGGATCACATGAAAGAATCAGAGGGAACATTCCTCAAACTCACACAGCTACTTCTACCAGCTAGAGTGGAAAACCCAGTAGAGTAAGAGGTAGTAGGCAGAATACTCAGAAGGCTACTGCCACAGTAGGGGGTAAAATTAACCCTATATTAAAGGCTTTTCTGGTACTATAAAGTAATCCCACTTAGCCAGACATGGTGATGCACATCTGTCATCCTAGCAACTTAGGAAGGCTGAGTCAGGAGGATTGCAAGTTCAAGGCAGGCCTCAGCAACTTAGCAAGACCCTATCTTAAAATAAAATTTAACAGGGCTGGGGTATAGCTCAGTGGTAGACCACTCCTGGTTCAATCCCTACTATGGCAAAACCAAAAAACAAAAACTAGTAATCTCCGTTAATCCAAGTTTCACTTTCCATGGTTTATTACTCATAGTCAACTGTGGTCTGAAAATATTAAATGGAAAATTTCAGAAATAAACAATTCGTAAGTTTAAATTGCACATCATTCTAAGTAGCAAGATAAAATCTCTCACAGAACATGAATCATCCCTTTGTCCAGCATATCCACATTGTACACACTACATTTAGTAACCATGTTTGTTATCAGATCCACTATTATGGTATCCCAGTGCTTGTTTTCAATAACCCTTATTTTACATAATAAAGGCCCAAAATTTAAGAGTAGTGGATATGTCAAAGAGAAGTCACAAAGTGCTTCCTTTAAGTGAAAAATACGAAAGTTTTCAACATGATAATTTTTAAAACTCATATGCTGAGGTTGCACAAGTTATGGCCACAGTGAGCAGTAAGTATGTAGTCATTCACCTCATTTCATCTCATCACACAGGTCTTGTGTCATCTTACATCACACTACGAGGGTAAGAACAAAACAATAAGATATCTGAGAGACCATATCCAGATATATTTTATTACAATATATTGTTATAATTGTTCTACTTTATTATTAGTTATTAACCTCTAATCTTTCCTGATTTGTAAATTAATCATAGGCATGTTAAGGATATGAAAAAAAATTATATATGGTTCCAGGAATCCACTAGAGGTACTGAAACACATCTCCTCCAAATCAGAGAAAACCACTGTATAACAAATTTTGTCCAACCAATTTACTGCATCCCAGAGTAAAGCTCAAGAACACTTATGGAAATACAAAAATATCCCCTATCCAGGCTAGGAATGCAGCTTCACAAGCTCAAAAGCCTACATTCAATCCTCAGCACAAAAAAAAAAAAAAAAAAAAATCAAGTTAAAATTAAAATTAAATAAAACCAGTGAGAACTGGGGCTGTAGCTCAGAGGTAGAGTGCTTGCCTTGCACATGTGAGACACTGGGTTCAATCCTTAGCACCACATAAAAATAAACAAGTAAAATAAAGATATTTTTTTAAAAGTGAGAATATATTAAGGTAAACAAAAAACATATACTACATGCAGAACGGCAAAAATAAAATTAAGACTTATTGGCATGATTCCATTGTATATAAAATCTGAGAAAGCACAAACTAATGTGCAGTAACAGAAAGTTAGATCCTTAATTATCTCAGGATGATGTGAGAAGGCAAAAAGGGACCAGAGAGAGGAAACTTTACAGTGTGGTGGGTATATTTACTATACTGATTGTGGTCACGGTATTAGGACCAAATATGATGTCAAAACTTTCCAAATTGTACATTTTAGATATATGTAGTCAGTTTGCTAATTTTATTTTTACATAAAGTCAGCGAGTCACCTGTTGTACATTAGAAATAATCATTCAAATTAAAATGACTCCCATGAAAACTATACTAGGAAATAAAACAGATTTTTCTTTTCTTTTCTGTTTTGTTTTTGTTTTGTCCTATGTTACCCATTCTCAATTCTTCTAACTCAGGTTCCTGAATAGCCAGGATTATAGGCAGGTGCCACCACACCCAACCAAGACAGTCTTGTCTTAGTATAACCTAAAAGTAATAAAAAGATGACCATACTTGGGTAGAGACACGATTTGCCATATTCCTTTACTCAAGATGACAATTAGGAAACATTCTGTCTTAAGTAAAAACACAGAGTTCATTCTACATTTACTATAACTTTACAACCAGGCCTTCCTGTTTACTCCCCTTCAGTAACTGTACCCCTGGCAATCCTCCTGCCCAATCCTCCTGCCCTTGAAGCCTGGTTCCAGGGAAGAGAAGCAGGGACCCAGCTCACCTGAGGGGCTGCAGGGAGAAGTGCAGCTCCAAAGTCCTGGTCTCTAATGAGCCTGTCCTCAGGTTGGGCAGGAAGCTGGGAAGCAGCCAGAGCTGCAGTGAGAAAAGGAAGTTTTCAGAATCTAGATGTTTTCCTTAACCACTCCCCAGAGAGTACAGAAAATAATCCCCACAAATTAGAACAATCCATTCTGCCATTTGAATTTCAGGATTTGTGTGTACCTCCTAACAAATTCCCCCAAACTTCCAGTTTTCTTTCTTTCTTCCACTTTCCATCCTCAAAACCAAAATCCAAATGGTCTGGCCTCAGCACAAAGTGGTTTAAAATACAAAATTGAATCTCCAAGTCAAACTGGTACATGTAAATCTACCTTTTCCAAACTTTCAGGGACACCATATCATTTCAACTAACACTAGGCCTACTGACCACAATCCCTAAATTTCTCTAAGACAGCACCACACACTACCATGGATAACTGCTCCTCACCTAATTCTGGTTCCACTTCAGATTCCTCTTTCACCATGTGACTGAGCAGCTCCCGAGGTCCTGTGGATGTACTCTGAAGTCCCAACTCTGGAGGTGCCACTTCAAGCTGGGGCTCCACTTCACCCACTTGGCATATGGAGGATTCCTTCTTCTCTGATAAGATTTCCTGTCCTAGAACTTGAATGCTGATCTAGAGAACAGACAACACTAATTACTAAAGGATGCAGAGTTAGGATTTCTAAAGGATATGGAGCAAGCCTCCTGTAACAGACTGGAAGATAGTCTTCCTAGAAGATATGGAATAAGTAGAGAAAGAGAAAACCAGCTTCTACTTTTAGTTTAACAGGAACCAATGAATGGACTATCAGAAGACACACTAAAAGCTAAGGCCTGAATCAGCCTAGGAGACCTCTAAAACATGCCACTATATTATTTCTACTAGACATTCTCCACCAATTAAAACTCAGGTGTTTTTTAATAACTAAAATGTTCTAAACATAGAATGGGAAGGGAAACTTTATCTTCAATCCCCAATGGCTTAAGCGTTGAAAGTCAGAGTCAGAATTAGGTGAGGTATGAAGAAATGCAGATGTGGTGTAAAAAACATAATTAGGCCAGGTCTAGTGGCCCACACCTGTAATCTCAGCTAATTGGGAGACTGAGGCAGGAGGATCACAAGTTCAAGTCTGAGGCAGGCTGGGCAAATTAGTGAGACCCTGTCTTAAAACATACAAACAACAACAACAAAAAAAGGGGGGCTGGGGATGCAGCTCACTGGTAGAGCATCCCTGGGTTTGATCACCAGTACCATAAAAAAAAAAAAAAAAATGGTCTTTGTCCTTGATTCCTGGCATACAGCTCCTAGAACTCTGTAACTTCCTAAAAGAAATGTCTTCCTAAAAGAAATGTTATTCATAATGGCCTTGTCAGCCATACCAGAAGTTATGCCAATGAGTTAACTATTAGTAAATCCTAGATGGCTTCAAGATGAAGAAAGATTGTGAAGTTTAAAGAATTGAAACTTCAATGCCCCAATATCCTAACTTCTGGAGAAAGGAAAGAAATTGAAGATCTTCAATCACCAATGGAAATGATTTAATCAATTGTGTAGAAACAGTGAGACCCTCATAAAAACTTTTCCTTTTCTTTTTGTTTAATTTTTTTTTAGATGGAGCTTTGCTTTATTTATTTATTTTTATGTGATGCTGAGGATCGAACCCAATGCCACACACATGCTAGGCAAGCACTTTACCACTGAGCCACAGCCCAGCCCTCATAAAAATTTCTTTTTGTTTTTTAGACCTTTGTGTCTGGTTTATTTCATTTTGCATAATTTTTCCATCTTGTAGCATGTAACAGAATTTAATTTCATGGTAACAGTAAATAATATTTTATTGTATGTGCATACCACACTGGTTTATCACTCATCTGTTGATGGATATTTGAGTTGTTTTCACCCATTACTATTCAAATAATGCTGCTATGAACTTCGGTATTCAAGTGTCTACATTGTTACACATTTTCAAAAATCCATCATTATCATAAAAATTTTTTAATGCTGGAGCTCAGGGAGCTTCCACGTTGTTGAATTAACTGAGGTATTATTAAGTACACCAGGAGAGGGGAGGGAAGGGAAACACCCCAAGCACCTCTCCCATTTGGCTGCTAGAGAGTTGTATCCTTTATAGTAAACTGGAAACAGTAAGTACAGTACTTTCCTAAATCCTGTATGCCATTCTAATTATCAGATCTGAAGAGGAAACTGTGAGAACTGCCCAATCATAGCCAGATTTTCAGAAGGACACCTTATGCCTAGAACTTGAGACTGGCATCTGAAGTCAGGGAACAGTCTTGTGGGAGTGGGCCTTGCATGGGTGGTATATGTGCTAACTCCAGATAATGTCAGAATTGAACTGAAATGCTGAATGCTCAGTTTGTTTCAGAGAATCAGAGAATTGGGTTTTGGTGTGGAAAATCCCACACATTTGGTGTCAAAATGGTATCAGAAATAAGACAATATACCAGATGAGCATCAGAAAAGCTCTGTGCTTTACTCACAGATAATAATA
This sequence comes from Ictidomys tridecemlineatus, assembly GCF_052094955.1. Classification (NCBI taxonomy): domain Eukaryota; kingdom Metazoa; phylum Chordata; class Mammalia; order Rodentia; family Sciuridae; genus Ictidomys; species Ictidomys tridecemlineatus. The sequence continues at coordinate 55,717,918 of NC_135479.1, forward strand.
CTTCTGCTTACCCACTGCCATAGTCTCCTCGGATCTCCTTTTAAACTCTCCACAAGGGTCACTGCTTCTTCTCCACTGCCTGGACACTGTTTCCGCACCCACATCTGGATCTCTCCAGGGAGAATGGTCAGAAACTGCTCCAACATGAGAATCTCTAGGATCTGCTCCTTGGTATGAACCTCTGGCCGCAGCCACTGGAAACAGAGCTTTCGAAGTTGTCTGAGGGTCTCGTGGGGCCCAGACAGCACTTGGTAACGAAACTGTCTGAAGAGCTGGCGTGCAGTCTCAGGGCTGGAGAGCTCCCCTTGAGGGGCAGCATCTGGTCCAGAGAAGGAAAAGTCTTCACTCCTCGACAATGAGGGCAGCAGGCCTAGGGCCTGCCCCAGGTCAATGGGCATTGTCTGGCTTCACAAGTTCTTTTAGGAGAAGTGTTTCTGAGGTGGGATTGTCTCTGGGAAGAACCAAATCCTCTCAGGAATGCTAAAGAGAGGATGATATTGAGTGCTACACAGAGGAGAAAAACACATTTTCAAAAAGAACAATGCATATGCCCTACCTGAATAGCCCTATGGTCAATCATGGGTCTTTTGAAATGGCTCAACATATACACTATTCTATTTTGAAAGATGCAAACTTGAAACCTCAGAGCAAACTTGATACCATTATCTAAAGAGCCAGCATTGCCCTGATGTTGTGTAATGTTCTCCCTTGGTCTTCAAATGTCTAGACCATGTAAAGAAGGAAACGCACTACATAAGCATTTTCACTATTGGTTTCCAGGTAAACAGCTCTTCTGCAAAACATTTCTGTATCTGCAGGTTATAAAATAAAGCTGGACAAAGACACTCATGCCCTAGGAATATAGGCTGAAAGGATGAGCTGTTTCCATAACAGATGAACAGGCACCCTCTGCTTCATGCTCCCACTATGATACATATACCGTGCCACCACATGCCAAAGCAACAAGGCCAAGTGACCATAGGTTGAAAACTCTGAAACTGTGAGCCAAAATAAACCTTTCCTCCATCTAAGTTGTTTATCTCAGGTATTCAGACACAGTGATGACGAGATGACTAACATAGAAATTCAGAAGATAGCAACTGAATAGCAGTAAGTGACAAGGTTAATATTAATATATTTAAGCAGAGTGCAGTGGCACACATCTGTAATGCCAGCAACTTGGGAGGATGAGGCAGAAGAATTGCAACTTCAAGGCCAGACTCAGAAACTTTGTGAAGCCCTAAGCAACATAGTGAGACCCTGTTTCTAAATAAAAAAGAAAAAGTCTTGGGCATGTAGCTCAGTGACAAAGCATTCCTGGGTTCAATCCCCAGTAGAAAACAAAAACAAAAAAATATATACATATATATATATATATATATATATATATGTGTGTATATATATATATATATATGTATATATACATATATATATGTGTGTGTATATATTAAAAGGATCAGTAACTTCATATTTCATATTTCTGGTTAACTTTCATGCAGGTATTCCTAACAATGGATTAGTAATCAGTCTGTAAATGTTATGAAGGAGCAAAAAATCATCAGTCCTCCTTAATACTAATGGCAATAATCAAAACACACACACACACACAAAAAAAAAAAAAGTCACCTGGATTTCTGGTTGAATCAGAGATCAGTACACAATTCTAGCTTTTTTAATAGCTGCATTTTTCTTGAGATGTAATAAGCAACATTCTTCAAAAATAATTCTTCCTTATCAGAATATAATTTAAAAATCAAAAAAGAGGAGGATGGCCCCATAAGCTCTTGGGATAAGGGTTGGATTGCAATCAGTATGATGAAACTGCAAGGTTTAACAAGGAGCAGTTGTGACAGTGTTAAAAGCAAAAGACAGAAGCCAATTGATAATGAGAGACACCAGAGTTTCAACAATCCAGAATGAAAAGACTCCCTTAACACTTGTGTTAGTCAGCTTTTCATCCCCAAATACCAAACACAAACAACTTGGAGGAGGAAAGGTTTATTGGGCTCACCGTATCAGAGGTTTCAGTGCAAGGTCAACTGGCTCCACTACTTTGAGCTTGAGATGAGGTAAAGCGTCATGGCAGAAAGGCATGCTCAACTCATGGCAACAGGGAAGCAATATCAAAAACTGCAAATACAAACAGACTAAACACTCAAATTACAAGACAGAGTTTATCTAATTGTAAAAAGCAAGACCCAATTATATGCCATCTGCAAGAGACAATTTAAATATAAAAATATGGATAGGTTGAAAATAAAAGGATGAGAAAAAGTCTATGCAAAGAGCAAACATAGGAAAGTTGATATGGCTAGTATGTGACCAAGACAAAGAGAAAAATAAAGAGTCATTTTCTTATGAAAAATAATTCATGAAAAATAAATAATTACTGTGGCTATACTAGTACATGTAGATGTCATATGAAGAGAAATAAAAAGACTATTTCAGGGCTGGGGGTGTAGTTTAACCATACAGTGCCTGCCTAGCATGCATGAAGCCCCAAATTCAATCCCTAGTTCTAGAGGACAGGGGGTGATATTCCACTAGAACAAATAATTCAAATCATCTAGAACACATAACCCTAAATGTGTATGTATCTAGTAACAATTCTAAAGGACAAATCTTCAGTGTGAGTTGGAGATTTTTATACCCTTCCTCAGTAACTGATAAATATGCAAAACCAAAAATCAATAAGGATATAGAAAATGTGAATAACATTATAGCCAACTAATTAATATTTACAAGACACTAGACCCAACAACTGCAGAATATACACTGATTTTTGCATAATAAACACTATCAAAACAGATTATATGTATAATTAAATTTCAAAAGACTGGAAACTTAAAGTACATATTCTCTAGCTACAGTGCAATTAGAAATGAATAACAATATTTAGAAAAATCCCAATTTATGGGATTTATTAAAATAACCCATAGTCAAAATAGATATAGAAAATTAAAACACATTTTTCATAACAAATGATAATAAAAACAGTATCTCAAACTTTCTGGAAAGCAGCTGAAGTATTTCTTACAGAGAAACCTACATTCAAATATCTTTAAAAAAAAATGAATGAGGAACTAGGAGCATAGCTCAGGGCTACAGTACTTGCCTAGCACGCTCAAGACCCTAGGTTCAAGCCTCAGCACCACTTTAAGAAAAAAGGAAAAGCGTATTTCATAAAATAAAATTTTAAAATGCTTATGTACAAAAATCCTTCCCTATCTAAATGAATTTGGCTTCTGAGTTTTAAATAACAAGTGCCAAGATTTCAAATAGCAAGATACTGATGTGTAAACTTATTCAAATTTAGTTGTTTCCTGAATTAGGACAGCAATTTAGGTGAAATGCCATTAAGGGGAAAACTATACATCTTAAATAATATTTAAATCTGGTGTTAATTAATACACACTATTATAGTAGTAAGAAAAAGTTTCACTTAATAGAGGGCTTATGAGTTTATAGCCCATCGACTTCCGGAGGATCTGCTCCCATTAGTTACCAAACAAACAAACAAAAACACCTAAATTACCTACCACAAATGCATACTTGTTATTAAGGCTTTAACAAATCAGAATTTTTAAATGTGCACCTATATATAAGCATTCTTATAAGTTACATGGTTACACATATAAGTAACCATTTGTTGAGCAGCTATTATTATCCGCTATCAGACTCTGCTCACGTTATTTCTGATCTTTACAATCACCCTGCAAGGTTACCTATTAAAGTTCACAGATCTGGAAACTTGGAAGCTCACAAGTGAACCAAATTCTAACCTAGAAAGTGCTAAAGCCTGCGATTAGGGGAGGAGCACTGCCAACGTTTGTTAATTTGGGAGGCTGCGGGGGGGGGCACTTTGAGGGTTGTCATAAATGGATGGGGGCAGCTACTGGCATTTAGTGCCTTGTCTGGACCGTGCTAACCAGTGGAAGGGTCTCCACACCCTGAGTCCTCTGACCCCCACCGATAGCACCCTGATGAGAAAGACCCTAGGCTACATCAGGTCGGCAGCCCTCCTCCTGAGACTCATTTTTCAGTCGTCCGTGGAAGGCAGCAGGGACGTTTTCCGTCCCGGCGCACAGACCCGGCAACACCCCCAGGAGCCGGGCCAGGTCAGGTAGCAGGCGTGTCCCCCAGCACCCGGAGTCTAAGCACAGCCCGGACGGCCCCTCCCCCGCCCTGGCCGCGAGCGCGCTCCCTGGCGCACAAACGCGCGCGTCCGCTGATTCCGCCGCCGTTCCGGGTGGCCCGCCTAAGTCTCTCGCTGACGCCGGGGAAGCAGGCCCGACACGGAGCGACCAACAGCCGGGCCAGCCCAGCCCAGCCCACGAGCTCACCTCGGCCCGCGGCGCCGACTCGGGCGCACTTCCGGGAGCTGGGCAGCTGCGCGCGCCACAGGCGAAGAGCGACGCGCGGCGCCGGAGTGGGGCGGGGCGGGGTTAGAGGGGCGGGGCCTCGGAGCCGGAATTGAGGTTGAGGCTCCGATTGGCGGCCACTGAGCCACGCCCCATGGCCTCGCGCCGCCGCCCAGGATCTAGGCTGCTGTCTGTCCGCAGCAGAGCCTACGCTGCCAGTCTTTCCTTCCTCCATTCATTTAAGCTTGGTGCGTTCCTCCACTGCTCTCCAGACAGACGTCTCTCGCCTACTCTGTTCAAGGCAGTAGGCCAAACACTGCGAAGTCTCCAAAGATCATTCTCTTGCCTAGCGCAGACCCCTTTGCTCAGTCTCTCATCCAAAGATGACATTTGCCATTATTCATGGTTTTTACCCCAGTGTCTCTCGCTCCTCTCTGCTATTCTTGCCTCAATTGGCCTTCCTGGAGCATTTAAGTTGCCCTAATCTGTTTTGCTTCTCCTCCAACTGTCATAAACTATGTGTTTCTTGGATCTCTCCTTCCACTTTTCATTCAGTGTTGCGCTGAAGTGAGGTGCCAAGGTCTCTTGCCACTTGTGTCTTTCTCCTCTGTCTCCTCTACCCGCCCCTTCTCATTTTACTGTAACATGAATGTAATTCTTGACTCCTCCCTCCCCTTCTCCCACTTGACAACAATCGCCAAGTCCTCAGGCCTGGCAGATACCTTGCCCTCTTTCCATTCTCACTACCTCTATCTACCTGGTCTCGATTCCACATCATTTGTGACCCTAAGACTTCTCACCAGTTTCCAGCCTTGCTGATTTCCAGGCCTTCCCTAGCTGGCCCACAATAATCGTCTTGTGATACTAAGTTGCATTAACAGAAGTGTCATGTCGAAATCTGAGCTAATGGCAAACAGGAGAGTACTCAAAAACATCAGTATAATGAAATGTTCTCTGCCTGTCCCATGTTCACAGGAATTGAAGATATTGTCTCCAGGGAGGCGGCATGATTTCTTTATATACTTCTAAAACCGACCAGTAGAAAAGGATTTGACATACTCCATAGGTCCCTGGGGCCAAACAAGACTAAATGTATGAAACCTGAATGGAATTTTCCAATATTGACTTGTATGTCAGTGCTATTTTGTGAGCTCCTGAGGACAGCATAACTAACAAGTTACAGGACATTTATATGGATACTAGCCTTGGGTGTTACTTCAACACCAAGGTGCTTTCCTTCTACGTAAGCAAAGAGATAAGATGGTTTAAAGGCAAAGATGATGTTTTATCTTCAACAGTAGTAGGTTTTAGCTGATGGGTATCCAAAGACACTAGAAGTACTTCAAAAGCTTTATATGGACCATGTACCCTTTTGTGAACCTAATGGAAGCTTTAAGACTTTTCCCAAGCATGGTGGTGTATGCCTGTAATCCCACCAGCTTGGGAGACTGAGGCAGAAGGATCCTGAGTTCATGGTCAGCTTCAGCAATTTAGCAAATCCCTGAGCAACTCAGCAAGACCCTGTTTCTAAATAAAATATTAAAAAGGGCTGGATTTGTGGCTCAGTGATTAAGTGCCACTGATTCAATCCTGGTACCAAAAAAAAAAAAATTAACAAGGAAGGAAGGAAGCTACATATAAACATTTTATTCTCAAATTCAAGGATCTAACAGATCTCTGAAGGCCATTCTTGGAACCCATGGACCTTAGGCTGAGACTTCTAATACTAGCAGACAGTTCCTGCTAATATGGATATGACACTTGACATTTAATAATTTATTTATATACCAGCAATTTGGGAAGAGGCTTAAAATTTACCTTCATTCTGAACAAAGATATTTATTAAATAGGGAAATAGGCATAAGGAATACTGAAAAGGTATCATCTACTTTTATTTATTTACTCATTCAATAAATATCAGATGCCTCTTCTGTGCTCAGCACTGTTACATCAACTATGTATAAAACTACACAAAGTTCTGGCCCTCACAGGACTTTATATTTTGTAAAGTGAGCTAAATAATTAATAAATACACAAGTACTAATAAGCATTTTGGGTAATGATGCATTGTGGGGAAAAATACATCAAGGAAAGGAGGATTAGTAGTGAAACTGGAATTTTGACATGAAATTGGATTCTTTGTTTCGGCTATTTTTTTTTTTTCTGTTTTCTTGTCTTGTAAATTTGAAGAATAAAATCCATGGACAATAACAAAAGAGAAGAGTAGGAAAAGTAGGGTTTATTTAACTGAGAAGAGAAGAGACAGAACTGCAATGTGGGAGGGGAATTGATAGCAGGAAAATGATTCAGTAAGAAATTGTATTGCAGAGGAAAGGAGGGACAACTACTGAATAATTAATTATGATGTCAATTGTTTAATAACAAAGTTCTCAGGCACTCATACAACGCAGATCATATAGAAAACCCACAGGAAGCCAGGCATGGTGGTTCAGGCCTGTAATCCCAGAAGCTCAGAAGGCTAAGGCAGAAGGATCACAGGTTCAAAGTCAGTCCCAGAAACTTAGTGAGGTCCTAAGAAACTTAGCAAGACCCAGTCTCAAAAACAAACAAATAAAAGTATGGCTGAGTTTGGGGCTTTGTAGTTAAGCACCCCTGGTTTCAATTCCTAGGACCAAAAAAATAAGGAAACAAGCTTCACAGAAGTGGAGCTTAAAGTCAAAAATTATAAGCCATTCAAAAAATAACCTATCATCTAGAGATGAGGGAGAATGGGGAAACGTTGATCAGAGGGTACAAAGTTTCAGTTAGGAGGAATAAGTTTTATAGATTTACTGCATAGCATAGTGACTATAGTTAATAATGTGTATCTCAAAATTGCTAAGAATAGATTTTCATCATTCGCATCTCAAAAAAAGTATGAGATGATAGATATGTTATTAGCTTGCTTTAATCCTTCACGCTTTATACATAATGCAAGATATCCCATTGTACTCCATAAATATATACAATTATAATTCATTAATTAAAAATAATAAATTTTTAAAATCCATCATAAATGGCAGTTACAAAAAATTGAAAGAAGAACCCGTTCCCCAAGAATTAGAAATAATAGAGCAATCTGTATGCATGAATCCCTGGTTTCAGTTCCCAGCATCAATAAGTAAATAAATAAATTGAGCAATCTAAAGGAGATTTTAAAAATAAAAGTTCTGAGTTGTTCAAAGACATGAACTAGAAACCACAAAACAAAATTATGAAGAAAAAGGGTAAAGAAGAAAAAAAAAACTTTAGGACCAAGAAATTGTGTGTGTGTGTGTGTGTGTGTGTGTGTGTGTAACTAAAAGATATTTACTTTTTAAATTTGAAAACAAAATGTATAACTGAGATTCAGAGATCCTGCCTAATAAAAAGCCTCACCCAGCTGCTGACCATAATTTAAACTCTGCTTTTTTTGACTTCAAATACTAGTGTTTCAGTAAATGTTTTTGTCATTGGGACCAGAAGACCTGACAAGAACAACATGGAGGAAAAGTGTCTCTGGGCTCCTGGTTTCAGAGGTTCAATCCATGGCCAGTTAACTCCACTGCTCTGGGCCTCTGTTGTTCTGAGGTGAGGCAGAACATCATGGCAGAGGAACGGCAGAGGAAGGCAGCTCGGGATATAGAAATCAGGAAGCAGTGAGAGCTCTGCTTATAGGGGACAAAATATAAAACTCAAAAACAGCTCCCCCCCACCTTGTCCAGCCACACCCTACCTGTCTACATTTACCAGCCAGTTAATCCCTATCAGTGGATTAATGCACTCATGAAGTTAAGGCACTATACCCAATCATTTCATCTCTAAACATTCTTGTGTTGTCTCGAGTTTTGGGGGAACACTTCCTATCTAAATCATAACACCCAGGATCTCCCCTCTCTACTTCATTTGGCCCCAAATAAAGCAGAACAGACAGAACAAACTGTTTAAACTGATTGTGTAAGAGATTTTACACAATCTACTATGAGATTTTTTAAATTCATACAAAGATGAAGTTAAATTGTATGAAATTATTATGAGCCAGGTCAGTTATTTCACCAATTCTCAGAAACCTAGGAGCAGAAATGTGAAAAGACACATTTGAACTGAGAAAGAGGTTTAGATTGACTCAAGATTAAAGGTACATGGGTATCATTAGAGGCGATCAGTGCAGGCTTTATGGAAAGGGCTGACCAAGGGACTGATCAGGGAAAGGAGACCCAGAAGAGAAACCTGTCCCAAGTGCTCTGCCTCTGCCATAAAGATGTGGTTTGTATCCTGTGACTTCTTTGGAGCACATAGTGAATTGGCAGAAGTGAATGGTCTTCTATGGGCTATTTGGAAAACAGAGAATTAAACAAATGCTAACTCTGTGCTTTTGTTTTTGTTTTCTTCCCCTTTTTTTGGAGAGGGGGTACTGATACCATCAGTCCAGCTTCCCCACATGTTGAAGTTTGAACATCGGAGAAGCATGCCGAGGCAAGCATCTAAAGCAGGATTTATTTAAAAAGGGGTAGACTTCTCCAGGGAAGGAGAAGAGGGCCATAGCTGGTATCCTGGTATCCCAAGAGGGGAGGAATTCTGCCCTTTTGTATGTCCTAGGCTTCCTTTGTTCTCCTGCCTTTCCCCCCTTATCTTTCTCCTTCCTGTGTACGTGACTAGGCCCAGGAATGCTCAGTGAGACAGCCAAAAGGTGGGAAGCAGGTGGGCCAAGGGGAAAGGGCAGGATGCAGTAGCCAAGGATACTATGACAACATTATAGCTCCCTGTAGGGAGGAGAAATTCCTGGGACAGTTTACCTTGGCAACAGGTTGGAGCAGGGGCAGGTTCTTGATAAGATTCCTCAGGGCACAGTTTCCAACTTCCCAGACTCACTCAAAACTGGCCTCCTTGATCCGACCTGACTTGATTTACCTATCTACACTGACTGCTTGTCTAATTCTGGCTTCAGTACTAGGGATTGAACTCAGGTTTGCTTTACCATTGAAGTACATCTACACCACCACACCCCACCCACCCACCCACCGCCCCTGCTGCTTTAAAATTTTATCTAGAAATAGGATCTCACTAGGTTGCTGAGGGCTTGGCTAAATTATTGAAGCCTGCCTGGAACTTGTGGTCCTCCAGTCTCAGCTTCCTGAATCTCTATGATTTCAGGTATACTGTGCCCCAGGTATTGTTCTTGTGTTCTGGTTATAAGTTCATTATGAGGAGATCATTAAGATGTCTAAGAAGTAGCCTGGCATGGTGGCACAAGCTTGTAATCCCAGCAGCTTGGGAGCAGGAGGATTGCAAGTTCAGAGACAGACTCAGCAACTTAGAGAGGTCCTAAGCAACTCAGTGAGACCCTGTCTCTAAATAAAATACAAAAGAAAAAAAAAAAGGCTGGGGATGTGGCTTAATGATTAAGTGTCCCCTGGCCTCAATTTTAATCCCAGTCTCCCCCCAACCCCCAGCAAAAAAAGATGTCCAAGAAGTTTCAGGTGGTGCTGGGAAATGACTTACTAAAAGTATCTCCAAATGACACAGAGGACCACAAACCTGGCTCACTTCTTGAAGTTCACACTTTTAAAAATATTTTGTGGATGAATCCTGATGCTTCTATATCCAAACCAAATTCCTTCATAAGTACATTAAGTCTATAGGCTAAGATTCTCAACCTGCAACTTTGAGATTTTAATTACCAACACCCTTTAATGCAAACATTTGTAAGGACAGACATTTTCCTTGAGTGTATCCATGTATATTTTTAGGTTGACACATGATAATTGTACATATTTCTATGACTTTTTTTGTTTGTGATGGGGATCATACCCACAACCACATGCATGGGAGGTATATTTGCTAGCTTTCTATCACTGGAACAAAATATCTGAGAGAATCAACTTAGAGAAGGGAAGATTTATTTAGGCTCATAGTTTCAAAGGTTTCAGTCCTTGGTCAGCTGGCCCTGTTGTTGCTAGACCTATGGTGAGTGAGAAGGACAGGGTGAGGTACTTCATGCAGCCTAGAAGCTGAGAGAGAGAGAGGGGGGGGGGGAGGGAGGGAGGGAGAGAGAAAGGAAGAGGACAGGGACAAGATGTATGCTCTGGAACATGCTCCTATTGACTTACTTTCTCTAACTAGGCCCCACTGCCTGCAGTTTCGTTACTTACCAATAATGCCATCAAATATGAATCCCTTAATGGATTAATCTATCAATGAGATCGGAACCCACATGATCCAACCACTTCCCAAAATGCCCACCTCTAAACATTGCTGCATTGGGAACAAAACCTTCAACACAGAAGGCTTCAGGGGAAATAGCAGATCCAAACCATAACACTGAGCTACACCTGCAAACACCTATACATTTATTTTTGTAAGTTGAGAAGTCAGTGCATGCTTAGGCAGACTCCTTTAGATGAGAAAGAATTTCAGCTTCACCAAGATTGGATATAATAGACTGACCAGCCCCCTCATTTGGTCAAACATTGAATAGACTTGGGTGAAAGTATGGGAGGTGCTCCAAGGAAAGAGGAGGTCCACGCCATGAAACAGTTGAGGGTGAGTTCTGCTCAGTTTCATTTGCTCTCAGTATAGCCACAGGTTGAAGTTGACACGTAGTAGATTCAGTGGGTTTGTGCATAATGTTACCTAGTTTTAACTAAACTAACCTTAATAAATGGACACACTATTCAAAAAGTTCTCTGCAAGGGAAATCTCAGTTTGAAGATAACAATTATAATGCAGGCACTAAAAAAGAAGAAAATGGCAGAAATATACTTCTAGTCTGAGCCCTTTTTCAGATACAATGGGAAGTAATGACAGCATCAAACCAGTTGATCTGACAAAAAGCAAGTAAAATAATTTCAAATATTAAAAAGTCTACTAGAAATTGTGCATTTCTATCTACCACCATTAAAAAGGAATGTTACCTATCTCTTCCTCTCTCTCCTTCTATATATATATATAGATAGATAGATAGATAGATAGATAGATAGATATCAATATATTTATATATTTATGCTACCATATATAAATAAACATACTTTATGTAAATATATATTATATATTATATTGTATTTATATACTATTTTTAAATACCTGTGCATGCACATGTGTGATATATGTATATATACACAGATTACACATATTCAAATGTTTTTATATATACAACATATGTAATTTTTACAGATAATATGTGTATTCAGTGTGTAAGTATGTGTGTATATGGCTACAGAATATGAAGAAAATTTATCAGAGTTTAAGATCATATAATATTATATTAAGTACTTCATGAAATTCTATTAAAGCCAATAAGAAATGTTTATCCATCTCTTTTTTTGCAGTATTGGGGCTTGAACCCAGGAGCACTCTTCCACTGAGCTATATTTCCAGCTCTCTTTAAAAAAAATTTTATTCTAATTTGTTATATATGACAGCAGAATGCATTACAATTCATATTACACATATAGAGCACCATTTTTTAATATCTCTGGTTGTATACAAAGTATATTCACACCATTCATGTCTTCATACAAGTACTTAGGGTAATGATGTCCATCTCATTCCACCATTTTTTTTACCCCCTTGCTCCCTCTCATCCCCTTCCTCCCCTTTTTATTTTTTATATTGATCCAGGATCTAAGTTTCGGAGGCTAGCTTTGAACTTGTGATCCTCCTGCCTCAATCTCCGGAGCTGCTGTGATTACAGATGGGTGTCATAAGAATCAGTACATAAAATGTTCCATATAAAAAGTCTTAGTGGTTTTTATTTTAAGCCCATTGGTTACAATTATTAAAATGCAGTGTATCTTTCAACTAGTTTGTAAGAGCTACTGCCTCACTAGAAATTAGTAGTGACATTTCATCAAAATTGTTTGCTAAATTAAAAGAAGCTATTGAAGAAATAAATATTATTTTATATGCTGCACCAACGATCTGCTTTATCCATTTGGAGGTTTGTGAAGTTTATTTTTTACTCTTCACAATCATTAAAATTGGGAATAAAAAATAAAATAAACTTAGAAAATGACCTTAAAAACATCTCTGTATCCCAGAGTGTTAAACCAAGATTTGCTTAGGTAATGAGGCATATTTAAATTCAATGTCCATTTTATTTTTAGTGATAACTTTATTTAATAAATAACACACATGGAGCTGAGGTTGTGGCTCAACGTCAAGCGGTAGAGCACTCGCCTAGCACATGCAAGGCCCTAGGTTTGATCCTTAACACCATATAAAAATAAATAAATAAAATAAAGGTATTGTGTCCATCTACAACTAAAATAAATAAATAGATTCATTAATTAATAACACACATATTTTAAAATATTATTTGTTCATTCTTACCTCATTCTTTCTGCATGTTTTATAGAACATAAAATAGAGGTAAAATAATATCTGTATTTTTATTAATAAATATATACAAAGAATAATTATTTAGCTTCAAAATACTTTTATCCATAATAAGTGCTTAACCAAAAAAATGTAAAAACCCCTGTTTGCATATCTGTATGTCAAAATCACACAGAGGGTGGTTAAACCCACATTATTATGCCTTCTCCCCTAAATCAGATTCTCTGAGAAGTTGGGCCTGGCTAGACATGGTGGCACTCTGGAAACCCAGCTACTCAGCAGGCTGCTGCAGGAGGATTGCAAGTTCAAGGCCAGTGTGGGAAAATTAGGAAAACCTTGTCTCAAAATTTAAAAAGGGCTGGGAATAACACTCAGTGGTAATATACTTGTGAAGCAGGGTCCTGGAAATGTGATTTCTTAAACAGACTTCCAAAGTGATGCTTTAGACACTGATTTGATTTGAAAACAACCTCCCAATCCATGGCCATTCATTAACATAAACTTCAAGAGACAAATTGATCTCCAGTTTTCCCAGCACCATTTGTCGAAGAGGCTATCCTTTCTCCAATATATGTTTTTGGTGCCTTTGTCTAATATGAGATAACTGTATTTTTGTGAGTTTGTCTCTGTGTCCTTTATTCTGTACTATTGGTCTACCAGTCTATTTTGGTCCCAATACCTTGCCTTTTTTGTTACTATAGCTCTATAGTATAAGTTTAAGGTCTGGTATAGTCATGCCACCTGCTTCACTCTCACAGTTTCTTTATCTACACACACACACACACACACACACACACACACACACACACACACACACCTAAAGACTTCCCAGTGGGCTCCACACCTTAAAGGTTCCATTACCTCCCTATAGTGCCACAATGAGGACCAAATCTCTAACACATGGGCTTTTCCAGATCCAAACTGTAGCAGTTGCCAAAACTTATAAATCAGTACCTCTGACATTTGGTGAACATCAGGAGTGATGGTAGCGCAACACAGGGACTCACCCAGTTGAATGACAATCAGGATGCCTTTGGGAACAGCTACTACAGAACCAATTCTTTTCTTCCTTTCACCTAGAAACTCTTAGCATAGAAATCCCTTTAGTAGAATGATACATTATAATAACGTAATAATAATGTACATTATAATAATGCTCAGTCATCTTTAAGTGCCTCAGTTCTTTCATCAATAAAATATATCATCTACCTCTTAGGATTGTTACAAGAATCAAATGAGAAAACATGTGTAAAATACCTAGAACAAACAATGTCTGGCATGTAGGAAAAAATCTAGCTGTTATTGATACAATGTTTATATGCCATCTGTCTTAGGGTAGGAGATTCCCGGAGAGAATGGTAATAAAAAGCTATTATAACACAGCCTAAAGATTCTTTTTAACCACACTATTTATGCCACAGTGTTTCAACATGATATCCATATATCCTGGGTAAGGGGAACCAGATTTGTAACTATCAGTAATGTGATAAAGTCTTAGCTAAGTGAAGTGAGTTATGTACATTGTGACACATTCTGTAATACTGTAACAAATTAAAACCCAAAGTAAATGTGAACGTTGCCTCATAGAGATACCCAACTATCATTGACTTGGTTTTCACTGACAAGTCAATTTTTATTTGGCTTTATTTCATTTTTTAAAAGTTTTACCAGTGCCTTTGAGCTTAACCACTATCCTTGTAATGAGAAATCCAGAATCTGGCCTCCCCATCAAGAAGGGGTTAGGGACTTAGCCACAGAACCTTCTCAACAAAAGTCTGGGATCTTACCCCTCAAGACCTCTGTATATATTGATCACCTTTTTGAGCTTCAGTTTCTTCCAGAAAAAGAGGTCCAGCAGGTCAGAGGCAGATTTGGAAAGCTTCTGAACTCTACAGATGATTCTTTTTAATTCTTATTTAATTATCAGTATTTGCAGGGCTGAAGATGGGACCCAGGGCCTCACTAATGCTTACTCATGCATACTCTAGCACAGACCTGGAGGTGATTCTTTATCTCATTAAATGACTAAGGATCCATTAACATTTATGAAGTTCTGTCCAGGTTCTGAGCTTGGAGGGATAGGGCAAGAGGCCACATATGTCCCTTTACCACCCAGAATTCTCCTCTTTTGGCTGCTGTAAGAACCCCATCCTGACCCCTTGTTAACTGACTTTTGCTTGTCCTGCATTCACTTGGGTGACTCCTTTACTTGAAGGTGCCCTTTGCTGAGCTGATGGCTCTGCTGACTTTGGAGAGTCAGACTTTGACCTTGGTACATCTGTGAGATCCTCCTTACCTTGAAGGCCTGCTGGGACTCCTGAAAATCCCGTCAGCATTGAGCTGTGGGAGGCCCCATCTGTCCCTGCTGCCTGTGGGGGGATGGCTGGATGTGGGCCACCTTGAGATTCTGCCTGCATTTTTTTTCTTTCAGAATGAACTCGCCTCCTTCTGACAGTCACTTCCAGGAGCATGGAGTGGCTTCTGAAGTTCGTCTGGAATAATAGAAAAACCAAGCTTCTTTTTCCCCTGGAGAGATGGCAAGACCTAGGACTCATCTGTCACCGCTAATTGGGTGTTTGCCTATAATCCTAGCAACTTGGGAGGCCGAGGCAGGAGAACCACAAGTTCAAAGCCACCTTCAGCAAATTAGCAAGTCCCTAAGCAATTTAGGAAGACCCTGTCTCAAAATAAAAAGGGCTGGGGATGTAGTTCAGTAGTAAATCATGCCTATGTTCAATCCCCGGTACCCAAACTAAAAACAAACAAACAAACTCAGTACAATAATTATCTGGTGACTTAAAGGGGGAACAAAAAAGAAAAGGTGTTATATAAATTAAATAGACTGTAAGGAAAAGATATCTATATCTTTTTGTTAAACAGATCTTTTAAAATTTTTTGTTTCTGAATCATATTTTTATTTTAATTTCTTTTATTTTTGTTTGTTCATTGGGTACCAGGGATTGGACCCAGGGGTTCTTAACCATTAAGCTACATTCCCAGCCCCTTTTATTTTTTTATTTTGAGACAAGGTCTTCCTAAGTTACGTAGGGCCTCATTAAATTGCTGAGGCTGGCCTCAAACTTGCAATCTTCCTGACTCCAGAATCATTGATATTATAGGTATGCACCACAATGCCCAGCTGAATCACATTTGTAATGCAACTTAAAAACATGAATATATGATGAGAAATATTTTTTACTGTTTTGTAATGATGCTGCTGACATAACCAAGAATGGACAATTATTATTCCTGATTTAGTTACATAGTACTTCATTCATTTTCATTAAATTTTACATTCATTATGTTGGCAATTCGTAAGCATCCAAAGAGTATATAATGCAAAGTCTCCCTCTTAATCCTGTTTGCCACTGAGTATCCTTTCAAATATACTTGAAAAGATTTTGTGTATATTAAATATACATCTCCTCATTTTTATGGAACTGGGGATTGGATCCAGGTGCACTTTACCACTGAGTTACATTTCCTGGTTCTTTTCTTTATATATATATTTTTCTTTTATTTTATTTTTCTTATTTTTTGATATAGGGTCTTGCTATGTTCCTCAGGCTGACCTCAAATTTGCTAATTTGTATTCCTCCAATCTCAGTCTCCTGAGTAGCTAGGATTATAGGCATATGGCACTGCACACAGATATCTTTGTCTTTTTCTTTTCTTTTTTGGTACTGGGGGTTGACCCCAGGGATATTTTAGCATGCAACTATATCCCCAGTCCATTTTTATTTTTTATTTAGAGACAGGGTATTGCTAAGTTGCTCAGGGCCTTGCTAAGTTACTGAGGCTGACCTTGATCTTGCCATCCTCCTGCCTTAGCCCCCTGAGGCACTGGAATTATAGGTATGCACCTGTGTGCCTGGTGGGAGATTGAATTTTTATTAATGCATGCTATATGTCACAAGATGTCAAAAATAACAAAATAATATGAATTAAGATTTGCAAAAAAGTAGAGAAACTTAGGAAAAGTAACATATATGGAGAAACTTATTATTATTATTATCAATACAGCTCTGAAAATCATCCCACATGATATCCCATGAATACTTCATATTTTTGTTTGTGATACATTAATGGCAGAAAAACCTTCAATTATTTTGATATATAAAATGATAGTTTATGTAAAGGAAAAGGTGAATAAAGGAGATAGGAGGTGGCACAATTCTAGTTCAGAAAATTTTACCTTTTTATTTTAAAAAAATTTTGACATAGTATCATATAAGAACCTTGCAACTCAAAATTGGTATTAGAATGTACCTCTTTTTTGTGAGCTATAGATGGAAGTCTGATATTTTTATGCTAAAAAGTGAAAGAGGGTGAGGGAGAGAAAAACTTCAAATGAATGAGTTAAGTAAAGATGACCTCTATTTGAACTACTGGGGCTTGTAGCCGAGACGAGATACCTCATAAGTTGGAAAGGTCAACAGAAAACAATACATCATTGAACACTTTTATATGTCAATTTTAGAAGTAAAATATTATTTATTAGTATCATTTCAATTTGTATTGCTATAATTATGCATGAAATCTATTAGTGTAAGTTTATAGGCCCTATATACTTATTAATATTTTATTCATTTTATTATATTATGTTAACTTATTGGCTGTATGCTCTTTAGATATTAAGATAATTAAAAAGTTTTCTTCCATTTATGTATCACAAACAAACCAAAATATAAAGTGTTTCTAGGACATAATGTGGCGTAGTTTTAAAAGATATATTTAGAGTTAATACGACTCTCAGAATCTGTATAATGTAAGAAAAAACATTTTCCCTAAGTGTTTCTACTTTTTCTTTTTGCAAAGGCTAATTCAATTGTTTTTTTGTTCTTTTGATATATTCCCTCCTGCTCATTAACATTGTTGTGCTGTGTACAATTTTATTTTTTTATTACTTCCAAACGTTGGGTGATTCAATTCTTTGCAACAATCCAAAAATAATTTCTTGTGCGTCCAGCAATAATCTTTCAGTTCATCTATATTGCTTAAGTGCTTCATCCACTATTAACAGAGTTTAGCAACTGATAACCGATGTGTAAGTAAACTAGCATCCTTCCTGTTCTCCTTGGAAAGTGGGAGGCTTTCTTGGGCTCTGATGGGTTAAATTTGATGCGATTTGGTTGAATCAAAAGTGGTTGATATGTGGTCACAAAAGAGTTCATATTGTGATATCTTCTCTTGAAAAGAACATTTTCATTTTCAGCTTACAAAAAAGTAGAATATCTGTTAAAATCCAATTCAGTGCATATTATATAGGAAATTCCAAAGGACATATTGATGCCCACAAAGGTGGCTATAATTATTTTTAATAAATTCACTTTTTTGTAAAAATTTTTTTGGTTGTTGATGGAGATTTATTTTATTTACTTATATGTGGTGCTGAGAATTGAACCCAGTGCCTCACACATGCTAGGCAAGTGCTCTGCCACTGAGCCACAACCCAGTCCAATAAATTTACTTTTTTAAAGTATTTTTTTAAGTACTTGATAGATATTTATTTTATTTACTTATACAGGATGTTGAGAATTGAATCCAGAGCCTCACACATGCCAGGCAAGCGCACTACCGCTGAGCCACAGCCTCAGCCCCAAGATGGCTATAATTTAAAAAAAGATAATAACAATTCTTGGTGTGTATGTGAAAAAGTAGAATACTCATGCTCTTCTCATGGAAATGTAAGTGGCAGCCACTTTGGAAGAGTCTAGCACTTCATCAAAGGGTTAAACATACAGTCACCATAAGATCTCTCAACTCCACTGCTACATAGGTATAAGAAAGAGCTGAGAAACACAGGTCTATGGAAAAACTTGTACACAAATGGTCATTGCAGCATTGTTCATAATGACCAAAAAGTGAAGATAACCCAAAATGTCCATTGATGGACAAATGGATAAACAAAATGTGGTATATCCATACAATGTGATACTATCCATTCATTAAAAGAAAAGAAGTACTGAGATAGAGTCTCACTAAGATGCTTAGGGACGGGCCAATTTTCTGAGAATGGCCTCCAACTTGAGATCCTCCTACCTCAGCCAGGCTTGCAGTTCAACCCCACTGCAACATTTTTAAGTGAAGTTGGAGCAACAGAATATAGAATACAAGGCCAGGTTGTAGGTGTAGTTCTGGCAGAATAAAATTATATCCTTTCAAAATGTATTTGTATCTCGTCAGACCAAGGCTAACACTATCCATGTTAATTTTCACTTGTTGGTAGTGACTTAAAGTGAGATATTTCCATTCTTTTGTTCTTTTTTTGGTACCAGGGCTTGAACCCAAGGATGCTTAACCGCTGAGCTACATCCCCACACCTTTTTGATTTTTGATTTTGAGACAGAATCTAAATTGCTTAGGGCATTGATAAGTTGCCAAGGCTGGCTTTGAACCTGTTATCCTCCTGCCTCAGCCTCTTGAACAGCTGTAATTACAGGTATGTACCATCACACCCAGCCCATTCTTTTATTCTTATAAATAATGTTGTGATAAACATATGCCTATAAATCTTTATATGCATGTATGACTATTGGTATTAAAAATTAATAACATCTCCTTTTATGTGTTTCCAGTTGGAACTGGTTCTTTTGATGGCAGGAAATGGGTCAACCTTCTCACCTGCCTGGTATTTATATTTAAATACAATGTTCAAATGATATTCAGAACACTGCATTGCTTATAGCCTTTTGCCTGTAGCTGCAACCTCAGTTGTTGGATGGCTTGGTCCTGAGCCTTTGGTGATTTGGGTGTGGACAGATGAGTTTTGCTCAAAGTTAACTGCTGAGCCCTTACAGGGAAACATCTGGTGGCTGTTTCATCCACAGAGTGGTATCTGACTCTTATTACTTACTCAAAGGCTGAAATTTGGGGTCTTAAGGTGAAATCTATTGATAAATTGCTTTTGCTTTAGTTGGAATGAGAAGTGAAAGATATACCCGATCTAACCATTGAGACATGAATCAAAATGAACAAGCAAACTAGCATTCTCAACACAGGACCCCTAAGCAGGGAGCATGCAAACATTATTCTTGATCTGCAGCCTCTTTTAGGAGGGCATTTTGGTTTTGCTATGTCTTGCTTTCAGCAATGATATAAATCTGTTATTCCAATACTTTCTAGTGAGAAGGAAAAATCATTACTTAACAGAGCCTCGGCTTTCAGGCTCATTTAGGGATCTCCTTAAGAATTTCTTGTAATAGTGATACTCCTGGTTATTGATACATATTGCCTAATTGCCTTTCACTCTCCGATGTATGATTATTGCTAAAAAGACTAAACTTATTCTAAATAATTCATTTTCTTTTGAACTATGTGCAGTATTTGTTTGCAAGGGCTTCCATAACAAAATGCTGCAAATTGTGTGGCTTAGACACAAATTTATTTGGTCATAGCTATGGAGACTGAAAGTTTGGAAACAAGGTGTTGGTAGGGTGGTTTCTACTGCAGTCTCTCTTACTAGCTTGTTGGTGACCATCTGTCCCTAGTTTCTTCACACAGATCTCCTTCTCTGTATGTCTGTATCCTAATCTCCTTATAAGAACACCAGTCAGGTTGGATTAGGGCCCACTCCTACAATCTCATTTCATCTTAAGTACCTCTTCTAAGACCCTATATAATATAGTCATATTCTAAAATATTTGGGTTAGGAATTCAGACAATGATTTTGGGAAGGGGGACACAATTTATAACAAACACAAAACACAAATATATAAGGAAATGTGAATATAGAATTTTAAATCACCTACTTTTAAGGCTTTCATGAATTCAAACAAATCAAAGTCCTTTCTTGGTTTTTCCCAAATACAGACTTAATCAGTGATTCTTATTCCTGGTTCTCATTTACTAGTTTATAATAACATCAGCAATGCAAAGACAGTCAGTTTTATTGCAAATCCAGCATTAGGTATTAGTAGAAAATACTTCTATATGGCTCTTTAAATTCAACTTCTCTTAGTGAATCTGCTAGATTGGATGTTTTCTCTTAAATTTCTTTGTCATAACTTTAAATTTTTCTTTTTCTTTCTTTATTTATTTTTCTTTTTCTTTTTGGTACCAGGGATTGAACCCAGAGTCACATCCCCACCCCTTTTAAAAATATTTTATTTACAGACAGGGTCTCACTAAGTTTCTTAAGTCCTTGATAAGTTGCTGAGGCTGATTTTGAACTCAGGATCCTCCTGCCTCTGCCTCCCAAGTTGCTGTCATAAAAGGCATGTGCCACCATGCCCAGCTACTAACATGTTTTCTCATTTATGTTCATTTAACTGCACCAAGTCAATGTGTTTCTTATTTGATTAAATTCCTTTTGAACTACTTATACATAATCTAAAACAATATTAGAAACCATTATACATGTGTGTATATTTTCTGATAGTTGCCTAATCTCTAGTATTACCTTAAGGGAATTTATCTTAGATTAGTGTATATTAAATTTCTATTAAAGAAGTATGTATAATTGGTTTGGTGGTAGAGGGCTTGACTAATATGCTTGAGGCCCTGCACTGTAAAATAAATAGTTAAATTTAAAAAGAAGATTTTTACATAGGCACTTAAAGACTGTGACTATATCAATTATCATATCAAACAATGGGGTAGGATGGTCTGGTTCTTATGGGTGTTCGAAGACTAAAACTCCCCCAAGCCACATTTTAGTAGACCCCAAGGAAACAAAAATGAGAAATTAGATGATAGACCACAGTGATGTTTAGATGACAGGTATTAGTATAAATTATCCGAAGACTGCTCAATTAAACTGTGTGGTACTTGATCATCCTGCCTCTGGAGTCTGGTGATGAAAGAATATGATATTTGGGACTATTGCCAGCAAATTGTGGGGCTGTTGGTGCTTTTGTGTGCGTGCCAAAGCAGTTAAGTCAAAAGAAACTATTGTATTGGGAGAAGTTTCCTTATATTTCTGCATCTATCTTTTCTAATCATTGTCCAGTTGTATTGATGCTTTTTTAAAAAAATATTTTTTTAGTTGTATGTGGACACAATACCTTTATTTATTTATTTATATGTGGTGCTGAGGATCAAACCCAGGGCCTCATGCTAGGCAAACACTCTACCACTGAGTCACAAACCCAGCCCTACATTGATGTTTTGGAAGAAGTATTTCATTCAATTTTTTAATACTTACTTCTTCCAGCACTAAAATAGAAATCCCTATAAAAAAAGAAAAAAAGAGTTGCCTTTTAACCTGCACTTTAATAGGAGACAGTGTTAGGAATCCATCAGAGTTCTCCTTTTGTTTGTCATTTGTTGTCTCCTTTTCCAACAGCATTATGCTGAAGAGGTAGATAGATTATTTAGCCTGGATTTTATTCTGAACAACCTGGATGGGAACTTTTCCTTTGGATTCTGATATGATTTCCCCTTCAAGGACTTCACATTTACTATGTCTCAGGACCAATAAGTGTAAGTTGGCTATTGATTTTCAGATAGAGATTTGGTGAAAAGTTTAGAAAAATCCAGACTTGGAGATATTTTTCAGCCAGGCCCTTGGGAGAAGAGTGGACTCTACATTTAGCACACTTAACCGTTCTCATCTTCAATTTGCCTTTACTTTGTATCCAGTTTACTTCCCTAAGTCTATGAATAGCTATTGTTAGGATACAAGCAATCAAGGTCACAGTTGAGGTTAGGTTTGGAGCAAGTAGGCAGGGCTATTTGGACTTAGGACATGTTTCCAACATACTTTAAGGAGATTCTAGTGTTGGATAAAGTCTGGATGGGGGAGTTTTGAGGAGGTCCTGGTACACATTGCACAATGCTTCCAAAGGGCAGAAACATTCAATTCCATGATTTAGACTCCTTGGAATGTAGGATAGCTGGTCATTATATTATAGGCAAGACACCTCTCTCCAGAAACCCATGTCTTTATCATTCCAATTACATTGTGGTTGGCCCATAAATCCCTATCTTCACAAAGAACTATTTTTCTGCTTTTGATGGCTGAATTCCTAAAGTCAGTCTCTGTGCAAAGCATTGGAAGAAACCTAATATTGTTTTTTTTTTAATTAGGGGTGGGGTGGGGCTGTCATTTAATATAATTTATACTAATGATTATGATTGATCTTATGAGGCATAGAGGTTTGGGTTAGGAATTCAGTTTTCAGGGGTATATTTTTTGGGGGGGGAGTCAGGGAATTTGGATGTTTATGATAATGTTTAGTAAGATTTAATTTATATAAATTACTTGGGTATAATTATTAAAATGTAGTCTCTGATTCAGCAGTTTGGTTATCAATCCTCGCCTCCGCTGGCAAAGAGGCTAGGATATTAGGCAGGACAAAACTGAAACTATAGTTAGATTAACTCTCTAGACGTGACATAGCAGAGACTAGACACGAAGACTGAACTCCGAGATTCCTTTTCAGCTTTGCTATTCTAATTTTGGGTTCTGAGATTCCATGATAGCGGTTTTTAAACTTTTGGGGTCACAGAACTCTGTGGGAATGCTATGAACACTCTTTTTTCCCCCGAAATGCGCACACACGTCTGATTCTGCGAACTACTTTAGGCTTCGCGGACCCGCAGTCCCGGGTTCAGGATCTTTGCCCTGTCTTTCTGGCCCCTGGCACTTGGGACCTATCCAGTCCTGCACCTCAGCTTCTGCAGGGAACTCTGCTCCTGGCTCCGGCGGGGGCGTGACCGTGGGGGCGTGACCAGGGCGTGTCTGGGGGCGGGGCCAAGGCGGCGCACGCCGCGCCCTCGGCGGTACGAGAGGCCGAGCTTGCTGCATTGCAGCCGCCGCGGCGCCGCTCGGCTCCTCACTCCCAACAATGGCGGCTCCGAGCCCGAGCGGCGGCGGCGGCTCCGGGGCGGCAGCGGCAGCGGCAGCGGCACCCCGGGCCCCGTAGGGTCCCCGGCGCCAGGCCACCCGGCCGTCAGCAGCATGCAGGGTAAGGAACGCTCCCGCGCTGAGACCCTGGCCCACTCGCGCGGCCGTCGGCGTCGTCGCGGCCTGCCTTAGTGGCCGCGAACGCCCCCGGACCCGGCTGAGGAAGCCTTCCGAGCCTTCCGCGCCTCCTTGGCTGCCTCCTCCGGGGCTTCCCGCCTCGCTGTCGGCCGCCTTGGGCCGAGCCTGGATCCGGGCTTCGACCCGTGAAGGCCCGGCCGCGGCCTCTGCCTGCGCTCGGCCGCTCGGCCCTGCTCCGCTTCCCTGCCGGCTGGCGGGGCCCACCTGGCCCGGGACCGCCCCCGCGGTCGCCCCGATTGCGGTCGCCGCTTACCTGGCGTCCGCCGGCCCCGGTTTCCGGGAACGTGCGGGCTAGGACTCGAGGCGGGTGGGAGGTGCTGCCGGGCCTGGCTCCGGGTCCCTGCGGCCGCGCAGGTAGGCGGCGGCGTCCGAGCCTGGGGCCCCTCGGCCCCGCCGCCCCAGCGCGGCTACCCGCCGCCGCAGTGGGGCCAGCTCAAGGCCATCTTGGTTCTCGCCAGGGCGCAGCTGTAGCCAGACCACCTAGCTGACCTCTGGGGTTCACGGGGCTGTTGGAAGCTACGTTTCCAAACTTTTGCAGGGTGTCTGTTCTCTGGGAGGAGCGGGGCGGGGGGTGCTCAGTCCTGTGCCACCTGTAAGGTAGGTAGCTAGCCATTGGCCTGAGGGAGGGGGGCATTTGTTCCAGGTTAGATTTCTGTGTTAGCATTGCATGCAGAAAATAAGATAAAAATAGAAGACTAAATTCGGTTTAAATGGAGAGATAACAGGAAGTAGAAAGACAGAGGTCAAAATGATAGTATCTGGACATCTGAGGCAGTTCTTCCAATTAATGGCTTTTCCCATTGGGAAAGGTTTTTTTTGCTCTGTATGACTCTTGACGGGGGGGGGGGGGTGTTATGAAAAATACCAGGCCTGAGCCCATTAGTTTAAACCCTTAAGTTTACTGGGAAATTTTGAATAGTAGTAATGCTATATTTAAAACAGAGACTCAGGCATCTTTTGACAACTTAAGCGAACTACTTATGTTGAATTATTAGCAGAATCGGTGGGGTTATGTTTGGTAGTCAGTATGAACTTGGTTACTTTTAGATCATATTCTTCCTAAAGAGCTACTGTGTCTAGTTAGAGTTCAACAGACATTTATTGAATCTTTTGTGTTTATGAAAGCATGCTGTGATTCAGGAAGCAGGGACAGGATTTTTATTCATCTTTATATCCCTCCCCATAGTATTTCATAAAAAAAAATGATATATAGACAGGATGATGTCAGAACTCAGAGGACACTTTCTGTGTAGGCCCTAAGCTAATTAATTCAAATTGAATTAGTTATTGGATATTCACTATGTTGCATAGCAGGTTATGCAGACAGTACAAGATTGTTTTCCTGATCTCACAGCTTTACAAGTGTAGTTGATGGTAGAGGGAAATGAAACAGCAAAATGATGATTTAGGATTGTATGGCTTGTCTGAAATGAGTGACTTGTAAAACTGGTAAAATATTTTAAATTTGAGGGTTTTTTGGGGGGCGGGGGAGGCTGATAGCTTGAAAAAGCTGTATACATTTTTGTTGTTCGAAAAAATATTTATTGAGCATCTGTTGAGAACTAATCATAGTACTCTAGTGCTGAGTCCTGAATATATAGAGAGGAGTGAATCTGACTATCTCATCTCATAGTGCTTACCCTCCTGTGAAGATGGAGGAGAGGAGACAATATACAGATAAATAAGAAAAATTGCTAATTGAGGAAAGTGTTATGAGGGTAATAAGCTGGGTTTTGTGATGAAAGACAATAGGAGAGGGCAGTTGGCTTGTTAAGATGTTAAGAGATGGCCTGTCTGGGGAGAACAGAAGAGGTTCTAGTCAGAGGGAACAAATGAGTTTGAAGGTTCCAAAACAGGGAAGAACTTGAAGTGTTCTAGGAACTGAAAATAAGTCCTGTGGTTAGGAGTTATTCTGATATTCTTCATTCTCTTCCCTTACCTCTGCGTTTTGATAATCCAGTAATCTGAACTGTCTAATAAGCTGAACCCATTTTAAAAGGGTGAGGAAGGCCCCAG
Organism: Ictidomys tridecemlineatus; assembly: GCF_052094955.1. Lineage (NCBI taxonomy): Eukaryota > Metazoa > Chordata > Mammalia > Rodentia > Sciuridae > Ictidomys > Ictidomys tridecemlineatus. Next base: position 55,743,598 of record NC_135479.1, read on the forward strand.
ACCTCTCTTTGAATTATTCCTGAATTATTATTATTTCTTTTTTTCTTTTTCTTTTTTTTGTTCTGGGGGATTGAACCCAGGACCTCACGCTTACCCGGCAAGTTCTCTACCGCTGAGTAACATCCCCAGCCCCTGAATTTTCTTTAAATAGTGTTGTGTCTATCTTTGATCAGTGCATGAACATGCTAGCTGTAGCTTGTTCTTGAACCTCTTTAGATTGCTTAGAATGAGAATTGCTTGAAATTCTCAGAATGTTGTCTAGCCCAATCCCAAGTTATAAAACTTGAGCTTAGGTACCAATGAAGATATCTGTCTTACTTGTTTTTCTACATTGGAACCAAGCTTCGTGTACATTATATACCAATGACCTCCTTTGGCTTTATTTTATTTATTTATTTATCTGTTTTTGAGACCTGGTCTTGTTATGCTTCCCAGGCTGGCCTCCAACTCTTGAGCTAAACTAATCATCCTGCCTCAACCTCCCAAGTAGCTGAGACTACAGGCACCAGTGCTCCTGACTTCTCCTCCTCTGGCTTTAGATCAAACTTCCCAGAGTGGTCCTTGAAAGATGTTTTGGTGTACTGCCATTCCCTTCTGACCCACCTGCTTCTACTTGCTATCCAAAGCTGCCTTTCTGGGAGTTCATGACCAATCCCATCCAGCCAGCAGGGTTGTGGGTTGTATGGAATACATTTCATTCAACAGATATTGGACATTTTTTCTGTGTGATGGATGCCATGGTGGGTATTGGATATCTCTGTAGTTTTTTGTGGCTTGACATTTTGTAGTCCATGAGAGATCCAAGTTGGGATTGTATTCTTTACATCATAGTATGAAGAATCAGAGCTCTGGAGTCCTAGATTTGTATCTTCTTGCCAGGATTTAAACTTTTTGTTAGTACAGGCAAGGTTCTTAAATCTCTCTAAGTCTGTGTCTCAGTTGGAAAGGCAAGAATAATTCTTACCTCACAGGTACTTTGAGAAGTGTTTTAAATTTCATTATTAGTTGGTCCTACCTTTCTCTTTAATCTGTTAATTTCATTATTGAGTAATTTCTTTTTTAGATATTCTAGAGGAGACTTTATTCTATTGCAAACTCCAGATCTTCTGTCTTTTCCATATCTTCTGAGGATTCTCAAATGATTGTAATGTTATGAATTAGAAGTCTAGTTATAAATTTGCTATGCTTTTTTTTAATGTGTAGATGGCTGGAAGGGAAATTATGGTAAATTTGGCTTCATAACATCATTTGGTTACTTTTTTGTGCTAACAGTTGTGACTTGTAATCTGGCTTTTTTTTTTCTTTTAGTATTCTTCCCATTATTCCTTATGATGGAGAGTAGTTGTTGATTTTGTTATCACTCATACATTTGAGTATTTTCATTCATCCTGATTTTTCTTTTTTTCCTCTCATACCCATTCACAAACACATTCATCCTCTACAAGTTAATAGTTTTATACTTTGATTCTTGGGTGACTAAAACTACAACAATATAGATTGTTTTACCAAAATAGGTAAATGGTTTAATAAAAATGTATTTGACATTAGGATAAGTTTGCATTTGTGGAAAAAAATACTCAAATAAACTACTGTGACGTATGTTTATTATTATTGGTATTGGAGATTGAAATCAGGGTATTTTGCTTTGGCACTGAATTAACAGCCCTACCCCTTTTTATTTTTTATTTTGAGCCAAAGTCTCACTAAGTTTCCCAGACTGGTTTTGAACTTGTGATCCTCTTGCCTCAACCTTCTTGGATTACAAATATGTGGCTTTGTACCCAGCTATGCTTTAATTCTTGACATTTCATTAACAATTTGTCATCAAGTAGATTTAATTGGGAGATTTTTTTTATTGGTTGTTCACAACATTACAAAGCTCTTGACATCATATTTCATACATTAGATTGAAGTGGGTTATGAACTCGGTTTTTTTAAATATTAGATTACTCTGTGATAGTATGATTCTTTATCTTTTTTATTTTTTACTTTTTGTTACTGGGGATTGAACTGGGGATCACTTAACCACTGAGCCACATCCCCAGCCCTTTTTATATTGTATTTTGAGTCAGAGTCTTGCTTTGTTGCTGAGGCTGGCTTTGAACTTGGCAATCTTCCTGCCTCAACCTCCTGAGCTGCTGGGGTTATAGGCATGTGCCACCTTGCTTAGCTAGTGTGATTCTTAAATCCAAAAAAATTTGGTAAATTTAAAGCATGGGATAGACTTGTTACATTTGAGAACTTTCTAGACAGGGCTTGAATTTTCTATTGTGGCAATTCAAAAGCCCAGGGAATTTAGCCATTTAGTAGGAAGCATGTGAAGAGAAGCAGATTTACTATACTGGGCAGTTAAACTCAGTTGAGGAAAGCTCATGTAGAGAACATGATATCAATATTATTGTTGGCATGTTGGAGAATAGCATATTCTAGTTAAAAGAGCTTATCAGTTAGCTGATAGTTTAACAGCTTCTGGATTTAAATTTAAATTTAAATTTAATTATTAGTGGGTCCTACCTTTCTCCACCAGAAGCTAGCTTTACCTTGCAGGTAGTAATGTTTAAGAAAAAAAAAAAAAGGCTGTTGAAATGGGAAGAACACTGGATTTGGACCCAGAAAACCTAGGCACAGATAACTGCCATGCTGTGTACAAGTTGTACTTTTGGGAAAATTCTCTCACTTTTCTCTCTCTCTCTTTCTTTTCTTTTCTTTTCTTTTCTTTTCTTTCTTTCTTTCTTTCTTTCTTTCTTTCTTTCTTTCTTTCTTTCTTTCTTTCTTTCTTTTTTCTTTTTCTCTCTCTCTCCCCCTCCCCCCCCTTTTTCTTTCAAGAGAATTTTAATATTTATTTTTTAGTTCTCAGCGGACACAACATCTTTGTTTGTATGTGGTGCTGAGGATTGAACCCGGGCCGCACGCATGCCAGGCGAGCGCGCTACCACTTGAGCCACATCCCCAGCCCTCTCTCACTTTTCTGAACTGAAAAATTAACATATCTAGAGATAATACCTAACTTATAGACTGTTTTGAGAATTGCATTATTAAATTAATGCATGTGAAATTGCTTTGAAAATTATAAAATAGTTTATAAATATACAAGCATTATTAGACATGTATTTACCTGCTTTATTCGCCAGCCATTTAAAATGTAATGGATTTAAAAGTTCTTTTAAACATAAGAAGTAAAATTTATTATAAAGTAAATATAAGAATAAATTTATAAAATGTAAATGTTAAAGCAAAGTTTTCATAAAGATTTGATACAAGTGCTGAATGTGGTGGTACATACCTGTAATCCCAGTGGAGTGGGATGCTGAGACCAGAGGATTGCAAGTTCAAGGCCAGCCTCAGCAACTTAGCAAGGCTTTAAGTTACCGAGTGAGACCCTGTCCCAAAGTAAAAAATATAAAAGAAAAAGGGCTGGGGATGTAGCTTAGTGGTAAAGTGCTCCTAGGTTAAATCCCCTGTACCAAAAAAAAAAAAAAAAAAAAAAAAGTTTGTGTTATATATGTATATGGCTTGAAGCAGGAAAAAATAAAGCCTTTTCCTAAACTTTATTCAGGTGACTGAGAAATGTCAGTTTTCTTAAAGTGATTACAATACTCAGCACCTATAATTAATTCTGAAAAACACTGAGGCATTTATAAAAGTACTTGTTAGAGTAAATATCTACAAAGTATGTGTTGTACGTGCCTCAGAATCCCTTAATGTGCTGATGTAGGCAGTTTTTCTTCCTATTTTTTCTTCTCAGGTCTTAAACTTGAGTATATAACTGAAAGCTTTTTGTCCAGTCCTTACCTATTTACCCTCAGCTGATTGTTTTATGTATATCAGCCTAAGTAAAAGCAAAATAACTTGATTCTACTTAAATAACACACACATAAAACTATATTGAAGTGTATCTATTAAGAAAAAGTGAGTATTTAAAATCAATGTATGTTTTCTCCCAGTAATAGACAAAATATAAGCTGGGCATGGTTGCATGGGCTTATAGTCCCAGCTACTAGGGAGGTTGAGGTGGGATGATCTTGAGTTTAAGGCCAGCCTGGGCAACATAATGAGACCCTGTCTCCAAAAAAAAAAAAAAAAGTATGTGTGTATGACACCGTATCTCTTTGGGTATGTTTATCTACTTTTACACTTTCTGTGGTCAAAGAACTGAATTGTGCAGTGATGAGTTTTCAAATCCTGGAATTCCTGACTTTTCCCAGTGTGTTGCATCCTTTTTTTTTTTTTTTTGCTATTTAGCATAACCTGCTACAAGTTCAGGTTAGCAAGTTAGTCCTTTTTCAAAGCACATATTCGATTTCTCTTATATTCCCTTAAAATGAGACTGTTTTAATTTTAATAAGAGCAGGTAAGAAAAACAACTTATTTTTAGAATACATATTCCCTTACATTTTTCTATAATGTATCATATCAGAGTGAATGCATGCTGAAATTTGTTTAAGAAGGGATATTAACCTGTTTTTTGAGTTATTCTCTTTTATACTACATTTCTTTCACTCGATTTCTTCCAAAATTGAGAGCTAGATTGATTTGGGTCCAGAGGGCTTTCCTTATTTTAAGGAGTCTGAATATAATAATTAACTCCATCCTATATAATCCAGATCAGTCTTCTTTGTAATTTCTGGGAGATGGCTTACATTATACAACCTGAGAAACTTTAATTCAGAGTAAAAAAAAAAAAAAGGAAAAAGAAACTAACAATTGCCATAGATCTTTTTTTCTGACCTTACTTGATTTGATTTTCACAACCACACTTTAAGAGTAGTTGGACATAGGTTAATAAAGTAGTCCCTTTCATAGGTTAGGCAACCAATGCTTACATTAAATAATGTGCTCTAGTAGAGGTGGGTTTTAACTTGCCTGAATGACTGGTACCTTTGTTCTTCCTACTGTTTGTAGGTTCATACACAGTGAACTCTAAATCATTTCAGCCAGTCAAGTCTGAAGAAAGAATCTTTGCCACAGTGGTACATATACAGGAAGAGATGAGAGAGATTATTTTAGGCTTCTGTCAGGGAGAGAATCTTTAAGGAACTAGGCACCATTTGGGTTGATTTTGAAGCCTTGGTACTTCTTGATGCTCCTTTATATTAGAGTTCTAAACTTGCTAGAATGTTTATAGTGACCTTTTGAATTTAGAGACATTTTAATTGAGAATCTACAAGTAAATAGAAGTCTTGATTTAGGCCTTGGTCCAGGATGTCAGAGTAGGTAATAAAATCCTCTTCACTCTGTATAATGTATAAGAGGAACCCATTTAGCATAAAGGTTAATAGCATATATTGTTGTTCTGACTAAATTTGTTATCTGGGTAGATCACTGTCTCTGTTAATGGTCATGTCTAGCTCCAGAAAGTTCTTGGGTGTTTCTTCATACTCTTAGCAAGACTGAGAGTTTAATTCAGAGGTTTTTTTTTTTGTTTTTTTTTTTTAAATGTGAAACTAACAATGGACATAGCTCTTTTTCTGTCATTACCTGATTTGATGCTCACAATTTGCAAAAAGGATTGAAGGGCAAGGAGTCATAAGATTGGCCTAACTGGCTACACAGTGAAAGGGAGCATTGGTCAGTAGTGAACACCACTCAAGATGGGCTTTGAAAGAAGAAAACAATTACATCATACACAGCTTGATTCTTAACAACAACACATCTTTCCCCACCATGGGAAAGAGGACTTAAGTAGATACTGCAGGAGCTTTTTCAAGCTTTATTGTGTTTCATCTTACTCAAAATCACTCAAAACAGAATTAAAAAAAAAAAAAAAGAAGAACCAAGTGTTGCCAGACATATTTCTCTCTCTGTGTGTATTTTTTTCTCTAATAAGTATGTATATCTGACATGTTTGTTTATTGTTGTCTTGGCTAAAAAATAAGTGACACTGTGTGACTCCTCTGATGTTTTCAGCAGTTTCCTTGGGATCTGTGTTAGGTTCCTGTCACAGAGAAGTATTGACTTTTTCATTTTGTTAGCATCCTTAAGACACCAGGCTGTGCCTAGGAGGAGTTATGGTTGAGGTCTTCTGTCAAATACAGCATCTTTTTTCCTCTGTTCTCATATCATAGCAATCAATATAGTGACCTCAAAAGATACTGGGCCTTCTCCCCACCAGTAAGCAAGTAATTCTGCAGCAGCAGATAACTAATTGGGTGTCCTCCAGTTAAATTCTGATAGCTCTACCTGGAGATAATGTCAGACCATAGGTTGAAGACTTCCCCACTTCCTCTTAGATGCTAGTCAAAAGCCCAGGTGGTTTTTTGTGGTTCTGACCCACTGGCTATAAAATTGAGAGCTCTCACAAACCCTTCCTCTTGTTAATTAATTTGTTTGAGCATCTGAACAGAATTTAGGGAAACATGTTTAAAAGGATATGAAGAGATGCATAGGGTAGGGCATGAAGGAAGGAACTTAGAGTTTACAGGTCACTCTCCAGAAACCTTTATGTTTCAGCTCTTGAGAAACTCCTGAAATCTGTCATTTTGTGTTTTTATGGAGGTTTCATTAGCATCAGTGCTAATAGATTGGATGGGGAAACCTAGCAAAGCTTGTTGCTTTAGCATTCATCTTGGCCTTTTCCTGCAACATTCCTCCCTCCAGATTATGGGTCAGGACCCCTCTGGAATAAGGAGGGTCTTATGACCTAATGTAGTAAGTTAAGAGTAGTTCAGAGATTTAATTTCTTCCTTCCAGCAATTGAACCCAGGGCTTCAGACATGCTGACTGGATGCTCTACTATTGTGCTACACCCGTAACCCAGGTCAGAGAATTTCTTTGTGGCTAGATCCAGGGCAGAAAGGTGAGGGCTGATTAGAGTTTCTAAGAGTTCCCTTGGGGAAAAGAATATACTTCTATGACCTGCTTTGGGAGGGTAGTTTCGAGCAAGAAATCATGGAATGAAAACTAATAAATATGTTATCATAATATCACAGACCTAGAGTGGGGTGACCATCCCTAGGGTCATGAAACGGGTGAGATGACAATATGGTGTTGTTTAGGTAGAATGAATAAGGTAGTCATTTCCCACGGGGAGAAGAAGAGCTGGCATATAAGGACAATAAAATCCTGAGTTTAAAAAATGTGGAAAGGATTTGATTAGTATTTTGTAAAATAACAACTGGCTCTGGTTGGTAAACAACCTGAAATTACTATATTGGGCAGGCTGCTTTTTGATAAAGTTTTAGAAAGTTGAAGCAAGGAAATCAAAAAGCAAAAAACCATCAGGAAATAAACCTGCGGAACTCACTTTAAGTACAGTGAAAATACAAATATAGGACAATTTTACATAACTCGCTAGATATTAGGGCTGTAGTGGTATGCTATGGGTAGCTGCCGTGAAAGGCACCTGTCAGAATTTTGAAGTTGAAGTTGGAAGGTGGCAAACAACTATTTTACATTATGACAGAAGGAAGATTATGTAGCATAATCTAAGGGTATGTCCCAGTAAGGCAGCTACTTTCTTTTTATGTTAGTGTAGGTTCATAGTGTGGTTTATAGTGCAGTTTTAGCATAAAAATCCAGAATGTCCAGGGAATCAGAAGGAACCATGGAGATGGTGGGAAACCACTTAATGCTCTGTCCCAAACTAGGTAATACTACCACCATAGAGGAAGGGGAACAGAGATAACTGCATAATCCCAAAAGGGCCATTACAAAAGCAAGATTTAGACACACAGTTTTCAAATTCTAAGATTGTCTGAGAGTAATTTTATGTATAAATGAGAAAACTACGGCTCAAATGAAATGAACTTTAGTTTCCAGTGAAATGACTTTTAGCTAACTCAGTTGGAAAATAGAATTCTGGTCTGACACTTTTCATTTTTTCTAACACTGTTTGCCTTATATTTATATACACACTTAAATCTTTTATAATTTTATTTTTTCAGTACTGGGACTGAACCCTGGGGTGCTGTACCATAATTGGGCTACACCCCTAGCCATTTTTATTGTATTTTTGAGAAGGTCTAGCTAAGTTGTTGTGGCTGGCCTTGAACTTATGATCCTCCTCCCTTAGCCTCCCTAGTTGCTGAAATTACAGGCTTGCGCCAGGTACCCAGCTATGCACTGAGCTGTTAGCCTTTTAAACTACTATGGTCTATCTTAATTTATTTGATAAATACAGTAAATTATAAGTTTCAGATTGTTGCCAGTTAAGGGAACTCAGAATTGTGGTAAGAGGAGTGAGAACGAAGGAAAAGTGTGAGGAGGACAAGAAAGAGGGTGTGAGAGACCTGGAGAGAAAAAGGAGGAGAAACTTCCATAGTTATAACTTTATTTCTTTCTTTGGCTTACTCGCATTTGGTCCTATATGTCTTGGTATTTATTCTTGGAATGATCTAGGATTTACTTAAACTTGGCGCCAGAAAAAATGAACAAAACTCAGATTTCTCTTCACTTGTAGTAGTGAAATTGAAGTGGAAAATAATTAAGTCCCACTGTACAGACAACTTGCCTGTGTGAGATACACAAAACTTTGAAAATTAATCAGTTATTATCAACAAGATTAAACTGGTATCTAGCACCCCCAGAGATGTAGAATGGGAAGAGAGAATTTAGGAGATAAGGGGAAGCTAAAAATTGAAACCATGTGAATGAATGTTAGCGCTCATTGTAGCATAGCCACAAACTTGCATTTTGTAAAGTTGAGGATATTGGAATGTTTCCTCACCATTTTCTTTCCACTGTTTCACATGCTGTAGTAGAGCTATTTGGCACTTTCTCAAATTTGTGCTGAAAACACTTTCTGACTTCTTCAGATCAATCAATCAATCTTTTAGCAGTATAAAATGATCTGCCTAAAATAGCTCTTTCTACCATATTTAATTGATGTGCATTTTAAAAAGTCATGGAATTACCAAAGAAATGGTGAACCATCATGGTTAATTAGCTCTTGTTTTGCTGCTTATCAAGTCTTTGCTGAGTGAGGAATAATGCAGAGAGGTGACTGTATGAAACCTCAGAATCCACTCAAAGTGGATTTACCTAATTATGGATGAAGTAGGTAACTTCATCCATAATCAGGTAAAAAAAGAGTAAGTTAACAGTTATGCATTAAGAATTTCAATCCACCTTCCCCTTTAGCTATTTGGATTGATTTTTGTACTGATGACAGAACTTCAGGTTTTTAGTATATATTGATTGGGCTTAGCTTCTCATGTGTTAAGAGTAATAATTGGTGACATCTATCATTTTCAGTCACATATAAGAAAACTTCTTCTGTCTCTATCTAATTTTACAGTGCTGGGGATGGAACCCAGGCCCTAATACCTGCTAGCCAAGCAGATTTACCTCAGAGCCATAATCCCAGACTGTTTTGTATCTGTTATATTTTATTCTGTAACTTTTTCTTTGCACAACTTTACCTTTAGTTCCAACTCCTGCTTTTTCATATACCTTTCAAGTTTATTTTTCTTGCTCTATTTGTCAATTATATTGCTATTTTATTCATTTCTCTTCTTACCATTTCTTTTTTCTTCTTAGTAGCAACTTTTCACCATATTTAGGGTTACAAAGAGGAGATTAACTGTTACCTTAAGATTGTTTCAGTGTTTCCCTAGTGTCTTCCTGTTGTAGGAGGTGAGTTTTTCCTTTCTTCTAATGAAAATGGGGAGAGTGTCTTGTTTCTGAGATTAGTGGAGAATCTCCTTTGCTCTCTCTCCCACTGTTGCTTCCAGAGAACCCTTTCCTTCTGACTTGTACCTTGCTCATTTTGGGAGGCTGGTTGACTAGTGTAAAGACCCATGGGTTTCTTATTTTCTTCCTGAATTTTTCTGCAGCATGTTCTGTGTGGAAGCATATTGACCTTAGGGTAGAGAGATGGGCAAGTGTACTACCTTTCAGGTTTGCCAGCGGGACTTCTTTCCCATGAAGTCTTTCCATTCCCATTTCCTCCTGCTTTGTCATTTGTATGATTAGGTACTCAGCAGTGGGTTATTTTTGTGGTGTATCAAAGGAACCTTGGCTATATTAGCATTTTTCCAGTTTTGTACCTCATCAGTGATAGCTTTTTCCAGTTTTGTACATCATCATTGATAGCTGGCTCTTCTGAGAATCCTAAGAATTTTGGTAATTGGATAGGAAGGACTACTTTAAAAATATCCTTCCTTCAGTCTTGGTTCTTTTTCCTATGTGTTTTCATTGAATTTGTGTAAACACAGACTAAATGATTTTCCTCATTTTGTTCCTTGAAGTCAGTAATAAACACAAGCATAAGTAGATGACTAAAGAAACCACATTTCAATAAACAAGGGGAATAAAACAATATTTTGTAAAGGTTTCTGTTTTAAATGGCTTATTGTACTGGGTCCATTTTACAAAAATTATATTTATATATAGTATATGTATGTTATAACCAGGTCCTGTTGGAAAATGTGTGCACGTTTCTAAGTGGAAATTCATAGTTTTTTTTTTTTAAACCCCTGTAACTTACTTTGCCTTATTATCAGGCAAAGTTTATTTTTTTTCTTCTGTAGACAATTTTAGCTTCTCTTCAGTAGTTTTTTGTCTTATCATTTGAAGTCAGCTGATTGATTGGAAGTAAATGTTACTTTATCTGTGTTAAAAATTTTATAGTTTATAAATTACTAAAACTTGAACCATGAGTGATGATTTATCATGGGTGCTTCTAAATTAATAATTTGAGTTAGTAAAATAACAATATATTGAGTTCATAGGATGAAAATATTGCAGAAATTTATGGAATTATCTGAAACTTCAAAGGGCTAATAGACTACTCTTTTTATTGAATAGATATGAAGATAAAGATTAGACATTGTGACACAATTTAAACTTGATTTCAGAGCCATATGATACATCTATTCAAAAGAGCCCCAGTGTTATCATTGTCTCTGTAATGTGGGGGTAATGTGATTTGAACTTTTCTTGAATTAGTTTTATTCAAAATGTAACATAGAAATACAGTGTCATTTTCTAATTTTGGTTTGTTTGATTTACAGTAAATGAACTGGAACTTATCTCTTTTACTTTAGGCTTTCAGATAAACTTCTGTGAAAAGGCACAAAGTAAGCTACAAATTTTGATATTATGCTACTTATTTTTTTTCATATCCATCTTGGTATTGGGAATGTGTCCACTATTGTTTTAACTAACCAACCATGGTAAATTTACATGAAAAGAGCTTCCATTTTTCATTTTATTCCCTCACCCAGTGTTGTTACATTCTTGATTATAAATTGGTCTTATTTTTACTTGAAGTAGGAGAAAAATGTATATAGATGTTCAGATAGATGTTTATAGATATAGAAAAATATAATCAGTATTCAGGCTTTGTAATTTAAATTGTAAGTTGAAGAAATTTCACTTTTAAAATGGTGGTGCAGAAATTATTTAACTACATTCAAAGATATTGTGCTTTAAAATTTGCTTTTTTAAAAAACATATTTAATGCATTTTAATTTTTTTTTTAAACAAAACTTTTTTCTTCTCTCTTCCTTCTTTCCCGTTCCCATCATTCTGATTAGGACATTAGTCTTGAAAGAATACAGAATAGATTTTCTATAGAAACACAGTGTAGGTAAAGTTAAAACAAATGCATTTTGGACCTTAAACTTAGTCATATAAAGTACAGTTTAAAAAAATCTCAAGGAGGGTTGGGGTTGTGGCTTAGCGGTAGAGCACTCACTTGGCACGTGGGAGGCCCTGGGTTCTATCCTCAGCACCACATACAAATAAATAAAATAAAGGTATTGTTTCCAACTACAACTCAAAAATATTTAAAAAAATCTCAAGGAGATTACTTTTCAGTTAACATAAAAATATTCTAAAGTATAGTGTATGTAATTTTATCTTCTGCTTATTTATGGTCTGGGAAAGAATGATGACCAGTCTTTGATATGTATCATTTTTTAGTAAATTTGTTCATAGGGGGAAAAGTTTAATCTGGAGAAAAAATATTTCTACTGTTTAAAAAAATTTTTTTATGGCATCAAAATGCTTAGTTTTGTTGGTTGACCATTGTGACTTCCTTTGAAATATAGTGAGCAAAAATTTATTTCTTGAGTGGTTTACACCCATGATGTGAATATATAATAAATGAGAGATAAGGCAGCTATGTCCTAGGTCACAGATTTTAATTGGTCCATTCTTATCACTTTTCTCTTCCTTAAATAATAAACTAAAAATAATACATGATTTCCTGCCCATAGTGTCCTATGAATATGATATTTATATATATGTAATGAAGTTACAACTTCTATTTATGCTATTTTAACTTTAATACAATTTGATAATTTTTAGCTTTTAGCTACATTTTGACAAAATATTTCTGTTTGTATATAACATGATAATTTAACTTTTGTTGACTTAAATTCTAATTCAAGAAAAAAGGGTTGACTTTTCTAAAATTTAACGTTCTATTCATACTATTTCTGTTTTCTCTAACTTAGTTGTATTTTGTACATAAAATAGGAAAAAAATAATTATGTTAAATTTTAAAAATGTGTACAGTTTCTGCAGATAACTCTAAATAGATTTAAAATGCCTTTGGACCTTCCAAATGGTTCTATCTTTTCCCCTTGTTGTAGGAATGATAGATTTGCAGTGCTGCTTGCTTTGATAAATTTGGAAGACTCTAACAAGGAGGCTTGGGATAGCAGAACCTACTATAACATACATAATCATGTGGGAGGGGCATGTGCATCTCCACTTTGTTGCTCAAACTCTCTTATTCACACTGCTTTGTCCTGATTTTTCACATTTTCCTTTTAGTTTCTTTCTCTTCCCTTTATGAGGCTCCTTCTTTTCTTTTCAAGCTTTTGGGATTCAGCAGTTATATCTATTCATTTCTGAAGCACATTTTAGACACCTAGGAACCATCTAGCAAGTGAGATTTTGAACAAAAGATGAATACCATAGGTACCTGGCCTTAGCAGATTACAGTATAGTGGAATAGAGTTGATCCTCTATTGATTATAAGCATCTAGCTACTGATGCTACATGAAAATTGATTAGGAGCTAAAGCCCGGTGGGGCTCCTTTGCTCCTGCTATTCCATGAGAGGGTACAAGCATAAGGCATGCTGTGAGCCCGATGATAACTGCTTTTTAAACTTTTATTTACTGATTTATTTATTCATTTATTTTTGAGAAGGGCTCTTGCTATGTTGTTCATGCTGGCCTTGAAGTCCTATGCTTAAAGCAATCCTTCTGACTCAGTCTTCTGAATAGCTGGGACTGTAGGCATGTGCCACTGTACCCGGTGTAGTCACTGCTTTCTTAATCAGAGATTGACTCAGAAATCCAGCAAAGGGCCTACCCACCCAGCTGTCTGTGCTGGCTCAGACCTCAGTGGAAGACTCAGGACAAAGAGCACACACATCAGGGAGAGGAGGAGCTAGGGAGCTAGTAGGGATGGCCAGCATGAAGTTGGTAGCTATATTATCAGTGTAGCTATCATTATCTATCTTTAGGATGACTTTTCAGTTACTTATATATGTGTTAATCCTATTTTTTTTTAAACAAGGCTTGTCTGCTCTTATGGCTTAAAAATTAAAAGTACAATTTCATAATGTTTGCTTACAATCTTCTGTTTATTCTAGAAGGCAGACATTAACTTAGTTATAAGAGGTTATTCATTTCTTAAAAATCATCAGAGAAGTGATTTCTCCCCTGTATATTCTAGTTTCCAGAAACTCCAGTTTTATTCTAGGGGTATTTCAGAATTAGCAGAGAAACTTATATATTTATTTATTAAGAATAATTAGGTATCATAAATTAATGCTAGGATAGGGCATTAAGCGCAAAATTAGATAATGTTAAAGTCTTATAAGTTTGAATACTGTTTTAAATGTTTAATTCTGTATCACAAATCAAGAAGATTTACTTTTAGATGATTCTGATGATTAATGGAAGCTCTGAAAGATTAATTTTTCCCATTGTTTGATTTTCACATAGCTTTTGTTCTTTAGATTGTTATATCACTCTATTCCAGTTTATTATAATTGCCTGTAATAAGTTAGTGGAATTTTATTGGAGACTTACGTATTTACATGCACAAATGGTGTGAGATTATATATTTAATTTGGCATCCACATTCGTGGAGAAGTTTAATAAACCCACTGTAGACCTCATGATCTTCTGTTTTATAAATTAAAGTTTGTGTATTTATCTGATATTTGGTTTTCTAAATATATGTTTATTTAAGAAAATAAGTTAGACTAATTAAGATAACAATGTTTTATATATATTTAATATATATATTATATATGACATATAATATGTATATAGTTAATCCTGATGGATCATTGAATTTTTCAATATATAAGTACTGTGTGTGTGGGAACCTTTTCTATTTGTAAATACAGAATTCTAAATGTAGAATTTTCTACCTTTAGAAGTTCTTTTAATCATTTGGAACACTTGTAGGTTAATCATTGGAGAATAATGCTTTTGTGCATGAAAGGGTATTTATGTAATTTATGATCACATTTGAATTATATCTCATTGGCCTTAATGAACTTACTTACAGTTCTTTAGAATATGATTTACTTGCTTTTATAAAATGCTTTTTTTTTCTTTAATAAACATCAACTTTACCTAGTATTGTCAGCATTCTGATTTTAAAAAAATATTTATTTATTTATTTTTTAGTTTTCGGCGGATACTACATCTTTTGTTTGTATGTGGTGCTGAGGATGGAACTTGGGCCACACGCATGCCAGGCGAGAGCACTACTGCTTGAGCCACATCCCCAGTCCAGCATTCTGATTTTTAGTTTTTGGATAAGAACTTTGGCCCATTAAGGATCCTTGGGCATAGGTCCCCCCCACCGCCCCCAGAAAATGTCTAACAGAATCCTGTTGTAGTCTGAATGAGAGTAGTTAGAAGTTTTTTATAAACTCCTTTAATAAATTAGTTTTTATTTAAAAAGTACCTATTTAAGGTACTTTTAGTTTCCCCCTCCCCCCACCGCACTGCTGTATTATTTTTGGCTCATAGCTGAAGACTTCTTGGGCTCTAAAGAAAATATTGGGTAGTACTGCCTTTGCCTTTTATATTTTTGGTGGCTTTAGAAACTTTTTGTGCCCCACCCCTCTGTCCCTGCCCTGACTGGGGATCCAACTGTGGGTCTTCTAAAAATTGCTAGGCCTTCTAAAAACTGCTAGGCAGTTCTAAAAAAAAGTCCCTAAACCATATTCTCAGTGCTACCACCACCCCTCCCTTGTGTCTTTTAAGAATTGTTCTCCTTGGAAATGTTTGCATAGCAATAGAATCTTTCTTTAGAAAATTATATGCTTAGGAGCTGTTATCCTTGATGGAATTAATTGAAATTAGACTACAGGTGGTGATTATTATAGGTGACACTCTATATTGGTGTATTTGGAGGAAATGAAATGACTCATTTAATTGTAAAACTATTCTTTTACAATAAATATCCCTAGTAGTTTTTAAATTGGTGATAACAGTAAAGCAACAAAAAGAGGAGGAAGGATGTTTTGGCAATCTTTTCAGAAATTTGGGGTATATATTGATAAGTTTTACTGAGTTAATAAAAAGTGTAAAAGATGATATTTTGACTTCTAATAAAGTGGGGTGTGGGTATAGTTAACCAGGAAAAGTAAGGAGCGGAAGGAGGATCAAGTCTTGTGCTTAAAATTAAGAGCTTTTCTAATTCAGCTAAATTTCTAAATCCCGTGTGTGTGTGTGTGTGTGTGTGTGTGTGTGTGTGTGTGTGTGTGTGTGTGTGTAGCAACAGTCTATAACTAATGACCAAAATTTTATCATTTAAAAATTTTAAAAGCTTTTTAGCAGTCTTAGGAAATAAAATAACCACATTTGCTATTATCAAGTGTTAGTACAGTTAATTTAAAATTATATAGATAACAAAGTTAGTTGAAAAATAAAATTTTTGTAGGATAGCTGTAAGCCAGGCTGATATCCAGTATGTTTATTACTATCTGTGGGGACTTATATAAACAGCCAATACAAAGTCTATCTGCTTGGGTAAACAACTTTTATACTAGTTTAAGGATTGTAGTAGTCTCATTTAGGCAGAATGGAGATTCACCTGTTCCCTTTGTAACTTATACCATTCCAGTGGGGTTGTTACTAATTATCTCTGACCTTGGAAGTTGGTTGGAACATGAATTCTGAAAATGATTTTTGTTCCTAAAGGAAGGAAGATTTTTAACAGATGCTGCACCTTAAAAATAAGTTGGAGAAACTTAACATGTGGTATTTTTAAAAATTTTTTTTAGTTGTCAGGACCTGTATTTGTTTATATGTGGTGCTGAGAATCAAACCCAGTGCCTCACACATGCTAGGCAAGCACTTTGCCACTGAGCTACACAACCCCAGTCCAATGTGTGGTGTTTTGGGAAAATATATATATATAAATGGTGAATTCTTCCACATTGCAGAAAGTTCCCCTTCATATGCCAATTGAACTTTACTATTAATAACAAAGAGATGTTTGACAATATTTTTGTGGTTGAAGAGATTCAAAGTAGAAATGTGGAAAAGTTTCCCAATACTATTCACAACTACATTGAATCCCCAGTTAAAGTGGTTTCCATGTTAGCTTGCAAATTTCGGGTGATGGTTTTCAAATAAGGTTAGGTAATTATTTGAATTCTCACTACATGGTTTTATGAGTTTTTCTCAAACTAGACAGAAATATCCAGATTAAAAGGATATTTTAAAAGATATTTGATCCCATTTTGGTGTTCATCTTCTTATGAGGTAAAACTACCAGGTCAACATTAATCAAAAAAGAAGATCAAGTGTATACAAGTACTCACCCTCTTTCAGTGAAGCTCTTATAAGGATAAGTAGCAGAGGCTCAAGTGTAACAGTTAAGAATCTATATTTGTGTATACTTTCTCTCTTTGTATCTATATATTTTACATTAGGTCTCAGCAATAATAAAAACCTTGAGTTTTTAAAGATGGAGTGAATCTAGAGACTATTTTGAAGAAGAATATGACTTTGAGAGGTTAAGTATGGGTAGAGAAGTCATGTGGTAGAAATAATAAATAAATAAAACTGTTTCTAAGCACTTTATATTAACTTAATTCTGATAACAACTTTATGAAGTAGGTATATTGTTATTACTGATGAGGAAACTGGAGCATTGAATTTAAGTAAAATTTATACATAGAGCTAATTTGTGGCAGACCTGAGTGACCTTGGTCTTGTTACTGGTTACATTGTAAAAGAACAGTGTTTTATTGATTCTTGGGTGTGGGGGAAAGCAGGGGTGCTCATATAAATGGTTTTCTAATCCAAATGGCTTTTGAGTGGTCTTCAACAGCAAATGCTCATGAGGTCTGGCATTTGTATTTTTTTTTTTTTTCTGATTGTCTGGCACCAGGTAATTCTCAATCTTACTGAACATTATAAATTGGGGAATCTACCACTAGGAAAAAAAAAGTTTAATTTGAAACAAAAACTTTGTCCCTGTTTAGACAGATGTATGGAATGATTTGCTCCAGACCTCTCAAATGACTTGTGTGTTGGGGGGTAGGGGGGCAGTCGAACAAGATTAGTAGGTTGGGAGATGTGTAGTTAGTGGACAAGTGGCATAACTGAGCTGCATGAGGACCAACTGTGTATGTAACTGTCTGAAGAATAAGTTGATATTTTTAGCAAAAGGTATTTCCCTCCCATGCCCACTTTTTGACAGGATGGAATAAGGAATATAATTGTACTTGAAAGAATTTTTTAATGATAGAATTTTTCAGACATACATAAAAATGATATGACACCCTGAATGTACCTGTTACCTAGTATCAACAGTTATCATTTCATGACCAGTGTTGTTTATTTTGTTTCTCCTCCATTCACCAATGTATACTGTAGTATTTTATTTAATAAATATTAAGGGAACTGCTAAGGATTGAACCTAGAGCCTTGCACATTAATAAACACATGCTCTACCACTGAGTTACATGCACTCCCTGCAGTCTCTGAAATATTTTAAATTCTGATTATCATTATTTCATTCATATAAATGTCAGTCACATATCTTATAAGTGATAAGGGCCCTAATATATTTAGCCTCCAATATTATTATCATATCATTATATAACAAGACAAAGTTATCAGATAGCAACCCAGCGTTCACATTACCCCAAGAGCTTTGTTACCTTATTTACAGTTAATTTGTTCAAGTCAAAATTTCAACAAGGTCCAGGCACACGTTTTGTTTGGTTGATATCTCTTAAGTTCCTCAAATCTATAATAGTTCCCTCTTCTCTAATTTTTCTTGTCATTTATTGAAAAATAAATTACATTTTATTTTGTTGTATTTTATACATCCTTTAATGCTATTTAACATGTTCCTGTGTGGTCTGTATTTCCCATTAACTTAACCAGAGATTTAATATTAGGCAAGAACATCACATAGGTGATAACTGTGTACTTCCTATTGTATCACATCAGGAGGTGTATGACTTTTGATTATAGCTTTTGTTAAGATTCATCAGTAGGCTTTAGTGTTACCAGTGTGATTGATATAGAATAAATTCCTCACCAACTTTTCACCTAATAATTTTGTCTAAATTATTTCATTAGGTTTAGATAACTCTTATTTCTTAACATGGGCCCTGCAAATGGTCACTATGATTAGCCAAAAATCAAAGTTTGTGTTTGGAGCATAGCATTGAAGCAAATTGTAGAATTAAGCATTGATCATCTCTGACATAACTGTGACAGTATTGAAGGTTATGAAAGTGTGTGTCTATGTGCACACACATTATGCACAAAAATCTATTGGCTTTCTGTGTTATGAGAAGGTAAAAACTGGAAGTCTGTCCTTCATAACCTGGTACATGAATTGATTTACTCATTAATCAAAGGATTTTTTTCTCCCTAATTAAAAAAATCAATCTCTAAAGTTAATCAAAAGCCACATTAAAGTATGACATTCTATAATGAAATTGAAGAATAGTGGATATGCAGGACTGATTTCTTCCAAATTAAGAATCTAGCTTTTTATACCTGCCAATCCTAATAGAATCTAGCTTTTTATACCTGCCAATCCTAATAGAATCTAGCTTTTTAAATTCAAATTCAGTGCTTAGAATGCTCAGGTCTTTCAGGTACCTTCCTAGTACTTGGGAATAAGAATCCAAAGGCAGTTGGTAGTTGGTAGAGTGCTTGCCTCTAATGCACAAACCATGGGTTCAATCCCCCCATCCCCCCCCCACAAAAAATGGGCAGTTTGGTGAGAATAGAAGTCAGAGTGCTTAACCAATATATATAAAAGCAGAACAAAACTAAACAAAACAATAAAATACAAAACCTTATTTTCCAACTAGCAGTTGCTGTTTTAGCACCCAGTAAGTTTTTGTCCAACAGGGGTCATTCCTCCCTCAGCAGTAATAATTTCTTAGCCAGCTCTCCTTTTCACTATTTTTATTCTGTCATCCAGTTTTAAATTCTTCAAGTCTTTCCCTCATGATGTTCTAAAACTGACTTGATCCTTTGATTTCTGTCTTGGATTGTAAGAATGTATAAGTTTTAAGTAACAAATTAGAAACATTTCAGTCAGGATATTCTCCAGTACTACATACACTTGAAGTAGAGAGGATACAACATATCCTCTTTGAGTGCCTTTCACTCATGATTAGTCTTAATTTAGTCTAACCTTAAAAAAAACCCCTCTATTTATAGAATACATTTATGGTCAACCGATAGTTCTTAATTATGTCCATTGAGAAGCAAAAGTCTTATTCACGTCTTAATGTTTTTGAAATTGGGAGGTATTTCATGAGGGTCAAAAGAAGCTATTCAGATGAGGGAGAGGAGTATAATAGTGCTGTAGTTACTGTTTGTACATATACAATACTAGCTTTGTATAGAAAATGCCTGTTCATTTTCTACCTCTCTTATTTGCCTTGGTAATAACACAGTTGGATTTCATTTAAATTTGACTGTGCTTTGTTTCTTTGAGCAAATGGTACTTAGACTATGAAATTGTATCTTATAGCTTTCTTTATTCTAATCGCTTGTTAATGTAGTTCTTACAGAACTGAAGTCCAGAATAGTTACTTATGATTAAAGGGAATCCTTGTTGGTTTTGGGGCAGATTGGGAAGAATACATCAAATTTACCTTTGACAAAAATCTGGCTTGCTTTTGTGGTTAATAGTATTATTTTAAGTAAACTTTCCAAGGAGAAGTCATATTTGTTTATTTTGGTAGCTCTTTGTTTGTGTGTGGCTGTGAATACTTTACCTGTTAGCTGAAATGTGAATCTTCAGTGTAAATCTCTGTAGCCCTGGGGCCACTCAGTGGAGCTTCAGGTTAGTGTCCTTCAGCTAAGAACATCATTGTTTTTTCTTTGTCATGTCACATAAATCTTTTCATCACATCATGACACATATAAAAAAGGTTCCACAGTAATGATTGAGAAACTACTTATGGTATTGTTAGAAAATGTGGTTAAGTTCCTCATTTCAATAATGGGTGGTGGAGAATTTAAGAAGAGTAGAGATATAGGGTGTTGTGGGTTTTACCAAAAAGGAAAAATAAATATGGACCTATGACTAGCGAACACTTTAGTTCCTTACTAACGTTTAAGGAAGCTATTCTTCTGAGACTATCTTTTTCTCCATGGTGAGAGCTCCATGGGCTCTGGGAATAGAAATCAGAACAAGCCTTGAGACTTTTCTTGATATAGCTTACATAAGTTTGCATGAATATTATGTTTCTTGTTCCATTAGAAAGATGGCTGCCACAAAATAAGAGGCAGTATGTGGATGATTTTCCAGAAATCTTAATATATTTCTATTGGTGCATAGTGAGACAGTAACTTAAAACTTAGGGATGCTCACAAGGAGCTTAATGAGAATGTTGAGGAGTCTGATTGAGAGGCAGAGGTCACCATAATCTATCACAATGGCTGGTGCATTATGAAGAAAGTTCTACACTGTTGACAGTTCTACAAAGAAAATTGTATAGGGGTTGTTCAAGGTAGGGTTTATGCTTACTTGACTTTATGTGGCTCTTTTGATTCAAGCACAAATTTGAGGCTTATAAACAAAGGCTCATAAACGTCCTATGGATTTGGCAGAATTTTAGGCATTACATTGATTTAAAGTGGTCTGGGCACCTAGAAAAAGTACTTTGTACCTTTACTGACACTTGTTAAGCTGTAAACATTCCTTCCTTCTTCCTGGCTAAAACTCTGAGCACCATGTGTAGCAATAGTGCTTCTATGAGTGGAATTAATGCATTTGTGTAGCAGATAGGCCTTTCTAATTGAGAATATGAAAGATGAAGGGATAAAATAACTCTTTAAATGAGCTGGGATGAATTAGGGATGAAAAGAATTAACACATTCTTTCTCTTTTTCCCTAAATTTAAGGTAGAAATATGTTAATAGTAACAGCTGCACCTTTTATGTATCCATTTGGAACTTCTAATTGTATAACTATGGAATTGCAACTCTTAGATTTTCATGGAGTAGGCTTGCAGAATCATTGGTGCATGGAGTTGTGGTTGTATTGAATAGGTTTCTTGTTTTATTAATGATTAAGGTATTAAATTTAGGGCTGGGGCTGTGGCTCAAGTGGTAGTGCACTTGCCTAGCATGCATGAGGCACTGGGTTCCATTCTCAGCACCACATAAAAATAAAATGAAGATATTGTGTCCACTTAAAACTAAAAAATTAATATTTAAAAAAGATATTAAATTTAGGTGATACATATGCTTCAAAAATCACAAAAATTATTTATGAAGTATTAAAAGATGATGGAAATGTGGAAATGTCTAAATTGTTTCAGCAGGTATATGAAAGTACATATATATATATATATATATATGCACACACACACACACACATACATATATATATTTAGACCATTAAAAAAAAAAAACTTGTTTTCTAGGTCTAAGATTAAGTTTAGAGAACAAGGTGTCTCCTTTTAGAAAGGTCTGCAATAAATGGCAAGGAGATTGTAATTAAAACAACAAAAAAATTCTTTTTTTCTTGGGGGAAAAACAGTTTTAAAAAGAAAATCTAGCTTGCTTTTTATTCTAGCACCTTGGATTAATCACAAGTGACATTTTGAAGAATAGCCTGTGTGTATACAAATAAATTACCATACCTGAACATGTTTTCCTAAAATGATAATTTATTAATCCAATTACTTGCTGCCTTGTTAAAAAAGTTCCTATTACATTATTAATGTTTTCTAGTGTTAATTATTTTGAATCATTTTCCCCTTAGTAACAGTGTAATATTCCAGTTATGGATATACCATAATTTTTAAAGTAATATAGCATTAATAAACATCTTTGCTTAATCTTTAATTTCCTTAGGATTTTTTTTTTTTTTTTAAGTATTGAGGATTGAATTCAGGTTTGCTCCACCACTGTGCTACATCCCCAACCTTTTAAATTTTAGTTTGAAACAAGTTGCTGAGGCTGGTCTTGAGATGTATCCTTTTTACCTCAGCCTCATAAGTCTTGGGATTACGGTAGTGCACCACTGTCCTGGCTCCTTAGAATAAATTTATAGAAATTGAATTATTGGTTAGTCATAAAGTTATCTTGAGGTGTTTATTAGATACTGCCTTTTAGAGATTGGGCCAGTTTATACTCACAGCAGTAATATGGTTCATTCTTCTGTGTATGTTCACTTGTTTACTGAGTAAATGTCAAAGATTTATGTATCTGGCATAATTCTAGGCACTGAGGCATGTTAGAAAAAAATAGAATTTCTGCCCTCTGGCAGATAACAAAAGTATGATTGCTATGGTAGGCGTTAATCAAATAACCACAAATAAAAGTACAGCTGTGATAAGTTACAGACTAATTGATGGTAATACCTTTGTTAATGTTGATATTAACATTAACAAAGGTATTAAAGAAAACAATTGTATTTTAAAATTTTTGTAAAACTAGGAAAACTTGATGATTTTTCGTGTTAATGGTTTGTTTGTATTCTTTTGTTTATTGCTTTTTCATATTTTTTGTTTATAAGTAAGGCCCTTTTATAATCTTTATAACCCTTTCAATTTGGACTGTGTAGCTTAGACAAAGGTGTATTTGTTTTGCAAAGGTGTATTTGTATGAAGACCTCACAGGAGAATGGGATTATAGAGATCCAAAAGCAAGATTCTGCTAAATAGAATCTGAGCAGTCATACCACTCTTGTGGACAAGCATCTCTAGTCCTTGATATTTTTTTTTCTTTTTGATAATCACAGTACGGCCTTTCTGGACCTGGGTATTTTTCAGGGGGTTAAACTATTCAGGGCTTGGCAGAGGGATTTACAACTTAACCTGAAGAATTATATATTTGCTTGTTTATATATACAAAGGAGGTATTTCAGAATCTGATAGAAATGCTGTTATTGATATTAATTAATTGATACAGGTAGGTGTGTCTACCTGTAGAATCTTGTAATGATGACACTGTACATAATTGAAATAAAATTACTGGTGATCACTAAGGGCAAATATAATCAATGTTTGATTATTGATGATTAGCTAAATCAGAAAAGGAAGAATGCATTTCTGTTAATAGGTTTCAGACAATTTTTGGGGTGTTTTATGAATTTCATTCTATGAAACTCTCTAATTTTACCATTGAAATGAATTTAAATTTTTTTTCTCCTTTTTTGGGCGAACAACTTGGGAGCAAGTGTGGGGTTTTTAAGCCTTTAAATACTTCCTAAAGATTTTTGGTAACCAGACAAGGACTTCATAGTAATCTATAAGTTGAATGCTTCTTTTGCTTTTGTCTGGAGATCATAAGAATCTGCCAGGAGCTGTTAATATTGAGCCTTTCTATCAAAGGAGTACCTTTTTGAAAATTGATAGAAGAATAACAGAATTCATGATATTCCAGATTGTAAAATGTCTTTTTACCCAAGGAAAGGACTCTGAATCATCTGCCAGAGAGTGGGAATACTGGAGGTGAATTATTTTGGTTGTTTCCTTGGCAGTGGAGCCTCAGAAGACCAAGCTTACCAGATGGGGAAATATTTAATATTAGGAAACATGGCTGTTAGTGATATAATGGCACTTTAGTTCAGGACTTTGCCATCATACATACCTGGACATTGGTAATGATGTTATCAATATCCTAATTGATAATAAGTCTGGGGAAAATGAGTGACTATGTTACTGACATTTATGCATAGCAGTATTTTTACATCTTACAATGCCTCCATGAGGAAGATAATTTTAATTCCATTTGTTAAGTATGCAATCAATGCAGAGAGTTGAAGTCATTTTTGTCCAAGGACTGTGTAGTTCATTAATTACATAGTAAGTGTAGTTGAGTTTCCAAACTAGGAAGACTGGTTTTACTATGCTATATTGCTTTTTTCTAGTTTCTGAGTGAGTACCTTTGGGATATTGGATTTTATGGAATGGTAGTTTAAACAAATCTACAAATCAAGTTTAATTCCTTTCTTGCTGCTAATATTGGTTGGCTTAAAAGCTATTAGGCATACTTTTTTTTTTTTCCAGTTTTCTGTTCTGAAGAATTTAGTAATTTTTCAGTTAGTTTTTTTTTTTTTAAAGAGAGCGAGGGGAGAGAACGAGAGAGCGAGAGAGAGAGAGAGAGAGAGGGAGGGAGGGAGGGAGGGAGGGAGGGAGGGAGGGGAGAGAGAAAGAGAGAGAGAGAGAATTTTAATATTTTATTTTTTAGTTTTTGGCAGACACAACATCTTTGTTTGTATGTGGTGCTGAGGATCGAACCTGGGCCGCACACATGCCAGATGGGCGAGCTACCACTTGAGCCACATACCCAGCCCTAGTTAGGTTTTAATACAGCAAATATCCCAGGTGTTATCACTTTTTCATACCTACTATTTGCCAACCATTGCATATTGAAGGTATATTAATCCTTATCATAATGGTGCTGTCAAGTAAAGGAATGTTTTTATCCCAGTTTTGTAGAAGTGTAGATTTCTAGATCAAAGAAGTATCTATTTTTAGGCTTACTAGTAATTTTTTTTGATATTAGGGATTGAACTCAGGGGCACTCAACCACTGAGCCACATCCCACATTGTATTTTATTTAGAGACAAGGTCTCACTGAGTTGCTGAGCGCCTCATCATTCCTGAGGCTGGCTTTGAACTTGAGATCCTCCTGTCATAGCCTCTTTAGCTGCTGGGATTATAGGCCTGTACCAACGTGCCCAGCTCCTGGTATTTTAATGGTGATCATTTAGCATGTAGCAAAAGCTAGAAATGTTAGGGTCCTCATTCCCATTTCTAATATAAGGGAGAAATGGGAATGAAAGTAAGTTCATTTCTCTTTATTTCTCCATTTCTAAAGTTGAATATAAAGTTGTATGGTTTTGTTTTAGGTTCTTGTTATGTTGCAGGTGATTTGTAGAGATAAAAAGGTAAAGAAATTAGAACAGAAAACTATTCACAATGTGATGGTGGGAATAGATTCTTGAGTGTGAGAGGGGCTGGCTGGGTAGACCCATCATAAACATAGTATCTCTGAAAACAGATTTGATGTTTTTGGAAACTATAAATAATCCCAATTCTTAATGAATAATGAGAAAATGATACCATTTCCTTATCTGTAAAAGGTGAATAAAAGATGTTTTTGGTAACCTAGGATGAAGAAATTTCCATAGATGCCATATATGAATGGTTGATTCTTAATTGCTAACCTTGGGGTCTTTGGCCAAGTTTGAACCAAAGTATAGGGTCATCTATGTTGATTGTATAAGGTGGTGTTAAGTATTGCTTGAGAAGTTAGTAGAGGGAGAATTATCAGGGCTGTTGTCATCTTGTTTAAAGTAAATAAAGTTGAGCGATAATTCTTCCTTCCAATTTAATAACCTGCGAGTTGCTCAGAATTAGAGCAAAGGATTTCCTAGGCTTCAGTAATTAGTTTGCCAAATCCCTGATCTTCAAAATCATGGTTCTTAATATACTTGAAGATCCCATGCTTAGTAGTGCTTTTCTCATGAAGACTTTGAGAAGACATTGTATAGAGATGATGTGAAAAACTAGTTTAAATAGTGCTGTATATTCTCTTTTTTGGGGGTAGTGGGGATTAAACACAAGGGCACTGTACCACTGAGCCACATCCCTAACTCTATTGAGCTGTTTAGCACCTCGTCATTGCTGAGGCTGGATTTGAACTCACCATCCTCCTGTATCGGGATTACAGAGACACAGAGATTAAAGACGTGAGCCATCGTATTTGGCTACAAATTTATAATCTTTTTGATCAGTTATTTTAAACTCTGTCATACAAACATTTTAATTTCTGTTGCCATCCAAAACTCCAAGACTACTGATAGTGTCACTTCCTTCCTTTTCTCCTAGTGAAAGCTGTTTTGGGCTTTGGAAAAAAAAAATCAATAGTAATGTTCTATAATTGTAATTTTGGTGATTAGAAGTATCTGAATACTGGGCTGCATATATAGCTCAGTGGTAGAGTGGGTGTTTAGCATGCACAAGGCCTTGGGTTCAAACCCCACCATCAAAACAACAGTTACCATGGACTTGAATTTGATTGAGTTTGATCCTTTGGGCTCTTAAGAAAGAGAAGAAATAAAAGAAGGACCAGCACGGTAGAGATTCTAGTAGATAAAGTGAGTGGGAGAGGGGGAGAAGATTAAAATGTGCATGCACACACACTTATTTCTTTTTTGGGGGGGGGCGCTAGGTACCATGGATTGAAGTCAGGGGCACTTGAGCACTGAACCACATCCCCAGCCCTATTTTGTATTTTATTGAGAGACAGGGTCTCACTGAGTTGCTTAGTGCCTCACTTTTGATAAGGCTGGCTTTGGTGATCCTCCTGCTTCAGTCTCCCGAGCTCTTGGAATCATAGGCATGCACCAACCTGCCCAGCCACACACTGATTTCTATAGAGAGCCTGAACAGGCCCTTTTTAAGTGTTGTAAAAACTACTCCCTTCTACCATACCTGAATCTCACCTTTTTACCTTCAACTGACTGGAGCCTACCTTTACCTCAAGACTATCATATGTGTTCATCTTGAACTGATCAACATTTGGAGAGTTGGGGTGCATACATGAGAACAGGCAGTATAACTTGATCTGTACTCTTTGGCACTAATTTTAGGTTCTGATTCTTTACTTGGAGAGACTTTGAATTTTTACAGTTACTTAGAATATTTGTTAATGAGATTGGACTATGTACTTGGATGTTTACAAGACAATTACAAATTTTTCTGAAACAGTGTATGTTTAAATTTATGTAAGTTAAGCCTCAATCTGTTAAACTTTGTGTATGTTTGTTTATGAAGTAAATAGCCAATAAAATCCCTGATTTTTTAAAGTGAGAATACAGTGCTAAAAGAGAATCCACATTCTCTCTCTGATTTAAGTGTACTTATCTTCAAAAAAGAGTTTGAGTAATTTTTAATTGTAATAATTAAATAAAATAATATTTTATTATTTGCCTTTGTTTGTAGAAATTACCTATTGTACCCCCAAATTGGACTTTTGAAGAAGGGACCATTTTGGTATTTTTCTTTGGATGTTTTCTTTATTCTTTCTATGCTGTGCATTTCATTAGAGTTTTATCAATTTTTCTCCACATGGAGATCATGAATGATATACTATGTAAATTCAAACACATACCATATGAGAGGTGGCACTCAACTTTTGACTTGGGGAATTGTTGGGTTTGAGCTCATTGAAAAGTTTTATAGCAAAGGTTTTTTTTTTTTTTTTAAACTTAATCTTTTCTGCACTTTGCCATATAATGAAATATTCATAGTTCCCAAGTATTTAGGACTTGGTATATTTGGGAGCCACCATTTAGAACACAAGTAGTCAGTCATATGCATTCTGTGTGTAAAATATGTTGACACTTCCCCAACATCCCCAAAGTTTTACCTCTTTACAGTATCTTTACAGTATCCGATTTATCCCACATCTCATCATCAGAATTATACCAGTCAGTTAAGAATGAGACTCACAGTATTATTCCTTCTGACACAAGAATCTTCCCCTACTTGTGAACCTAGAAACTAGGAAAGAAATTATCTACTTCTAAAACACAGTAGTGGGACAGCTGCTGAGTAACACAGACATTCCCATTCAAAAGGGAGGAAATAGAAGGAATCAACCATTAGTCTGAAGCAATTTCAGAATCCAGTACAGGAAATTCCACAGGGGTTCAAGGCCTGAAAATAGTCTTGTCCAAGTATTACAAAGAAATTTTCAAGAAATAAAGGGCATATTCATTAAAAGAAAAATATTTTTTTTTGTATATGGCTATGCTCCTACCGGAAAGTTATGTTTTCTGCCAGCAATTTATTGTATTACTGATTCTTTTATCTAGTCACATTGATCAATACATGTATTCATATCTCTAACATATCTGTAACTGATGTAAGACCTTCAGACTTGCCAGTCTTAACATGAGCAAAAGTTCTAACATTTTTAATAATTGTACCTTTTCATATTTTTTTCCAGTTTGTCTTATGTTCATATCCTTGCCTAATTTTCTTTTTAATTTCATTTATTCCTCTTTTTTGAGATGGGGGTCTCAATATGTTGTTCAGGCTATTCTCAAACTCTTGAGTTTAAGTGGTCCTCCCACCTCAGCATTCTGAGTGTTAGTATTACAGGGAGGCACAGTGATGCGTGGCCTTGAGTTTGTTGTTTTTAATTATAGTGAAATCTGTCATTTTTTCATTGAGTACCTGATTATCATTATTATTTTGGTGGAGCTGAGGATTGAACCAAGGACCTTGTGCATCTTGGGCAAGTATTCTACTCCTGAGCTATGCCCTCTGGCCACTGTATAAGCACTTTCAATGCCCTCTTCTACTTGCTGTCAGGTAAAAATGATTTTAAAATAAGTATTAGATACCTGAAAGGACAAATTATGTAGAAAATTCATGTTGTACTCTTCTTATTCTGAGATTGGGTGTTTGTGGGGTTCTTGAGAAGTCTTTCCTGTAGAAAGGCCCATGTATGAGCCCAAGCTGATGTATGAGCCATGGCAGTGAGTACTGTGCTCTTACCCTTGCAGTTCCCTCTAGCATGGCTCACTCCAGCTTTCAGATCTTATGCCTAGAGTTTGAGCCCTCTAATAAGTCTTATAAATCTACTGAAGTGTAAAAATGCTTGGATTTTAAAGATTTTTTTTTTAAATAAGTAGGTACATATGTAATAAAGTGAATGCAGGCAAAAGCATCCTGTATGAACATGATGAAACCCAAATTAAAACAAAAAAAACAGATTTGCTGCAAGTGCTTAAAAAACCAATTCTTTTAAAAATTAGCTGTTTAAATCCTAAAGATATATTTCTATAAGACTTATTTATTTATTTTTTGTAGTTGTAGATGGACAGAATGTATTTATTTTATTTTTATGTGGTGCTGAGGATTGAACTCAGTGCCTCATGCATGCTAGGCAAGTGATATGCTACTGAGCTATAGCCCCTTCCCTGTAAGATTTTTTAATATTGAAAGAATGTGGTTATGAGTAAAATAGGTTAAAAACAATGTGATCTGATTTAAATTGCAGTGGAAAATACATGTCTGTATCTGCATAGAAAAAAATCTACAACAGAAAGTAAACAGTGATTATTTGGGGATAATTGGATTGATAAACATATATGAATTTTTTAAGAAACCAGGTGCAGGTGCAATAGTACACACCTGTAATGCCAGTAACTCAGGAGGCCAAGGCAGGAGGATTGTAAAGTTTTAGACCAAACTGGGCAATTTTGTGAGATCCTGTCTCAAAATTAAAAAAAAAAATAATGAAAAAGGCTGGAAGTGTAACTCTGTGGTAGCTGCACCTCTGGGTTCAGTCCTCAGTACTAGAAAAAAAAAATTAAAACCCTGGATAGCTCTGTATCTATAAATTTATATATATATATAAATTTATATATATAAATTTATAAAAATAGTACCTGCATTTCCTGGCTTTGTATAATAAAAATATTGCTATCTATTCCCTTTTGATCCCAAATAAACTGATTTATGAAAATAAGTATTTGGAATACCTGTGTTATTAACTTGGAAGTTGACTGTACCATGATCCTTTTAGCTCATTTTGGTTGCAGAATTCTTAATATTCCTTACTCAGTTGTTTATATTAAACTTAAGGGAAAATGATTTTTATTAAGTTGAAGGCATTAAATTATAACACTGAGAGGTGGTAATATTTTACAGTTTATCTGCTGAAATAAATGATTCTTACAGCAACTATTATTTTTCTTTGCGAAAGTGTTATTGCTTCTGAACAGTGTAAACTTGAAGCACTGAACATCATTACCTGATGCATGTAGCATAGTGAGTGATTGTGGTTAGTAACACCATTAGATAATTTTTATTTGCTTTTTCTTAATTCTGAGAAATTCTTTGTTGCCTTTCAGAATATTATCCTGCATTGATTATTTTTTAAAGCAAGTGTTTATTTCTGCCTTTTTAGTATAAGTTTCTTATACCTTCAGAATAGTACCTGTTTTATGGTACTTGAAACTTTCACTTTTTATTTGTTATTTCTTAGGTAAACGCAAAGCACTGAAGTTGAATTTTGCAAATCCACCTGTCAAATCCACAACAAGGTTTACTCTGAATCCCAATACTACAGGAGTCCAAAACCCACACATGTGAGTATTCTCGGTAATCAAATAAAAAGCTCAACTTAAGGTTTTAAAGTTATTGGATTTTATGAATTTTTTTGAGCTGAGGGGTTGGTGTTTCCATTATATTAATGGACCATTTGAAATATTACTGCTTCAACTTAAGTATAAAGTTATGGATTCTGTTGTCTTAAGTTGATAAACATGATTTTTCATTTTTTAAAAGTTTACTTGGGAAAAAAGAGCCAAAGATTTAGATTCATTGTTAGCTTATTAAACTCTCTGAGAATATTATTTATCTTTTTCCTTCTAGATTTCCAGTTAAATGGCAGTATATATTTAGGAAATTTATCTGTCCTGTACCTGTGTAAATCCTTACCACTGGCCTAGTAATAGGTTACCATTCTTAATAAGCTAAATTTCTCCAAGATTTTCCATGTCATGGCAAATTGAAAGAATGATATAATTATACAGATGTCAGTGATTTTAAAAAATTTATTCACTGAATATTTTTAATTAAAAAATATAATTGATATTGTAGCATCTCACTGAAAATATTATTAGAAACATCAGTTATTTGCCTTCAGAACTATATTTAGAATAGCAATGTCTAGAAGGGAGGGGTTCGTATGTGTTTGTACATACTTATGCTTTCACCTGTAGCCTTAGAACAAAGGATAGATTAAATGAAAGCTGCATATAACAAATTATTTGACTAAGAATTCTGTCAATTTTATTAGGCTAGTTTTCATAATTAGATTTCTCGTCAGAGCTCAGCTAAAGCCCCAGCCTTCTTTCCTTCTTTGAAACATCAGGTGAGGTCTATATTGAGGAAGGAAACATAGTACTTTTTAATTAGTAAGAGCTCCAGTAGCAAGGAAGTGCTCTTAAAAGGATCTCCTCCTTCTTCATTTCCTAGGATTTCTAGTGAAGGCTCATATAGAACTAATTCTTAAAATATCTCTTGCTATTTACTAGCTAAACCACATACTTGAAGTACCAATAAACTTAATAGATCTCTCTCTCTCTCTCTCTTTTTTAAGACCTTTGAATAGAAGAGACAACCTAACTTGGATTTATAACTAGGGAAAAATTTACATATTGTATTCTTCCCTCAGAAGTTTCTTGATTTATGGAGAATTTGTAGAAAAAAATCTCCTTTTTTAGTTTTTTTTTAAACAAGTAAATATAGGGTAAATTTTTTTTCTAAAAAGAGTTGAGTTTTATTTATCTAAACTAGTGATTTATAATAATTTGTAACCTCCTATGTTTTCCAATTTTTTCTCAACAACTGTTAAACATTTGGGAGGACATGGTAATAGGTACTTTTACCTTATGACAGAATCTTTAGAACTTGACTCTGGTATGTAAAAATTTAGACCTAGACTTTGTTGTAATTGTATAATTACTTAGATCTATGGATCTGGATCAGGAGTAGACAACTACTGGCATTGACATTGGTCAACTATAATTGTTTTATTATGTAGGAGGTATATACATAGTAGATGCCACCTCCCCAGCACCTTCTGTAAGGTGTCCTTTGTTCTCTTTGTTCATCACTGTTTAGGATAGTACTTTGCAATTAGAAATCCTAACTTGCAGTTTGTGGAAGCATTGAAGTAAGATATCTCTTGCTATTTATGTGTTTTTCCTCTTAAAATTTCTGTGAACATTTTGTTATGGAACTAAATGTAAATTTGTTCATGACTTTAGGAAAAAGAAATAACTAATGATGTTAAGATATGTCCAGGAACTAGTTTCAGATCCATTTCACATTTGATTTCTCCTGGGTGCAGCGATCCTTTGAAAGACTAAAAAAAAAAAAAAAAAAAGTTCACGAATAGCATCCTTAGTTTCTGAAAACCAACAGTTTAATGAAAATGCAAGAGGTTACAGCATTTCAAGAATTGAGGTATAAAAATGCTAATTGAATGTCAAGTGAAAGGTGCAAGGGGTGGGTAAGATCACTTTAAGTTTTGTAGTGAAAAGTTTCATAGAGGAGCAAGATTTGAATGGAATTTTGAAAGACGGGAAAGGATAGGTGGAAAAATAGAGAATGGCTTTCTGCTGAGTCTAAGTGCAATATGTTTTGGGAATCATGTAGCTCTAGTTAATTGTAGTAGAGGTGTTAGTTACAGATGACCTATTTCTTTCTCTAATTGGCGCTTTTAGCATTGTTTCTTTATAAATGGTATTCTAAAATTATAAGAGGATATGCCTAGGTATGGGTTATCTTTCTGTGTATATGATGAATGCTTTTTAAAGATTCAAGTATCTGTGTTTCTGAGAAAATTTTTACTGCTTTCCTTTTGGTATATTCCTTTCTTTTTCCTATGATCTTTTCCTGAAACCTGACTTATTTGAATGTTGGGCTGTCTAAATTCCTTGTGTTTTTTTAAATTTTAGTTTTCCTTTTCTTTTTTATTTTTTTCTTTGTTTTCTTGTTCTATATCCTGGGAGATGTTTCTTTTTTTAATTTTCTTTTTATTTTTTGACCCTTCTATAGAATATTTTGTTTTGTCAAGCTCTTAAATTCCAGGGATTGATTGTAGCTTTTTCTTAGTATCCTATTCTTAATTTATGGATGCAAAGTAAGGAATTTTAACTGTCCTCTGGATTATCTGTTTCCTCAGGGGCTCATTTTTCTTGCATCTCTGTCTTTCTCCTTAATGCTCCCCCTGTATCTTGTAAGTCTTGATTATTTATTGATTGGAAGCTCTGATTATGGATCTTCACTTGATAGTCTTGACTTTACTCTTCTGTGAATAGTTGAGAGATGGCTGCTGTTAGAACTGGAATATTCAAAATACCAGATTAAGTAGGGCCAGTATTTTTCCCAGATGTGTTTGTTTTCTTTAGAATTATGCTCACTTTTCACTTTGGAGGGAAGTTGAAGAGAAAATGTAGCACAGACTAGACCTTTCTTTAGAAATAATTATAATAAACTCTTTAGATTTGAATCCTTCATTTCTTTTACTTTGAATCCTCTCTAATTTGGAGTTCATTTGGGGTGCTGGGGATGTAGCTCAGTGGTAACACATTTGCCTAATATGTGTTAGGCCCTAGGTTTATTCCCTAGTACCACCAAAAACCAAAAACAAAAGTTTTTTTTGGAAGGGGGTGCTGAGGGGTACTGGGGATTGCACCTAGAAGTCTTTACTACTGAGCTTTACCCCCAGCCCTTAGTAATTTTTTAAAATTTTGAGATAAGGTCTCACTGAGTTGCTCAGGGCCCCTTGCTAAATTGCCGAGGTTGTCCTCTAACTTGTGATCCTCCTGCCTCAATCTTCTGAGCACTGGGATTATAAGCCTGTGCCACAATGTCTAGCTAAAAATTTTGATTTTTTATTATAATTGGTTAAAATTATAAATATTTCTAACATAGAAAATTAGTATTATAAAAGATACTCTTATACCTACTACCTAGATTTAACAGTTGTTAATATTTTGCCTTTTGGGTCTTAAAAGATTAAGATGTTTAACCAAGAAGTACAAAGGAAGATCAAAGAAAAAAATGTATGGCTACCTTTTAAATTTTTATCAGATTTGGATTGCATTAGCATATAAATCTTTTTGATGTTCTTATAAATGTGGCAGGTTTATGCTAAAATCATGTTCAGTACATAAATTTGACACACAGAAGTAAATCTTCTGTTAAATTCTGTTTTTATCATGATGAATAATGGTTGAATACTGTCGGTGTACTGAATCCTTAAAAATGTACATAGTTGTTTTTCTGAATGATCAGCCCTTTTATCTTTATGTCTTATCAGAATCATCAAACAAGAAGAAACTCTAGTTTAAAAGTTAACACAGGAAATAAATGATGATGAGTACAGATATATTTTGACTCTTAAATATTTTAGAACCATGTTTTAAGTTTAAGGGGCATCTGTTGAGCAAGAGGATTACAGGATCTCATTTATATTTATTACATTTGAACAAAGACACAAGTTGTGCTATAGAACATCTAGGAGTAGTTTTAAAGTCCCCAGTTAATCACTGATCTTCTAAATTCCATGATAAACTACTTAATAAAGCTATATCTTAAAAGGTAGAAGAGTAATTATGAATTGTCTAGACATTGTTGTTTAAATTGTGAAAACTTTCGAAATGTAGGAATCCTTGTTTCTATCCCAGCATCGTCACTATCTCTATGACTTTGGCTGTCATTTAACTCTGATCTCAAATTAAGAGTTGAATTAGAATAGGGACAGTCACTATTTTATATAGTCAATTGGGGAGTTGTGAGGGGGATGAGAGAGAGAGCAAGAATATGAAGGAAATAAACTATTTTTGTACTACTTTTCTTCATATGAAGTCTCAGGAAAGAACTCATGGAAGGACTGCTGTGACTGTGAGCCAGGAGAGAACTGTAACCTTGTCTACTTTTTTCCTTCAAAATAGTCCTCATGACATCTCTGGTCTATTTCTAAGTATAAAAATAATTAGTGTATATAAACTAGACAGGTTTTTTTTTCATCTCTGAAGTTTTTTTTGAAACAATTGTGGCAAAATGTGGAATTTCTATGTTTCTGTGGTGGAGCACATAGAGTAGTAGTAATGGTATAAATATTTGTAGGTACAAGTTAATTGATTTTTAAAACCCAAATCTGTTGAATTTGTGGATTTTTTTTTTTTTTTTGTGAAGGAGGGCTTGTTTGACCTGCCTTTTTTCCCCCGTTTTTGTGATATATATATATTATATATATATATATATATATATATATATATATAAAATCATAAATATTTTTTTTTCATGTAAATCATTTTAAGACTATAGTTCCGTGGCATTAAGTACTTTGACGTTGTTGTGTATTCCATCACCCCTATTCATATCCAGAACTTTTGCATCTTCTCATACTGAAACTCTACCCCTCATATAATCTTTTGTCTTTCCTCCCTGGAACCTGCTAATCATCATTCTATTTTATGTTTGAATGAATTTGAGTACTCTGGTTACCTAACTCTGAGAAATATCAAGGTGCTGCAAGAAGAAATCAAACATGCTTGGAAGTGGGTGGGTAAGGCAAACTTTACTTCTGCCAAAAGGGTGTGCTACTGAACCTGGCTAACAAGCACATTAGGGCAGGCAGTATGCCTGCGTATATCCCTAAAACAACACAACACTGTGCCTTGCCCTGATAAGGAAGAGTTTGGGATTATAATCTGATTTTAAAATTGGGGCAGGCAAAGGAAAGACTATAGAATTGAATTAGAATAGGGACAGTCACTATTTTATATAGTCAATTGGGGAGTTGTGAGGGGGGATGAGAGAGAGATCCAATGGCTACAATTGGATCTTACATCCCAATTAAGGATAAATGCTGTATTCTGAAAATGGACCACTGAACTTAATATTTCTCACCTAATGGAATCATAACAGTATTTGTTCTTTTGTGCTTGATTTATTTCATTCAGCACAATGTCTTTAAGGTTCTTTCATGTTGCACCATGTATTAGAGTTTCCCTCCTTTTTAAAGGGTAAATATTTTTCGTATGTATATGTAATATTTTGTTTAGCTATTCATTTGTTGTTGGACATTTGGGCTGTTTCCACCTTTTGACTATAGAGAATAATACTGCTCTGTGAATAATATTTTAAAGCTTGTATTATTGTACTTCTGAAAGTTATAAGTTTAGTGGTATCCAGTCTTATGTTAGTTCCCTGGATGGTTGTAGTACAGTTTCATAAGCCAGCTGCTATTTATTGAGGAAGCATTTCTCAACAAGGTGGCAGAGGTAATAGGAGTGGTTGAACTTATTCTGTGGCCTCCTACTCCTTAAAATTCAAGGATATAAATCTCTGACTTGATTTTTATAGTTGAGGTAGTGGATGTTTATTCTGGAATACTTATTTGGAGAAATTAATGAGTTGCATGTGTACTAAAAATGAGTTTAGTTTTGGAGTTATAAATCATTTTTCTTCATAGTAGACATTAAAGATGGTGTTAGTACTTTATTCTTTAACCTACAGAACTGAAAAGGCCTACTTTTTTTAAATGTCTGGATTCTTTGCTCCTGATGAGTTTATCAACTATTTCTATTGGGTAGCAAGTTTTGAGATTTGATTAAGTTTAGAGTATCATGAGGACCTTGCCTTTGTAGTGTAGGCAAGTTTCTGGAAACTTTTGTCTGTTAAGAAAGTTTGCTATGTAAAGAAAATTTATTTTTTCAAATTATTATTTATAGTTGAGACGTAGCATGATAATATTATGGTTCTCTAGCAAATTTGATTTCCTGAGAGTTACCATCACCTTATTAAATGGATCACTGACTTTTCTGTCAACGTGATTAAATACTTCAGTTGATCCTCAGTTCTTTTTTTCTATTTAAGAGTCAGCTGTCCATCTATACTATTGCTGTAATTTGGAGTAGGTGTACTTTAATATCACTTTATGGTTTGTGAATGCATGATTTTGTTTCTTTGTTTCTGGAATTTTATGTTTTCTTCCTTTTCTTTTCAGTTTCTTCCCTTATTTCAGTAGAGTATGCTTTCTAAATCTTCCTGAGATAAGAGTAATTTATTTGAAGATTTTTTTTTTTATATTTTGGGAAATTCTTCATCCTACTAATCCTCATAACAATTTTTTTGGCTGTAGCATTCTGGAGTAGGAATTTTTCTTCAGAATTTTGGAGGCATTGCTCCAATGTTTTCTGTGTTGTAGGATTACTTTAAAAAGTCAGTTCTAGTTGTGATTCCTGTATCTTGGAATGTGACTGCTGTTTTCTTTGTGGTTGATTGTAGGATTTTGTCTTTTTTCCTAGTGTCTGAAATCTCACTACATCTGCTCCCCTACCCCACTTTCTATTCTCCTCCTTTTCTTCTTTCCTCCACCTTATCCTTACTGGACTTTTTCAGCGTAGAAGCAACAGTCTTTCGTACTAGGAAAAACAGTTTATTTTATGAGCCTTCCTGATGGACCTTCACTTCAGGATTTGGACCTCTTAGTTTTAATTCCTGTTTTTTTTTTTTTTTTTTTAAAAAAACATTGTTTCTCCATTGACTTTATGTGTTCTCTCTCTTTTTGTTCTTTGGCTGTTTCTTGGTGTGTGTGTGTGTGTGTGTGTTTTCTCTCTTTCTCCCCCCCTTCTCTCTCTCTCTCACACACACACACACACACACATACATACACACACACACAAACACACATACACACACAGACAATAAGACAACAATAATTTGATTAGAAACTTTGAAATTTCACTGGTGGGACTTACAGTGAAGTGAAAGAAAAGCACTTGCTTTTTTCCTTTGGAGGATTCCCAAGTGTTAGCATCTGGAGGTCTTTTCCTTTTTTCCTCTTGGGCTAGTCTACTCTTTTTTTCTTGTCTCTGTTTAAGGGTACATAAGAGCTGGATAGGGTGTAGACTATGTTGCTAAAACTAGTTGTATATATCCAGCTGCTAAAATTCTGGGACTCATACTAAGCAAAGAAGGTGAGGTATATCTCCTTTGCTTTTATACAATCCACCTTACTGTATTTCTTCTCTGTGCCTGTTAGTCAGCTTTTCATTGCTGTGACCAAAATATCTGAGAAGAACAATTTAGAGGAAGAAAAGTATATTGTAGTTCACAGTTTCAGAGGTTCAGTCCATGGTAGGCTGACTTTGTTGCTCCAGAAATGAGATAAGGCAAAGCCTCATGGAGGAGGAAAGATGCTTAGCTCATGACACCCAACAAGCAGAGAGAGAGAGAGCCCGAGCGCACACGCGCTCCTGGAGCCAGGGACAAAAATATATCTCCATGTGCACACCTTCCAATCATATCCAGTCATAACTACACCTGCCTGTAGTTACTATCTCGTAGTCCATACAAATTATTAATCCATCATGAATTAATGCATTGATGAGTTTATAGTTCTTATCATATAT
The DNA here is from genome assembly GCF_052094955.1 of Ictidomys tridecemlineatus. NCBI lineage: Eukaryota > Metazoa > Chordata > Mammalia > Rodentia > Sciuridae > Ictidomys > Ictidomys tridecemlineatus. The sequence continues at coordinate 55,781,988 of NC_135479.1, forward strand.
AAATCATTTTACCTCTGAACATTCCTCCATGCACTGACACATAAGCTTTTTGTGGGAGATCTCATAATCAAATCATAACACTCTGGTATTTTTTCAGGGTAGTTTCTCTAGAATTAATAGCTTTGTGTCACCTACTGAGGCAAAAGAGAGACCATCCCCTGGTTGAGGCCATCTAAGGATCTAATTGCTTCTTACATAGAATTTTAATAATGTCATTAAATTGAGCCCTTAACCCTAATCTTCATTCATGCACTTTTGTGAGTTTTATAGTTTACTTTTGCTCTTCCAAAAATTTATTGCTATTTCATCTTTAGTGTTGCCTCTTCTTCTTTTCTCTTTTATACTGTAAGTTTGAATCCTGTGAAAATATGTTTCAGAAGCAAGGGAAGACTAAAGGCATATTTATTTGGAAATCTCTCTATTAAATGGGCTTTTAAAATTAAGCTTATTGACTAAAGGAATTATACCCTTTTATAACTGATATCACACACACACACACACACACACACACACACATTTGTTTTGTTTTGGTTCTGAGGATTGAACCCAAAAAAAAACCAGGGCTTTGTGCTTGCTAAGTCAAGTATTCTGTCACTGAGTTGCATGCTCAAATTTAAATATTTCTTAATTTAGGAATTGTGTTTTTAATGGAACAGACATGAATTAAACCCAGTTGAGGAAATGATTATGGTTCTGAATGAGTCAGGAAAAGAATGTGATGTTGTTGCTAAATATTGAAATGCCTAGGCAATGTACAACATAGAATCATTAGAAGAGTAATAAATAACTTTAAGGAAAAGAAGAATGAATTAAATACATAAGTAGGTAGAAGATAAAGGTTAAGATCATAAATCAATGAAATAGAGAATGGATGAAGAGTAAAGAATATGAACCATTTCAAAAGTTGTTTCTTGGAAAGATCAGTAAAAGTGACGTACCTTTAACAAGACATAGCAAAGAAAAGAGGAAATCTAAGTTATCATTGTCAGGAATGAAGGAGGGCATATCATCACAGATCCCCTGAACACAAGAGCATATTATGGAAATCAAATTATAACTTTATGCCAACAAATTAACCAAACTTTATTAGTCAGAGTTATTGAAAAATGAAAAATCCAAATCTCTTCATCTGTAAAACAAAATTGAATTTTTAGTTAAAATCATTCCCACAAAGGAAGTGTGGGGGGGCTATGTGGCTTTCCTGGTAAATTTTATCAAATATTAAAAGAAGAAATAAATGGCTTAGGTGTAGCTCACTGGGTAAAGTATAGCTTATTGGGTAAACTGTGCTTGCCAGGTATGTGTGAAAGCCTTGTTTCCATCCCTCATACTGAAAAAAAAAAAAAAGTCAAATCTACAAAACTTTTCAGAAATTGTGATAGGGACCATTTCTCAACATGTTTTTATAAAATTAACATAATCCTGATATAAAAACAAGACAAGGACATTATATAAAAAAGAAAATTATAGACCACTATGCTTAATGAACATCTATTTGAAAATCCTCAGCAATGTATAGAAAGGATAGCATATCACAACCAAATGAAATTCATTTTAATTAGCCATTTGAAAATGATCAGTATAATTCATTGATATACTTCTTAATATAGAAAGAGAGAAAAAGCTTCTAAACATTTTAGTAGACATGGAAGAAGTATTGAACAACATTCAATATTCACCAATAAAAATTTCTTGACTAAATTAGGAATAGAAGGAAATATTTCTCAGTCTGTTAGTGGGCATCTACAATAAAAACCTACAGTTAATATCATACTAGTGATGAAAGATTCTTTGCCTTATTCCTGATTGATAACCAGGCAAGAAAGTTTATACTCACCAGTTCTTTCTCATTTTACTTAAGGTCCTAGCCAGTAATAAAACAAGAAAAAGAATTAGAAGACCTAAAGATTGTAATGAAAGATCAAGCCAGTATGTTTTTGAACAGATGATAAGATTGTACATGTAATAAATCCTAGTCTACCAGAATTACTAGACTTATTCAGTGGCCTTAGCAAAATCACAGGATATCCGAAGATCATACCAAATCAAATTTGTATTTTAAATATTTATTTTTTAGTTGTATTTGGGCAAATACCTTTATTTTATTTATTTCTTTTTATGTGGTGCTGAGGATTGAACCCAGGGCCTTGCATGTATCAGGCAAGTGCTCTATCACTAAGCCACAACCCCAGCCCCCAAATCAAATTTTAAAAAAAGGTTTATTAGTTAAAAAAAAAACATGGAAAATAAAGTTTCAGAATGATTGTAGCATCTTGAAAAAGCTTAAAATAGTTAGGGATACATTTAAAGAAAAGTACCTTAAGATTTTTCTTTCTGAGAGGTAAAGACTTGAAAACATGGATCACTATTCTACACTCTGAGGCTGGAAGTATAGCTTAGTGGTAGAGTGCTTGTCTAACATGTGGATGGCCCTGGGTTTGATTCCTAGCACCACTGAAAAAACAACAACAAAGAAGATGCCATTTTCATGTATTGGAAGTTAATATCAGTAGTATATCTGTTCTTAACACTTTAACTTCTTGATTCAATGAAATCTTAGCAAACTTTTAAAAATATATGTAATTTGGTATTTTGATTCTGTAATTCACATGAAAAATTAAAGGACATAGAATAGTCAAAATTTTTTTAGCCGGCTGAGGCAAGAGGACCACAAGGTTGAGGAAAGCCTTAGAAAGTTAGCAAGACTCTCTGAAAATAAAAAAAGGCCTGGGAATGTAGCTCAGTGGTAAGCACCCTTACATTGAATCCTCAATATCACAAATACACAAAATAATTGTAAAAGAATAAGTTGATTTCAGTGTTTACTATAAGGCTGCAATAATTAAAGCTTTGTGGAAGGATAAGAAATAGAGAAATAGATCAGTGAAATAGAATAGAAAGTCTAGTGGACACACACATACATATATATAGTTACTTCACAGGAGTTTTACCAAAATAAAATTTTAATGCTCATCAAACATTTCTAAGAAACATATATATGCAAGTCATATAATCAAGAGAAAATATTGAGTGCATATACTTGACAAAGGACTTTTGTGTATGTAATGAACTACTACAACTTCCAAGTTTCAAAACTGGGTTAAAGATTTGAATAGACATTTCACAAAGAAGGTGTAGGAATAGATAATAAATACATGAAAAACATGGCTTAACAATGTTAGCAAATTAAAATAAGGTAGTACTACTGTATTTCCCCCCAATGGCTAAAAGTTAAGACTGTATATAAATACAATAGAAAGTCTATCCTAACCTACCTCTTGATCTAGCAATTCTACTTTTTATTTACAAAGGTTGAAAATGTCTTCTAAAAAACTCCTATACAAATGTTCATAAAAACTTTATTCACAATAGACCCCAAACTAGAAAGAACCCAAATTTTCAGAAAGGATAAACAACTGTGGCATATAATTCAGTAAATAACTCTTCACCAATCAAATGGACAGTATAATAATATTCACAACTACATCGGTGCCCATCCAAAAATGTTGAGAAGCAATAACAATACACAAAAAAGAACACACTGTTTGATTCTGTGTATGTGAAATTTCAGAACAGGCAAAACTGATCTGTGGTGATTAAGATCAGAATAGTACTTGCCTTGGGGAGATTGACAAGAATGGCTAAAGTGAACTTTCTGGGGTGGTAGAGTGTTATATCTTACAAGTTTATAAGGCTGTATTCCTTTGTCAGAACTCAGTCATTGGACTGTATGCTTATAATTTTGGATTTCACTATATGTAAGTAATACTTCAATTTAAAAAAAGCCAGAATGATAACAAAGTTATATGAATAGGTTGTAATTGTGGTTTTCTGTCCTTGTTCTCAAAGGACCTGCGTGTTTTAGCACTCTAGATACTTGATGATAAATATGTTAACACAGAGTTGCATTGAATTCAGCTCTTATGCCTATAGAATAGTATTGTGACAAATTTTGTTTTTATTTTTTCCTCTTGTCATGGTATTAGAAACATAAAATCTTGGGGCTGGAGTGGTAGCTCACAGGTAGAGTGCTTGCCTGGCACATGTGAAGCCCTGGGTTCAATTCTCAGCACCATATACAAATAAATAAATTAAAAATAAAGGTCCAGCAATGACTAAAATAATATTAAAAAAATAAAATCTTTAAGAAGTATTTTGAATGTATTGTGAAGATTAACCTAGAGTAATTTTCTGTATTACAGCAAGTATAGACCACCTCTAAGAAGTTGGATTTCCCTAGATGACTTGTGGGAGCATATTCATTTTATTGTGCTTTAGAAAGAATATTTATGAGCTGGGTGTGGTGGCTGACTCTTGTAGTCTCAGCTACTTGGATCACTTGAGCCCTAGAATTTCAGGCCCACTCACCTGAGCATCATAGCAAGACCCCATCTCAAAAAAAAAAAAAAAAAAGGAAAAAAATCTAGTGTTTCTCTCCTTTTTTAATAAAGAAAAGTATAATGAAGGAACCCAATATGGCCCATAATCTTACTATCTATAGCGATAGTTTATGCTATGTTTAAAAAATGAATGATAGGCTTCTGGTAAGAGTATTCAGTTGGTTCAGAAAATTATCAGATAAAAGGTAAGCTTCATGCCCTTGATATTTCTCTCCAAAGATAATATGTTTTTGTATACCTAAAACTTATTAGGTACCAGAATGTATAAAACTTATTAAAATATACAATAAAAGTATCCAATTACATATTTTTAAAAGTTTGCTAAGATTTCATTTAATCATTAAGTGAAAGTGATAAGTTTTTAAGCTTATTTAAAAATCTTCACAAAAAGCTTTATTCAGTACTGCTTTGTAACTTGATTTTTTCTTAGTACATCGCAAAGATATTTTTAAATTAGTATTTACCTTCTTCTTAACGTTATACAGCATTTATTAAATTGTGTAGGTGTATTATGTGTTAAGCTAATTCCTTAAAAGTAACTATATATTTTTTATTTTGAATTAAAAATGTTTTTACTCTTTAAGAGTTTTTGCTGGTGTAGTGTGTGTGTGTTTAATTAAAACATATTTTATCCTTTATAGATTGGTAGTTTTTTGGCTCTTCTATCTTAGGAGAAACTTAAAGTATTTGTATCTTATCATTCTTGGCATTATGGACATTTGAGGCTGGAAGAGTGTTGTGGTGGCCCTTCTGTGCATTGTAGGAAATGTAGCACCATCCCTGGACTCTACCCACTAGATGTGAGTAGCACCTGCCTCCCTGAGTTGTAACAAAATATCTTCAGACATTGCCAAATGACCTCTGGGGTACAAAATTATCCCTCATCAAGGATCACTGATGTAGAGAACCTTGTGGCTTTACACAGATGGTTCCTATTACCTCTTTCCTGACAGAGGAGCTACCATGGTCAGATATAAATTTTTCCTTATCTTGGAGCTTGAGTGGATGCAAAAAAGGAGAGTCTGGGGAATGGATATTGAGATGTAGAGTCTAGGAGAACATTTGAGTGTTGGGAGCAACTGATAGCATCAGAAACCAAAGAAGCCCAGCATATGTTTTGTCATAAATTTGTTGAATGCCCACCATCTGCGAGTTATTGTGGTGTTGGCTTGGGTATTTCTTGTTGAAAATGAGATGTTATTGCTACTAAATGAAGCTTAAGGTTTAGAGGTAGATGCAAACATCAAGATTATGTATAACTGGGCATGGTGGTATGTGCCCAGAGTTACAGCTAGTCAGGAGACTAAGGCAGAACAATCACAAGTTTGAGGCCAGCCTTGGCAACTTAATGAGACCTTGTCTTAATAAAAAGGGGTCAGGGTGTAGCTCAGTGATAGAGTTCCCCTGGACTAAATTCTAAGTACTGACCCTCCTCCCAACAAAGACTAAAAGGAGGGCCAGCCTAATTTTTTGAGTAGAGACACAGTAAAGGCCTCTAAATCTGAGTGAGTTTTTACTAGATTCATTGAAGGAATATTCCAATATATTATATTGGAGGCAATAGAAGTATTTTAAATTGTCAGCATGGGAAAGATTAGGCTTTTCATAGAATGAAAAGAATGACAATTTAGAAAATGATTGAATAAGGAAGGAAAAGTATGTATGATTAAAAAGATGAAGAGGTAGTCAGGCATGGAGAGATGGGCCTCATAATGTAGTGCTTTGTTAAAAAAAAAATTGGGATGAAATCCAAAGTGCAGAGGGAACCTATAGACAGGTTATAAACTGGTGAGTGGTACCATTTGATACACATTCCAAGGTGATTGTTCTGGCTGCTGTATTGAAATCATATTAGAAGGAGGCATTAGGGGACCCTAATAAGGCTCTGGTCTTATGACTGAAATTTGATGGGTGATGATGAAATTAGATTGATGATAATGGAGATAGAAATGGAAAAACTCCAAAGAGTACGATTAACAAATATCAATAATAATTTGAATATGGGTGGTGAAAAGGGGAAGGTGTTTATGTTTATAGTATCTGACAAAGTTGGATTTAATGGATTTATTTGTCATACTACTAAGGAACATTTGTGGATGAAGGGATATAAATAAAAGAACAAGAGTTCAATTTTAGATAAGTATGAGATTCCTGTGAAATATCCTATTAGAGATATGAAGAAAAAATACATATGTGTGTGTGTCTATGTATGTATGTATGTATACATATATGTGTGTGTGTGTGTGTATCAAAGCTACACCAAAGTATGCAATATCAAGATATATATATATATATAATATGCAATATCAAGATATATATATATCTTGATATTGCATACTTTGGTTATCAAATTAAGTCTGGTGCCAGAGGAAGGATTGTAAGTTGGAGATACAAAGTTAAAGAGTTGTCAGCATATAGATTATAAGGCTGCCTGGGAACAGAGTAAATATGTATTTTGATGAGATAATTGGATACAGGACTGAGCACAGAAAATGTAACATTTAAAGGTTGAAGGAACAGGGAAAAAGAAAGATGCTTGAGAGGAAACAAATCAATTGTGTTTGGTTTTATGGAAATCCGGCACTGTTTTCTAAGAGCAGGTGGAAAGAGATTATGGTCAGCTATGTCTAATGTTCTGAGAGTACTAGTAAGGCTACTTTGTCAATAGAAAATTCTGAGATACACTTTTTTTTTAAAAAAAAAATTAATTTAGGACTGGATTAGTTAGGTCTCACTAGCCATGTTGAAATTGAATGCAACATTAATGTTTTTGCAGTGCTGGGAATCAAACCCAGGGTCTTGTGCATGTTAGACAAGCACTCTACCACTGAGGTGCAACCCCAGTCCCCTGAGATATACTTTTAACTACTCCGATTTCTTATATACGTGGAGGATGGAGAAGGGGTTTTTAACCACCATTGGAGTTTGGGGCCCAAATAAGGAAATGATGCTAAGAAAATATATAGCCTGTTGGTTTATGGCAGCTTTCCTAACATTTTCTATATGAAGCATAGCCCATAAAAACTATTATAATGGTAAGCTCTGAGTATAGCTGACATAGGATTAGCTCCTAGGGAATATGTAGTCTATGGCAGTAAGGTACAACCATGAATGTTCTCCTTGTCCTCTTTAATATTACTCTTGACTATAAAAATACATATTTTTTTCTTCTTAAATCAGTATTGCTTTAAAATACTGCAGGCCTAATTTGTCTAATACATTCAGAATATATTAGTATGTGAAAATTTCTCTTTGAAGTGTTTGAGCAATTCTTTTGGACATTTTTCTTTTTTCAGTTTTTCCTTTTGCCTCATTTTAGATTTAGGCAAAGATACTTATTTTGCTAGTAGTGCCAGGAAGCAGGCAGTTTCCATGGTAACTGACAGACTGAGTTTACTGTGGAAATTTCCGGAATTAACAGAGCTGCATTGCAGAAGGATGCAAAAAGCAGTATTCATCCAGAGATCTTAACGTGTGGACACAGAAGAGCAGTTGCAGTGGTATGCAGGGTATGTGTTATGTTTATTTTTCTACATAAGGAAGATTAAGAGTTTTATATATGTTAAAGACAGAGTAAAAAGGTTTGAGTAAATGCTGGCTTGATAAAATTAAGGTTGCTTAAGGAAAAAGAAGGAAGAAATGCTTTGGGAAGGAAAATGTGCTTGATAGCATTGGGAGGAAATCAACATAAGTCGGGTAGAAGAAAGTGATAATGAAACAAGAAGAGAAAGCACACTTCAGATTCATTGGATAATAAAGATTCTTATGGATGGTTGCTCTGGGCATATGAATACATATATCAAAGGAAAGATAATTGGTATTGGTATGTTTGAGAAATCACATTCTCACGTCCAGAATGAAGAGGTCCGTGGAGGTAATTAGCTGTTAACTGCTGAGGAATATGTAGATATGTGAGATGGCCAAGGTGTTAAAGAAGACTGTTGCCTTCTTATTGTACTTACCTTAGTGATGGAAGAGTCTGGGGAGGGCTGCCAGAACCCTAATCCTACTCTTTGTTGACTTGGTGGGGGGATTAAGGAAAAAGTCTGAAATGTATTTTGAGATTAAATTTTGGAAATAAAAACTGTAGGATTTGAGTAGGTAGGGTTTCTCTTTCTCTGAAAGAGAAAAAGTGTATAGAAAATGAATATAGGTTTTAGATTGTTTAATTGATTGGTATGATCTAGATGTGTAGCTAAAATTTAAGTATGAGTTATATCATGTAAGGAAACTACAGCTCATGTGCTAAATCTGGCCTGCTTATTTTTGTAAGTAAAGTTTTACAGGAATATAGCCACACCCATCTGGTTGTATATTTTCAACAGAGATTGAATTGTCTATAAAGCCTAAGATATTTACCATCTGGTTCTTTTTTTTGTTTTTTTTTTTTTTTTTTTGTACTGGGGATTGAACTCACGGGCACTTGTTCACTGAGCCACTTCCCCAGCCCTATTTTATATTTTATTTAGAGACAGGGTCTCACTGAGTTGCTTATTAGTGCCTTACTTTTGCTGAGGCTGGCTTTGAACTCTTGATCCTACTGTCTCAGCCTCCCGAGCTGCTGGGATTACAGATGTGTGACACTGTGCCCAGTTTACCATCTGGTTCTTCATAGAAGAAGTTTGGAACTTATGATGATGTATTGATTTCCTAAGGTTGGTCTAACAAATTGCTGGTTTCTTAACCCAACAGAATTTTAATTCTCTCATAGTTCTAGAAGCCAGAAATCCAAAATTAAGGTATTGGCAGACTCTAGAGGAGGATCCTCCTCCCCTCTTCTTCCTTCTTTTGGTAGTTCTGAGTGTCCCTTGGCTTGTGGCAGCGTAATTGCAATCCTGCCTTCATCTTCACTTGATTATCTTCCTTATGTCTGTGTTTCTCTTACCTTTTCTTTTTCAGTCTTTTTTTTTTTATAAGGATAATCCTTATTGTAGTTAGGTTCCACCCTCATTCAGGATGATCTTTTTTCAAGATCTTTAACATTTGTGAAGATAAGGTTTTATTCCGAGATTCTGAATGGATATGTATGTGTGTGGAGTGGGGTGGGGGAAGTGCATTACAGTTCCCCAATGCTATTGAAGAACTGGGATTTGATTTTTTAAACTATATTCTATGTTAAGGATAGCCAGTTTCTGGCAAGTTTCCTTTGGAATCCTAGGAAGAATGTACTCTGCAGGAGATGTGCTGAACGTCCAGAGAAGATATTAAATTCACTTTTCAAGGACAGGACAATATAGGCATAGTTAAAACTATAGAACACAGTCTGTATCATACAAATGTAAGCAATAGAGTAGAGATGGTAAGAGAAAAACTAGTAAACTGTTTACAGGGAAATGATGAAGACTAGCACGTCCAACTTCATATTGTTCTCTGATCTCTTCATGTCTTCCCAACTCTCACCCCTAAAAAAAACAATGAATTTGGAATTTTAATGAAAAATGCTTGGCACCAAAATAAGAATCAGTTTTGAGGGATGAGACTTATGGTTATAGCAGTGGGAAAAAAATAGGATTCAAAAGAAGTACACAATAAGTAAGTGGTAGAATGGCAATATAGAATGTATATACCAGTGTATAGAGGAGTGAGCCTATGAATTGGTTCCTATTGGCCTTTGTATTATTGTGGCAGTATAAAAACTATCAATTTAGGCAGGAAAGAAGGCCTGTTTCTACCTCTTTCCTCTTATTATATGGGCACATTTGTAAGGCATAGTTATGATAATAGATATATCTAGGCTGGCATTCCTTGGAAATCTTATCTAGCATATTTGGGCATATTTTGAAATGTTTAAATAGTTATACATGGGTATGATAAAGAATCAAATAATAAGCAAGGGATTCCAGTGGTGCCAGCAGAGAAAACCTTCCTCATTCTGTAATTTGCTAGTCTATATCCTCACCTCTATGCTTAAAACGAAACCTCTGATATCAAAACTTTATGGAGATATCCATAGAATTAAGCAAAAATGATTAGAAGTAATTATCAAAATTAGGGATTGCTAAGGGTAAGCAGTACCAAACTAGCCTAATATATTTTTTTTTTGAAAAAAGGATTGGGGATGTAGCTCAATGGTAGAGTGTCCCTGGGTTCAATCCTCGGTACCACCAAACAAAAAAATAAAGAATGGTAGGACCTAAGAGACTGGAAATATACTAAGTGAGCTCTATAACTGTCCCCAACTTACTGCCTAGAGAATTCGGACTATGACACAGGGAAGGGAGATTCAGGAAGATCTTGGCAGTATCTTGTACTGAGGACATGAATCTGGGAGTCTGGGGAGTCATTGTGATGCCCAAACTGCTTCCCCAGTTGTTGGGAGTGTGGGGCACTACATCCTTCTTTGAGAATATGGATAAATAAAATAACTTCAGGGGCCATGTTAATTAAAAGTGAGTTTATTTGCATATAAACATGAAAAGGACAAAACAAAATAATAATACAAAAAAAAAAAACCAAACGAATAATGGCTTAACCAGATAGTTTATTTCCTCTTTCTAGAAATAAGTCTGGAGATAGGCAGGCTAGGGTTGTGTACTGGCTTCATTGTCATCAGACAACAATGTAGTTTTGGACATTGAGGGTGGCTGGAGCTCTAGTTGTTACATTCCAGGCAACAAGGAGGAAGATGGGGAAAGAGAAAAGGGACCTTATTTGTAGCTGAGTCAGCGCTCTCTCTCTCTCTCTCTCTCTCTCTCTCTCTCTCTCTCTCTCTATATATATATATATATATATATATATATATATATATATATATATATATATATTTGGTCACAATTATGGAAGCTGGAAGTCCAAGATCAAGATTTTAGCAAAGTAGGTTTCTTGCTTATAGGTGACTACCATCTCATGAAGTACTCATATGACCTCTTTGTGCATGTGGGAGGAGAGCAGGCTCACTGGTGTCTACTTTTATGAGGGCACTAATTCTGTTGGATTATGGATCATTAATCTTAATTACTTCTGTTTGGACCCTGTCTTCATTACAGCCACATGAGGGGTTAGAGCTTCAGCAAGTGAATTTTGTAAGGAAACACAATTCAGTCCATAGCAGTTCAGAAGTATAATCTTTTAGCTGCGTGCATTACAGCCCCAAATAAAAGAGGTTCTCGTTGAGAATAAAGAGGAGGATGGATATTGGTTGGCAACTGGTGGTTATTGCCACAGGTGCTCAATGGAGTTTCCCAGATTGATAGAGGAGATTGGAATCCTATGGAGTATTCACTGAAGTCAGCTAAGGATGATCTGTATAATCTGTATAAATCATGGCATAGAAAGTTAAGAAATGAAAGATAAAAGATACCTAGGAATTATTTTTTGATAAAATAGTCCTTTTCTCAAGAAAAATACTATCCCAAAGAGAAAGTCAGGAATTTTTTTCCTCTTTAAAAATATATCTATAGTGTTAGGAGGGCAATTCAATGATAGAGCACTTGACTAGTGTAATTTAGATCCGGAGATGATTCCAAGTACTGGGGAGGTGGGGAATGTAATTGTAAAACAACATAAACTTTACATCTTTACTGATTTTTACTTTTCACCAGTTGTCTCAATGGAGATGTTTTCTATTCATATTCTTTCTTTTCTAATCCAATAATGTAGTTTTGGACAGAAATTGATTGATGGTCAGGTTCAGGTCAGGCTTTCAGATTAGGTAGTCCAGAGCTTTATCTGCTTGTAGTCCTTCTTTGGAAACCATCAAGATTGTGCTGTTGAAGCCATAGCTGTGCAAGTTTGACTGGAAAACTTGACAGCCCAGTATGAATAAAGACTGAATGAATATGTTGTAGTGTCATGACCATACCTCCCTGCCCTGCTTTTGTGGTTTTCTTAACTCTTTTCCTATTTAAATGAAAAACATGGAACTCTGGGTAGTACTTGTTTTCCTGTTCACCTGTTTTATTGTCAGCTTTATTGAATTAGAATTTACTTGCCATATAATTCACACATTCAATGTGTCCATGTAGTGTATCCAACACCTCATTCAATTTTTGGACATTTTCATTAGCCCAAGAAGATACCCGGTATGTTTTTTAATTGTCAACCTGTTCACTTTCAAAAATAAAATAAAATAAGGACTTTATCCAAGAACTGTATAGCAGACTAAAAGTAAGCCAAACTATTAGCAGGGATACTCCATGATTCTAAATTTTGATCTTAAAATGATAGAATATTATAACTGCAGTCTTCTGTATAGTAGACAGTGTGTATATATATACATATACATATATACACAAATACATATATGTATATATGTATATATATACAAAATAGTATACAGTATATATACTATACAAAATACATAAATACTATACAAGAATACTATTTAGTAATGAAATATACCAAATATACTATTTAGTAATGGAATATTTCAGTTCTCAAGAATTTTAGCAAGAAGCATTATATAACTAATATAATGATGTTTGTGATGTCCTATCACCTTACCATATTCTGTTGGTTAGAAGTAACAGGTCTCATCCACACTCAAAGAGAAGAATTATACAAAAATGTGAAACCAGGAAGGTGGGAATGTTGGGAACACCTAAATCCTGTCTGCCATAGCTATTGCACTAGTTAGTACTTACAAAATGTTGCTTCCAATTCACGAGTAATTTCAATTAACTTTTTTCAGTTACTATCAGCAATAGGCTGGTGTTGCATGTTTCACCAACAATTAAAGTGAGCCATGGAGATGATTTTTACTTGCTAGAGATTGTACTACAATAATTATTATATGTGGAACTCTTTTCTGTTAGAATATTTCCTGGCTGGTTGTCTACTTTATAAAAAAATCACTGAGAAAATTCCTCTATCCTTGTCTAGATCGAATTCGCATCTTAAAAGGTCAGTACTGGCCTCAACCCTGACCTATATGGTCACTTATGCCACTAATCACTGGGCTTCTTTTAACTCTGGGTGCTAGAGTATACAATAACGTGAATGAGTATTTTGGACTGGAAAGTACTCCTGTGAACAGAAGCTTGTATTAAGACTAATACTGTGAATCTGTTATTTGGAACTCTGCTTCACTAAGTTATTTAGATGATATGTACTAATTTTTCAACTATAATGTTGAATGTTGGTCATTATTAATATTAGTATGTATGACTATTCAGGAGGAAAGATTTTAACATTAAAAAATTTTGGGAACATTAAAAGTGGCTACGGAAAACAATACTGATTGGAGAAAATTTTCCAAAATTGGGGGGGGGACCCCTCAAGCATATAATCTTGTCTTTGTTTTATATAATAATTAGAGTTCAAAAGATTCTTGATCATTTAGTATGAAATTGAAAAGTATGGTTTATATTTAATGGACTCCTTGAATTTGCTAGGTTGGTATAGTTACATGCACACGCGCACACATGTGAATCGGAGAGGGAGAGAGACAAATTGATTTTACATTTTTCATTGGATTTATTTTTTTTTTACAAAGTGTGGTTAGAAGTCAATCTTTTGATTTCCAGGTTGAGATTTTGGAGGTGATACTTTATTTAATGCAACTGTAATGAATGAGCTCTTTTTTCCACGAGTAACACATTTTTCAGCCTATTGTTCTATCTATTGAACAAAGACTGAAAAGTTTAATTTTGACTAGCACATGACAGATTTTCTCTTAGAGCCATCTTTCTGTTTATTTCCCCTACCTCAGCATGGTGTTAAGAAAAATAGGGCAATATATTAAGGCATTACTTCCCAAATATTGTCAGAATCACTGAGGGATATTTAAAAATGTTTGACTCCTATCTTTCGATATTCTGATTTGATTACCATAGGATGATACCTGGGCTTTGGAATAAAAAAAAAAAATCTCTCCAGGTGATTCTAAGATATAGCCAATTTTGGGTACAGTTTTGTTAAACAAAAATTGAGGTTCTGTAATAATTAACTTTGAATAAGATAGAGTAAGCACTTTTGGAAATGAAGTTTACAGCTCTTGGGATGCTTACATGATAATGTAGTTTTGCAAAGTGTGAAAAAATCTAATATTTAGAAATGAAAACCAATAGCATTAGTTTGATCAGTAAATGGAAATTTGATTTTATAAATGTCATTGATGCTATATGTATAAGCTGCTTAAATTTTCTTAATTTGTTGTATTAAAAAAAAAACAAAACACCAAGATGACACAGAAAACCTCCAGAAACCTGGAGGTCAGACTGTTGAAGTAACTTATAAGAAAAACAGATTCCCCCTCATATTAATCAGTGCTAGCTAAAAAAAAAAAAAAAAAAAAAAAAAAAAAAAAAAAAAAAAAAAAAAAAAAAGTTAAAACCTATTTAAAATGTGGAAAAATTGCTTCCCAATATTTTAACAGAGAGAGACTGAGAACACACAGCATTGAGTCATCAGGAAAGCTGAAGATCTCCCCTGAACAGCACTGGGATTTCACTGCAGAGGACTTGAAAGACCTTGGAGAAATTGGACGAGGAGCTTATGGTTCTGTCAACAAAATGGTCCACAAACCAAGTGGGCAAATAATGGCAGTTAAAGTAGGTGATGCCATGATTATTTTTGGTACTTTAATCCACTAGGTGAAATTTCATGGTGCAGTGATACCACTATTGTTTGTTCTTGTATTTCTGATAAAAATGGGTATTAAAAAATTGTTTCTGACTTCTTTGAGATTGTTTTGTATTGAGGTTTTCTTGTTAGTGGCACATTTTCTCTCTCTGGAAACATGAGTGTATGTGTTCCTTGAACTTTTGGCATGATGCATTAACAGGTTTTAAACTTCTGGCCCTTCCACTGTCAAGGTGAGTTCAGGCTGGGCGGCTGCACCCCTGGGAGCAGGGCAGTGCTGCTCTGAGCCAGGCGGGAGCTGGAGGAAGAGACAGCACACTGGGCCGGGCAAGGTGCGGGGCTAGGGCTAACAGCAGTCTTACTGAAGGTTTCCTGGAAACCATACACATGCTGTTGCCACTAACCTCAACCTTACTCTGTCCTGACCGGCTCGGCTTCTGTTTGTTTATTTCGTCTTTTCTCAGTACTGCCCTGTTCCCTGGTTTTAAAGTTGTATTACAATGCATACCTTGTGATAATGCTGTCACATTCTATCCTTATTGTGAGTGTCATGCCACTTAATATGTTCATTTAAAAAAAAAAAAAAAAAAGACCAGAAAGAGATTTGACCTATAGACTGTACCTGGCAGGCTTATCTTGATATCCATCTGCTCCAATTAGGTTTGTGTAATTGTGTTTATTTATTTGTTCAAATATTTAACCTGCATTTGTTCTGTGTAAGATATTTTAGGAAAATCAGCAATGTGGGGGGTGGTTTAAAAAGAAAAAACAATAAAAGGAAGATGAGGCAATACCCTCACTGCCTTTCCTGTGAATTGAAATTCCTATGGTTGTCAGTTGAGAATATAGGCAACCTAAGCTAATCATCATCCTGTTAATTCCCTGTTTTAGAGTTTATCAAAGTGACTTGCTGATATGAGGTTCTCGGGTTTTTATTTGACATTTGAGAGTGGGCTTGTATCATACGAATTGAAAATGCTTTCTGTGTGGAGGTCAATTGTAAACAAAATCTTTATGGAAACTGTTAGTTTCCTTCATTGTTGACCACTTCTCTCTGCTCTTGGGTCATTAAAAGCAATGTTAAATTAGTGGTAGGGGAAAATTTGATTCTTTGTAGAGGTTTTTGTTTTTGATCATAATTTTACAATGTGGTGAGAACTAATGATCTTTTTTAAAAAAAGATGTGTATGTACACAAAACTGCGTATAACCTGCAGACCTCTAAAGGTATACAAGCTAAGACCTCTGCTCAAATATCCCTTTAGATAATATATTCCTTTTCTTGAAATGTAAAATGATTTCTCTAATCTTATTTTGTGTTATTACAGTGTTAGTGGGAAAAGAGTCATGTAGACTCTTTTTGTTGAGTGTTGCATTGTCCTTACACACTATGCATGCCGTGTCGTTATGTATTGTGCATTTGGTTTCAGTTGATGGAGTCTTAAGGGAAAATTTTTGTACGTGAAGTTCTAAAAACTTTTCTCCCAGGTATAAGGAAAAGTACTTTTAAAGAACTATTTCCTGTTTTTTTGTTTTTTTTTTTCAGATTGTGTTGGGTGTACTTAAACTATGTTGATCAATATTATAAATTGTTATAGTAATATGGATGGAATTTAACTGTGGTTTTAAAGTAAAAAATGATACGTTTTTCACATTTTAAAGTTTTTTTCAGTGATTAATTTTATTATATTTGGAGTTATATAAAACTCAAATTTTGAAGAAATTTAAGAATGAAAAAATGAAATTGTTGTCCAAAATTCATAGTCTGATTTTATTAGTGACTACTGTGAGATTCCTAGTTGGAATGCTAATGTAAATCCCAACTCATAAGAAATGCTTCAAAGATAGTCATGGGACCTATAAACAGTCAATGTCAAATTTGTACCCATTAGGTGTTACTTTCTTAAATACCTTAGCAAACAAAACAGGGATGGGAGAATGTGGCAGTATGACATATCAGTTAACATATAGATGGAGTGTATCATTGGATTTCATAACTTAATGCTGGAATAATAAGTCTCTTGTATTAATATAATTATTATTTGATATCAGTTGGTGAATTTTAAAATGTATTTGTAGTTGATTTCTTTAGAGAAGTCTAGTCTTTTATCATACCTGAGAGAGTTTGTTTCTTTAACATTTAGGCAGACAGACCAGTTTGACAAGCATAATTGTGCAGAAGCAAAATGTGATTAATGATGAGTGAGATTTGACACATTATATATAATATTGTTGAACAATGGTTCACACTGCTGAAAACTTTCTATTATTATTAGTGAAATGAGAACCATCCTTGAAGTAGCTTCATGTTAACATATTAGTATGCATTTTGAGAATTTAGAGTACTTTCTTAGATATTAAGCCTGTCCTAGAAATTATCCTTAATATTTACTTACAGTAGGCTGGGTACAATAGCTCAGGCCTTTGATCCCCGGAACTCAGAAGGCTGAGGCGGGAGAATTCTAGTTCAAGGCAATCCTCAGCAACTTAGACCCTGTCACAGAAAAAAAATACAAAAGGGCCTGGGGTTGTAGCTCAATGGTAGACTACCCCTGGGTTCAATTCCTAGTACTACCTCTCCACACACACATACATACACACACAAAAAGGAAGAACCGTATAGTAGCTGTACAAAAGTAAACCATGTAATTAGCCTGATTTTTTGTTTTGTTTTTGTTTTTTGTTTTTTGGCTTTTTTTGAGTTTGGAGGAAATCCTTCCCTTAATATATTTTGCCATATATAAAAAATATTTGAAAAAGATGACCTCTCAGTTACCAGAAATAATTATCTTAGACTTAATCTAAAAATCAATTAAGATATAATATATAATAAATCAGGTTTAGTGAGGTAACAAATAGTGTATGTAAAAGATTTCTTCATGTGTTGTCTGAGGACAGTTTCCTAGGCTTCCAGTGATGTTCTGTGTTAGGATTTCAGATATGGACATTTTTAATCTCTCAGTTTAAATTGCACATACCTGGGGACAGTGGTCTTGCTCATTGATTTGTGGGAATAATATAATGTTAGTTTTTCTACCTATGTCTGAATGACTGAGCCCCAGGACTGCCTAGGACAAAAACATGTTGTCTCTGGGTCTTCTAAAGCTTAGGGAGGGCAACTGTCTGCTCTGACTAGGTACTTACTCGTGGTTTTGATCAGCATCCTCTATAAATTTTGCTTAATGACCCCTTGTTTTAATTTAAAATGTTTTAAACTAATACATAAAACATGAAAGTTGTACCTATTAATGGGGTAATGTGATGTTTCAAAATATATATACATTGTGTAATGTTTTAAATCAGGTTAAACATATCTGTTTATTGAAACATTTATCATTCGTTTATGGTGAAAACATTCAAAATTCTTTCTTCCAACTTTTTGAAATATATAGCTCACTTACAGTCATCCCACTATACCTATAATAGCACACAAGAGTTTCTGACTACTATCTAAGTGTAACTTAGTATCTGTTGATCAATTGTTCCCCATCTGTTCCTTTCTCCTACTCTTTCTAATCTCTGGTAACTACCATTATACTTTCAACTTATATGAGATCAACAATTTTATATTTCACATGAGTGAGATTATGAGGTAATAATCTTTATGTGCCTGGCTTATTTCACTTTATATGTTGAACTTTAGTTCCAACCATGTTTTTGTGGCTGACAGGATTTCATTCCTTTTTATGCCTGAATTGTATTGCGTGGTGTACATATACCTCATTTTCTTTATTCATTCATCAGTTGATGTACTTAGGTTGTTTCCATTTTTTTTTGAATTTTATTATAAATAAAAAACTTTGGAATTTTTATTATGAATTGTGCTGCAGTTAATGTAGGAGTTAATACCCCTATTTTATATGATGGTGAGGTGAATACTGAATGAAAAAATGAGACTGAACAACCAATGTCTTTTAGGGATAAAGTAGATATCTCTGTGTAGTTATCTAGAAGGGTTAATTGTAGTATGGTAAAACCCAGTGCTCAGACCCAGTGTTTGAAGAAGCAACAGTCGAGACTAGAATTCTAAGTTAGGTTTATAGAAATTTAGCTCTAGTAGAAACACACAGCAGCTTTTTTTTTTTAGGTGATTATAATTAAGATGTCAAAGTGAATTCCAGGTTAGAGGAGAGAGGACTTAGATTAGGTGAAGTATTGCAGTTCAGATCCATGGGCTGAAATTCAGTGGAATTACAAACACAGATTGTTAATAGAAGAATGACTGAGAGGATATAGTGAATCCTACATGTCTAGAGTATCAACTTCCTTGCTATTTTCTAACAGACTGATGTCCTAATTGACTTACTGAAGTTATGCATGCCCTTTTTATGTTCTTAGGCTATGAAGGAAAAACCAGGGGAGAATGGAAATGTAAACATGAAAGTGAGAGGGAATATAAGGTAATAAAGTCTTTGTGGCAAAAGATGGCAGGCAGCAAAACCTGAATTTTTATCTAAAGGGTTAATGCCAGAGTAAAGCTGTAATTTCTTTGGAGAATGAAACTAGTATTGGGTAAGAAGGTAGGAATGGTGAGGTTACCTGGTGAGGACTTAACAGAAAAACAAATCTGTTGTTAGAGGTTAGGTGCTTAGACCAGACTGAAATAGTGATGAGGCCATGTATGTAAGGGCTTCAGGTAGTTCTTTTTCCCCCTGTTGTTGGTGATCTGCTTAATTAGTCCTGTTCCTTCTACCTTCAACTTTATTCTTTCATCTCTCCTTTTTTTTTTCATTGATATAAGAGTTCCAGATCCTACGTGGTTGCTTGATCTCTGGTGTTTAATTTTGATGTCAGCATCATTGAGACCTAGCTTAACTCCAGTGCAGATAGGAAGGACTAGAGCCTTCTACTGACAGTATCAGCAGCCCACAGGTTAGACTTGCCCTAAGCAAAATGTCACTTTTATCTGCTGATTAGGTAGGCATCCTAGTTGCAGATTGACCAAGTATGAGAAGTCAGGGATCAGTAAAGCACAGCTTAGCTTGTTTTCCACCACAGTGGGTCCATGCCACTCCTGTCAGAGGTTTGTTGCTGTGTGATTTTGGTGGGATTGTGATGGTCAATAATGATTGAGGGAATTGCATTTTAGTGTTTTAAATATTGGTCTTTGCATAATGTCCTAAAAACACTAGAATGATATTTGACACGGATGGCCTTAAATTGGAAAAGCTCCTTTTTGATGACGTGTAGTGCTTTGTGAGACAGTTGAAAGACCATAGTGATGATGTTCAATTGTCCAAATCATTTGTGAGATGAAGAAATAATGGCTATGTTGTTTCAAATAGAGAATGGTTCTATTATCTTATATTCTTTTAATTGGCCATATCATGATATCATGTGGTTTAATTAAAACCCATAGCTGGACATGGTGGTACAGGCCTGTAATACCAGCTACTCTGTAGGCTGAGGCAGGAGGATTGCAAGTTTAAAACCAGCCTGGGCAATTTAGGGAGATGGTTTCAAAAATAAAAAGAGGTGGGGGGTGTAACTCATTGGTAGAACTCTTGCCTAGCATATACCAGGTTTCATCCCTGGTACAGTAGCAAGAAAAAAAGGATGGAAGGAAAGAAGGGATGAATTAATCTGTGATTGACGTAAGACCTTTTTTTAAAAATTTTTTTACCCTAATATTGCTTATTAAGTGTTGTATTTCATATAAAAAGTGTAAGTGAAATGTTTCTGAAAATGGGTCAATTCCAGGGATGTGGCACAGTTGCCTTCAGTTAGCCTTGATTTTTGAACTAAATGTGTGCTTCCTTTGTTGTTGTTCAAGGCAGAGTTTTTCAGATGGGGTTCTTTCTAAAAAGAATTGTATATGAAACTCTTAGCTTTTCATCACTGTGACCAAAATACCTGACACAAACAACTTGGAGGAGGAAAGGTTTATTTTGGCTTATGGTTTCAGAAGTTTCAGTCCATGGTTGGCTAGCTCCATTGCTGAACATCATAATGGAAGGTCATGATAGAAGGAAACTGCTCATCTCATGCAGGAGAGAGAGAGAGGGGCTGAGAGAGAGAGAGAGAGAGAGAGAGAGAGAGAGAGAGAGAGAGAGAGAGAGAGAGAGAGAGGAAAAAAAAAGCCTTCAATGCTCATCTCATGCAGCAGGAGAGAGAGAGAGAGAAACAAGCCTTCAACACATGAATCTTTCTGGGACACAAGATCCAAACCATAACAAATCCCTAAATTAAATAGTTAACATCAGTGTTAGAGGTGTAGTACAGGAGACAGAGTATGTGCTCAGCGTGTTGATGTACACGTGGGAGGGACTGGGGATGTAGCTTGGTGGTAAGAGCACACCCTTAGCATGCATGAGGCTCTGGGTTCAGTCCTTTGCACACACATCAATATAATAAAAGATGGGAAGTAGAAATTGAACCTACACATTGGAAGTCATCAGGGGGCATCATCTTAGAGGAAACTTAGGAGCATTAGGACAGTTTGGGAATGGTTGCCCTAGGAATTTTAATCATCCATTAGGTGTTTCTAAATATGTAGTTTCTGAAACCTTCTACTGTCACTTCATTGACCTAACTGAATTATGACATTAGACTACATTCTACCTTATTTAAGTGCTTAGAGAAAAACCTGCCTTATCACACCCCCCCCACTCTAAATAGGGGACATCTGAACTAAATTGTTGTCTTTTGGCAATAGCTCTGAAATTAGTCATTTATTAGATTTGTATTGTCATTTTTACTTTGTTGTCATGGGTACTGAGGTCCTTAAAATTTTCAGTGCTAAGATTAACATTGTATTCTTTAAATATGTATGATATAGTTAGTAAACAGGAAGTAGATACCATCCTTATCAAGGCTTATCAAGCTTGTTCCTTAAAGCTTTGTACTCAGGGCAGATTTTCCCATTAAGTAGTGAAACATGCCTTTGGAACTGATCTCTGATAGTGCATATCAGAGGATATGAAAAAGGAATTAATTGGGCCTCAGTATCCCTAGTGAAAAGAATGGGAGGTACTACTTACTGTTAATGAATTAATGTGGCTAAGATACAACTGGGAGTTCATTAAATTGATTTCAAAGACTTGGATGATTTGGGGGTTAATCAGCATCCTTTCTGCTGGTCTTAGTAAAAGCATATGTCTTCATAATTTTTAAAAAATTGACTTCACAGACACTATTTGTCACTTTTTGACATGAAAGCAAATTTTGCATGTGATCAACATTCCTAATACCTTGCTTTTTAAACTATTTGTTTTGGCTAATATTGCCATCTGCTTTGATTTTATTAATGATGGCATTGTGAGATGTCATGGATTTTTTTTGTGTGTGTGTGTGTATGTGTGTGTATGTTTGTTATTTGTGTGGAAGACAATAACAAGAATGAATTTACACAGCAAGGTTGTGAGTCTTACTGTATCTGTGGAATGTAGAATCTTTGTTTTACAAATTAAGAAAATTAGAATGCTAAGATTTCATGTGGCCCTGTAGAAAATGTTAGTATATCTATACTGTAGTAGTTTCCGGAATTTTACATATTTGTATTAGAATTGAATTTTGGACATTTTTGCTGGGAAAGCAGCATTTGTAAGGATCAGAATAGTGGAGACGCTTTGGAGTGTGAGTTGTACCCCCTTTTATATTTTCTTCACAGACACTTTAGGAAGGTTTTTGACAAGGAATGTTTAATGAATATTTATGACATAGCAGTATTGGTGCTTGTTGATCACAGGAACTGGGCACATTTTCTTTTTTCTTTTTTTGGTGGTTAGGGATTGAACACAAGGCTTTGCACACGCTAAGCACATACTCTGTCTCCTGGATACCCCTTGGATGCATCTTCAAAATATCATAATAATGATATTCATTAAGATAATATTGTTATTTTCATCTTTTGATTTTAAATGTAATACTGTTAAAACTTAACTGTATCATTCTTTATTTTCTGTGGTAAAGAGTTCTACCTAAGATCCCATGTAATATGTTTGCTCATGTACCAGTAGGATTTCTGTGTGGGTGATATTAACCAATGTTCTCCTCGTCCAAAAGGCAGACAGTTTTCATTACAGGGATCTTTGGTTTTGTCACAGAGTGGTTGTTCTAGCTATCTTCCTAATTAGCAAAACATTTGACAGTTGCTTTGACACATGGGATACATATACTCTGGTACCCTTAGATGACATTAAGAGCTTACGTAGAGGAATGAGCCACATGCACTGAAATATGAGCTTTACTCTTCAGTATAAAACCATTGTGGGTGTTGTATATGTTGCATTCTCTGTTTTCAATCCCCTGAAAAGAAAGTTCAATGAAGTTTCACTATCACTAAAATTTGCTTTTGGATATTATTTTGATGATAAAATGAGGATTCTATGGTTGTATGAAGTTATGAAAGAGAAGCATGTGTAACATAGTCGATATATTTTGCGTTTCAGGCATTACATTTTTGTTTAAAAGGAAACATTTGGCTGATTTGAGAATAAAATGCAATTGAGTATTTAACACTGTAAAGATAAATCATTTTATGATGATATTAATTAATATCATCTACTGATCTTAATGTTTTTCTTCAAGCTTTCCCTTAGCACCTTGATTGGAGCTGGAGTCAAGAAATATTATTTTTGTTGTAGGTAGGATATTAAAGGATATCTGTCATTAAGGGAAAAAAACAAAGAAAAATGAGCTTTAGCTGACGGTGATAGCATGATCCATATAGTTTTGCTAGTGTTCTGAGTTTGGTTGGTGATAAATTTAAAATGGTACTGTTCCTTGATAATGGACTTATAGTACCTTGCATCTTTTTATTCCATTCAAATTGTTTTATTCAGTGCCTAGAGTAATCTCTAAAGTCCTGTACTGATTTCTTCTATAGTAACTGAATCCATCAACTTGCTGAGTTTCATTGTGTGCATGCCTTATTTCTAATCAAAGAACTCACTCTCTTTTGCTTTGGAGTACTCTTACCTTATTCCTACCACATCTAAGCACCTTGAGGATGAACTTGGGCCTCAAGGATATGAGTCTTCTACTTCACTGTTAATACCTTGAAAGATTGCCCTCTGTACTCTCAACCATACAGAAACCTGACAAGAATTGATCATGTTAGGATTTAGAGACCTTATCTGCCAGGATTGTAGTCATGGTCTTCCACATTAGTTTTCCCATTTCTTCTGCTCCCCCGGCCTCATTTCTCCCATACATTTTTTTTTTTCATTTTAAAGCAAATATTGTATCAGAACTAATAGTCATTTTGTAAAGTTTGTTGCTATTTTCAAGTCATTGCTTTCTTAGGTCATTTCTTGATTCCTGGTATGTCTGCTGATGACTCATATCCTTTTTGCATGGAGTATTCACATTCTAGGAACTGACATCTGTCATACACACTATGGAACTACTGTTTTATCATGTGTGATTTATCACCAATTATCCTAACTCTGAGTCTTTTGAATATATAATGACCTCTTTTCTCTTTCTTCAACAGGAATGGGATCAGGTAATCCTGAATGTCTTCTCACACACAGTACAGATAGAGCTTGTCATCTATTTAACCTTTTCTGATAGCTTGATTTAGTGGAAAGAAAAACTCTTGGTTGATCTGATGATAGTCAGTAATTGTCACATCAGGACGCAAGGAGTTACACAATGGTCATTTCAAGCAGGCCTTGGTGCTTTGTTATATGGGACATGCCTTACCTTTCTAGCAACTGAGAGATAGGTCTAAGAACCCCAAGATATCAGGGTTAACTGTGAATGAGTGTGTGGCAAGGGCCACTATCAGAATCAGATAGGTGTTTATTTAGTGTCTAAAACAAAATGGTCTTTGGTGACCTGCTTTTTGCTACCAACTTTGTGAGTCTTATTCTTTCCTATGGTGGGAATCAAACCCAGCGCCTCCTACATGCTAGCCAAGCATTCTACCACTGAGAGTGTCTTTTATTTTGCTTCTTCTGCAGTTTCATCCTTAGCCATTATATGGTCAGCATTCCTTCCTTTTCTGTTTGCCACATTTGAGTCTTCCAGTTTTACCGCCTAATAGTGATTGGTTTATCATCGTATTCTTTCCCTCTATTCCCTCTCCCTATTTCTCTCCATCCCTGAAAATAGATTAAAAAATGGAGCGGGCAGGGGAGTCACCATTATGACTAGAATATGTCATATTATCTCAGTAAGAGATAGTTTTTCTTCAGAGTATATACACTGCTTATTACCATCTTCTTGTTTTCTTCTTTCTTTTTGGCCTTCCCACCACCAGGTCCTTCAGTGAATTGTTTTATTATTTTCCCCCCAATAATAATAATTTTCCCTTTCCATTATAACAATGTGTCTTAATCTACTTGAAAGTTCTTCATACTTATTGATGTTAGTTTTGTCACTGGCTATTCTTCCCTGATGAATACCAGTAAATTGTGTGTCCAAGGTGAGGTTGAAAGGGTTTAGACAGGTTAGAGAATCATGTCAGCATAGAGAGCTAGAGAGCGAGCTGCCCTGAAATTCCCAATGTTAAATTAGATGACATCTAAAACTATACCACATGTGCATGGATATTCATTATCAGTATAAGGGATATTTGTACTTTAAATTCATGTTGTTAAAACTTTAGGTTTTCTACATAAAGCCAAGCATAAGATGTCAACATTTCAATTTAGCAGTGACTTTTGATACCATGTGATTGAATGATTTGGGCCATTTCTTCTGAGTGGGACTGTTTTTAAAGTGAGAATAAAATACAATTGAGTATGCAACACTATAAAGATCAGTATCTATGAGAAAGATTTCTACCATTTGAAACAAATGAAGATCTCAAATTAAGGTAACATAACCATAAAATTGTTTTGTAATGAGGTAGGAGGGTGAGGAAGGACAAGGGGATAATTTCTAACTGGAGATTTTTACCTTATTTGTTGAACTTGTTAAATTTTCATTATGGCAGCCTAGTCCTTACGGACATCCCAGAAACTGAATTTGCAGCTATTCCAACCAGTGGCATATGTTGGATTGGTAATTTTAGAAAAATGAAGCTTTTTGTTGTTGTTCATATGTAAGAACAATATATAATACTAGTTAGTCCTAAAACCAGATGATTAGATATTTAATTTGACTTTTCCCCTCTGATTCTAGTTGGAGTCATTTTGGTATTTCTGATCTGCTCCTACTTGTTTTTATTGGCATTTACTTGCTTTTAAAGGCTTGCGAAGTGTATAAAACACCCTGAATACAAATTTGGACAATTTAAAAGTATTTTATGTACAATATTGGTGCAACAAATAATGGTGCAACCAATAATAATATTGGTGCAACAAAAAATAATGCACCAATAAAAAATGTGGGGGAAAATAAAATATTTTGTTAACTTCAAGTATATGTATTTCTTCACTAGAAAATGTGCACACACACACATACATAAATGTTTATATATATGGTCATAGTTCTTATTTTGATTTTAAATGTTTCCTGTACATTATGTTTTTTTAAAAATTAGAAATAATATGAAAATGATTTTCATTATTGGAAAAGAGATGTATAGTGCTTTTCAAGAAAAAGTTTTTAACTTGTCCCAAGGGCATGTAATAACTTAAGCTAGGTTAATAAAGAATTGACATGCATAAGAACTCGATACCATAAAGGAGAAAAATAATGATTTTGATGAACTCTGATATTTGAATGAAAAATGAAACTCTTAAAACTTAAGATTCTTTAGATGGTTTAAAAAAAAATTTTGTGGGGCTGGGATTGTGGTTCAGGGGTAAAGTACTTGCCTAGCATGTGTGAGGCACTGGGTTTAATTCTTAGCACCACATATAAATAGATATATATATAGATAGATAGATAAAATAAAGGTCCATCAACAACTCAAAAAATAAAAAATTAAAAAATCCTAGGAGCTTTCTTTCTAAAAGAAAAAAGAATGGAGAAAAAGACAAAGATTTGCTGAGCTCAAAATAAATATCAGCTTTACCTAAATTTGATATAATGATCAATAATTTTCTGGAATCCAAAGCATTTATCAATAGATTTGATTTCTGAGCATTGTCATTATAGGAGAATTTTTAGTAACATAATTGCCTTCATCTTTATATTTCTATATTTCTGTGTCCCTAAGGACAAACTTATAAAAGGAAGGAAAGTTTGTTCTCAATTTTGTTTTCAATTTTATGGTTATGCTACCTTAATTTTAGATCTTCATTTGTTTCAAATAGTAGAAATCTTTCTCATAGATACTGTTCTGATTTTTCATTAGAAAAAATTTTCCTGGTAGTGACTGTCTTTACTCAATGTTCACTGATTTTTAATCATAGATTATCATTAAGTATTATTCACCTTGAATGAATTATTGAGTTGTTGAATTAAAATCTTAGCTTGAATTTATTATAGGTATATGCTTATAGTTAATCTCCTTTTGGAGGTTCTCTAGATCTTTTGAATTAGTTTATTAAGTACTCACATATGATACATGTTAAAATCTAACGCCAAAACTTTAATTAACTGTACTTGCTTATTCCCAAAGTATTCAGATATAATATCAACAGCTAGCTACTCTTCTACCTACCACCAGTCACTTGGACAGAATGTTTGGGGAGCTTGAGGAGCATCCAGGAGCACCATCGATTTCATGTTACATCTATAGGCCATTCAGCTGCTCCATGTTCTGTTTTGTACTAGAAGTGGCATTGAAGAATATGTTATAGATAAATAGTTTTCCTGTCATGTGAGATGATCTCAAAGGTTAGCTGTGCAAGAAACCTTCCATATTTTGGTTTATAACAATTCTATTGGAGTTTGTCTTAGTATTAGGTATCGATCACATGCAGGAATTTCAGTAAGAACTCCAGTTCATGTAGTAGCTTGTATCCTTTCTATAACTACAGCAGAGTTTTGAAAGTTGGCTTTCCAAAGACAAATATTGACGTTAACTGAAGAACTCTTGACTATCATGTGCTTTCTAGGAGTTGGAATATAAGGATTTGTACAAATATAAATTTAGAAAGCTACGTAGAGCCAGTTTAGGAAAAACTAAAACTAGTAAAGAGGACATGTTTTAAAATAGTATTTTTAAAGTACATGCTTATATATTTGTACATTTACATTTGCCTATATATCCATAAAAGTAAAAATAGAAAATATAATACATTTTTAAACCTTTTAATAGTTAAAATTGTTTAATAAATAGAAATCTTTTCCCAACTAAAGGGTCATTTGAATTTTCTTTCCTACTTGTTTCTTTTAAACTTAGATATAGTATTATCTTTTAAAAGTCATCTTTTTAAATAAGTATTTTCACAGCCATACTTCCAAATTTATTTTTAAAAGCAGAAATAAAGGTAATTAAAATGATTACAAAAATTACTTAGTGTCATGTTTTGAACAGCCATTTTGACTTCTAAAAAATATCCTTTTTGGGCAAACATTATGCTGATGTGAATTTAAAAACAAAGTTAGCAAATTCCCAAACTATAAAAATAGAGAAGTGGAGAGAGAAAGAAGGAAACAGTTTCTTAATTTTAGCAGAACTAGTCTTATTTTCTTTTTCACTCTTTTTATCTGACAATGACATTGAATGTAATGCATATAAGACATCAGTTAATAAATTTTATTTGATATGAAATACAGTAGCTAGCAAGGTATAATTTTGCAGCAAAATTAAATTTGTTTTTGGAGAATATGGAATTCCTCATTTAGTGTCAAGAAATTAAACTTGAGAACATTTCTATTCTTTAAACAACTGCTTATTCTTATGTCACATGGAATACATCTTTTGTATCTCTCTGTGCCTCTGGCTTGTCTTCTGTAAAATGGGCTCAAGAATTTAAATGACTGCCTTCCTCCCTTTGGAGAACATTGAGAACAGATACCTCCAAGTCTTTGAAGACAATTGCTACCTTGTCTATTTTTTGATTCTAACTTTCCCTGTAAGTATGTGCTGTGTATCGTATCCAGTGGCGCGATGTGATGTTGTGAACTTTTTAAGTGAGAACAGAAGTTGTTTGCATGCTTTCATGTTAAACTATAGTTCCATTACTAATGTTTCACATTTTCTGGACTTGATTGTGTCCTTTCTCTTGTGCATTGGGAACTGTTTCTCTGAACACATACATGTTTTATACTGTTCCTGGTTGGGAGGTGGGCGGTGAAGACATGAATGGTATTTGGTAGTCTCAGAAATCTGCAGAGAAGTTGTGGTAGAGCTTGGTTATAGATATGTCCCAGGTCTTCAATGTACAGAGGAGT
The DNA here is from genome assembly GCF_052094955.1 of Ictidomys tridecemlineatus. Classification (NCBI taxonomy): domain Eukaryota; kingdom Metazoa; phylum Chordata; class Mammalia; order Rodentia; family Sciuridae; genus Ictidomys; species Ictidomys tridecemlineatus. The sequence continues at coordinate 55,811,089 of NC_135479.1, forward strand.
ACTGCATCAGCTTAGGAGTAGACCAGAAGAGCCCTCTGTTTCTTCATTTTTAGGTTTTCTTTTATAGGTTTATGCTGACTCATGAATTGGATAGTTAGAACTTTTTGTTAATGTCTAGAAATTGCAGTGAAGGCTCCCAGTCTAGGATTTGAGAGACTTGAATTCTTGTTTGAGTATTGCCCCTACACTATATACTTTTTGTGTTTTGTTTTCCATCAGTGAGGATGCTTTTGGTGTGAGGATACTAGGGAGGAAAGAGGGGTGTTATTGCATGGGATGTCTAAATCCCATACAGTTCTGAAATGACAATTTAAAATATGTATTTTAATTAAATATTTTATGATTAATTATTTATGTGAAAACTGTTAACTCGTGATTTTTTTTTATATTTGCATGTGGGTGTTAATTTTCACTGCCTAGGAATTTTGTTGCACAGTTTCCAACATCATTACTCAATGCTGTGGTTCAAAAGTCCTGTACCATTTAAAGAAATTCCAAGTACTATTTTCATATTTTTTTTTGTGATAAAAGGATGATAATTTTTATATCTGGTTAGTACTTGTGAAGTCTGGTAATTTTCAGTACCATGGTAGAGGTTTTACTCAAATTTCTAAAATTGTTTTATGTTTTTATGACATCTGTTGTCATTTTTTTTTTTCCAGAGAATACGGTCAACAGTGGATGAAAAAGAACAAAAACAACTTCTTATGGATTTGGATGTAGTAATGCGGAGTAGTGATTGCCCATACATTGTTCAGTTTTATGGTGCACTCTTCAGAGAGGTAGGAATAAACTGTTTGGATTTTAGCTGATAAATATCTGGTTATAGAAAGAAAGAGGATGGCAGCATTAACTAATCTAAATGCCATATGTTAGTAATAAGTTAATTATCTCTATTTTCATATATAGCCTTGTTAAACTATATAGTTACTTCTATCACTCATTGTTCCTTTTTTTAATATATATTTTTTTTAGTTGGATACAATATCTTTATTTATTTTTATGTGGTGCTGAGGATCAAACCCAGGGCCTCTCACGTGCTAGGTGAGCGCTCTTCCTCGGAGCAACAACCCCAGCCCCTCATTGTTCCTTTGATTAAGGAGTGACTCTCATATATACATATATATAAATACATAAGTATATTTATATATACTTGTGACTGTCATTCTTAAGTCCTGTAATTTCTTTCTTCATTTATAAATATTTTCTGTTGGTTAAGAACTTGACAAAATCTCAATATCAGTACTTTTACTCACTTTTGCTCTTAATTCTGTCTATACTTAATGTGTTAACTGCCCCCCCATCCTCAGTTATACCCATTGGACATAGATAATTAACAATTACAATATAAATTCTTTTTTTCTAATTCTGTTACCCTGAGTTTTGTGTAGAAACTAATACTCTGATTTCTTGATCTCATGATTGTTTCTTCTTTTGCCCTCTTCTCTCCCAACACTGCCTCTAGTTGTCAGCCTACACACTCTAAGTCATACACTGTCTAACCATGAAATGAGTTAGGGCTAGGAGTAAAGATGGAACTGTAAGCAAATGAAGTTATCTTACACCATTCTGGACTGTCATAAGTTGGGATATTTAATTAGTTGAATAGAACTTGAATTAAGTATTTCATGTAATGTTAATACCATTCTCATCTTGAAAATGTTAAAATTAGCTGATGAGGTTGTTATGAACTGGAATTGGGAAAAACTTCCTACTCTTTCTGATACTAGGGATGAAATTGAAGGGTTCTCTGCCATTGAGCTACATCTCCAGGCCTTTTTATTTTTATTTTGAGACAAGGTTTTGTTAATTTCCTAGGCTGGCCTTGGAGCTTTCGATCCTCTTGCCTTAGCCTTTCAAGTAGCTGGAATTATAGGCACATGCTCTTCTCTTCTTTTGGGGAACTGATTATAAAGAGTGCGACTTCAGTGTTTTTGTCACTATTTTGCCTAAAATTTCTATTTTTCTTTCAAAATAGTGTTGAATGTAGCATTGAATAGAAATATGTGAGATCTTGTGATATAAAAGACCTTTAAAGTTAGTTGTTTCTTATCTAATTTTGAAATTTTTATGTATTTTTTTGTGATCTTAATAAATAACTATAATAATTGTGATTCATGATAGAGCCCATTTTTTTTGTTGAGTTGCTAGTTCTTAATTCTATAATCATGTACTTTCTTCCTATTCCTTGAACTTTTTAATGACTTAAATATTCTTTTTTATGACCAGATGCATTGAATTTGTTAAGTTTCTTTATCATTTCATTTCAGTGTTACACTGTATAGTATGTATGTCCATGACTATATCCTGACCTAAATATTATATAATGTCGTAATGTTTATAAGATCATTAATCTGAAACTTTCTTCATGTTGTAGAAGAATCTATTTCCTCCTCCTTTTATCCCCAAACTATATACTTACTCTTTACCAACATTAAATCCTCTGAGCAATTGACTTAGGCAGAATATATTCTTATATTCTTAGGCAGAATAGTTATTTAGGGAAGGAATGAGATTTTTTTTTCTTCTAATTAGATTGCACAGTTAGCTTTTTTAAGGCTCTTCATTATCACTGTGGACTCTCATCAGTTCTACCTTCCTTCCCAAGTCAACCCCATAGTGCTGGAATTTAGTAGTTCATTTCCCTTCCCATTCACCTAGGCAGCATTTAAATATGTAGCCACAGGCCAAGATTATGTGGGAGTCTGATTTTATGAAAGGAAGACCAAGTAAATGATTTCCATGATTGACAAGTTAATGGAAACAAAGCAAAGAAAGCTTGGAGTAGTGTCTGAACTGTATTTTTTTGTTTTCTTGTCATGGATAGTTGAGTAAAATTTGGTTTTATATCGTAGGTTGAAAGGACTTGAAAGATGCAGCTGTAAGCAGGAGCATATGTTGAATGCTTATTGTTTTTACACATGTTGTCTTCCCAATAGTTCAGGAGATTTGATGGCATTATTTCCTCTTTCTAGAGAGGAAAACAAAATTTGGAGTATTAATTTGAACAAAAGTGGTAAAGAACAGGACTCCAGAGCTAAAATGTTCACTGTTTTCTTTATTTCAGTTGTTACACGGATGAAAAGCTTTTAGCTTCATATAAAAAATAATCTACTTTTAAATGTTAGAGTGAAATAGGATGAAAGCTTAGACGCTACACAGTTGAGCTGTAGCAAGTCACAGAATACTTAAGTAGATGAAATATTAACTTTCCCTTTACGTCTTAGAATCAAATAAGTAATATGTACTTCTCAATAATAAAAGACGAAGTTTTAGAAAAGTAGAAAGTTTATATTTTAAGAGAGATTAGTCACAGTGTGTTTCCTGAAGTTTCAGAGGCTAAAACAAACAGTGTTTGGAGAAACATTTGAGGTAGATACCTTAGAAGTGTATATTTTTAGTGATATTACCTTCATTTCCAGTGATAAAGGTGAAATTCTGTGTTTAACAATGGAAATGAATGTATGCTTATTGGAACTTTTTAACCTTGCCTTATATACCATTAGAAAAGAGACCCTCCAGTGATTTAATTTCACATAATTTGTACCACTACTAGGAACTTATGAGATGCTCTTTTTCTTGGTCTTGCTGCTGCTGTGTGGATATTAATCTTGCTATAGGGTAATAGTGAGCCTCTGAAAGCTCCATAATTTTATTCAATAATACCTAATATTGAAGTTGGCAATTTATGTTTTTCCATTGTTTTTAATTATATCCATATATTTCTTTCAATATGCCTTTATGCATTTTCAAAGTTTGCGTAACTGGAATCATCCTATATATGTCCTCCACAGTATATTTTATTCAACATAGTTTCAAGATTTGTTTGTATAAATATAGGTGGATTTGTTCAACTTATTTTAATTATCTTGTAGCATTCTAAATGACTAAATAGACCATATTTGATTTCTAAAGAGTCCCAGTGCAGATTATCTCTAATTTTTTTGCAACTGTAAGCATCGCAGAAAATGAATAGTGTTTTGCATGTCTATTTGACAACCTAGGTTACAGATTCTTTAGAATATTTTTCCAGGACATCTAATTGCTGGATCAAATAAGAATATCTTCAACCTGAATGATCATTTTTACATTTTTCTCTGGACTGGTTGAACTGACTGATATTTCTACCAGTCATGAATAAGAATTTCTGTAGTAGGAATTATATCCATTTGGCAGCAATAGAAATAGTAGATTCTTAATGATATATGGTATAGCAATGGATTAGTAGTTGCTTAATTTGTAGTTTTCATTGTTAAGATGCCTCATGGTCCATTTGGCACCCAGAGTTTATGTCATGGCCACTAGAAGGAAGGAAAAAAGAATGGAAAGGGTTTTCCTGAAATCATCAACTGACTTTTGAGGTAGATAACTTAGAAGTGTATATTTTTAGTGACATTACCTTCATTTTGAGTTGACATTTTATTAGCTGTCTTTCTCTACATGAAAGACTGAGAAATTTTGTTTTTAATTGTAAAAGGTAATGTTTATTGGATAGGTCATAAACATTTACTGTCACAGATCCCTGTTTTTCCTGGTCTATATTAATTTTAAATGTTTCTCTTAATAAGGAGTTTGGAATGGTATCTCACTTTTAAAATTGCATTTGGCTAATTACTGGTGAGGTACAGAGTATTTCCACGTATTTACATTTTTTTCCTTGTGAATTATCTATTTATATCCCTTTGCCATTATCCTAATTAAGTTTTGTCATTTTGAATAGTTTAGCGTACTTCTTCATTATTCAGGATACTGATCTTTTGTTTCTTTATACAAATTCAGGTTTTAATCTTATTTTTAACTTTTTGGTATGATATTCTTTATCATATAGAAGTATACGTTATAATGGAGACATTTAAATTTATAGGTCTTTTGGTGTGTATTTTTCACGTCTGATTTTGGCAAGAAATTTTTAGCTATACTGAAGAGATTAAAAATCGCTTACAAAAATGTTTTAAACTTACTTTTCAGAAAATCCACTTAGAAGTTTTATATTTGTGTTTATGAATGATTTGAGCTGATGATTTACTTTTAACTTTTTTTTTATATGAAAGACCAATGGTCTCAGCAGCATTCATTAAATGATCCATCCTTTTAAAAAAATTTTTCATTGTTCTTTTTAGTTATATATGAAAGTAGGATGTATTTTGACATATCAAACATACATTTTGACATATCAAACTAACCATTTTTATGATTGTCCATGATGGAGTTACACTGATCATTCATTCATATGTGAACATAGGAAAGTTATGTTCAGTTCATTCTACTGTCTTTCTTATTCCCATCTCCGCTCCCTTCCCTTCATTCCCTTTGTCCAATCCAGTGAACTTCTGTCCACCCCCCACACCCTTATTGTGTGTTAGCATCTGCATATCAGAAAGAACATTTGGCCCTTGGATTTTTGGGATTGACTTATTTTACTTAGCATGATTGTTTTCAGTTCCATCCATCTACCAGCATACTTTAATTCTCCTTTATGGCTGAGTAATAATAATCCATCCTTTTGTGATTGTTTTATTTTTTTGGTCACAGCTACCACATATCAAATTTCAGTTTGTGCATAGACTTTTAAATCTGTTCTATTGCCATATGTGTCTTTTAATGGTTATAAGTTTATAAAAAAGTCTTTGTTTAGTAGGTCAGTCCCTCTTCTTTGAATCTCTCTCGGCTGCTTTTAACCCTACTTTTCCTATATAAGTTTTAGTATAAACTTGAAAATTTCTATTAGAATTCAGTTGAATTTGTATGTTAATTTGAGGGAAATTTGACATCTTTATGATCTGAGTCTTCATGTGGGTAAACGTTCTGCCTCTCCATTTGGTCAGGTTCTTGTTATATCCTTTAATAACATTGTAGTTGTTTTCATTATAGTTTTTGTCTATTTTGTTAGGTGGAGTCCTGATTTTTATTTCTTTTGTAAATGACATCTTTTTAAACATTTTATATTTTAATTGATTATAGTTGATATATAAATATGATATTGAGTGTATCTAGATCTCATCTTCATAAACCTGTGTTATCTCAGGAGTATACATTTTTTTTTCCAGTAAATCCACATATAGTAGTTTCTTCCTTTGTGTTTTAGAGAAGTGACTTCTATAATTTTTTTGTTTTAGGGTTTTTTGTATTTTTAAATTTCCTTTTATTTTGTATTTATTTCATTTGATTTACATATTTCTTATTTATTTTCTATCTTTTAAAATGAAAGTGTTATTGCTTTCACTGTTTTTTCAGGCAACTCAGACTTCAGGCCATTTCTCTTTTTTTCAGTTTCTTAAAATGTCTTGTTTTGGCCAAAGGGAACTCCTGAAAGAAAAGTTTTTAGAAACTACAAGGACTTTGTCCTCTGAAGCTAATTGCTTCTTTCCAAATTGCTTTTTTCTCATCCTCAGTTCTGTTTACTTCTTCCCTTTATTCCTCTGCTCCCATATATTTCTTTTTTGTTTGCATTTTTTTCAATCTTTTCTCCCTTCAGTTTTAAAACTATAGTTTTTAGTACCTGCCAGGTCCTTTATTGTATGCTTTATACATATTAACTCAATTGACATTTTCTCTAGTTCTTTGAGGATGGTAGAGTAGATGAGGAAGCAAGGAGGCCGGGGCTTATGTAAATAGACACAGTTGGAGAACCTAGATGAGTCAGGTCTTTCACTCTTTCTTTTAAATGCAAATATATTTAAAAAATTAAAAGAAATGCAATCTATAAATATATGTAAAAGTAAAATATTTATGTACAAAACAAGTAGTGGCAACATTGTCCATAAGCAGCAGTTAGTGTTTATTTTTCCTATATGTTGGTTTAATACCATAGTGGTAGTTTATTCTTTTTCAGGGAAATTATATAAGGTATACATAGGATAGTGTGAGTAAGTTATACAGAAGACTATATAATTGGAAAACTAATTCCAAGTCACAGTACTTACTCTAAAGACACATTTAATATTAAACAAATATTTTAAATTAATGGACCTCAAAATGAGCCTATAATTTATTAAGCCCAAGATATATAGTTAACTTGCATAAAATTACATACGACAGTTGAAAAACAATTTAGACAATTGGGATTTCCACAGGAAATGATTTGTGATTCATTTTATTTTTATGAAGAACAGGTCTGATTTTAAGAACATTACAACTATGTTATTAAGAAATGTTATTGTTTACTTCAAAAATCAAAATGGTGAAACATATTCACCAGTATATTCTTTTACTTGTTGGTTTTAGCCCACAATCAGCATTTCAGAAGGTGATTTAAATCTAATAACTACATTTCCAAACAATTTTGGCTTTCATCCTCTTCTAGAAAATACATATTACATGTATAGTTAATTATTTAAATTTCCATTATAAACAGGAACCTAGTAATAATGTTTATCTAAAGATGTAAGAAATAAAGTACTTGGATTGTCTAATACTTTATTAGAAATATACCGTCTGACCTAGCAAAACCAACTTATATACATTAGCAAAATACTAACATTTCTGGTTTGGGAGAAATAAAATACTATGAGTAGTTTTCCCTTCATCTCTAATTGTAAAAATTCCTTTTGTCTATTTATTTGGCCCATCTCTATTCATGCAATTTAATGAGTCCTTAGAAGAATTATACATTTTTATACAGAACTCACATCTACATCAGTAAACTGCCAGTCCTTTTATATTTTCAGTGCCTTACCAAAATATGAATAACAAAGTTCTTCATTCTGTGGGGCAGGAAGATGTTTCCTAAGAATTTCTTTCTTCAATTCTATTAGAAGGTCACCACATTAGTCAAGATTTTTTGGAAATGGCAGCCCATATCCAATAATAACTCTTCTCATGCCAGATTTCAGAATATCATTTATTTGTATAGGTATGTTTCCCTTATCCATTGTTGGCACATTAATTAAACACAGTGCCAAACATACAGGTCACACTTGATTGTAGATCCTCTGGGACCAAGTCTAGAGTCTTTTCCATAGCACTGGGCTGCCTGCCTTCAGTTTCAGACACTGATCAAACTACTATTACCCCAACTACATGCAGAAAAGAGGCATATTCTCGTGAAACTTAGGTCTTCCAATGCTCTGTGTCTCTCCAGGCCTTTCACTCTTAATATAATCTTTCCACTATTAAAGTTTTTCCTAAGTGTTTTTCTATAATTATCTCTAATAAAATATCGTAATGGGACTGGGGCTGAAGCTCAGTGGCAGAGAACTTGCCTAGATGTGTGAAGCACTGGAGTTCAATCCTCAGCACCACATAAAAATAAACAAGTAATATAAAGTTTGTCCATACACAACTACAAAAAAAATTTAAAACAAAACTATAGTAAATTTTTTGAGATGGTATATTTAAGTCTAGAGACTTAGACTTAGGAAAATACATAAAAGTTTACTATATGAAAGAAGCTTTACAAAACCCTATTCTGTGTAGCTATTTAGCTCCATCAATGTTCTAGCACATGGTCTTCTTTTTTTATTTTTTTAACAATTATTTTATTTTTTTTTATTGGTTGTTCACAACATTACAAAGCTCTTGACATATTACATACATTAGATTGAAGTGGGTTATGAACTCCCAATTTTACCCCAAATGCAGATTGCAGAATCACATTGGTTACACATCCACAATTTTACATAATGCCCTATTAGTAATTGTTGTATTCTGCTACCTTTCCTATCCCCTACTATCCCCCGCACATGGTCCTCTTTTAAGAGTACTGTTTTCATCTCAGTATCCATCACAATGTATGATCTTCCTACGTGTAATTTAAATAAGCTTGCATTGTAAATGTTGATGGTAAAAAGAAAAGACCTCAGAAAACTGAATTTTGTTCATGGGTCTATCACTAGTTAGTCAAGCTGTTTACCTTAAAGAACAGTGCACAATTTAAAATTAAATTTATTGATTTCTTATATCATCAATCTAGGCATAAGGGTAAGAGATTAAAGGGTGGAAAATCTTTGAGGATACCGCTGGATCCCTAAATTGGTAACAACATAAAAATGGCTTACAATAATTTTGTTTACCATTCTGGTGGTATTTTTTACTTTCATAAGGTATTCATAGCCCTTGTTCATATGCATGCAAACTTTATGCAATAATTATGTTTCCTGTTTTTTTTAAACTTATAGACTATATAAATTTATTACCAAGAAAGTGTACAGTTAGAGATACACCTATGTGTATACATATAACTTTTCCAAGTACACTACACTTTCAGCAGGAAAATATCAGCATTTGATTTAATCAACTATCCTATAATTTTCCTTTTCATAGAAGCAAAGATAGTTGAATAGCAATGAGCATTTCTAAGACCCATGTCTTACTGTTTAATAGTTCTCACCAATGAGAGGAACTAGGGCTTCTCAAAGAAATTATTTGATCCATGACAGGACAGAAAGGGCGTACATGGAGAAACAAATCATTTTTATGCCTAAAACTTAGAAATATATTCTTTTAAATGTCAGAGCATTTCATAAGGACAATATTGCCAGTGTGAACTTGTAAATCTGGCATAATTTGGGTGCCAAAATAATTGTGGAAAAATTTAAAAAATTATAAGCCGTTGGAAAAATGGGAATCAATTAGGCTACATAATAAGAGAGAGAGAGAGAGAGAGAGAGAGAGAGAGAGAGAGAGAGAGAGAGAGAGAGACTTTCTAACAATAGAATGTGAAATACCAACTAATATACATAGAGAGTGGTACAGTTGGGGCATTATAATTTTGGAACATCACATCAATATTGGTTCAGGCAAAAATCATCAATGAATATTAACTTTGACAAGAATCAGGTATTTGAATGTTAAAGTGTTTCCCAGAGATTGCTTATTGGTTGCAAAAGTAAAAATAGTACCTGCACAGTGGAGAAATAAGACAATACCTAGACTAGAAGACCACAATTAGCATCACTAATGAAGGGTAGATTGGGAAGCATGCCAAGAAGCACATAATATTGTTTTCTGTTTTATAGTCTTCATTTTTTCATGCCTACCTCTCATGAACTGTATAGTTGTCAAGAAATTTAATTTTAGATAACCCCTTTGTTTTACACTTCTAGTTTTTTTTCTTTTATTTCTTTTTGTAATTTATGGAGTATTTAAGTTTCATTCCCAGTCATGGGATAGTTCTGTGAAATGATATAAACACATTTACAGTAGTTTCCCCTTATCTGCAGAAAATAGATTCCAAAACACCAAGCACATGCCTGAAACCTCAGATATTATCAAACCCTGTATATACTGTGTTTCGTGTACTATTTTTTTCCTATATGTGTAAACCTCTGATAAAATTTAATTTATAAATTTGACACAGAGAATAGCAATAATAGCTAATATTAATAGAACAATTATAACACCTTAAGGATTACTGGAACATCAGAACTATAGTATTATGACAGTTGATCTGATGAGTGAAATGGCTACCAAGTGACTGACTAACCAGGCAGGTAGTATATACAGTGTGGATATGCTGGATAAAAAGGATGACTCACCTCCTGGGTGGGGTGGAGCAGGACAACATGAGATTTCATCATGAGACTCAGAACAGTGCACAATTTAAAACTTATGAATTGTTTATTTCTGAAATTTTCCATTGAATATTGCCGAATCATGGTTGACCACAAGTATCTAAAACCATGGAAAGTTAAACCTTGGCTAAATGGGTATTACTAGTGTATTTTTTCTTGTTTTATTGTAAAATTGCTTTTAAATTTGTTCAAAACACTTTGTAATGCTGCCAGCAGCATTTGAATGATTCAGTTTAATTATAGCCAGCTTTCATTCATTTAAGAAGTATCCACTGAGTTCCTGTCTTGGTGGAGGTTATATCTAGTGGGAAAGGTCTATGACAAACATAATAATTTTACTCCAGATGATAAGAGTTGCACAGAATTGATATTAGGGTAAAGGAACGCTGAGTGGAATAACTTGTGTATTGTATATCAGAGTAGGTCTCACTAAGAAGGTGGCATTTGAATAGGGTTGCTTTACATATTTGTTTTCTGATTTGCTTTCTTTCTTTTTTCTTTTTTGGCTAATGTGAGAAGTTTATTAATCCCTCAAGATTGCTATTTATGATCTCTTTGCTAGTGTGAAAATTTTCCCACACATTTTGTAATTTTGTTTTTATTTTTATTTATTTATTTATTTTTAGTTTTTTTAGTCATACATGACAGCAGAATGTATTTTGACATATAATACATACATGGAATGTATGCAATTTTGTTTTTAATTGTGCCAAAGTTTGAAATTTTTATAAAAGGACAAAACTTTTCTATGTAAAATTGACCCTATCCATATAGTTAAGAATGTGTAAAATTGGTTTTAACCACATAGTTTGTATTTAAACCTGAGTAGAATTTTTGGCTCAGGGTTTTAATATGGAACCAAAAGCTATCATTAGGTTGAGAATTGATATAGTAAAGAAAAATAAGATTGCTTCTTTTCTAATTCTGGATCTGTTTTTAGTAAAGGCAAGGTGGTTCTTAATGTTAAAACTTATAAGAATAACATTTATTATTTTACAGGGTGACTGTTGGATCTGTATGGAACTCATGTCTACCTCGTTTGATAAGTTTTACAAATATGTATATAGTGTATTAGATGATGTTATTCCAGAAGAAATTTTAGGCAAAATCACTTTAGCAGTAAGTACCTGGGTTTTAAATTATTTGTTGATTATATGATTATATAAAGAAGTTGCTGGTGTTTTAAATGCACATATTTAAATGTCCTTTACAGAATGTTATTATCTTCCAGGAAAATCATTTTTAGTAGATTTAGAGACAGAGTTACTTCTGTGGGAGTAACAACACAACAGACCATAAGAACACTTCAAACCATGGTCTTGAAAAATACTGACAGTGCTGTTTTTATTCACATCTCAGAGAACCACAACAGGTTGTGGTGTAAATAATGAGAAAAGGCTATTTTCTGTACATTTTCCCTTGTTGCTTTAATTATTTTCACATTTTATATTATCACACATTGTTATTAAATTGTGGAAGTCTCATGAATAGGCTCTCCTACCCGCTCCTACTGGGGATCAAACCAAGAGGCACCATACCACTGAGCTACATCCCCAGTCCTTTTTTATATTATTTTGAGACAGGGTGTTGTCTCATTGCCCAGGCTGGCTGTAAACTTGGTATTGTCCTGCCTCAGCCTCTGGAGTTACTAGAATTACAAGTGTGTACCACATTCCTAGCACAGAAGTCTCTTAATTAAAGGTCTTGGTCAAAGTATGTTTCTTTGACCAAGTGATGCATGCCTTTAATCCCTATGACACAATAGACTGAGATAGAAGGATCATAAGTTCAAGATTAGCCTCAACAACTTAATGAGATCCTATCTCAAAATAAAAATTAAAAGGACTGGAGATGTAGCTCAGTGGTAAAGTATCCCTGGGTTTAATCTCGAGAGAGAGAGAGAGAGAGAGAGAGAGAGAGAGAGAGAGAGAGAGAGAGAGAGAGAGAGAAGAGCTTGTTGGATTTTCTAAACTGTTTTAAAATGTTTACTAGCAATTTCAGGAACCAGCTTTAATACTAATTTGGCCAATTCAGTTTACCAGAGTACCAAAAGAGTAAAAAGGTACTCTCTTGATTATGCATTTATAGTTCTGAAAGTGAATTCATGATCGCTTTGTTTCTTGCTCTGAATCTTAGTTGACAGAGTTTTTACAAATTTTTTCCCAAGGAAAAAGTAATTTATTTTTAATAAAGCAAAATTAATAATATTCTTAGAAATATCTGAGAATCTAGGCTAATAATATATCCTGGGTTAACTGATAATATAAACTAAAGTGTATAGGAAGTTGTAAGATAGTATGGTTGCATGTGATTTTTGTCTTTTTTGCATGCACCTTTTACTTTCAATATAGTCTACCTATCGGTGACCAATGTATCTTGGTTAATCATTAAGAATTAATAAAACAGGTGAAAAATAAAAATGATTTCTGAACTACATTTTAGTTGTAAGATATATGTATATAGCTAAATTTTAAAAATTCATTAAACTATAGTTCTTACAAGTTTCAGATTGATAGAATTGTTAAATTTAATCACTTTGTCAAATTGATGATTAAATTTAAATGTTTTATGTGCTAACTAATTTTAAGATATACACTTTCATAATTCTATAAAAAGAAATTGATTTAGATTAAAATTTACTCATTATTCAGATGAACATATGAAATGGTACATTAATTATCCATCTCCCTCTAATATACCAAACAATTATTATCCAAGAACTTGCCACCACTCAAATTATAATGATAGTGAGTAATGATAGTAGTTAATGTTTGGTGAATATTTATTTAAGTCAAGCCAAGATTTTATTATGACATTTAATTTTTATAGTAATTCTCTGTGGTAAATAGTGTAACTTTATCTTTACATATGATAAATCTGAAGCATAGAAAGTTTAAATAATTAATTTGTTTTGATGCATATATGAGTTATAAGTAGTAGATGGTTAAAGCCCAGGCAGCCTAATCCCAGAACCCTGCTATATAACAGAATGGTCATGAAATTGAAAAACAAAGATAAAATTATTATATATTTCAGTAATACAATATATACGTTAATAATCTATTATATTTGCCTGTATTTCCAGATTTGATGATCTAAGCATAACATTTAACATTACTTTGTGTAATGTGTAATTAATAAAGCAATGAACCTGTAAGAATAGATATTTAAACATTATAGGTTTGTATATTCTGCATTACTCATACCCAACAGCTTCATGACAACCGAGACTTGATTTTTTTACAGTAAATTTGTAGGCTGTTGTTTCTATTTTGATTTGAAGCTGTAGAAGTTTTAATACAATTCTCAATTCCTTTGCTTTCTGAAGAAATCTGTGATTTTTCTGATTCTGAGCAGTGGTCAATCAACAGGATAAACTGAATAAATTGCCATGCTAGTTGAGCAGATAATCTGGCTTTGCAAAAATTACTTTGAAAGCTGAGCCTCAGTGAGGATGAATGATTGTAAGGAACTGAGAATTTGGGATAACTGTTGATCTTTACTATTTATAGTGAGTTCTTTTATTCTTGAAAATGTTTAAAGCACAAGAAAAATGATACAACTTTTAATGAATTTTTGAATCATGCTACTTTTTTTTAAGCTGTCAGAGAATACCATGTTTTCAGATTCAAAATCATTACTCAGTATCTTTAGTTATCATAAAAAGAATATTGAAGTATTAAGCTCAACACCATTCAAAGGACTACATGGAATATTAGGATAAACTATTGTACTCTTTTATTTGAAAGAAACAAGTTCTTTATCCCATCTCATCTTTTTTTCCCTAGACTGTGAAAGCACTAAACCACTTAAAAGAAAACTTGAAAATTATTCACAGAGGTGGGTATGGATTGCTTTTTACAGAATGGAAATTAACTTTCCCCCCTTAATTGGTTAAACAAAAATGAGTAAAAAATAACAACATCACTGTGTAAGCTTTCCAAAATATTTGTATTTTTAGCAAAAAATATTCTGTGCATTCTAAAACTTAATTATTTAGGTGTGTGTGTGTGTGTGTGTTATTTCCTCCTTTGGGATTCTATAGATTTCAGGCTCTTTGGGCTTAAAAATTAAATTTTGCTGCAAGTAGTTACTCTAAGTTAGAAATAATTATTCACTTACATGACAGATAAGGAATGCTTCACTGCATAATGAAAAGACACCAAGTTGGTCCTGTGGACATTCAGAGAAGAATTAGGGGATAGTTCCCTCAAGCATTTTTTGTTGTTGATAATGGAGATTGAACTCATGGCCTTCTGCATGCTAATGTTAGGCAAATACTCTACCAACAGAGCCACACCCCCATAATACACTACTCTCATGCATTTTGAAACCATATTACCAATCCCTATCAAGTATTTCTTCTTCATTTTCAAGGATAATTCTTAAGAGGGATCTTTTAATTAATAGTATAAATTGAAATCCATTTAAGGCATGATGTATTTGTCAAAATGTTGTTCTTGGCCTCAGGTACAGATTTTAAATTTAAATATTTGATGGAGTTGAACACTAAACTTAGAAAAGCAGTAAGTTCATGGGAATTCTGAATTTAGTTCAGCAAATATATTAAATGTTTGCTAGATTGAGAGCAAAAAGCAGAAAGGGTCAGTATCCTCAGTAGATTGTAATGGACAAACTATGTGACAATATATGATTCAACCTGAGAGTTATTAGAATGAAGAGTAAAAGTCAAATTCATGAAAGTGAAAAATCTTGAGTTCTCGGAAATTGTGCTAGTGGTTAAAGAAGTTAGTAATTGAGGGAATTTATTTAAGTACTTTTCATTTGGGATTGAGACCAGTGATATTTAACCTTGAATATCAGAATATTTTGTTAAATTTTGCCTGGCTTAATGCTTGTTAAAAATATTATTAAATAGCCATCTTCTCTTTTGTCTTAAAGTCATGTAAGTTAGGACCCAAACTTTATTTGAAAGTTAAGTTCTTCCTGCTGTTTTGCCTGTTAAATAATGAATTTGGACAAGTAAATGAATATAAGCTTCTTAATGAAAACAAAACATTCTAGAATGTCTACATTTATTCTGAAGCATTTTGGGGGTAGTTTTTAAGCAGTAGTGTTTAGAAAATGATTTTTTTTCCATTTCCAATAAAGAAAACTCATAGTTAATGTGTATGTTTTATAAATATGACCATGTAAAGAGAAATATAATCTCCATTCATATCTTTTGGATTAAGACATTGGTGGTGAAATGGGTTTGGCTAATATGCATTCTAGTCATTAAAGTTATGTGTTAAAAACATGAATAATGATTGCATGTGCTAAATGAAGTTTTTTTGTTGTTGTTGTTTACATGTCTGAATTTAAGGACTTAGCCACTTATATTGTCTAAGGTTTTTTGATACTTTGCTTAAAGTACTTTAGAACTCATTGATTAATTTTATACCAAGTGATAACTATGTCTTGTAGATATCAAACCTTCCAATATTCTTCTGGACAGAAGTGGAAATATTAAACTCTGTGACTTTGGCATCAGTGGACAGCTTGTGGACTCCATTGCCAAGACAAGAGACGCTGGGTGTAGGCCATACATGGCAGTAAGTGTGCAATCTAAGCCTTCTTGCTGTAAGTCATTGCAGATAGTCTGTGCCCTTCCTTGCTATATCTCTAGAATCTACCATTTGTTCTCAGTTTCATCATTTTAGAAGGTTTTTCTTTTCTCGAAGGTTGAGAATGCTTTTCTATGCTACTGCTAAATTTTTTCAGTGAACTTCTATATTCATTGTTTTACTCACTTTCTCTTATTTGGCATTTAGCACATATGGTCTTTTCCAATTATTATTTTTTATTATATGCAACTTAAGTAAACAAACAGATGATAAGTTCTCAAAACTGTCTTGATGGTTTTCGTACTCTTTGTGTTCTTTTTTAGCTGTAGTAGATCATTAATACATGTTGTGAATGTGTCCTAGGCTACTAAGGGATACTGTTTCCAGTTAGAGACTTAAGTTTCTGGCAAAATGCTGCATGTTTTACTGAGTCTGAATTTGTGTTGTATTTGTCAGTTTCTTCCTTAGGAGTGAATGAAGCATACAGACAAAGGCAGTCTAAACACTTGGTATTTTGCATCCTGAAGTCTCTCTCCTCAGGGTATACTGTCTTTCAGAGATATAACCCTTGGTGTATTTGCACATACATGTTTCTACAGCCTGAATTTTGATGTCTATTTGATTTGGAATTTAGGATTAGTGTTTTAAACTTTTTCTCTTGGGATTAGTGACTTCC
The DNA here is from genome assembly GCF_052094955.1 of Ictidomys tridecemlineatus. Classification (NCBI taxonomy): domain Eukaryota; kingdom Metazoa; phylum Chordata; class Mammalia; order Rodentia; family Sciuridae; genus Ictidomys; species Ictidomys tridecemlineatus. The sequence goes on from NC_135479.1 coordinate 55,827,843, forward strand.
ATTAATGTGTCTATGGTTCTTTGGAGACTAGCACACACTATAAATAGTGATTCATAAGGTTTTGCTACCATTTATTGAGACATTCTTGCCAGTCTGTTATTTTCCCCATGATTTATGTTTCTAGGTTATAAAAAAATAGAAATGTCAAAAGAATGAAAGGCCAAATATTATAAATTTTCTGACTTGTTTATGAATGGATGAACTTAGTATTTTATATTTATTTAAAAAGCTTGAACAGATTTATTTTTCATGTCATTTACAAGTAAATTTCTAAAACATACATTATTTCTCTTCCTTTTTACCTCTCAATATGTAAATAGTGCAAAATTTGTATTATATTTCTTTGTACATATTCAGAACAATTGCCTGTTTTTACTCTGGTTTTGTTTGAAAAACATTGTTATTTAAAATTTTTCAGTATTGACTATGTTTTAGAATTATTGCATATTTCAATATCAATGTTAGTTGTATGTGTATTTTAAGACAAAATAGACCTTTACTTAAAGTCTGGGATTTGTGGATGTTGACTGCCCAGGCATATTATTGGGATGATTCAGAAAATCATGTATTTCTCATGATAATTAGGGGGAAATGGCACAACAGATTAAAAGGCAAGAAGTAAAAAAGCATTTGGGAAGTGGCATAATTTACACATTTAATAATAATGAAACCTAGAGAATTAAGTGAACATGTTGTCTGCACTTTTAGGACATCCCTTCGCCTTCCCCTGCCAATCTGGGAGTGAACCCAGTGGCACTTTACCACTGAGCTACATCCCCTGCCAGCACCTGCCCACATTTTTTTGTTTTGTTTTTGTTAGAGTTAGGGCCTCCCTAAGTTGCTGAAGCTGTCTTGGAACTTGTGTCTCATCCTCCTTAGTCACTGAGATGATAGGTGTGTACCACTGCATCTGGCAGGGCTTGTCTTAATACTAAGGTTGACTAAATGTTTTTGCTGCATTAGTCTGTTTTTGTTACTATAACAGAATGCCTGAAGCTGGGTTCTTGTTAAGAAAAGAGATTTGTACACCATTTATTACGTTTCTGATAAGAGCCTTCTTGTTGTATCACATTGTAGAGAAATGGAAAGAGAATTGGCTATTTGCAGAAGGGGCTAAGTGTGCCATTTGGCCTTGCTTTGTTAACTGCTCCCACAAGACCTAACTTGTGAGATCAGCATTAGTCCTTACTAAGGGTGATGCCCCCAGTGACATAATTACCTCCTGGTAGGCCCTACCTCTAAATGTTCCACAATCTCTTAATACCTTGGGGACCAAACTTCCAGCATGTGCACCTTTGGGAGATGCACTACATTCAAATCATAGCACCCTGTAACATTGGCTAAGAATTATATTTGATTTACGTAGGTTTTTAAAATTCATTTGTGGCTCAGAGCAGAATTTTTTTGAATTCAGGTAATTTTTATAAAAAAGACTTTTCATTCTTGCATAGAAATGTGGTTCACAGGTCCAAGAAGGTACAGGGCTTTGCTTTTCTTGCTGACTTTCTTTGGCTTTGGATATTGAAGGCTAACAATAAACACTCTGCTTCTAATCTTTACTAAATCAAATGAAATGAACTTGTGTCCATCCTACTTTTTGCAGCCTATATAAATGAATGAGAATGTGGTCAGCATTAATTTTAAAAGCCTTTTTCTTCCTTTTTGATGTTTTTTGACAGAAGATTTATAGTTTGTATTTAGTCTGTAGAAATTAGATTATTCATTAGATCACTTAACAGAAAAAGCACAACAAAATGTACAGTATATACGTGTTTTTTCATAAGCTAATTGTTAACGTTTTGCCACAGCTCCTCCTCCCATAAAGATGTATGTATGTTTGTGTTTTTATGTATTCAACATACTGAACCATTGAACAAAAGTTAGTTGCAATATTATTATAAAAACTTAAGTGCACATCTTCAAAGACATTCTTTTTCATGACCACAGTATCAATACCACACCTAAAAATGTAAGACTTTCATAGTATCTAGTATATAATTGATGCTCAAATTTACTTAGTGTCCCTGTCCCCCAACCCCAAAAAAGTTCATGTTAAGGTTATACATTGATTTTAGTTGGTACAGTCTTTATTTTAATTTAAACTGTCTGGACCATTCTTTCTTTATTTTCTGATGACATTGACTTTTTTTTGAAGTATTTTTAGAATATCTCACATTCTGGGTTTGTCTGATTGCTCCTTCATGATTAGATACAGACTATACATATTTTTGGTATTACTATTTTAGATGATGTAGTTACTTTGTATTGCATCACCTAACAAAGTACATAATATACATATTTGTAATGCTTACAGACATGCTTTTTTTCCTTTATCAGTTGAAACATCTGTAATGTGGAAATTACTGCCCTCATTTTTTCCCTTTGTTTGGTTTTTTCAAGTGAGTGATAATCTTTCATTTTCAAAGGATTCTCTTAACCCTCTGCTACCCTCCAACACAGATTTCTGAATATCACTTCAGTATCTCTGTCTTTTAGAACTTTCCTTCTTTTAAAATTCCTTCCATATTTGTTTATAATATGGTCTTAGATCATTGGTGAAAGATATAAAAACTCATTTCATAGCAGTACTTTCTAAAATATTTCTCAAACCTTGGTATTATAATCTCTTGAAATCTACTCTAATATTTCTTTCCTTCTATTATCTTTGTGTTAACTCTAGTGTTTCTAATTGTTAAGGTATTATGTTATTAGTGCTCTTTGTTTTTTTTAATGTAGGTGTTTATAGTTATAAATTTTCTTTTGAACACTGCTGTTTTTTATCCTTTAAATTCTATATTTTGTGTTTTATTTTCATTCATCCCAAAGTATTTCCTAATTTTACAGGGTTTTTTTTTCTTTTTTGATTTATTGGTTAACTGTGCTGTTCACATTTGTGAATTTTTTCTACTTTCATTAATTTCTAATTTCATTTCATTGTGTTCAGAGAAGATAACTGTGTGATTGAGTCTTTTAAAATTTAGTGGCATGTTTTGTGAAATAACTTGTAGTTTGTTATGGAGAATATTCCATGTGCAGTTGGAGAAGAAAATGAGTATTCTATTATGTTGGGTAGAGTTTTCTGTTTTGTTTCAGTTGGTTTATGGTGTGTCCTGTTTTGTGTTTGAGACTAACACATCTTACACTGTTTGTTTGTAGTGTTGCTTAAGTCTTCTATACTATTAATGATCTTTTGTGTAAATGTTCTATATAATTTAAAGGGGCATATTTAAGTCTGTAATTATTAATGTAAAACTGTATTTCTCCCTTCAATTCTGTCAAAGTCTGCTTTCTGTATTTTGTGATTATGTTGGTTTGTATATGTTTATATTTGTTACAGCTTCTTTAAGAAATTAACATTTTTTGGTATTTAGTGATCTTTTATCTCTTATCACAATTTTTTTTGTGTTAGAAACTATTTTGTATAATATTTGTATAACTCTCCTAGCTTACTTTTGGTTATTATTAAATTGAGTATCCATTCTCTTACTTTCAACCTATTTGTGTCTTGGGATCTAAAGAAAGTCTCTTATAGATAGCCCACAGAAAAATCATGTTTTTGCCTCTTTTGCTAACCTCTACTTTTTAATTGAAGAATTTAATTAGTTTTATTACTCATTCTCTTTTTTTTGTTCTTTATTTTCTATATGTTTAATGCCTTTTTGAAAAAATATATTTTTAGTTGTGGATGGACACAATATTTTTATTTTTATATGGTTCTGAGGATCAAACCCAGTGTCTCATGCATACTAGGCAAGCTCTCTACCACTGAGCCACAACCCTAGCCCATGCTTTATAACTTTTTTTTATAGGGTAAAGTAATAAAATTTTATTTTTCAATTACTGCACACTTTTAATCTAGCCATTATAAATGAACTGTTAAGTCCTGGGGATGTGGCTCAAGCTGTAGCACACTCGCCTGCCATGCATGCGGCCCGGGTTCGATCCTCAGCACCACATACAAACAAAGATGTTATGTCCACTGATAACTAAAAAATAAATATTAAAAAAATTCTCTCTCTCTGTCTGTCTGTCTCTTTCTCTCTCTTTAAAAAAAATAAATGAACTGTTTTAGTTAGGAAACATGCCTTTCTATTGTTGCTTTGTCTTTATTTACTTAAAAAAATTTAAATTTGTTTTACTTAGTTATACATGACAGTAGAATGCATTTAAGTACTTTGATATACATAGATGGCATGTAATTTTTCATTTTTCTGAGTATACATATTGTAGAATCATATTGGTCATGCAGTCACATATATACATAAAGTAATAATGTCTATTTCATTCTACTATCTTTCATATCCCCACATCCCCTCCCCTTCCCTTCTTTCATTTTCCTCTACCTAATCTAAGGTAATGCTATTCTTCTCTAGTTCCACCCCCCCCACCCCCCACTCCTCGCCCCCACCTTATTGTGAATTAGCATCTGCACATTCGGCCTTTGGATTTTTGGGATTGGATTATTTTGCTTAGCATAATATTCTCTAATGCCATAACTTCATTCTTCTTTAAAGCTGAGTAATATTCTATTGAATATAATATATACCACATTTTTCTTTATCCATTCATCTATTGAAAGACACCTAGGTTGTTTCCATAGTTTAGCTATTGTGAATTGAGCTGCTATAAACATTGATGTGGCTGCATAACTGTAGTATGCTGATTTTAAGTCCTTTGGGTATAACCTGAGGAATGGGATAGCTGAGTCAAATGGTAGTTCCATCCCAGGTTTTCTGAAGAATCTCTATACCACTTTCCATAGTGGTTGTACCAATTTGTAGTCCCACCAGCAATGTATGAGTATACCTTTTTTTCCACTTGTGTCCCACATTTATTGTTGACTGTGTTCTTGAGGATTGCCATTCTGACAGAGTGAGATGAAATCTTAGTGTACTTTTGATTTGCATTTCTCTAATTGCTAGAGATGTTGAACACTTTTTCATATGTTTATTGATCGATTGTATTTCTTCTTCTGTGAAGTGCCTATTCAGTTCCTTGGCCCATTTATTGATTGAGTCATTTATTTTTTTGGTATTAGTTTTTTGAGTTCTTTATATATCCTAGAGATTAATGCTTTATCAGAGGTAAAGATTTTTTCCCAATCTGTAGTCTCTCTCTTCACGTTATTGTTTCCTTTGCTGAGGAGAAGTCTTTTAATTTGAATCTATCCCATTTATTGATTCTTGATTTTACTTCTTGCACTGTAAGAGTCTTATTAATAAGGAAGTCAGATTCTATGCTGACATGGTGAAGATTTGGGCCTACTTTTTCTTCTATTAGGCGCAGAGTCTCTGTTCTAAGGCCTAAGTCTTTGATACACTTTGAGTTGTATTTTATGCAGGGTGAGAGATAGAGGTTTAATTTCATTTTGCTACATATGGATTTCCAGTTTTGCCAGCACCATTTGTTGAATAGGCTATTTTTTTTCCAGTGAATGTTTCTGGCACCTTTGTCTAGTATGACATAATCGTATTCATGTGGGTTTGCCTCTGTGTCCTCTATTCTTCAAGGATCATGTTGAATAGAATTGGTGAAAGAGGACATCCTTGTCTTGTTCCAGTTTTTAGGGGGAATGCCTTCAACTTTTCTCCATTTAAAATGGTACTGGCGTTGGGTTTAGCATATATAGCTTTTGCAATGTTGAGGTATGTTCTTACTATCTCTAGTTTTTCCAGTGTTTTGAACATGAAGTTGGGCTATATTTTGTCAAATGCTTTTTTCTGCATATTTTGATATGATTATATGATTCTTGTTTTTAAGTCTATTAATATGATAAATTAAGTTTTGATTTACTTCTGGTTTTTGGTTTGTCTTAGCGTTCCCTTTGTTCGAATATTCCTGTAGTATAGATCCTAAATTTGGTCTTTTCATGTTATCCCATAATTCTTGGATGTTCTCTTCATGGTTTCTTACCATCTTCTCTGCATGGTTACCTCTACTTTCATGGTTATATATTTTGTCTTTATTATCTGAGGTTCTGTCTTCCAAATGGTCTTGTCTGTTGGTGATGCTTTGTATGGAATTTATAATTTGGTTTACTGATTCCTTTATTTTGAAGATTTCTACTTTTTTTTTCTTTTCATAATCTCTGACTTTATTGAAGTGATCTTTTATGTATTTTGTCTTTGATTTCATTCCTTATACTGCCCTTTACTTCACAGATCAATTTAACCATGTACAACCTGAACTTCTTGGACATTTCTTCTGCTGTATTATCAGTGGCTTCTGTTGCTGAAGCATCTTAGATTGTTTGGGGTGCTTTCTTCCCTTAATTTCATGTTGTTAGTGTGTTTTCCCATCTAGAAGTATGGATCTAAGGCAGCACAAATTCCATCCTGTAGAACTATAGTGTCCCTGAAGGTTTCCAGAACCTCACCTTTAATTGTGAGACCAATATCAACAGCACCCACTGTGCACAATATATCTCCTTAAACCTAATAGCTCACACTAAGGTGTCTACTGTTTTCCTGCATTAAACCAAAATGATGAGTTCAATAACTATAGTATAAACAGAAAATTTGTTAAAATGGTTTACAATTTCAAATAGACGAGAGAACAGAGGTAGTATAGTATGTGATGTTCTTGAGGGGAAAAAGAGAGAAGCTAGAATTAAAAATTCACAGGAAGAGTGGAAGAGGAGTCAACAGAGATTGGCTGTTGGTTGGAGAAAAGTTGGAAAGAAAATCCAAGAAAACATAAAAGAGAGGAAGAGTACGAACAAAGAGAAAAAATTAAAGACATAAGACTAAAACAAAAATGCAAAACACCATTCATATACATTGTCCTCCACACACTGATGCATAAAGAGCACCCTGTTGCAAATGTGACAGAGATATTAGCGAATCAAAAAATAAAATAAATTAAATCTCGAGGGAAAGTCGAACTGTCTCTGTGAGTGTTCAAAAGTTTCTTAGCCCTATCTCTGACATCTCTCAGGATCTCCAGACCCAGATCAGCCCTCGAAAACCCAGTCACTATCCCAACCGATCTGGGCTTCAGATACCTCAGGCTCTGCTATGCTGTAGTCCCAAGATCTCAATGCTGCTCCTACTTGCAGAGAGACCACCAGGATATACTCTAGCAAAGGAGCAACCCTGACATTCAGCAGCAAGACGAGCCACCAGCACTCCCAGCAGGAAGACCCCAGGCGCCTCCAAACCCACAGGCACCCCCACACTGGACCTTCAGGTTCCGACAGGAGTCCCCAGAGGCTGTTGTGGTTGTGGTGGTAAACCTGCTGGCACCAAGCCCCAGGCTCTGGTTGGTGTCCCAAAATTGTTGCAGCCACGTGCAACCAAACCTGGAATCTCCCCTGCAACAGTCCTTTAGAAGGTGGTAGCAGCAGTAGTGGCAGTGGTTGTTGGCAGCAGGCAGCTGGTCAGCAGCAGTGGTGGCTGCACCTGCAGCTATGGGATTAGCAGTGGTGTCCGCCTCACTTGTGTCCTGGGCATCGGTGTCTTCTGTGGCAGCAGCAGGTCGTTGCAGCTGCAGGGGCAGCAGCACTTAGAAGGAAGACCTCCAGGTGACCATGGGATGGCAGCAGTGACATCAGAGGCAGCAGTGAAGGTGGTAGAGGTGCAGGTGGCAGCTGATTGGACAGGAGAACTCCATTCATCAGTGGCAGTGGCCAGGGAAGTAGCTTCAAAGGTAGCCGAGGCTGTGCCCAAAAAAGAGAATCTGGACATGGCAGCTGCCTCTGTGGCAGCCGCATCTGCAGTTTTATACCTTTTTTAAAAATAATTTTTCCTCTATTTCTGCCCTTTTTCTGTTATTTGAATTTTTGTGTTATGGCTTTTTGATTCCCTTCTCATTCATTTTTACATTTTTAGATAGTTTATTGATGATTATCATCTTCATTACAATTAGCCCCTTAAATTTATAATAGTTTAGTTTGAATTAATGCTACCTTAGTTTCAAAAGCATACAAACTGTTCATATAGAGTCCCCCGTGTTGTTATCGTCACTAATCATGTCAGTCCATTGTGTGTGTCTGATAACGATCTATAATTATTATTTTGTGCATTCATCTTTGAAATATTTAAGAAGCAAAAAGAGGATTTGTAAATTAGAAATATAATTATATGGCCTTTATATTTACGTATGTAGTTATTTTGCCAGCTTTTTTTTTTTTTAACTTCTTCATATGGCTTAGTACAGTCTAATGCCCTTTTAAGCTGTCGTTTTTATTTCTCTGAGAAAATTTTATTTCTTCTTCAGTTTTGGAGAATGGTTTTGCTGGATAAGGAATTGAGTGCAGTTAAAGTGATTGTCTATGGGGAAGGATGAGGGCCCGGTGCCATGAACTGAGGAGCAAAACTTAAGTTGATTCTCTCTCTGCATCTGATTGAAGAAAGAAAGAAAGAAAAAAGCCGAAGTTGATGTATTTCTATAGTAGGATGGTTACTTCCTTCTTCTTAGATTGCCCAAACCTTACTGGGTTTCTATTTCTCCAAAGGCCTGGTTTTGCCCATTTCCTTCAATTCTGTAAGCTACTCCATTTTGCCTGTAAATACCCTATATTCTTTTTCCCCCTAGAAGGTAGCAGAATCAATCTCTTTTGCTTGCCATCAAAGTACTCAATGAATGTGTCCTTGGGGATATATCAAGAGTCTTCTCAGGGGACAGACTTCTGGGTCTGCCTCTAAGCTGCTTTGTGTCCAAGGCCGTGACTACAATTTGGTAGAGATAAGAACACTTTTAAAGATCTTGTTTCTGGCTGAAGTATTGATGTCCCAACACTTTTCACAGTGTCTGGTGTACAATAAGGAGACATTGAATATCTTTTGAACTAATGACAGCTCTTACCACTTTTAGGTTGCATTTTTCTTGATTTAGTATATGGTTGCTGTAGACCTATGATTATACACCCCAACCCCAAATTTTGACAAAAATCAGTTCTTTTTTTGGTACCAGTATTGAACCCAGAGGTCCTTAACCACTGAGTCACATCTCCAGCCCTTTTTTATTTTTTATTTTTTGATAGGGTTTTGCTGAGTTGCTCAGGGCCTCACTAAATTTTGAAGCTGGCTTTGTGCTTATGAGCCTCCTGCCTCAGCCTCCTGAGTTGCTGGGATTACAGGTGCACCCACTGTGCCTCATTTGACAAATTCCATTGTTTTTATTTTTCTGTTTCTCTGAAAGTATGATCCCCTGCAGGGTACCTTCTCTGCTATTTTTCATTAATGTCACCCTGACATTTTTAATGAAGACAGGTCATTTCACTGTTAAACTTTTAAAAGAATTTGGAAACAGTATATAAAAGTGGCCTTTTCAACATTTTATTACTAAATAAGATACATATTTTTTGGAAAAACAACCAATTTCTTTGGCCAAGTAAGTTAAAGATACTGAGAAAAATCATAATTTAAATATTTTTAAAATCCTAAATATTTGTTTTGCAGCATACCTGTTAGTAGCTAAAAGAATTTCTATTCTCTGGAAAATAATTCATTTAATGTTATAATGTAATGTGAATCTTTAAATCAGGATTTTCAACTGAAAATTCTGTAGTATAGTCACATAAGACTCTGCCATAACTGTTTATAGCTTTTGGTCATTAATTAAATATCAGGTTTTAAAAACTGGCTTAAAAATTAAAGGCTTAAAACCACAATGAGGTACCACTTCATATCTGATAGGATGACTAGAATCAACAAGTCAGATAATAATGTTGCAGAGGGTATGGAAAAATTGGAACTTCCATATACTTCTGGTAAGAGTATAAAATGGTATAGCCACTTGGGAAAATTCTGGCAGTTCCTCAGGTATTTAAAATAGAGGTATTATAGGAACAAGAGGTTTAGTCCCTGGAGACCTGAAGACATATATCCATACAAAAACTTATACATGAATGTTGATAGCAACATTTATGATATATAAAAGGTAGAAATGTCAATCAGTTGATGAATTGGCAAACAAAATTTGGATAATCTATATAATGGGTGACTAGTCACAAAAAGGAAGATGTATAAATGTATAGCTACATCCTCCAGCTTGGTTAAACTTGGAAACATTATGCTAAATGGAAGAAGCCAAATACAGAAAACCAAGGGAAATTTATTACTGACAAAATGATTAGTGGTTATTTAGAACTAGTGATATAAGAAGGATGGGGGTACAGTAGGGTGGTGATTACCAAGGGGTCCAAATTTAATTATTTTTTTTAAAGTGGTAAAAATATTCTAAAGTTAACAGTGCTCATGGTTGCACATTATCTGTGAATACACTGAAAGTTATTGAATTGTACACTTTAAATGGGTGAATTATATAGGTATATAGATTATATCTTAATAAATCTGAAAAAATAAATATGAACACCAGTAGTGATTTTGTGAGTCGGTACTGAAACCCCTGGATGTGTGTACTACAGAGAATTTTGACCTAGAGAAGTCAAAAACAGTAAACAAATATCCAACACTGGTATCATCTTTGGAAATGTTGATTTGCAGTTGAGTTAACCAATACAATTTTTTTAGTAGTTGAATTTTTTTTTTTTTAAATATGAGATGACTGCCTCTTATCTGGGCATAAGTTGGTGTTGGGCTAAAAAGGACTTTTTACTTCCATTTTGAATTTCCTAAGGATTCCCAAGACTTATTGCCCAGTAAAGCATATTGGAATATTTAGGAAGAGATTCCAGGTCTGATTTTTCCTCATTCCAAAGGATGTATATGTATTCTTATTCCCAAATAAATATCCGGTGACACTGTTTTTATCTATTACCTTTAAATAATTTATCCCTAGTTTCTTGATATTTTCACTCCTCAATGATTTTGAAATCCCATTGTATTATTATTTTCTACTTTTGAAAATGTTAAATATGTTTGAAGAATTCTACACTGATATTTTATAAATGTGTTTCTTATTAGAAGATTGTGTCTCTGTTAAAAATATTAAAACTAAGAATACAGAAAGACTTCATTTTGTTTTGTTTTATTGTGCTTTATAGATATTGTGTATTGTACAAATTCAAGGTTTGTGCCAACCATGTGTTGAGCAAGACATTTGGTGCCATTTTTTCAATAGTATGTGTTCACTTTGTCTCTGTGTCACATTTGGTAATTTTAAAAATATTTCAAATTTGTTCATTGTTGTGACATGTATTTTGGTGGTTTATGACCAGTGGTCTTCCATGTAATTGTTTTTAGTGCCAGGAACTGCACCTTTACAAGAAGGTGAACTTAATTGATAAATGTTGCATGTATTCAGACTGCTCCATTGACCAGTCTTGCCCCAACCCCCTACTCGGGCCTATTTCCTAAGACACACCAACACACCAGTATTGGAATTAGGCCAATTAATTATCTTACGGTGGCCTTTAAGTATTAAGTAAAAGGAGTTGTCTCTGGTCTCTCTCTTCAAATCAAAAAGTGAGGGATGATTAAACTAGGAAGGCATTTATTTTAAACTTAATGGAAAAACTCATATGCCAAATGCTAGGCCTGTTGCTCCTGTTAGTCAAATTGTTAACACAAAGGAAAAGTTCTTGAAATAAATTAAAAGTGCTAACTCCAGTGAACACACCAAAGAACAAAATAGTGAAACAGCCTAATTGCCGATATGGACAAAATGGTTTGGATATAAGTTAAATCAGCCACACTGTTCCAAAGATTAACCAGAGCAAGGTCCTAAGTCTCTTCCATTACTGTGAAGGCTTAGAGAAAAGTTTAGCAGAGGTTAATTCATAAGGTTTAAGAAGTCATCTAAGTAACATAAAAGTGCAATTACTAATGTAGAAGCTATAACAAGTTATCCAGAAGATCTAGTTAAGATATTTGATGAAGGTGTCCACATTAAATAATATATTTTCATTATAGACAAAATAGCCTTCTGTTAGAAGATGCCATCTAGGACTTTAAAGATTGCCTGGCTTTATGGGATAGGCTGACCTTCCTGTTAGAGGCTCATGAAGCTGGTAAAGTTGAAGCCAGTCCTTATTTACCATTCTGAAAATCATGGGGCCTTTAAGAATTATGCTAAGTCTCCTCTACCTGTTTTGTAAATGAAACAGTAAAATAAAGCTTGGATGACAGCATATCTAATTAAGCATGGTTTACTGGATACTTTAAACCCATTATTAAGAACTTCTGCTCAGAAAAAAAATGATTCCTTTCAATATTATTAATTATTGACAATGCACTTGGTTACCCAAGAGCTCTGATTGCAATATTCATCAAAATTAAAGTTATTTTCTTCCCTGCTGACAATATCCATTCTGCATTCCATGAAACAAGAAGTAATTTAGACTTTCATTTTTTATTATTTAAGAATACTTTTTATAAGGCTATTTCTGACAGGGATAGCGATTCCTCTAATAGATCTGGGCAACATATCAATTGTAAACCTTCTGGAAAGGATTCACCATTTTAAATGCCATTAGAAATAACTGAGACTCATGGGAGGAGGTAAAAATATTGACATTAATAGGAGTTTGGAAGAAGTTGATTGCAGATCTTACGGGGTTCAAGACTTGAGGGGTTCAAGATGTCAGTGGAGGTATGAACTGTAGAACTTGTGGAAAGAGGAGAATTGAAAGTGTTCCTCTTCAAGGTGTGACTGGATTACTGCAATCACGTGATGAAACTTTAAATAGAGAAGGAATTTCTTCTTAGGGATGAACAAAAGAAAGTGGTTGCTTGAGATGAAATCCACTGGTGAAGATGCTTCAACATTGTTGAGACCACTGGACTTCACTTTTAATTTTCTATATTTTTCAGATGAATATTAGTATATTTATAAAAATAGATGTAATTTTATTGGTATTTTATTAAGCTTTGTAAATTAACTTGATGGTTGCTTTTTTAGAATATTGAGTCCTCCCAATGGAAAACTCATTTATTGCTGCTGATGCTGGATGGAATATTTTTTTCTCTTGATTGAATAGACGGGAGTTTTATGTACTATGATTGTAATAAGGTTAATAAATGTATTCACAACTAAAAACAAAGTAAATAGCTTTTCATAAATATTTATGCAGCATAGTATTCATGTTCAAATTAAAATATATAGGTCTCCAAATTAGTTGTTGCTGATAGGCAGAGTGTAATACAGTCAGCTGTTAATGCTTTTCTGGGCATTTCTTTTTAGCAACAGTTATTATCAGCCTTAGCTAAGGATCCATTGTTGATTCTGTGCCAGTGATACTCTCACTTTCTTTTCTTCTCCATCCCTGGCATTACTGTGTAAATGATGGCACCTAATTTCAAGGAAATGTAAAGGTGCTCCCTTTACAGAAATTACTAAAAGTGGTTTTTGCTTTTCAAATAACAAGGTAATATATTGACTGTACTGCAGTGCTTTGATTTAGCTAATAATGAATAATAGAGATTTTCAAACATAATACATAATTGATAAATTTAGATTTATTGTGAAGAATGGGTAAAATAATTATAATGAATTTAGGCTAATGTTTTGCTTTTGTGTCTCAAATATATTGTGGTTTGGTTTTGTCCACTGAAACAAGACTAGTAAAATTAGAAGACAGCTTTTCCCCCTGTACAGCTAAACTAAGTTTTACTAATCTAACTTTGTAATTTTTTATATTTTCAATTTTTTTTTTTCCTTTTTCCCCTATTGACATTCTCAGTTTCAGCTTTATAAATGCTTTGGGTCCTTAGGGGAAGAAATTGAAAGAGTTGCTGTGTGTTCCCTTCATGAAAGCAGCCATTGAATTATTATTTTTTTGTTTGTTTTCAATATAATAATGGCTTCCTGTTATTCCCATTCTTATGGTAAACATAGATCCTCTAGGAATGTGCTAGTATTTTAACTACCTTCCCAACTATTGGCTTCCAATTGTGTGTTCCTTGAGGGTAAGCATAGTTAGTAACCTTGATTTCTCTTTGTGTTCTAGCCTGAAAGAATAGACCCAAGTGCATCACGACAAGGATATGATGTCCGCTCTGATGTCTGGAGTTTGGGGATCACATTGGTATGTTTAGGTTGACCCAACCTTGTCATAATAGTATAACAGTAGGAAAGTTAGAAGTGAAACATACTGAGGAAAGAACAATGAGAACTTGACTCATTTGCAGCGAGCAACCAGAAACAAATAAGCTCTTTATACCAGTGGATTGTACTGAAATTTTGATCACATAGAAAAAGTATCCTAGTTTGGGTTGATTTAATGAAAAATCATAAACTGCATGATTTACCAAGGAATAGAAATTGATTTCTTACAGGTCTGGAGGATTTGAAACCCAATATCTAGATGCTGACAGATTTTTGTGTCTAGTGAACTGCAGAAGGGCCAAGGGACTTATCTGGGGTCTGTCTTGTAGGGGCAGTAATTCCATTTATGAGGGCTCTACCTTCCTGATCTAATGACTTCCCTAAGACTCCATTTCCTAATACTGTCACCTTGGAAATTGAGTTTCAACATATATTCGACACTCCCCTCCCAAAGTACTAGAGTGTGAATCCAGGGGTATTCTACCATTGAGCTGTATCCCCTGTCCTTTTTATTTTATTTTTTAAAATTCTAAGACAGGCTGTCCCTAGGTTGCCAAAGCTGGCCTTGAACTTGGTGTTCTCTTGCCTCAGCCCTGAGTAGCTAGGATTATGGGCATGTGCCACTGTGCCTGGCCATTCATTCAGATTTTAAGGGAATATAAACACTTAGTCTGTAACAATATCTTTATGTGCTTATTTCCAGTTTTCCAAATTTTAGTTTTTACCAGGACTTGTTGAGATTTTTCTGATTTTGGAAAGGTTCTATACTTTCTTCTACATTGTTTGTGAATTTTCTGCACAAGATGGGACTGGCCTGTGAGATAGCATAAACCTTTCTTTTCCATTTTTCTTTCAGTTTGAGCTACCTAAGATCCCATAGTTGAGATTCAAAAATTCATGGCAGTGAGCTTTATTGTAGTTTTTCAAATAAGCTCCATTTATTTTCATTGGCATTGCCAGAATAATATACTCTTTCTAGTTATTCTTTTTTAAAATTTTTCTTAAGAAAAACACTTTTATTTATTTATTTTTTATGTGGTGCTGAGGACCGAAACCAATGCCTCAGGTATGCTAGGCAAGCACTCTACCACTGAGCCACAACTCCATCCCACTAGTTATTCTTGATGAGTAATATTACCAGACTAATGAATTCTCTGTATAGTTTAAGGCTAATTGCTCACCTCTGCAAAGAACTCTACCTACTTTTTTCTTGTGTCCAAATACAGGAGATACTTCTTACAATCATTTCTGATTGTGAAACTAACTGGCTAAAGAAGGGTCTTGACAACTGCTTCTAAAGACTCTAGCAAGACCTGTAGTTTGTATGAATTCAGAAATATCTATCTGCAACAATATCAATTATGTTAAAGAACACATACATGAAGAATTTTGTTTTATGAAAGTTTTTTTTTTTTTTTTTTTTTTTTTTTTTTTTTTTAGTGTAGTACTGGGAATTGAACCCAAGACCTTGCTTGTGCCTGTTAGTCAAGTGTTATATCACTGAGCTATAGCCCTAGACCTTTACATCTTTTTAAAATTTTAGATACTAAATTTAATTTCTGTACACATTTTTAGTGAAATAATTTATATGGTTTATACTGAAGTCATGAGTAAATAAATGAAACTATTAAAGCTATTGTACATTTAGAATGTATTGTTTGAAGTCATTGATGGATATTGGACATTTTTTCTTCACTGACTCATGCCACAGAGCAGTTTGGAAAGCACCCTTCTCTCTACTCTGCTATCTTCACCTCCCCAGACCTTTAAAATTTTAACAAAGAAAATTTTTAAAGCAAATTTCTTGAAGTACTTTTGTCTAACCCTTGTTATTTAAAAGCAAGGTGTTTAGTACTTGCACTTATTTAATAATTTATTTTTCATAGGAATAATAAAAAAATTATGACATATATGAAATTAGTTACTAAATCCTGAGTATTTTATGGTATATAAGCCCCTTTTTTCTTCTTTTATTTTATTAAAATCTGTTCTCAAGAATGAATCTAATGAAATTATTCCTAATGCTACGAGTAGCCATTTGTTTCTTTCAAAGCATTTGTAATTTTAACAAAGAAACCTCAGCCAAAGGAAAAAATTTCATGAGTGCATGCATACCTTCTTGCTTTCCCACATATGCATAAATGAGGGGACAACAGAGATCTAACAGAGGCCTTTGGTGGTATTGGGGGGTTACTGGGAATTGAACCAGGGACAGTTTACCTCTGAGCTATATGCCCAGTCTTTTTTATTTTTGAGAGTGTCTTGTTAAATTGCCCAAGCTGGCCTTGAACTTGTGATCCTCCTGCCTCAGCCTCCTGAGTCCTGGGGATTATAGGCATGTGCCACTGTGCCCAGCTTTTAAAACAGGCTTTTTCAGAGAGAAAAGGCTGAAACAGTTTTCTGAGATGGTGTTTGTTCACATTCATACTCTGTTTCTCTCCCTCTCCGCCCCCTCTCCCCCACTCTCTGATGCCATCTTTCTTTATATTATTTGGTATCTCATTCTCCTGTGTCAGCTACATGTTAAAACACATAAAATGGGATTCATTATGCTATGCAGCAGACAGTTTCTTTCTTAAAAAGCATAACTCCTAGGTTTTCATTATATTCAGAACAGAGTAGGGAAAAGGTGAGAATATGAGTACTTGATTTTGATTCTTGATGAATTGGAGATTCTGTCCTGAGTTCTTTACTCAGAGTGAAGGATTTGACCCTGACTTGATTTCTTCTGTAATAATAAAATCTGATTGTTATTGAAGTTGCAGTAACTACAGAATAACTGTAGAATAGGATCTACACATTGTTTTCTCTAAACTCGGATTAGAGTACTTTTTTTTTTTTTGTACCAGGATTGAACCCAGGAGTGCTTAACTACTGAGCCACAGCACTAGCCCCTTTATATATATATATAATTTTTTTTTTGAGACAGGGTCTTGATAAGTTGCTTAGGACTTTGCTAAATTGTTGAGGCTGACTTTGATCCTCTTGCCTCAGCCTTCTAAGCCACAGGATTACAAGCAGGTGCCACTGCACCCTGCCAGATTAGGTTTATGATTATTGAATTTTGTATTAACTTACAAGGGAATATGACCGCTCTACTAGACCATGGCCTTCCACTCAGGTAATTACAAATTGTGCAGAAAGCCTGTACTAAAAAAATGTTATAAACCAAGCTTCCAGATTCTCTTATATAAAGGAGTTAGAAACAGAGACTGACCAGGGCATGCATTGTGGGGACATAATTTAGGTTAAATTTTGGTGTTTACCTTTAGTCCAAGTCCTCAAATTTGATCCATAGTTTTCTAAATAAAACATAAGGCACTTACTCATCTGAAGATTCTGAAGATACTACCCCTACCTTATCTTAGTTGATTCAAGGCTTTTACAGAGTTTTGCTTGGAGTTTAGATTATCATCATAGTCATTCCAGTGGGGAGTAATAAGTAATGCTTAGTATATTTTACTTTTTCCTCTGTTCTCTTTAGTACGAGTTGGCCACAGGCCGATTTCCTTATCCAAAGTGGAATAGTGTATTTGATCAACTAACACAAGTTGTGAAAGGAGATCCTCCACAGCTGAGTAATTCTGAGGAAAGGGAATTCTCCCCAAGTTTCATCAACTTTGTCAACTTGTGGTGAGTACTTGATTATGAAATCCCAAACACATGTGATGAGAATAGCAATATTATTTCATATTAACAACATTGTATAAATAGGAGGGACCCTTGGTCACATCATCCTGACTTCCAGGCTAGGACTCTGGCTCTCTGTGATGGTGTGAAAGGCACTAGCTAGCCTGCACAGAACTCCCTCCTATTCTGCTGCTCAGGTATGTGTGAGAACTGTGGGTGGTGAAGCTGCTGCCTCCAGACTTCTAGTACCTGTACAACCAGGTTAAACCTCTAGGTGAGACTGCTGATCATCTTATCCTGATGTGGTTCTCACAATGAAATGAGAAAGAAAGATTTCTAGGTATATTTATTAAATTATTTATTTATTACAATCACTTGAAAGCTTTAAAAGTCAAGACATTGCCATATCAGACTTTCAGGCGTGGATCTTTACTCTGATACAACAGAACATTGGGCGTATGTAGTAAGGTCAGGACCAAGACTTAATTAGTAGAACTATATATATTTGCTCTCTGAAACCTTATTTCAAAGATGGTGAGGACCCCACATTTGTTGATATTGTCTGTCTACTTTTAAAAAGAGTTCTTTTATGTGTGTATTTGACACCTACAAATAAATATATTTAGATACGGCAATAATATCTGACTGTTGTAGTCTCCATTTTAAATAGAACCCTTTTGTTACATGAATATTTTGATAATTACTTGTTATTCAACCTGATATAAAGATAGTCTATCTGGCTTCTGCTTATAAACCTATCTAGTATATCTTATTTATTCTTAGCATGCCTTCCCCACCCCCACCCCTATTTTTTTTTTTTTTGCCAGGAAGGCTGTTTGCACTCTGTCTGGGTCTTTAAACATTTCTATTTCAGGGTCTAATCTTGTCCTCTCTTTGAATAATTAGAAAATATTGTCTAACTGTACTTTTCAAGTATCTTTCATCTTTTCTACCCAAATTCTCCTTTTGTATTGGTATTTCAGAGGGGAAAGAAAGATTTCTAGGTATATTTATTAAATTATTTATTTTTTGTAGTACTTGAGATTGAACGAACCCAAGAGCACCCTAACTGAGCTATACCCTCAGCCCTTTTTATTTTATTTTAAGATACTTTCTCATTAAGTTGCCCAGGCTTGCCTACAATCATATAGCTAGGATTACAGGTCTATTTTTTCCTTTTTTAAAAATAATCTTTTTTTGGTACTAATTTGCACATGATACATGCAGTTTATAATTATATATATGTGATCATTCTACATACTCTTTTTTAATGAAATATTTGGTTAAAAATCCTGTGTCACATCTAAAATGATTACCTATGGACCTTGCATCAGAGTTCGTTTCTTTTTAATTCCTAGATCTCTTTATTGGTTTTGTTTTATGTATGTATAGTACATGCATTATGTTTTTATTTCAGTTTCCTTCGGTGCAATAATGGTTAATAGTTACAGATAAAATCTTTCAGGTCTACAGTTGAAGTATATTTATTTCTAGGCATGCTTATATTCACTTTCCACCTTTGTCTTTTCTTCCTATCACATATCCTTATCTTGGATATTGTCAGTCATCTCTAACCTGGATCATTCAGTTTTCTAATTATTTTCCTCATAATCCAGCAATACCATGTTCTTTTTATCAGTTCTGTTTTTTTATGATGCATATCTGAGCATGTTGCTTCTCTGTGTAAAATTATATAGGCAAGCATTCTTAGTGGAGTAATAGTGTCCTCAAGGAAGCTAAATTTGATTTTGGAGAGACAGAAAATCTTGAATTATACATTGGATTGTAGCCCTGCCTCTCTAGACCTATAGAAAATAAAATGATTCACAGTACATCTGTGGATTTAAATTTCCTAGTAGGAAAGGGCAATAATGAAAAAAAGATTAAGAAACACTGTTCTGGAGATTTTTAAATTCTTAGAATAGTCTAAGTTAACATTACTTTCAAAGCCCAATGAGTTGGATTTGGTTTATTGCTCTAGCCACATTTCTCACTCTTTGCACTTTTTTTCCTGCAAAACTGAATTTCTTCTGTTTTATAAATTAAAAGCACAAGGAGAATAATAGAGTATTTTTATCACCCTGAAATAGATAAAGATTTTCATAGAGATATTTGACTTGGGACAGACTCTGTAAAGAGTACTTATAAATACAAAACCCTTTTAAATAGGAAAATGACAACCCAAAATGGCAAAATATTTTAAGGCACTTTGAAAGATGATATGTTTAAGAGATCAGTAAATAGATTAAAGGGTGCTCACTCAGCATTATTGGTCACCAGGGGAAAGCAAATCATAATTACAATGAGATAACCACTGCAATCACCAGAACACCACAATTTAAAAGACTGACAGTTCCAAGTGTTGGTGAGGATCTGAAACACCTGGAAGTTCCATACATACCTTGTAGGAGTGTTGACTAATGCAGTCCCTTGGAATGCTGGCAGTATCAAACACAGCTGAAGTATATCTAGCAATTCAAGACCTAATTATATATCCAACAGAATTGTGTGGACTCCAATATACTAAAGGACACAAGAAAGTTCATAAAAGCACATTCATGATAATCTATGATTATAAAATATGTTAACAATAGAAGAGATTAAGTTTACATTATTTAGACGGTAGTATATAACAAAGGGGAAGATCAAACTTTGCTTACACTCAACAGCATGAAAAAAAATCTCAATATGGTTCTCTTTGAAAGTTAAAAGCAGACAGAATTAATATAAGGTGATGGAAGAATATTGTTCCCTTTATTTTAGTTCTATGGTTAGGAAATGTGCCCTTCTCTGTATGTTTGCTTAAATTAAAAATTTCCTTAAGGAAAAAATAAGGGTGAAGATATGGTTCAAATGAAGGACTCAGCTCACATTTTAATCTCTTTCCTATATTTAACTTTCTTTTAAAAATCACCCATGGACTGTTTTAAACAGGGAGGATGGGGGGCAGTATTTGTCCTGGAAAAGAACCAAAAGTTGTATCCTTGAGAAGTTTTTGTGAAACTGTGTAGATGAAATTGAATTCAGGGGTAGATTGACCATCTTGTGCAGAGAGGAAAAAAAGTTAAAAGGAATATGTAAAACCTGAACAACTCTCTAGCAGTGACAGCAAAACCTGGAAGAAAAGGCAGCTGTGGGGACAGACAATTAGGAATGAAATCTCAGTCCTAAAAATGTCAATCCTAGAAATGTCTTTATTCTAGATCCCACATGCATCTGAAATTCTATGACAATAAAGGTTTGGTATCCTTTATCCAAAATGCTTGGGACCAGAAATGTTTCAGATTTCAGATTTTTTATTTTTAGATTTTTGGAATATTTGCATATACACGATGAAACATCTTGGAAATGGGACTCAAGTCTGAACAAGAAATTCATTTGTGTTTCATACACACCTTGTACTATATTCACATTATGTGTTTAATGGTTTGTGCATGAAACAGTTTCATGGTGAAATTTTTCACTTATGACATAACATCAGCACTAAAATATACCATATTTTGGAGGATTTTAGATTTTATGTTTTCAGATTAGTGATACTCACTCTGTGTTCACTACTGCCTTATGCCTTTTAGAAAGAACCTATAAAGAAATGCTCAGACTTTGCTAAAAGTAACTTCTAGTGAAGTTGCTTTTTTGTATTCACTAGAAGGTAGGAATGTCATACAAAGCTCTTAAACTCAGAAAATAAGCTGCTTGGCAAGGTAATGATGAGAGTGATGGCTCTCCACCTGTTTCTCACAATTGTCTAGGTCTGTACCTGAGATCAACATGTGGAATTTGATAAACCCTTTGACCCTTTTAGGAATGAAGAAATAAAGAAAAGCAAATTCACTGACAAATGAAAACACCAAGTGGTTCAGAGAATTGTACCAGAATGGAAAATTTGAAAAAATATTTTCTTGGGAAATTGTCACTGAAAAAATTGGTAAAAATTTTGTGAGGACATAATACTTGGAACTCAGGAAATGTTGTCTTCATGTGGTAAACATGATTTCTGTTAAAAGGAAAGAATTAATGGTATGCAGCAAAATTGTATGTTGCAAATTAACCAAATCTTTCAGAAGAAAGGAATAAAAAGGTGAACATGGTAAATAATGAGAGACATAGAAGAAAAATACAGTATATTCTATAGTAAGCAGAGAAGGAATTAAGATAAAGATGCCCTTTAGTTGAAGAAAAACGTGATTCCTTGAATTATCAGACCAAATTAACTAAAGGAGTCACATCTAGATTATATTATGAGAAAAGATGAAGACTTAATAGGCTTTCAGTTAAAACACACAATCCCCCCTACCCCCTCATATACCAGTGTAGAAAAACACAAAGTCAAAGCAGTACCTAAAGAGTAGAGAAACTGCTCCAGAAGGATGTGTGTGGCCACTTCAGGATTCTTGGATACATTGGATATCTTGCACAATACTTTCAAAATATTGGATAAGCATTTTAAAGTGCACTTTAAAATGTATCAAGAGTTGATACAATTAAAGTGCATTTTAAAATGTATCAAGAGTTGATACAAGACTAATGAATCCACAGAACTCTGAAACTAAGTGAAATCAGAAATTATGGGAGGCAAGAGAGTATCAAAACATTTAAAATTATACTAAAACCTTAATATGAGTTTACTATTGAATTCCTGATTATAAATAAACTGTGCAATATACCTAAAGCAGATAATTTAATAATTTTGAAAACAGCAATTTTAAGCCCAGGGTAGGAAAGACACCCTCACTCTCCCTCCAGTTAATGGACAGAAGAAGCAAAATCTCAAATTCAGGAATAAAGAACCCTTAAACTGGGCATGATGACTCATGCCTGTAATCCCAGTGAATCAGGAGGTTGAGGCAGGAGGATCTCAAGTCTGAGGACAAACTCAGCAACTTAGGGAGGCCCTCAGGCATTTAGTAAGATCTTGTCTCAAAAATAAAAAGGGTTGGGGATGTGGCTCAGTGGTAGAGCACCCCTGGGTTAAATCCCTGGCACAATAAATAAAATAAAAAATTCCCAAATATAAAAGTTAAATGAATGTGAATATTCCACCAAAAAAATTGTCAACATTAAGGAATCAAAATTGATAGAAACAATTGATAGCAAGGATAGAATTGCGAAGACTTCAAATTTTAGAATGATCAGAAACAGGAAAAAAAAATGTATCGCTTGTAATCCCAGCGGCTTGTGAGACTGAGGCAGGAGGATCTCAAGTTCAGAGCCAGATGCAGCAACTTATTGAGGCCCTAAGCAACTCACTGAGACCCTGTCTCTAATTAAAATATTAAAAAAGCACTGGGGATGTAGCTCAGTGGTTAAAATTCAATAACTGGTACCAAAAATAAAAAATAAATAAAAAATAAATAAGAAAAAGCAACTAGTGAACAGATTTATAAAGAATCAAACAGAACTGCTAGAAATAAAAAGCATAAATAAAAAATTAAAAGCATTCAGTAGCTAACCTTTGAACACATTAGGTATAATTGAAGGGAAATTGATGGGCTGAAGATAATGCTGAAGCCCTTCCAATAGAATTTACTGAGAAGATGGAAATGTTCTGTAATCTGCTTTGTCCAATGCAGTACCTGTTTGCTACTTGAAATGTGGCTAGTGTGAGTAAGGAAGTAAATTTTATATTCAATTGGAATTAATTTGGCTAGTGGCTACCTTATCAGTCTAATTGGGGTTAATATGATTATCAAAACAATTACTGATGTCAGCAGTAATCAGATACAGAAGACAATCAGTGTTAATGGGAATTTGGCTTAAGATTTCCACCTAAATACCATCATGTTTTTATATGTTGACAGTTTTCTGCTCTAGTAGACGAGGGAGAAAAACATAAAACCAAAAAGGCATAGTAGTTTTACAAAAAAAGTAAATCTGGGAGAAAAATGTAATAGAAATACTTCCAAGATGCTATGTAGGACTGAAGCCATGGAGTTGCTATTTTCCAGATCCAGAAGTAGGTAGTAGCAGCTAGGATCAGAGTTTTACAAATGCTCTTTTTGCACAGGGGACCAACAAAAATTAGAGTCATTCTTCAGAAGTCAGGGTCTGGATAAAAATATATTGATGTCAGTCACTGTCTGGACCATAGCTCTAAATAAGCAGCAGGACTGCAGAATGACAATACCATAGATAACCATAGAGGGCTGGATCTGTCATGGTTCTAATTATCAACATAGGACTGGAATTTGAAAGGTACTTTATAGGACCTTGTTATATTTATTGGTGCTGGAAACTGAACTATATGATTTATTACTAACTGCTGTTTCCGTTCAAGTACTTAGTAGCCATTCACGGATTTGTACATATGTGTGGAAGGTTAAACACATTCTTTTCAAAACGAATCTGCAAACTAAAACCCCCAAATACATGAAGTCTAATATTAACAAAGGATCCAACAAAATAGAACATGAATTTCCTTTAAGTTGAGATGAACTTATAGAATGACCTGAAACACATTGTAAAATGTAATAAGCATATTTAGGATTCTTTATAAGTTAAAATAAACTTATGAAGATATAACTTCCAATAAAACTGAGGAAGAAATAAAATAGATATGGAACAGTTAGATATGAAACTAATTAAAAGTCTTAGGAATGAATAAAATAATAACTATTGATATAAAAGACAAAACAGACTTAAAATTCTCTGGACTATAAACAACTAAAATCAGAGTTAGGGAAATGGAAATGGAGCTGAGGAATTTCCCCAGCATAGCAAAAATAAATCACATGAAAGGCAACTAAGAATCAAAGAGAACAGAATATAGAGTGAGAGGGTCTAAGATGTTTATAATGGAAATGCAGAAGACAGCTCCAGAGGTAAAGAAGCAATATTTAAGGAGTTTATGGGTGAATACATTTGAGAATTGATCTAGGGTAGCTTTGCAAATTGAAGGTAAAGTCTCTGCATCATGGAAGATAAAGGTAAACATACCCAAAATGCAGTGAAATAAAACTGTAGAACAATGACGAAGTAATAGCAGGAAAAGAAAACAGGTGGCCTTCAAAAGATTGGTAACTGGGCTGAGAGCAAACATGTTACCAACAATAATGATTGCTAGAACAAAAATGGAGTCTTGCTTTCAGAATATTTAGGGGAAAAATAATGGTCAGCCTAATCCTAAATATTTATACTTAGGCACTTAAATATCATTCAGAATAAGCAAACTACAGACATTTTTGGGAATGGAGACACACAAGAATTTGGCATTTATAGAGTGTTTTGAAAGGATATGCTTGTCCTAGAAGCAAAGTTAACTAAAAAAAGGGTGTCATAGATTGGGGCCCTGAAAAGCAGAATTTTGAGACAAAGATGGGCAGTTAATCAGTGATCTTGGGATCAAAATGTAGTGCAAGAAAAGAAGCAGGAATGGGCAGAAGGAGAAGTTGAGCTGCACTGCAGTCTCAATAACGACCTCAGTCTTCTTGGGAAGGTTTGAAGCCAGGATGATGCATGAAACTTGCCATGAGGATCCTAGATTTTTATACCCTTTTGTGGATCCATCATTGGATACAGGCTGTCTCAGGAAGGGAAGGTGGCTTTCCTCAGCTGAGGTAATCCTGAAGAGGCTAACATTATTAGATGGTTGTCTGCTGTAGCAATCTCCACCTTGGAACAGTAAGTCTTTTATTCTTAAAGAGGGTATGTATGTAGCTCCTTGCAGCATCTAGTACAAAAGATGGGGGATAGTAAATATAGCAATGAGTTTAGCATAGGTGAACTGTTTTGCCAATACTAATTAACTTTTGATAGGAAAAAATGAATTTGAGGTTGGAGTAATGATTAAGATAAGGGCCAACAAAGGTGAAGTAAATAGAAACAAAATGAAAATACTTCTGGCAATATTAGATGGGATAGAATTCCAGGGATAATACCCATGGGGCCAGGGTTCTTATATAATGACATTAGTTTTGGGTAAAGTTGTAGCATGTTATACTTTGGGACCAGAGAATGTAGCAATGAATTACAAAGTACAGGAGTTTAAAAAACCTTAATGGTAAATTGATGAAATTCATAATATAGTTTACTTCTCAGGATTACTAGATTGCCGATTTCTCTTGAATAATTTCTATATTTTTTTAAAGTATGTGCATTAAAAATACACATATCCAATTTTATTTTTACATATACATTCATATATTTAGCTACACGGTAGTCTTACATGGAGCTATGCCATGATTTAGTCAACTTTCAACAATTAGTGTTGTTTTAATTTTTCTCCTAGTGATCCACTATACACTGAAATATCCTAAGGATAAATCCTGAAGTTATAGACTTTTTGAGTGTGCTTTTCTAAGTTTAACAGGTTGTCTGCTTTCTTACTTTGTATTTGAAGGAAAAAGCAATTTGATTCTTTTTAAAATTTCATTTGTGAAAAGAAAGACACTTGGGTAAATATGTCTTCATCTTAACACTGTTATTTTTATGTTACCTTAGCCTTACAAAGGATGAATCCAAAAGGCCAAAGTATAAAGAACTTCTGGTGAGTATGGGATTTCGGGAATAAAATAGATAAATCCTCTCTCAGATTCTCTGAGCTTGCTGAGGTTCATTAAGCCAGCAATGGACCTGTCAAATAGCTTGATCTTATCGAGTTTAAAAAAAAAATGTTCTGCAGTGAAAATATTTGGAAAGAGAAAACTTGTCATTATAATTTTCCTCCATATTCACTAGCTACATTTTCATGGAAATTTTGGTCTTAATATGTTATAAATTTCATCAAAGAACTCTAACTTTTAATTTAAGAAGCTATTTTCTA
The DNA here is from genome assembly GCF_052094955.1 of Ictidomys tridecemlineatus. NCBI lineage: Eukaryota > Metazoa > Chordata > Mammalia > Rodentia > Sciuridae > Ictidomys > Ictidomys tridecemlineatus. The sequence continues at coordinate 55,854,184 of NC_135479.1, forward strand.
CTGCATAGTCTATGTATGCTGTAACTCATCCAAAAGAAAGAAAAAGTTAGTGAAAAGCTTATTTATTCTTATTTTGCCTCTAAAAATGCTTACATGCAGATTTACATCTTTATGACCTATTTACATTTCTTTGCAAGTTCTCTTTATCCCATGGAACTTGGATATTTTAAGCACTTTATTGGATGTGGTATTACTCCAGGCATGTTGATTGATTACTTGCTACTGGGGATTGAGTCCACTTTGCCTTTGAGCTACATCTCTAGCCCTTTTTATTTTTTGAGACAGATCTGACTAAGTTTCTTAGGGACTTGGTAAGTAGCTAAAGGTGGCCTCAAACTTGTAAACCTTCTGCCTCATTCACTTGAGTCACTGGGATTACAGGTAAACACCACCAAGGGAGTCTTTTCTTTAAACTCTGGGCAGGATTTTAAAGAAAAGACTCCCTTGATTGTCACATTTATTTTCCAGCTCTCCAAGGGTATTAAGTTCAATTTATGGTCAACCCAGCAACGATTATAAAGTTACTCAGATGATGTATTTAGAGAATCTGTAGAAAAAAATATTGATAGCAGTGGATTAATGAAGCAAGTATTGATTGGGCGTAGGCTCTGGAGGGCACCAGGCAGAAGCTCATATGGCAAGTTTCTATTGGGCCTTTTTTGGAATGGGTGACAGAAATTGCAACTAAACTCCTTTGTATAAGATCCTTCTGCTTAAATGGAGGATGTGATTCATTTCTATGTTCTAAGAGGACTGGACCTAGTATTCATGTAGTTGTTATTGGCCTCAGATGGGTAGTAGAGGCTACTGCTTTGTTTTATGCTGAGGAGCAAACAACTCCACTGTCTGCCTCAACAATACTCTCTAGTACATAGGTAAGTTCCCAGACCTCATTTCTAGAATGACATCTCCAAATCATAACACCATGTACCACATCTAGGCACATCCATACCCTCTAACGTAACTGCGCAAAATAAAGGCTAGCCTTGCCACACGTAGCCTGGAGCCTACAATTCTGTGCTATATAGAAGAGAAAAGTTCATTTTGGACTTTGTACAGACTTCTGATTTTTTTTTCTCCTAATTTTCTTACAGAAACATCCCTTTATTTTGATGTATGAAGAACGTACCGTTGAGGTCGCATGCTATGTTTGTAAAATCCTGGATCAAATGCCAGCTACTCCCAGCTCTCCCATGTATGTTGATTGATATCGCTGCTACATCAGACTATAGATAAAAGGGCTGAGAGGAAGCAAGACGTAAAGAGTTTCATCCCGTATCACAGTGTTTTTAATGCTCGCCCAGACACCATGTGCAATAAGATTGGTGTTCGTTTCCATCATGTCTGTATACTCCTGTCACCTAGAACATGCATCCCTGTAATACCTGATCGATCACACAGTGTTAGTGCTGGTCAGAGAGACCTCATCCTGCTCTTTCGTGGTGAACATATTCATGACATTTGGAAGTCAGTACGATCAAGTTGTTGACTGTGATTAGATCACTTCTTAAATTCATTTCTAGACTCAAAACCTGGAAACACAGCTACTGGAATGGTGTTTTGTCAGACTTCCAAATCCTGGAAGGATGCAGTGATGGATGTACTATGTCTGAACATAGAGACTCGGGCTTGAGTGAGAAGATCTTGCACAGCCAGTGAGACACATTGCCTTCTGGAGCTGGGAGACAAAGGAGGAATTTACTTTCTTCACCAAGTGCAATAGATTTACTGATTTGATATTCTGTTGCTTTACAGTCACAGTCGATGATTGGGAATCGATGTGCTCAGCCAAATTTCCTGTTTGAAATATCATGTTAAATTAGAATGAATTTATCTTTACCAAAAACCATGTTGCGTTTAAAGAGGTGAACATTAAAATATTGAGACAGGACAGAATGTGTTCTTTTCTCCTTTACCAGTCCTTCTGCTCTTCATTGGGAAGACTCAGGAGTCTGCCACTTGTCAAAGAAGGTGCTGATCCTAAGAATTTTTCATTCTCAGAATTCGGTGTGCTGCCAACTTGATGTTCCACCTGCCACAAACCACCAGGACTGAAAGAAGAAAAAAAAGTACAGAGGGCAAAGTTTACAGATGTTTTTAATTCTAGTATCTTATTTGGAACAACTTGTAGCAGGTCTATGTTTTCCCTTGGTTCCGAGCCTGATACTTTAGCCATCATAATTCATTAACAGGGAGAAGTAGCTAGTAGCAATGTGCCTTGATCGATTAGATAAACATTTCTTGTAGGCAGCAAAAGACCAAATCTCACTTGTTTGCTTCTTGCCACCACTGGTCCAGGTCTTTAGTTTCTGAACCTCTGTTTCCCTGTGGTCTATTACCACTGTGTAACTTTTGCTTAATCCAGTATTTCACTTTTTATTTTTAATAGTAAAACCTTTATAATTACCAGGGATGTTTCTTACCAAGAATTTTAGCCCCAAATCTCTCATAAGCTGTAATGTTTAAAAGGCTGAGAAAAGCGGGGCCCAGCCAATATGGTAGGTGATGAAGAGACATCTTTTCTAGAGACACATTTGACCAGAGGAAGAATGGAAATGGAGTCACTTGTTGCCTGCTAGAGTAGCGGTTCACCATTCATTTCTTAGAATTAGAATTCTACCCCCCCCCCAAAAAAAACCCCAAAAGATGAAAAACCCAGAACAGTTGAACAGTTGTAAGAGGTCACTTAAATCTGCTATCTTTAGCTTTTTATCTTTACTTACCCATTAGCCACACTCTGGTTAGGTTTTGCTCCAGCCTCCCTGGCACTGAACATTAGGCTTTATATAGTAGTTAAGCAGCACTGTGAGTGGTCCAAGCACACTGGAATCTAAACAGCCATGGTCTGAGATGCAGGTGATGCCATTATAGAACCAAATTGTGGCAGGTTTTGCTGTGTCTCCTCCCAGAGTGACAGTCATAAATACAACAATAAAGGGAGAATGGTGCTGTTTAAAGTTATACTTCTGTAAATTGCAGACTTCAAACGTGATTTATCTTTTTAGTCCATTTGCCTAATTTCCCTATTTTCTCCCCCATGACATCCTAAACCTTAGACTTCCCAGTGTTCTGAAAGAAGGCATTGCTGTATGTCTTCCTTCAACCACACCAAGCCATCATCCTCCATTGCTCCCGGGGACTCAAGAGGAATTTGTTTCTCTGCTGTCATCTTCCCGTCTGGCTCAGCATAGGGTCACTTTGCCATTATGCAAATGGAGATAAAAGCAATTCTGACTGTCCAGGAGCTAATCTGACCGTTCTATTGTGTGGATGACCACATAAAAAGGCAATTTTAGTGTATTAATCATAGATTATTATAAACTATAAACTTAAGGGCAAGGAGTTTATTACAATGTATCTTTATTAAAACAAAAGGGTGTATAGTGTTCACAAACTGTGAAAATAGTGTAAGAACTGTACATTGTGAGCTCTGGTTATTTTTCTCTTGTACCATATAAAAATGTATAAAAATTATCAAAAAGCTAATGTGCAGGGATATTGCCTTATTTGTCTGTAAAAATGGAGCTCAGTAACATAACTGCTTCTTGGAGCTTTGGAATATTTTATCCTGTATTCTTGTTTGAATTCCTCCTCTATTTAAGATATATACATGGAATCGAAGTGTTTATGTAATAGTTCTATCCTTTTGCCTGCAGGTCAGTTGTAATAAATCTAGGATGTGATGATGACTTTGTAATTTGATTTTCTGAAGTTTCACCTTGAGAGGGGAAGATCAAGGAAATTGCCTTAAGTTTTCTGTACATTTCATGTTGGGAAAAATTATCTCCTTCCCAAAATGTTTATGACTTCCTTTTCTTTTACCTTCTCCTTGTGTTCTCTTTGCCTATCCTTGAAATCACAGATGTATCCGTGAAATACGGCTTTGCTTTCTGTTCGAGCAATCTCTTCAATTTTCTTTCTTGGTTGCTGTGACCTGCACAGCTCTTCATGCTAAAGGAAGGGGTGCAGGGTATGGTTCAACATGTGTCATGACACATAGGTGCAGCTTGGGTAGGCTGGTTTGGCCCTGTGTTTGTGTTGTGAGTCATGCTGTCTGCTCCTTGTCCTGTGGCTTTCATGTGAGCACAGACAGCAGATGCCAGGTTGAGTGTTAGCTTGTAATTCCTCCCTGCTATCTGAAAGAGGAGTAGAGGGAGATTTGTGGGTAAAAGAATTAAGGGGTGTCAGAACCGGGAGTTCTGTAGATGGGAGGACAGTAGAGATCAACAGAAAGTGATGGAAGGGCTGGGGTTATGCTTAGTGGTAGAGTGTTTGCCTAGCATGTATGAGGCGCTGGGTTCGATTCTTAACACCACATAAAAATAAATAAATATGGGTATTGTGTCTATCTACAACTAAAAATAGATTTAGAAAAAAAAAAGTGATGGGAGCCTGGAAATGATGGAGGAAGCACTTTGTGGCCCCATCTGTTATACTACCACAGGTCATTAATCGAATGTTGACTCACTTGTCTCATAATAGTATAACCCCTTGCCCTTTGTTTATGCCTACTTCTAACTGGATCTGCGAATATGGTAAGTATCCAACATTCTCCTACAGTGCCCTAAACCTTAGACTTCTCCTTAGAAGGGTGTGTCTGAAGGGATCCTGGCCTCTCCAGCTAAGCCTCAGCTACTAAGGGAAAGGATACCTCAGGGAGTTGCCATATCCAAGCTGCACCTGAGTGTGTGCAATACACTGACATTGAAGATGGATTATGCACTCCATATTTTATAGGACAGTACCTTGTAATTGTCCATTTCTGATCCTAAGAACAAGCTACCAAAATCAGGTGGTAAACCAAAACAAGATATAAAGAAGTAAAGTTCCAGTAGGGAACAGGACAGACTCAAATCTGAGACTAACACATGCCATAAAAAATTGTATTAATGTAAAAGCACTACCATTAAAGAAATGTTGGGACGTTGAGAAGTACGAGAGTGAACTATATAGTTGAGGGATACTGTGTTTCCAAATCTTACTAGGGCCTGCTTTGTTGTCCTGGAAATGGATTGAAGGCAGAGGTTCTGTGGGTCACAGTGCGCTTAGTATTCATATAAAGGCAGCTGTGTAGTTACCTGAGAACTAACCAGAGAAATGCTAGGTGCTAGTTCCTAATTGTCAAGTACGGTGCCTGAAAGCTCAGCATAGCATATTGTCTATGTTGAGTGGTAATGATATGTGGCAATCTCAGAAAAGGAACTTAAGGTTCTTTTCCTTAGTATTAAATGCCCTTTCATTCATTGGTACTGTCCATCTGTCTTAGCTGCAGATTAAAGAAAGGAGACACATGTCTTGAAAGTATTTTTGGGACGCTGGCTAACTATTCAGTTGTGAAGGCCCGGCAGTTGTTTTGTGTCTCCAGCTCTTGGCCAGGCTGTGTGTTCCATTCACACCCATCTTCTCTGTGAATATTGCTTGGGATGTGAAGAACCATCTAAAACTTTGGCCTTCAACTTGCTGAAGACAAGTTACCTTGCTAAATGGTGGAAGGAAATGTAAGCAGCAATAATAACTCTTTGGTTGCTCTGCAAGAAACACGTTGACATTAGCCTGTCATGTAGAAAAGACCTTTGGTATGTGAAACACTCAGCTTTAAACAGATTGAAGTGATATTTTTCTTAGTCCTGCTCGTCTTTTGCATAAATGAATATCCAGAAATTCTCATCTTAAATCTGGAAATCACGAGGATCAGTGGTGTAGTAACTATTTATAATAACATTTTAGATGATATACCCAAATATATTTGAATATAAAATGTGGTCCCGCTGTTTAAAATTGTCAATCTAGCATACAGGGACAGTTGTGTACTTGTAATGCAGGATAAATCAAATTCTTATCTGCATTTAAAATTTTCTGTAAATGCATTTTGCTGAAGAATTGTGTAGTAAGATTTTTAGTTTTTCATGGTACTCATACATAAATTTAATGTGTACACAACTCTTTGATGTAGATAGAAAAGAAAGGTATTGTTACCTGAGTCCTACATACATTTAACGGTACTAATTAGATAACTTACATGTGGCAGCATCAATAGGGTGTATAGAGTCCAGGGCTCCTGATGCTTTGTTAGGTTTTTCCCATAAAATTTGTCCTATTTGAAAATGTGATGAATTACAATTTTTGATTATAAAATGGTTAGATTTTTTTTTTCCCCTGAAAGCAAAAGTTCATTAGTACACATGATTCTTGCCTGCTTATTCCAGTCTGTGGAACCATTGGTCAGAAGTATTTTTTTTAATTCCTTTGGAATAATGCCTCTAGTACAATAGAAGCAATAGTACATAATTTTGAAGCAATAGTACATAATTATCTCTAGACACTTTTGATCCTGAATGTTATTTTACAACTTAATTTCTTTGTTCATAAGACTTGATCTCACTTCAACTTTTGTCCATTTCTAGACAGGAACTCTATTTTCAAAGCATACAAAAAGGCTTTGTTAAAAAAATAAAGAAGTATTAGACTTTGTCAGAATCAATGTTTGTTCCCTAAGAGGTCTAGACCTTTAAAAGTATAACTTCTGATAAGTTCTTTCTCTTTTACCATCTACCTCCAATTAGGAACCAAGTTCTTTTGATTATTTTCTTAAATTTTCTCTAGTTCCTTTTGTTCTTCTACTTTCATTCCACTCATTTTTCACCTAATATTTCTTCCTGATTGCTGGTCGTCTTTGCTTCTACTTTTGTTCCCCTTCAATATATCCCCACTACTGATCTTAGTATTTGTAAAGTGCTAATCATGGCCACCTTTTGCTTACAGTTCTCTAATGAGTCCCTGATATATGCAAAAAGAAACCAAACATCTACATTTCAGATGTTTAATATTATTTAATTCTCAACACATGGATAGCAACTATTATTTCCATTTTAATGATGAGGAAATGGGGTGACTGAGTTTACATGCCCTCTATTACACAGACGATAAAGAATCTAGAAGGGTCGTGAATGTGACCTGAGTCTGAAAATGTAGATAGGGTTATAATCATAAGGAATCATGCCAGGGATGTTCCATGCTGTCTCAAGTGCTGGAGAACCATATGGGATTTTAAGCAAGGGAGAGATAAAGTAGTAGAATTGCAAGCGGAGAAGAGAGACTTTCAGAGCCACTAAGGAATGAAATTAATTAAGTATGTTCTTGATCAAGTGTATGGGATGGGAGCCTGGAATGGTTTCTGGCTTGAGTGACTTGGGTTGTTTTATACCATCTGTTGCCCATTCACAGCCTTTTATGGTTTATCAAACCTGTTATGCTGTTGAAATTATTTTTGCTTATTTTTGAAAGCACCTATTGATCCCTTAAGACTTGGTTTAAATATCAAACTCACTGAAAAGGCTTTGCCCTGTTCTGTTGTCTGAGCTCAACTCAAGTTTTCTTATTGCATCTCCATGTGACACATTGAATCATGTTGAGTTACAGTGATTTGTCTTTTTTCCTTACCTAGCCATGAATTAATTTTAAGTCAGTCATAGATAACTTCAAGGGGTAGGGATCCGGTCATATGAATCTGCCAAGTCAGGATAGTGCTTTCCTGTTAAAAAGTACACACCTGATGCTATCACATTTACTGAAGACACTTTGTTCATGGGGGTGAGATGAATTTTTTCTAGAAGAATGCAAAATCAGTTAGATTTATATGCCCATGGCATATTTCTGATAGAAGAAAAGTGAATGTGACTTGTAGTTGGGGCTGTTCTACTATATAGTCTCAGATACCATGTAAACAAAAGTAGCCAACTCAGTTGCAGCCTTTAAGAGAGTCCTACTGACTTCTACGTCTGACAGGATGCTGGATGAGGTAGCATCATTTTACACATGGTCCCTGACTTGAAAGGTTCACCTCAGTGATTTTTCAACTTTACAGTTCTGTGAAAGTATACATATTCAGTAGAAACCTTTCTTTGAATTTTGACTTTTTTATCTTTTCCCAGGCTAGCAATGGATCTTCCACTGATAAGATTTGCTCTTCTTTTGTTAAATTTATTCCTAAGTATTTCATTTTATTTTTTAATGCTAATATGAACAGAATTGTTTTCCCAGTTTTATTTTTAGATGTTCATTATGGTACATAGAAGTACAATTGTTTTCTTCCCATAGATCTTGGATCCTGCAGCCCTGCCGAATTCAATTATTCTAATAGTTTTAAAACTAGATTATTTCATGTTTTCTTTGTATAAGATCATTTTATCTGCACATAGAAATAGTTTTTCTTCCATTTTAGTCTCTCTTACTGCTTTCTTTTGCATTATGCAAATATTTTAACTATAGCATTTAAATTTCTTTAAAGATTTTTTCAACATATCCTTTAGATTTTTGTGTGGTTGTTCTGGGGTTTACCATATACTTAACTTACCTAACGCAATTTCAGGTTTATGCTAACTTAACTTCAGTGATACACAGATGTGTTACTTTGATATAACTGTTGCCCTTTCTCTTCGTTTTGTGGTTTTGATACAACTCCTCCCTCAGACAGAGTCATGCAGTGCTTAAAGTCAGGGATATATTCTGAGAAATGCACCATTAGCCAATTTTGGGCTATACTTTTATACGGTTGACAGTGCAGTAGGTGGTAACTTTGTAACTAGTCCTTCTTCCCCAACCCCCTTCCCAAAAGTTTATTACTGTTATTTGCCTGTTTGATTTTCAGTGGTTCGCTAGATTATTTTAGGGACTTCTACTCTCTTCTTCTCATCCCCTCTCCCCATGGTTAAGCCTCTGATGTTGCTCCTTAAAGGTAGAACTTTTGAGCAAACCCACATTTAACTTGGGGGCACAGTGCAATTGGTAGGGCTATTATTAGGGCTATTTTTCTTTCTTTCTTTGACCACTTCCTGCTATCAAACTCTGCTGCCATCTGATGGCTTTATTGTTTCCAACAGTGCCCTGGGGTCATAAATTGTTCTAAAACTATTCCATCAAATTGTGGGTCCTTTGTAGGGATCCTGTGTAAAGGCCATGTTTGGTATTTTGATTCTAGGAAGGGTCCTTCCAGCTGGCTTTTTTCCTAGTTTGCTCCTGCAACTTCCTAGCCTAGAGTTATGAATTTACCTCATTTGCCTTTCATGCAACCTCCACTATTCTTGGGAGTGCCCTTAACCTTGAGCTTTTCTGTGCTGTGTTATAAGTTAGGTCACCTTCTTGGTGGTGGTGGTGGGGAGAACTATTTATTTTACACTCGTCTTTTCCTCCCAGGTAAAATCTCAAGAGCCAAGGGTTCTGGAGCTGAGGCTGAATAAAATGACAAACTTCTCTTTGAGAATGCCCTCCTCTTGGGAGTTAGACATTAAGTGGAGGTGGAAGCAGCAGTAGGAGTGCCACTTGTTGTAACTCAACATGATTCAATGTGTCACACGGATACACAATAAGAAAATGTGAGTTGAGCTCAGAGGACAGAACAGGCACAGGCTTTTCAGTGGGCAATTGTACTACACCTTCCCTGACTGATGAGTTGGGGAAGAGTCATCTTACCCAATGGGATCACTGTCTGATGAGTTGGGGATGAGTCATCAGGGTTCTGATGTTTTCAGGCACTGTGCCCAAGGCCATGTATCCATTCAGTTAGCACAAAAGGACAGAGCCGATACAAATTTCAGGAACAAGGTGATGCCTCTGTGGACCCACTTTCCTAGTGGAAAATAAACCACTGATCAAAGGGGGAGTCTATGCTTATATAGGTTACACTGATTGGTGACTTAATGAGCGTGTCAGTTTGGGCACTCCGGAATTTGGGATCTGTTTTACTGGGTGAGATTGGGGGAGTTTGGGGCCAGATGGGGGTCTGGGGAAAGATTTGTTTTTGGAAGGATCAATGCTTCAGCCTCTTCGCAGGAACTGTCCTTCTAGACCTGATGGCTGTCTCCACCTTGGGGCCTGTCTTAACAGTGGGAAAGAATGTATTGGGAAAGGATCAATGTATTGCCTTCTCCCTCTTCTCCTCTCCCCAGGCCACACTATTTTGGGGTTTGTTGTTTTCTATATCCAATACATTGCATGAGTGAGTGATGGTTGGAAGAAGAGAGCCCCCATCTCTTCATCACACTCAGCTGGGCCTGCGCCTCAGCAGCAGGTATCTCTTCCTGGGAAGAAAGCCTCCAAGTGGAAGCTGTGGGAGAGATGGAGCCCTACCTTCTGGGCTGTGACCGAGAGCCAGGGAGTCTCTGCCTCCCTGAATGGAGTGGAGGTGGGGAGGGATTCTGGTTCAAATACCACAAACTCTCACCTTTCTGCCATTTTGTAACTTTCATTGAGTAGATCTTTCTTCATAGGTCTTTGCTGTCAGGACCATTTCCAGAGGCTCCTTTTTAAAAAAATGACCGAGACCACCGGAGTTGTACTTCCTCAAGTTTGAATGTCAGAGAAGCACGCCAAAGCATAGAAAGCAGGTTTTATTTAAAAAGTAGTAACACAGGGGCTGGGGATGTGGCTCAAGCGGTAGCGCGCTTGCCTGGCATGCATGTGGCCCGGGTTCAATCCTCAGCACCACATACCAAGATGTTGTGTCCGCCGAAAACAAATAAGTATTGAAAAAAATTTTTTAAAAAAAGTAGTAACAGACTTCTCCTGGGAGGGAGAAGGGGGCATAGCTGGGTGGTATCCCAAGAAATGAGAGCATCTTGCCCCTTTTAAGCACTGTAGACTTTCTTTGTTCTCCTGCCCTTCTTCCCCCTTATCTCACTCCTTCACTCTTATGTGACTAGGCCCTGGGATGGCCCAAAGTGAGAAGCAGATGGGCAGGGGTAAGGGCCAAATGGGATGATCCAGGCAGGTACCAGCCCAGGGGGCATTAATTAGCAGCTACCTGTCTGCTCTGAGGTTGCTTCCTTAACAACCTCCTCCTTACAGTATAGGCCTGTAATCTCTGGAGACATTAACATTCCAGTCTTCCAGGTGCAGTCTCCAACTTCCCGACCCAAACCGGCCTCCATCTTCTGGCCTCCATCTTCATGACCCAATTACCTATCTACACTAACTGCCTGTCTTTAATTCTTGCCTAAGTACTTTTCATCAGTTTGACTAGAAAGTGGGTCAGTGGATCGCCTCACAATGCCAGGAGATGTTGATCTTATCATTTAAATTTTAGAGCAATCATATTGAGTTCTGTGAAGACTCTTAATTTTCATTGGCATTGTATTGGGTTTAATGATCAGTAATTCTCAAACTTTAGCATCCATCAGAATTACCTAGAGTAGAGGGATCTTTAAATTATGAATCGCTGGCCTTATCCTTAGAGTTTCTGATTTGGCAGGTCTGGATGGGGCCCAAGAATTCACATTTTTAACAAGTTTCCAGGTGATACTGATAATGCGAGAATGAACCACTTTGTGAATCACAAGGAGAGCTCAGTTTGGGAGGAATTCATCTCTTTACAGTACTGTGTTCTATCCAGGGGCATAGTCTGTCTTTCCATTCACTTAAGTCTTTTTTAATATCTCAAAATTTTATAATTTTTTTCCATAGAGGTCTATCACATTTTTATTGTAAGATTATTATGAGGTACTTGATATTATCTGATATTATTATGAACATGATCTCTATATTTTTTACTTATGTATAGAAATCAATATATTGATTATATTTTTATATTATATAATAATATATTGATATATTAATCTTAAAACTTAATACTTCCTAAACTCTCTTTGTCTCCTCTAATAACTAGCCTATAGTTTTGTTTTCAGTTTTCTACATAAGCGGTCATTCTATTTTGCAAATTTTTTTTTCCCTTCAGCCTCAATTTAATTTTTATTTTCTTATTAGTCTGGCTATTGTCTTCAATATCACAGTAAATAAAAGGTGATAACTGAAGCCTGGTGATCAAAGGACCCTAGTCTCCAAATATTCAGGATCTGTGCTCTGATTGCTTCTTACTACAGAGTTTCAAAGGCCGAGAGCTACTGTGCTTCTCCACTGTTGCAGCCCCTTCCCTCTACTGAAGTGACTTCCAGGCAATGAAAGGACCAATGGCCCCATCCTTTGTAGAATAAAATTAACTCAATATAGGAAAATCCATATATAAAAATATCTACAGTGAACATCAAACTCAATGGCAAAAGAGTGCAAGCTTTCCCGTTAGAATCAGAAACAAGGCAAGGTTGCCACTTTCCCTACTCCTGTTATGGTGCTGAGAGTTAGAGCCAGAGTAACCAGGCAGGGGGAAAAAAGGCATTCAAACCAGAAAGGGAGAAGTGAAGTAAAAATTATCTGTTTGCAAATGATACATTCTTATATGTACATAGAAAAATGTAAAGAGTTCACATAAAAGTTATTAAAACTAATAATTTATCAGAGTAGCAGAAAACAAAAATCAGATGCATTTCTGTACACCTACAATGAAATTTTTTTAAAAAATCGGTTTAATATAGCATCGAAAAGAAGAAAATACCTAAGGATTAACTAAGCCAAGGAGATGAGAGACTTGTATAATGAAAACTACAAATAATTGCTGAGCGAAAATAAACAATACATAACAACTGAAGCACATTTCATGATCATGTATCAGAACTCTTAATATTACTAAAATATCAATAGTCTCCCCAAATAATCTATAGATTCAGTGCTATCCCTATCAAAATCCCAAAGGCAATTTTTTTTTAAGGAAATAGAAAAACCCATCTTTAGACTCACGTACTCTCAAAAGACTCTGAATAACCGAAACAATCTGCTATAAAAGCCACCAAAACAGTGTCATACATACAGTCATAAAAATGGACATGTAGACTAATAGAATAGAATGGCTTGGATATAAACCACTGCACATACAGCTCAACGAGTTTTCATAAGATTGAAGAATATCTAGAATGAAAGGCAATTGGTGTAGAAGAGTCATTTACAGTCCTGCATCCTGGAGGGCTGACATGGAATTCCTTTATCCCCTTGCTGAATGCTCTGAAACTGCCTTGGATCCCAAGGAACCCTAATGTTTCTATCTCTGAGCCCCAGTGCCACCTGGCTCCCACTGCTCTCCCCCACCCTGCCCCCAGAACCCCTCATGGATCAGCACATGACCGGGTCCCCAGCCAGGGTGGTGAGTTCTCTTTTCCTTACACACTAAGGTCAACTAACAGACAAAGCAATCATTCTTTTCAAAATACCAAAACTACTTGTAGGGCTTCTGAGATGGCCAAGATGCAGGAAGCCCATGGCAGCCTGTCTCTTCCACAAACAACAACTCAACAATCCAGAAGAATGCAAGAAGCAAGTCCCCAAGGATGCTGGGAAGTGAGCAACAGCAGGTGGAAGGGGAAGAAGTCAACATGTGGAGATGTGACTATACTTTGTCAAATCTCACAAAAAGGGACTTTCATTAAAAATGAAAATTTAAAAATAAAGCAAGAAGTTGAACAGAATTGAAGTTCAAAAGATGTGGATTCCACGGGTCTTAGCTACTTATTAATTGCTGGCTCTTGGTCACTTAACTGAACTTCAAGAACAAAAATACTCCCCAGACTACCTGGAGATAAACAAATAAAGCAAGCCAATGGCTGTGCACCAACTGCACTATTAAACATGCTGACCTGAAATGTAGGCTCTCGCTTCATCTCATTGATTGTTTCTTACACTGAGAAGAAGCTTTTTAGTTTGAGTCCATCCCATTTATTAAGACTGGATTTTATGTCTTGTGCTTTAGGAGTCTTGTTAAGGAAGTTGGGGCCTAATCCAAATGATGGAGATTTGGGCCTAATTTTTCTTCCATAGGTACAAAATCTCTGGTTTAATTCCTAGGTCCTTGATCCACTTTGAGTTTTGTGCAGGGTGAGAGATAGGGGTTTAGTTTCATTTTGCTGCTTACCAATTTCCTGTTCTCCCAGCCTCATTTGTTGAAGAGGCTATCTTTTCTCCAATGTATATTTTTGGTGCCTTTGTCTAGTATGAGATAACTGTATTTATGTGGGTTTACTCTGTCTTCTATTCTGTACCATTGGTTTACATGACTATTTGGGTGTCAATACCATGCTGTTTTTGTTACTATAGCTTTGTAGTATAGTATAAGGTCTGATATTGTGATGTCTCTTGCTTCACTCTTCTTGCTAAGGATTGCTTTGGCTATTCTGGATCTCTTATTTTTCCAAATGAATTTCATAATTGATTTTTCTAGTTCTAAGGAATGATGTTTGGGATTTTAATTGGAATTTTATTGAATCTGTATAGCATTTTGGGTAGTATGGCCATTTTGACAATGTTAATTTTTCTTTTCCAAGAGCATAGCATGCTCTTGGAGATCTTTCCATCTTCTAAGTTCTTCTTCAATTTCTTTCTTTAGTGTTCTGTAGTTTTCATTGTAGAAGTTTTTCATTTCTTTCACTAAGTTGATTCTCAAGTATTTCATTTATTTTGAGGCTATTATGAATGGGGTAGTTTTCCTAGTTTCTCTTTCAGAGGATTCATCACTGATATAAAGAAATGCATTTGATTTACGGGTATTGATTTTTATATCCTGCTACTTTGCTGAATTCATTAATTAATTCCAGAAGTTTTCTGGTGGAGTTTTTTGGATCTTCTAAGTATAGAGTCATGTCGTCAACAAATAATGATAGTTTGAGTTCTTCTTTTCCTATTTGTATCCCTTTAATATCTTTCATATGTCTAATTGCTCTGGCTAGAGTTTCAAGGACTATGTTGAATAGAAGTGGTGAAAGAGAGCATCCCTGTTTTGTTCCAGTTTTTAGAGAAAATGCTTCCAATTTTTCTCCATTTAGAATGATGTTGGCCTTGAGTTTAGCATAGATAGCTTTTATAATTGTGAAGTATTTGGGAGCAAATTTTTGGCACATGCATGTCAGATAGAGCACTAATCTCCAGGATATATAAAGGACTCAAAAATCCATAACACCAAAACAACAAACAATCCAACCAATAAACGGGCTAAGGAGCTGAACAGACACTTATCAGGAGATGATATACATTCGATCAATAAATATATGAAAAAATGTTCAACATCTCTAGTAATTAGAGAAATGCAAATCAAAACTACTCTTAAGATTTGATCTCATGCCAGTCAGAATGGCAGTTATCAGGAATACAGACAACAATAAGCGTTGGAGAGGATGTGGGGAAATAAGTACACTCATACATTGCTGGTGGGACTGCAAATGGTGCAGCCATTATGGAGCGCAGTATGGAGATTCCTTAGAAAACTTGGAATGGAACCACCATTTGACTCAGCTATCCCACTCCTTGGTCTATTCTCTATACAAAGGACTTAAAATCAGCATACTACAGGGACACAGTCACATCAATGTTTATAGCAGCTCAATTCACAATAGCTAAACTGTGGAGCCAACCTAGATGTGGTGAAGGCATTCCTGCACCCGCTGTCTGACAGGGTCCCAGTGTTGGGGATGCTGTGGCAAGGCTGGAAACTGGAACCATGGGGAATGTTAAGTGTTTTGTTTATGATACTCATGGTATGGATAACAGGGCACATGCCAAGCAATAATAAAAGTATGTATTGCCTGAGATTGCAGGAAAATTCCCAGAATGAGACTAAGGATATAATTAAGAGATGTCCCCTGGGTGTGTTTCAATATCTCTCAGGAAACAAACAATGGTATTATTTCTCAAGCCTAAGCAACAAGAAATGTTTATTCCATGGCTAACAATTTACACGAAGCCTCCCTGTTCTAAAGCCACAACTTGTGCAACATACATTCCCCCTATCAACAGATCCTCCTTTGCCTTACACAGGAATTCATGATGAGAATGGCAAACCCATAGTTCGTATTAATGGCAAATGGGTTGAGGTGCAGAGCCTTCCCTTTAGTTAACGAATACAAAGACTTGGTGTGCTTTGACCAAGGATCAAAGAAACTCTTTAAGAAAGCGGTTAAATAGGTCATATGCAAAAAGGAAATTACCTTGGAGATTAAAAATAAAATAATGTGAAATTAACATAGATATATTTTAGAGGCACTTCAGAGTAGTAGGCTTTTAAGTAATAGGTTTTCACTATTTTAAGTGTGTTTTACTGGAATTTTAGATTAGAAGTAAGAAAGCTTACCAATAATCATAGGTTTTAACTTTAAAAGTTAAAGGTTAATGAAATAATTACAAGTATGCTTAAAAGTTAATAATAGGTCAGGAGACATGTAGTCTAGGTGCGTAGTTCAGCACCTAGTGATTGAGGTGAAAATGTAAAAGATTAATCATGATTGGCAAAGGAAATATTTAAAAAAATGTATTCAATATCTTATGTAATCAGTATATGACACAAAAAGATTGTAGGTCTTAAGAAGTTTCAGGGCTTGGGGTTTTCCATTAACTATCTCAAACACCTGCAAAAAAGGTATAAAAATAAAGGCCCCTCTAGGGGCAGCAGATTCTTCTTAAGGCTGCTTGTAACTTGTAACCTGTGTCTGTCCCATCTTCTCTTCTTCCACCAAAGCCGCTCATCCTTCAGGACCCCTGGATCCCTGCTGGGGCTGGACCCTGGCATAGATGCCCTTCAATAGATGAATGGATAAAGAAACTGTGGTATATATTCACAATGGAATGTTACCCAGTATTAAAAGAAAATAAATTATGGCATTTGCAGGTAAATGGATGGAGTTGGAGAATATCATGCTAAGCCAACCCTCCAAAACCAAAGGATAAATGTTCTTTCTGATACATGGATGCTGATCCATAATGGGGGGAGGAGGAGGATGGGAAAAGGTAGAAACTTTGGACAAAGGGGAGGGAGATGTGGGGAGGGAGCATGGGGGCAGGAAAGATGGTGGAATGAGATGGACATCATTGTGTACAACCAGAGAAATGAAAAGTTGTGCTGCAATTGTGCACAATGAATCAAAATGCATTTATCCAGGCTTACCCCTCTACAGAGACCTGACACAGAAGGGCTTCCTTGTGAAGGGCTCAGACTCTGGACAGACTGCCTGGGTTTAAATCCAGGATAAACACTTCCCCTGTCACCTTGAATCCTGTTTCCTCGCCTATAAGAGGCAGATAAAAAATACCTTATAGTGTTTGGGTTATGATTTACTGGCAAACAGCTTACCTCAGTGCCTGACACATGTTGAATGATTAGTAAACTCAATTCTTAATAACCTAACACATGTTGAATGATTAGTAAACTCAATTCTGAAAACTCAAGGTGTACATTCCAGTGATATTCATCCAATTGGCCACTTGGGGGAGCCATATAGCTATAAAACAAACATCTTCCAGGAAAGGAAGGTAGAGATTTTAGTAGCTCCTTGTTAAGATGGAAAGTTAGGAGTCCTCTAATTCTAGTGCTCGATTTCGCATATGAGGAAATAGAGGTTCGGAAAGGAGAAATGATTTGTTCACAGTCATACAAATAAATAGTAGTGAAATAAGAGCCTTTATTTCCCAATTTATAATCGAATGGCATAAGAATCAATATAGTTGCATTAGGTTCCAAACATGCTGTGTATCTCTTTACAGTTTTAAATAATCCTTCCCACTCTTCTCAACTCCTCTGATGATGTATTTGGGTAGTACTGTGTTTTATTTTTTGTTTTTGGTTATCAGAGACTGAACTCAGGGACACTCAACCACTGAGCCACATCCCCAGCCCTATTTTGTATTTTAGTTAGAGACAGGGTCTCACTGAGTTGCTTAGCACCTTGCTTTTGCTGACACTAGCTTTGAACTCATGATCCTCCTGCCTCAGCCACCCAAGCCACTGGGATTACAGGTGTACGCCACCGTGCCCAGCTTGGGTTGTACTTTTTATTTTGTTGAGTACCATGCTTAACAAATATTAGCTTCAAAGATATTGCTCATGAAATTCATTGCATTGATGTATATCCAGGGTTTATAAAACACAAGCTAACAAGCATTGCTTTCAAGAAATTTACAGGAATAAAGTAACCACACACACACACACTTCGTTGGTGATCACATTCAGTTTCAAAGTTTGAAATGTCACTTATTAGTAGATAATTCTCCAATTTCTATTTCTAGCTCAGTGTATCCCCAGTGCCCAGAAGGTAACCTAACAAATTGTAAGAATGAAACAATCCGCACTTCAAATGCTGATTGAGGTGGAAAGGGGTTCTTAGAAAAGAAGTACCATGATTTTGGGCTGCTTCTCCCTGTTTGATTTTGGGAAAGTTACTGCATCCCTCTTGGTGTAGATGAGAGCTTAGTCCATCTCCTGGTTTTATACATAAGGAGATCAGGGTCTCTGTTTTGCTTCAAAATGCTGATGCAATGAGCTAAGACCCTCTAGACATTGGATGTACAGCACTGAGGTTCTGAGGTCCTCATTTTTGAGGTAGGAGGTGATGAGTATAAGCTGATAAAGTCACTGGCCATGGGGCTGGGGTGGGATGTGACTAGGCAGCTAGCAAGCAAGTATGCAAGAAATGTCTGAGGGTGGTGTGAAGGCAGGTCAGACAGTGACAGAAGGGTCGGTGAAGGGTAGGGTGGAGAAGAAAACTACAAAAATAAAGCCATGTTTGGAGGAATAGTCTAAAGGCCAAAGTCCAAGCTCTGTAGTACCTAATTTAATGGGTAAATCAAAGATCATCTTGAGTGGGACAAGACTCAAGTCGAAGGTCAGGAAGATTATTGTATACAGGGTGGATTAAAGAGAAGTGAGTCTGGGTCCGGGAGCCAGTCAGAAGATTTTTACGCCTTGAAAGATAAAGACCTTGACTAGTGTGTGTGGCAATAGCACCAGAATTGGACACACATTTTCTTTGAGATAGATGACGAAGGAAATTTGGGATATGATGTGGCTATAGAAAGTTGGAGGGAGGGATACGGATGTTGCTCGGTGGTAGAGTGTTGGCTTGGCCTATCAGAGGCCCTGGGTTCCATGTCTAGCGTCAAGGGAGATATTGAGAGGCCCACGGACGTCAGTATTTTATAGGGGAGGAGACTTGGGTCTAGGTCTCTTTTTCTGGTTGTTCCCTAGCAAAGCATCAACGTCCCAGGAAATATTCTTCTCCATGTGGGAAGATCTTCTACTGTTTGAAGGCAAGAGGGAAGGAACCAGTGGCATCAGAAAAAGACTGAATAAATAGGCTGAGCCGACTGTAAGCAGGAGAGATTGTCCCTCCTCAGGAGAGAGAGTCCCATTTACCAAGACTGGAGGGGATGGGTGCAGCCCAGAGGAAGGCAAGGTAGAGATGGAGAAAAGCAAGGGAGTTTGGCAAGGTGGTATTTTGCAGGGAAGGAGCTGCAGTTATTTGGCAAGAGTGAGATCAGAGGCAGGAGAGAGAGAGAGAGTGGGGCTTCCAGAAAACAGGAGCAACTTGGCACAGGAGCGTGATGACAAGAGCATGTGCCTCTTGCTCAGCAGCCTTCCATGACTTCAGCATCCCCACATCTCCACATGACCTCATTCTCTTCCTGTTATGGTTTAGAGCTTTAATCCCTCCAAGAGCTTATGGGTTAGTCAAGCAGAAGTGTTCAGAGGGGGAAATGATTATGAGAGCTGAAACTTCATCAGTGGATTAATCCATTTGATGGATTAATAATTTGGATGGAGTACTAAGTGGTAGCTGCAGGCATGGTTGGAGGAAGGATGTCACTGGAATGGTGTGTTTGGGGATCCTATCCATCCTTGGCCCCTTCCTCTCTCTTTGTGCTTTCTGGTAGCTTTCCTCTGTCATGCCCTTCCGCCATGATGTGCTATCTCACCTCAGGCTCAGAGTAATGGAGTTGGCCAATTATGGACTGAAAACTCTGAAATGATTAGCCCCCAATAAGATTTTTCTCCTCTAAGTTATTCTTATTCAAATATTTTGGTCACAGCCATGAAAACCTGGAGAATACACTTCTCTTGCTTTATGTATGTGCTTGCATTTATCACAAAATGATATCATGCCATTTATTTGAGTACTCATTTACATCTCTTCCTTTTGGGAATGGAAGTGAAGGGCATCAAATGGGTGAATGAGGGCTGCACTGAAATTACAGGCCATGCAGTGAAGCCCAGGTGCCAACAGCATCTTGATCCCATGAGTCTGTCCATCTACTGACCCCACCTTCTTCTCATTATTCCTGGATCTTATGACTTTTTCACCTCCTGCTTAAAATCCACGCATCAGCCATCATTTTAATCATTTGCTTGCCCTTCTTCCTTACATGATTGTTCTTATTTATTTATTTATTTTGCAAAACCACAACTCTGATGTTGTTCACCTCTTTGCCCACTCTGCACCCACACTAAATGAAAAATATTGCATGAACTGCCCCCCCAACACTGCTGACTGCTCTCTCATTAAATTCATGACGGTTCACTCAAAGTAGGTATTCAGCGCTGCCATTGAAGCCATATTTAGACAGGCAGTCAGTATAGATAGGTAATTCAAGTCAGGTCAGATCAAGGAGGCCAATTTTGAGTGAGTCCAGCAAGTTGGAGACTGTCCCCTGAGGAATTGAAATGTCAGTTCCTTCAGAGCCCTTCCTCCACCCTTAGGAAGAACATCCCCCTGCTCCAACCTGTGGCTAAGGTAACCTGTCTCAGGAATTGCCCCTCCCTACAAAGAGCTATAAGGTTGTTAGGAAAAGATCAGTCCTAGGGAGAAATAAGGTGGACGATCCCAGGGCTCACACCAGTTGGGACACCCATGAATTCCCACCAGCCAGGTAGAGAGGTCTTGTTGAATACACAGGGGAATTATCAAAACAATCCTAAAGACCTACCTTGGTAAGGAGCTAAACCAGCCACCCAAGAAGTGCTTCTGTGGATCTATCTTAATGTAGAAACTTGCCCCAAATGTGTCAAATAGATTTTCAAATAAAATCCTGCCATAATGGAGCCTAACATTCTTTAAGAATTACAATAAAATCCAGCATATGACATGAAATTTACAAAGACTTATACCCACTAAAAAAAAAATGACAAGACTTGAAAATATCTGAGAACATATAACGTGTAATCTGGATACAGATAATAGCAATGACAGAGAAGAAAAAAATGGTAAAAACCACCATTGAACTATTGTAAATATGTTCATTAAATTCAAGGATGGAAAGGAGAATAAGAACATAAGAGATTAATGGGAGATATATTTATATCTATATATACAGATGTACTTATATCTCTATATAAGTATACATATATAATATATACATATATAAATATATATATATTTATAAATATATATTATAAATATGAAAGACCTAAATGGAACTTACAGAGATTAAAAAATACACCTTCTAAAATGAAAATCTCACTGCATGGAATAGGTAGCAGATACTAGAGGTAAAACGATTGAAGATGAAGACTTAAGGACACCAACTATCCAAAATGAAGAACACTAAGAAAAAAAGAAAAGCACAGAGATTTAGAGATGTATGGCACAAAATGAAGCTTTCTGGAAGAAAAATATATATTCGATGAATTAATGGCTGCCATTTCCCCCAAATATTTCAAAACTATAAACACAGAGAACAAAGATGATGGTAAGATGAAGATCTTCTTTCTCAGATAGTCAGAAGCTAAGGGGAGTGTCCACCAGCAGAGGGACACTGAGATTACAAAGACAGTTTTATAGTCAAAGGAAAATGACTATAAAATGAAGGGTGCCAGAAATAGTAAGTCTATCAATAAATAAAAAAAAGAAATCGACTATTTAAGACAAAAATCATGACAGTGTGTTCTCAGATTTGTAGCATAGGTGGAAGTAAGTTGTATGATGCTGGTAGCACAAATAATGGCAGAGGAGATAAATGGAAGTATATTGTGATTAGGTTCTTACATCACAGGTGAAATGGTATAAAATTATAAGTTGAAAATGGGGGCAGGATAGAGCTCAGTGGTAAAATGCTTGCCTAGCATGTGCAAAGCTCTGGGTTCAATCCCTAGCACCACCAGTTAATAAATGATATAAATAAGCCATAGAATAGCCAAAACTAGACAGTGGTGGGGATTAAATAGAAAATCGAAAATTACTCAATTATTTACAAAAGGAAGCCTTCAAAAATGGGAAAAGAAACCACAACCACACTTGGATGTGCCAAATAGAAAACAATTTGTTGATAAATTTAAATGTAACCATATCAATAATTACATTAAATATAAGTAAAACTAAACACTCAATTAAAAGGCAAAGACTGTTGGACAGAATAAAGAAAAAAGACACAATTAGATGATGTCTACAAAAGAGACCTCTAAATGGGAAGACACAGGAAGTTAAAAGCAGAAAGATAGCAAAAAGTATTACAACATACAACATAGACCTCATAATTAAGAATGTTACCCTAGTTAAAGTGGGATATTTTATAAATAGCAGAGGGGGTACATTCATTCAAGAGATATAATAATTCTAAATCGGATATACTTAAGAATAAAACTTCCATTACATGAAAAAAAACAGAAATTAAAAAAATAAGTAGGCAAATCCACAAAAATTTGCCCTGACATTTATAAAGTATTTCCCCTAGCCACAACTAAGTACATATTTATTCAAGTGGACATGGAGCAGTCAGCAAGTAAGATCATATGCTGGGCTGCAATGCAAGAGTTAATACCTTTCAAAGTGTGAAAATGATACAGGATATGTCCTCTGACATACCACAACAATCAATTAGCAATCAATAACAGAAAGATATCCAGGAATTTTAAAAAATATATTTGCAAATTAGTTAATACCTTTCAAAATAACCCAAAGTTCAAAGAAAAAAAATCACAAGGGAAATTAGAGAATACTTTGAACTGAATCTCGATGCAGTGTATCAAAACCTAAAGTATACAGCCAGGGGTCTGTTTCTCAGCTGGGGTTCTATGTGTGCACTTTTGGGTCTGACCTCAGGCAATAACACGGCTCTGGCTTGCAGAGCTCTGAGGAGAAGCTGACCTCCCAACTCCAGAGTTGGTGGAAGAGCCAGTTTTCTGGAGGTAAGTCAATTTCCATTCCTTCTCCTCTCCCTAAAGTCAGAGTTGGGGCTGAAAATCCTAATTCTACTCTAATGGTTGTTTTCTCTGGCAACCAACCCCCTTCTTCCAAGGGTCATTTCATTAGTATAAACTTAAGTATGATTGAAAGGAGTGTATTACGAACAAGTGTGTTCACCGTTTATGTCACTCAGAAAATCCCACGGATTTTAGGAGCTCTGTGCTAGGAACTGGAGATCTTGAGTATCACAAGTTATCTATCTTGTGTTTGTGTTGTTCATTCTTTTAATATGATGTGTAAACCTTAATTGAATGTTGGATGTTAAACTAGTCTTCACTGTGAGGACTTGACCAAGTTCCACTTGACCATGATATGTAATCATTTTTGTATGTTGCTAGATTTGGTTTGACACTATTTTTAGGTTTTTGTATTGCTAATCATCAAGAGACTTGATCTGTTGTGTTTCTGTTATCCCTTTATTTGGTTTTGGTATCAGGATAATACTGATTTCATTGAATGAATTAGGAAGTGTTCCTTACTGTTTTATTTATTTTTTTGGATGAACTTGCTAATTTTTAAAATTATTTGGTGGAATTTTTCAGTGAAATAATAGTGTCTTGATCTTCTTTTGTGGGACCTTTTTTGATCACTAATTCAGTCTCTTCACTATTCAAATTTATCACTTCTTCTTGTATGAGTTTATAGCATATATCTTTCTAATTTACCTAATTTTTTGGCATAGGCCTTTTATAATATTAACTTATAATCCTTCATATTTTGGTAATATCATGAGTGATGTTACTTCTTTTACTTCAGAGTTTAGAAAATCATGTCTTTTGTCTTTTTTTTTTTAATTGTTGTTTGTTCAAAACATTACATAGTTCTTGACATATCATATTTCACACTTTGATTCAAGTGGGTTATGAACTCCCATTTTTACCCCGTATACAGATTGCAGAATCATATCAGTTACACTTCCATTGATTTACATATTGCCATACTAGTGTCTGTTGTATTCTGCTGCCTTTCCTATCCTCTACTATCCCCCCTCCCCTCCCCTCCCCTCTTCTTTCTCTACCCCCTCTACTGTAATTCATTCCTCCCCCTTGTATTATTTTTCCCTTTCCCCTCACTTCCTCTTGTATATAATTTTGTATAACCCAACTCTTGGCCTCATTGATTTTCTCTATTTTTTTCTTGTTTCTCTTTTATTTATCTTTTCTCTAATCCTTATTATGTTCTTCTTTCTGTTTGTTTTGGGTTTAATTTGGTCTTATTTTTCTAATTCTTAAGGTAGAGACTCGGGGTATTGATTTGAGATGTTTCTTCTTTGAGAATAAAGACACTGATAGTTATAATTTTTCTCTCAGCTCTGCTTTAATTATATCCCATAAGTTGGGGTAAGTGGTGTTTTCTGTTTTCCTCCATTCTGAACTATTTTCTAATTTCTGTTCTGATTTCTTCTTAGACTCATTAGTCGTTTAAAATGGTATGCTGTTTGATTTCCACATATTTGTTAATTTTCCAGTTTTCCTAATGTTATTGATGTCTAGTTTTATTCCATTGTGGTTAGAGAACATGCTTGATATGGTTTCAATATTTTTAAACTTAGTGAAGCTTGCACTATAGCTCACCATATGGTCTATCCTGGAAAATGTTCTACCTGAATTTGAGAAAAATATGTTTTCTACTGCTGTTGAATGGAGCCATTCATCAATGTCTACTGGGTCTAGTTGATTTATAGTGTTGCTCAACTATTCTATAGTCTTATGGGTCTTCTAACTTTTTTTTTTTTGGTACTGGGGAATGAATCCAGAGGTGCTTAATCACTGATCCACACCCCACACCTCTTTTTGTATTTTGTTTAGAGACAGGGTCTCACTTAGTTACTTAGGGCCTTGCTAAGTTACTGAGGCTGGCTTTGAACTCCCACTCCTCCTGCCTCAGCCTCCTGAGCTGCTGGGATTACAGCCACCTCACCTGGCTTCTACCTATTTTTTTTTCCTGTATGGGAAGTGGGATATGGGAAGCTCCAACAATTATTATTTAATGGTCTATTTTTACCTTCAATTCCTGCAAGTTTTGCTTCATGTATTTTGGGGCTCTGTTAGGTGCATCACATATTTATAATGGTTGTATTTTCTGTTGGCTTGGGGCTTTTATTATTATGAAGTATCTTATTTTCTATCTTGAAACATTTTCTTGTTTTAGAGTCTATTTTGTCTGTCATTAGTCACTCGAGCTCTCCAGTGGTTGCTATTGCATAGCATGTCTAAAACTTTTTCATTTTTTTTCTTTCCTACTATTTGTACCTTTGAATCTAACGTATATTTCTTGTAGTTGAATCCTGTTTCTAAAAAAATCTAGCTGAATAATCTCTGTCTTTTGTTTGGTTTGCTTGATCCATTTTCTTATGATGCTCTCTTGCTAATAAAGTTTGTGACTTGTATACTGATTTTTTTGTCTATAATTTTAAGATATTTTCTTAAAGGTTGATTTAGGGCTACCATATGCTTATTGGCTTATGAGAACCTACCTCAGATTTATACTCTCTTCATTCCAGGGGTATATAGAAATGTCCATCTATGTATTCCTATTCCTGCTCACTGCTTCTTGGGCTACTGTTGTATATTAGTATGTTCATATATGCTACAAAGCCATCCATACATTACTTTAAATTATTGTTTTTATAATGTGTTTCTTTCAGAGAAGCCCAGAGACTTGGGAGAGTAAGTCTGTATTTATTGAGTTGGTTGTTATTTACCACTTATGCTTCTTTTCATTTCTTCCTGTGGATCCAAGTTATCATCTGTTGTCATTTCCTTAGTTCCATGCAGATTTGCTACCACCCTCTCCTTTATATTGTTGATGTCAAATATATTGCATTTCTGTATTTAACAAGTCTCAAAATACACACACACACACACACACACACACACACACACACAGTGTTTTGCAATTGTGTTTTGTTTGTTCATTTTTGTTTATTTTGATGCTGAAGGTGGAACGCAGGACTGGTCAGGCATGGCAAGTGCTGTACCACTGAGCTACACCCACAGCCCCTTACAATTGGTTTTAAGTCAGCTAAGGGAAGAAAGGAGAAGAAATGTACACTTATACTATATTTTTCATACTTGCTTACATAAATGATTGGAAATACTGTCTGGTGTCATTTTTCTCCCATCCTATAATGCTTCTTTCATAATTTCTTTTTTAAAAATATTTTTAGTTGTCAATGGAATTTTATTTTTATTTATTTAATGCAGTGCTGAGAATCGAACCCAGTGCCTTGCACATGGTAGGCAAGCGATCTACCACTGAGCCACCACCCCAGCCCCTCATAATTTCTTGTAAGGTGTACGTACTGAAAATGACTTGTTGTTTTTGCTTAACTCGAAGTGTCTGAATCTCTCCCTTTAAAAAGTTTTAAATTTTAATTTAAAAAATTATTATTTTTTAAATGCAGAATTATCCCTTGCTTGGAAGATTAGCTACTTGGATGTATTATTCTTAGTTGACAATCCTTTACTCAGTCCTTGGGATAGGATGAGCTTACTGCCTTTTGGTCACTGTTATTTCTGATTAGAAGTCAGTCATTAATCTTATTACAATACTTTTGTACGCAAGGAGATTTATTTTTCTCTTGTTGCTTGCAAGGTCATTTTTTCTGTCTTTCAACCTTGCTGGTTGTGATGAAGCTGATCATGAATGTTTTGTATTTATCCTACTTGGAGTTTGGTGAATTTCTTATGTATTAATTGTTTAAAAATTATATTGGGGGAGTTTGTAGTTGTTATTCTTTAAAATATTTTGTCTGGCCCTTCCACTCTGTTCTGTCTTTCTGGTACTACCATTAGGCATATATCAGTGTGCGTCATATCTCATTTTTCTCTGAAGTTCTGTTTTTTTTCCCTTGTCTTCTCTTTCTCATTTGTTGACTCTTTGTTCTTTCAGGTGAAATCTATAATTGAACCCCTCTGCAATTATTTATGTTTTTGGACACCAAAACCTCTGTTCAGTTATTTTATTGTCACTTCTATCTCTTGATAATCTCTAAGGAATGTGGCATTGTTACAATATCTTCCTTTAGTCCTTTAAGACCTGTTTTCTTTAGCCATGTGAACATATTAATAGTACAGGTTGAACATTCCTTGTCTGAATGCTTGGGGCCAGAAATGTTTTAGGTCTAAGTTTGTTTTTTTCTTTTTCTGTTTCTGGTATGTGTGTGTGTGTGTGTGTGTGTGTGTGTGAGAGAGAGAGAGAGAGAGAGAGAGAGAGAGAGAGAGACAGAGAGAGAGAGAGAGAGAGAGAGAGTACATGCATATATATGTATATATATTATGTATATATACATACACACAAATACTATATACACATAGAATACATTTAATTTATGTGGATGTGTGATTGTGTGTGTGTTTTATACACACAGGGAAAAGGTAATTTTATTCAATACTTTTAGTGTACCTGCACTTTGTGCTCCACCACATGAAGTCAGATGTGGAATTTTCCACTTTTGGAATCATGTCAGGGCCTCCAAAGTTTCATATTTTTAGAGTACTTGGGGTCTCAGATTTTCATACAGAGAAAGCTCGACCTGTAGTTTCTTTGAAGTCTTTACCTATTGACTAAGTCTCTATTTGGACTCCCTTCAAGGCAATTTCTGTTGTCTGTTTTTATTCCTGTATGTAGATCACACTTTCTTTTTCTTTTCTCCTTCAAACCTTTTTTTTTTGTTTGTTTACTTGAAAACTGGGCATTTCAGATAATATGTTAACAAAATACTGATTTTCCACCTCTAAGAGCTTTGTGGTAGTGTCTTTTCTTATTTGACGGTTTATTTGATGACTGGGGTTGGCTAGTTTAGTGACGTCTGTTTCCCATGCAGTGTGAAACCTCAGGTGGGTCTTGGGCACCCTCACTCCAGAATGACACAGAATGACAGTGATGTTAGTCAGGATCTTTTTTTTTTTCTTTTCTGATGTTCCTATAAATTTGGGGCATATAAATATATAAATATAATATATATTAATATATAATACATATTGACATATAATATATAGATATATAATATATATTATATGTCACTATATCAATAATATTATCAATAATATATTATCAATATATACCAATCAATACATATCAATAATATATTGATATATAATATATTGTATATGAATTATAAAATATAAAAATATGTATTATATATATTTAATATATAATGTGTATATATTTATTTATTTATATAAAGACTATTAGTCTTCTCTAATTCTGCTCTATTTATTGTTTCCAATAACGCCCTTGGGCATATACTGCTCCACAGTCTGATCCAATTAAAGTCAGACCTTTTGCAGGAATAAGCTTTTCATGCCAGATTTTGAGGCTTGTTTAAGTCCATGATGGCCCTTCTTTAGCAGTCTCCCCATCCTCCCTGGTCCTCTCTATTAAGCTTCTAGCTTATCTAATACTTTGCAGTCTTGCAGCTACAAGCCTCCTCTAATTGCTCACCAAAGAAATCTTTATTTGTTCATGAAAATGGCCTTAGGCTTGACCTCTCACAGCCTCTTCTGAAAATAAAGTCTTCTCAGGTGGGGGTGGAGCACAGCTCTCTGTTGTTATGGCCTGCCTCTCCCAGGAGGCAAAACCTCTGCACTGTGGGTCTGGAGCTGGACTGGCTTATGTCTTCATTTGTGTTGTTATAACAGAATACCAGTTTATAAGGAATATAAATTTATTTCTCACAGTTCTCCAGTTGAAGTCTTGAGCATCCAATATTAGGTGTCAATAAGTTTGGTGTCTGATAAGAACCTAGTATCTACTTCCAAGATGGCACCTTAGGTGCTGCAACCTCCAGAGAAGAATAATGTTCCTCATCTAGCAGAAGATCAGAAGACAGTAATTTGCAGGGCTTTATGCATAATGAAAATGCAGGGTCTCTTTCAAAATGAGCATTTTAAGAAGGAAACAGTAGAAAATTGAACCAAGTTGTGGGGGTCTTTCTCATTGCAGGGCTCTTTGCTCCCGCACAAGTCATATACCTGGGAAACCAACCTTGAAAGGATAAGCAAATAAATGAGTCAAATGTAATACTGTAAGTCATCCTCCACAAGGAAAGCCACGTATCTGTTGTTCACTCAGATGCAATGAGTGCATTTTCATATGCAATCAGAAAAGGAAGGGAGCTGGGGGTGGTGGTGCACACCTGTAATCCCAGGGGCTCCAAGAGGAGGCTGAGACTGGAGGATCTTGAGTTCAAAGCCAGCCTCAATAATGGTGGGCTGCTAAGCAACTCAGTGAGACCCTGTCTCTAAATAAAAAAAAAAATAGGGCTGGGGAAATGGGTCAGTGGTTGAGTGCCCAGGAGTTCAATACCCACCAAAAAAAAAAAAAAAAAAAAAAGAAGAAAAGGAGGGGAAGAGGGAAAGAGAGCAAGTGAGCCCATTCCTATGAACCCATATTATGATGGCTTCAATCCCCTTGGATAGGTGCGGCCCTCATGACACAATCACCTCCCACCAGGCCCCACCTCCCAACATTGTTACATTGGGGGTCAAGTTTCCAAGACATGAATTTTGGGGGACATATTCAAAACATGCCAGAGTAATCGTCTACTACTTTTGGAGTGAGATCCTTGCTCCAACTCAGCTCTGAGCATGGGTTGGGATCTCTGGTTTTCTTGGTTTTTGTTTTTTCACTACAGAAGTTTCTCTCTAGAGAGGAGGATAATCTGGACCAGGTGTTCTTGACTTATTTTGTCTGGGGGGGCACTTCCACTGCACACTTGCACTGTACGGATGTGTACCGCGTGAAGAAAGGCAGCCCCAGGTCTCTGAGTTTCATCCTCTTGCAATGGAGCTTGTGAACTATAAAGCTGCGGAGAGGGATGAGAACTGCTGATAACATGCTCCTGGGGCGAGGTTAGTGGGGTACGGGGTGGGGAACTACCTCCAGACTGAAGGCCAGAAGACTCTTCCTGGCTGCATCTGCCCAGAGTAGAGCTTCTGTCTTACTGAGCTGGAAAGAGGTGACATGTAAGCTAATGTAGTCAGCTTTTCCACAGCTGTGACTAAAATACCTGACAAGAACAATTTTAGAGGAGGAAAGGATTATTTGGGGGCTCACAGTTTCACAGGACTCAGTCCATAGACAGTAGTCTCCAGGTGAAGCAAAAGATCATGGTGGAAGATTATGGCGGAGGGAAGCAGCCTGATCCGACTCTACTCTCCAGGTACAAAATATGCATATCCTAAAGGCATTCCCCTGTACCCACTTTCTCCAGCCACAACCTATATGTCTTCAATTACCACTCAGTTAATTCCCATCAGGGGATTAACTCACTGATTGGGTTAAGGCTCTCATAAGCCAATCATTTCACCTCTGAGTGTTCTCGCATTGTCTCACACATTAATTTTGAGGGGGACACCTAATATTTAAATCAAAACATAAGGAGAGGATTGTAGTTCAAATACTCTACATATTATTTTGCAGAGGTCTAAATTTTTTTCAAGAAATGTTTGTCCATTTGCCATATGCCTTTAGAACAATTCCCCTAGACTTCGATTGGTTGATTATAAATTTCACTGTTTATGGACCTTGTCCTGGAGAGGAATATATTCTTAAGTTGCCCTTCCAGAGTACTCTTGAATGCCATTGAGTTTATGTGCTAGCCTTGTGAGACCAGGGCAAAGGACAGGCGACTGATTATCAAAGAAAAGAAAATGGGTAGATAGCCTTCCCCATCACCTGGTTGCTAACAAAGGCGACATTTTCCAACACAAGCAACCATCCCATGGACAGCTCTCTTCCGGCCTTTAGGTTTCCAAGGTTACATAAAAAGGGCAAGGCATCTCCTCTCCCTTGGGCACCAGCTCTGGACCTTCTCTCTGGAGAAGTCTTTCTCTCTCTCTGTTCTATTCTTTAAATAGACTTTTTGCTCTTGCCTTGGTGTTTCTCAGGTGTTCAGTCTTCAACACCAGGGGAACAGGGACCCAATCCCGATTTTCAAAACCCATTTCACTTGTTTCTGGGAATCTTGCTGCACCATGGCATTCCTTCATTCACTCCTCTTACTAATTATATAAGCATTCATTGCTCTGAGCTTTTTATGTATGTGACCTCAAATAACTGCCATTTTTCAACCTTTTCTCCCCCTCCCCCTCTCCTTCCTCCCCTCCCCCTCTCCTTCCTCCCCCTCTTCCTCCTTCTATCTCACTGAGACAAGGACTTCCCAGCCATGCAAAACAGTAGTGATTAGAGCAAATATATTTGCTACCTTATAAAAATGTCTTCAATAGGTATTTTCCTTGCTATAGATTTTTTATAGGTTAGATTTATCAATTTAGAACCCTCTTTTATATCTCTGCTTTATGAGAGTCTTCAATAAGAATGTGTGGAACTACAAATGCTTTCCATTATTTATCAAGATAATCATTTGAGTTTTCTGTGTTAATTTACTTTTGTGAGTTAGATTGACAGTTGTCTTGAAGTTGGGTCATCCACTAACGTCTGGGATAAAGACTATTTGATTTGATGAATCATTTAAAAATAGAGGATGGAAATAAATGTTGAAAATCTTATATTTTATTTCAAATTCTTGTTTACATTTTGTAAGTGAAATTGACGTATAATTTATTTTCTGTATTTTATTCCTGTTTGGTCTTGCTATGTAGGTAAATTCTTTTTTTTTTTTCATATAAGAGAACAGCCTTCCTTCTTCTTCTTTTATTTTCTGGTGGGGGGGCACAACTTGTATAAGATTTATTATTATGATGATGATGTGATAAGGGGGATCAGACCCAGGGCCTCATGCATAGTAGGCAATCACTTTACCACAGAGCCCTAGCCCCAACAGAAGCATTATTTTTAACTTGAGGGTTTGTTAGCACATCAGTAAAACCTACTAAATCTGGCTTTTAAGTGAGTGTGAGTGTGAAGTTTTTAGAGAAGGCTTACTACTACTTTCTAACTTTTTAAAGTATTACTAGTCAAAATAAACTGTTCTTTTGTATCAATTTTTGCATCTTATACTTTAAAATGAATTTATCTATTCGAATCTGGGTTTTCAAATTTGCCAACAATGACTTGATCATAATATTTCTTTAAAATTACTAAAATCTTACCCATACCTGTTGTTCCTTCCCCCCTTTGTATTATGTTGTTTACTTGCATTTTTGTTTTTCCTCTTGACTACTCTTTACCAAGTTCCATATTTTTAGTTTTTTCTGTGAATCAACTTTTTTGTTAATTTAATCATCTATTATTATTTTTTTGATCCTGTGTTTCGTTGATCCTTATTTTTAGTAGTTCTGTTCTCTTTTCATTTTTTTTTAAAGATTTTTCACTCATAATCCATTACTGACATCCAGGCAATAAGTTCATTAGACTCTTGTTTCCATGGATTTTTGAAGTCGTTTCCCTGGAATACTGAATTGTAAGAGTGCTCAGAGATGATCATCTATTTCTTTGATGGCAAATATTTGATGTGCTTATTCTGAACCCATTTTCCACATCTCTTATCCCCCACTGAGGTCGGAAGCATCCCTCATCCTCCCAACACGGCTGGAGACAGACAGCCCTATAGAGGAGGTTCCTTTGCCATCCATGATTGTGGAGTTCACATTGAAATCACCTAGGAGATTGCTAGAAATATAGACTCTTGGGCCCCACCCCAGACCAATTAAACTGTAATTTGTATGTTCATATCTTAGGATAAGTCATTTGAATATTAAAGTTTGAGAAGTACTTGGTCAGACACCTTTATTTTGTAGGTAAGAAAACCAAGCCAGAGAAGTAAGGTCATTAACTAAGGCTGTCCAAGAATGTGAAGGAGAAGGGAACGGGGTGGGGGAGGAGGGAGGAGGGAGGAGGGATGGGTGTACATGGTAGGAAATTAGGAAAAAAAAAACCGATTGAGTGGGTAGATGGGGGCTGGGGAGGCATTCTTTACACAGGGTATACTTCTTGTGGAGCCAAGTCCAGAGCATGCTCAATTGTCAGGAGACACTTGATTCACAATAATAGAAGTTTATCTCAGTGCCGTGGGTATCAGACTTGAACGACAGTCAGAAAACACTCAAATTTCAATCATCTCGAGTTCCTTCTCTGGCAGTGAGAGTAGCAGCAGTCACAAAGGCTATAAAATGGGAACATCTGCTTCCTGGCCCTGGAGGTGCCCAGATGTCACAACCCTGGGACCAGCTGCCTTTTGTAGCATGGATCTGTTAGACCTCCCACTTATCTGCAGGCCCCTGGACCGTGGCCTGCTGCCTTGAAGATGCAGTCATAAATCTGCAGTGACCCTAGGCTGTCTGCGCACGGAGCTCCTTTCCAGGAACTGCGGGGATTATTTATTGTGGCCCATAGAATTCTCTGTAAGGTTTCACCCTCAGATGTAGGAGATGCATGTTCTATTTCTGTTTGACATCTCATGTCAGAAGTGAGCCCTGGAAGAGGCGTAAGTAATTCCGCATTATATACAGAGGGTGAAGTTATGTGGTTATATATCAACAGCAGGCACTGGAAGTCCTTGGAAATCAGGAGAGTATAATTTTAGAATGAACGTAATGAAAATGTTAAAGAAGATCCATTTTTCTCCTCTACCTCTCAGATGTGCTAAAAATAATTGGGAGAATTTTCCAAGCCTGGATGAATGCTTTATGCCAGAGCTATCCCCTTTAGGAGGACATTGATTTGAGAGAGAACACCTCCAAGTCACCAGCCCTGACCTCTGTAGATTTCCCAAGACCTGAATTTCTAACTGCTTCTCAGACATTCCCAAGAGCGTCCCACTAATAGCACCCCAAGCTCAACACATTTGAAAACTGAACTCATTGTGTTCCTTCCAAATTCCACCTCCCCCTTTATTTCATGTCTAGGTTATTATTACCTCTCTGGCTCTAAGAAGTTGCCACTTTGATTTCTCATATTCTGCTCATCCCATCCACAGGTGGCTAGTTCCTGTCAATTCTGCCTCCAGAAAGGTTCTCAGACCCATACTCTCTCTTTTCCAATTGTAGCTGTCCTGATATAGTTCCTCATCTTTCATTTGGATTTCAGTTGTGACCCCCACCTACCTGAAAGGAATATATTCAGACTTGATGTCTGAACCCTTGGAGAGTACCACTTCTAATGTATGCCATGTTTTTTTCCCTGTGTTCCCCACAGTATTGCCAATAGTACCAGAATTCATTTGTACTTCCATGTTTTATGCCCTGGTTCCTTTATATATATATATATATATATATATATATATATATATATATATATATATATATATAACTTTTCTTCCACTTTGGCACTGTTATTAAGTAAAATAAGGGTACTTGAACACAAGTACTATGATATTACAATAGTTGGTCTGATAACCAAGGGAGTTACCTAGTATTTAATGGGTGGGTAGTATATACAGCATGGATACACTGGACAAAGGATGATTTTCATCCAAATGGAACAGGGCAAGACAGAATGGCTTGAATTTTTAAACTTGTTTATTCAATTGAAATATGACTTGTTTATTTCTGAAATTTCCTATTTAATATTTTCCAACCATGATTGACTTCAGGTAATTAAAACTTTGGAAATGGATAAAGGAGAATTGTTTTATTATGATGACTTCCAAAGGGCTTCCAGTCTCGGTCCCCGCCATCACCATGTTGACCTTCTGAAAGCTCCTAACAGAATGTATTTGTTGCTTCCTCAGAAACCTTCTCACTCAGGCAGAATAAGAGCTAGCATCAGAGCACCTTCCTGTGTCTTCCCTGTGAGCTGGCCCCATCTTCTCTGCTCCCTCTGTCCACATGTCCCTCCTTGCTCCTTTCCCATCCTCAACACACTCACACTTGTCTGGCATGACTAGTAGTCATGTAATTGTGTGTTGAAGGCTCTGAGCGAAGCAAGTTACATAGATGAACAAAGCTGACTCCATTTCTTGGGATGTATCTGTAGGTTCTTTGGAGTCTGCACCGATGATATTCACATTTTCACCCTGGGGCAAGCTTAGGGGTCTCTTATGTCCTCCTTTTCTTCCCAATTTGACTTAGCACTTATGTAAATGCAAAATTGCATGTCTACTTTGGAAGACAGATTGGCAAGTTCTTACAAAGTTAATCACTCCCCTGTCCCATCAACAGGTGAAAAGAAAACATACATCCACTCAAGGACCTGAACCCAACTGTTCACAGCAGTGTCCTTCATTACCAGAACCTACAACTATTCCCAGTGGACATCAGCATATGAACAGATGAACATCTGGGGCATATCCATTGCATGGCATACAACTCAGCCCTACAAAATAAACAAATTTTTAAAATGTACAAGAACACTGACAAATTTCAAAGGCATTATGCTAGAGAAAGAAGTCGGGACACAAAAGACTAAATACTGTATGATTCCATTTTGTATGACATTCTAAAAAACAAGCAAAACTAATGTGATGGTATGACATTCTAAAAAACAAGCAAAACTAATGTGATGGAAAACAAGCAGATCATTGGTTGTCTGGGGTTCAGGGTGGAGGGAGGGAATTTCAAAGGGGCATGAGGAAAAGTTTTGCAATAAAGCTCTATAATTTTATATTTTACATTTAGCTCTATGGTTCTTTGGAAGTTTAATTTTGTGTATGATGTGAGGTCAATTTTTTTTTTACATGTGGATATTATTTTCCCAGCATCATTTTGTTGAAAAGATTATCATTTCCCCAGATTCATTTGACCTTTTGTTAAAGATCTATTGGCCATATATATGTCTGTAGGCTGTAATTATTTTTAAAATGATAGATTTTATGTAAACTTATAATCTTAAAAAATCTGAATTTCCCTCTAGCTGCAGATTTCTGCTTTCTACATCATAGTTTCTTTTTCTTCTTCTTCTTTTTTTTTTTTTTGATGGTACTGGGGATTGAACCCAGGGCCTCATATATGCGAGGCAAGTGCTCTAGTACTGAGCTATAACCCCAGCCCACATCACAGCTTCTTTTTTTTTTTAATTTCTTTTTTTTTTAGAGAGAATGAGAGAGGAGAGAGAGAGAGAGAGAGAGAGAGAGAGAGAGAGAGAGAGAGAGAGAGAGAATTTTTAATATTTATTTTTTAGTTATCGGCAGACACAACATCTTTGTTTGTATGTGGTGCTGAGGATCGAACCCAGGCCGCACTCATGCCAGGCGAGCATGCTACCACTTGAGCCACATCCCCAGCCCCCACATCACAGCTTCTTAATAGTGATAACTACTAATAGTAAAAGCTACCATGTATTGATTACCTATCACCTATTTAGCACCATCACGGCATTTCTTTTTTACAAACATCCACGGATATAACTCTCACAATTACTCTGTGAAAATTCCTTCTATTATCTCATTTTATAGAGGAGGGAACTGAAGTTCTGTGACTTTTGATAATTTTACCTAAGTTCCAAAGCTAAAATAACAGAACTGGAATTTGGTCCAGGTGTTCAAGTTCTTTGTCTAAATTCTACAGTATACCAGCCTCTCCGACTCTCCCATTTCTGGTATATAGTAAGTGCTCAGCAAATATGAACTGAATCAGTGAAGATAATTATGTAGTACTTATAACATAGTAGGTATTATCATTGTTTGCCTGGTTATGGTTATGACTCGATGGTGTGCTTCTTTGTAGGCAAGGAAATGTGCTCTTTGATTCATTGTAGAACATTTAGTGAGCGAGATCTATAGAGTACAGGAAAGGGACCAGGGGAAGAAAAGAAAATACTAGGGAATGACATTGGTCAAATTTTATTGTTCTACTGCACACGTATGTGTGCGTAACGACGAATCCCACCATTATGTACGACTATAAGGCACCAGTGGAAAATATGGAAAAAAAACCCCAGCATTTAGTGAGACTTACTGTGATGTTAAAGCAGTGTGTCAGAAAGGAGGAAAACAAAGGTTAACACCTGGGTAGATGAAGAAATGAATGAACAAACGTATTGGCTTCAGTTGGTAGATTTTGTTCTCAAAAGCATTGACTTCCCTTAAAGCTTCCACTGCAGTTCAGATCTGGGGTGGAAAACCTGTTGCTTCACTGCCCCTTCTCATTTCTGATCTTCAGTTTAATGATCCATAGCGTGGGGCTAATAAAACTTTCCCTGTATACCTTTTAGGATTATTATGAAGCCAAAACAATGCCGTCCATGAAAGAATTTAGTGAATGTACAGAGCCAAGCAGACGGCAGAGACTATTACCTTGACTTGGAACTCGCTCCATGTCGTAGGAGGCCCAGTGTGCGATCTATCTGCTCATATATGTGGGTTGCAGCCTTTTTCGGGGGGCTGTAGGAGGATGGAGAGCAAATGTACAAATGGTGCATAAGAAGCCTTGAGGGTCAACGTCAACTCTGGCCTGGAAAATCATCGATGGATTTTGTGCTGACTTCAAGACACAGTGATGGTTTCTGTCTCTTCTGGCTTGTGGAGTGAAGATCATTCTCACCGGTTGTAGTACGAGATGAAGATGTGTTAGGTGCCTGAGGATCTGGTACTGCAGTCAACAGAGCAGGGCAAGGAGAAGACCCCGATGAAGAGGAGAGAGTAAGAGAAGCTCGGATGGAGGCTTTAAAGCTCTTTGGATTTTTGCATCAGTAGTCTGGTGACTTTTCTCTATCTTAGAAAGAGTATTTAAAAATATATATTTGTAATCTAATTCAATGCTATAAGTGTTTATTGAACACCTACTATGGTACATGTAGGTATAGGTGGAATATTTCTTATCCGAAATGCTTGGCATAGAAAGTGTTTCAGAATTTGCATTTTTTTTCAGATTTTGGAATATTTGTATATACATAAGGAGATATCCCGGGGAATGGGAGCTAAGTCCAAATAAAATTCATTTGTTCCATATATACCTTACACAGGTAGCCTGAAGATAATTTGATACAGTACTTTTTAGTGCGCTTGAGTTTGGACTGTGACCCACCATGTGGGGTCAGGTATAGAATCATGTCAGCGTTCACACTGTGTCAGATTTTGAAGCATTTTGGATTTCAAATTAGGAATGCTCAGCCTGTATCAACTACTGTGGGACCACCGTAAAGATGGACAAGACCCAACCCATATTCTCAGTGAAGAGTTGTGGCTGTGATTAATGGAGACACAGAGCAATATGACTTGTAAAGAAATGAACCCATTGAAGGTCACCTTCAAATTCTATGGGATTGCTTCGTTTGGGTTCCATCTTGATTTTGATTTAAAGTTCACTCCTTTAAAAGTGTTCTTGGCTTCCACAAGAAAACTTGCATCATGGGGCTTCAAGGGAAATATCTGATGCTTTGCTGAAGGTTCATGATATCCTGGAGGAGGCCTTAGCACTTTGAATTTCCCTAGAACTTTCTCCTTCCACAGACTGCTTGCTCCTCATCTCAGGCCCCTGCCCTGAGGCTCACCCCTCATGTATCCTTCTTATGTTGCTCTGCTCCATGACTTTTTTCCCCCTGTGGCAAATTTACTTCCTTCCACAGAAACCCTGGGTTCCAAGTGGGATCATCTCTCCTCCCAAGAATCCTTTTTTTCAATGCCAAGTGTCTTCTTTACAGGGAAGCTCTTCCTACAAAGGAGCCCTCAGTGAAGCACTATGAAGGGCTGGGGATATAGCTCAGGTGGTAGAGTGCTTGTCTCACATGTACAAGACCATTCAATCCCCAGCCCCACAGAAAAAGAAAAGCACTATGAAAACATACATGTGTAGAAATTATTAGTTGCCGTGGTCTGAATATTTGGTACCGCCCAAATTCTTATGCCGGGTCACTGTTTTAATCATTTTAGAGTAGCATAATTCAGAGTCATTCAGTACAATCATGATGATATGTCACCATCGTCACTAAGTCCAGAATAGTCTCATCTCTCCCAAAGAAGCTCAACACGCATCTAACAGTCGCTCCCCACTTAGTTTGCCCTTCAGCTACTGGCAATTTTGTTGACAAAACCGATTCCATGAATATAGCTATATGACCTGCGTCAGGACCAAAGCCTTTGAGTTTCAGTGGGCTCATATGTCTGCGTGGCTGCCATAGGGTTTTGGGACACACCTGTACCGCAGATGGCCCACAGTTTCCCTGTTGACGGACATTCAGTGTTTCCTGCTCTGGTTCCTTTGAGGATCCCGTTTGCATGTTCTCATGTTCTGCTGCTCTTTGTTTTTAAAGGTTAAGTCCCAGAGTGAAACTGCTTTGTCTTCTTCAATTTAACAGATATCGGAATATGACTTTCCCAAAGGGTTCATATGATATGTTTTTAATTTTTTTGGTGTGTGTCAGATGACATTTTATTCTCTGTTTATCCTAGATCATTCATCTTTCCGGTTCTGTCTCTGTTTGGTATCTTTGTTCTCACACACAGATGGTCCCCACATTAACATTTTTTTTTTGTTTATGATCATAGGAGAGGGTACCCTTACAACCCTTATAGTTTTACTTTCAACGCAGTATTCAATGAATTACATAAGGGAATCAACACTTTGTTATAAAATGGACTTTGTGGTGAATGATTGCACACACCTGTAGGCTAATGTAAGTATTCTGAGCGTATTTAAGGTGGGCCAGGCTGAGCTGTGATGGTCAGCAGGTCAGATTTCCCTCCCTATAACAGAATACGTCACTATATTTTCAACTTACGATGGCTTTATCAAGACATAACCCGGTTAAAGGTCATGTCAAGGAACATTTGTATTTGAACAGATCTGGGACCCCCTAAAGAGCTTGGGTCTAGGATGGACAAAGAGATACTACCCACAGGGAACAACATGCCCTCGGTGGTTCTGGAACTTTCTTTCCTCTCCTGAGGCAGATGTGGTTGGCAATGACAGTTTGATGATCTCCTTTTTGCCAGGTTTAACTGTGGAGATCTTTTCTATTTTTTCAGTAGCAATTAAATAGCTGGCTGGCCGCATTTTAATTCTTTTATAAGCAAGCTTTTTCTTTTAGAGCAATTTTTAAATTTACAGAAAAATGGTGAAGATCGTACAGAGAATTCCCATTTAACCTCACACCGAGTTCCCCCATTATTAATATCCTACTCTGGTGTAGTACATTGTTATAGTTAACAAATGGATATCAATACGTTATTGTTAGTCAAATTCACGCTTCATTCAGATTTCCTTTGTTTTCACCTAAGTTCTTTCTTTCTGTGCTGGGACCTCATGCAGGATACCCTAGTACATTGAGTTGTCATGTCATTTTAAG
The DNA here is from genome assembly GCF_052094955.1 of Ictidomys tridecemlineatus. Lineage (NCBI taxonomy): Eukaryota > Metazoa > Chordata > Mammalia > Rodentia > Sciuridae > Ictidomys > Ictidomys tridecemlineatus. The sequence continues at coordinate 55,894,188 of NC_135479.1, forward strand.
CTCCTCTGGGCCATGACAGTTTCCTAGAACTTATTTCCTTTATGCAGAATTTAAAATGACAATTTTTTTTCCTGTCTTTATGAAAATTACATGAAGTCCATAGATGAACCGTGCCCAGGATGATGGGAGAAGACTTATTTATTGGAAAACACAGCATTTGAGCTGGGGCTTCAGGGTGGCTTGGCAGGCAGACATGGGTGGGAAGAATCCAGGTCAAAGTGGCTCTGTGAGTGAAACTGACGTAATGGGAAGGAGCTGGGTGTGCTCAGGGAACCCAGATTAGTCTGGGACAGGGATGGGGGAGGTGGAGTGTGTGGGAGCCACCCAAGGGAGCTTCCAGGGCAGTGAGTGCCTGCTCAGGGCTCACAAGCATTTTAGTGGGAACGCCCACTTGCTTTCTCTACTTTTTCAGACATGACGAAGGAAATGGTTTACATTTCCCAGGTTTATATGCCCAACTCTGCGCCTGAGTAGGGTGTTCTGTTGGGTGAAAATTCCTTCCATGATGTACTCTGTTCTCACCTGTCTGGCTGATCAAGAGCCCAGTCTGTCTTTCACTCTGATTTGCAGACTTCTGGGACCTTTGTGGGGTTAAGAAGAGACACGGCTTTAACTCTTCCTGAGTAGACTTTCCAAAGTCATTAAAACGCACAGATTTACCAACATTCTATTCCAGTTGCTAAAAATATCCCACGGCCATTGGTTAGCTTGCAGTAATAGATATCCCACAGGCTAATTTAATCGTTGGCATCAGGCCACCGAGTGTCCAGACAGAGTCAGGATCAAACTGGGGGCTGCTAAATATAGAAATATAAATTTGGGTTTGTTGAGAAGGATTTGCAAACGGAACAGACACATGAGCCAGGACGCAAGCACGTTGGGTGGTACTGGACAGAGTACGGCTCTCAGGGGTCTCCCTCCTCCACTTGCTGTCTGCACCCCACGATGTGTTTTGCTTTTCAACTGGGAATGTGAGATGGGTCCCCGATTAACAGAGCACATCTGTGAAATAGTCTGGGCAGGCGATGGGTTCTTCTTGAAGGTTTAACACCATTTCCAGAGGTGTCCTCAATGACAGATCAGGTTCAGAGATGACAACTGCCCTCCTATCCCTGACACCCTTCACATGTGTCAGATTCCATCAATATCTGTACACATCTATCACCGCTCCTTGAAGCTACTGGAAACTTATGACTTCATGGTTCTTCCCCTCTCTTCAATTCAAATGTCACCTGCTCAGAGAAGTCTCACTGGAAGCCACATCTATAGCAGTTTATTTACAGCTCTGTCCTTCCCCTTCCCTGATTTATCTTCTTTGATATAACTCATTATTACACATTTCATAACATATTGTATGAATATTTGTTTGTTGCCTATCTCTTACACTCCGATATGCACTAATTAAGGGTGCCCAAAGAATGTTTGTTGAATGAACAAATGAATGAATAATAATTTTTGTCTATTCCCTACATATGGATGAAACTTGATTGACTGCAAATATGGCTGTAGGTTTGCAGGCAGATTCTATTTGAAATCCATATTCTTGTGGCTTTCAATACATTGATTATTCCTCCCGAAGGATCTTAACCCCACTTGTAAATGTGTGGGTGAAAGAAAGTGTAAGATACTAAGTGACACCAAGGATGAAAGTACATGAATGAAAGTACATGAATGAGTGTAAACAAAGAGACTCCAGTGCTGAAAAGAAATCTAGAACTGCTAGACCCTGAATGTGAAGTTTATGAAAATAACCACAATCAATGAAGTTAGCACATTTTCATTTTTATGTAGGCTGAAGAGCCATATATGATTCACTCAGTCCTGTGTCTAAAGAAACCTAAAAGAATTCCTTCCATAAGTAGCCATTCTGAATGCTGAGAAAGCCTAGTGTCCAAATTTCATTGGCAGAGATTTTTATTTCTTAAAGTTCTATGAAATGATGGTGCATCTTAGAATCAGCAAGTTGTTGAAGTTGATGCAGTCTAGGAAAATTCCTTTGAAGATCTGAGAGAACAGCATTGGGTGGGGCATCCCTAATCTGAAAACCCCAGATTAGAAATGCTCCCAAATCTCAAGATTTTTGAGCACTGACACAAAGCAACACGTGGAGGAGTTCTCAGTGGTGGGTTGCCATCAAAATGAATTAAATACTTTACTAAATTACTTTGAGGCTATTTGTATGATGTGTACATGAAACATCAATGAATTTCTTCTTTAGACTTGGATCCCATCTCCAAGATATCACTTATGTAGAGGCAGATATTTCTAAATTAAAAAAAAAATCCCAAATCCAAATTACTTCTGGTCTCAAGTAGGTTGAATGAGGGATGCTCAACCCATGTCAGGTGATGTGGACAAGTGCGTGGTGGTGGGGCAGCCAGTAGGGGGCAGGGTTGAGCATGGGGGTTGCAGCCCAGTGCACTCTGGGAAGGGACCCCTTCTCCAAGATTGAACTAATGGGCTATTTTCTGCAACATCAATGCATTGTCATCTTAACAGCCCTTTGTACAGTTCAAGTGTAAGAATTACTTTGCTACTGACATTGAGCAAAAACACATGGCAGATAGACACAATACTTACTCTCCAAATTACCCCCACATAAATAAATAGAAGAATGTTATAGGCACCCCCAGGGACATATATAGGGAAGAGGAAAAGGCAAGGGTGAGTTAAGATCTGTGGGCTGGGGAGAGGAGAGAGGTCAGTGAAAAGGCTGTTTAGCTCTCCAGGTCATACAGTATTTGCGAGCAGTAAATGAAATTGTCCAAATTTGTTTTCTCATGAAAATGTCAGCTGAAGAGTTTAAAGTGAGTAACTCTTTTCTTATGGCCTGAAAAAAAAGAAGCCCTTTTTATTTGGTTCCCCTTGAGACAAAAGAGGCTTTTTGTTCTTGTTCCATGTTTGCAGTTTGCTGGGACTTCTCAGTTTGCTTACACAGAGGGCTGATATAAATTTTCAGGGGGAAAGAGACTGGATGCCGCCATGTTTGTTTGGTTTAAGCGAGAGCTGTCACCGCCAACCTGCTGGGGGTTGGAAAGATGGGGTTCTCGCCCTCCCCTCCGTCTGGTCCCCAGGTGAGATCTGTGGCCTACAAATGGTTCTTTCCTTGCAAGACGTTTTAATAGGATGGAACATAAAAGGGATATGGCTACATAATTCTTGTTAATAAATGTCCTTTTTTAGTTACCTCATGTTAATTAATCTCTAAGTAAAGACAGTTGTCAGATTTGTTTGGGCTCAGGCCTGAAAATAACTTGCAGGTCTTCTTTGAATGCTTAGCTTGTCTCTTCTTTCTCCTTTGGCGGCTTCTTCTTGTCCCCCTCCCTTCCCTCCTCCCCCCCCCCATTCAGTTACAGTGATTTGATGCTCTTTTTGTACATACTGTATTTCTGTCTTAGGTGTTTTGTGTTTGCTTGTTTTTTGCAGTTCTGGTGAACAAACCCAGGGCCTCATGCATGCTAAACTGGTGCTCTATCACTGAGCTACACAGCCTTTGTTCCTTGTCTCTGATTTTGTAAGGAGAAAAAGATCCTTTTTAGTTAAATATTTTTTTCTTTTGGTACTAGTGATTGAACTCAGGGAATCTCTATCATTGAGTAAATGCCCGACCCATTTTATTTATTTATTTATTTTTAAATTTTGAGCTCATGAAGTTGGCCTTGAACTTGTGATCCTCCTATCTCCGCTTCCTGAATAGCTGGCATCACCGGAGGGAATCACCAAAGATTGGAGTCTTGGCAAGATCTGAAAACTGCTGGTGCACATCAAGACTTTCACCAATCAGAAAACTGAAGGTCATGGAGGTAAAAAGTGATTTGTCTAAGGTCATGAAGTTTCTCAGCCAGGGAGTTGGGACCAGGAATCCTGTCCTTTCCCTGATGCATCGTGTTGGGTAGAGAGAGGAACCACTCTTTTAGAGTACAGATAATGTGGACAGAAAGAAAGGCCCTGTCGTGGGTCCATCTCTTTGGGATGGAGAGCAAGAAGGCTCTATTGCAGCATCTCTTGGTGTTAGAAGGTTATCTCCATTGTGGTCACAGAGGAAAAGTCTTTCTTCTCTGGCAATTGGAAGAGAACATGTCACGTCTGCTATAGATTCTTCCACAGTTTGAGGTGTGGGGTTTCTTTCTGATTTCATTGCAAACAAAAGTTTCTTCTCTACTCTTTGGTTTATTATTGTTGTTGTTGGGTTTCTGGAAGGGTTTTTGGAAATGTGTACCAAGACTACCATATTTTATAGTAGTGTGAATTTAAACTTTAGAGCTGAGTTGTTTTTAGGCCTATCAATTTTAGAAAGTTTTTAGGTAAATCAACAGATGTAAATTAAATGTCCAATGTGTTTTTAAACAATTCTTTGTAGTTTTCATTATAACAGTAAAGATTGTTCGGACTGTTGTGGGAAGAGATTCTGGAAATCTGCCCCTGCTTTCTGTCGTTGGTATGACACTGGGAAAGACACTTATCTATTCTGTGCTTGGATTTCCTCATCTGTAAATTGCTGATGATACAGTACCTTTTGTATGTGGTTACTATGAAGATCAAGTGTGTCAATACATAGAGTGCCCAGCTCCCAAGATTCACTGTGCTTCAGCAATATCAACATTGGTATTTGTGTTAGTCAGCTTTTTGTTGCTGTGACTGAACACCCGAGAAAAAACAACTTAGAGGAGGAAGAGTTTATTTTAGCTCATGGTTTCAGAGGGTGAGTCCATGACTGACTGGCTCCATTGTTGGGTGAAACAGAGCACCATGTTGAAAGGGCATAGCGGAGGAAAGTTCCCAGATCATGACAGCTAGGAAACACTGAGAGAGAGAAGGAGAGTCTTGATATAAGATGTACTCCCCAAAGGCATGCCTCCAAGGACTGGCTCCTTCCAGTTAGATTCCACATCCTACAATTTGTACCACCTCCCAATAGGCCATTCAGCTGTGAATCCCTAATGGGTTGATCTACTGCTGACATCAGAGCCCTCAATGAGCCAGTTATTTCCTAAAATCTCTACCTGTGAACATGGCTGCATTGGGGACCAAGTGTTCAACACATGAGTCTTTAGGAGACACTTCATTTCCAAACCATAACAGTATAATTCAAACCATAACAGTATCTCTCAACAGTACTTCTCAAATTCTGGGAATTTCTTGTCCTAGATGTAAATATTGTCTTTTTGCTTCTATCTGCTATAGACTGAATGTTTCTATTAATTTTTCATTCATGTGTTGAATGAGATGGTATTTGGAGGTGGAGTCTTTGGGGGTGATTAGGTCATGAGTGGGGAGTTCTCATGGATGGGATTAGTGCCCCTATGAAAGGGATCCCAGAGAATTCCCTTGCCACTTCTAAAATGTAGGGGCACCATGAATAGTCAGCTGTTTATAAAACCATGATGCAGGTTATCATCAAGAAACAAATCTACCTGCACTTTGATCTTGGATTCTCAGCCTCTAGAACTCTTCTGAAATGAATTTATGTTGTTTATGACCCACCCATTCCATGGTATTTTTGTTATAGCAGCTTGAATAGACTAAGACATTGCCTACCGGACCTTCTCAGGACCCATAGCATCTCTATTCTATTTGCATTTTTTTTTCTCTCTAGAGGATCTTCTGGATAATTTCTTTAGTTGCAGCCCTCAATTCACTAACATTCTGTTCACTGTGCTTTGTAACCTGTCTTTGATGGAGACAACTTCCTGTACACAACAGTCTGCTCTGTAGTTGGGATATGTGGTTATTCAGCTATGTGGCTTTTCTCGGGCATCTCTGTAGCTGGTTGTGATCACAAGACTAATGGAAATAGAAGTGAGAATACCACTTTAACAGGACGCATGCACTTCTTGTACACTTTTTCTCCTTGTGAGCTGAACTAATGCTATCAAAGAATTGTCTGTGGAATATAGCAGGTTCACATTCTGTCCCCGGTTTGCAATCAGACAAATTGAAAAATGGGGAGGAAAACAGTGAACAATGTTATATCAGTTCAACATGGTTACAATACCCAGGTATCTAATTGTTTTTCTGGTAATTAATTTTATTAAGGTAATGGTTCAAAAAGGGTTAAACAGGCTGGGAATGTGGCTCCTTGGTAGACTGCTTGCCTAGCATTCACAAGGCCCTGGGTTCAATCCCTAGCACCACAAAAACAAAACCAAAACGGATTTAAAAAAAAAACAAAACCTGTCCTGTCACCTATGTCTGTGATCAGCTGAGATTAGCATTCAAGGGGATATTGGAGAAACACATGGAAGAAACCTGTGTCCTGAATGATCACCGGGGTCAGAGAGCTGTCTGACAACCTGCCATGTGCCCTTCTTTATTATCAGAGGGAAATAAATCAGAATTAAAGAAGAGACAAACTAAATAGCCATTTAACCTGTTGAATTATTGTTAGGCATTTTCTTGGGGCAATTAAATCTTACTTTCTCACAGCCCAATCCCATTTTCAAATTCCAATTAATATATATCTCATTTCTAGAAATTGTATTTGATTCAAATCTCTTTGCTTTAAAAAGATTCTCATTCCTTGATCACATTTGCAAGCCTCTGTTATTTTTTTTAATCCTTCAACATTGTTTAAAATAAAGTCTTGCTTAAGCACCAAAATATATCAGATAGGAACTTTCAAACTGAACTGCTAAATCTGCCATATGCAGATATTCATCAGTAATTTCTGAGAACTTGTTCTGCAATGCTTATCTATTTTCAATGATGCTGAGAATATGAAAGGATTATAAGAATGGATGAGAGAAGACTTTAGTGAGAAAGATCTCTTTAGGAAAACTGATACTGCAAACTCCATTCTTTCCCTGTCCTAAAAAAAGAATCTCACACCCAAGTTGTTGTTGTTGTTGTTGGTGGTGGTAGGAGAGTGGTAAAAGCAGACAACAGATATGTGGATAGAAATTGATTAATTAATTTAAAACTAGCTGAAAAATACCTTTATTTCTATTTTCTTTGATTGGGTGGGATACAGAAAAATCTTAAAAATTGGATGTATTATTACAAACTGGGTGCGTTAAAACCAACAGAAATTTATTTTCTCAACGTTCTAAAAGTCAGAAGTTTGAATTCAAGGTTTTAGCAGAGGTTTGCTCCCTTAGAATCCTCTAGGGAAGTGCTGTAGTTTGGATCTTGAATGTCCCCTCTAAGCCCATGTATTGAAGTATGGGTCTCCAGTCTGTGGAACTATTGACAGATGGTGGGACCGTTAAGAACCAGGGCTTGGTGGGAGGAAGTTCGGTCACTGAGGGTGTGCCCTTGACAGGAACATGGGGAACCTGACCCCTTGCTTTCTCTATCTTTGCTTTCCAACCACCATAAAGTGAGCAGCTCCACCATTGTGCGCTGCCCACCATGATATATTGGTCTCCATGATGGATCTGCTTACCCTCCCTTTCAGTCACACCTCAGCCGGCTGGGCAATCAAGGTCATAGCCTTGACCCTTCTTCCATAGTAGGTCCCTTTGGCCTTTTTTTGGTCCAGCTTACAATGAGCCCCTCATGTCAGAAGTCTTGTTTTCAAGTCTCTGTCCTCCTAACCTCTTGAATTCAGCCATCTGTGGGGTGTGGTCCTCTGGCCACTTGCTTCAGGGCTGATTCTGGGTCTTTCTCAGAGCTGGGAATCCCAGGGAAAACCCCTGGGGTGAGAAAGTTCTCATGTTGGACATGGAGATTTCCAGTAACTTTCCCTGGGGACCAGTATGGTGATTTGCTAAAGTACAGGGATCAGTGCTTGTGAAAGGGAAAGATACAGCTGCTGGAGAGAGATTTAATATTAGAAAACATTCATGCAGAGTGTATGCAATTTAACCAAGACTCGGAGTTCAAACTTCTTCCCCCAATCAATCCTTTGGTGTTTCTAGAAATTCACTAGTGTTTTAGAAAAAAACAATACCTTAAGCCTTTAACAGAGGTTAACCCAGGAGCCCTGTCTAGTTTACTAAAGATTTCCATCAGAATACACCCCCCAAGAAGAGGAGGACCATGTTTAGAGTTTGGGACTGAGCGTTAGGGAATTTGAAGTGTTTCAACTTTCTGCATTTTAGTTTCCTCATTTGCAAAAAGAAGGGGTGGGTGAGTCTACAAAGTCCTTTCACCTCTACCATTCCAATTATATATACAAATATTGATCAACAACTTTTAAAGTGCATCCAATACATTAAATATGTTAAATAGCTACATCCCGATCCAATACCTTTATACACTTTTATTGCCAGGAAAAAAAAATCCCATAACTTTCTATTTCTGTTAATAATACTCATTTTACCCAAATTTAGGAATGAAACAAATCTGCAGATTAGCTACAGAAAATAAAATATTAAAACTGTCTGACTCTGGAAAACTTAACACCCTCAATTAAAGTATATAAAATTCACATTTTTAGGGTTTTTTTCCCCCTAAATGCATGAGCCAGTCTAAAAATTATTTTTCAACTGAACACATTGTCCAGAGACAACTTGAACTATCCCGTTCAGAGGAGTGCAGCCAAAAAACGTCTTCCTCCCTATAAAGCAGTTCTCTAAATCAAGACCAACTTTTTAATGATTCAAAGTCAAAGAAGCATTTTGGATGCTACAAGGGAAAAAAAAAAGCACTCAGACATGAGATTATGTTTCCCATTTACCCTAATGAGGCTGAGGTTTAAAGTTTAGAAAAAGTGTTTCTCTTTGTGACTATAGGTCCATATGAATAGACCCCTTCCAAGTAGAGTGTCATGATAATATTTTCTGAATGTCACAGTGGTCTCTTATAAAACCATCTCTTGGTTTTGAAAACATTATATAATTAAAAAAAAACAGGGCTGGGGTTGTGGCGCAGTGGTAGAGCGCTTGCCTCTCATGTGTGAGACACTGGGTTCGATCCTCAGCACCACATAAAAATAAATAAAGATGTTGTGTTCATCAAGAAAAATAATATAAAAAATAGAAGATAAATTTATGTATACACACACACACACACACACACACACACACACACACACACACAGAGACTAACATTTTGGCCAGAAATGCGTGTCACCAGATTGGGACCCCGGAATGCACTGGTGGTTTGAAAGCAGAGGGAGTTGGCTGGTAGCTGTCAATGTTCATCATCGGTTATGCATTTGACATTCATTTCCCTTCTTCTCCCTTCCAAAAAAGTAGCTGAAGTTTCTTGGGGGAATCTCATGTCTGCATTTTGTGGCAGCCCTGTTTGAAGCTCTGTAGTTACGATCTCTGGATCTCTGCTTGGGGTAGGCAGGTCTAGGCAATCTCATCTCATTTGCATTAGCCAGACAATTTGTCTGAATATTTATGTCCCCTAAATTCATTTGCTGAAACTCTAACCCCCATGGGGATAGTAGTAAGAGATGAAGAGATGAAGCCTTTGGGAGATGATTTAATCACCAGAGAGGAGCCCTCATGAATGGAATTAGTGGCCTTGAGAAGGGGGCCCGAGAGACCCCTCACACTTTCCACCCTGTGAGGACACAGGGAGAAGGCACCGTCTTTGAATAAGTAAAAAAGCCCTCCCCATACATCAAGTTTTTGGGCACCTTGTTCTAGGATTTCCTAGACTCCAGAGTGTAATCAATACATTTCCATTGTTTAGAACTCCCCAGTCTATGGTATTTTGTTATAATGGCCTGGGTGGACGAAGACCTAGCTGGTGGCTTTCCTCTGGCCTCAGGGATGCGTGCAGAGTGCTTGGGTACTATGAAAGCCAGTATTTTTGTGCAAAGTGGCTCTTTGTCGATGTGAAAGAGGAAGCATAAAGCCCTAGTTTTTGCTCTAGTGGTCCCATTACCATTCCAAGAGAAGCAAAACTGATATGAGCGAAGATGGGGGAAAAAATGATCCAATTGTTGAGAAATCTTGTAGTGAGAATGGGGGACAGTGAAAGCGAGGGAGAAGACAGAGAGTAAATAGAAAGAAACAATAAATAGATGAGGTTAGCACACCAAAAAATTAAATCAGGTGGTAAGATGGTCAGGGAGGAGAGAATTTCCCTGCCTTGGATGGGATAGGCAGGGATAGGTGTTCTTCGGCTTCACCATGGAAGTCTGGGACCTGAGCAGGAGGGATTTCCCACTCATGAGGGGATCTCCTGTGTGTCTTCACTGCCGATTTCCAGCTGCATACAATTTGCACATGCCAATTCCTTGTGACTCTGTGCACCGGATCCCCTCGTATCTTTCCTGACTTCAAGTACTGTGGACTCTGGGCAGTGTCTTGCTCACATTCAGTAGACCACAGTTTCCATTTTTATGGTCTACTGCAAAGGGGGGGGGTCATGAATATACAAAAAATCCCTCCTTCACTCCTCCTGCGACTGTGTCTGTTGGGAGAGAGGGAAGGAGACTTTCACCTTGAAGCTTCCCCGCCTGGCAGACCTGCCAAGGAATGTACTCTGGGGTGGAGGAATGTCCACAGCTGTGTGGACGGTGGTGTTCCGATGGCCAGGTCCCAAGTGATGCTTTTGGCCCATGGGGAATACTTGGCCTTTGCAGGAAGGTCAAGGAAACCTAGGAAAAAATGATGGAGGGGATGAAGGCGAGTATGGCGGCAAAATATGAGAAGAATGGGGACAATTTCTCCTTGAGGAGAGGCAGACAGCTCACGCAGGAACCTGATTTTGAGGGAGATTCTTTCTCTTTCTGGGGCTTCGTCTGTTCATCTGGGTCACGAAGTAGATTAACTTCATGGTCCCATACAGTTGCTTTCAGCCTAAATTGTGTACTTTGGGGAATAAATTTTACGCGTATTAAAGAGTTATTTAGGCAGAAGATGGGGGTGTCTGTTTTTCAACTCTATTGCAACAAAAGAAGACAATATGACACCCGAGGCAGAGGTTTGACCCTATAGAGAAAGAAATGAATTACAGTAGATGGGGTAGAGAGAGAAGATGTGAGGGAAGGGGACGGGGGAGAGTAGGGGATAGGAAAGGTAGCAGAATACAACAGTTACTAATAGGGCATTATGTAAAATTGTGGATGTGTAACCGACGTGATTCTGCAATCTGCATTTGGGGTAAAAATTAGGAGTTCATAACCCACTTCAATCTAATGTATGAAATATGATATGTCAAGAGCTTTGTAATGTTGTGAACAACCAATAAAAAAAGAAAAAAAGAAAAAAATTTCCAGTTTCTTGGAAATTTATAAGAAAATAATACATTGTTATTTGGGGGATACTCCCTAAAAATGTGAATTTGAATTGCATGGAGTTCACTATGTTAAAATATAAATACCAGGTCCTAAATTCTAAAAAGTGTTCTTATACCCTAATAGGGAGGACTGGGGTGACTTCCTCTAACATGTAATTTTAGTAGTATTTTTTTTTTAAAAAATAAGCAAAGAATCTGATGCAATACATATAGCATGTCCAAAACAGGCCAGTCCCATTGTTCCCATTTTCTGGAAGGGGAAATAAGGGAGAGTGATCACAGATCCTCTCTAAGGCCACATGGCTAGTGAGTGGAAAGTTCAAGATTTGAACATAGTCTAGCTCTGGAAACTGTGGAAGACCCAACTTTGGGTTTTATGTAACAGCAAAGGAGCATCACTTAAAGGTTTCCAGCCAGGGAGTGACATGACAGAGAGCTTTTAAATAAAGTTCTCGATCTCCATTGTGATCATCTTTCTGTCTGGCAGAACTTCAAGGGTAGGTGTCCCCAGCCAGGCAAGGGCATTCAAGACAGGCTTTTGAGGGTTTTGAGGAGACTCTGACAGAGTCCAGAGTTTCATCTGGCTTTGACGTTGCCTCTTAAACTTTGTCTCCATCTAAGCTGCCCCGACCAAAAGATGAGTTGGTTGGAGGCAGGTAGCATGTGTGTAGAAAAGCAAAATGGAGAGGAAGAGATGGACCTAAAGATCACGAGCAAGAGGACCATGTGTCTATCCACTGCTGGCCTGTGGGTCTGGGGATCCTGGCAGCCACTGATGAATCCTTTGGTGTCGCTGGAGATGGTCAGATCTCATGAACTGTCGGGATGTGATCTCACACCGATCACATCCATCTGGCCGATATCTGGGTGTATCTGCCTATGTCGTCCAAGCTCATCAGAACAAAAGAAAAGACCACATGCAGCCTTCCCAGATGCACCTATAGGGCTTCTCACCTGTGTGTTTGTGCTGGTGACTCGCAAGGTGAGGGCGCTTGGTGTAAGCTTTTCCACAGTACTTATACCGACCGCCCTAAGGCCTTGAAAGTGGGTATTTTCTCCTGGGTGCCCCTTTCTGGACACTAGAGTTCTCTGCTCTCCTTGGAGCCTGGGTGGGCTGCTTCCTGGCAGTCTGACAGATCCGCAAAAGAGTCACAGGATTCTAAAGTGGGTGAAGACTGGACCTATCTGAGGGCATCCCAAGGTCATAGGATCTCTAGGTGGCAACATGTCAACCATGAAGCACAGCCTGGGTCTCAGTGGAGGGCATGTTTGGGGCCCATAACACTTTAGGAGGGTCTGATAGAAGGTAGATCAGAATAAGGCATTGTTGGGGCACTGGTGTGGGACAGTGAGATGCCACTTGAAACTGAGATTGGCAGCCTGTCGAGGGGGGTATCTTTAGATTTCACTGAGGTCCTGGCCATTCCTGGAATAATGGGGTCGCCTAATGCTGATATCATCTAGGGTTCCTTGCACATCACCATCCATGGCTGGGAGGGAGAGACTCCCTGACAGTAAGTCATCTGGGAAGGGTCAAGAGCCACTTGGTGCTCAGGTAGTAACACACTAAACTTTGACCCCACTTCACCCATGTTTTGCCTGGGTGCCTCAGCAGACACCAAAAAGGTCCCCAACATCTCTGTGCCCTGAGGAAAGGTATTGAGTGTCTGGTGGGCCGTGGTTCCAAGAGGCGAGCACTCCATTACTTCTGTGTTGAGAGCCATAGCTGAAGGGGCCCCAGCAAACTTCCAGCTGCCAGCAAACTTCCAGCTGTCAGCAACCTTTTAGACTGCCAGCTGATGATTGGCTCACAGCGGCCCCAGTAACATCTAGCTGATTGGCTCTTCTGCGGTGATGCTCATTGAGGGACTTCTTTGGCTCCGCCCACTTGACCCAGCCAATCGGCCTCAAGAGCAGGAGGATTGTGGGAGGTGGAGAGGCTTGTGGTTTGGAGGGAGAGGCTTGGGGGAAGCTGGTGGTGGCAGTTGGGCTCTGAGGGTTTTTCCTGAGGAGCTGTTTTGTTTGGCCTGTGTGGTTCTAAAAATAAAGTTCGTTTCTTTTGACAAGTGGCTCCTGAATCATGCCCAGCCAGACTGTGGCACTTCTAGAAGACACAGACGTATCCAAGATGGACGTTGCTTTCTCGTTGTCCAGTGCGTAGTCTGCCATCCTCTCAGCTCCTCAGCCTCCTGCTCTGTTAGTAGGAAATTTTAGCCACATGAATTCCTTGTGAAGAGGGGATGGCTTCTAAAAAAATAAGAAAGGTTTATAGTTCTGAGGTGGACAAAGAAAAAAAATTGGAGAGTATTAATTTTTATTTATTATTATTATTATAAAACAATGCTCTAAGCTTTAAAAAAATTATGGTAATCAGAATAGTGGACCTTCCACTGCTCATCATGTCCAAGTTCCAATTCCAGAAGCCTGGGAATATGTTCCTCTCATGGCAAAAAAAAAGAGTTTGCAATGGGATCAAACTAAAGGTTTTGAGATATGATTATTCTGAGTTATCCAGATGGGTTCTGTATCATCACAAAAGCCCTTAAAGGATGTAAGAGGGATATAGGAAGATCAAGAAAGATACATGACAATGGAAACAGGTTGGGGGAATGTAATCACTAGAAGAGGCATTAGCTGGGGGATTCAGGGATGTTCTAGAACTTAGAAAAGACAATGATATGGAATGTCCCTCAGAGCCCCCGGTGATGTTGGTCTAGTGAACCTGTTTCAGATTTCCAACCTCCAACACTGACAGATAATAAATGTTTGTTGTTTTAAGGCATTAAAACTGTGATCATTTGTTACAGCAGCAATAGGAAACTAATACATAGAGAGAAGGCAAAATGAATTGATGTAAAAAAAAAACACTTAAGAACAGGAGCAGGAGAGGTAAGATAAACTGGAAACAAGAAACACAGAGCCAGACTTGTAGAGACTGGTGTTGGTGGATGCTGCATACCCTTATTGCAGTGTCTCCTGGGAATCTGCAGAATGTAGGCATAGAAGGAACCAGGAGAGAGAGAGAGAGAGAGAGAGAGAGAGAGAGAGAGAGAGAGAGAGAGAGAGAGAGAGAGAGAGAGAGAGAGAGATTGGCCCAAGGACAGACAGAACAGCATCTCCTTCCTAGATGGCTCAGCCTGCATCCCTCTTAAGGCAGATTCTGAGATAAAGCCTTCTGTGTGATGAACAGGAGGATGAGACAGGGCAGGAGGGAGAGCTGGTCCTACTATGTGTCATTGAGGTGCTGCAGGTGGCTGGTGCCTGCCAGGGCAAGTATGTAGCCATGCAGGTCCAGTGAGAAACCTCTTGTTTCTGGTCCAGGCACAGCCTCCAAACAGTGTTCTGCTCCTTTGATTCATTTGAATTCACTAGTTGCTTCTTCAGTATCTGACTCACATTCTCACATTGGGTAACAGTGATCTCCACCAAATAATCACATGCACATCCACTATGAGTTTCTGAGGGTTGTGTGAAGGTAAAAGGCCATTCGGGAGAAAGTCTATCCTGGCTGAGTCGTGATGCACCAGGAGACTAAAAAGTGGGAGGAAGAAAAAGATGGGTTCACACAGAAGGTAGGTGGTCTCTCCCAATTTTATCTTTTTGTAGAGGCTTTGGTGGCAGCTGGCATGCTGGTGGCAGCTGGCATGCCCTGAGTATTATAACTGTGTGGCTGCCACCATTGGAATCCTGGCCTCCATCTATTCTGCTTTCTTCTGAAGGAATCCTCCTCCCTGGAGAGCTTATGTGACTCAAGAGAATAGGGAACAACCCGCAGACATTCAGGGAATGCTATTGGACTCACTGACATGAGGGGACAGTCCTGATTCTAATTCAGGCACTAGCTGCCCCCTTGTGTCCCCTGTCCCTTCTCACTATTGTGACATTTTTAATCATTTCATCATACTCATGTCACTAAACAACTCATTCCCTATGAACAGCAATGAAAGTTATCTGGACATATTTGGGATTTTGCTTCCAATTCAGATATATGAATGCCAATGAACACACACACACACACACACACACACACACACACACACACACACACACTCTCCCAAACCAGCCACATATATGATTTATTTATTTATTTTTTGGTACCAGGAATTGAACTTAGGGGCACTTAACTACTGCCTCTTTTGTGTTTTATTCAGAGACAGGGTCTCTCTGAGTTGCTTAGGGCCTCCCCAAATTGCCAAGGCCGGTTTTGAACTATGATCCTCCTGCCTCAGCCTCCCGAGCCACTGGGATTACAGGCATGTGCCACTGCGCCCAACAATATTTTTTCAGTGAGGTCTTTCTTGAATCCTATTTTCTTTTACTGATCTCTCGGTGTTTTAAAACACATGCCCATGAACATAGGAAAGTCCCCAGATGAGTGTGAACACTCCAAACTGCTTGGCATCAGAGATCTTACTTAGACTCCTCTGTGTCTCTTTTTTTTTTTTTACAGGTTTTTAAAAATAGCCTCTGTGTCACCTTGGGTTATTGGGAGTAGGAATCAGCATTTATAGGCAGGGAAAATGCCAATATTGCATGCATTTTATTGGCCATTTAGAGGAAAGGAGGAAAGGGAGACCCAAAGGGGATACAGATCTCTCCTAATGGCCTCATTCATCTGTGGGTAAGGGAATGCAAGATGTGTCCTACTTCTATTACAAGAACCACAAATGGGAGAAGTTTTGATCTCCCTCAAAGCCTCACCGTGGAAAGTCAGGACTCTTAGGAAGTAGCTGCACCCCCAGCTCTATGGGGAGCGGTTCTAGGGTCTAGCCTGTGACATTGCATGGTGTTCTCATTTTGTATTCTGTTAAGGTAGAGACAATGCTGTGAATTCACTTGCTTTTTTATTTTCCTCTTGCTGGGCTTACAGGAAGATTGTACTTCCAGTCTCCCTTGCAGTTGAGTTCATGTGACTAATTCTGGCCAAAGACACATGTGTCTTTTCCAGCCTGAAACAGGGGTGAGTGGGAATGAGGTCTCCAGGTTTTCTTGGTCCCTTGTTGTAGTGACCTTGAATGCTCTATTAAGTGGAGACCTCAGATTACAATATGACAGAGCCTCTCTGGAACTGCATCTCTGCAAGACGGCGTGGTACAAAGCCCCCCACTAGCCCATTTTGGAGGAGCAGCATGAGGGACAAATAAATCTTCCTTGGGCAAAACCATGGAGATTTTGAGATTTACTTATTACTTCAGCATAATTGTGCTTATCCGGACTAACATTAACGAGAGCTCATGTGGTTGTTCTTTTTAAAATTCTTGTGATTTATTGATGGTGAGTACATTTATACCCCTCTCTTCTAGCTACTTTGGGATATATAATGCATCATTTTAACTACATCCATCCGATGCTCCATGGAACATCAGAACTCCTCCTAGCCAACCGTAAGGTCATGCCAAGTGACGACTTCTTTCCAACTCCCCTTTCCCCTCCTCTCTCCAGCTTCTGATAACGACCATCCTATGTTCAACTTCTGTGAGGTCAGAAGTCTTTAAATTACAACAAACAAGTGTGATCCTGCAGCCTTCCTGCATCTGGCTTATTTCACTTGACATAATGCCCTTAAGTTCCATACGCGTTGTCACAAATGACAGTATTTCATGTTAATGGCTGAAGAGTATTCCAATGTGTATATGTACCACCTTTTTTTTTTTTTCCCCACTTTTTATCTATTGGTCTGCTGATGAACATTGATGTGGGTTCCATATATAAAACGATGTGGTAGGTGGTAGTTTTGAGGCTTTGAAAAAAATTTTTTTTTCTCATTGAAATTTTACACGTTTTCTTTTCTTTCCTTTTCAATGCAATTGCAAGAGCTTCTTGTATGCCAAGACCAGTGATAGAAGTAGAGAGAATCCCTGGAAGGAAAATTAAAGGCAAGAGAGGTAATGCTTTCACTAGAGTGTTCCTGAGTCTGACATCCTGTGGGGGGTATGAATCAGACGGTGGAGTGAACAGAGGATGATGTGGATTCTGGTCACATAGCACCGGGTAGGATACATTCCCTTGCAAAGACGGTACTTGGTCACAGCGGTCTTCTTTCGTTTTAATAGTGTCTGTGTTACTACTCTATATAAAACAGAAAATGACACTTATTAATACCTACCCTGTGTCTTCAGGGCACAGAGAAACAGGTCATATTAGGCCAGAAGTAGAGAGAGTAGTAGGGAAGAATTCTTTGGTGTAGGGATGGCAGAACACAGATTTGGATCTGGGTATGCATTTTTAAGCAGCTGAGTGAAGGAAAACCCATTTTCCCCTCAAGCCTGCACCCTTCTCATTTTTATATTCTCTTGGGAATTTGCTTTTCAGCCCTAAGGGATGGATTTTTCTTTTGTCTGTCCCTCCTGAAGCTCAGATCTGTTGTGATTTGTCATGATATATTTTGCTATCCCTCTTTTTTTTTTTTTCCTATTTCCATTTCCATTTCTGGCCCCACACGTGCCTCTGTCTTGGAAGCTCAGTTGCCATTTACCTGTTTTATCATTATTGTTTAATGAGAAAGTTGCCCTTTGCTTTCCATGATGACTGCTATCTAGTCTGACTAATCTCAGTTATCAGGGTTGCTGATGGGGATGTCTTACTTCAAAGAAACTGGGTAGCTGAAGATGATTGGGTAATCATTATTAATTAACGAATGATCGCTGAGCACTATTTTAGCGCAAATGCATTGTCCTAGAAACTCAGGATATGATGCCTAAAAAAAAACAAAACAAACAAACAAACAAATAAGCCAAAAACAAGGAACCAGTTCCCTGTTCCAAACGAGGTTCCATTCCAGTTGAGGCGTAAGGACAGATGATAAATAAGCAGTACAGTGAATAATCAGAATGATGTCAGTTCAGCCAAACTGACCATGGAGGGAAGTGAGACGTGATGGAAAGATAGGGGAGGAGGGGTGGCTAACCTAATATGGATGTTTCCCGAAGCCTCATCAAAGTGGTCACAATGGAACTGAAGTTTGAAGGACTAGGGGTACCCTGTCATAGAATAGCAGGGGCACAGTGTTCAAGGCTAAAAGATCTGGAAGTGTATGTTTTCTCAGATGGTAATTCACTTGGAATAGGAATTAAGTCCATTGACTGGAGGAAGAAACGGCCCCAAATGAAGCGGTAGCAATGAGAGAATGAATAGAAGCAGAGTGAGACTGTTAGTGCGCAGGCTCGGAGACGATGATTTGCTAAAGGCCAAGGCCAGCACCCTGCTCCCTGATGGCCAACCCATCCATGAGTCCTAAAGCAGTTCCTCTGTTGTCTCCTATAGGTCCCCTGTTTCAGGGATCTGCTGGGGTCACTGTCCATGCAGGATAATGTCCCCACAGGGATGCTCTGTCTCCCGCTTTGCCCAGGACCAGAAGAAACACCCTCTCCTTCAAAAGGAGCATGGATTGTGAGTCTGGTTGCGTCCTGGGCCAGCACTTACTGTGCACCCTTCTAGATGTGCTTTCTTAGCAGGATGTCTGAGGATGAAATGGTATAATGCACACCAAACTACCTTCCGATGTCTGACCACGTGACACACAGAACCCGCTCAGTGATGTGGGTTTCCATTCCTTTCTCGGAAATGGTGAGGGGAGAGGATGGAGAAAAGACACTTAGCCATCTCCAGTGGTTTTGAGTAAAACTGTCCGAACTCTGAATTTTTCTTCAAAATCATTTTATGGAGGCATGACTGATATACATAAAGCTGTATTTAGTTGATAGACATAACTTGGTGAGTCAGGGATAAGTTCACACCGTGAAAGCACCTTTTCCATCAAGGCCATAATTATAACCATGATTTCCCCAAATTTATTCCTGCTCCCATTATTATTACTTTGGTAAGAATATTTAGCATGTCTCTTAGCTAAATTTTAATATTGTATCGTGAACTGTCACCGCCACAATGTACATCAGACCTTCAAAACTCACTCATCTTGCATGACTGCAACTCTCTAATCTCCCATTTCTCTAACCCCTACCCCCTGCAACCACCATTCTACTCTCTGTATCCAAGTGTGACTATTTTAGACTCTGCAAATAAATGAGATCACAGTTATTTCTTCCCAGGTCCAGCTTATTTCACTAAGCCTAGTATCTTCCATGTCCGTCCATGTTATTGCAAAGGGCAGGATTTGTTTCTTCCTTTTTTATTTTTTGAAAGATTGAATAATATTCCGTTGTAGGTATTGGCCACCTTTTCTTTATCCATTCTTCTACCAAAGGACATCTAGGTTGTTTCCACATCTTGGCGACGACTGTGGACAAGGCTGCCATAAATCTTGATGAAATCTAATTGAGAAAGAAGCACCGTGTGATGAGGATTGTTTCCAAACCTGAGGAACAGCTGCTCCCCAGACTAAGAGAAAATTGAAAATACTGTTGTTATCTGACTCCCAGAATAGTGTGCTCCTCTTCACCGAAACTCTTACAGTTAATCTCTAGGCCCTGGAGGAGGTGGACCTCCTGAATCTCAGCTCTCTCCCATCTATCTCCTTATCAGGGGACAGAGGATTTCTTGGAGGTTCTTTGCCCTACAGGAGGAATTGCAACCTCAGCTGGAAGATCGGTGGTGGCCTGTGTTTGCATCTGGTGTTGAATGAATAAACGAATGAGCCCCGCTCAGCTTCCCTGAGTTCATCATAGTTCTCACCACACTCTATTTCCCCAGCCACAAACTGTGAGCTTGGAGTAATTGAATACGCTTTCCTGCCTCCAATTGGACGGCAAGAAGTGAAAATTATTTTTAGAAAAACCAGTTGCCCAGAGTCGAGTGTCATTTGAACAGCATGGGCTCCAGTGGGTTTGTTTACCCCGTTCTCAGTGCATTCAAATGTGAAAGCAAGCCAAGCCAAGGTCAGCTCTGCTCCCATCTGGATCCTTGTGAGAAAACCTCCTCCCCCTGCTCAGCTGTGGGGTGTGTCCCAGAAAATGGCTGGATTTGCGTTAACTACTCTGGTTCGATGGTATCTTGTGTGTGGTCATGTGCCTTCCAGAGCTGTCAGTCACTGTATCAGTCCAGATTACCCAGAGAAATAGAAGATGAATATCTATATCTGCATCATCTACATCTATATGTCCACCTATCTGTCAAGAGGAGATTTATCTTAGGAATTGGATCACCTGGATAGGGCGGCTGAGAGGTCCTGCTATCTGTCATTAGCATCTGGAGAATCATGACAGCCAGTGGGATACCTCAGTCCAACTCAGAGGGTCTGAGGGAGAATCCAGCTCACCTGAGTCTGGCCCTGCTACCCAGGTGCCAGCTTGGCATCTCCTTGTCCCCTCTTTCCACTTGGAAAACATCTGCTTCTTCCCTGCCCAAATCCAGGTGTCCAAAGGCTCAAAAAGAATGCCTTTGTTTGGATCTGAGCATCCCAGGTATTGAAGGCTTGGTCCCCAGGATGGTCCCCAAGATGGTGTTACTGGGAGTTGGTGGAGACTTTGAGAGGTGGGGCCTTCTGGGGGGTACTTAGGCCATTTGGAATGTGTCCCTTGAAGAATACTGTAGACTCCACCCCTTTGTCTCTTTTCTTGTGGCTGCCTGGCCCCCAAGTGAGCTATTTTGCTCTGCTCTGCCCTCCTGCTATGGTGTGCTGCAATTGCCATAGGCCCAAAGTAACAGGTCAACTGGTTGTGAACTGGCACCTCCAAAGCTTCCAGCTAAAATAAACCTTTACTCTTTTTTTCAATTGATTATCTCTGGTATTTTGTTTTAGTGATGGAGAGCTGATTAACACAGACTTCCTCCCCTAATTAACTTCATCTTTTTATTGTCCTGGAGAAAAGCATGTATGCTGAGATGCAATTTATCCCGTCTTAGGCATGTGGATCTGGATTTCCATGATCATCCAAAATAGGAGCAAATCACAGCATTGTTGATGATAGTGGCTGGACCCCGAAGACCTCACTAACTTTTCAGCCTGTCAGTGTGAATTGTGCCAGGTGTGCTGTGAGGGTGTAATGTGACCATGCACATGACCTCAGTGAGCCCACAAAGTAATTCAGAGGGATGTGACCGATGAATCATATGTTTTTGGAATTTCAGTTTCCATTGTATAAAGGAGGCAATGAACATGGTTTGTTTGAGCTCATACAATTGGCTAGTGGCAGGGCTGGGACAAAGAGCCACTCAGAACGCTCCTCTCCCTTGTGTATGGCTGAGAAGACAAGGAAAGGAGAATCGGCCCCATCTTTATTGCTGGAGATAGAACACAGTGACATGAGCATAACTGGGTTAATGTGTCCTGAGAGATTAGAGCTGTCAGGTAAAAATATAAGATGTTCCGTTCAATCAAGTCGGGACCTACTTACGCCCAAAATTTATTTGCCACTAATCTACAATTCAGATTGAACGGGGCATCCCACAATTTCATTTGCTAAAGCTGGTGACTCTGCAGCAGAGAAAGTTCACAACACTGGAACTATGTAACCAACCAAATTGTGGTTACAGAGACCTGTCCTGGGTCTCCACTGGGAGGCCAAGTCTCCGTACTTTCTGGGAATTCTTAGGAGGGCTATAGCTCTCTCTCTGCAGTAGTGCCAAATCTCGATAGGAAACCAGAACAATTCGATAGCTGATTCCCCGTCTAGATGTTTGCACCGGGTAGACAAAATATTGAGATGCTTGGCAGAACTGCTCAATTGTCTCTTGGAAGTCTGGCATCTTGCAGCTGCAACCTTGGAGTTCTCTCTGTGCCGGGACAGTAACTACAACCCCAGTTCTCTGATCTTCGATGACCCCTC
The DNA here is from genome assembly GCF_052094955.1 of Ictidomys tridecemlineatus. Taxonomy (NCBI): domain Eukaryota; kingdom Metazoa; phylum Chordata; class Mammalia; order Rodentia; family Sciuridae; genus Ictidomys; species Ictidomys tridecemlineatus. The sequence continues at coordinate 55,916,054 of NC_135479.1, forward strand.
AGCCCCTCTCCCCTCCTTTTTCCAACGGGGCCCCAGACATGCTACTAGAATCTTCAAGGATTCAGCTGGAGTCTGGACGTGCTTGGCATACTGTTCATTCTTTGGCCCCGGATTCACATGTACGTACAGTTGTTTTACTTCAGTCTGCCGATAAAGCTCAGACTCCCCTTAGGTTCTGTTCTGCAGGAAATCCAGCAAGAAAATCGGATTCTTTTTTTTTTTTCCCCCTCTGAAGTGCACAATGAGCTGAAATAAATCCTGTCCATGTTACAACACTCTGACCCTATTAAGAAGATGGATGGAGAGCAGGGATTTCAAACAGCACAAGAAGACCCTAGCCACTCAGGGTTTCTGGAGGAAAATGCACTCATTGATTCACTCACTCACTCATTCATTCATTCATTCATTCATTCATTCACTGAACCAAATTGGCTGGCCCCTTTGTGGCCCAGGAGAGCCGTGAGGAGCCAAGGAATGATAAACCTGGAAACAGGCTCTCTGGTGTCGGCTATTCTGGGATCTGTCACCTACTGGATATACAACCTTGGCCAGTTCATTTCTCTGTATCTCCATTTGTTTGCTCGTCTGTTAAAGAGGATTAATAACAGTTCCTACTTCATAGGTTGCTGGGAGGATGAAATGAGGTTCTGTGTCACTGCCTAAGAACGCCTGACATTTAGTAGGTACTTACAAATGTCATCGATGGTGTTGGACACGCGGCTGTGGCAGGGCTTTGATCTCCGAGAAGGTAGGCTCCTGTCCCTAAAGGTAACATTCTGAGTTATTGTTTGGCAAAGCTGGTTGTGAGTCACGACGGAAGAGCTTTGTCCTGGGTCTTCAAACTCCTTGTCTTATTCCTCCTGACTTAGCCATTGATCTAGGAATGGCCCTGATCCCCAGTCCTGGCTGAATAGATTAAAATGGGATTTCTGGAAAATCTTTGGCTTTCCTGATTTAAATAACACAGAGAGGAGAGAGAGAGAGAGAGAGAGAGAGAGAGAGAGAGAGAGAGAGAGAGAGAGAGAGAGAGAGAGAGAGAACTTTTGGCCTGGAAGATGGTCATAACAATTGGAGGTTCAGAAGCCATTTTGTGACGCTGCAACCACAGCACAAAGATAAAGGCCACTGTGATAAATGTAGTGAAAAACAAAACAAAACAAAACAAAATAACAACAACAAAAAAACAAAACAGGGAAAGAACCTAGATCTCTGAGAATGCATTTGAATAACTCCACTTGCTGGTTTGCTTCTAAGACTTATTAAGTGATGAAAATTGACATATACTTTTTAAGCCACTTGTAGTTACATTTATTTTTTTATCACCTGCAGCTAAAATCGATTTTTTTTTTAAAAAAAATCAATACCACCAAAGAGACAATCTCCTTCCTCAAAGACATCACAGCCAATTAAAGGGAAAAACTGTAACATATTCTAGTACCAAAATAAATGAGCAAAGTAGACAGTGCTACGTGTACGTGTACCTAGAATAGGAACAATTAGCAGGTGATGGGAGTATTTTAATGGATTGAAAGTTGAGGCTCCGCCCCTTCAGATTCCTTGACCTCAATGACCGACCTGTTGCTCAGCATCTGATGCTCAGCATAGGAAGGACAAGCAGAGCCCCCCGCCCCCCTCCCCCCAGCTCAATGACAGAGCTCAGCTCCTCTTCCTGCTCCTCAGGTCAGTGCTGTAGCAGCTTCTTCTGTCTTCCTCTTGGTCCAGCTCTCAGGACAGGCCCTCACTGTGTGGCCTGGATATTGCTGTTTCATTCTTGTTCCCTTTTACACTGAAGTTTGGCTCATCTGCTCTCCATCTGTTCCTGCTGCCTCCGTCCAACCCACAGCCCCTGGTGGTAGAACGCCTGGTCTGTGCTTGGTTTGGATACGAGACAAAGGACAAAGGATTGCTAGTGGGAAGAAGAAGAAGAGTCAGAGGCCAAGGATATCACGTGAAGCATCCAAGATGCAGGGATGTGCTGAGAAGCTGGTTGGAGGGGGGGTGGGGGAGGAAACCACGGGTAGAGGAGGAAGGAGGATGAGTCTGGAGACAGCTGAAGAGGTGGCTGGAGTGAGAGTTTGCCTGCTAACACGGAGTTCAGACTTGGCCTACCTAGCAGCTGGGAGCCACCTGAGTTCCTGAAGGCAGAATGGGGTGATCCTGGGCAGTTCCCTTGACACTAGGGGGAAGGCTGATTTGAAATACTATTGACAAAGGCATCAGGGAAATCAATCCAAAGATTTGCAGTCATGAAAAACAGGAGTGTTCCAAAAATTGTATCAGAGATACAAATATTTAAATAGTTAAATCTTTTCAATTATTTGTTTTAACCAGCATGTAATAATTGTATATGTTTATGGGGTATGGTACAGTATTTCAATTCATGTACACAATGCGTGATGATCAAATATTGGATAGCTAGCTTATCTATCACCACAAGTATTCACCATTTCTTTGGAGCATTCAAGATCCTTGCTACTAGTTATTTTGAAATATAGAGTTAAATATTGTTAACTACTGGGCTAACCAATGTTCCTCCCCTGTACCCATGAACCATCCTCTCTACATCCTCTCCCCCACCCTTCTAGCCTCAGATGCATAATTGGCCACTTAACATTCAGTGCAGAAACAAAGCTAATATAACATAAGCCCTGCTAATGAAATTTATCAGCAAGATTTTTTTTTCCTGAAAATAGATGATAAAAAGTGAAAATTTCAATCAGGTCATATTTTAGCTACCCAATTTATTTTTTTCACATTTGGGAAATGGTTTATGTGTTATAAACATACAGCCTATGAGAAGACATCTTTCTGGATTGACCTGTTTCTTTTAAAAAGTATCATTTCAAATGAAAGTCTTAGAGATGGTGAATAGACTAGTGGTTTATAGGATAATTAAAAAAAGTTTAAAAGAGTTACTATGTGTCAGGCACTGGTTTAAGAGCTCTACATGTATTAACTCAGTCCATCTTAGCAATTCTGAGCTTCATACTGTTTCTGGTTCTATCTTACAGATAAGCGGGATGAGGCTCAGAAAGGCTAGGGAGAATTCATGATAAAGGACCTCGACAATGAAAACTACAGACCACTAAAAAATAATTGAAGAAGACCTTAGATGATGGAAAGACCTCCCATATTCTTGGATCGGCAGAATTAATATTGTCAAAATGGCCACCTACCACAAATGCTAAACAGATTTAATGCAATTAAATTTATTAAAATTCCAATGATGTTTTTTTCATAGAAATAGAAAAAGCAGTCATGAAATTCATTTGTAAAAGAGGCCCAGAATAGCCAAAGCAATCTTTAGTGACAAAAACAAAGCAAGAGGCATCCTAGTACCAAAACTTAAATCATACTACAGAGCCATGGTAACAAAAACAGCATGGTATTGGCACCAAATCAGGCACGGAGACTAATGGAACAGGACTGAAGACAGAGAAACCCACATAAATACATTCACCTCATACTAGACCAGGAGCCAAAAACATATTTTGGAGAAAAGAGAGTCTCTTTATCAAATGGTGCTGGGAAAACTCGAAATCCATATGCACTAGAATGAAGTTTAACCCCTCTTACCCTGCACAAAACTTAACTCAAAATGGATTAATGACCTAGGAATTAGACCAAAACCCCTGGACCTTTGCTAGAAGAAAATGTAAGCCCAATACTCCCACATGATGGCTGAGAAACTGACTCCTTAACAAGATTTGTAAATCACAAGAAGTAATATAGAAAATCAATAAATGGGATGGCATCAAATTAAAATGCTTCTTCACAGCAAAGGAAACAATCAAGAATGTGAAGAGAGAACCTACAGAATGGGAGAAAATCTTTGCCACCTGCACCTCAGGGTATTAATATCCAGGATATACAAAAATCTCAAACCCCACCCCCCACCACCAAACAAACCAAAATCCAATTAATTAATGCAAAAGGAACTAAACACTTTTTGAGAGAAGAATAATGAATGGTCAACCAATATATGAAAAAATGTTCAACCCCTCTAGCAATTAGAGAAATGCAAATTAAAAGTACACTGAGATTTCATCTTAATCCAGTTAGAATGGTAATTACCCAAAATACAAATAACAATAAGTGTTGGCAAGGGAATGGGGAAAAAAGGCACACTCATACATTGTTGGTGGGACTGCAAATTGGTGCAACCACGCTGAGAAGCAATATGGAGATTCCCTCCAAAATAGGAGGAATGAAACCACCATATAACCCAGGTATCCCACTCCTCAGTATATATCCAGAGGATTTAAAACCAGCATACTCCAGTGACACAGCCACATCAATGTTTATAGCAGCACAATTTATAATAGCTAAGCTATGGAGCCAATCTAGGTGCCCCTCAATAGATGAATGGATAAAGAAAATGTCGTACATATACACAATGGAATAGTACTCAACCATAAAGAAGAAGGACTTCATGACATTTGCTGGTAAATGGTTGGAACTGGAGACTATAGTGCTAAGTGAAATAAGCCAGACTCCAAAAGTCAAAAGCTGAATGTTTTCTCTGATGTTTGGAAGCTAATCCAAAATAAGGGGGAAGGGGAGAGAGAGAGAGAGAGAGAGAGAGAGAGAGAGAGAGAGAGAGAGAGAGAGAGAGAGAATATGAATACAGGGTATGGAGATTGCTCAGCATTGTACAAGTATGGTGAAGGCAGCATTTGGAACCAGGCTAGAGTCTGTGACCATTACTCTATACAACCTCTCATTTTTTAAATCAAATGCCTAGGAGTATGACTAAGTCCCTAGGGTTTATGACAGCCATGCCAAAGTCTAGATGTTGCCTAGAGATTAAACAGAGTGGAGTATTAATGGAAAAGTTGTCCATCTTCTTCATTCTGTTATTGCTGGTCCAGCGATGGATTTCCACGTAGGGTGTCCTATTGATGAGAGGTGACCTGGGGACCTTGCAGGGTAGTCATAGCCCAGTGAGAGTGACTTCCACCCTTGGAAGCTGTCAAAATATATAATGAAGAATCTTATCACCTCGGCTTAAACAAACAATCAAGGGAAAGGCACTCATCCAAAAGGGACATTGTGTAACGCTTAGGGGAGTTTTTTTTTTAAAACAGCAGGAAAGCATGTTAGACTGGAATCGTAGCTTAAGCTTTTTTGCACATGGTTATAAATCACAACTCAGAAGGATGTAAAAAAGAATATCTAATTTGACATTCAAGTGATCTTTGAAATTTTTATGGTCAATAGGGGATGTTTGATGAGAGATAAGGGAGTGGATTGTAATATGAAAAGAGGGGCCGGACACTTCGTGGCACTTGCTGAAGGAGGTCCAACGAAGGGTCATGATACACCATCTGTAAGAGGAAATATGCAGTAATTACATTCTAATGTGGAAATGATCTCTTTTAAGTGAATGAGTGCAAATTTTATGAGAGAAAACTACAGGAGAAAGATTCTTTTTTTTTTTACCCTGGGTGAGCACAGTGGAATTTCTTTAGGAGAGAGGTGTCCAATTGCATGCCCAGAAGAGAGGGACGGGTGGGTGTATGCAGTTACACTTCTGTTAAAGGACCCTGAAGTCTTTGCCCTTCGTGCTTTTTGTGTGTGTTGTTAAGATGGGCAAACAGCGAAGTGTGGTTAAGAGTTTTGTTCATAGAACAAACAGCATCATCTAAAATCCACACCTGCAGAGCTGTGCATGAATTCTATTATTACCTTTTAAGAAGAAAAAACTGGAAGAAAGGAAGGTCTGAAAAATAACCATATTGTCACAACGACCGAACTTAAAAGTTTGGCTGAAATGATCCCAGCTTTCAACAGGAAAAGGGCTCATGGTCTTTAATTCACCCCACTTCCCAAGACCAATGTGGCGGGTATGAATACTATTCCAAGAATGCTAATTAAAACCAACATTGAGCCTCCCTGACCTGAGGGAAGGGGCAACATTTTATTTCAGATAGAACCAGGGCTCCCTCAACTTCTTTATCTTCTCCAATATGTAGAACTTTTTAACTCTTCCAGAGACTTTGAACAGAGCAGACTGCTGGTGGCGTAGCTGGTTTTTGGTCCCATCTTGTTACAGTGAAAGTGACAAGTACTAAATTAAGTAACTAAAGTGGTCCCTTGATATTTGATATTTATTTATTTATTTAAAATGACAGCGGAATGCATCACAATTCTTATTACACACATATACCACAATTTTTCCATATCTCTGTTTGTGTATAAAGAATTTTGACACCCATTTTTTGTCTTCATACATGTACTTTGGATAATGATGTCTATCACCTTCCACCACCCTTGCTAATCTCCTACCCCCTCTCTTTCTCTCCAACTCCTCTGCCCTATCTAGAATTCATCTATTCCTCCCATGCTCCCCCTTGCTACCCCACTATGAGTCAGCCTCCTTACATCAGAGAAAACATTCAGCATTTTGTTTTTTTGGGGATTGGCTAACTTCGCTTAGCCTTATCTTGTCTAATGCCATCCATTTGCCTGCAAATGCCATGATTTTATTCTCTTTTATTGCTGAGTAATATTCCATTGTGTATATATGCCACATTTTTTAATCCATTCATCCACTGAAGGGCATCTAGATTGGCTCTACAGTTTAGCTATTGTGAATTGTGCTGCCATAAACATTGATGTGGCTATGTCCCTGTAGTATGCTGTTTTTAAGTCCTTTGAGTATAGTCCGAAGAGAGGGATAACTGGGTCAAATGGTGGTTCCATTCCCAGATTTCCAAGGAATCTCCATTCTGCTTTCCATATTGGCTGCACTAATTTTCGACAATGTATGAGTGGCTTTTTTCCCCCCACATTCTTGCCAACACTTATTGTTGTTTGTCTTCATAATAGCTGTCATTCTGACTGGAGTGAGATGATATCTTAGAGTAGTTTTGATTTGCATCTCTCTGATTACTAGAGATAATAAGCATTTTTTCATATATTTTTTGATTGATTATATATCCTCTTCTGAGAAGGGTTCAGGTCCTTGGCCCATTTGTTGATTGGGTTATTTGTTTTTTTCGGTGCTTAATTAAAACCAAGAATCAATAAATGGGATGGAATCAAACTAAAAAGTTTCTTCTCAGCAAAAGAAACAATCTGTGAGGTGAACAGAGAGCCTACATCCTGGGAGCAAATTTTTACCCCTCATACATCAGATAGAGCACTAATCTCTAGGGTATATAAAGAATACAATATGTATTCTTTTGATCATTATTCTGGAGATGATTAGCTGTTTTAAACAAATGAACAAAATCCAGCAACAACATAAAACAAAAGCAAACAAACCAACCAAAAAAACATAATCTTTTTTTTTTTGAAAATTAGAAATTCCAACTATCATGGAAATGTAAAATTGATTTGTACCAAGGATTTTAATTCATCATGAGTTAATGAAAGAACCAATAAAATAACAAAACCAATTCAAAGGAGAATTCAAAGAACATATGCTTATCAGTAATTGTATGGTTTAGATATGAGGTGTTCCCCAAATGCTCATGTGTGAGGCAATGCAGGAATATTCAGAGGTGAAATGATTGGGTTATGGCAGCCTTAACCTAATTTGTGGATTAATTCACTGATATGGATTACCTGGATGTAACTGTAGAGAGCCGTGGCTGGAGGAAGTAGGTCACTGGGGGTGTACCTTTGGGGTATATATTTTATCCCGTCTCTCTGCTTCCTGTTTGCCATTTCCTAAACTGCATTCCTCCATTATGCTCTTCTGCCATGATTTTCTACCTCACCTTGAGTTGCCTTGGCTGACCTTGGACTTTTGGCTCTGAAACCATGAGCCCAAATAAAATTTTCTTCTTTTATATTGTTTTTATCAGCTCTTTCAGTCACAGTGATGAAAAATATATGAAAAATATTCAGCATTCCAGCCACATCAATGTTTATAGCAGCACAATTCACCATAGCTAAACTGTGGAGCCAACCTAGATGTCCTTCAGTGGATGAATGGATTAAAAAAGTGGCATATAGACACAATGGAATATGACTCAGCAATAAAAAAAAAAAAAGAACAAAATCATGGCATTTGCAGGTAAATGGATGGTGTTGGAGAAGATAATGCTGAGTGAAATTATCCAATCCCAAAAAACAAATGCCCAGAAAGTTTTCTCTGATATAAGGAGGCTGACTCATAGTGGGGTAAGGAGGGACAGCATGGGAAGATTAGATGAATTCTAGGTAGGGCAGAGGAGTGGAAGGGAAAGGGAGGGGGCAGGGGATTAGCAAGGATGGTGGAATGTGATGGACATCATTATCCAAAATACATGTATGAAGACTTGAATTGGGTGTAAACATACTTTATATACAGAGATATGAAAAATCGTGCTCTATATGTGTAATAAGAATTGTAATGCCTTCCACTGCTGTTGTGAATTTAAAAAAATAAAATCAATAAAAGATAAAAAATAAAGTATTATTCTAAACAACAACAACAACAACAACAAAAAAAAAAGAAAAGTGTTTGGCATTTTTAGCAATCAAGGAAATACAAATCAAAACTACACTGAGATTTCATCTTGCTCCAGTTAGAATGGCAATGATCAAGAACACAGATAACCATTGCTGGCAAAGATATGGGAGAAAGGTACCCTTGTACATTGTTGGCAAGATTACAAATTAGTACAACCACTTTGGAAAGCAGTGTGGAGATTCCTTGTAACTTTAAATAGATTTTTAAAGCAAAAAAAAAAAAAAAAAAAAAAAAGAAAAGAAAGAAAGAAAAAGAAAAAAGAAACTAGGACTGGAATTAACATATGACCCAGCTCTCTCACTTCTAGGTATTTATCTCAAAGAACTAAAGTCAGCATATTAGAGTGGGATATGTATTTATAGCATACCAATGTTTATAGCAACACAACTCACAATAGCCAAGTTATGTAACCAACCTAGGTGTCCATCAACAGAAAAATGGAGAAAGAAAATGGGATATGTGTACACAATGGAGTTTTACTCAGTCATAAAGAAGAATGAAATGATGTCATTTTCTGGTAAATGGATGGAACTGGAGAACATCATGCTAAGTGAAATTAGCCAGTCTCCGAAAGTCAAGAATTGAATGTTTCCTCTCATCTGTGAGAGAAAGAGACAGAGGTTGGAGAGAAGGAGTTAAGAAAAAGGAGGATCTCACAAAAAAATAGAAGTGAGAAGGGACTGAGGGGGAGGGAAGATGGAGAAATACTGAAGAACAAAATCTACCAAATTATGCTATATCCCAGGTACAATTATACCACAAGGAATCCCACTTTTGTATGTAGTTATAATGGAAGATATTAATATTATTAACAATTATAATGGAAGGAAATCAGTAGAGTACAGTAAGCAGATCCAGGAGGAGAGGAGGGGAGGGAAAAGGAATACACTCTAGAGAGAGCGGTACATAAACCTCACTATTGTGTATAATTATAATATACCAATAAAAAATATTTAAAGAAAAAAGAGCTGTTTTACCAAGTGTGTGCATGGGAAGGGTCAGATCTGAGATACATCCAGGAAATGATACCAGAGAGGCATCTGGGGTCAACAGAGGGATCTAAGTTCTGTAGTCCTTCAACTGACACCTGTTATAGATATTGAGGGTACCACAGGTCCTGTGTTTTCCTTAAAACAATTTAAGATTTTCTTTGAGGAAAATTTCAGAGGAAGAAAAAGAAAAGAGAAAGAACACTCAATAGAAGTAGTTAGGTGTTGGGTTCCTAAACTGGAGCTGATTTGGGTCTGATTTCCCTAATTTACAATCTTGTTAACAGGGAAATCGAAATGTTGCTTTTTTCCTCGCCCCTCCCCCCCCCCCAACTTGGTTTTCTGGAACTCCAGGCCTCCATCTTTTTAGCTTTTAAATCACAGAGGGAATTTCCTGGAGCGTAGTTAAGACCCCACAGAACCCATGGCATCTCAGCCACAGCCTGTACATTTTTGTGCTTCTGGCCCCACAGCTTCCCTGTGTCTATTGAGATAGTCACATATATTTTCTCCTTTGAATTTTCATTTACATTTTAAATTACAAAATAATTTTAGATCTCCTAGAAATCGGGACAGTAGCATAGGGTGTCCCTGTGTGTCCCTCACTGTTTCTCATATCACCGTGGTGTGTTTGTTAAAACCAAGAAACTAATATTGCTATCTTACTACTAATTTAACTCCAGACTTTATTTGGAGTTCAAGTTTTTCCTTTAGTGTTATTATTATTTTAATTTTAGGGTCTGATTCAGGTACACATGGCATTCAGTTTCCATGACTACCTGTGCTTCTGTGGTCTGTGACAATTTTCCACTTTTTAATTTAATTTTATTTTTATTTTATTTAAAAATAGGGATGAAATCCAGGACCTCATGCATGCTAGGCAAGTGCTCTGCAACTCCACAACTGAGCTACATTCCTGTACCCATTCCCTGTCCTTAATGACGTTGACAGTTTTGAGGAATGTTGGCTGAGTGCACTGTAAAATGTCTCCCTGTCTAGGTTTCTCTAAGGGTTTTTCTCATTATTTGATTGGGATTATGGATTTTTTTTTTTTTTTGGAAAGAGAACCATAGAGGTGAAATGCCTTCTGGATATGGATATCAGTGGATTGATCCAATGGATGGGTTAATAATTTGGAAGGATGACTGTACTGGGTGGTCACTGTAAACAGGTGGGTCCTGGCTAACGAAGGTGGGTCATGCCCTTGGGGATTAGATCTTGTCCTGGCTGTACCCTCCATCTCTATCTGCTTCCCGACAGCCATGTACTGAGTGGCTCTCCTCTGCCATGCCTTCTACCACGATATTCTGCTTTACCTGTGGCTCAACTCGATGGATTAGGCTGACCATGGATGAAACCTCTGAAATTGTAGCCCCCAAATAACCATTTTCCTCCTCTCAGGTGTCCTTCTTCAGGTATTTTGATCACAGCAATGTAAAGCTGACTAACGTCCCTTCTCGCCACATTGTATGAGGGCATGTGATATTGCATGACATCAATGGTGAAGTGAACCTTGGTCCCCTACAGCGTTGGCCAGTCTCTCCACCATAAAATTACTGTTTTCCCTTTCCTTTCTGCCCTGGTTTGTATCCTCATATATTCGTGTTTGAAATTTAATATTCAAATTCATATATCGATGGTCTTTGGAGATGGGGCCTTTGGAAGGTAATCAGGATCAGATGAGATCATGAGAGTGGGGTGTCCATGATAGTATCAGTGGCTTTATAAAAAGAGGAAGAGAGGCCTGAGCTAGCACACTTGCTGTCTCACCATATGATACCCTCCACCATATTATGATGCAGCAAGAAGACGTTGACCAGATACTCAAATAATGACACCTAGATATTAGCCTTCTCGGACGACTCCAGGATCATGAGCTAAACAAGCTTCTTTTAAAATTAAGTTTCTCAGTCTCAAAGTATTCGGTTTAGCCACAGGAAAAAAAAAGGTAATTTATATCGTCTACTTCCATTCTTTAAGAGTGTCTTAGACAATTCTTTCTTTTTTTTCCACCAAAGTTCCAAATAATTCATAATTCACACATGATACTATTTGGACCTAAAGTCTTTTCTTTCTTCTTTTTCTTTTTTTTTTGGAGATAATTTTTTTAAAGTTCCCCCCAAAGCTGTATTATCATAAAAGTCTTCTACATCTTCTAAAAAAATATTTGGTAATTAAAATATACAGATAAAATGATCCATTTCATGGGGACTTTGAAACTGAAGAGAGTCTTTGCATAGTGTTTTCTGTTCTTGTGGATCTGGTGTGCTTTTCTGATTCCTAGTACAGAGGTGCATTTTCTTGTTATGAGTTGCCATGGTGTGGATGTGGTTCCCTTTGTGGAGGAAGTGGTAGGACACTCCAGATTTGGGAAGTCTAACACGTGAAAACCCAGACATGGGCAGAAGGACATATCTGGAATCACGGGCTTGGGTTTATTGAAGCAAAAAAACCACTGGATTCCAGGAGCAGATACTTGGGTACTTCGAGCAGGTTCAGGTGGTGGGCCATTAAATCTTAGTTCTCTTAGAAGCTCTTTTAGGAAGACACTTGAGTTTGAATGTGGAGGGGTAACTAGATCTCTGGGAGACATGGCAGACTATGCTTTTCACCCCAATCCACCACTGCCCAGAACGTTTTTTTTTTTTTATCACCTGCCACACAAGGTTTGCCTATGCAGCCCACAATGAGAGTCTCCCCATCTTAAGAATTACAACCCTTTTATACCACTATTCTTATGGGAGTAGGTACTTTTGGATATTCAGGGGCAGGAAAATAATCAAAAGATGTCATGTCTGTGTGGGCCCAGAGTTCAAAGCCATCTCTTTTTCTCTTCACACTTTAAGAACCTCAAAACTAGGGTTAAGCAAGGCAAAATGAAATTTCCAAGGCCACAGGGAAAATCTATGACAAAGCTGGGACTGGAACCTCGATTTCCTTACTTTGGGTGTGAGGCTGTTCTCATAGATGGCAACTGTCCTTACCTTTGTCCTAAAAGACCCAGAGGCCATACAGATGGTCCAAAAAAGGGCAGTGAAGGATGTGATGTAGTTACACATCCTAACACCAGGGAAATTTTGTAGGGTGCCTGTGCGCCCCACTGCGGATACGTGGTTGCCACAGGACCTGCCCCGGTCAAACCGCTCATAAAAGGATTGAACCTGCAAATCTCCCACCAACTGCACTTTGCAAATCCTCTGGGAAAGCAGAGACATATTTGGAGGAATTGCTTTATCTCTTCCATCGACTTCTGAAGTAATCCTGAACTTTCAGAGTGCGGCCAAGGGCCGGGATCCTTGCCAGTCCATATACACGCTGTCCATCTGTAGGGGATAGACTCGAATTCAGGCTAAATGGAGATTCCCTCTTTTGGCTGCCGCGTGCTGTCTCAGACTGTGTATCTTGAAGCAGGATCCACATTCTTGGCAGGTCAGCTGTGAAACGTGTTTGACGTTGGTGGAAAAGGGCAGTTCTTGGACCAGGGGGGCCTTGCTGCTTGTGTCTGTCTGCACTCGTGCGGAACCCTTTTGTAGAAGCCAACTTTTGGAGAGTCTGTTTGGCTCTATCTTTGACACTGATGGAGCAGGATAGGCTGGCTCAGGGCTTAGAAAGGTCCCCCTTTCCCTTGACTTTGTGTAGAACACATACAAATCCACCTTATGTGAAAATGAGTATGTTCAACGTCCATTGGAGTTCTCTCAAGGAGAGTTATTATGGGAAATGCAAAAATTAAATTAAGGTTATGCTACGATCTTATATTATAGGATGACAATTTAATTAATGGAAGACCATTTATTCTCTTCTCAATGGCTAGGACCCAGGCTTTGTTGATTAGTTTTTTTACCACGTTTTATGTCTGTGGAATTGCATTACAGGGTGACAAATTTTATACCCCAATCTCTGGCAACAATCCCAAACCAGATATAATTTTCCCTTTTGCACCGATTACTTTTATGATTTCTATTGGCCCATCTGGGGTCATCTTTAGCTTCTGTTCATAAGGTAACCTACCTCAGATGGCAAGTGCCCAGTTAATACAGATGCAAACCCGGGAGACACAAAGGTGAAAAAAAAAAGTGTTGTGTCCTAAGATTGTATCTATGCTGTGAAAAATCTGTTCCTTGCTAATGATCCTTTGGGGACTCTCTCAAATTATGCCCTCATCTCATCCTTTGGTCCTGGCTGAGATCGCTGTGCTGAGATATGCCAGAGATAGGCAGAGACTTCAGCACATAAAGAGAACAATCCCATCAGCAAACTATGTGCAAAGTGGAGTGAGGAAGTGAAAGTCAGGCTGGTAGGCACAAGCTTGACACATATTCGGTGTTGTTCAGATGAGCTGTGCCAAACCGGTTGGCTCCAAATCTCATCCTTCTCCCCCAGCCCAGCCATGATGGGTGCATGTTCAGATTACAGCCTGACTTCAGTGGCATTCCAGAAGAAATGCAGTGAGGGAGTGGTATGATGGAGAGGGGAACACTGGAGAAGTGCAGAGAGATGAAGTCCTCCCCAGGCAGAGCTTCGGCTGAGCTCTCTGGAGCTTTTCAGCAGCTAAAAATATAGGAAATTTCCCCAGTTCAGGGACCTTATGTATTAGCTTACTTATTCAAATATTTAAATAAAAATAAAAATCAGTAAGACTTTAAAAGTTCTTTGAAAGACACTTATTAGCTGTTATATATAATCTTTTTTTTTTTGGTATTAAGTGTATAAACTCCAATGAAAGGACTGGCAATTGACAGATACATTTGTATGTGAAGGTAAAATAAAAGCTTTCAGACGATCATATTTTATTTTTTAAAGTGATTCTCCTATCATTGATCTCTTGATCAACTATCAGTCCTGAGCCACCAAATCAGAGAGCTTGTATTTTGTTTGTGTCTTTTACTCCCCGTTTCTCAGAAGAAAGCCACCTCTCAGCATGAGCTCTATAAAACTTGATTTTCTTTTTTTTTGTAAAATGGGAATATATTGCGTTGCGTTGTGGAAATTCAATTGGGTAATATTTGTGTAAGTGCCTAGCATTGTACCCAGCATATAGTAAGTGCTCAGGAAATATGACTTAAATCTGAAAATGTCGATGGCTATCGAAAGGATTAGATTAGTTTCCTCTAAGTTGCTAAGGATACATAATTTACATAACCGCCTAGCTGCCAAGTCTATGTGTCTATGTGCCGGCTGTACTATAAAGGTTACACTTTTCTTTTTTTAACTTTCTTGTGTATTACCTGCAGAATCAAAAAAGAGGGCATTTTTAGGGAAGACCCCCTTATCTAGTGAAAGTTATTAGCAAAACCTATTTGGCTCATAATTTTTACACTTTCTACCACACTAAATGTCCATTTGTAAAGACAGTAGCTCACACTATTTATCACCATGGTTCCCAAGCTTATCAGTTTCTGTGGGTGGTGGCTGTGTATTTGGTGCAGTTTAGAGAGCTACCTTTGAGTAGCTATTGAGTTGATATTGATATAGTGACAAAATGTAAATGTTCAGAACTGGTCTATTCATTGGCCTGAACTCGGTGGATTTCAAACGTTGTGTTCATCAGGGTTTTTCTTTTCTTTTTTTTTTTGGGGGAGGGGGTGCTGTGGTCAAAATATCTGGCAAGAACAATTTAGAAAAGAGAAAGTATTTTATTCATGGTCTTAGAGGTTCTATCCATGGTTCGATGGCTCCACATGGTTCTGGGCCCTAGGTGAGGAAGTACATCATGGCAGAGAAGCTCTGCTTGGTTCAT
The DNA here is from genome assembly GCF_052094955.1 of Ictidomys tridecemlineatus. NCBI lineage: Eukaryota > Metazoa > Chordata > Mammalia > Rodentia > Sciuridae > Ictidomys > Ictidomys tridecemlineatus. The sequence continues at coordinate 55,931,247 of NC_135479.1, forward strand.
GGCAGCTGGAAAGCGGGATGGGGGGGGAGCAAACTCTGCAGGGAAGATTCACCCTTCCAGGGCTTGCCCTCAGGGAACCAGAGTCTCCAGTTATGCCCCACCTGGCTACAATTACCGTCCAGTTAGTGGGTTCAAACTAGGACAGACTGATTAGGCCATAGCTCTCAAACCCATTTTACCTCCAAACATCCCTGAATCCACATAGGAGGTTCTGGGGGACCCCACATATCCAAACCACGAAAAATGCAAATAGTGTTTCTCTCCTAATTTTTCTATTCTCTATCTCATTTTTCTATTCTGTAATGAATCTTAAGCAGATATCATAATTTTCTGGTCACTTAATGCTGTCAAAATGAAATCCGGGGACTTCTGCTGTGGGCCACGATGGACCAACACACGTACTAGATTTACCCTTTCATCAGAAAAATCCAAAAGGTTAGACAAGAGAGATGAGACTGTGGCTTTGGATGTTGGTATCAGGGTGGATGAGGTATCAGGGAACAGGGTTTGTGAGGGGGGAGACAAAGGAGCTGAGCGCTGTGATTTGACTGAGTGTGTTGCTCAGAGAGAGAGCCTCCAGGCCTGTAGTATACAGTGGAGACACCCAGCAGAGCTGATGGTCTCCTCAGATTGAGGAGATGGGAGTTTGAGATCATGGAACCATGGTATATTCCACGGCACATGTTTGAGCAAAGAGAGTGCTTGCAGAGAGAAAGTTCCAGAGGTCTGCATCAAAGAGTCCCCCTTGAGTTTTGGGCAAGGGCTGAGCATTCATGGAGATGAAGAAATATCCCCATATCTGGGGGGTGGAGGAACACCCTAAACATTTAGCAGAAACAAATGTATATATGTTTTGCATTTGCAGGAGGGTGTTAGAGATACAAAGGGAGAAATCAGGAGCCCCAAGAATCAACAGGACCTGGATGAGGAACTGGGTAGTGGAGGGCTTGTGTTTGGATAGAGTATATATTCTGAGCATTCCATTTTTTAAAGTAGATTTTTCAACTGCAATACAACATCCATATAGAAATGTGCACAAACCTTAACAGGCTCATTGAATTTTCACTGACACACTTGTGTATATTAAATGAAAAAAACCAGGGAGCTCCCAGAAGCTGCTTTAGGGTCCCTCCTAGTAATTATCAATTCCCAGCTCCCAGAACATCATAGGCTCCTCTCCGGCACCACCACCATCACCATCACCATTATCCCACCAATACCACCCCTGTCACCGTTCCAACAAGGCTAATTCCTCAGCTGGGTACATTGACAGCTCTCTCCATAGCTGCTGTTGTTTCTCTAGCTGATACTGCCTGGCCAGTTATGAGCTTTGTACCATGTGGCAAATGTCCAAATGCTGGCTGTCTTGGGGGTGCTGTTCAAATTCCTTGGAAGACCCCGTGGGGTGTCCCTGCTGCCCAGTTCCCTGACTCTGGACTGATGTCCACTCTTTGTCAGCTCCATTATAAAAGTCTGTTTGCCTGGCAGGCAGCCCTCTTGGTGGGGTACCGGAAAGATGGCTCAAGCCCAGCTACATTCCACAGTGTCCGCTTGACCCATGGGAAACTTATGTATTCTGGCCATGCCAAGCAGTGGACTGACTGCAGGCTGTTCCACAATCCCCCTCTGGACGCCTGTGTCCCTCCAGTTTTCTTTTCTTCTGTTAGCAAGTCTGAGAAGGACAGAAATCTGCAACCAGATACTGCAATGCTAGTCTCCCTGTTTTCCCTGTAACAGGCTATCTTGGAACCTCTGCCTTTGCATTTGGCTTTGGAAGGAAATGAGAGCCATTACTTATCGTGAGGCTGATGCAAACCATGTCCTTTTCTCCATGTCACTCTCTTTTTAAAGGGGGCCATGGTAGGGAGCATGACCAGTGCTTTCAGGTATCTGATTTGTTTTATTGCAGTCTGATAAGACATTCAGAAAGACAGGGACATGACTGTCATGAAAGAATTTTCTCATAATCACAGCCTTCCCACGTGCAATCTGCCAGATTTCCGACCCTGTGACAAAATACCTGACATAGATTGACTTAAACTTTTCTTAAAATTAATTTATTTATTTCAATTAGGTACATATGACAGCACAATGAATTTTGATCCATTGTACACAGTTGCAACACAACTTTTTATTTCTCTGATTATACATGATATAGCATCGAACCATATGTGCAGTCATACATGTACTAAGGGTAATAATGCCCATCACATTCCACCATCTTTCCTGCCCCCATACCCACTCCTAACAAAGGTTTTATTTTGACTCATAGTTTCAGTCGATTGTTGCTTGGTGCATTGCTTTGGGCTTCTGGTGAGGCAGCACGGCATGGTGAGGAGCATATGTGGAACAAAGTTGCTCACCTCGTGGTAACTGGGAAACAGAGAGAGAAGAGACAGAGATCTAGCAATCTAGACCCCTAGACCCCATCTCCTAAGGGTTCCACCACCTCCCAATAGTGCCATAGCCTGGTGACCAAGCCTGTGCCTGGTCTTTTGTGGGGGAACATTTCAGGTCCATTTCAGGACAGGGCCACAAAGAGAAGCACCAGGGTCTGTCAGGAGGCAGAGGGAGTGTGGGAAAAGTGTGGGCAAGAGGAACAGGCAAGCAGAGGTAAGCAGGCTGAGGACTGGCAAGTTTGAATTTCTTCCGCAAGCTCTAGAGCAGAGGAACTTCCCTAATTGTAGCTCATGGGGTAATTAGAGCAGCTGGATAGTGTGGGTGTATGAAAGCCAGATAGAGGAGAGGGTTGGGGTTGTGGGCTCAGACTTGGTTGTGTGCATTAGAAACTGGGATCAGGGGAGTCATTTTCTGTATCTATGAATTAGCTAATCCTGGAAGGGATATTTTCTCCTGGATCAGTGGAACCCCAAGATTTCAAAGCATCAAATATAGAAAACAGAAGAGCTGGCTAATAAAGTCAAGTTTTTTTTTTTTTTTTTGCCTCGGTGAGCTCTGAGGAAGGTTTCTGGTTGTTGTTGATTCTTTTTAGAAGATATGATGTTTTGACCTCTTTGTCACCTGCTTTGGGTTTTGGCTGTCAATTCTGAAACAGACGAGAAATATCCCAACAGGCTGCTACATGGTGGTCCGTGAAAAACATGTCATATATCATATTATATAACCTTCATATTAGAAACTGCAGATCTTTTGACTGGGGCTCAGTGTCAAGGTTCTTTAGTTGCAAACAATGAAATGCCATTGGCTGAGTTAAACAAGACTGGAATCTGTTAGACGGTGGACTTCCAACTGTCGGGTGTCTGAAACAGCAGAGCTGTCCACCTGGCACCTATCTGCCCCAGCATTTTCTATACGAAGGAGTCAGAATCTAAGAAGGGGAATTCTTGGCCAGAGGCTTGGAGTGGAGGGATTTTGACTGACAGTCTCATCAAAAATACTTCATAAATAAATACTTCATAATGTGGCTTCCCCAAGGAAAACTGGGGCTAGTGGCCAAAAGCAGAGGGCATGAATTATGGGTGGGCATAAAATCATTCACTGCAGGTAGACAGGTGAACATAAAGAACACAGATCTGGCTTCATAAAAGCTACATTTCCGTTTCATTTTGCTATTTCTTACTCTGGCTACAATTCTTATCAATTCCTGTTGTCTCTCCTGTAACATAGAGGGAAATGATAGCAACCTTACCATGTTATTCACAGCAGTAACAAATAGTTATGTACCGCCAGAAGATGAGAAATTATACTCCACCATGTATTATGTATTGTAGTGCATTCTACTGCCATGTATAACTAATTAGAACAAATTTAAAAAAACCCACTATAATATCCAATATGAATTAGTACAAATGACATTATTCCTTCTGTTTCTGAGTGTCATTATCTTGTAGTGGCGTGTGTTTTTGTCACTGTGCGGTGATCACTCCCCCTGAGTATCTGCACTGATTTGAAAGTTCAGCATAAAATCTTTTAAAAGTCCCATGGAAATACCAGAGTGTTCTAATTTAGTAAATTTTTAGGCTCTGAATCCCTAAGTGCCGCGAATTTGACTTACAGTTGTCAATATGAAACACGTAGAATGCCAAACAGATCTTATCTGACCTGTTGCTGCCCCGTGCACAGCTCTGAGCAGCTCCAGAATCCGTGCTGACAATATTCCAATGTGTTCAGCTGATGTGCCAAAACCTATTGAAAACCCTAGGTCTGGATTGTGCTAACAGCACCTTTTAAAGTCCTTGAAATCCAGGCATATCCCGGGAGGAAAGAGACCTATGAGTTGTCTCACTTCTCTTACAAGAGAAATGAGTGGGAAGTGTATCCAGACAAATACCTGGGTATTGCTAGGAATATTTTCCTTTGCTAAGGGATGGAAAATTATGCACAGAAAAGTAGCAGCATATCGTGAATCTGTGTCCTCTGTTGGGGGCCTTAGCTTGAGAGTATAAGAATCTTCCAGTGAGAAAATGGATTCTGAGTGAGTACAAGGGTCAGGCACGTTCGTTGTTGCCTTTCATAGACTTCCAGTTGTTGAAGGGATGGGGTAATTCTGAGGACAGGGTGTGTTTATTTATACTTAACTTTGTAGCCTGGTCTCCTCATGGTGGGGTGGGTGAGGGGAAGGTGTGGATTTCTCATGTGGGTGGTGAATGTGAGATAAACCTCAGTTACTCCAAATCTCAAGTAGTCAGGACACAGATGGGCATTTGGTGCTAGAGTGGAATAGCAGAACACTGGATCAGGAAGAGAGGTTTTTCCATTACAAACATTTCTCTTATTCATGGGAGATTCAGTCCAAGACCTCAAGTGGAAGCCTGAAACTGCAGATGGTACCAAACCCTATATATAAATGTATTTTTTTCTATGCATATGTACCTGTGATGAATTTAATTTATAAATTAGGCATAGGAAGAGATGAGGACTAATAACTAATCATAAAATAAAGCAATTTTTAACAATATGCTGTAATAAAGTTAAGACTTAAGTAGTATTTAATTTCTGGCATTTTCCACTGAATAATTTGGTTCCATAGGTAACCAAAAACTGTGGAAAGTTAAGGTCAGGAATAAGGGAGACTACTGCTTCTGTTACTGCCTAACAGTGTTTTGGAAACCTGAATGGCTTAACACAATCACCATTTTATTAGCTCTCGTGGTTTTGTGGATCAAGAAACTTGGCTGGGAGGGTCTTCTGCCTCAAGCGGCAACTGGTGGACCATTGATGGTATCCAGCAACGCTTGTCTGGTCCCAGATGGCTTCATTCACATCCCTGGCATGCTGCAGTATAGCTGGAAGGCTTGGCTTTCTGGGGCCTCTCCATGTGGTGTCTCCAGCAGGGTAGTTAGATTTCAACATGGTGGGTCAAAGTTCCAAGAGTCCAAGGCAGAAGCTACCAATAGGGTTTACAAGCGGGAATGGAGATCTTTCTATGTAGTCTTTTTTGTTCAAGTAGTCAGGATCCAGTTCTGCCTCAAGGGCAGAAGAAGTAGGTCCACCACTCTCACGAGTTGCACCGATCTTTAATCTGTGCAGAGACATTCTCCCTTCTTCAGCCTGCAGTTTTCGGCTTTCTGGGTAAGCAGCAGCCATGCGTACAGTAGAGCCAGGTTGTCTGTATAGGCACCCCAACAAAGCAGCTGGCTTATGTGATATGGGGGAAAGGTGAGTCAAGCCATCCCCCTCCCTCACTGAGCAGGGGGCTGAAAATGGCTGATGCAGAAGTTAGCTGGCTGGACCTATGAAAGATACCATTTGGGAACTGCCACAAGTGCTCATGGGGTGGTGAAGTTGATATACCAAAGCTCTGCACACCCCAGGCATGGACATGGTTGTCCAAAAGCAGATCAGGGCGGCAGAATCTGGGGTGCAATCTTCGGCATGTCCTCCTGATCTCTCACACGTACACCCAAGGGCAGATAAAGTCTGTGGAAGAACTGATCACATGTGTCCTAACTTTAACCCCTAGCCTGGTAGTTTCTTCCAAGGCCACATCTCAGAGAACCCCAATGCAGCCTCCACAGTGACATCACCTGGAACCCTCTGTGAAGATCCCGGACCCCTGTGGAGGGCTACCCCATGTCCCATCCTGCACCTTCTGGTTTCATCCTCATCTCTCCATTGAACAGCAATTTTCAGACCCTCGTATTTGCAGATGTGGAAACTGAGGCTGGGAGATGTTGAAGCGCATGTCAAACTCGCTCGCTCTGGCAGCCTGGGTGTAGGGCAATCTGTCTGCCAACTATTGTTTGTTGGAGGTCCTGTCTCCCAGGAAGCTCTTCCAGGGACCAACGCTGTGAGTACTTAAGAGGAGGCTGCTTGTTTTTTCTTTTCTGCCAAGAGGCCTGCAGCTGAGCTTTCAAAACTCGATTGTGACAGCCTTTCAGTTTCTTGAGCCAAGAGTTCAGTGAGGGTCTTGCAGGGAGAGGGTGCAGGACAAAGGCTCCTGTTGTGTTTTCCATCCTGGCTTAGTCTTGCCGGGTTTCTCTACATCTCACCCACTGTGGGGTTAGAGAGTATAGGAGGGGTCTTTGGTTTCAGGCCCTTCCTGATATCTAAAACCACCTTGCTTCTTCTATCCCACTCTGGACTCTCAGGAGAAAGAAAAAAAAAATGGACTTTTCTGGCTTTGATGGAGCTTTTGATTTTAGACCCAGGGGAACCGTGAAAGGAATTGTGCTCTCCAATGGCCGTAAAAGGTCTTTGCACCCCAGAGACTTTGTCCTCGCTGCTGTGGGGTACCCCGCCTCTCTTTGGAGAGTCTGCCCTTTTGTCTGTGGTGGAGCAGATGCCGTCATGGATAATGTGTAGGAGAACCATGGTTTTCTCAAAAAAAAAAAAAAATTCTTTCAGCTCCAAGAGGATACATCTATGGCTCTTCTTTATTCATAGTCATTGAGGCCCATTTCAAAATCCATTTGCAGTAGTTCAAAATGTGCCATTATGTGTCTAAGGTTTGGTGTCTTTCAGAAACTGATGTGATTCTGCAATCTGTATACAGGGTATAAATGGGAGTTCATAACCCACTTGAATCAAATATATAAAATATGATATGTCAAGAGCTTTGTAATGTTTTGAACAACCAATAAAAAAATAAAAAAAATAAAAAGAAATCAATTTTGAGGAATTCTACCTATGATAGTTTGAACCTTGAATGTCCCCCAAAGCCTCATGGTTTCTAATGTGGAGCTATTAGGAGGTGATGGGCCCTTTAAGAGGTGGGGCTTAGTGGGAGGCTAGTAGGTCATAGAGGAAGTGCCCTGGAGGGGAATTGTGGGACCCCAGGCTCTTTTCTCTTACTCTCTTTTCCTTCCTGGCTGTGAGGTGAGTGGTTTTGTTCCATGATGTGCTCCCTGATGTGACCTGCCATCTCTGTCCAGGCCCAAAGCAGTGGGGACAATCAGTCACAGACTGAAACCTCTGAAACCTGAGCCAAAATAGCTTTTTTTTTTTTTTTTTTTCCTATTTAGGAGGTACCTCATTAGAATGAGGAAAAGCTGACCAAGACCTACCTGTGTGCTCACTAGCATTAGCTCCATGGTTTGTGCTCCGACTGTTGCCTGGCATCCTGACAGCCACTGGGTGTTAACCTGAAATCTAACAGCTGCAGACTGTCATCAAACCTCCCTCCTGGCCCCCTCCTCCTCTTCCTCTCTCCCTGGCCTGCTCTTCTTGCTTTTCTCTCTCACAACACACGCAAGGTAAGTGTGCACAGTGTGGGGTCCTGATAAAAGTGGGATGAGCCCCCCTGGCCTGGCCTGTGAGCAGCCACGTTCTGACCCCTCCCCGTACAACCATCAGCTGATTCTTCTTATTTTAAAATCTTTTTTTTTTAGCTGTAGATGGACACACTATCTTTGTTTATTAATTTATTTTTATGTGGTGCTGAGGATCGAACCCAGTGCCTCCCACATGTGAGGTAAGCGCTCTATCACTGAGCTACAGTCCTAGCCCAGTGGATTATTCTTGCTGATGCATGGCCATGAACACTCAGTTCTGCTGCAAAGCCGTCTCCATTGCCTAGTTGGATAATCCGTACTTCTAGTGTGTGTTCGAGGTCCTTCTCTTTCTTGTTCCAGTTTACCTTTCCAAGGTCATGTTCCCCACATCAGGGCAAATCGGGCTATTCATTTTTTCCCCAGATACTTTCTACCTCTGTGCCTTGCTCAGAGTATCATTTAGGATAAATGCTCTTCCCTGACATTTCTGGTTTTCATAAAGCTGATTTCTCAAAGCTATGTACAAATTTCTATCTTCCAGGGGAATTCTCCCTTGAATTTCACAGACTGGGTAGAGATCATCTTTCTGTGTTCCCAGAGCATTTTCTAAGTGACTTTCTTTCTTTTTCTTTTTTTAAAGAGAGAGAGAGAGAGGAGAGAGAGAGAGAGAATCTTTTTTTTTTGTAGATGGACACAACACAATGCCTTTATTTATCTATTTTTTATGTGGTGCTGAGAATTGTACATGGGTCCCACCCGTGCTAGACGAGCACTCTACCGCTGAGCCACAATCCCAGCCCCTAAGTGACTTTCTTATAGCCTTAACATCCTAACACAAAAGTTGTGGTGTGGTGGGCCTTGGGAAGTGGTTGTTGAGATGGGAATCAGTTATGTTTGTGCTTGACTAATTAATTACTGAAATCCAAAGACCGTGGTCTTGCTTGTCTTTGGGACTTATTCTTAAAACCAACGCTCAATAATTGTGTAGAATATAAAGATGGTGGATTCTACCCATATTTCTTTTGTTCAGGAATAATTTGTTATCTTAAAATGCTTATGATATCCAACTACTTTTAAAAAGTCATAGTTTTGCTATTCCTGGTTTATGTGTGTTGAATAGATGACCTGTTAGCCTCAGGCAGATTAGGTTTATTTTAATGTGACCATGATTTTCACTACCACTTGGTGGCAGTGTACCCCAATTACAAGACTGTCTAAGGGAAAACTAGACTGATAAGTGCTAAAATTACAAACCAGAAGTTATGAAGTGACAGTAACATCCCACATCTAGATTCTATTTTAGTGATAGAGATTCTGGTTTAGTGCCGTATACCTAAATACTTACTAAAATCAATCTCTTGGGTGTATGTCTCCTAGGAATGTGTTTTAATTATCTTTTTTTTCTTGTGAATGAAGAATAGAGATATAAGATCTTACGAAGAAAAGCCAGAAAATTAACCACTATCAGCATTTTATTAAGCACATTTTAAATGTTTAAGACAAGGTGTTCCCATATGCCTAGACAAATTGGACCCTTCAATATGATTTATAAACTCTCTGCAGAGAGAAGAGTCCTATGTAAAGTTTTCTACTCCTCCTTGAAAGTCTTACAAATACAATTCCCAAAAGGAACAGGAACATTCTGTAAAAATCCAAGCTCACAAATCTAGGAAACATCAGTTGTGGGAATGTTATCTGAGGGCAGTTTGGTAGTATGTGGGAGGAAAAAAGGAGACTTTGGAAGCTGAGCCTGGATACACGTCACATTTTCTACACTCATGGATTTGTCTTTGTGTGTGCTCTCTCAGCCGCGTAACTAAGGCTGTGAGCAGAAAGGATGAAGCTATGTTTGCATTTGTGGGCAGCATTAGAGAGACATGGCAGGGCCAAGACCAGGGGAGCAGAGAGTCAAGGAGGATCTCTTTGGATGAGGAGCTGAGTCCTTGGGGACTTGTTGTTGACACCAGGATATTCAGGATATTCATCCCCTCCTATGCAAGACCCTCATTGCTATAGAAGCAGGCAGAGATACTTAGTGGCCATTACATTTGCAAATCTAAGTCTGAGCTAAAGTTGGTGGGATGTCTGAAAAAGGTGGGGCTTGGGGAGTGACTTTCATTGTGGCTGAGTTGCCAAGGGGCTGTTTTCTTTGCTCAGATGACTCAAGGGAGACTAAGGAGAGAACACTACCGTATGATGTTGTTTGGAGGAACTTGACAGCATGAAATACTCTGGGAGACTTCATTTATAATGAAATTTGTTTATAGTTACATATAGTATAATTTTAGTATATACTATAATATGTGTAATATTTTATACTTTTACTCTACTATTGTTTATGATTTGGAATTTTTTTTTTTATAATTCAGAGAGCACCTTCATACAGGAGAAGATAGGATCTTGTAAAGGTAATATTTACTAAGACCATGATTATTATAGTTGGGATTTGGAATGTCCTACAAAGGCTCCTGTGTTGGAGACTTGGTCCCCAATGTGGCAGCGATCACAGGGGGAGCTTTTGGGAAGTGATAGGATCATGGAGGCTCTGATCTCATTAATGGATTAATCTGTTGATGGTTCATAGTGGAATAGACTAGTGGGAGATGGTAGAAACTGTAGGGGGGGCCTAGTTGGAGGAAGATCATTTGGGGTGTATCCTGGAAGAGTGCATCTTGTCCCTACCCAACTCTCTCCACCCTTTGCTTCTCAGCTGCCATGAAGTGAGCTACTCTGCTCTACTGCGCCCTCTCCAGTACGATGCTCTGCCTTGGTACAGGCCAACAGCAATGGAGCTGGCCAATTATAGCCTTGGAAACTGTGAGCCAAAATCAATCTTTCTCCTCTAAGCTGATTTTCTCAAGGACTTTGTCGCAGTGATGAAACCAACACAAAACTGGCTTTGAACTCAGCCTCATGTACAATTAGAATTTTCCTGGCTAATGGATCTTGAATTGAAAAATGGAGTAATAAATAACATGACCCATTACTTTTACAGGACCACTGTGTCATTCAGACTCTTAGGAGTCCTGTTCCATCATCCTTTCATGTAACCCTTTCACTACCTACATGTGACAATCATGACAATCTCTGTTGTAAAGACAAATAACTCAAGGCTCAGAGAAAGTAAACAACCCCATAAAAGCAAGGTATTGATCAATCGATGAAACACCTTACTCCTCTAGAGAGGTGGACATCATTATTTACTGTGGTTCTGATGATATCACTTACTATAACCCCAAACGGAGCTTAATAAGTTATGTTTGGCAATTACCCCAGAAGACAGACAAACAGGCTCACAGTGCTGCTCAATTTCCAGGATACTGTTCTCAGAATAGAGTGGCCTCTCTGAGCACAATTCCCTACTTGAAGTTCTCTACTGGAAGTGTATCACATGGTGGGTCACCAGGAAACCTAACCCTCTGCTTAACTCCTCTTACAGCCCTCCAAATTTGCCCTTCAAAGGCTAATTGATCACCTTGGGGAAACCGAGGTTGGATGAGGCGCTGTGACTTGGCTCTCAGTTCGTTACCGACCTGGGTGCTGCTGCCTTTCGGAGTTTGGTTGCTGAATCTGCCAAGTGCTCTGGAGCATAGTTCTTCCTTGTTGCTGGATCTGGACTAGAGGATGTGAGATTCTTAGGTATTCCTCACCTAAAGACCATAAGCTGCTGAAAAGTCCAGGTGTAGTTCTTCCTTTAAAGTCAGGGGTTTTTGTTTGTTTGTAGACGCCAGGTCTTCGAGAAGAGTGTAATAGCGACAAAGAGTGTCTCAAGATTAGAGCTCATTCATTCATTCATTGAACTTACTGAGCATTTTTTTTGGCACAACAAATCAAATAAAGAAGTAGCCCCTGTCCTCAAGGAAGTCACAGACTGAGAAGGTAGGTAGATGTCATTCTGTGATTATGAACTAGTGCAGTGTCAGTCAGGTAAGTAAGATGGTGGCACAAAGTGAAGAAAATATGGGGTTTCCTACTGGTCTCTGGGCCAGTTAGATCCCACACGATGAGAATGAAGGCCTTGTCTATTTTGAATTTGCACTGACACCTCAGTCTTTACCCCTACAAGGATCCCACAATCTGCTTTCTCCCTGCCCTAAGGTGGAGCATGATGAGTTGTGCTCTCTGCCAAGGGATCTTCCATTTAGGATTCCAAGAAGGGTCACTTGAAGCCACAGCCTGTGTCAGAAACCCAAGTTCCTAGAAGGGGTCTCTCTGAGTAATTGTCAGGGAAGCAGGGCAAGCTTCGTGGACATGGGGGGTGGGGTGGGTGGGCAGGAAACCAGGAACAAAGCAGCCACAGTCTTCACACAGGGATGCCCCAGACTCTCTTAGGCAGCTCCTTCAACAGCAGCAAGAGTACATATAGGAAACTGCGGATGCATTAGAGTATTTGGGTGGATATCTGGTCCAGAGAGTAAAGCATAAGCTCCTGCTATGGAAACACTTCCACATTCTCACATTGGGTGCATTTTCCCATTGTTTTCTCCTCTCAGCCCTCCTCTGGTTGGACCACCTGTACTGGCTGCAGAGAACTCCAGGGGTCCCCACGCAAGTTTCTGCTCTTTTACTCCCTGCGGGAATGTGTTTCTCTTGAAAACCTCCACCTGTGGGTCTTCGGCTGGAATCTGGAAGTTCAGCCATGTGAATCCATCTGTGCTGTCTTTTCGGCTTTTCTAGAGATGAAAATTTCCCCTTGAACTAAAAAAGTTTCCTCATTGAAGAAAAATACCCATAACCTAAACTTTTTCCATTCTAACTATTGTCAGGGCACCGTTCAGGGGTATTGAGTACACTCATAATGTGCACCCATCACCCTCATCCACCTCCAGACATTCTTATTTTAGAAAGCTGAAACCCAGTACCCACTAAACAATAACTCTTCATTTCCTGGTACCCCTGGTAACCACCATCATGTCTTCCGTTTCTATGAATCGGACCACTCTAGCTCCATCATGTAAACAGAATCAGATGGTATTTTTGTTTTGCGACTGGCTCATTTCACTTAGCATAATATCCTCAAGGTCCACCATAGTATATAGTGTGTGCCAAAATTGCCTTTAAGGCTGATAATATTCCCCTGTAAGGAGACACCAAACGATTTGTTTGTTCATTCATCTTTTGATGGATCCTTGGGTTGCTTTCACTTTTTGGCTTATGTGAGCAATGGTTCTATTGAACTCAAATTTTTACTGCCTTGATTGGTAGATATGTTTTCTTTTCTTTTTTTTTTTTTTTAAAAAAAAGAGAGAACAGATTACTTTTCCAGCAAACCAGAGTTGAGACATCAGGCATGAGCAGGGAAGGAAATCTCTCTAGGATCAGGGACTAATTCTTTTGTTTGGGTTTCTCTCACTTCCTCATGTGGTAAGTCCAGAAGCCCTGCAGATGGCTAGACTCAGTGGTGCCCCTTTGTGATTGGAGGTTGCTCATTATGGCACTTGAGTGACTTAGGAATTTGCAAAGAAAAAAAAAAGGATCTATCTGTCTATCTATCTATCTATCTAGTACAATTTGGAGAGAACTCTGGAATTTGCAATAGTGGGATTCAACCTCTGTGATGAAATCAACTGAGCATAAATGCAGTGGATTCTGAGAAAAGGCAAGTGGTATAGTAATAGTAAGACTACTCCACTCAGGGAACTCTAAACCCTGAATATAATTTGATTTTTTTTTGCTATTATTTGGTTATTTCCTTTAGAAGAACATTTTCTATTCTTATGTTCACCTACCAAATCTTGATTGGGAATCTATTCCACACCATGCAAAGCATTATGAAAGATACTTAAAATGTAACGACTCCATCTTTTGTGGCTTGTATCATCTAGAGGCAATGGTGGGCAAAGCAGGTATGATTGGGTCCACAGTGTCCAGGTGCAGTGGCCGTGGCATACTGAGAAGGGTGCTTTTGATTCACATGCAATCCAGGAAGGCTGCTCGGAGGAGAGAAGAATGTTTGGATTGGATTCTGAGGAACGCCTCTCTAAAACCCTGCATGGGGATATTTCTTTGTCAAAGACACTTTAAAGATTTCTCAGCCAGGAAAAGAAAACAAAAATTATAACATTCAACTCAACAGAGTAGTTGCTGTTACGACTGGGATATGAGAATTGACATTCAACATTTTGACTTTAAATTTTTAGACTCGTGGAATCATTTCAGATTTAAAGTCTGGCTTTCCCAGAATTGTCGTAGGGTGCGGGAACTAAGTTATGAACTTGCAGTGTGGATGAGAAGAAGCAGTTATGGGAAAAGCCTTGCAACGCTGGTTCTTTCTTCTGCAAATTTATATCAAAGTGTTTTTTTATTTTTTTATTTTTCACCAGATCCTCATGTTTGAATCTTAACTCACTAATCATAAGGGAATTTAAGAAGTGAAGGGGCTGGTGGTTTGGCAAAGATGTGACTGGAGAGTTTGCAAGCCAGGGCCAAACTTTATAAAAGGATCAGAGAATCTAGGGAAACATCCAACAGGTACAGTATGGGGAGAGGGGGTTGCAGTTTCCTTCGAGGATGGTCAGAGATTCAACAGAAATGAAAGGGAGTCATTGAGATGGGTTTGCTTCATTGAAGGGGCATAATTTAAACAACAACAACAACAAAACCCAGAGGACTCTTGGACCACATTTCTCTTTTCATGAAACAAGGAAACTATTTGAAAGGCCAGAGCAGTTGAGGCTACAGTGGAGGCCCTAAGGATGGCTTGGGGAGGGATCATCTGGCTAATTGTTAGAGAGTTTAGGAAAATACCGAGGCTTGAGTGGTTCCTAAAGTGAGAGAGAGGAAGTGTATCTCCACCTCTCAACACATTGCGCTTGTCTTCGTCACGATGTCACAATGCTCAGCTCTGCTCTTCACACGGAGTAGGCAGTCAGTTTCTGTGGAAGGGATTCATTCATCCCCTTATTCATTAATTCCACAAGTATTTATTGAGTACTTGCCTAAGGTCTGGGAATGTAGACAGCCGTGTACGCATACACCCTAGTGATAGATTTAATGATACTTAAATGTATTCTATATAAAGCAATGTGTATATGGTTAGGTATACCAGTATCTGTACTGCTATATTTGGGCAGGAAAGAATTTATTGGCTCAAAGTGCATGCTTACTTTCTCTCTCTTTTTTTTCCTCCCAACTCACTCTCTTAGAAGGAAAAAGAATCCTTCCTATATGGAGAATACAATCTCCCTCTCTTCTGAAAAGAAACAGTTCATGAAGAAGGTTATTAATCAATCAGTCAATCAATCAATCAGATGGTTATACAGTTTAGAGAAAAGTAACTTGCATTAGTTTAATTTTTATGGGTAGGGGTGTTGTAATAGAGAGTCATACACTGAGTGGCTTAATATATAGGAATTCAGTGTTTCCCAGTTATGGCGGATACAGGTCCAAGTTCCAGGGTTGGCAGAGCCATGGTCCCTCTGAAAGTTCTGGGGAGAATCTGCTCTAAGCTGTTTTCCCAGCTTCTGATGGCTCCTTATGTTATGGCAGGAACTTTCACATGGCGCCCTCTTTGGGTCTCTACCTCTGAGTTCAAATTCCTCCTTCTATAAAAACATTAGTGCTATTGGATTTGGTTCCTTCTAATTACCTCATCTTTTTTAAAATTTTATTTATTTATTTTAAATTTTTTTTTTCTTTTTTTATGTACATGACAGTAGAATGTATTTTGGCATGGAGTATAACTGCCCATTCTCGTGGTTGTACATGATGTGGAGTTACACTGGTTGTGTATGAGCATAGGAACATAGGAAAGTTAGGCGGACATAACATTCATTCTACTGTCTTTCCTATTCCCATCCCCTCTTTCCCTTCATTCCCCTTTGTCTAATGCAATGTACTTGTTTTCTTCCCTCCCCTCCCTCTTATTGTGTGTAATTATCTGCCTATCAGAGAGAACATTTGGCCTTTGGGTTTTGGGGATTGGCTTATTTACTTAGCATGATATTCTCCAGTTCCATCCATTTATCTGCAAATACCAGAATTTCATTCTTATTTATAGCTGAGTAATATTCCATTTTGTATATATACCACATTATCTTTATCCATTCATCTGTTGAAGGGCACCCTGGTTCGTTCCATAGCTTGGCTATTGTGAATTGAGCTGCAGTAAACATTGATGTGGTTGCATCACTGCAGTATGCTCATTTGAAGTCCTTGGGTCTATGCTGAGGAGTGGGATAACTGGGTCAAATAGTGGTTGCATTCCACGTTTTAATGACCTCATCTTAACTTGGTCATCTGTAAAGATCCTATTTCCAAGGTCATATTTGTAGGTATGGGGGTTGTAGGATTTCAATGGCACTTTGGGGAGATACACTTCAGCCTGTCACATGGGTCGGTGGGGCTGCTCTTTTATAGGGTTGGTCAGGGGAGGCCAGATTAAGTGGCATTTGACTGTAGACCTGAAGAAACTGGGGAAGTGCGCCAGGAGGATATCTGGGAGAAGAACATTCCATGCAGAGTGGAAGAATGTTCTGTGTGTTCTAGGAACAATAAGGAGGCTCATGTGGCTGGGTCCAGGTGGGCAAGGGAGAGACAGAAGCTAAAGATGGAGCCCAAAAGATTCTGAGGTTTTTCTTCTAGTGAGATGGCGAGATCTCAATGGGTTTGTGGAGTGCTGGATCCAAATCTGTGGTGTGACTAAAGGATCTTCAGTGGCTCTGCTGTGAATGGACTGAACTGAGCATCAGTAGAGATAGGGAGGCTGCTGCAGGTGGCCTCGACCAGAGCAGGCGTGAGAGCTGGCTGGAGTCAGGAGACATCTCCAAGGAAGAGACGGCAGGATGGCACATGGTTTAGATGTGGGGTGCAAGAGCCGAGGCTCAAGAAAGAGGCTTTGGCTATGGGTTTCTGCAACTGAAAGCATGAACTTTGCATTTGTTGAAATGGAAAGAATACATTTTGCTGGGGGAAGAATAAGTTTTGCTGGGGGGAAGAAACAAGAGGCAGATTTAAGATAACGCAGTAGGAAATGATTTTTTTTGGCATCCAAGCAGGGATAGCAAGGAGGTGGGTGGAATTCTGGATGACTTCCAGAATTCAGGAAGTCATCAGGTATATATGGTATATGGTGCCATGGTTTGGCATGAAATCCCCAGGGAATGAGGATGCACTCCTGGGACCTCTAGCAGTTGGAGGATGGAGAGGCAAATCAGAACAAGCAGAGGAGATTAACACTGTGCAGCTGGTGGGGTAGGAAGAGAATGAAGAGGTAGATTCCATGAAGGTAAGTGCAGAGCGTGTTTGGAGAGAGGGTAAAATATATATATATATATAATTATACACATACATATATAAGTCTATCTATTATATATAATAGATATTATATATATCTATTATATATAATAGAATATATATATATATATGAGAGACAATGACTGAGGACTGACTATGGGATTTGGCAATGTACAAGTCACTGATGACTCTGCTAACAGCATTTTCAGGGAGGAAAATCAGATTATATAGCAGGTTCAAGTGGGCCTGGGAAAGAGACTGTCTGTGTTCAGCATCTCTGACTCCTTCAAGAATTTACCCTTACAGGAAACCCAAGAAATCGCAACTAAAGGTGTATGTAGGGTCAAGGGGGGTGGGGGGGTTCTTTTTTTTAATGGAGGATCATCTATGATTTTGTATTCTGCTAGAGATCATGCAGCAGAGAGGGAAATGAATGATGAGAGCGATGACGAAATTGTTGAAGCGATAGCTTTGAAAAGATGAGAAGTTACAGGATCCAACAAAGAGTTCCTTTGAGGGGAACAGAAAATCCATTAAAAACAGGGAGGCAGGCAAGAGAAGGACGTTTAAGTTGAGTATAGACATAGGTAGCTGAGTTGATGGGGGTAGTAGGAGGATGTGGAAGGCTTTCTGTTGTGTCTTCTTTTTTCTTTTTTTTCAGAAAGATTAGAAGCAAGAGCACTGGTGGAGAATGGAAGGGAATGTTGAAGATCAGAAGACAGAGGTGGTGTTGAATAGTCCCTTAGGTACGTAGGAGAATAACTGCATTAAGGACACACAGTCGGATGACTGAGTCACTCTAAGCAACCTGCTGAATATCGGTGGTCATTAATTTCAAGTTAATCTCGTGAACATGATTGGGTGGTTTTTGGCAGCCATCCTGAGCTACACAGGTTCTGGCTCAGAGAAAAGCAAAGAGAGCAATCAATAGAGAAAGGAGAAGGGTGGGAATTGGGGGATATGCAAGTCAGTGACTCTAAAGATGGACTATGGAATCTGAACTGGGTGATAGGAAAGTGAGGATCAGAGACAGATGAGGGAGAGCAAGTGTTTGTTGGAAGAATGGACTGAGGGCCTGGTGGGGATGGATGAGTGTTGAAACTGGAGGTAATTAAAAAAAAGGGACAGCGGGTAGGAGATAATCATGAGATACAGGCAATTAAGATTGTGCAGTAGCAGGTGCACTTATTGGTAATAATCAGGTCTAGGGCATGACTACAAAATGGGTGGCTGAGAGAGGGCAGAGGACAATACAATTGAAGGGTAAGGTCCCGAGAGACCAGGGTTTTGGAAGGGTCATTAACTTGATATTACAGTCACTGGGAATTTGGGCAAGAGTAATATTTGAGAGAATCAAGGATCAAGCCTTCAAGGACTCAAGGGAAATATAGTGAAGTCTGTGGATGACTTATACATAAAGGGCACCATTGGTAAAAGGTGGAGGTATAAGCTTGGTGGTTGAGGGAGTTGGGGAGGAGAGAGGAATGATCTTTGGAATCGTCGTGATGAGTGGTAGGACATGACCCTACATTTGGCCAGGTGGACTGAGGATGGAGAGGCAGAAAGTGGTCACCACTTCAGATGTCTGTATTCTCAGAGATGAACCAGGGTTTGGTTAGAACAAAGTAATGGGAATGTTCAGACTATAGGGAACTGGCTCGTGTTGGATGAGTTGAAGGAGAGGAGAGACAAGTTCAGAGTAGTGAGGTCCAGAGTAGCAGGATGATTAGGGATGGCTGGTGAATCTTGGGCTCCTGGAAGTGACTGACATCCTGGGGGATATAGGCCATCATGGCAGCCAAGGCAACCTATGGTGGAAGGCTATGAGAGTGGTATGGACCATGGAGGGTGGACTTTTGCCAGGAGCAGAAGGGGCCCTGGTGTCCCCTCTTCACTCTTGTGTCTGATGGTTTTGCAGCCTGGAGGGACCAGGTTACATCTGTTACATGGCTCTTCTTCAGAGCCATGAATGTCTGCTAATGATTCTGTTTGGACCATCCAGGGATGTTGCCAGCACATCCCAAATTTCTGTGGATATGGAGAAAACCCTCTTTTCTGGAGGCTGGTGTAAAATGAGATTCATCCAAGGTTCCTTTACAAGGAGCACTAAAGGTGCTAGGTCAGGCACTGCCCATCAGCCTGATGGTTAGTGATTGCCAATTGTAATTGAGCTTTGGGATTCTATTCAGTGATCGGTATAGATTCTAATTATCCAAATGAATTCACAGTTTTGTTTCACCATGGAAAGATAAAAGACCACTTCTCCCTAATGATAAACAAAAAGATTGTTTTCTCAGCTGAATAAAAAGTTACACGGCTATTAACGATGTTTTGTCTGAAAGTCTTTGATAGAAGAAACTTTGGTTCTTACCATTTATAGTTATGTGAAAAAGGTACCGTTTTGGGCAAGTATAGTTTACGAAAGAGATTTCAACACATACGTGATCTGATTAGAAACAACAAGAGAACCCAGATCTGTTCCCTAGAAGGGTGGAGATACCTTTCCAAAGTTGTGTTGTTGTTGTTGTTATTTTTAATGAGTTTGGAGAAAAGAATCACTACTTCATTGTAACAAAAGGAAGGGATTATGAGAAAATAATGTTTGAAATCTGTTTTTTTTTTTTTTTTTTTTTTTTTTTTTTTTAGGGTAGCAAGCATTTAGGAAGGTGCCTGAGGTCATAGGGGGAAATAATCAGTAACAGAATGTTAATGGAGAGCTAGAAACAGAACATGTCTTGTGAACAAAATGGCAGCTCTACCTGACTTGGGTAAGATTCTGGTTCCTATCACAAACACAGAGAAGTGCTAGATCAATGATCACCAACAATACGTTGTGTTTACCTGCTCAAGTTAAAAGGAAGATGAAGAAATCACAAGGTGACAGAAACAGATAAATCTAGGCCAGAAGAGGAATTGGGACCTTGAAGCTGTTTTTACTCTTGGAGGGTGTAAAAGCCACAGAGGCCCCCCGGGGTGGGGGGTTACAGGGTAATTCTCCAGAGTGAAGTCTGGGGCTTCCGATAGCTGCTTCTTTGTAAAAACCACTCTGCTGCTAGTCAGGGGCAAGGAGCAAGGGAGCTGGGCCCTTGGATGGGGAACCCCCCAAAGAAGACTTAAGAAACTCCAACCCCAGGCCTGTGCCCCCAATTTGAGCCACTTCCCTGGTGTGAGAACACCGAGGCAAAGAAAGTTGACATGAAAAGTTACTAGAGGGAAGGAAAGCTCTGGATCTATAGCACAGAGTCAGCACTTTTTTCCTAGGGCTCCGTTTACCAACTCAGAGAACAAAAGAGAAGAGATAAAGGATGACATCTTTTTGAGGGGGAGTTTACTTAAGAACACACCTAAAAGTTTTTTTTTGTGGACTCCCTAGATTATATCTTCCTTTATACTATTGATTTCTAGCTCCAGTCTGAACTCTGCTCTTAATTCCAGATGCTTCTCGATTCCAGATTATCTTCAAGACAGTTCCACGGAGAAATCTAATAAGTGTATCAAACATGTAGCCAGTCTCCAGGGTGACCCTCAAAGTCCTCTGGCTCCTGGTAAGCACATACTTGTGTAGTCTCTCCCATGCTGAGGTCAGAATTTGTCTGTGTGATTGACAGAGGGTGATTGACCGTCGTAATATGAAGTCCCTTTTGAGAGTCAGTTATATTTAAACTAAAAAGATATTGAGCTTCTTTTATAGTCACTTTTGATCTTGCTCTTAGATTGCTTGCTCCAGAGGATGCCAGCTACCATGTAGAAGGCCCCTGTGGAGTAGAACTGAGGCTTTCAAATCAGCATCCAGCATGAACATGGCAGACTTGTGATCTTGGAAGCAGGTCCTCCACTGCTGGTCACACTTTAGATCCTTGAAGCCCCGGTTGACGAGCTTAACTGTTTTCTCATGAACTACCTGGGGTAGAGCCTTTCAGGTAAATGGAGGTTACATTCTTGGCCTTTAGACATCCTGATAAAATAAATACTTATTGTTCAGTCTGCCAAATTTTGGAGGTAATTTGCAATGGAAAACCCATATAATGTGTAGAAAAACATTCTCCTGATCATTCTGCAAACCCTGTCTCCCTGTATTTTTATAAGTTTTGTGTCTCTGTGACCAAAGTACCTGATGAGAAAATCTCAGAGAAGAAAAAGTTTGTGTGGGGCTTACAGTTTTAGAGGTCTTGTTCATACATGGCCAGCTCCATTACTCTGGGTTCAAGGTGAGGTCAAGCATCATGGCTGAATGGTATGGCAGAGGAAAGAAGCTCATCTTACGGTGGCCCAGAAGCAGAGAGAGACAGGAAGAGTAGGGAAAGGGACCTCAGAAAGACACTCTCTTCCAGGGAGAGTTCCCATTGGTCCATCTCTTCCAACCATGCCCCACCTGCCTGCAGTTACCATCCAGCTAGTCCATTCAAGCCAGGATGGACCGATTTGGGGGAGATACTTCATATCCAAACTATAATACTCTGCATCCTCTCTTTTCTCTATAAATGATAAGTCCATCCTCTCAACAACTCAGGTCAAAAACTTTGGAGTCACCTTTGAATGAGGAGATAGCCTTTATGTTCCTTACATTCCACGTCCAACTTTTCACCCAATCCCTGTGGGGTACACCTTGAGGATAAACCCAGATTCTGACGACTCGTCACTCCCTCCCAGTTCTTCCCTTGGTTCAAGTCACTATTATCTTCTGACAGCATTGCTGTAATAGCTCTTTTTGGTCTCCATGATTCTGCTTTGTTGTTGTTATTGTTTCCTATCCTCAACAAAGTAGCCAGAGTTATCTTTTAATAATATTAATTGGCTCATGCCATTCTTCACTGAAGCCCTTGAATAGCTTCCAATATTATTTAATGTAAAAGCCAAAGATCTGACAGGGGCTCTCATGTCTTTCAGTACCTCTCCTCCAGTCGTGTTGGTATCAATATTATTGCTCTAAAAGGCCAGGCACGGTGCTGTCTTAGGGCTTTTGTATTCACAGTCCCTCTGCTAAGAGTGTTCTCTTAGATAAATGCAGAGCTTGTTCCTTGCTCTCTACCTTACACGAATCTCTCCCATGTCATATCTTTTTAAATCTGCATCTTTTCCTCTTCCCTACACCTCTCCTGCTTTATTGTCCCCCTAGCTTTGGCCTCACTTGATATACTCTACATCTTATATGTCTTAAAAATTGTCTGTCTCCCTCCACTAGGAGGCAAACCCTAGGAGGGCAGGGAATTTACCTGTTCTGTTCATGGATGCATTTCAGGTTTAAAGACTAATGCCTGGTACCAAGTATATAGCCTCTCAAATACAGTCATGAGTTGCCTGTGGCAGGGATATGTTTAGAAAATTGATTACATGATTTAATCATTATATGAAATACCATATAGTATAGTCACACAAACATACAGCCTACTAAACACCTGGGATCTCTCTCTCTCTCTCTCTCTCTCTCTGTCTCTCTCTCTCTCTCTCTCTCTCTCTCTCTCTCTCTCTCTCTTTCTCTGTATCATATAGCTTATTGCTCTAATAATTATGTTTGAAATTATTAAAAGTGAAAGGAGTAAAAAAAATCAAGGTACTTTTGAAATCAGTTAGGTTTAAAAATTAACGTAATTGAACTTCAAGAAATTGAAAATACAGTAACTGAAATCAATGAACATACAAGGTATCAATCAAAGTCAACTTGATTTAGAGGACAGATCTGAGGCAACTACTATGAATGTATCACAGAGATATGAAGAGATTACAATGATGAAAAAGAAGTTAAAAGACTCGGAGTGAGAAGGCCTGTAGTTTATTTAATAGAAATTCTAAGAAGAGAAAATAATGGCAATGAAGGAGAGATAATATTAAAGGGAAGACCAAGAGAGATATCTATATCTGATAATAAGACATAAGTCTTTGAGTTGAAATACTATGCAAAGCTCAAAGCAGAACTATGAAAAAAAAAAAGATCTCCACCTAATCACATATGGGAAAAACTGCCAAATACTGAAGATCAACCAAAAAATTCAAAACACAGTATGAATAAAAGATAAAATATATATCTACAAAAGAACGACTACTGGACAGGTAGCAGACGTTAGTTTCATAGGTAGTATGTCAGAATACAATGCAATTATGCCTTCAATGTACTCAGGGAAACAACTGACACCCTAGAGTTTTATACCCAGCTAAAGGTGTCATTCAATAGTGAGAACCAAATATGAACATTTTCCAAAGAACCCTTACTGATTCTGTGTAAATAACTACTGAAACATGAAAGGCAGGGGGAAATCAAACAGAGGGATTTAAGTTATTGTATGAAAAGGATTGGTAAGCATATTGATAACTCTAAATCAATAAACAATGATATATAAACAGGGGCTAATTTGTAGGAGAGAGTTAAAAACAAGGAGACACTCAGTTGAATGCTGGTGCTGCATGCACAATTTCCTCAATTTTTTTAAGAGAGAGAGATTTTTTAATATTTATTTTTTATTTTTCGGTGGACACAACATCTTTATTTTTATGTGGTACTGAGGATCGAACCCAGCACTCTGCGCATGTCAGGCGAGCGTACTACCGCTTGAGCCACATCCTCAGCCCACAATTTCCTCTTTTTGACCCAGTCTAAAATTAGACTTACATAAAAGGCCCAGCCCCTGTTGTGCTCCCATGTTAAGAGCGTATACTCTGGTGAGTGTGTGCAGAGATAGGGAGGTGCACACTTGTGCACACACACCACGTATACACAGATGAACTCAAGGGAGACAAGACTTTGTGCTTGCAAAGGTGACAGCTGCTGTGGCTTCACACTGGCTCACAGGAAGTGTCTGATGTGACCCACTTGGATGGTGTACATTCAGAAGGAGCACTAGCCTGAGGTCTCTGGTGGGAGCACTCCACCCAGCGTGACATGTCCTGTGGCCATGGTTGTCATAGCTCAGGTCTTTTTATTGAAAGATAGAATTGACCCAAGCAGCTTGAACACAACCTCTGTGATACATTCATAGTAGTTGCCTTTGGTTCAAGAAGACCTCTCTCTGCCTTCATTTGAGTGAGAAATTCTAGAACCTGGTTTATAACTCCACAACCATGGCTACACTCAAAGGAAATCAAGTGTATGATATCGTACTCCCAGAAATGGTACCAGCAACCCCATAAGCCTTTGGGGCATCCCAAGGAATTTGAATCAAATGCCCTATTTGAATGAAGTATTAAAGCTAACCTTACTGGAATTTTCTGTGTTCAAATGATGAATCTGCTTGGCATTTGCTAGATGTCCCAGGATCTGTGTTTTTAACAATGGCGACAAAGAGTGGAACAGACTTCTGCACAATGGGGCCAGGTTTCAAGTTTTATCATTTTGGTATAAACTATGTTCTCTCACTAAAAAGCTATTTCATTTATCATTTCTAGAAATCCAGGTTTTCTGGATATTGTAAACCTGTTGAATATGGACATAATTGTATACACTTCAGCGTCTTTTATTTTGAGATGTGAATTTTGTTACAATTCATAAGAGATATTTTGCTCTTCAGACCTCAGAACTATCTTAATGCCTACAAATAAATGTGACCTCCCCACCCCAGCAGCTTTAATTCTTGATATTCAGAATGTTCATATTCTTAAGCTAAAATGTGATATTACCCAACAGGAAAAAAATAAGTGTTTTTTTTCCCCCTGTCCAATGTTTAAAAGGTCAAGAAAAAAGACATGGCAATGTAAAAACATGGCAAGAGAATTAAAAATAACTTGAAAAAAATAAAGAAAGCAAGAAGAAATTAATTTATCATTAATAAATTTTGCATTAATAAAATAGCAGATGGGAAAGGGAGATCAGAATCGAACTTTTGTCTGGAAGATAGAGATTCTGATTGTTTCTATTTTTAGGTATCTTAGATATCTAAAATGATAAGTCAGAGAGTATGATTTTTGAATTCATGGAAGGGAAAAGGGGAGTAAGAAAAACAATTTATTTAATAAAAGACAGGCAGAAGAAAAAAGAAAGAAAAACCCATAGTAATAGAAAATGCAAAAGAGTAGAAGTAATAGCAAAATATTTCTGTTGGTCTTTTATAGAAGAGGTGAGTAATTAAACTATGGTCTTGCAATTTCAACAAGAGCATCTTGGAGAGCTCTCTCTTGAAGCTCAAGAAGATGCTCTCTAGTCTTCTTTGTCTTTTCTCTTTCCATATTTTCTACAATTTCTGCTCTATTGAGGGTACCTTTACTCATTTTTTTTGTATAATAAGAAACTACACTAGTCCTCCCTTATCTGCAGGGGATACATTCTAGAGTCCCAGTGATTGATGATAATAATAATATCTGAAACAGAGGACAGTGCCAAGCCCTGTGTACAAGCACTGGGATACCTTCACAGTGGATCTGATCGCTGAGATGGCTACTAAGTGTCTAACAGGTGGGTAGCCTATACAGTGAGGATACTCTGGACAAAGAGAAGGCTTGTGTTTGGGGCCAGATGGAGCTGGTCAGAGTGGGGCTGCAGAAGATGTCATGATGCTCCTCAGAACAGCCTGCAATTTAAAACTTATAAATTGTTTATTTCTGAGATTTTTCATTAATGTTTTAATTAATGCACTTGACTATGGTTAATGAAATTGTGCATAAGCAAAGACGGCCCTAGTTAAATTTTCTTGTGCCAATTCTCATTATGGGGTAAGAGGAAAAGACTGCAGCTGGAGCTCTCTCTCAGTGCCATCCAGATCTGAAGATAAGTCTTCAGTTTTGTCCTTATTTCCCCTTGACTATGGGTTTCAAGTTTTCTTCTGTGCTCAGCTACTTAAAAAAACAAAACAAAACAAAACAAAACAAAAAAAAAAAAACAATTCTCTCCAGGAATCACAGTTGCTGATGAAAGCTGCCTGAGATCAACAACTAAACAGGAAAGAAAACAGAAAATGTACTTAAGTGAAGACAGTGGAATTAAGTTACTTTTGCTCTTCTGTCAATCATACCTCCATTTCTTCTCATCTCAAGCTCTCTGGACTTGGTCCCTCAAAACTCCAGTGGGGAAGAGATTTATTTCCCCCACAGGGCATGACTGTTATTCTCTGCGGTCCTCTTAGGAGCCCTTCCACTTACTGTAGCCACCGTCTTTGATCAAAAGTTCATTTCTATAACTCAGATGACTCAGGCAGGACACGTCTGTGCAGTTTTACAGGTGACAGTTTTTCCAAGGGCTCGCAAAGTCTGTTGTTTTACAAGTGCATTTGTTCCCTGAAGACTTTTGGCTGCCCTATAAGCCTGGGGCTGAGAAAGAATAGTTGATTCTGGTTATCAAAGCTTTGTCTAAATAAAACTGGGACCTCACTATATCTCTCTTGGCGATAGAGCTAGGTATATGGACAGTCCATCCTGGAGGCCCTCCAAAGTGGGGGATAGTTATTGAAGTATATAAAAAACAGACCTCCTTATAAGGAGGTTTCACCTAGGATGAAGGCCCCCAGCGTTGGCTAAGCAAATCGCATTATAGTGTAACTCCAGGATTCTAGAGCCAAATATGAGTCTCTCTGCCCTCAACCAAAGACCCAGCCTGGTTTTATAGGCCAGACATAAATCTGAGAAAGTGTTTATAAAATAGACTGAGTCTATCTGGAAGGCTTAAAAAACAACTTTTATAGGTTAATTCTTAGGAAATCGATTTGAGGCTATTTAGAGAAGCTGCTCTTGTGGGGAATGGGATCCTTCTCACCTTATCTTGCCCTGTCCAATTGGGATGTGTGGTCCATTCATCAAAATGGTGCTATTAATTTTAGGCCTCTCATGCTCTTTGGGGTAGAGAGGACTGCCTCCCTGAGCCCACCATTAAGGGACGGGGGCATCATTTATGAAATATCTGTTAGCAGACCTCAGATCTCAATGCTTGTTTTCTTCCCTGGGGACACCATTTCCACTTTATGTACCCTCTTGGGATTCCAGCTTTCAGTTGCGACTCTGTTGGCCAGGACGGGTCTCACCCTTGGAGGCTGTGTGTTGGCCTTGCCTCTAATACACATTCCACACCACCCTCCAGTCTCAGAGATGAGGAGGCTGATGCCCTGAGAGATGGACTCTTCTTTTCTGTCAACAAACACCACGATGTACAAAGCACCATGCTTGACCCTTTTGTGGTATGTAAAAATACATGGGTCCGTGTTTTGGTCCTCGGGGGAATATTCCCCATGATAGGGGAGATAAAGCGAGTGGAGGAATAACTGTAATTCGTGATTGTGATAAGAGCTATGAGTGAAGTGGGGAAAATGCAAGATGCATTGTGCCAGAGCTTATCTATTGAGAAGAAAATTAGCATAAACAGGATAGAAGCAGCAGCCTGGTAATTATCATGATGTACCTGGCATCTAAGGACAAATCTGGGTGACTTGCAGGATTTTTTTTTTTTTTTTTGCCCAGGGTCGATGGGACTTCAGGGTAAACCTACCTTCATGGGAACTCTTCTGGCATGAAAAGGAAACCCTAGGAAGTCCAGTTGGGTCAGAGAATGGATTATAGTAAGGAAAGAATAACAAACAAGATTAGAGAGATGGATGGAGATGAGGTGACAGAGGCCCTTGGAGGTTGGAGTGAGCAACGTGCCTTTATTTGGTAGATGGTGCTACCCATGAAGGGCTCTGAACGGGAGGTGACCGTGGATGAGATAGGAAGGACAGACGGACTAGTCATAAGAGAAACATAACAAGAACAGGAGGGTTATCAGGAAACAAGAAAGTCGAGATTCAAAAAACGTAGGCAGTGGTTGAGTGCATCAAATACTTCCAAGAGGTGAGGGGAATGACAGAGAAAGTCCTGTTAGATGCCAGGATTTTTTGATTGTTGGACGTCTGGAGAAGGTGGGTGCTCAGCTCCTGAATGTGTCTGCACTGCAAGCATTTCCTAGACCCCCAACACCTCAAGGTGCTGGTTCATCTTCTGTGTCATCACTGAGAATCTCAAATTTAGAAATCTGGGCCCCATCTAATCCATTCACCTTCGGGCATCTTATGGTGCCCGAAGGTGAATGGATTCCTGGACCCTATTCACAAGGACCCAGAGAATCCAGCAAACAGACATTTGGATCATCCTGACTCTGTAGGTCAGATCAAAGGAGATTAAATCGAAACATTGCATCCTTTACTCAGGTTTGGCGAAATGTCTCAATTCTTTTGAGAGAAGATTTTGAGTTTTGTAGAATTAAAGTCTCCCCCCACCCCTCTCTGAACATATTTCTCTCCATTTTCAAAAAGTTGGGTACTTGTGGGAAATTCAATCCGCGTGTTTATCATTCATTTTGACTTCACTCCTTTTAAATTTATCTTTGGAGCATGCCTGGGTACTTGAGAAGCCTTTTAAAGTCCAGGGCTTTTTAGAAATGAAGAGTTATTTTGTTAGATGTGTCTAGAAAACGCATTATCAGAAATTTCCATAAGATCAAAACTCCGAGTTTGGAGGGTCATCTGAATGCAGCAAACTCCCAGCTCTCCATGTGTCAGCAGCAGCACATCCGTGGGCTAAGGACAGAGGATGCACGCGGGAGAACAGCCTTTCCCGTGGTAGCTGGCGATTACGAGGTTGTCATCCCAGCTGCTTCAAATACTCCCAGAGAAAGCAGGTCTGTAAAGCATCATGGCATCTGCATCCTTCCCAGGAGGCCATGATGCTTTGTGCAGCTGCTGACACCTAGATCATGGGGCGGCTTGCAGAACATTCCAGAAGGCCTCGAGCTTGCATCAGCCTCTTTCTTTCATAGATGAAACTCGAAAAGATGAGGAAGCATCCGTGATGGCAGCCAAGGTCACACCACTGGGTTTCGGGGCTGGGTGTGGGCGGGCGGTGGTGGTGACATTTTTTTGGTGAGTGGAGAGAGGAAAAATGCTAGTTTCTACATGGTCTGCACCTTTTAGGGTGCTCTCTTGTTTTGATCGTCTGTGTCTTGAGGGTCACCATTCCTAGTGAGATGGGCTCTTGAGTCTGGACACCAACAGAGGCATCGGATGGAAGGGTGGAAGACTCTGATGCAAAGCCCTCTTTCTACAGCCGAATTTGACTAAGACATTGGGGTGAAGCAGAGAGCTCTATAAACAGATGCCTCCCCTGCTCCAATGGTACTCATTTCCTGTTCCAGAACACTAATTGTTTGTTAGATGAGTCAATGGGAGGCCATTCTAAATATGTTGGATCCACTCTGTCACTGCAGGGGGAAATCTATTGACCTTGGATACAAACTTTGGCCCAGAACAGCTACACTTGGTTATTTAGTTTAGTTGTAAAAAATGTGGGAAATAGATGGATATCAGCAAAGGTCTTGGTCTTTGTTCCGCAAGGAAACTAGTGGTGAAATTTATGGAGGTTTTTTTTTTTTTTTTTTTTTTTTTTTTTTTAAATCAGACTGAGGTCAATAGAACATATTCACACACATGCCATTTTAAATAGCATGTATTTGTTTTAGAAATGATTATAAAAGCACTATATGTTCACTCTGGAAAACTTGAAAATGCCAAAGCACAAAGAAGAAAAAATAAATCATTTGTAATTCCACTACTAGAGATAACCAGAGTTAACATTAGCATTTGAGAATGTCCTGTCTTTTTTTAGCGGATTTATAGATGCTTTTATTTTTTAAATAAAATACACTCTTTTCATAGGTTACAAATGATCTTTTTATTCATGTGGATAGAAAAGAATAAAAAAAGATTTTTTTTTCTGAAGCATATAAGACCAATAACCTGTTGCCTTACTATTTTCTATTACTATAATTGAACACCAGAGGCAAGATTACGTATTTTTTTAAAAAAGAGGTTTTTAAGCTGACAGTTGTGAAGTTTCAAAGTCCTGAATCTGTTAATGGGCTTCTTGCTGTCAGAGACCTACGGTGGAGCTGGGCATCACATGGCAAGAGAGGAAATGTGAGTGTGTGTGTCTCCTCTGATCTTTGTCTATACAGCTATCAGTATTCATTCATGGGTGTTCTACTCTAATGACCTTATTTAATCCTAACCACTGCCCAAAGATCCCACCTATAAATATCATAGATTAAGCTTCCACCTCCCTACTACTTCACAATGGGGGTTAAATTTTAATACGTGAATGCTTGATTGACACACTCAAAACAAATCCAAACTATAGCACTCTGGTTTTATTGGGTTTCCAGGACTGGTGTGAGATCCAAAGCATTTTTAGGGCCTGAAGCAGCCAAAGTTCACGGATATTTTCTCTAATGCTCCCCTCTTAGTGTAACTCGGTTACTCTCCATGGGTTGCTTCTCTTTCTGTCTACTTCTCTTTCCCTCACCTGCCTCCATTTTTCTCTACCTGCTAACTCCTTCTTACACTTAATTTCTCGTTTCTTATATTTCTGGCTTGCTACGACTCACACACAGCCGCTCTATCTCATGACCTCTTTTAACCTCTTTTTAGTAGTTTCCAGTGCAAACATTCAGAGAGAATCTGATTTATCTGGCTAATCAACCTTATGTCTATCGGAGGACATGTTTACACACAGGCTCTGCCAGAAATTGTTGGCAAATTTTGAGGTAATTTACCTCTCTAATCAATTCAGGTATGGGCAGATGATAAGAAAATACAGGTAACATTCAGAAAATAAATTAAAAAAAAAAGACAGTGAGCAGAGCACATGCCTGTAATCCCAATGGCTCCAGAAGCTGAGGTAGGAGGATCGCAAGTTCAAAGCCAGCTTCAGCAACTTAACAAGACCTTGTCTCAAAATAAAAAGGGTTTGGGGTGCAACTCAGTGGTTGAGCTCCCCTAGGTTCAATTTCCAGTATCAAAACAAACAAAACAAACAAAACCAAAACCAAAACAAAACAAAACAAAAGGTAAAAATCAACCTAAATCCTAAAATCCTGCCATTCAGTAATGGGCACAGTTAATGTTCTTGTTTTTTTCTTTCCCTCATTTTTATTTGAAATTATGTTTATGCATACACACCTATGAGAGCATATACTTTTGAAAGTCGATTCTATGCCATTTAATGGCTGAACATTATAGATTGAACATTTTCTTATACCTTTAGCTATTTTCCCAGCTCCTGACTTGTGATGGTATACCATAATCTGTTTTATGGACACATCAGTTCTTTATTTCACAACTACAGTATTCCTGGGTACTTTCTGGTATGTGCATTGGGAAGGGTCTTTATCCTGTAAGTGTCACATAATGGTAATGTCTCCTAACATTGGGTATTGGGGGTGTATAGTTGCTACTCAGCCAAGAGATTCCAAATCTCTATTTTAGGCTCTCCAGGTAGGTCAAGTTTGATGATAATGAAGATAGTTCCAGTCTGTCTTCTATTTCCTAAGATCATATGAAATTTATAATGATGTACAGAATGAGGAAGGAACTTAATCTTTAAATTGTTTTCTCTGAGAGTTGAACCTATTTCTGTAGAACCGTTTATTCACTAATTCACTCCCAAAGGATTTGAAAATTATGGGAACTATTTCCTTGATTCTTGAATGCAATTGACTATGAGGTTCAACCCTAATTTAGAAATCACAGCAATTTGGAAATCTAGAGTTAGACCCTCATATCAGAAATATTATAATCAATAAACTGGGATAATAAATTGTTATACCTATTGGGTTGTTTCTGTGCTTTCATTCTTCTTGCACTGACCTATTTTAATACATATTAATTTAATAGTTATGAGTTAGAATTTGGATTGGTTTCTGGTATTGGTATCTCTTCATCATAAATTCTTTTTGGTCTAACCTTGTCCACTTGTGCATTTATGTGATCTTCAAAATGAGTTTGCCTCTCATCTCATTATATTCTTCAAAAGAATTTGCATGCATTTAAAATATCAAATACTTTGATGTGTAGTATAACTATTGATTTTTCATATTGCTTACCTCAATTATAATAGTTATTTTGGCCAGTTCTCTTTAGTTTTTCATATATGCACAATGTATTAAATACATTATTAATGTTGTACATGACTAATGGCAGGGCCTCTGGCATTTAATCGTTTGGTATGATATCGTCTCTCTGTCTGAGATAGGTTATTATTATCACTTTAAGGAAATATGCTACTTTTTCCAAAAGTTTTAATCAGGATTAAATGTTGAAAAAATCATTTACCATCCATTTGCGTCTATCAAAAACACATGGGTTTCCTCTTTTGAATTTGATAAATGGATTGTTAAACATTTAAGCATATTTTTATTTCTACTTAAAGTTTAATTTGCTTTTGTGTATTATATTTGTCAGTGTTTAACATTCTGTATTCATCAGGGAGATTTAGTTCATAGTTTTCTCAGTTTTTTTTCTTTACTTATTTCATTTTTTTTTCTTTTAAATAATCTCTGGTGTAGAGGGTTGAATTAAATGGGCTTCTTGGTTTACAGCAAACATCACTTTGTATTTATTTATTCGTTTGTTTATTCAAACTTCTTTCACAACCTATTCTTATTTCTTTCCCTCCCACCTCCCAGAAGAACTTATTTTAACATTTTACATAGTTATTTTATTTTTTTTTTTGGAATGCTGGAGATTGAACCCAGGGCCTGGGGTGTGCTAGGCAAGCACTCTACCCAAGATATGCCCAGTACTGTTTTAAGTGTGAATTGCTATAATTGCCTGTGTCCTTACTTAAGTATTATTATCTTTATGTGGCATGTGCTGTTAATCGATTCTGTTAAAAGTCTCATATTGCCTGTTGCAGTGGTTCACACCTGTAATCCCATCGGCACAGGAGGCTGAGGCAGGAGAATCACAAGTTCAAAAGCAGCCTCAGCAACTTAGCCAGGCCCTAAGCAACTTAGTAAGACCCTGTCTCTAAATAAAAAAAAAAAAGTAAGAAAAAAGAAGTCTCATTCTGTTTAAGAGCCGATCCACACTGCTTTATTTCTGACTGCGGCATTACATTCTGTGAGTGTGTCATGAATTTAATTTCTCTGACTCTTCAGGCCTTGTGTCATGATTATGCTGGCTCCACTGAATACATTTTGAGATTTCCTATGTTTTGATTTTAATATTCTGACAAAATTTAACCTGTACAGAAGACTTGTTCCTTGAAAATTTGAAAAATTAATCCATAAAACTATTTGCATTTGATACTATTTGGAGAATTTGTTCCAACACACATAGGCACTCACAAAGTTTTCTTATCATTAATCTATGGAAGTTTTTGTCCTTCTACTGTGAGATTTTTACTAATATTTTTCAGAAAATCATACTTTTCAAATTTAGGCACATATTATCAAATGTAAAATTGAAATAATCTACTTCATAGTTGTGTACTGCTTTTTATGTTCTTAATGATTCATCTTTGTGCTTTTGCTCTCACTTTTAAAAAAGTTAAACATGTCCTCCTTTTTCTGTTTCCTGGTATCGAATAACACAGCTATTTAATATGGGAATTTTAAAAGATTCTCTTTTTGAGTAATTATCATTTCCCAGAATTCATTCTATTTTATTAATTTTTTTTGCTAAAAGCAACAAGATTCTTTATCAATTTAAATGGTTTTAGTTTTGCTAAACAATTTTTAAAAATACTTTTATTGTTGTCTATTTCCTGTATCTGAATTTTATAGATATTTTAGTCTAATTTAATTTATTGGATTGGGTACTTAGTTCACATACTTTCAGTTTTTTTATGTTTAATAATAAACTCTCAATGCTATTAATTTTCCCCAGTGTCTCTCTGGCCATAGCCCCTACATTTTATATGTTCTGTTCTTATTGTAATAATTTTAAAAATAGGCTGTACTTGTAAGTTTTATTTCTTCTTTGTCTCAAAAGTTAAATTTAAGAGAGTTAGACATTTCTAGTGTTTTTAAAAAAATTCTTCTATTATGAATTTCTGAGTGTATTACATTGTGGTTAGAGAATGTAAGAATGCAATCTGCAATATATCTACTTTTGGGAAAACAGTAATAAGATTTTTCTTATGGATTAATATTGATCCATATTTGTTAGGTTTCCATGGCATTTGAAAAGATATGCATTTTCTGAATATAACTGAAGTTCGATATACATATGTTAAATCAAACGTATTAATGTGTTATATAAATTTCCTATATCCTTTTATCCTCTCTACATAGATATGAATGTGTGTTTGGTCTACTGGAACTGAAAAGGTAAGAGACAGATTTTCTTAATGATTCATTGAAACTCTTGTTTTGTCAATTTATTTAGGTGTTTCCAACCATTTTTTCCCTTTATTATATCGTTAGTGGAATGGATGAAGCGCCTCCCTAAGATTCTTTAGTTGGGTTCTCTAAGGTGTTGGAAGGGGGTATGTTACAAAGCAGAGTGTGGCTTTATATTAGTAAGTGATTCAGCTGATTTTGTGCTATGGAAAATTTAGCCCATCCCTTAATTCAATCTTGGTTATCATTGTTGTATGAGTTTCCATAGTTTCCTGTATCTTTGCATCTTCCTTTATTTATTCCTTCAGCAGGTATCCATGGAAGGTTTCTCCCACACATCTGCATCGAACATTCTAAATTCACTGGAAACTATTCTGTGTGTGCCCCTTCCTTATGGGAGGGCTATTCTTCCTCACCCCAAAGATCTGTTTTTGCCATATGACTTCTTTGGGCAGTGGAATGTGATCAGAACAGACATCTGCCAGCTCAGTGTGCTGTGCTTTAAATGCCAGTGCATAATCTACCATTAGCTTTTTCTTGGTTCTATGAAAAAGATATCCAGAAAGAAGCTACTTCTCCATTCATTGCCAGTGTCCCAGCAGAGACAACAGGGGGTATCACTGCCAAAGCTCAGTGATCATCCTGAATGTTCAACCCATTGTGCACATTCAGGGACTGGGGACCTCATGAAGATCCAAACCAGACCTGTCCCCAGTTCTCACAGCACTTAGGGAGCATAGGAAAAGTCTGTATGAAGTACTGCTAGCCACCATTTTTATATGTCTCAGTAATATTTTATTTATGTCCTTAAGAATGCATTTCATACATTGCTGGTGGGACTTCAAATTGGTGCAGCCAATACGGAAAGCAGTATGGAGATTTCTTGGAAATCTGGGAATGGAACCACCATTTGATCCAGCTATCCCTCTCCTTGGTCTATACCCAAAGGACTTAAAAACAGCATACTACCAGGACACAGCCACATCAGTGTTTATAGCAGCAGAATTTACAATGGCTAAACTGTGGAACCAACCTAAATGCCCTTCAGTATATGAATGGATTAAAAAATGTGGCATATATACACAATGGCATATTACTCTGCAATAAAAGAGAATAAAATCATGGCATTTGCAGGTAAATGGATGCAGTTGGAGAAAATAATGCTAAGTGAAGTTAGCCAATCCCCCAAAAACAAATGGCAAATGTTTTCTCTGATATAAGGAGGTTGACTCATAGGGGGGTAGGGAGGGGGAGCATGGGAGGAATAGATGAACTCTAGATAGGGCAGAGGGGTGGGAGGGGAAGGAGGAGGCAGGGGGTTATCAAAGCTGGAGGAATGTGATGGACATCATTATCCAAAGTACATGTATAAAGACATGAATTGGTGTGAACATAACTTTATATACAAACAGAGATATGAAAAATTGTGTTCTATATGTATAATAAGAATTGTGATACATTCTGCTGTCATGTATTTAAAAAATAAAATCAATTAAAAAAAAGAATGCATTTCTTGTTAGGCTTTCCTTAAATATTTTACATTTTTGTTATTGCAAACATGGTTTGAGTTTTCCTTGTTTAACATGCTTGGGATCAGAAGTGTTTTAAATTTTGAAAAAATGTTGGATTTTGGATTATTTCCACATACTTTTATCAGTTGAACATCTCTAATCTGAAAATTCAAATCTGAAGTGGCCCAAAATATGAAATATTTTGAATGTCATGTTGATACTCAAAAGGTTTTGGATTTTGGAGCATTTTGGATTTTGGAATTTTGGTTTAGGGAGGTTCAACCTGTGTAGTCTTTTTCATTATGTTATCTAAGCACTTATGGCTGGCATGTGGGAAATCTCCAGATATTTATATACATATGTTACCTTGGGATGTTATTAAGCTCTCATTTCCTAAGTTATGTTGCTACCCATTGGGTTTTCTAGGTATATAGTCTTATTTCAAGTAATAGTTTACTTATTTGCAATGGTTAGAGCTAATTTGTGCTTTATATCTCATTTGGTCAGGTTTTCATAAAAGTGTTAAATGAAAATGGCAATAGCAAACATTCTTACCATTTTTTTTTCTGAGTTTGATAGAACATCAGTCACTGTTTTCCTCTTAAGATAGGATGGATTTGATTAAGACAGTCTTTGACATGTTGAGAGAATAATTTTCTGTTTCTTGTTTTTTTTTTTTTTTTTTTTTTTTTTTTTTAGTTTTTACTCTGAATATGTGGAGCATTTTAACAAGTGCCTTTTGAGAGACATCCGAGGTTACTGCATGCCTATTAAAAATGTATTTTTAATAGATTTTCCTCATTTTAAAATACTTCAGCATTCTTTGGATAACTCTGGTTGATTATAATGGATGATATTTTAGTATATAACTTCCTTGAGTTGTCTGCTATTTTACTGAGCATTTTAGAATTTGTGCTCATAATTGGTTCGTTCTATAGGAGTATTTTAGTGGCGGTGCTATCTTTGTGAGAGTTGGATGTTGAGATTATTCATATAGTAGACAGTTTAAGTTTTCTTTCTTTCCTATTCAGGAACAGTTTATATTGCATGGGGATTATCTGTTCCTTGAAGTTTGAAGGGACATGATGATAAAACTGTCTGTGTGAACCTCTTTTTATGGAGATAATAGTTCAGTTGCTTCCTCAGTTTCTTTGCTGGTTGCATTTTTCAGATACGTACTTCTCCAGTCAGCTCTGCAGTGATTCCTCGGGGCTAGGATGCTGTTCATGTTCAAGTCCATCACTGGCTTTTTATCTGAGTTCAGCTCTTTATCTGAGTTCCGCCTCGAGAGTCTAGTAGTTGCCTTGAGTGAAAATGTTTTTGTTATTAAATTTGCCCACAGGAGATACAGCTGGCTCTTTACTGAGCTGCTTTTCTGTTTTCGTCTCTGCACAACTATAGGTATTCTGGAATTTGAGGTAGGAACTTGCTTTCATTGCAATATATGTCAGAAATGGGATTGAGTGAGGACAGGGCAGCCCTAGATCCTTCATAGACCTCTACTCTTTGGAGCTGGCTAATATTCACCAAAAGGAACCTGGAAATTGTGAGTAGCCAACTTGGCTCAGATTGATATGCTCTCAATTATCCTCTTG
Organism: Ictidomys tridecemlineatus; assembly: GCF_052094955.1. Classification (NCBI taxonomy): domain Eukaryota; kingdom Metazoa; phylum Chordata; class Mammalia; order Rodentia; family Sciuridae; genus Ictidomys; species Ictidomys tridecemlineatus. The sequence goes on from NC_135479.1 coordinate 55,968,325, forward strand.
CCCTATGGGAATGGAGTTTTTCAGCTGACTCAAAAAGTATGCAATGAAGAAAGAGTTGCCATTACTACTCATCTTAAGCACCTGAGTGTATTAGTTTCCTAGAGCTGCTATAACAAAGTATCACAAACCTTGGGGCTTGCAACAAAAGAAATTTATTGTCTGTAACAGCTCTGGAGGCTGGGAGTCAGAGATCAATAAGTTGGCAGAGTTATTTCCTTCTGTTTCATGCCTGTGTCCTCACTTCTGGTGGGTTCTCTGGACACCTTTGGCAGGTATCAATTCCTAGGTGCAATATGCTTTGGCTTCACCTGGTGGCCTTCCTATACCTCTTCCCATCATCTTCCCTCTGTGTGCAACTGGCTCGATGTCTAAATAACCCTGCTTTTAAAAAAAAAAATAAGAATAGCAATCATATTGGATTAAGAGCCTACCCTACTGACCTCATTTTAACTTGGTGACCCTAGTAATAGCCTTATTTGCACATTAGGTTTCATTCCAAGGTAGTTTAAGACTTCACCCCATCTTTTGTGGGCGGGGAACAGAATTCAACTCATAGCTCTGAATAATGCTGTTGATAAAAGGGAAATAAGGAGGGCTTGGCCACCATGGTTGGGGTGGTGGTGTATTCTGTTTCAAGCAGGAAACGTGAGTGTGTAGGAACCAACTGCCTTCCTGAATCCACTCCATCAGCCATCTTACTAGCCAGTTATTTTAAATTCTATAAACAGATTGTTTCAGACTTTCCAACATTAAGGGTTTTTTGGGGGGAAGAGGGTGGGGGATCATGAGCTTTAGTACTTTCTTTGTCTTCAACAGTATTTTACTGGGAAGAGGAGATGGGCTATGTCAGATCCAGCTAGCCAAGAGTCAGTGTAACCCCGAGGTCTTGTGTCTCCTGGATCCATTTTTCTGCCTTTTACTCTTTTGCTTTCTGAGCAGCAGCAGGTTCTACCTCTAGACCACACCTACAGCCCCTCTGCTTTGGGGGTGCCAGTTGTGGCAGAGCAGAGGTCTTGGGGAGTATGATTTGCACAGAGAGCAAAGGCGAAGACCGGGAAGGCATCTGTGGGCTGAGCGCTGCCCCGCACACGTGTGCTATCATACCGATGGTCTCTGTGTAACCTCTTCAGGGATCCCCAGCTGTCTTTATTGCTCACCACTTTATTATCTTCTGAAGTCTTGAGGCTTATAAAATAGCTCTTTTGGCCAAAGCCGCACAATAAAGAATCATATTTGACTCTCACATTTCACCTCCTCTCTTGCTAGCTAAATAATGTGACATTTTGAATTTGGAATCTTCAAGTTTAGCTTACATTTTTTTGGCTTTTACTAATTTTATCAAGGTCTTAACTGGGATGCTCGTCAGTTTCCAAAGTGCTTTGATATGATCTCATCTCATTCTCACAATAAGTTGCTTTTTTTTTTTCCTGCTCATTTTTCACGGTGATAACTCACAGAAGTTACTGGAGGCACACGGGCGACTTGGCCAAAGCCATACAGATAGCAGGAGAGCCAGGACTCCGACTCAGGTCTGCTGACTCCCCAGCCCGGCTCCTTTCCATGAGGTCATCCTGCTCTCCTGCTACCTCATGGTCAAGCCAAGTCTCGGCGGCACTCACTCCAGAGCTCAAAATACCACCGCCTCCTCCCCAGAGCTTTCCCAGATTAAGTAGAAGATAATAACTGACAGCTTTCTATTATATTCTATCATCTGTCCAAAAGAGGGGGCCAGCAAACTGCTGGCTCCCCAGCCATCTTTTGCTAGTCCAGGAAATTTCATTTTTTTTTTTTTTGCATTTTTTTAAAGGGTTGTAAAAAAAGAAATGTAAGAATATCTTGACAGAAATGTATATGACCATCAAAAACATAACTATTTATTAACTAAACTTTTATTATTTATTAAAAAAAAAGTTTTCCAGTTCCTGGTCTGAGTACATGTCCTTCACTTGATCTGCTTTTAAACTTTACTTGTTGTGGTCTGAATATCCCATAAAATTTGTGAGTGGAACCTTAATGCCTACGGTGGTGGCATTGAGAGGTGGGGCCTTTGAGGCACTGAATAAGTCTTTTCTGCTCTCAAGAGTAGAGTAGTTCCTTATCCAAAGGCTGGAGGGAGCTAGCTGAGGCCCTTTTTGCTCTTCCGTCATCTGCCACGTGAAGATGCAACAAGAAGAATCCACCTTGGAACTAGTAAGCAGTGCTCAGCAGACACCCATCCTGCTAGCACCCTGATCCTGGCCTTCCCAGGCTCCAGAAGGTTAAGAAGTAAATTTCTATTCTTTATAAATTGTCCAGCCTCCGGTATTTTGTTATAGAAGCACAAATGCTCTAAGATACTCTTTATCTGTATTCATTACTCCCCATTTTTTGGAGTCTATTTATTTGATGTGGACTTAGGATTGTTGCTTTGGGATATCCAATGTTCCTTCTTTCTCTCCCCTGATATTTTTATTTCTCCTTGTACCAGACACCCGAGGAATAGGAGAAGATGGAACACACTATCCCTTACAATTTATTTGAAGAGGGAGGGAAAGCCTCATTACCAAATATGTGTTATTTTATCATAGATTCCCAATAATTAAGTAGTAGATATAAATATTAACACTGATCAAAGGAGACAAAACTCTTGGGGACCAGATCGTAAGCCTGACAAAAGCAGAAAATGTGTCTTTTCTTGCTTTTATTTCAAATTATTGATTTAAAAAAAAATGACAGCAGAATGCATTGCAATTCTTAGCGCATGTCTATAGCACAATTTTTCATATCTCTGGTTGTATTATAAAGTATCCTCAGCTTTTAGCACATAGTGCCTGAAAAAATCTGTTAACCAAAGAATGAGACCTGAATTATCTGGGGAAGATTTTTGGTTTGGAAATGGGTTTTTTTTGGTTGAGATTTGAAGACAGGGTAAGACTTGAATAAACATATACAAGTGGAAATTGTACTTTGGACAGAAATAAAATGATATAAAAAGATGCAGCCCCGTGGACATCTTCTTTGCAGTATTTATTATCAATGAAATGAATTAGTAATTGATACACCCAATTATTTTTTTTTTTTGGCTTACTTTTTGTTGTTGCAGGTTGAACCCAGGGCCTTGAGCATGCTAGGTAAACACCATACCACTGAGCTACATCCCTAGAACTTAAGCTTTGATTCGGTAAGAAATGGCAAAACCCTGAGTGGAATGACTTTGGATTTTGTACCATATGGCCCCACTGCTTAGCAAAGTGCCTGGTATGTTCTAACTGGATGACTGTCTGTTGAAAGGAACAATGGTCCAGAGGACCATGAAAGCAGATGAGAGCCTTAGAGTGAGGAGCCCCCAATGCTAGGTTAATCACCTTGAAATTTCCCTGTCTCTGCTCCAGGGATCCACAACTACAACCTTACGGGCCCAAACTACACATATGTGTCTTGTCTGTGGCTGCTTTTGCTCTAATTGCAGAGGTGAGCAGCTGGGACAGAGACGATACATGGCTCCTGGGCCACAAAGTCTAAACTATTTGCTATCTTCCACCTGGGCAGAGTTCGCCCACCTGTGCTGAACGTGGTGGAGCATGACCTGCTTTCACCAGGTTGGCACTGGCCAATGGTGGCTGAAAATGCCAAGACTGTAGAGCTCACAGATCTCCTGATGTGCTCAAGGTCCAAGTCCTTTCTCTGTTTCAGCTGCTTCCCTGGAGCGTCCCTGTCTTGGCTAAGAATTCTCATGATCACTTTCAGGGAGGACTTTGATTCTTAGAAAGAAATGTGAACTTCACTAGTGTCTAAGTAACTCCATCACATCTATCTATCTTGGTTAATGTTCTAAGAAGGATCAACCAAATGGTTTCCTCAGGGATTCCCCAACCTTCTTTATTGCTTATCACACTCATCTTCTAAAGAGTAATGTTTTATTAAATGGAATGCTTTGGTGAAGTTGCATAACAAAGAATTATATTTTGGTCTCCTTTCTCATGGTAGCTGTGTGAATTAGTTTTCTGTTACTGTAACAAAATACCTGACAAATTCAATTAAAGGACAGGGAATATGAATTTTGGTGTATAGTTTTGGAGGTTGCAGTGCATAGTCAGTTGATCCCATTGCTTGTGGGACTGCAGCATGGTGGTGCATTATGATGGGAGGATATGGTGAAGGAGGTGCTCACCTCACAGCAATAGGGAAGTAAAAAAGAGGGAGGAACAGATTGATGTCCTACTACCTCCTTTGAGTTCATTCCCAGTGACCTTCAAATTCCCATTAAGCCTCTCCTCTTAAAAGTTCTGTCACTTCCCATAGCAAAGCTTTTAACACATGGGTCTTTGGGTGGGGGGATCATTAGAGATCTGAACTACAGCAGTAGCTGAGGAATATGGCATTTTAAAATTTCAATCTTCATGTTTATGTGTATATGTTCATATTTCCAATTTGTCAATAAATTATCCCAAGACAGCATCTCAGACAATTTTTTGGTTGCCCTTTAGGCTCTCTTTAAACTGAGAATTTAAGGCCATAAGGTGCAGTTCAAAAGATGCTACAGAGTTTCCAGAGAAAGATGGTCAGGCATAGAGAAATTATCTTTTCTGCCCAGGTCTTAAATTTTGCATGACTGTCCTTACTCAGCTCTACCTAACACCCCAAATGTCTTATTTATTCTCTTTTTATCTTCTTTTTATTTTGCAATCAATGTTCTTTAGACATCCTAGTAACTTTTGGTATCCCTTTATTGCCCAGTTATAATCTCTTTAATTTTTTATGGTCCAACATAACTTACAATTATTTTTTTTTCAGGATTTTTGGTGAACAATAGAGTCATAGCATTTGGAGTAAAACATCCCAAGTGTGTGAATTAGTCAACGGGCCAAATATTTGAGCATAGAATTTCATAGAACAGTATTTATTACCCCATGAAGATATAAAGCCATTGTCACATAAAACTTGGCTCTTTCTACTGAAAATACAGAAAATTTTTATTTTTTGAGTCTCTTCTTCCCCCATCCCTATCTCCCCAGACTGCTACAATTTATATAACATTCTTCCCCCAAAGATGGGCCTTCTTGCTCGAATTTCTCAAGTTTGAAAATCCACTTCTATAGGACATTTTATCAGACTTGAGGAGTCATGTAAGACAGAGTATTATTTTATTTAGGTAGAATCCAGAGGGAGGGAAGATCACACCAATATTTGTGTGATCTTCTTATTGTTCCCTTAATATAAAACTGAGTGATGTAGTTTATTACACGAAAATACAAAGTACAGCCGGGGTGTAGTGCACAATTCTGTTCTAGTCTAACTTTTTTCAGGCTTTCTATTGGGTCTCATTTTGCTCCTGACCCCTCCCCACCATTTTCCTTCCTTGGTGTCTGGAAGAGAGACCATATTTTAGTTTTCCCTTTTTTGCATGACTCCTCCTCCTTCTCCTCTCATGCTTCTTTTACTTTCCTTAGTCTCCCACAACAGGGTATTGAGTCAATTATATTAACAAAAACTGTTGTATATATTTAATTATTTCCTATAGAGAGAACATATGGTTCAAAACAGAATACGTAGATACAAATGTACATACATATTAGCAAATTTGAGTCTCAAACTTTAAAAATTAGGATACTATCAGTTCTTATATTATCAGGTCTGATTCTTCTGCATCTCAATTGTTCAATGAACTATGCTTTGTGGAAATATCAAATAATAGAATCAGTCTAATTTATTATTTTTAGTGATCATGTCATATTCCATGGTGTAGATGATGATATACATATTTATATTTATATTGCACTACAGACAATTTGTTTCCATTTTTTTTTCAAACATTGTTAAAATAAACAATTGTGTGCTTATCATCTTATAAACTAATAAATACTTTTTGTATCTTGGTATTAGAGTTGGGGGAACATGTGGATTCTGATGAAACTCTAAGAATGATAATCACTGTAGTTTGGTTAAATTAAGACAAGTCTAAAATAAGCCAGAAAATAACTTTCCCCATTCTTATGTCAACCCTTTCTCATCATTGGATGGATAATTTACCATTAAGAAGCTATGATCATTTCTTTGTTCATCTGTCCATTTGTCCTTTTGAACACCTACCCATCCATTTATTCATCCAAGCATGAGTTGAACAGTACCCTGCAACTAACATTGTTTTAAGAATAACATAAGCCAGGCACAGTGGCACACTCCTGTAATACCAGTGGACTGAGAGGCTGAGGCAGGAGGATTGTGAGTTCAAAGTCAGCCTCAGCAACTTAGTGAGGCACTAAGCAACTCAGTGAGACCCTGTCTCAAAATAGAACACACACAAAAAAGGCTGAGGATGTGGCTCAGTGGTTGAGTGCCCCTGGGTTCAATCCCCAGTTCCCCCCCCCCCAAAAAAAAGAGAATAATACAAAACATAAAAGACATATGTAGAGGAGGTTATGATATAGTGGAGAATTGACCATAGGTGTAGGAATAGCTGTGAATAGTAGGGGCTGGCCAACGATTGGATAGAGATGCAAGGCACTGACCAGGGTCCTTATTCTTTCTGTTTGGCTCTTACTCATTCTAGGGCTACGAGGAGGTCAGTTCACCATTCCAAACCTCAGTTTCCTCATCTGCAAAATAACAGAATGTACCTAGATTAGAACTGAAACCTCAGGACACCTGTAGGACAAATTTACTTCATAATCATCTTGACTGTTTTTACAGTTTTTCTAAAACAAACAAACAAACAAACAACAACAACAAAAAAAAAAACCCTCCAACATTTAACATTTAAAAGCTCCTTTTTTTTTTTTTTTAAATAAAAGTAGGGATTTTCACCAAGCACAGACACAGTGGCACATGCTTGTAATTCCATGCTATATCTTTTAGGGAATAATAACAAGGAAAAAAGTGTGTAAACTGGGAGGTAATCGTAGCAACTTGGAGGCTGAGGCAGGAGGATGGCAAATTCAAAGCCAGCCTCAGCAATTCAGGACGCTCTAGGTAACTTAGTGAGACCCTGTCTTGAAATTAAAAATAAAAAAGGTTGGAGGTATAGCTCAGTGGGAAAACATCCTTGGGTTCAATTTCCAGTATTGAAAAAGAAAAGGACAGATTTCCAGGTTTTCTGAAGAAACTATGGGAAGATTTCTGAAGAAACTATGCACTGGTCAGAATACCTAATACATTGCAGCAAAGGAGATCAGTTCTTCTACTGTCTTACTATGGGAAAAGCTACTTAAAGTTTACTATCTTAACACGCCACTTCCACAAAGTAAAAATTGGTTAACGCTGGGTACCACCTGACATTCCAGACAAGAAAATGTCTTTACCACAGTCTCTACCACTCCCTAAAGTCATCCCAGGTGAGCCCTCAGTGACCAGTTATCATTGTGCTAGTGTGGTTGATTTTTCTTTTAGTAGGTAGTCACGTGGCTTGCATGGATAGTGAGGATACAAAGTATCTAGGCAGAACTCAAGATGTAAAGTGAAATCACAGTGTATTAAAAAAAATCCCTGAAAATCCTTAAAAAAAAATAAAAACCTCTAGTGAGAAGGCTGCACGTTTTAAAAAAAACGGAAAAGATTATGCAAGGAGAGACAAAGTCAGGAACACTTCTAGATTTTTCCTCTGTAAACAGAAGCTCTGTGTTGAAATCTACACCTGGAAGTCCGAGAGAGTTCTGGGATCAGGGCTTCAGGGTATTGCTGAGTGGCAGCTGGCCCCTCCTCCCCCCATGCAAGCCCTTGTCACTCTGCATTAGACACGGAGTATCAAGCTGCACCAGAGGAGAGCAGGTTTGGAGCCAGCTCTGCAGAGAGGGGGGAAGAAAAGAAACAGACAGAAGGAGAGCAGAGCAGGCCCTGCTATTCAGAGAAACTTCTCTGCTCCTGCAAAGACTGTCTTGGAAAGCTTATGGTCTCTGATTTCTATATGGTTCTTGGCACATCGTTTTAATCAAAAGAAGAAAAGGAAACACTGCAAAGACTTCAAACCCTAAACACAACGAGCTGGCAAGGGAAGATAGAGTTAAGTCATTCCAATAATATGCCAGGCTTAGAATAACAACATCTGTTCCTGCAGGACAGCTAGCAGAGGATTAAAAACAAGAAAGAAACCTTAGATTTTAATGCAAATAGATTTACTGACTGGACACTTGAAACTCCTATCAGAGAGCTCAGAATTATTGTCAAGAGCATGTCCCTGCCTGATAGCAGGCAGCAAGGAGCTAGGCACAGCATTGAGAGACTTGGAAATGACCTCTGATGTCCATAGTTAATAATTCATGTAGAGAAACACCTTGGTGCGTTAGAAAGTATCTGGGGGCACTCCTGATAGAGCATCAAACCCCCAAGAGACTCCGTTCCCCTCAGATAGGAGAGATGCTAATGATGCTGCGAGTAGATCCATGAACATTTGCCCCAGGTATCAAGGTAGCCCTTGGCTACAAAGCTCTCTCCCTTTCCTAATATGCTTTCAGTTCTTTGATTTCACCCAAGAGAAATCCTCAAGTGGGTGTTAGTTATGAATACCTAACTGCCCTCAAGCCCTATAGCAGGCCTTTCTACTCCCCAAAAACCTACAGTTGCAAAAAATGATAAATTTATATGCATAAGATTTCCTCTGACCACTCTCCCAACTTCTTCTCCTTCTTTCAGTACCTAATATTGCAAGTTCAAACCTGAGGCATGTCAGCATCTGGGCCAATCTGTGTTTTGACCATCACTCCTCCAAAACCATTTTGCCCTCTGGTATACAACTGCTCCTCTGTACCCAAGGGTTCTGCATCTGAGGATTCAGCCAACCAAGGATCAAAATTATTGAGGAAAAAAATTGAACATATACACACTTTTATTTTTTTTTTGTGGGGGTGTGGTGGGTACTGGGAATTGACCCCAGTGGTACTCTTCCACTAAACTAGCCCCTCTTACCCCCAACCCCCTCCTTCTTTCTTTTTTTTTTGGACAGGGTTTCACTAAGATGCCAAGGCTGGCCTTGAACTTGCAAATCTTCCTGCCTCCACCTCCCAAATTGCTAGGATTACCTCCTGACTTACACACCCTTTTCTTTGTCATTATTCACTAAAATGTACAGCATAGGAACCATTACATAGAGTTCACATTGTCTCAGGTATTCCTTGTGATCTGGAGATGATTCAAAGCATGTAGGAGGATGTCCATATAGATTAGATGTAGAAACTGCAACACGTTATTTAAAGGACTTGCATATTTTGATATCTACAGGGATTCTGAAGTCAATACCCTGTGGACATTGAGGATCCGACATCATTCGTAGGTGGAGTTTCTGCTACCTGGGTCACCTTTCCTCTTTACCTGTATAACTCCTGAATATTCTTCAAGGATCACTGAAAGACCTGCTTATCCAGGATGCCTGCTGCACTCTTAACTCAAGTCTTTTCTATGTCTTCCTGTATTTTTTGCTTCTTGCACGGGTCAGAATACCTAATACATTGCAGCAAAGAAGATCAGTTCTTCTACTGTCTTACTATGGGAAAAGCTACTTAAAGTTTACTTGAATAAATGCAATCATTTGTTCAGCGTTTACTGGTTTGTTTGGTTCCTGGTATTTGTCCTTGGGGACAAATAATGAAGAACCAGGCAGCCTTTATATCTTCAGTGGTTGGGGGGAGAAAAGCCACATCTCTAAATCATCACACTGTCATAGGCATTCTGTTTTTGGATATGGGCTGAATTGCAACATGTGGAAATAGTAATTTACCTAGTTATGCATCATTAATACCAATGAAATTAATCCCTTCCTCTTCTTCAGTTTCCTGTGAAATGAAAGACCCCAAATCCCTTTAACTCCCAAAGTCTGAATTTTTGAGCCACTTTAATTGTCCTTGTACCTGGAGCAGATTTCTGGACATTTTCTCTATGAAAAGATTTGATTCCTGCTGCACACAATTTGATTAAAAGTCTAAATTTAAACTACTCCCTTTAATACTCAAAATGTCTTCCTCTCCCAAATAGTGTGTGTTCTGATGTTAAAAGCAAGACTAGGTGTGAATTGCAGCTCTGACAGTAGTTAATTAGGTGATCGTGGGTGAGTTTCTTAATCTTAGACTGTTTCCTCATTTGTAAATATATGAATAATCCCACATGATTCACAGGGGTTTTTCAATGATCAAATAAGACAGAGTAAATCATTAGCACAATAGTTAGCACAGAGGTAGTGCACAGTCAATGTTAGATATTTAATTGTTGTGACTCCCTCATTCATCCGTTCAATAAAAGCAGTGGCAGTATTATTAGTATTATCATGCTGAAATATTTTAGCATGAGTATTGTGATACGTAAGAGTGAGTTATATTTTATAATTAGCCTGTGACATATTTTAATCTGAATCAATACTAACATTTATTAAATAGTAGTTATAGGAAATAGGAATTTTACAGTGATGGGATTAATGGCATTAAAACTAAAGGTTAATGAGAAACAATAGAACAGATATTATAAAGTAGAAGAATTCAAGCAACCTTGATGTCTATATCAATCATGTCAATTGTGTTGTACTTGATTTCAAGAGCCCCGTGGCCCTGCACCTACCTGTCCGGGGGGGGGGGGGTCCTGCTGCCTTTTCTGCCTACCTGGACACAGGAATGCTCTTCCAAGGGAGCTTGTTCTGCAAATAGTACGTGTGGAGTGCCTAAGCCTGCCTGTCCCGAATGACAGTTACAATTTACACCTGCTTGATAATAAACTTTGGAAAGTTTGTCTACAATTTGATTCATATTATTTGCAAGGTTTTAGGGAGAAGTAGGAACATCTCACCTTCTTCATCTACCAGACTATTGACACAAATTCGACATCACCTGTCTGACTTGGATTCTTTACTGCACCAAGTATTTCCTTGTCCATGATTTGCTAATTTCTTTCTCAACCAGTTCTATTGCCCTTCACTTCCCATAAGTCTTGGGTCAAAACTTCAGCCTATACAACAAGTTTTCTTTACATTCCCTATAAGCAATAAATATGATACTGATATATAAAGGTATACAAATAAGAATTTAAAAATTTGTGAAAACTGTGCTGAAGATATTACAGGTGACTCACTGACTCTAAAATAAATAATAATAACATTCACAAATATTTGTTGAGAAAAATACCAAGATTTGGCATTATGCTTTAAAATATTTCTATGTTAAGTGAAATAGGAAGAAAGCTATTTTTCCTCTAATGCCAAGAGGATCTGACAAGTTTTTTTTTTAAACTGATTAAATTGCAACTCATTTAATGATTAAATCCAACTTTCTACTTCAAACAGGTAAACAAATTTTACAGACTCAGGAATAACACAAACATAATAAGTAACCACTGTAGTTAAAACAAAATTTCACAAGACATATTCTTTATAACAAGCTACAAATTTTATGAAGACAAGACACAGAATAAAGTGTCAATATAACAAGAAACAACCTTCACAGGAACTGGCTTCCTGTTTATGTTCTTTATAAGTTCACATTTAAATAACCTTCATAAAATAAATGTCTTGAACCTTTCTCATTATCTATATAGCATGAAAAAATGGTATTATACTTCCAAAGCCTTAAGCCAATCAATGCTTGGTGGCCTTGGGCATCAATTTGCAACTTACAATTTTAGCTATATTCTTTTTTTTTTACAGAGAGAGAGAGAGGGAGAATTTTTTTAATATTTATTTTTTAGCTTTTTTCAGCGGACACAACATCTTTGTTGGTATGTGGTGCTGAGGATCGAAACCGGGCTGCACGCATGCCAGGAGAGCGCGCTACCGCTTGAGCCACATCCCCAGCCCCCAAATTTTAGCTGTAATCTTTGGTCACAAAGTGCATTTGACAAAGACCTTTCTAGTCGCCACATAACTCCTCCTCCCCATCTCCATCTCCTATTCCAACAGAGTCTTCTTGAAGTTCCATGGAAGAAAGGTCTGAGACTAAGGTGGTTTCCCTTTATATAGTTTATAAAGGTTGCATCCCTTTCCCGGTTTTGGAAGTCAAATGTTAAGCATGAACTGCTTCTGATTCTTCTAATATTCCTAACAATGCTGCTTCCTTGGAGGGAAATAGAATGGGAGGCATGGAGATAAGCATCTTAAGACCTTCTCCCGTGAAGCACAGTCTCCTGTCGTCCTCATCCTCCTTTCAGAGTGCAGGGTGTTTTGTGGTGTTATTGGCCTGCATAGCTGGGGATGCTGAGGTTCAGAGAAGCCCTAGGCTGCACCCGGTATTAACTTGTACACTGACTTTCCCTAACACAAACTGCTCATCAGCCTGCTGGCCTGTTAGAGACCACAGGACAAGCTTGAGCCTCTAACTTCTATCTCAAAGTCCTACTTTTCTCCCTTCTACCTCACTGCAGAAATGCAGAAGGGTGCCTTGCCTAATGGGAACTTTTACCAGGACCTTCCCAGGAGAACCTCATAAATGACATGAAGTTTGGGACAATAGCCATCTTAAAAATATAACAACAGAGATAGTACATCACCAGAAAGATCAAGGAATCTAGCCAAAGACTAGAAGTCAATTTCAAGTTATCTTCAGGGAGCTAACATCATGGGGCCACTGTCAGATTTCAGCGGACAGACAGCCTGCATTCTGAGGCTGTTTATTTAACGTCCTGGTCACTGTTCTAATTTCTGCGGAACCTCTCCATTTTCCCCCCTCCTCTGTACTTCTCCTTCTCCTTGCTCCTGCTATTGGGGCTGCTTTGTCCTTCCTAGCTAGCAAGCTGGGGATTTTGTTTTTTTTAAGTATCTAATGGTTTTGATCTTCATCACAGATTCTTCCAGGGCTCTTTATACAATGTTTTAAAATAGCCTCTAGGAATCCTGGGGGTTATTAACTTACAGTGTGACGGTTCAGCCGCCCTGCCACCCCCGTGCCTACATATTTTTTTTGAAAGTTCTATTTTCAAACATTAAATAACTATGCGCTGAGCATCTTTTCTATAGTATCGGATTCCATGGAGAGGCTGTAGATATGTCTGTCTCCTGGGCAAGCTGGGAAGGGAGCAGAGTGGGGTAATTGAGTTTAAAATGAGTTGGCTGTATGTGTTTTATTGTTGTTAAAGATAGGTAACATAAAATTGGCCATGTCAGTCATTTTTTAGGGGTATGATTCAGTGGCATTAAGTTCATTCACATTGTTGTGCAACCGTCACCACCATCTACCTTCAGAGTCAGGTGTGTTTTAAAAAGGGCTTGGCCAAGCCCCAAAGGGCCAAATAGGTGGGAGGAGGGTGGAGGGGAAGGGGGATGGTAGGGGGAGGGGGAGGGGGGGAAGTTCACCAGATTGGAGGGCAATGGGAGGAAGAAAGGGAGGATGGGATGGGAAAGACAGTAGAATGAGTTGGACATAACTTTGGACATAACTTTCCTATGTTTGTATATATGAATACATGACCAGTGAAACCCCAATCATGTACAACCACCAGAATGGGAAGTTAGATTCCATGTATGTCAAATACATTTGCTGTGTATCCTTTGGTTACACAGGACTAATATAATAATATGTCAAAATACATTCTACTGTCATGTATACCTAAAAAGAGTGAATAAAAAAAAAAGCAAACTCAGACTAAGGCAAGAAGAAAATAAATAAAATAAAAGCTCTTTAAAAAACAAAGGGGGTGAGGGGGCTTGGAACCTCAAGACAGGTGGCTGAATTAGGAAAAGCAGTTGTGTTAGTCAGCTTAAGCTGCTATAATCAAATTCCACATAGGGGTAGCTTAACTAATAGGGATTTATTTCTCATAATTCTGGAGAATAGGGAGTATTAAATCTAGGTGTGATCAAGGTAGGTTTCTTGATTGGTAGGTTGCCACCATCTTGTTGTGTGCTCACATGATTTCTTTCTTGTGTGCTTAAGAAGAGAGAGCGTACCCTCTGGTGTCTCTTCTTATAAGGGCACCAATCCCATTAGACCAGGGCTCCTCCCTCATGAACTTGTCTAACCCTCATGACCTCCCTAAAATCTCATTTTGAAATATCATAACATGTATGAATTTGGAGGGAGAAATCAATATGCAGCACATAGCAATGATTTACTTAATGATGATGATAAAGAGCTAATTAGAAACAGATGGAACCAACAGAGAATTAATGTCGTGGCTGGAGAAACATTAGAGAATGAGGGAAAAGAGCTGGTTCAGAAGAAGGTTCACCTCTAGGGCTTGGGAAATAGCTAGAAAGTCCAGATTATTCCTCATGCATATGCCACATAATTCCAAAGTTACCAAAGAATACCCAGAAAAATGTCTCTTTCTTACCCTGATCCCCCAGCTATCCAAAGACAGCCCCTATTCCAGCTTCTTGTGCATTCTTTTGTGTGTATGTCTGCCCATATGAAAAATTTTGCCCAAGTATAAATTTACACAAATAGTAGAAATATACTTGTTTCTGCAACTTATTTGCTTCATTTGCCATATCAGTATACATAGAACTGTTTCATGTCAATATATACACAACTGTTTCATTTCCTTAAACAGATTCATAGTATTTCATTGTTAAGTTTGAACCAGAATTTTTTTATAGGTTTGTTTTATTTGCTTATGGTTTGTCTGTTACAGTTTGGATATGAGGTGTCCCATAAAGAGCTCCTTTGTCCATGCAGGGCTATTCTGAAGTTCAAGTGATTGAATTCTGAGAGCTGTAACCTAATCAGTCCATTATCCTTTGAGTGGTAATTGGGGGCAGGTGGGGTGTGATTGGAGGAGGTATGTCACTGGGAGTGTGCCCCTGAAGGGTTCATCTTCCCTGTGGCTCCTTCTCCTTTCTATCTGCTTCCCAGTCACCATAAGCAGAGCGGCACTTCCACCATGATGTTTTGCCTTACCTAATGCTCAGAGCAATGGAGTCAGCCCACCATGGACTGAAACTCTAAATCCATGATCCAAAATAAACTTTTATTCCTTTAAGTTTCTCTTCCTCCTCCTCTTCCTCCTCCTCCTCCTCCTCCTCCTCCTCCTCCTCCTCCACCTCCTTCTTCTTTTGTCAAGTATTGGTCACAGTGAAAAAAACCTAACTAACATAGAAATTGATACCAGGAATGGGGTTCTTGCTGTGACCAACCTGACCATATGGTTCAGAAGCTTTTGGAACTGGTTTTTGGGAGGAGTTTGGAAAAGTTTGGAGATGCACGCTGGAAGAGCCTTAGAATACTGGAAACAGAGCTTAATGGGCAATGTTGGTGGAAGCTCAGAAGACCAGAATTCCAAGAAGACTAAAGATAATAAAGACTGTGCTCCTGAGATTTCAGAGGAGAACAAGGACTCTGTTGAAAGTTGGACTAGAAGCCATTTGTGTTACATTCTAGCAGAGAACTTATCTACATTTTATCCATGTCCTGATACTTTATGCAAGACTAAATTCAAAGGTGACGGACTAAGTAACCTAGCAGAGGAAATGTCAAGGCAGTCACTGGCATGGATTTTGCTGGTAGTTTTTAGCCAGGTTTACTGTGAGAATCGGGAGTAGAAAGCAGAGTTGAAGGATTTTAAGAAATTGCAGTTTGGTGAGAAAATTGCCTGTAAAATTGGGGCCAATGAAGTTGTGATAGTTGAGGTTACAGTCATAAGAAGATGCTAAACATTTTGCACAGAGACGATGGGAAACATGGCTTGAAGTCATCTGAAGAATTTGCAAAACCACATCCATTGCAGGCTTTAGGGCATAGAAGAGAAAAATTCCTTTGAGAAGAGATCATGGAGGTTCCCTACTTACACAGGGGGTCCTAGGAAGTTGTTTCACTGTCCTAAGCTCCTCAGGCACTCAGAGACGGTTGCAGCCATGATTCTAGGGGGCCCAGCTACTGTGTGAGCTGGCAGCAGAAATTGGTGTCATCTACATGGTGCTGATTTTACACAATTGCAGGATGTTAAGCTTAGGAGGGGAGTCATGGAGACTTCCACCAAGAACTCAGAGGAAGATCTAGGAAGCCAGGCAAAGTGTACCAGGTTTGAAATCTCTGATGGCTGCCCCTGAGAGAGTGAAGCATGAAGGTGAGAAGGTGACATTGAAACTGGAATAGGGACCCTAGAAGTTAAGAGATGTCAGAATGTGGATTGCCTCCTGAGGAAAACTGCTGACTGTGAAGGGGGTTAGAAATTGTAAGCAGAGCTTAAGAGAAAGGCCATGTGGGCTTCAACCAGCAAGGCCAAAGGGGTGGGGCTGTCTAAGCCCTTTGGAGATCACATCTTGCCATCCTGCAACCCAGTTGCAGGAGGTAGAACTACAGGCAATATTTGCCTGGTTGGGTTTAAGTCTTGCTTTGGTCCAATAAATTTCTTTCTCCCTTTGGAATAGAAATGTGTACTCTGTGTCATACATTGAATGAATATAACTTGCTTTTGATTTTTATGGGAGCTCACCGTGAAGAGTTTGCCTTGGGTCTCAGAGGACACTTTGGATTGGGACTTTGGGGCAATGCTGGAAGTGTTGATTATGGGAACTCTTAGATATAAACTCAATGAACTTTGCATTGTGAAATGAACTTGAGCCTTTGGGGACCATGATCAGAATGGTATGGATTGAATATGACATGTCTCACAGAAGCTCCTGTGTTATGCAGGAATATTCAGAGGTAAAATGACTGGATTGGGAGAGCTATAACCTAATGAGCCCTCACAAGTAGCTAGGATTTCAGGCATGCACCGCCACACCTAGCTTTAACTGATTGATTCTTTAGTTGATTAATACATTAATTTATTCTTTATCTCTTGTCAATATAAGCAGGAAGGCCAAGACTTTTCCTCTGAGCATTGTTTTAAGTCGCAACCCACAGATTTGGATTGCAAGTATTTTCACCGCTGCTTCTTTTATGATTTATACCTTTAGTTTGGTGACTCTCAGACCCAAGAGCTGTTAAGAAGTTTTTCAAAGGTGTTATGATTTATTCTCTAGTGAAACAGATGCCGTCATGGATTACCCTCCTATCTGGTATTAGTTTTCTATGCTGCATAACAAATCACTGTGCATTCAGACACTTCTTACCTCAGTTTCTGTGGTTCCCTGCGAGGGGCTCCTCACCTTGTCAGCTGGGCTGAGATCTCATCTCAAGGACATTTTCAACATGATCACTTGCTTGCTCCTTCAATGTCAGCAAGGGGGATTTATCTCCCAGGCCACTCCTGATTAAAAAGCCAGTCTTTCATCTGATTAAGTCAGGATAGTTTCCCTTGAGATGAACTCAACATCAAGAGACTGGGGACCTTCATCATCTCTACAGATCCTCTTCACTTCTGCCGTGTAGTGTGACCTAATGAAACCTAAACATAAGCATGGCACCCCATCACCTTTCTCCTATTAGATGTGGTCTCTGGTTTCACCCTTGCTCAGGGGGAAGAGTCATGCAAGGGCACAATTCATTAAGGGGCCCCCTTAGAGTGTGGCACCCCATATCCTACTGACCTTCCTCTGAATTTATAGGTATGGAGGACAGAAGTGTGTGTTGGTAGATGTTCATTGCCAACATCTGCTGTGGCTTCCCTCCTCTGCCTAAGGTGTTTCTCCAGGGCCACAGGACATATGGGACAGGATGCCAGTGTTCTCTGGGTTAAACTAATAAAAGACAAGAGTCAGTGGATAAATCCCCTAATTCCCTCTTGAAAGTAATGTTGTGAGGTGCATTCGTAACTCAGCATCTCTAGCCAGACAGATTAAGGTGATAACTTCCTCTTTTCAAACTTCTTTTTTTTCCCCTTCTCTATTTCTATTTTGTAATACCTCCTTTTGTTGCACTGTGATCTGAAGATATAAGTACTATTTCAACATGTTTTGGAATTTGGTAAGGATTTCAATGTGGGCTATTCTATAGTCGTGTGTGTGTGTGTGTGTGTGTGTGTGTGTGTGTGTGTGTGTGTGTGAGCAATCAGAAATACCAATTTTCTGTTTCTAGATTGTGGAGTCTAACACATAGAAATTTGATTTGTCTAGATTTAAAAAAAAATATTGCTAAATTACTAATTTTTGTCCACTTAATATGTCCTGCACTGAAGGAGGTAAAATTAAAACATTCTCTTACTAAGGTATTTTTGTTCCTATTTCTAGTAGTTTTTGCTTTATGATTTTGGTGTTTTCTTATTTGAAATAATTCTTAGTTACTAGAGGAGTTTGTTATGGGGTTATTCTTTATAAAATTCTTTGTTTTGTTTAATACTTCTTGACTTGAATCAAACTAGTTTGATGCTAAAATTATTTTTTGTATTATTAAATAGCTCTTGCCCATCTTTATTTTCAATCATTCTTAAACACTTTAAATATGACCCTTGTATACAGTAGAGTATATAATTGAGTGTTTCTCTGTAATGTAATCTGAGAGTCTTTTTCTTTAAATAGGTTCTTCCTCTATTTACACTTAGTTATATAATGTTTGGCTTTAGTTTATCATATGATGTGTTTATTTTTATTTCTTCCTTTTCTCTTGGTCAACTGGATAATTAGAGCCAAAATATTTCTCCCAAAACTATTTTTAAATACCAATTTGAAATAATTCTTCAAAATATCTGTATCTTAACTGTGAGATATCTATAATTTCAGTCTATATTGTACATAATAATTATTGAGAAGCAAACATACACATGGCCAATACATCTGAAACACATCTTAGAGTTTTGCATTTATCTGAGTTCATTTGCTTAATTTATTTTCTACTTACTTATCTTCTTCAGTTTCATAAAAAAAAGGAATGCATGGAATGGAACTTTTTCCAATGGACAGTATTTTGGAACATAAAGAGGACTTTTCCCAGGTTTTTGCATAGACCTAACATAAGTGCTAAGCAGCCAAAACAATTTCTTGCATTAACCAAAAGATTTGATTTAAGCATGCTCAGAAACTCAAATTGATTGTTGATCTCTTACATGATTGCCATGATAATGAGGTAAAAGAACAGGAGCCCATTAAATTTTACTTGATATGTAATAAGCAATTAATAGCCAAAACGATGTGAAATAAGGTAGGATAGAAAATACCTGGGAAGCTTACTTCTCCTTTAAATTTTTTCTTGTCTTCTAAGGTTTCTTCATGTGCTTGTATATGAGTGTGTTTCTTCCAATAATTTTATTTTTTCTTGTTATTGTCATTATTCTAGTGCTTGTTTTTAGAATTAAAAATTTACACAATACAGTTAGCCCTCCATATCCACGAATTTAACCAAACATGGGTCAAAATGCTTTTTAAAAAAATTGCATTTATACTCAAAATGTCCAAATACTTTTCTTGTCATTGTTCCATAAACAATATGGTACGAAAACTATTTCTATTGCATTTAATTAGGTATTACACAAAATCTAGAGATGATTTAAAGCATGTGGGGAATGTGTGTAGGTTATATGTAAACATTGCCGCTTTGTTAAGGAGTAGTTCATCTGTGGACTTTAGTATTTGTACGAGTCCTAGAATGAATCCACTACAGATACTGAGGGATGTTTGGCTCTTTAGCTCATTATTTCATTATATTTTGCTTTTGACTCCTGTTTATAACAGTAACAGCTAACATGTTTCCATTTCATCCAGTGCTTCTTTCATTTTCTCTAACACCCCAATGTACTTGGTTATATTATTTTTCTTTGTTCTTCCAACAGTTGCTATTAAAATTTTAAATGCACTTCTTGTTTCTTGGTTTTTAATCAGCTATAATTGATAAGTAACCTGCTGGATATGAAAGATTAGAAAAATCAGCACAGCAACCATGTTGCTGGATTTTAAATTTCCATATTGTCAGAGATTGTAACACCATCTACTCTGCATCCATCATGCTCATATTGATTTGTGTTATTTCTTCAATTTAATGACTTTAATTTTCAAAACTTCTTTCCTTTTTATGGTTGCTTTATGTACCCAGCCCTAAATTCCATCTCAAAAAAGAAAAGAAACATTTGTGAGACAAAATGAACAAAAACATGGGTCCAAATTCATCCCAACCGTCTTTACATATGGTTTTAAGCCAATTAAATATTTTTGTTGACAAGTGAACTAACACTAAGAAGTAATGAATGTACTCATAGATGTTTCCAGATTGTGGCTTTAATCAGCACTTAGTTTCAGTTATAATATATATGAAATGGGATACAAAATTAATGAATCTTTTTTTGAACCAAATATTATAACCAAATGAGTGTTCCATTCAATGCAGCCACTTATTTTCATAAATCTCCCATAGTTGCAAGCATCTTTCAAAACTGTCTTATAAAATAGCCTTCAGGGTCAACAATGCATTCCTTTTGCTCATTATACTTTGAGGGAGAATATAAGTTTTGGCAACAGTCTAAAGAGATTTAGATTAAAGTTTTAGGGAATATTCCTGTTGGGTACAATTGAATAACAAAAAAATAAAACTATAATGTTATATCACTATATTCAGCTTCAAGTAATATAAAATCCACTTATCATAGCCAAAACAAATGAGTTAATTTTTCTGATATATTAAGAAGTCCAAGGCTACTGGCATGAGTTTAATTTGTTCAGTGACATAAGAGCTGGCATTGCTGAATTTTTATTTTTATATTTAATTTTTTTTGGCCTTTCACTCATGATTGCTGCTCTGGGGTTACAAGAGGAAAGGTCTACCTCCAGGCATCATGTCTATGTCCAAGGAGAAGGGCAAGAGCAAAGAACATCCTAATATCTTCTGCACTTATCAAGTTGAGCAAGATTGTTTCTGGGCCATTGGTCAGAACCAAGTCACACTGCCATCCATTGGCCAGAGCACTGGGAAAGCAGGAGAAAGGCGAGTCATGATTGGTTTGGACCATCACAATCCGATTGGAGCACACTGCTTTCCCAAACTAAAGCGGAGCTCTGCTGACAAGGATGAAATGGATATGGAGTGGGCCACCAGCTGTGTTTGTTGCAAGTATGAATGGCAGTAGGGGGGGCTATGAACATAGTTCCAAAAGATGTTGCAAAGTAAACAGTAGCAGCCTTTTTATTTGGAAAGTGCGTTGATTTGGTCCTATGTGTTCTAGTACTTTATTGAAAATGCTGAGTTTTTATTCACACTTTCCATATTTGTTTCATAGCATTCTGGTCTCCCATTAGATGACATTATTCCTTAAGAAAAGACTTATGCTTAATTGTTTATACTAATGTGTATTAAAATTTCATATATGTTCTGGGTACCAAAGACATATATGTTTATGGCTTAAATGGAAATCAACTTTATTCCATATTTATTAAGTCTCTGAAGAATGCAATATGCATCTTGGTCTGGGGATGTGGCTCAAGCGGTAGCGTGCTCGCCTGGCATGTGTGCGGCCCCGGTTTGATCCTCAGCACCACATACAAACAACGATGTTGTGTCTGCCGAAAACTAAAAAATAAATATTAAAAAATTCTCTCTCTCTCTCTCTCTCTCTCTCTCTCTCTCTCTCTTTAAAAAAAAAAAGAATGCAATATGTATCTCAACATTCATGGATTACTGCTCATATGGGATGATTGCTGGAATACTCATGCCAACTCTGGTGTGTACCAGGATGTTCTTAGGAATGTTTGACTGAAATGTTTACTGGGTCTGTCACAAAATTCTAAAAATTATAGGAACCTCAGAAATACTCAAAAGATAATTTTGTTCGTGCTTTTGACGAGACAGATTGAATCAAGTATGACAATGTATAGTTGTCAGAATCCTTCAGCTTTATCTCCGTCAGGAGACCTTCAATGTTCCAATGTTCCCAATTTTGAATTATATTTGCATAGTGTGGTGCTTCAGACTGTGAGTTAATCCAGGGAGGTAAACAAGTAAGTATACTCCTAGGTACAGTAAAGTTTAGGGTTGAGTAGCTTGAGAGATCTGTGATAGAAGTTTCTGAGTTAGGCTAATTACTGAGGAAGGAAACAAGGAATATAGATGGTAAGACTTGAGAACATGAATTATTAAATATGGACTTTAGGTAAGTCGGGGGTGGGGGTCCTCCCCTGGCAACACCAAATAATAACTAATAAAGAAAACCTGACTCAAACCACTCAGCTAAATGACCTAAGTGGCTGGTGGCATTATTAAGACCAGGGTTCAGGTGCATACAGAAGTACAGATGTTGTCAATACCATTGGGACTGTCTGATTCTCAAGCTTGTTCTGTTCTCCCTGCTGTATTTGTTTATTATCCCTTAGGCTGTCCTTTCTTGGGCACAAGATAGTTGTCTAAGATCCAGGTATCACTTTCTTTGAGTTTCAGGTCTGGGAGGAAAAGAAAGCCTTCTCTCCCAACAGCAAAACCAAAGCCTGGAGCCTGCTCCTCTGATCTGAATAGGACATCATTGCATTTTTACATTAATTCCAAAGGTAAGGTGGAGTAGGGCCACACTGGTTAGATTGATCTTTCACTGTCCACTCCAGCCCCAGGATGTTCAGGTAGCCATCTCCCAGTTATTTTTCTGAGTCTGAATATTGATGATCATACCCCTCCTCTTAGGCACAGGGCCGTGGATCTCAAAGTGTGGTCCGTGGATGGGAGATATCAGCATCACCAGGGAACTTGTCAGAAGTCCAGACCTTTTCCAGACCTATGAACTTGGAAAACCCAAGGGGGGAGGAGTGTGTTTTCACAAACTGACCAGGTGTCTGTGGGGGCATTTCAAGGTCGGAGAATCATTGGTTTACAGAAACCGACTCCCTATGAGAAAGAGGCCTCTTATGAGGGGAGAATATATTTTTCATAGCAATAATGGCAGTTTAGCCAAAGGTCAAATTAGATGAACTTCTAGAATCCATCAAATGCCAGAAAAAGAGAGGGAAGAAAAATAACTGCAAGAGAGATTGTTGAGGGCTGTCTGAACATGGCTATTTTGACCCTGAAAAAATGCAGATGCATTTTTGTTCCCTGAGCACACACGCCTCAGTCCAGTAATAATGCATTGTAAACAGACCATATTAAAACAAACAGTTCTCTCTAAATCTTTTTTTTTTCAATATTTTTCTCTAAATAGTTATTTGGTAATACACATTTTTCTGTTTTGTAGAGTCCCTAAATAGCAGAGGTCTTAGCTCGGAGGAGCCAACTCGTGCCTCTGAGTGCCAGAATGTTCGTGGAGTTTTCGTTTTACTAAATAAAGAACTGGAGCTAATGTCAACCCAGGGGTGGCACTGGGCCCTCCACCCAGTAGGAAAAACAAGGAACTCAGAGTTCCCTTCCCTTCCCCAAACCAGAGCTGGTCTTAGACTAAATGGCACCAAAGGGGACTTGCCTCCTCTGATTTTCTATTTCTTCCTTTCTAGTTCCTTATCTTCAGAATGCCCGGATCAATGGACTTTGTCACAACCTAGGACACATGCTTTTAAAATCAGGTGACCGTACACTCATGTATGTCACTCAGCTGACAAGTTCCTTTAAGGTTTGATTTTTCCAACATGACACTTACCTGAAAAGATGAACATGGAAAGAATGACAATTTTCTGATAACAGTATTTTTTTTTTTTTTTTTGTAGCCGGATCATCAGCATTGTGATTTGCTCTTCAAATCCATTCATTCTTACAATATGTTTCACCAGCTCAGAAACCAGAATGTTTCTATTAACCTCTCACTTTCTTGGTCTCAGAAGTGGGACCCCAGGCTTCCTCATGATTCCATGAATTTAGTCTCTCTGGCCTCATTGATGCATGGTCTTGGAGGTGCAAGAGACATTGGCAACTGATCATTATCTGGTGGTTTTTCTCCTTAACCCACTCCATGTCCAAATGGCATGAGATTTCTTAGGACTCCTGCAACAGAGAGGAAGGACCTCTCTTATTTGTGGTTTCAGGGAGCTGCTGTTGCTTACCTCTGCCTTCATTACCTCTCAAAGGATATCCTTTCTGTTAGAGCTACCTCCCCTTTCCTTACCCCTGCTGGTCAGAGGCGGCTTAGTGTTTAAGCATTTGCGCTCTGGAGACAATGGGCTTTCAAATCTCTGCCAAACTGTCTGCTGGTTGTGCTATTTAGGCAGGTAATTTAACCTCTCTGCTCTCAATCGTAAAATGGGGATCATAATAGCACAAGAGGATTGTGGTGAGCATAAAAGGAACGAGTAGACATAAACTGCTTAGAATTGTGCCTGACATGTGGTAAGCACTCAACGTAAGCATTAGTAACTATTTGGTCCTCTAATGAGTGGTACTTCTCTCTTTCTGCCTCATATCCTGAGTTAGAAACATGACTCATGCTCCATTATGAGATGGGAAGGTCATCTCAAAGGCAGGGGCTGTGTCTACTCTTCCCTTAGTATCTAAACCTTGGCATGGCATTGGGCTTCATAGGAGCTCAGGAAATTTGTTTTGAGTTGAACTGAAGCTTCCCTATCCCCACCCCATCCTGAGCATTTTTGGCAAATTCCAGAACAACAGGTCCTGATTCTCCTTTCTTTTACCTAAAAGTGAAGTTCCCCAATGTAATTTTGCTGCAAGATCCCTGCCAGGATTTTGATTCTCCAAATTCCTTTCATTTTCACCACCCAAACGGCCTCTCTGCGCTCTCTCGCTCTCTCTCTCTCTCTCTCTCTCTCTCTCTCTCTTCTTCCCCAATCTCCCTGAGGTCTTATTCCATTAATTTTTTTTTTCCAAAAATTGACAAAGCCTTCATTTTGTTCATCTGAGAAGATGCTTTTTGAAGCTGGTGATGTAGCTAACAGAGGAAAGGGTTGGATAAAGGCTCCTGGAAGGAATTCTTGTTTGAGATGTAGTGGGACA
Source organism: Ictidomys tridecemlineatus (assembly GCF_052094955.1). Lineage (NCBI taxonomy): Eukaryota > Metazoa > Chordata > Mammalia > Rodentia > Sciuridae > Ictidomys > Ictidomys tridecemlineatus. Next base: position 55,992,930 of record NC_135479.1, read on the forward strand.
GGTTTGAAGGTATCGATGGAGAAAAAAAAAAATAAACTTCCTGCATCCACACTAAATCCTGGACACTTCACTTACTGGATACAAACACAGCCAAACTCCTGCCTTCCTAGATAAGGGAACAAAGGCCACAGAAGTATAAGCTTTGACCCAGCTGGATTAAAAAACAAAACAAACAACAACAACAACAACAAACTTCCTGTACTAGTGTTTTGTAATTCAATGTGTTTTCTCCATTCCAAATGGAGGGAAACAATCTTTTCAGGTTTCAGTTTTATTAGGAGGTAGCTTCCAGTCATATTTATTGGTCAAGACTCTTGTACAAATGACAGAATGTCAACCAAAAATGAATATTACTTATTTCTGTCTTACTACTGATGACCATTTCCCCCTAGATTTTGATTATGACTAATGGCATTGCTGTGAATATTTTTGCACTTTTTTTTTTTTGAACATAAATACCTACATTCTAGGAATAGAATTTTAGGGTGAGAGGATTTGCATGTATTCAACTTTAGAAGACAAAGTGTAACCATGTTCTAAGGGATTGCCTGAAACATCAACAGAAAGAGAATTTCACAGGCTCCACAGTGTCAGTTTTTTTTTAAAGTTTGCTGCTCTGAAGGTTGATTGTGATTCCTCATTGTGATATAACTTGATCTTCCCTGATGATTGGTGAGAAGTTGAGAGCCTTTCCATATGTTTATTGGTCACTTAAATATCCTCCTTTGTAAGGGACCTGTTCAAATCTTTTGCCTATTTGGGGTGATTGTTTACTTTTTCTAATTGGTTTGAAGGGCTTTAAAAATGCACATTTATTTTATGGGATATGTGCTTATGAGTATTTCCCCACTCTGTACCCTCTTACCCTTTATGAAGTAAATAATAAACAAATGGTCTTAATTTTAATAAATCCAGTTTATCATTGTTTTTCTTTGAAGGTTTTTTTATATCTTGTTTAAGAGATCTAAAAGCTTTATTGCTTTACTATTCTTATTAAAATCTATAATCCATTTAAAATATCTTTTATATGTGATGTGATGAGCAGAATAATGATTTTTTTTCATATTTATATTAAATTGACCTAACACTGTATGTGTATGTTTCTTTAATTCAGTTGTCTATTGTATATCCTTGGTTAAGAACCATACTTTTAATTGCTGGCTTTGAAACATATTGATATCGGTTGATATAAAACAGTTATTCAAGATTATCATGACCTTTAACATTAGAATCACCTCATCAATTTCCACACACATTGCTGGGATATTGAGGAAGAATATATTAAATAATAACTCATACTGGGAGAATGTACATAAGCATTATATAATATTGAGCCTTTAATCCATGAACATGGTATGTCCCTCTATTTACTATTTAGATCTTTTTAAATTTCTCTTAATGCTGATTAGTAATTTTCTGGGTATATGTCCTTTTCAATCTTCCATTTGACTTACTTCTAGGTATTTGATTTATTTTTGGTGGTGTTTAGGTACCATTTTATAATTTTATTTTTTCATATTTATTTCTATGGTATAGTAATAAAATATGCTTTTGTATATTGAATTTGATTCTAGTGACTTCACTAACTTCATTTATTGATTCAAATGAGATAGCTTAAGGGCCGAGGTTATGGCTCAGTGGTAGAGCACTCACCTCACACATAAGAGGCACTGGGTTCAATCCTCAGCAACGCATATGAATAAATAAATAAATAAATAAATAAATAAATAAATAAATAAATAAATAAATAAAATATTGTGTCCATCTACACCTTGAATTTTTTTTTTTTTTTTAAAGATAGCTTAAAATTCCTTGGGATTTCCCATACATGAAATCCTGTAAGATAGCTTAAAATTCTTTGGGATTTCCCATACATGAAATCCTGTTATCCATATATAATGACAATCTTTTCTTTCCTTTTATTTGTTTTACTGTACTAAGAGCTTTGGTGCAGTGTTGAATAGATATGATGAAAGTTGACATCATTATTTTCTTCATGATGTGAAGGAAAATTACTTCAATATTTTACTTGTAAGTATTATGTTTGATATAGATCCTTTTGTAGATATCTTTTGACAGATTAAGAAAATCACCTTCTGTTCCTGCTTTGCTGCATTTTGTTGTGAATGTATGTTAAGGGTTATCCCAAGCTTTTCTGCATCTTTTTAGGTGATCATATGATTTTTGCAAATTTCATTGATTGATTTTGATTGAATTTAAACATGTTAAGCCAACTCTGATTGCTGAAATGAGCCCTGCTTTGCATATACATATGCAAAATATACATATTTATGAATATATATTTTCATATATATGTGTGTATATATATATATATATATATATATATATACATATTTATTTATTTATTACTGAATTTTACTTGCTGCCTTTTGGTTTAGAACTTTGGAAACTTTGCTCATGAAGGATCCAGGCCTATAATTTCCTTACTTGCTAGATTCCTGCCAAGTTTTGGTAGTAAGATTATATTGGCCTCATAAAATCAATTGTTAAATGTTCCTTTTCCCCCCCTAGTTCCTAGAAGTTTTGTTTAAAATTGTTATTTCTTCCTTAAATGTTCAGTAGATCTTAGCAATAAAGTTCTCTGAGACTAGAATTTTCTTTGTCAAGATGTTTTAAATTATGGATTTATTTATTTTTACTTTATTTAGGATTATTTTGATTTTCTATTTCATCTTATGCCAATTTTGTAAATTGTATTGTTTTGAATGTGTAATGTCATCTGAAACTTCAAATGTATTTGCATAAGTTATGAAAAACGTTATTTTACTGTTTCTTGATTATCTGTAAGATCTATGGTGATATTTTCCTTTATAGATTTATGATCACTCATTTTTGTGTTACTTAAAAAAAATCAGTTGTTTTAATTTTTTTCTTTATTTATTTTTTTCTTTTTGGGGGGAGTGTGGTCACTGGAGATTGAGCTCACAGGCACTTGGCCACTGAGCCACATCCCCAGTACTATTTTGTATTTTATTTAGAGACAGAATCTCACCTGAGTTGCTTAGTACACCTAGTACATAGATTAATTTTATAATGCTCTATGTGAACTTGTAAAACAATGTGTATTCCACAGTTGTTGAGTTCCACAACATATTTGTCAGTAAGGTCAATTTTCTTCAAGTTTTCCATGTTTAACTTGCTTTTGCTGAAGCTGCATTTGAACTTGCAATCCTTCTGCCTCAGCCTCCTGAGCTGCTGGGATTACAGGCATGTGCCACCACTCCTGGCCATTTTAGTTTTTTCAAAGGAGAAACTTTGTTGATTTTATTTTATAATGTTTTCTATTTTATCAATTTTGCTCTTCTAGATAATTTTCTTCTTTTTATTTTCTTGATTTTAATTTGCTTTTTATCCCTCTAATCTGGAGATGGATATTTAAATCCCTGGTTTTTAGTCTTTTATTTAAGGCTACAATTTTTCTTCAACTACTATTTTAATGGTAGCCTAAATTTGATATATTTTCATCACCATTTAAAAAAATTTTTCTCTAATATCCATTTAAATTTCTTCTTTCACCATTTGGTTATTTAGAAGACTCTTGATTAATAGTTAATCATTTGCAGATATTCTATCATCATATATGTTGATTTTTATTGTAATTCCACTGATCTCAGAAAATATACACTATATGGCTTCAGACTGTATAAATTTATTGAAGCTTGTTATATAGCCTAGAGTATAATACATAGGTTAATTTTATAATACTCCATGTGAACTTTTAAAAAAATGTATTCTGCAATTGTTGAGTTCCATAACATATTTGTCAATAGGCCAATTTTCTTCAAGTTTTCCATGTTTAATTTACTTTTTTCTATTTGTTTTATTGATTACTATATGAAATGTATTTAAATCTACCATTTTTATTGTAAATTCATTTATTTTTTCTTTATTTTCTTGATTTTGTGATGACTCAGCATTTTTCTTATTTCATATTTCTTTATTATCAATCATATATTGAAAAGTATGCATCCTTGGGCTGGGGTTGTGGCTCAGTGGTAGAGCACTTGCCTAGCATCTGCAAGGCAAGGGGTTCGATTCTCAGCACTACATATAAATAAGTGAATAAAATAAAGATCCATCAACATCTAAAAAAATATTTTTTTAAAAAAATATATGCATCCTTGACATATAAGTATATGGAATTACACACTTCATGAGAACGATATTTTCTTGATGAGAGTTCCTCCCTTTTTTGTTAGTCTCATGTAATTTAATTTATACATATTAATCTCCAAATGGTATTATTATTATTATATATTAAATAACTATTTAGATTTAATGATATATTAAATATACAGTTTTTCTGCTGGTTCTGATTTCCTCCTGCATATGCAGGCTTTCTTCTGACATAATTTGCCTTCTTTTCCCACAGGAGCATCTTTTAGTATCATTTTGGAAAAATTTTGTTGATGATATTATTTCAATATACTTCATCTTACAGTAAAGGTAATTGAGTTCATCTCTATTTCTTTCAATCCTTTAAAGGATGATATTCCTTCGTCTTCTGACATCTTGTGTCATATTTTCATAACTGAAATAATCAACTTGTAAAGAGAAAAGGCTTATTTTGGTTCATGGTCTTGGAGGTTCTATTCCATAATTGATTGGCTTCATTGCTTTGGGCCTATGGCATGTCCCTAATGACCTAAAGACCTCCCCCTAGGCCCCACCTCTCAAACGTTCAACCACTTCCCAATAGCACCATTCTGAGGACCAGACTTTGAAACCTGAGTCTTTGGGGGACCTTCAAAATCCAAGATGAATAATTCTATTATTTCTGCTTAAAGTTTTTCAGTGAATTTTATTATTGATCCTTTGAAGGAAAGATTATTATCTCTTGTTGCTCTTTTTATCAGTTCAGTGGTGATGTACCAAAGTATGGTTTTCTTGTTTTAATTCTTCTTGGATATGATAGTTTATCTTGAATTTGTGGCTTGACACCTTTTATGACTCCTTGAAAAGTTCATGGGTTTAGGCAGTGGAGAAATGTTCAGAGATAAAAATGATAAGATTATGAGAACTTTAACCACATCAGTGGATTAATTCATTTGGTGAATTACTAATTTGAATGGATTGCTGGGTGGTAATTGTAAGCAGGTAGGGTGTAGCTGGAGGACATAGGCCACTAGGGATATGCTCTGGGATTATATCTATCCCTGGGACCTTGCTCTCTCTACTTCCTGGTTGCCATGAGCTAAAGATTTTCTCTGCCACAACCTTCCACCATTATGTTCTACCTCACTTTGAGCCCAGAGCAGTCAAGTTGCTGACTATGGACTGAACCTCTGAAACTATGTGCCCCAAATCAACCTTTCCTCCTCTAAGTTGTTCTGGTCAGATGTATTGATCATAGTGATGAAGAGCTGACTAGCACAATGCTTTGAGTTTTGGAAATTTTTCTTCAATTAATTTTCTAAGTAAAATTTTATCTTATTTTTCTGTTTCCTTCTGAGATTTCAGTTACACCTATATTATACACTTTACCACGATCCATGTCATTTTTATGTTTTCTGTACTTTCACTAGGGATATTTTCTTGGTGTGTCTCAATTTGGGTGTACTCAGCTGTGCCTTTTCTTTAGCTGGGCTTCACTTGCCATTAAATCCACTTATTGAGTTATTATTAACTTCATATGTTGATTTTTCAATTCTAGATTTTACATTTGAGTCTTTCTTACAGATGTCACTTTTTAACTAAAATTCCTCACCTTTCTTATGTTTTGCTGAACATGTTAATGTATTAGTTGCTTTAGAAGACATAGCATATAGCCCTAATATCATGTATATTGTCCATTAGTCTGTTTCTATTATCTTTTCCCCACTTTTTTATTTTTGGTCTTATGCTCTTATAACTCTGATATTTTTGACTAATTGTTGGACACTGTGAAAAATTATATAGGATCTCAGCCCTGTTCTTTTGCCAGTGTGCCTCTTAGCGTTTCAGCCCAGTGATGCTTATAAAGCGGCCAATGCCTTGAGTCACTTCTCTCTGCATGATCTTGGCTCATCCCCTGGCTATCTTGTTATCTTTCTTAATTCCTTTAAACAGATTACCTAATTTTTTCTGTTTTTAAAGAAATTTAGTCATTCTCGTTATTCCCAGTGTGAGAAACAAGTTTGTATGGCATAGCTAAAAGCCACAATCTGCTAAAAGTCTTCAGCCTTGAGTTATAAAACCCTTTTTTTTTGCAGCTAACTTAGACTTATGGACTCATAGACTTAATTCCTTGTGCTCCAAGAGGTTACCTGTGATAGATAAAATGACACTTGCTCCTCTTTTTTAAAATATTCCATTGATTATCTTTTAGGGGGCCACAGAAATTATTTTAAAAACACTCATGCTTACAAAATTCTCCCAACTTGGGAGTGCTTAGGTGATAGTGTCTTTGAGTCTTTTCACTTCTTCATGCTGGTAGAAAATACATATTTATATTTACCAGATTTCTCTCTGTAGTTTTAAAAATGTATATCATAGATATGAATCTTGTGGCTTCTATCAATGAGGAAAGTAGTTACTTTCTCAACTCTCCATTTGGTGGAAAGTAACAGAATGATGAGAATACGTCATCACACTGATTTTTGTAGAACAAAAGTGAGAAGATAGAATCTGCTTCTGAGATGTCTTGTTTGTGCTTGTTTTTTTGTTTTGGTTTCCTTGTGGGGATCTGTCTAATTCTTTATTCTTTACATGTCTTTATTCACAAAATGGATTCTCGTTTTCTGGGGATGATAATCATTAGTTAATTAATTTGGAAGCTAAAAAATAACATTTGTAGTGGTGGTTTAGAGCTAAGTGCAGGTAGGTATTTCTTATTATTACGGTGGCTAAAAGGAGTCTTCTGTTTTTATTCAAAATAAGGCTGAGAACTACAGTTGCCTAAAGAGTGATGAGCTTTGGATAATCCATTGAAATCAATAGGGCAGTGTTGCTCATAGTGTTTAGTGGACAGTCCTTCCTGACATGATCAGTATGTTAGATGGCAGGGATGTGTAGTATGAGATGATAAACAAGGAAAGGAAAGCTGGATTAACACAAAGCAAAAGTTATACCAGCTTATCTCTGGGTTCATTTCTCAGAGAACTGCATATATTCATAATATGCATTGTGATACTCCCGAATCAATCTGGGAAATTTGTCTAATCTTAACTAGTCCAAAAACCATTTCACACTTTTGTTATATACCCTAGGTTTGGTGATGAGTCTGGGAGAAAAGGAGGTGAAGAAGTGTTGAATAAGAAGCCCTAGATGAGATGATAAAATTTTCCTTCCACTCCTTATATTTATCTACACCATGGTCATGTTAATGCTCCGAGTTCTTCCCTTTCCAGGATAGTTAAATGTCATGATGGGGAAAGGGCCAGCAGAGAAAGTATCTCCCCTGTGAAATTTCCTTGCTTGATACTGGAGCCTTTTATCCTGAATTCACCCGATGGCTTGGTTTGCAGTAGTGAGTGATAGATGGATAGAAGTAGGATGAACATCTTTGGAAGAGAACCCAGGCAAGCCATGGTTTGGAGGAAATGGTCCAAGGGCAGATCATAGCAAACTGTACATTCACATCTATCCCCTTATTCCAGGGTATCCTGAAGGAGAAAAAGAGGTAAAAAGTGTCAGCGTGGGGCCAATAGTGACTAGTGATTTATGTAATCAATAAAGTTCTTTAAAACACCATTTGATGAAGTCTTCTCTTTATTGTGAGTTTACAACATCTATGAGTTATTGAATATATATCACTGGTATATTTTGCATGTGTATTTGTGTGTGTGTGTGTGTGTGTGTGTGTGTGTGTGTGTGTGTGTGTGTTTTGGGAGATTGGGGTTGATAGGACCCCATATTTATTACTACTAGGTCCTGCACAAAATGATAGTTTCTTGTGGCTATGAGAAGTCAAAGTGAATCTTTTGTTCTGTTGGAAGTGACCATGCTACCTTTTAAGGGAGATAACTATGCTATTGGAACAAAGGAAAATCTTGGAATGTTGGAAAGAGAAATTGTAGAGAATAACAGGTCCCTTCTCACCATGGTACGTGAGCTTGCTATCACTGTCAGTCTGACCAGAGTTGCTCCAATCGACTTTGGTCCTGATGGTGGTGGTGGTGGTGGGTAAGGGGAGGCTGTTATTTTCCTTGACTCCTCCAAAAAATTTCATAAATAGTTTGCTTAGTGTGTCAATCTGTGCATCTGGGAAGCATAATACGTTCTTGGCACCACAGCCCACGGTGACGTCCATCAGTTGCCTCTTGCAGAAGGAGAAGGGGTTGAGTTTGTCTATTTAGAGTATTGGTATTTTAGTGTCTATTATTTAGAAAGTTGTGATTGGTATCTCTCTTCAAGCTGAGATTATTTTTGTCTCCAAATAATCAAAGCCAGACTCCCCACAGGAGGTTGCAGGGTGGTGACTGGTGCACTTGAGTAGAACCAATTGCTATCATGCAAACTTCATCACCACATTAGTGAAGGACAAGGGGATTTGAATGAGGAAAATTGTTCCAGAGAGATTCGGCCTTATGGTTTTCATAATGCACATGGCAAAGCTGGGAATACAAATATACTTTATCTGGAATAAACAACACAAAACTATAGCTTCTAGGATGTCGTTTTCCTTGATTTTTGGAAAGGGAGATGACAAATTAGACATCGAGGTTGTTACACTCAGTGAAGCCTCATTGCTAATTTATTTTTCTTCTTTACTACTGAGAGTTCGTGTGATATTTGCAAGCCTTTTCCCTTTTTATTTGATATGCAAATCATAGATATGAGAGTTTTTATTCCAAATGTCATAAGGATGAATTTTGAAAAGTAAAAGATCTTGAAATATTGAATTTCTCTTTTTCTTCTACCTTCTGCTGCTTACTATTATTGCAATTATCCTAATTACCATCCCCATTCCTAGAAGTGTCTTATTCACATTGCTATTAACTCTTACACCTTCTCTCTATCTCTCACCCTGTATCATCGTTAGTCTTCCTGACACAAGTCTGTCCTGGTATTACTCTAGTCAGACACCTCCTTGAGGGTCAGTATCTTTGTAGTCCTGTGTTCAAAGTCCTGTACAATCTAGATCTGACCTCCCTCTCCAGCTTCAGCACTCTGTACTACTGCAAGACCGAACTCACCTCCCTGGCCACATAAGCTCAGTAATTAGAGTTGGCCTTCTTTGTGCCTGTGGGTTCCATGTTTGTGGATTTAACAGACTGCAGATTGAAAATGTTTGAAAAAAAAATTTCACCTCTCCTGAAGACATACACACTTTATTTATTATTCCCTATATAGTATAACAACTCTTTACATAGAGTTGACATTGTATTAGGTATTAAAGTAACCCAGAGATGATCTCAAGTGTAGGGGAGGATGTGCATAGGTGACATGAAAATACTGCACGATTTTATGCAAGGGATTTGAGCATCTGTGGATTTTGGTATCCACAAGGCTCAAGGGGTAGTGGTCCTGGAACTAATTGCCTATGAACACAGAGGGACCATGCTTTTCTCTGCCCATAGTATTCCCTTAGCAAAAATACTTTTCTCTCCCATTTCTTCTGTATAGATGACAATCAACCTTCATGACATAGCTGAAATGCTACTCTTCATCCTGACATCATGACTTCCTCTTCCTGCTGTCCTTCAACTCTTAGTCTGTTCCTCTATTGTGTCACTTACCATATTTGTCTTCTAGGATAATTTAAAATAGGTCATCTTCTTTAAAGTGGAGTTAGAATCTCCGTGAGTGCAAAGATCCCATGGTTCACCTTTTTAGACCAGCTTTGTCTTAGTACAGGGCTTTGCTGAATACTGCATTATTTTTTGAACTTGACTCTTGATTCTTTTCTGCAGGGAATATGTAATTTCTTAGTATACACTTTACTAATTTGTCTCATAACATGTCCCCATGGATCTGCATTATTCCTATAAAGATATTCGACTAGGGGTAACTTTCTTGCATACAGCAGGCAGGAGTGGGAAGGGCTGCCTCAGGTGTATCCTTATGAATGTCCTTGATATGGGACAATAGGAGAATCATTCTCTTGCTGCTGCCAATGCCCTCCACCCACCTCCACTCCACTCATCATTCCCCAAAGCGCTGTCAGTCATTTCTATTTCATTAAATGCCCTGCATGAGGAAAGAGAATGGCCGGTATCATCCTCCCAGCTTTGATGGATGGGGAGAAAAAGTTTGCAGAAAAAACTTAAATGATTTGTGTGGAATTGCATAGCTTGTTGTTGCTAAGGGAAGGGAAAGACCCCCAATCCTCTTAAATTCTTATTCCGTAGATTTTTTACTAGACCACCAAGTGTTTTCCAAACTGCAATCATTTATCATCTACGCTCACAATTTTTATTCCTGTAGTCATGTAAGGCCTGTGCTTTTGTTTCAGACTTTTATTTAAATTCATCCTTTTTTTAAAAATTTAAATGCATCGATTTAAAAATTCAGTGCTGGGGGCTGGAATTGTGGCTCAGTGGTAGAGAGGTCGCCTAGGATGGGCGGGACCCGGGTTTGATTCTCAGCACCACATAAAAATAAAGGCATTGTGTTGTGTCCATCTACAAACGAGGTTCTCTCTCTAAAAAAAAAAAAAATTCAGTGCCATTAATGGGACACCATTAATAGGTCACTTGGCATAAATAATAGGTCATCTTAAAATAGTTATGACGCATATTAAGCTATTATTAAATTCTGAGATAGATGATGCAAGGACCAGTGAGGAACAAGGACTAAGCAGAAGTAGGAACTCAGCAGAGGTCACAGGTAAGTGAAAGCCAAAATGAATTGAGAGTGACCGTGAGGCAATTGCTATGTTACTCCAGGGAAGGTAGAAGCATAATTTGGCAGGAACTGATTTACCTCAATGACAGGGTATGTGAAGATGTCATTAAATCTCTCTGGGTGTCAAAGCCATCTCCAGTAACTGATTGACATCTCCCCTTCCCCTTCCTCTTCTTCTTTTATTTGGTACAGGTGATTTAATCTGAGGACACTTCATCACTGAGCCACATCCCCAGCCCTTTTTATTTTTTTTTATTTTGAGACAAGTTCTCCCAAGTTGCTTAGGGCCTTGCTAAGTTACTGAGGCTGGCTTTGAACTTACAATCTTCCTGCCTCGGCCTCTGGAGCTGCTGCCATGAGAGTTGTGTGTCACCAAGGCCGGCTCTGATTGTCATTTCACTCTCCATGAGGTCTGACCATAGAGAGCAGGTCTCAATTCCAAAAAGAAATTTTTTCTTCCATTGCATGCTTATATTAGACAGGCCATTGATGGAGACAATTATAAGGAGTCTCTATTTATGAAACAGATTGAAATGAACCTAAGGCAAATGTGAAAATGTTTATTTCTCAATGGTCATCAGAAGCTAGGCAGGTGGTAGGGACAAGGAATAAAGGGAGGCTTGTCACCAAAATATAGGCAGATTAGAGAAATAAATTCTAGTTTTCTACAGTATAGCGGGGTGACGATAGTTTACAATGATTTACTATATGTTCTATAAAGACCCAGAAGAGAGGAGTTTAAAGGTTCCCAACACAAAGAAATGATAAATGCTTAGGAAAATAGAACTGCTTCCAGGCACTGTGGTGCACACCTGTAATCCCAATGACTCAGAGGCTGAGGCAAGAGGATCATAAGTTCAAAGCCAGCCTCAGCAACTTAGCAACGCCCTAGGTAACTTAGTGAGGCCCTGTCACAAAATTGCTAATTATCTTGATTTGATCAATAAGCATTGTACTCTTGTCTTGAATTATTATGCTGTACTGCACATTTACAAGGGTTATGTGTCAATTTAAGAACATATTTATTGGGCTGGGGTTGTGGCTTAGCGGTAGAGCGCTCGCCTAGTACATGAGAGGCACTGAGTTCGAGCCTCAGCACCACATAAAAATAAATAAAAATAAAGGTATTGTGTCCAACTACAACTAAAAATTTTTTTAAAGGACATATTTATTTTTCTTAAATTAATTGAAAGCTTAATGAAATTCTAGTAAACAAATGCAGGCTTTATTTATTTAGTTAGTTTTGGTACCAGGGACTGAACTCAGGAGCACTTAACCACTGAGCTACATCCCCAGTCCTTTTTTATATTTTATTTAGAGAAAAGTTCTCACTGAGTTGCTTAGGGCCTAGCTAAGTTGCTGAAGTAAGCTTTGAACTCATGATCCTCCTGCCTCCGTCTCCCAAATCACTGGGATTATAGGCATGCGCAACCACACCTGGGAAGGCTTTATCCTTCTTTTTAAGCCTGAAAAGTGACATTAAAGTTTGACAGAGAGAATAAGAGTCAAGCCTGACCCAATAAATAAATAAAATAGAAGATGATGGGTGGGACATACACTTTGCTGAATTTTAAAGGCTTTACAGAAATACAATAAAATAATATGAACAAGTACCAGGAGCGTATGACTAGGGGAAAAGAATGCTAGGGCAAGCATTTAGTATATGGTAATGAAGTACATTTCATTTTTATAGGAAGAGGCATCAGGATGTTTATCTAACTACTCCTGAAAAAATGAAGCTAAACAGAAAATAAATTCCAGATGGATGAAAGAGGTTGAGGTAAATTAAAGTCACAAAAGATCTAAATCAAAATAGAAAAGACTCTGATTGAGGCCTGGCAGGGTTGTCCTCCGATGCTTTACACAGGGCCAGCTTTATGGGTCTTCAACTGGAAAGGTCAAAAAGCCCAGTGTTTGGCTTAATGCTCTACTACTGAACACCTTATAATTATTTAATGAGGACCCCTACTATTGTCTGAGAGTGTTCCTCAAAAGTTCATGTATTGGAAACTTAATCCCCAAATTCACATTTTAGTAGAATTTGGATGTGGGGCTTTGATGAGGAAATTAGGATTAGATGACATCATAGGAGTGGCCCTCCATGCTCTGTCTTGCCATGTGATTCCCTGTGCCATGTTATGATGCATCAAGCAAGCCCTCACTGTGTGCCAATCAGATGCTGGTACCATGCTCTTGGACTTCTTCACCTCCAGCACTGTAAGCCAGATAAACTTCTATTCTTGATAAATGAAACAGTCTTGGATGTTTTGTTATAGTAACAGAAAATGGACTAAGACAACCTGCATTTTTATTTTTCACTGGACCATGCAAATCATATAGCTGCTCTTACCTATTTACAAAGGTAGAAACCATAAGACCAAAGATTGCTGTATAAAATCAAGCACTTCTTTGGGTCTAAACAATAAGCGAAACATGGTAACAACACATGGGTAGGAAATATTTGCAACATACATAGCAAAGATAAAATATAGGAAGGTTTTTTTTTAATTGTTGAGGAAAAATACAAACATTCAAATGAAAAAAAAATGGCCCAAGGACTTGAAAAGACATTTAACTTTACATACATCAACAAAATATAAAACAAACTTAAATGAACACATGAGCCCAATAGCATCTGAGAACACTCATTGTAATAAAAGTAAAAAGGGCATACTTAATATCTTCTGTAAGTAAATTAGCACCACTTTTCTGAGGAAAACATAGTTTTTTCCCCCCAAAGTTATTAGGAAAAATTCAAACACCCCAAGGGGGAAAAATGGTCAAAGGACATGAGAAGAAATTTCACATACCGTACACACTTGACCCTTGACTTCTGTGGTTATTGTCATTCTTATTTTTTTTTCTTTATTTCTCTAGCCTATAACCCTTTCCACTAATTTACATCTGATCTTTCAGGCCTATGTTAGTTTCCCAGGGTTGCTATACTGAAGAACAAAGTGGGTGGCTTAAAACAACAGAAATCTATTATCTCATAGTTTTGGAGGCTGGACCTCCATCAGGCAGGTGTTGGCAGAGCCATGCTCCCTCCGCGGGCCCTAGGGAAAGAACTATTCCATGGAACTTCAGGGACTGGTAGCCTCTGTCCTCTTCACCCCCAATCTCCTTGTGACGTGCTCCTGGTATCTGTATTCATTGTGTTCCTTCTGTGCATATCTGTGCCTGTGTCTGAACTTCCCCTTTTTATAAGGACGCCGGTCGATTGCTATAAGACTCACTCTACTGACCTCATTATTATATTAACATCATCACCTCATTAAAGACCTTATCACCCAATTAGGGAGATCTGAGATCCTGGGGATGAAGCCTACCAGAGATCATGTTGGAGGCACACCCTTCAGCCCAAGGCTCAGCCTGGATTCCGCCACCTAGGACAAATTTGATTCCATGATCAACTTTCCAAGAATCTGAAATCCTTCTCCTGTGGCCAGAGGCAGATGCCTAGGGCTGCACACTTGATATGGCGGGCTTCTCTAGTGATTTTGGAAAATATTTAGACTCTCCCCTTCTATCCCCACAAATCCTCAAGGTTCTCTTCTTCGGCCTTTTGGGACTAGCCTATGCATTTCCACAAGGAGATCAGAATTCCTAGTTTGCCTCCCGTGATTGAAGCCAGGCCAGCTCAGAATCTCTCAAATTCCTTCTGGGAAACTTCCAGTGAACACCATCAAGTTATTTAACCAGTGAATAGGGGTTGGGGACATTGTAGAAAGCAGAAGTAGCCTGGTGCCTAAAGTGTAGTGCTGGGGTGGGGCAGGAGGCAGGATCCCACCATCCCCTCTCAGCTTAGACCCCTCCGTTTATTGCTGATACTCATTTCTCCTCTGTACATTCTCTATCCTGCTGCTGTTTCCTTTGGCTTCTGGTTCCCCAATACTGGAATCATGTAATCAAGTTAAAAAATGGATGACCAGAAAGGAGAAGCCAAGTACCAAAGATCTTTTCAAGGTTCGCTGAACTCCAGCTGGAGGAAACTGAAAGGTGTCAGTCAGATTGGCCTGAGGTCAGGGTGCAATGAAGGGCTGCAAGATACACACCGTGGGGTGGAATTGAGGAGGGCCCAGACTTTTGTGTGCCATTAAATATTCTCGCATAAAAGAGGGGGATGGAGAAATATCTGGATGAGGAGAGGTCAGGACTCGAAGCAGTTGTCCCCCTCCTGAGCTCTGAGCGTTCTCCTTCATCTGTCAGCTTTTCTGCTGGTGTGGCTAGAATTTTTTTCCCCATCCCATCCCCTTAATCTGGGGGCTATGGACAAAACCGAAATCTCTTTCTCTCAAGTTCAGTCCATAGAATAATACCAGTGACTATGAAAACAACACCCGGTATTTGTATGGTGTTCTGAGGTTTATCCGATGCTTCCATTTATCAGTGACGACTTTATAATTAGAGAAGGCAGTTATTCTATAGGTAGGTGGATATGAAGGGGCTGTGTATGGGGGACGAGGAACAACCTCTCAAATCATAAAAGTGATAGGCTGATGGACAAGAGATTTCCTCTGTGGGATAAGAAGGCCTGGCCACAGGGGAGCTTGATTGGCAAAGGCAGCTGACCTGCTGGCCCTGTCTCAGCCCTTTCAAGAGGCTCTGCACCCAGTTCTGGAGCCTGTTGCTTAGAGACAATGAACAAGCCCTTCCTCGTCCTTTCTCATATAAGCTCTTGCGGTGGCCAACGACCCAAAGGACAATTCACTTAAAGATTTCCAGAGTATGAATGATGGGAACACCTTCTGAGAAATAGGTGGCTACGTGATCTTTGTCATTGGAAGAATATCACAGAGTGTGCTGACACGACTCAAGGGCAGTATGACGTCAGCAGGTGAGGCAGTCTCAAGGAGCCACTGTTGAATGACACTCTGCACATGCTACATGCAGGAATATAAGTGGCCCTGTGGGGACAATGGAAACAAGACTGATGGGGTGAGATACAGAGAGGAATAAGACACAGCCTCTTTCTTTAGGGAACATTTTTTTCTCACCCAATATTTGGACTTGGGACCCCATAGGTCTCTGAGAGTAGCCAAGGCCCTCTGTGCTCCACAAATTTATTCTCCTACTTGTCATCAGAGGGGCCTGTCCTGTTCTCTGTGCCTTCAGGTGTCCCAGATGAGCCAGCTCCAGGCCAAGATCTCTCCTTAAGACTCCTAGGGGAGAATAAAGGATGGAGAGAGAGAAATAAGAGGTTTGGTGTATTTCGTCCATTTTGCTTTATTGAAATGAAATACCTTATGAAGAAGGGAGGTTTATTTTGGCTTTTGAGGTTTATTTAGGCATTTGGTAATGGCCTTCTTTCTGGGAAGAGCTCCAAGGTGGTGCAGAGGATCACAAGGTGAGAGAGAAAGCATACACATGTGAGTCTGTATGTCTGTCTGGTGTCTCTCCCTCTTCTTCTTCTTCTTCTTCATTTTTAAATTTACTTTTTAAATTGTAATTTGTTATGTATGACAGTAGAATGCATTACCATTCATATCACACATATGGAGCACAATTTTTCATGTCTCTGGTTGTACACAAAGTAGTCACACCATTCATGTCTGCTTACATGAACTTAGGGTAGTGATGTCCATCTCATCCCACCGTCTTTCCTACTGCCATTTCCCCTCCCTTCCCCTCCCTCTCCTTTGCCCTATCTAGAGTTGGTCTAATCCTCCCATAACCTCTACCCCCTACTCCTTTATGAATCAGCCTCCTTAAATCAGAGAAAACATTTGGCATTTATTTTTTTTTTGGGGGGGGGATTGGCTTTCTTCACTTAGCATTATATTCTCCAACTCCATCCATTTACCTGCAAATGCCATGATTTTGTTCTTTTTTTAATGTCTCTCCTTCTTCCTAAAAATCCATAAGGATTCAATGATGGAGGCTCCACCCAGTTGCCTACATCTAATCCTGACCCCCTCTCAAGGCCCCATCTTAAAACACCATAGTTGAATCAATACCTCACAGTGGGGATTAGGTTTCAACACAGGAACCCTTGAGGGACACCCTCAAACCATATCCAAATGGAGTATTTGTTTCCCTCTCTGTATCTAGAGGCTTCTTCCTTCCTGGATCCAGCTATCATAGACCCACGGTGCATTGAGCCATTACAGGTTGCCCTGGACTCTGGGCTCTGTGATGGTGCCGCTCCCTGCAGCTGGGGGCAGTAGGAACTTTTTTTTTTCATTCATCTTGGGTTGCACTACTGCCAGCTGTTTGTTTCTCAGCTCATCTATCACCCCAGAAAACATGGTCCTGCATTATTACAGTCCCTCTGATTTAAGTATTCAAGTAGCTCTGCTTCTGGTTAGACCCTGCTTGGTAAATCCTCCTGATAAGAAAGAGCCAAAACTCTTGAGCACAGTTTTGGGAGGTGCCTTGGCAAAGCCCCTTCCTCCAACCCCGGCACCCTCCAGAGAGCCACGGGCCTCCAGCTCCTGTAAGCCTGTTCTTGGATCGAAGGCTTGGAAAATTGGGCTCTGTGATTTGTTGGACACATGTTTACACGGAGGGCCTGTGCGGCCCTACAGATTTCATGACTCCAAGACGTTCACTGACTTCCAAGTTTTCTATATTTCAATGTTTAACAAAATAAATTTGGCTCAAAGATGAAAGGACTGGAAATAATTTCCATGTCCTCATTTGTGTTCTTCAGCTATGGCTACTGACACATTTTATAAATATTTTAAACCTTTCTTCACCTTCTATATGTCAAGATAACAAAAAAAAATTGACATTTGAGATAAGAGCTGAGGTCGTGGGTGGTGCCTCTTTCTTGACTGGGGACTGATGACCTGCAAAAATACTAAGTGGATGGTCACTGGACTCTTGATGCAGTGATATTTTCCAAAATACACAGTACAGACCTGCGTGAATGTTTGCTAGTGGTCATAGAATTGAGTGGCATGAAGATTTTTTTTTTTTCTTCTCTACTCCAAAATCTTCCTGGGCTACATCCTTCTTTCCCTATCGCCTCTAATCCTGTGATTTACACCCAACATCTAGCACAAACACCCTCTTCTCCCCTCTGATGCTTTATTCAGTTTATTCTTCCTTCTCCCTTTCTCTCTCTAGGGGCCTTTGCTTCTGTTGTGCTCCATGGAAGCATGTGATGCTATTGAAAGTAATGAGCCTTTTGAAATAAAAATTTCCTAAGATTGAGGAGCCTCTTAGCAGCATCTACACTAAGCATTGTACATAACTTCAACAAGTTGGGGCTACCAAAGGCCATGCATGAATTACAGCTTGAGACCCTGATGTATTCTGCAGTGCTCATTCTAGAATTTCTTTCCCGCCCCCCCCCCCCGAACCTTTAATGAGTGATGTTTTCTTTGTATCACGTACCATTCTCCACATAGGTCTCTCTTACAGGAACTCTGAACTGAATTCAGTTCAGTCCTGTTTCATTCCATCTCACTCCTCATTCAATTCCATCATGGTTGGAGAACATGCTCTGTAGGAGTTCAACCCTTTTATACCGTCTAAGGTTGGTTTTATGACTTAACAATTGGTCCATCCATGAGCTCTTGAGAGTACTGTGTATCCTGCTAACTGATGGATGCCCTATATAGGTGTCTCTTTCATCTGTCTGTTTTATAGTGTCAAATAGTCTGTATTCTTGGTGATCTTTGAACCAGCCTTTTTTTATGCCATCTTTCTTGGCAAATGCGGATTCCACGTGGCCCAGGGTGCTGGTTCTCTGGATGTCTTAGATATTATCATTATTGAACTGTTATTGTTGAATTGTATCTCCCTGTAATTCTGTCATTTTGATGCCTTATGGATTTGGGGATGGGGACTCTATCATGAGGTGCCTATGTGCTTATATTTCTTGTATCTTCCTCATGCATTACCACTTTTATCGTTTTTTTTTTAATAAAATCCCTCTTTTCTCTAGTAACAGTTTTTAACATCTGTATTGTCTGGTGTTGGTATAACCATCTGGTTCTTTTAATATTTGTTTTTTTCTAGTATAACATTCTAATTCCTCTAATTACTTTTACCAGTGTTTTATTTTATTAATGGTTTCTCTAGGGCTCACAATGTACATCTTAGTGTATCAGAATCTACTTCAATGATATAGACTCACTTACATTCAGGAAGTGAGCATAGATAATTGGCCATGAAAACTTTCCTTCTACATAGCTCTAGCTCTTCTCCCCACCCCACCCCCATTTTGGTGTTATCATTGTCTTATAAAGCGGCGTTTATGTTACAAATCCAACAATATTATTGTTACAATTTTTACTTTATTAAATGTTTTAAGGCGAGGACAGGGGAGCAAGAATGTATTTATAGAGCGTATTATGTTAACCTTATTCCTGACTTCTGGATCTCTTTATTTTCCTATGAATTTGAGTTACTCATTCCATTCCCTCCCATTTGATTTCTTCCCCTACCTGGAGTAGAAAGACTCTCTCTCAACATTCACTCCTGATATTTTCAAAACAGTATTCCACTTTAGCCTTTCCAAGTCCTGGCTCTGGAAATTCCTCAACCCTTCAAATGACTGTCTCCCTGATCTTGGTGGTGGTCTCCAAGGTCAAGATAACCTTTCTCAATGAATTTGCCCCTGAACCAGCCTTCATTTGTGCCATTTTTCTTGGGAAATTCTGATTCCATGCAGCCCAGGGTGCTAGTTCTCTGGACTACCAGGTCCTCAACTTTATTGTGCACTCACTATTTCTCTTTACTCTGGTAGGCGTACTTGATGTCTCACCATTTTTCAAATACCTTCCTGTCTTCTCACAGTAACTCTTGTTCCCAAAATCTTGCCTGATTCTCCAACACACCCTCTCTGGATTGACATGCTTTCTCTCCAATGGTAAGCAGATGTACAATGGCTCTTCTTGCTGGTAGATTGAATATATTCCTTTTATTTAAAAAATGCCTTCTTCTCTACTAATTCCTAAATTCTACCCTCTACAGCTCACTTGCCACAGCCTCAGTAATGGGTGTGGGTTGGTTGGTGATGACCCAGGATGCATTCACCCTGTGTTCCTTGGGTAACTCTCAGGTCAACGTGTGCTACCGTGGAACCAACCCTACTTTAGATCTCGGGGTGGACATTGTACTTAAACATAACTGCTATTGTTTGGCTAAGTGTCCCCCAAATGGCCATGTGCTAAAGACTTGACCCAAAGTCTGGTGCTACGAAAGGGAATTGTGGAACCCTGGGCTCTTTTGCTTCTGGGCTCATGATGAGGTGAGCAATTTTGCTCTGCCACACTCTCTCTCCATTGCCGCCTCACCTTCGGCCCAATTGATTATAGACTGAAGCCTCCAAAACTGTGAGCCCAAATAGACCATTTCTCTTGATAAGTTAATTATCTAGGGCATTTTGTGATAGTAATAGAAAATCGACTAATACGATGGCCAACAAGAAAAATATGGTTTCCTGCCCTCAGTGTTTGGTCCAGGTACTGGCACAACCCAATCAGAGATAATGAAATGCAATAACTTTACTAGGACTGATTGGGAAAGAGCTAAAAGGTCTATGTAGTGGATGCTATCAAGATCCCTCAAGTGGAATCTGTTGAAAGTAAAGTCAAGGGAGAGAGAAATATTGAGTCTGTCTCATTATTCGAGTCACTCGATCAAGCCACTCTGAAGCTAGGGGATTTCCTTGACATTTCTACTACACAATCAACAAATTCCCTTTTGTTCTTTTGCTTTGGCTAGTTTGGGTTGAATTTCTGAATTTTTCTGACACAATATATATTTTCCTTACACCTGGACAACAAAAGCAAGATATTTGGATGAATTAAAAATCTTTTGCCTCTTATAGTGATTTTGAGGCCTCAGGCAACCCATTTTCCCTTATAGAAATAGAAAGAGACATGGAGAAAAAGCATGAATAAGCAATTCATGAAAGAAGAGATACAAATAGCTAGTACACCACAGTTGAACTGCATTGCACATCAATACATGCAAATTAAAGCAAAAGACACCATTTTCTTGCATGTGAAATTGGCAAAATCTTGACCAAAAAGACTTCTTAGGATTGTTGCCAGAATACACACGTTCTTAATGCCTGTTGATGGTACTTTATATTACTATAACTTTTTCTTGAATGCCATTTGGTAAAATAAATTCAAAGCCTGGACATTTTGCATAGCCTTCAGCATAAATATTTCCCTTATACAAGTAAAGATGCTCAAAGAGATAAAAGATACGTGACTTTGAAACCCTGAATAGAAAAGGAAATATTTTGAAAAACAAAAATATCCAAATTCTCCAAGCTTTTGCCTAGTAATGAAATAGTGGCTTTGTGTTTGTATTTACATTGATAAAGAAAGGTTAACCAATATAAATGGACTAAATGGACTAAATGCTTCTCTAGGACCAAATTTTAAAATATTATTGTAATTTGACAAAACAAACTTTTTGAGTTCCCATTATAAAAAAAAATGAACTCCAGTAGACCTAAGAGCCATGAAATATAATTCCTAGCCTCAAGAACTCCTAGTCTGAAAGAAAATAACCATGAATGGCCGACATATAATTGTTAAATGCCACCATCTTTGATAAGAGTGGAAAAGTACAGGCAAGGTTGAGATTCATCCTTGGACTCCTGAAAGGCCTTATGGAGGAAATGACATCTGCATTTAGCTTTGTAGGATGGGTAGGACCCTGAGAGAGAAAAGGGCCAGTGGTCTGAACATTCTTGCTGATATTTCACATTAAAAACTCCAAACAAGAGAACATGTGATGGGAAGGTCCTAACCTTGGTGGAGTCCACCATTTGGGCCTGGAAATCTGTTCCAGAGAACACTGGACTAAAAACTTGCCTAAGGTCCTAAGTGTGGTTGGCTCTGAATTGTCATTCCTGGGAGTTCAGTTTGTGGTCAGAGGGTATTTTCCACCAGATTTGTCT
The DNA here is from genome assembly GCF_052094955.1 of Ictidomys tridecemlineatus. NCBI lineage: Eukaryota > Metazoa > Chordata > Mammalia > Rodentia > Sciuridae > Ictidomys > Ictidomys tridecemlineatus. The sequence goes on from NC_135479.1 coordinate 56,014,591, forward strand.
TTTTACAAAGAGTCGGGGACTAGGGCAGTGGGACAGAAAACTAGGAAGTTCTCCTTAAATCAGAGAGAGAGAGAGAGAGAGAGAGAGAGAGAGAGAGATAGGTCTCCCAGAAGAGTGTATGAAGTCATGCCTTTGTCTATAGGTCCCCTAAGCATGCTACTGAATTTCTGGCACAGTAGGAAAAGCTAATCATTGGCTACATGGGGAAATGTGTAGAGGTATTGCCTCATAGTTTGGATTAAAAACTATGGCTCTGAGATCCATTGGAGCTTATAAAATGTAAGACCAATCACGGAATTTCAGTAGCCCACACCACAGCATTGTGACTCAGCAAAATCAGGATGGGAGAAACCAAAGTAGAGACTCAGCAGTTCATATCCAGGGAGTATTCAAAGAGACCCAGGGGAATTTGTAAGCATCAGTGTAGCATGGAGCCTGTTGGTGGTCCTGATCCTAACAGTTTTAGTGCAATAAATTACCATGGAGATCAAATATAGGACACCAGGTGATGTGAGCAGTCTACCAAGTGGTTTCACAAAGTTGAATCCATCAAAGGCAGTGACATACCACGCTCTAGATTTGGGCTTGAGAATCCTAATTTTGTCAGTATATTTACTGATGTTTCTTAGGAGTTAATCCTATTGATCAAAGTCATCTGAAGGAGGTCTTCATTCAGCCAAGAAGAAAAGAAGATGAAGGGACGTATATGGGAGATTTCTATGAACGAAACGTGAATGCAAGGAAACACATCACTTGGACCCCCGTTCCATTAGCTAGAACTCACACTTAGTTGCAAGCCAGGCTTAGGAATGTATTCTGGCTGCGTGTCAGGAGAAAGAGAACGTTGAGTTTGCTCAGCAGCCTTTGCCGATACAGCTGGGGTCCGGTGGATGCCACCACTACATGGGCTTTTTTAGAAACTGTTCTCCTAAAGTTGTGTGATAAGGTGGCTCTATTCCTGTATTTCTGTTTCATAGAACAATGAGGGGTGATGGCAGATTACAGCCGGTGATCACTGAAACACAGACCAGAGCAACCTCCATTGGCAAGGTTGACACATGCTCTCTTCGTTCGCACAATGTCAGGGAAACCAGACTGTATCCAATGGTCTCCTAGAGTGTGCGCAGCCACTTGAGAATTTAGTAAAAACAGGATAACACAGTCATGATGTTTCTGTCTCTATGATGAATCAATTCTGATTCCAAAGTCTGGATCAGGGTACCCTCCTGAGAAGGTAAGATTCAGAGGGGAATGGCCAACATTGCGTAACATGATCCTTATTCTCTACTCAACAGCTCAATCAATTCATGAGAGCTATGACTTGAGATACTAAGTTAAACTCTCAGACTCTCACTTGGCTGGTTATGCTTTGATCTCCTGGTTTTATTTTTTATAGTTGACCTCTCAGATCAACTATAAAAGGAAGTCTTGCCCAACTCAAGAAAGGTCCACAGTTAGCAATGATAAGGTGCGTTATCATGGCAAGGTACTTGCTCTTATTATATGCTATTTGATCCTCATCACAGGGCTGGGAGGAAAGTATGGTCTGTGTTTACTTATTTCTGTGTCAAGTGTTGTAGCACAGATATACACCACGATACAACCTCTGGTCCTATGCTTTCCTTTTAGGATGCTCAGGGAGTAGGATGTCAGCCAGCACTAGTAGTCTTCAAAGCCATTCCCACACCAGGATGGCCAGCAAGTGACATAGACCTCACAAACACATCCCACTAAATAAAAACCAAACCCAACTAAATCCCTTCTAGCGCTATTCTCAAAATGCCAGCCAGTACCATCCAGCACCATCCAGCATGATGGGCGGGGAAGTCAGCGTGCCGCGGATGGAGCTTGCAGGATCATAAAATGAGCAACCAGGTATACTCGGAGGAAAGGAGCTTGCCTAGGTGATGGTTGCTTAGTTGAGCTGCAGCTTCTTGACGGATATTCCCTGGTTTGGTTCCATGTAATGCAGAACTAATGGAAAAGAGCAAAACTGACTTCTGACTTCAGAATTGCATCAAGCAGAATGGGCTACGAGTTGATTTAGTATCTAGCGGAATCCTTCCCTTAAGTATCGAAAGCCAAAAACACAAAAATAGTCTTTTGTTGCTAAGGCCTTGTGCCAGTACTGGGCCTGTCTGCCCTTGGATATTTTCCTGGTCTCTGGCCTCCTCCACTCCCCATCACAGAGTGACTAACCTCTAAAGCTGACCCTCCCCCAGTTCTAGATCTCATTGGATGGACCTTCTGGGGTCCACTTCCTCCCAGATCACCACGTTCTCCTGTGTCTCTCCAGGAAGGATTGTCCTTGGCTCCCTGTGATACTAACTGGGTGTTGCAATATCACTTTGCAGAGGATTCTTCATGTCAAATTCCCTTTGCTAATTCACTTGAGGTGTTGCGGCATTCCTGATTAGACTTTGACCAAGGAGGCCCTGCTTTCTAAAAACCTTGACCTTGAGGTATAAACAGCTTGCTCTAAGCTGAGTGGTTAGAGTAAATCAAGTGTTTGAAGGCTACCAAGAGTACAAAAGGATCTGGGGTGGGCATTGCACAGGTACTTCTCCCAGGAGCCTAGAAAATTCGATGAAGGTAGAAATTCTTTTGTTATTAAGAGTGATTCCCCTGGGGATGGGGGGAATCAATGAAGGGTAAGGTGTACATTTAATAATGCAACTTAGTTTATGTCACAAAAATAGAAGAGAATACATAATCGAAATGTATGGCATAAGTTAATATTTCGTGTGTAAAATATAAGGGAAATTAATACTAAGCATGATCCTTTGATAAATGTAAACAAATAAAAATGTATGGTGGGTGGTGGGAAAAGGAAAGATCTAGAGAAGAAGAATGCAAGGAACAGGCGGTGAGAGGAGGACAAGAGGAAGGACTGTTGTGGTCAAGGGAATGAGCCACAGATGGAGGACACTGAAATATATCGTGGTCACTGCACAAACGTATTTGAAAAATCTAGGTTGTTTAGATGAGAGTCCACCTCTATCAACCACGTTGAGGTGGAGGATTCCGGGACTGAAACCATAAATAACATTTTACATGTAAAATTTCTCATCTTCAATGTCTGAAATACAGACAAATGACATTTTGGACAATTCCTTCCCAATGTTCTGTGAATAAAAAAGGAAAATTCATATTAGTGCCATGCACTCTTAAGCTTATAAAAGTGGAAATGTTTCCAATAAAACCCAAATCCTAGTAACAAATCTTGAAAAACAAACACAATGACCAATGCCCTATCCAGTTATAAATCATATTTCTGAAAACCAAATTAAATAAATATGGTGAAAATGTGAAAGGCAAACTAAGAAAAGCAAAGGTAGGAAGTGAGAAGAGTGTTCAACACTAGAAAGGAACTGTATTGTCATTGCTTTGCAGGTTGGAATAATTTACAGGAGATTTGGGAAAACAAATGAAAAACAATTACATTTGTGAAAAGAGTTTACTAAAGTTATAAAGTAACTATTAAAAATCATCTTTTCTACATGTTAGCAGTAAATGTTAGGTAATAATCTCATATCCAATAGCAGAAGAGAGATCTAGGATTAAGTTTAAGGAAGGATTCTCCAGGATACATAAAAAATATATATCAAGAATCAATAAATGGAATGGATTCAAATTAAAAAGCTTCTTCTCAGAAAACGAAAGAATAATGTGAGGAGAGAACTTACAGATGGGGAGAAAATCTTTACCACATGCATCTCTGAGAAAGCATTAATCTCTAGGATATATAAAGAACTCAGAAAACTTAACACCAAAAAAACCAAATAACCCAATCAATAAATGGGCCAAGGAACTGGACAGACACTTCACAGAATAAATACAATCCATCAACAAATATATGACAAAGTGCTCAACATCTCTGGCAATTAGAGAAATGCAAATCAAAACTAAAATTGATTTCATCTCACTCCTATCAAAATGGCAATCATCAAGAATACAGGCAACAATAAATGTTGGCGAGGATGTGGGGGAAAAGGTACACTCATATATTGCTGGTGGGACTGCAAATTGGTTCAACCACTATGGAAAGCAGTATGGAGATTCCTCAGAAAACTTGGTATGGAACCACCATTTGACCCAGCTATCTCAACTCCTCGGTTAATACCCAGTTGACTTAAAATCAGCACACTACAGTGATACAGCCATGTCAATGTTTATAGCAGCTCAATTCACAATAGCTAAACTATGTAAGTCCTTCAGTAGATGAATGAATTAAGAAAATATGGTATATTTATTCAATGGAATGTTACTCAGCTTTAAAGAAGAATGAAATTAGGGCATTTTCAGGTAAATGGTTAGAGTTGGAGAATATCATGCTAAGTGAAATAATCCAATCCCCCAAACCAAAGGCTGCATGTTTTCTTTAATATGCAGATGCCAATTCACAATAAGCAGGGGGCACTAGAGAAGAATAGAGTCACCTTAGATTAGGTCGAGGGAAATGAAGGGAGGGGAGAGGAGGGAATGTGGGGGATAGGAAGGAGAGTAGAATGAAACAGACCTTATTACTGTATGTACATATGTGACTACATGACTGATGTGATTGTACAACATGTACACTCAGAAAAATGAGAAATTATATCCCATCTATGTATGATATATAAAAGTGCATAAATGCATTCTACTGTCATGTATAAATAATTAAAACAAATGATTTTTTAAATATAAACAACCACATATTGTTAGATAGCTTTCACTATGTTGAGGGATATGATATCACATTTCTGGATGGGAAGGTATAGTCTTAAAAATATACCTTAAATTCATTGGTGGAGTTAATGTAATTTTATGAAAAGTTCTAATAATATATTTAGGAGTTGAAAAAAATAGCCAAAATATTTTGGGAAAAATCTAATGAATGAATAATTATCAGAAATTAAAATGGGTCACAAATCTATAATAAGTAAACCAGAATGGGAATAGCATAAAGTTAGTTGGAAGAGAATAAGAAATCGGTGTGTGAATGTCATTCAACTTCATGGGTTATCTCATAATAGTGATGGAGTAAGCATTTCAGAAATAACTTGATGATTATTCCGTACTGCAAATCTCATATAGCTTTAAGATTTTGCTATCAAGAATTCTAAACATTTATCTCAAAGTAGATATCGGTAGTATGGACCTTAAATTTATTTACAAGGATAATCCAGGAAGTTTTTTTAATTTGTTTGTTTTATTTTGTATTTTTTGGTTTTTGGTATTAGAGACTGAAACCAGGAGCCCTTTACTACTTATCCTCAGCCATTTTCATTTTTCATTTTGAAACAGAGTCTCACTAAATTGCAGGGGTCTCACTGAGTTGCCCAGGCTGGCCTCAAACTTGCAATCCTCCTGCCTCAGCCTCCCACGTTGCTGGGATTACAGGTACACACCACCATGCCTAGCTAGGAAGCATGTTTATAATAGTGAAAAATTAGTAACTTAAAGGTGTAGATTAAGAAATCATAGTCAACAGGTTGAAATACCATTTGGGCCACTAAAAAGATTACAATTATTTATGGGAATTTTTAGTTTTATATCAATAAGTAAAAAAATAATAATTTAAACACTATGTACATCTTAAGCCATTTAATGATTCAGATGAGAAAAACATTAGAAAGACAGGTTACCATGTTTGTATATACTTCCTTCCCTCCTTTCTTTCCACCCCCAAGGTTAGTCCCCCACCCCTCTCAGCAGCTCTGGGTTACAGTTCTGGCAAGTTCATACAGACAGCAAATACATGGGAGATCTGGCTTTGAATGAGTCACTTGGCATTTTTAGGTGGATGTAAGTTTAAGAAGCAAATGCAGACCTAAATGACTAACAGGGAAGTTTTTCAGAAAGTGGGCATCCACAAAAGAGTTAAGTTTTGCAAGAATCAGTCAAATTATGGAAGAGTTGGCCTCATTTGTTTTTCTTTTTTTAATGGGTCAGATTGAAAATGCCTGAGAGTTCAGATGCTTAAGAGACTGAGGTAGCCTCTCAAAGATCTCAAGTTGGAAGCCATCTCAGCAATTTAGCAACTTAGCAAGATCCTGCCTCAAATTAAAATACAAAAAGGGCTTGGGATGTGGCTCAGTGGTTAAGCGCCCCTGAGTTCAATTCCCAATACCCTCCCATCCCCTCAAAAAAGCCTGACAGGAAGTGACTCAGATAGAGTTACACCACCAGTTCTTTATAATAGGTGGACCAGTACTTCTAGACCTTGAACACACACACACAAAGTGCCTGGGGCTCTTGTTCAAAGGCAAACTCTAATTCATCAGTTCTGGAGCCCGGCCTCAGTTCTGCATTTCTAACAAGCACTCAAGTGATGCTGGTCCACATTGAGTAGTGAGGACTCAGCCAATTCTGATATCTTTTCCATGTGGTTCTATGATCCTACAAAAATAAGTAATCCGTGTTCATTGTTTCCTTCCTCCTGAGGTCTGATCTGTTTGCTTCACATTCCTAGGAACAAGTGTTCTACCTGGGATCAGAGTCAAATGTGGGGTTAAATCCTCATGGATGCCAAGAGCCAATAGAGAATAAAAAATGCATGGAAAAAAAGAATACTTTTTTATCCGAGGCAAATACTTCAGTCAGATAAAACAGAAAATATCTTTATGAAACTATTAATAAATCCCTAAGACATCTCAAATTAAACAATGGCAAGAAATGTTATGTTTGTAGAAATACATAAAATTCATTTGAGGTCAGGACATTTTATAGTGTCAGCCAATAAAGCAGATGGGAGATTCCACTCATTTGAATGGGCCTGGGATAAAGCTGTCAGTCGTTGGAGCCAGAAGACTGGGAGTTATCTTCTGGCCCAGGTAACAGGGGCGGTTGAGGCAGTCACCCTTTGTGGTTGGTCTAAACAGTGGGCCCTTGGGTCCAGGACATCTGGGAGAAGGCTGTTAAGGTACACTGTGGAATGGCTGAAATGCTCTGTGAGAGGCCCAGAGAATAATGGATGGAAGTCACCCAGAGAATGGGGCTTCCAGATCCATGGCTCAGGAGAGTTGAATTTGTTAGGGCAATGCTAGCTGCTATAACAAACAAACCTCACATTGTTCAATGGCTCCAAGGCAGGATTTTTCACTCACATGATAGTTGAAGGTGGTTATTTCTAGTTGGTGGGCAGTTTTCATCCATGTGGTGATTCAGGGTTCTAGGTTCATTTTATCTTGCCGTGTCAGTTCAGCTCACACAAGGAGAAAGAGCAGACAGGGAGGAGGCACATCGATTTCTTGAACATTTTGGAACCAGATGAAATCAGCTGAGTATTATTTCACATTGGTGAAAATCCAGTCATGGAGCCACATTAATTACAGGAGAGTTTGCTGGGGAATGAGGACCAGCTATGTGCCAGGTGGAAGAGTAACCAAGATTTGATGGACATCTTTGTTGGAGTTGAGTAAGTACTAGGCATGAAAAAACAGAGGCTTCAGACCTTAACCCAAAAGCTCAGACTTGAAATAGAAAGGATGGTTTAGAAGGTTACAAGTAGAAATATCCTAAAGTTTTTCTTGGTAAAAATGTTATGTACAGCAAATTGGATGGTTGGGAGGGGGATTACCCAAATAATATTAGGACTAGTATGTTTTCATATTGGGAGACAATGAATTTCCTCTAAGATATTTTTCCTGTCAGAAACAGAAGCATTTATTAGGTGGTAATGGGGATTTAGGCACCAAAAGGTTATTCATTCTCTCTCTCTCTCTCTCTCTCTCTCTCTCTCTCTCTCTCTCTCTCTCTCTCTCTCTCTTACAACCAATACAATAGCTAAAGACCCATCATGATCTGGTGCTTCCCAACAGTGTGCTGTGTACACATGGTGTGTTGCAGAAGAGTGATAGACATCTGTCAGGCTGTGGATCTTTAGCTCCTGTGGTTATGGTTGGGGTTTGGCTGCATTTCCTGGGATGGTTGCCCTTGTCTGTATGAATTACATTTTCTCTAGCCCAGTATGCTATTATTATTGCTTTGTGTGTGCCTCCTCATGGAAACATTTGGGAAGCATTTCTACACGTAAGGATATACAGAGTGTTTTCTGAGAATCTCACGCATTTCTATTGACGTTGGCTTAGTATGACATCATATAGTCCATGCTCAGGCATCAACCTCTCTCATGCACACACATTTATTGAGCACCCACCACCATATGCTCTGTGGGGTTCTCCCACTGACTCCTGACTTTTCACCACCAGAGTCCTTTTGGCATAGAAAGAGTTGGCACTGTTTTGATTTCATTCTTATAGCTGCCTGTATGTTTTCCTATTCCTTAGCTATGGGTGCATTTTCCCATTCTACCGGCAAGTTAGAGCAGATATCAATTGGCACTTAGTTATGTCCCAGTGTTCCTGAGATGGCCTGTGTAACAGGACACAGGACCGTAAAGGAGATGGATCTCTATACTGAACATCCCCCCCTGGGGGAGAAAAAAAAAATATCCCCTTGTGACAATGTTTTTCCAATCAGAAAAATTTTCCAACCGAAACAGAGGGAAAACCTCCATGTCTCCACAGGTAGAGATACAAGGGAGAAGGAACCCACACAGCTGCCAGGTTTTGGAAACACTTTAGTTTCTGTTTAATGTTTCCTTTATCAAGATTCTAATACTTCATCCGACCACTCGGCTTCAGGAAGGAGTTCCTCAGAACTGATTTCTAAGAGCTCTGCCTCCCTTCCAGAACCAGAGATGTTTAAACAACATTTAAACAAAACAAAACAAAACAGAAAAAAACTTAACAAGGATTTTTTTAAACAGAGATTTATAGTGGTTTCATCACAGACTCTTTCCCCCAGAACTCTGCCCCAGGGTGGCCAGCCTGGGTTGCCAAAGCCTGTGTAGTTTGCTCTTATTAAGGCCCAGCTCCTCTCCGGACAACGGCCAGCCAGTCTGAAGACACCCCAATGCGGGCTACTCGGAGCAGCCCAGGGTCCTCTTTGGTATTAAAACCCTAATTGCCGATGCCAGAACAATATTTAGAACATTAATACCATTGTAGAGATACAGCAGCTGTTATTTCTGCTCTGAACAGATACTTCTAGGAGGAAATGGCTGAATTGTTCCGTAGGGAACCCCCCCCCCAAATTGGAGTATCTCAAGATCCAGGGGTTTCTTCTCCAGTGATAGTGACTTTGTTAGGGAGGATGCAGAAAATAATTGCATTTTAGTAAGACAAAGTCTTGGAGGTAGAAAGTAGCCCCGTAACGTCAGCACTTGAACTCATTTAGTGTAGACGAAGCGTGTGGATAGGAACTGCTCCAACTTTAAGTCACCCTCAGCACAATCAACTTAATTCCTTTCATGCTGGGCCCTGGGTGGCTTGGTTCCTTCCTTCTGGACCACAAATCTACCCGGCTCTTCCAGGTTTCAACTGTCTCTCTGTGGTAGTCTAAATATTGACATAATGTTTCTCTTCCCTCTTAATGAACCCTCCTTTATCAAGTCTTTCTCTTTCCAGGCTCCCATGTCTGCTCCCATTCCCCAGGGGTTTTGTATTTGACTGTTGGGTGGTCAGTTCTGTTTGGTCTCAGTGCCCTGCACTGTCCTAAGTTGCTGCCTATCACGTGGCCCCCTTTACAATATATTGTCCTTCCTTGCCTCCTTCTCTCTATTAAAACAATTGATCAGGAACTCTGCTGCTCCATCAAATAATAATAATAATCATACTCTCAATCTTTTAAAGATGCATGTATATAAAAAGTCACACTTAAAGTTGAAAAAAACTACAGACTACATTTGAAAAAAAAATTAAACAGAAAATCAGTGCCATCCAAAAACAGACCTTTAGGAAAAGGGTTTCAACACAGCCCTCAACAAAATACGATCTTCTTTTCATTCGACAGTGCTTCTTCTCTTGCAGAGAAAAGAAAGGACATTTGAATTCGACTACTTCTCTGTAAATCCAGAACAAGGAGCCAAGTATGATTTAGTAGATTTGAAACAGGTTTAACAAAGGATCCAGTTCAATGATTTGTTTTGCAATAAGCCACGCTTAAGACGAGGAAAACCCAGCAAACTAAAGACTGCTCGAGTTTCATTTCTTTCTGTTTAGAGAGTGCCTATGAGATGAGATCTTGAGGGGATTTGTGTGAGGGAGTGTACCCGAGCAAATTAAAAGGCTAATACCAAGCTCCATGATACAGGGGACTTAGAAAACTGTGTTTGCTATTCTTCCAGCCTTGAAAGAGCTCAGAAACTGGGCAGGAAAGATGGACACAGAAGGAATTATGCAAAGGGTAACGCAAGATGGCAGCATGGCAGGATGCTGAACTAAACCAACTGAACCAATGTGGTAGATTTCAGTTGGACTGTAAGCTGGAGCTTTAGAGAGGCAGGGTGGAGACAGTGAACAGTGTAGGAAGAGAAGACCAAGTCTTAGAAACATAAGCAGACCACAGGTGGAGTCAGGTAACAAGCCCTGGCTTGGATGGAGGATAGAGTCAATGGGGTATTTGGAGGCGATATGGGCAGATGGGTGATATACAGTCAGATGCAGAAGAGGTTTTGCCTGTAGGATGAGTTTGTTGTTTGGATCTCCAGAATTTTTAACAATTTTCAAGCGTGCTCTGGTCTAGGATGAGTAGCTAACAGGAGAAAAATTCTACTTCTTGGCACTTTGTCTCAGTGAAGTATTGCTATCATCTGAAAATGGTTTGTCTCCACCAAAACTTGTGTTTGATTCCTCAAAGCAGCTGTGTTGGGAGGCAGGGTCTAGCGGGAGGTATTTGGCTCCTGGGGACACAGACCTCACAAACAGATGGATGCCTTTCTCTTGTGAGTGATTTCTTGCAGGACTGGATTAGCTACTGCAAGAGTGGGTTTTATCAAATGAGACCAGCTCTTGTGGTTTCTCTCTTCTGCATATGCCCACTTGCTATTCAGTTTTCTGAAGAAGTAAGAAGCCCACGTCATCTGTGGCAGCCTAATCCTATACATCTCAGGCTCCAGAACTAGGAACCCAAAGAAACTTGGTTTTTTTACAAATCACTCAGTCTCAAGTATTAAAGTAATAGAAAATGGAGTAAGGTACTAACAAGTTGTCATCATCTTGATCAACTAATAAGAATAAGTTGCCATACTTTATCTTGTCTAAACCCTCCACATTTTCTCATATTTAATCTATAGTTCTCCTTTTTGGGGGGAGCGGGGTTTGGTGGAAAATTGTTTCCCTTATCTGTTCTTTTCGAGAAGTAACACTTGGATATAGGCTTGTGTGTATTAATCTTACTGCAAAGAAATAGTATTTACATCAAAATCCTCTCTTCTTATACAGACTTGCAATTCCTGTTGCCTTTTCCTGGAGAACACGTAGGATGGTTTTCAATTATGAAAACCCAATAAACATTCTGTGATAGGGATCCACAAGAGGACTCTTGCTTGAGAATGCTTTTCCCTTCTGAAAGGAAAGTTCTTTCACATGTTAACTTGTCCTGGGAATACGGAGGGTACAGGATCCCCTAGGCCTCTACACGCTATAAATAAGATGAATACGTCAGTTGATTATTTTTTCAATGCCAAATCTCTATGGTTTAAATGATGTTTTGTAAAAGCTCAAAGTCTAATTGCTTCACTCTCAAGCCACCAAAAAAAAAAAAACAAAAAACACTCAATTTCCCTCAATCTTGAATGCTGGGAGACAGAGTTCAGACAGGTGGGCAATGAGAGGCAGGTAGAATTTTTTTCAGTAGGGGTTTGTCTAAAGTTGGTTTTCCTAACTCTTATACCCCCTAGGTTAATGGGTAGAGAATGATCACAGAAATCTTAAGACACAGCTTTCAATATGCCAATCATTGCTACTCTACAGAGGGTCCACAGTGGCCTTGTCACCATGTCTATCAAGAGAGAACTCCTTGTAAGTTCACATCTAAATCTTACTCATCCATTAGAGTCCATTTAGAGCCTCCTCCCCACCCACACCTGACCTGCTTTTACAGTGTTTGATCCCATGTCACTGTATCTTACTCTATTTAATAGTCAATCTGACTAAGGTAGAGTGTAAGTGTGTATGTTATTTTGTTTTTCTCTATTTGCTTCTTAAAGGTTAAACCCATTCTCAACCTCTCCCCATCTCTTATTTCCCCATCCCAGATCAACACATGGTCCTCTAGTTCTTTAGTGTATCCCTATAGTCTAATCAAAAGACTAGGCACATCTACACCTCTCAGTAAATATCAATGGATGGATTGACCAATGTACTAAACATCACAATCGTAGGGGCAGTGAATACATAAGAGAAGGAACAATAGACATTTTGAGCTGCAGAATCATCCATCTGCTGGGTCAGGTCATCTATACATGTGGGTGATTCTATTTCAGCAAACAATCTTTTTAATAGCCCCCATCAAGACAAGGAAATGTTCCGAAATAGAGATGATGCCAAGCTTAGACTCTGAAGACCACCCACAAGGCTTTAGTGGAAAGAGGAGTAGACACTGGAGAGGGATAAAAGACTCCGAGGATGAAGAGACTGGACAGATGGATAGAGGACTACAAGGTGACCCAACCAGGGACAAGTCGGAAGAGAATAGGCTGCTGTAGGTCTTGGGCAGCAAGAAGTTTACATGGATCAGTTTATACTGTTGGATTAATACTGTTTGGCTGGAAAAAAAAATAGTGTAAATAAGATGAATATAAGCCATCTGGTTGGTATATTGGTGCACAATGATGAAGACAATAAGAAATGGGGAGAAATGTTGAAAATAATAAGAAAGGCACTTCAGCTTTTTAAGAAATAGTAACAGCTTTGTTATTTAAAACTTGGGAGAAATGTACCGGGTCAGAACCGTCGTGATCATCACACAGAAAGCCATTCGGAGTTCTTCAGCATTTCAGCTAGTCTCACCATCATGACCAATGCTCTCTGAAGTTTCTCAAAGTTGGGAGCCAATGATAATGCTTCAGGGACAGCCAACTCTGATGACTGAGCCCACGCCAACCGCTTTGTGTTGCCATTAATTAAAATTTACAACAGAGCTCATCTGGCAGCATCCACATATTTAACAATATGGATAATTGTTATTGTGCTGGGAGGCTCTCACGAATGAATGGTGACCGGATCACATAAATGCCTGTAATTTGTGTTTCTTTACACAGTTGAGCTGAGCCTTTACAGATTTTTTTTTCCCCTTTCTCTTTGTTGGGGATCCAATAACCCAGAAACAAAGCCAATGTTAACAATTTTCTGTGACACCAAATTAATCCTCTAAACACACACACACACACACCATTCCACGCCCCCCCCCATACACACACACACACACACACACACACACACACCTTCAAAGACAAAGGTCCTGGTTGGATTCGTTGCGTTAGGTTCTCAGTAGCCTGAATGTTTCATTCCAGGATCTTAGTGTCCCGTCTCTCAAATTCTCTTCTCTTGCCACATCCCATTCCATCTACAAGAGAGTCCCTCCAGCAATTGCACAAGGGCTTTCAGTTCCATCAAGAAGCCTAAGGGAGTCTGAGGTCTGGGCTGTCTTGGGCTATGGCAAGCTCAGGATCTGCTACTCTGGGGAGATTAAGAAAAATGGAGCCCTATCTTTAAGAGAGAGGCCTGACCTAGGATTCTAGGCAGGTGAGCAGGAAGGTTCCCATCCTCCAGGAATCCTGAAGAGAAAGAAGTTGATCTTAACTCATTAAAATGCTTTATTTCATTTTTTCCCTAGACAATAAATTCATAATTTGGGGAAAAACTTAAAAATAAAATCATGTAAAAAGAAGAACATAAAAGCATGACATAAATTCAGAGTTCCCAGTGATAACCATGCTAAACTGCAATGTGTCTGTGCTTATGTGCACGCACAGGTAGTTCCTCCAAATGAAATCGTACTGTTTTATAATCTACTTTTCTCTGAATATATTATAAATATCCCCAAACATTATTTCATTTGCATTTAAGGCATGATTTAGTAATAATATGGTGGTCATCATTAATCGTATTGTATGCTTACTAGGTACTGGAAGACTTATAGAAAATTTTTTTAAATTAAATTCTGTATTTATTCCAATTTGTTATACATGATGGCAGAATGCAATTCATTTCATATTACACATACAGAGCACAATTTTTCAAGTCACTGATTGTACACAAAATATTTTCACACCATTCATGTCTTCATACATGTACTTAGGGTAATAATGTCTAACTCATTCCACCATCATTCCTACTCCCTGGGCCCCCTCCCTTCCCCTCCTTCCCCTTTGCCCTATCTAAAGTTCCTCCATTCCTCCCATGTCTCCCGCCGCCCCCACCCACCCCCCATCACCATTACAAGAGTCAGCATCCTCATATCAAAGAAGACATTTGGCCTTTGGTTTTTTTGGGGATTGGCTTGCTTTACTTAGCAATATATTCTCCAACTTCATCCATTTACCTGAAAATGCCATGATTTTATTCTCTTTTAATGCTAAGTAATGTTTATAGGAATTTGTTATTAAAGCTAGAATTGAGGGCTGGGGCTGTAGCTCCTCAAAAGAGAAAATTTCCATATTTTTACATTTCTTAGGCCTTTTAGGAAGGATATAAAGTTGACATTGAATGCATGTATCCTTAGCCTCTACCACTTTTGGAAAACATAAGCTTGCCCTATGTCAGGGTTGATCTCCAATATTTAGCATAGTTCTTTAAGAAGAATATATTACACTACCACTAAGTGTCTTTGAAATTGGCATTCATCCACAGATACATTCATACATTGGGAAAAGTCTTTTATACTGAAGAATCCATCCCAGCTTCTTAGGGACTTTTCTGACTTTAGCCCTGAAAGATTTCCTAGGAAATCTCTGCCTTGATAAAGTCAGGATGGTTGGGGACCATTTGACTTGGAAGAATCACAAAGTTGCATAATAGAGACCACAGATTTGAGATAGGTGTAAGAGATTGGGGCAGATAATTCAATCGAACACAGGGTGGAAGGTATGACTCCGGGGCTAGAAATTCTCTGTTTCGGATGACCTCCCATCCTGCATAGGTATGTGGTCTTTCTATTTACATTTGTATAGTACTTTATATCGAAAGCCTGTTCTTACTCTCACATGATTCCTTCAGTAAGCCTGGGAGATGGGTAGGAGACAATCTCAGTTGAGAGTTGAGGAAATGATGTGTCCAAGACTCACATGTCTTGAACAAGTTGGAGTAAGGCCACTGAGAACCTGACTTTGTAAAGGGTGAAGACAAATCTCAAGCCAGGGTCCTTTGGCTCTCAGCTTCCATACTTTACATTCTTTCTAAATAATAACTTATTTTGCTGAAAGTTAGGGGTGGTTGGATGATAGGATTAATCCAAAAAGCCTTCTTCTGTCCTTTCAAACCCTCCAATTCTAGCTCTGTTTGCCAACAAGGACACCCATCCCTTCCTTCAGTCTGCTTTTCATTGCTTTGACCAAAATACCTGACAAAAATAACTTAGTAGAATAAAAGTTTCTTTTGGCTCACAGTTTCAGAGGTCTCAGGCCATGTCAGCAGACTCCATTGATCTGGGCCTGAGGTAAGGCAGAACATCATGGTGGAAGGGTATAGTAGAGGAAAGTTGCTTAGCTCATGCAGCCAGTAAAAGAAAGAAAGAGAGAGATGGGGGGAGAGAGAGAGAGAGAGAGAGAGAGAGAGAGAGAGAGAGAGAGAGAGAGAGAGAGAGAGGGAGGAATGGGCCAGGGACAAGTTATAGTCCAAGGCTATACCCCCAGTGACCTACTTCCTCCAGCCACATCCCACCTGCCTACATTTACCATCCAGGGGTCCATTCAAATTATTAATTCTATGTCAATCTGGATTAATCCTTTGATGAGGTTACAGCTCTCATAATCTAATCTCTTTATCTCTTAAGATTCCTATATTGCCTAATGCACGAGCTTTTTAGGGCACATCTTATATCCAAACCAAGATATGTAAATAGTAGACAGTGATAAAGTCTCCCCTTTACATCTGGGGATTCTTGAGAGCAGCTTATAAGGAATGTTGTAAACAAAGGGCTTAGAGAGTAGAAAGAAGATTCCTTTTCACTTGTTCACAACAGAATCCATATGGAAAAAAACAAATGATTGGGGATTGAATGACCCCAGGAACCGGGTCCTCTCTGTTTTTGTCTGTCCTGCCCAGAGCCTAGTGACATTGCCTACAGAGGTTCTGGGTTGGTGAATGCAATGCCCCCTCATCCTTGGCAGGCTCCACGGGCTTCTTCTAACTTGTCTGGCACAGAGAGATTGAGAGAATGCAGGGCTGGTACCCAGTGCACATCCAGCGTCTGAGTCAACATTTCAAGGAAGTCAGTCCAATGCAACCGTCGGTGGTTATTTATAAGGACTGATGTAAGTTGCTTCTTACAAATCATTTATGACCATTTAACTGAAAGTGATGAGCTCATGCCTGGAAGAAAAAAAAGGCTTAATGAAATGATGGACTTTTGGGGAGTGCTTCTCCTGGAGCCAGCTTCTTCTAGCTGGAGGAGGGAGGGAAGGAGGAGAAAGGGAGAGGAGCAACCTCATAGTCCCCTTCCAACAAATCTACCACAATCTTACAAAACAGGGGGTTGAAGCAATGTTTTCCAGTAAGTGCAGTGACTTCATTTACATGACAAAGATTTATAAAAACAAGTTCACTACCCTAGATGCCTATGACATTGTGTCTCTTTGACCTCATAAGTATTTTCCCTCGGGTTGAAATTGTTCTCTCAACTTGAACTCTGGGTTTTTAAGGGATGGTCCTAAGGAGGAGCCCTACGAGGTTTTAGTATAATACAAAATGAGTTTGGTGTAGCCAAAGCTCAAATGTTCATGGTTCTCCACAAGCCTTTCAATCCCAGAAATAATTCTGACATCTTCTAAGAAATCAAAAAAATGACCGGTCTGTTTCTGCTTTCCTAATGGAACTCCCCAGCTGACATATCTGGTTTATGGATTTTAAAAAAAACATATTAAGTTCAGAGATGTTAAATATGGCAGTTTCCTGAAATACACACACATACACGCACACGCGCGCGCACACACACACACACACACACACACACACACGCAGTCTCTCTCTCTTTCTCTTTTTAGTTTTCCAGAACAAAAAGACAACATAATTTTTCCACTTAAAAAAAATCAAGATCATAAAAGTTTTTTCAACTCAAAAGTTTATATCTAGGAAATTGAGAACTTCAGAATTGTAACAAATGATACAGATTCAGTGCCATATTATGAACAATTAAGAGACAAGATCAGTCAGCACCACGTGTGAACTGGAAGTCTGTGGAAAGCATTGGTGTGCAGTGAAGGAAAGATATCCAGGATAAAGAAGAAGGCAAAGCACAGAGAAAATAAGAGATTAAAAAGTCCTACCCAGTCTCTGGATTCCAACCACCTCCCTTCAATATCTGCTGTACCCAGAGGATGGCTAAAATTTCATCTCTGTCTGTTTTTGAAATGGTAAGAGCCCAGTCTGTGCTTCTGAGCATATAAAAATGAGGGAGACATTGGTCAAAGGGTACAAACCTTCAGTTAGTTCTCAGGATCTAGTGTACACGGGTAGCTATAGTTAGTAATACTGCATTGTTTACTTGAAATTTCATGAGAGCAGTTTTTGTATTCTCTCTCTCTCTCTCTCTCTCTCTCTCACACACACACACACACAAATGGTAACTATGGGTGATGTTGGAAGAATTAATTTTCATGTGATAATCAATACACACTGTATACCTATATCAAGTCCTTGTGCTATACATCTTGAATACCCATAATCCTGTCAATGAATAGTCATAAAATAAAACAAAATCAGTTGCAATGAATACACATGCGATATAAATGTCACCGATCATACAATTCACTAATTGAAAAACATTTAAAAAATATATAATTTGATGGTTTTTAGTATAATCTCAGAATTAGGCCACCACCAGCCACAATTGATTCTAGAATGTTTTCATCTCCTCCAAAAGGCAGACTTATTTGATGTGTTTTTTTAAAAAAATCACACTTTCTTATTGGCTCTGGAGTCTTTCTTACAAACTGTTCCTAAAATTATTTTTGGAATAACTTTTCTACTGATACTATATTAATAGAAAAGTATCTAAATTTAAACTCAGAAAATGACTTGCTTCTAAAACGGAAAAAACTGATCACCCCTCTCCACAGACCACAATCATAAATATTTTTATTTTAAGATAAAATTTGCTCTGCAAAGGGCCGTGTAACTATAAGACAACACCTCTGGAGATTTTTTTTTTCTGTTGTCCACATTTGTATTTCCACTTATAAAATCTCTTTCTCATTTAGCCTTTCTTCTCAAGGTCTGGAATAACTTATTGAAGTCCCTAGATTTTGGAATATGTACCTCCCAGCTATAAAGGGTTACAACAGCCTCAAAATTTCCTTATATTAATGAATTTTCACACAATCATTCTTTGCTCTTTGCTTTCTCTCTCTCTCTCTCTCTCTCTCTCTCTCTCTCTCTCTCTCTCTCTCTCTCTCTCTCTCCCTCTCTCTCTCTTTTTAAACTAAACCAGTGTCTTACTATGGTTCTTTTTCTGGTACTTGAATAAACTCCATGAAGGGACTTTTGGGGGGATATTCTATAAAATAGAATATTGAGTTTTATTGTGCCATTATCTACTCGAAGGTCAACTCCCTGAGAAAAAAGTCCTACTTTTATTTTGCATAACAGATGATTTTAAAAACTCTCAAGATCTTTGCACATAAAGTGTTCAAATTTATATTTCACTTATATACCTGGAGGCAAAAATTGGTTTTAACACTTGAATTAGACTGAAAGCTGAGGTACTTTCTATTTAATTTAAATTGCCCTGAGAATTGTTTATAGAAGTTTCTGGATGTGGACAAACCAACAACAACAAAGGGCTAGGCAGAATGAAAGCCATATTTTATTTTTCTAAGCCAGTTATATTTATTTCCAAAGGGTTTAGTACTAGAAAAATCCGAGGAAACTATGTGTAATACAGTCACCAAGAGCCAAGTGACTTTTATTTACCTAAAAAAGGGTCTACTTAAGAATGCGGTTTGCAATATAGTTCCTATTCTTGTAGTCCAACATTTTTTTTTTTAGCATTCTAAAATTAACCAGACAAACCTGATCACTTGATCCCCACAAGAATGTTTATCTTTTCTGTGCTCAGAACATAATTGAAGTTATAGTGATTGAAACCAAGTGGTAGGTTTAAAAAAAAAATCTCTTGATATCTGGTGATCCCTTCAGGAAACCACAAGTTCTCCACCGGAAAGTAAAGATGGGTATTCTTCTGTAGCCCTCAGTTTCCTTTCTCTTTCCATCTGTGTCTACCTCCTGATTAAGCATTTAATTAACCCTGGTTCAAATACATCACCTCCTGGAAATCACCTCGAAGTCCCCAGTCCAAAAGAATGTCTCTCACCCTGCTCAGTTCCTCTGTCTTGCTTGACTGCTCATCCCTCTCGCTATCCACAAATGAATAGTTCATGTTCATTGATTTAGTTACTGCTGCTCTATTAGATATGACTTCTGTGAAGCAGAAAATAAATGTAATTTCCAGTGTCTAGAATTTTTCTTGGAACATACCAGTTGCTACAGCTTTGATCTTGAATGTCCCCAGGAGGCCTGTGTGTTAAAGGCTTGGTCCCTTGCTCCGGGTGGTATTGAGAGATGGCGGAGCCTTTGGTGGTTAGGGCCTAGTGGAGGGAGGTTAGGTCAGTGGGTGTGCCCTTGGAGGTGATCCTGGGACCTTAGCCTTTGTCCCCTCTTACCTTGCTTCCTGGCTGCTAGGAGGTGAGTAGCATTGCTCTACCACATGTTCTCGCCATGATGTTCCTTCTTGCCAGAGGCCGAAAATGACTGGGCCAACTGACCATGTTCTGAAACTTCCAGAATGGGGGTCATTAGCTAAACCTTTCCTTTCTTTGATTTACTTTCAGTGCTTGGCACAGTAATGGAAAGTTGACTAATAGACTAGTAGCTCAAATATTTGTTAATAATTACTGCTAGCTACAACCTAGTTGCAGTGTGTTTGTGTGTGTCAGAGAGAGTAGGAGAGAGAGAGAGAGAGAGAGAGAGAGAGAGAGAGAGAGAGAGAGAGAGAGAGAGAGAGAGGAGAGGAAAAGGGGGAGAGAGAGAGAGAGGAAGAAGGGAAATATTATAGTCTCTGTTAAAATTCTACCACCTTTGGTTTGAAGAACAGATTTTAAGAGGACTGGAATGGATATGGAAAAGGAATTAAGAACTTTTTTTTTTTTCCAGATGGGAAAAGATGTAGGTAGTAATACATAAAAAAAAAGTGGAAGATGATCTGAGAGAGATTTAGAAAATAAAGACAGCAAGACTTGGTGAGGCATGGCTCTGGAAACCAGAAAGGAAAGTGTTGGGATGCTTGTTTTTTGAATTGATGTAGAAAAATGGAGGCAGAGAATTGCAGTGAGGAAGAGCACCCATAGCCTTTTCCAGAGACTCTACCCAGTTCTTCACATGCACCCCTCTTTCCTCTTCTACCCTTCCCTTTCTCTTCTTGCTCTGTCTTAGTCCCTTCTCTATTGCTATAACAAAATACCTGAGATCAGGTGATTTATAAAGAATAGATGTTAATTTACCTATGGTTCTGAAGACTGGGAAGTTCAAGAACATGGACTAGCATCTGCTCCGCATCTGGTGAGAGCCTGCTTGCTGTGCCATAACATGGCAGAGCCGATCACAGGGTGAAACAGGGCAAGCATGCTGGCTCAGTCAGGTATCCTTTTCTCACAAAGCCACTTAAAAACATGATGGGGGGGGGTCATCCTCATGATCTCATCTAAACCTAATTACTTCTCAAAGACCACACCTCCAAATACCATCAGCAAATAATTTGGGGGATAAGAAACTAATTAAAAAAAAAAAAGCTATGGGTAAATGGTAGAAAGACCAGTGGAGAAGAGGGAGGGAGGAGAGGTAAGAGGAGGAGAGGGGAAGGGGAGGTTCTGGGGACTGAATTAGAACAAGATATAATCCATGCTTTTGTAATTTTGTAAGAATGGATTCTACTGTCACTGTAAAACTAAAAAGAACTGATAAAAATAGGTAGTCACAAAAACATTCTGGAGAATACACTCAAACCCTTGCACTCTTCTTTCAACCATTAAATTTGACCTGAACTATTAAAATAGATAACTCTTAGTACATCATGCTCCCAGTTTGTGTTGGAATCCGAACACCTTTCAAATGGTATCCCTAATATAGACGTTGGTTCTTTTCACCCAGACCAAAAATATCAATAGCTTTCTGTACTGGCAGGATAAGTAACTGTCTCATGGTTGTTTCTGTTTGTTTTGGCTTTGGGATTCTTCTTTTATTTGTTCTTTTTATAACTACAAGAGTTATAGATGACAGTAGCACGTATTTGTATGTTATCTGACATTCATGGAGTATAACCTCTCATTCTTGTGGTGGTACATGATGTGGAATTACTCTGGTCCTGTATTTATATGTGAACATAGGAAAGTTATGTCTGATTCATCTACTGTCTTTCCCATTCCCATTTCCCCTGCCTCCCCCTCCCAGTCCCCCCTGTCCAATTCGGTGAACCTCAACTGCCCTACCCCCCCCACACACACTTATTATGAGTCAAGAACATTTGCCTTTGATTTTTTAGGACTGGATTATTTCACTTAGAATGATAGCCTGCAGTTCCATCCACTTACTGGCAAATGCCATAATTGCATTCTTCTTTTTGGCTGGGTAATAGTCCATTGAGTGTATGTACCACATTTTCTTCATTCATTCATTTATTGAAGGGCACCTAGGTTGGTTCCATAGCTTAGCTGTTGTGAACTGAGCTGCAGTGAACATTGATGTGGCCATGTCACTATAGTATGCTGATTTTAAGTCCTATGGGTATATGCCGAAGAGTAGGGTAACTGGTTCACACAGTGGCTCATCATTGTTTCTAAATTCTATTACTTCAAATTTTGTGCTTCTGATACACCTTTCTAATTAATTTCCTCCTCTTTGCTTTGTTAATGTCCAAAATCAGACTTCTTCCCCCACCTCTGACCAATGTAATCTTTGGTGAGTCTCTCTTTTCTGAAATTGACCACTGTTCACTGTATGGACCATTCATTTGGCATTAAGCATTTAGTTCAGTTAGATCAACATTATTGGGTACTCACAACATATGCAGAGATTTTTACCAAGTAACCAGAGAGTTGTAATCTTTATAGAGCATTTTACCATTTGCCTATGAAGGAAAAACCGTTTCATTACTAGATTTTATTTTTGTTAGTTGTATGTGTTAATTTTATGATCATCTTATCACTGTTCAGAAATATAGGGATGAATTTAATCATTAGACTTAAAAATTATATCATTGCATATTTTTAAACCAAATCCTATTTAGTTAAGGAAAAGTAACCTTCTAACATTCTGATGAATTCTTTTCTATTTTTATTAAGAATTTTTTAAACTTTATACATTAGGTGGGCCAATAATTTCTCTTTATTTGCTATAATAATTAGTATTTTTTTAAAAATTCAAACATTACTGTGAAATACTTATATATTCTTGAAATGTATATGTTTGGGTCTTTAACATGTTCACCTGGCAATTTATTGTTTAGCTCTGAGCCTTGTTAGATAGTAAAGTCTTTGCAACCTTTTCAATTTTTTCCCAGTCTATTCAGTTAGCCAGGGCTTTTGAAGGGAAAATTTTAGTTATGCTATTGTTTTCATATTATGGCAAATTTCATCAGAGTTAGAAATCTCAGGGACTGATTGGAATGTGGTTATTTACATATACTCCATGTTTATTGCTATGTTTCATACCGAATCTAATTTCATATTGCTGAAGTTCTGCATTTCTTCCAATTAGATTTTCTAGAAGTTGGACTATTGTAGTTTATTTTTACCTCAAGATCAAACTTGCTGACTTATTTATTACTTTACTTCTATTTCTATTTTGAAATAAATTAATTCTAATTTATATCTGCAGCAATAAAATCATCGGGAGTTGTTTTTTTCAGTATAGCTTCTACTGCTGTGCATATTTTGCAATGATGTGTTCTCTTCATTTAGGTAGCTTTTATTTTCAATTTTGATTTCCCATTTGTTTGAGCCAGGAGTTATTTTGGAGAGTGTTTACTAATTTCCAAGAAGTAAAAATTTTTTCCATCATACATTTTTCAACTGCTGGATTGTGATCCTGTGATCGTAGACATTGCCCCCCCAAACCCTCTGCTTCTTTAAGTTTGTGAAACTTTCTGTGTGGCTGAACATGAAAATTGATTTCTGTAAAGGGTTATGAGGAAACACACACACACACACAATGTATATATTCAATTATCTTGTGTCCAAAAACTTTTTTTTTGTTGTTGACATACCAGAACTTCTGATTCTTAAGGAAATACATCAACATCTTCATAATTGTTTTTAAGGAATCAAAGATTCTCTGAATCTTCAATAATTAATATTATATCCTTAGGTGTTATATTTTGACAGGACATGCAAGTTTATGATCATTGTTTCTTCTTCATAAATTGCCTTGTATTGTTGCATGATATTCCTCTTTATTTTGTGTAGTGCTTTTAACCTTAAGTTTCACTCTGTCTGATATTAATATTGTCATTCTTGCTGTCTTTTTGTTTGCATTTGCTTGACATCTCTTTGCTCATCCCTTTATTTTCAACGTTTCCTTTCCATTTTCAAGTGTGATTGTTATAAACAACATATATCTGGGTTTTGTTTTTTTAACACAATATGACAGTCTCAATAATTTAATGGGATTCTTCATCTTGTTCATGTTTAGTTTAACACAATGACACTTCATTTTATTATACCCATCTTTATGTTTGCTGTTTATTTAGATTTGTGGTTCTCCTTTGTATTTTTGCTTTTTAGCTGATTTTAATTATCATTCCTGTATTATTTTCTTATTAGTTTGAAAGTTTGCCGTTTTTTCATTCTGCTTGTGGTTACATTTCATTTTTTTGATTCTCATAATCAAACATATCTTTCACTATTCTACAGAAGTAAATTCCTACTTTTATCCATTAGTATATTCTATACCTCATTTATTTCCACATTGCTAATTAGAATATGTATTATTTTTTTCTCTTCCCCCATCCTCCAACTTCTATGTTATGAGATACTTTAGATCTTTAAATTTCAGTTCAGTATTAGATTTCTTCTTATTGTCTGGCTTTTTTCCAAAGAAATTTTTTAACCCTTTTGGTATTTATGGCAGGGTATGTTATTGGAACCCATTCTTCTTCTGGAAGTCAAAATTTCTAGAGGACATATTCATTAAAATTAATGCTAGCTGGGCACGGTGACACACACCTGTAATCCCAGTGGCTCAGGAGACTGAGGCAGAAGGATTGTGTGTTCAAAGCCAGCCTCAGCAAAAGCAAAGCACTAAGCAACTCAGTGAGACCCTGTCTCTAAATAAGAAAAAAAAAAATAGGACTGGGATGTGGCTCAGTGGTTGAGTGCTCAAAGTTCAATCCCGGTTTTTTTAAAAAAAGAAATATATATATATATTTGAACAGCATCAAATAAATTACTAAATAGTAAGGCATTAGGAATCTCCAACCCAAGGGACAGGAGAGGTAAGAAGAGCCCTGGAGCAACTTTGTCCTTGAAAGCATTTGACATCAGGCAAACCTGCTTTGATTGTAACTGCTGAGTGTTCAAAATAGAAAAGACAGCAAGAAAATAAACCAACCCCCCAGCCAACTAATGGGTTTCCTCAATCTAAAAGAAGATGCTTCCGTCATAAAGTGGGAATCCCAAAGTGTCAAGCCCTTAGAGGAAGGTGAATCAGATATAAACTTTCCACTCTGCTCTGGATCCAGGGAACTTCAGGGGAAAGTTTTATTTTGTTTTGACTGTTGTTCTATTTGTGTTTTTGTTCATTTGTTTGTTTGGAACTAAGCAGAGGGGAGGAAAGTATTCCTAGGAAGTTGTAAACCACAGCTTGCCCTTGTGTAGATTTTCCACACGTGTCTCTAATACCCAGTGGTCAATAACACTCGATCTGCTAATTCTCCAGGACTGGCCATGTCTGCAGGCACCTGACAGAGATAAGAGCAAATTCTCTCTTTATCTTTGCCTTACAGAAGTTTCACAAATAATTTTCTAGGGAAAATGAGTTTACAGTAGCAGTAACTGAGCATGCTAGTAAATAAGGGACCAAGGAGCAGAAACAACTGGTGGTACAAACTTGTGTTTAGATACTGGAATGACCGGGAACAGTAATAAAATTACTGTTCTCAACTGTGTTTAAAGAAAAAAAAGGCAAGATTGGAAATAGCTTCAGGGAACAAGAAACACTAAAAAAAAATGACACAGCTTCAAAAAGAACAAAATAGAACGTCTGGAAATTAAGAAAAAATAAAATAACTGAAATAAGATATTAAATCAGTGAATTTAATAGCAGATTAGATGTGACAGAAGAGTTCATGAACTGTTTTATAAGTCAGATCTCTGAAAAGTGCAACACAGCGGTGATAACAAAACAAAACAAAAGAAGGAGGAATAATAATAAGAAAGAAAAACTAAGAGGAGAAAGACAAAGAGAAAAGGAGAGAGAGGAACGGATCGTTTTTAAAAAGTGGAAAGAAAAAGAAAAAAACTTTAATTTTTTTCAAAGAAACACTAGGAAAGTCCGTTTGCTGGGATAAACTACAGGGAATAAAGAGAACTAAAAATTAAATGGCTTGAGTTTAGTAAAAAAAATTTTTAGGTCATATCACCATTTGATCATGGTATTCAATAAATAGAATTGCTAGCATCTGAGAGCACCATTAGCCCTTTGAATCATTATCTCAAATCTTCCCCTCCAAAATGCCACTATTCTCACTTAACACAACACAGATTGGTTTTATCTGTGTTTGAGCTTTCTATAAATGTCACAACATAGAGATTTTTTGCTGTCTGTCTTCTTTTGCTCAATGTTTTCCTAGTAAAATTCAGTCAAGGAGGACATTGTAGAAGAAGATTCCACAGTGAGTTCATCAGAATAAATGCTATTCTTAACTGCAAAGAGTTAAGATTTGCATTTATGTCTAGAACTACTATTTAGTCAGAAATGTGGGCGTCCCCTGGCCCATTCAAGTCAACCCACAAAATTAACTATTTCAGTGAGAGTGCATTTCTCCTTGAGATATAATAGATCTGGAAAATTCCTGTTGTCCAGTGATGTCCTAGACATTATAACACTGTAGACCATTAGCGCAACACATTATTAAGTGTTTTGTGGTGATGCTGGGGGAAACAAACCTACTGTGCTTCCTGTCCTATCAAAGCATAGAACGTACAATTATATACAATATATGACACTTGATAGTAGAAATTCCTATGTTACAATCTTTGAGTTCATAGTGCCATGAGCATCAATTAATATGTTTTGGAGAATAGATGTTATTAGTTAACGTGGAACATTATTTAAGTGGACATTCCTAAGAGATACCTACTCACTGTGGATCAAGCTATCAGATGTTTATTGAGTACCTACTAAGGAAACACCTGGCAGAATTCCATATTTGTTACAGACAGGATGAGGATGTAGCTTATCATTCCAAGATGCATCATGCTTTATGCCTTTGAACATACTCTTCTGTCTGCTTGGTGTCCTTCCTATGCTCTTTTTATCACCTGGCAATTTTTTGCCCATCTATCATGCACATCTCAAAATTTTCCTCCTCATGTAAGCCTGCTCTGTCCTCTAAGGTTAACTTTAAGATGTTTTCTGCATTCTTTTGTGCATTCTCCCCCCAAAACACACCATTCTATAAGGTGACATGTCTCTCCAAGATTTGACTTTTATGGACTAAGTCTTAATTATATCCATTATCCTTTGTACAAAGCAAGTGCTCATTAAATGTTTGTTAAATGAATGACAAGATTAATGTGACAGTATAAAATAAAAAGACAGTTTGGGTAGCCTTTGCTATCATCAGTGTGTGATTTTTTTATTTTAAAATCACTTCTATCTTTTTAGTAAGCCACCAAGCAGGTAGAAGGGGTATGTCAGCTATTCTTGACAAATTTCCCCATGATTTTTCTTAGTGAAGCTTAATTGATTATCATTTGCATACATTTATTTGTCTAAAACAAAACTGATACATGCATAAACCTCAAGAGACGGATAGTGCTGCACTGTAGTCCTGTCTTTTTGGAACACATATCATAGGAGTTAACAATTGCTATACAACAATATTACCACCAACAGTGGCTTAAAATAACATTATCTCTCAGTTTTAGTAGGTCAGGAAACTGGGTTTGGCTCACTCATGTCCTTGGTTTAGGGTTTTGTGAGGCTGTAATCAAGCAAGCTTACCTTCAGGGTTATAATTTTTTTTGCGGAGGGTACTGGGGACTGAACCCGGGACATTTAACCACTGGACCACTTCCCCAGCCCTTTTTATTTTTTATTTTGAGACAGGGTCTTGCTAAGTTATTTAGAACCTCACTAAGTTGCTGAGACTGACTTCAAACTTGCAATCATCCTGCCGTTGTTTCTCTTGGTTATATCAAGTGGTCATGTCAACTGACTGGCCTCTTCCCTCCAGGTTTGTGTAAGTATGCTCTGTGATGTTCACACAATGAGGACATCTCACAATTTTCCTAAGAATTACACAGGAGAATGGCTTCATTAACTTTGGCATAAACAATGATTTCCTAATCAGGATATAATAGCACTTACCATAAAGGAAAAGATTCGGATATTGAATTTCATGAAACACATGACTGTTTCCGTGTTGACGTCCGCTTGACTCAGAATCACTAATTGAAGAGACAGACTGTTCTTTCCCTGTTGGTCTTCAATGCTAGTTTTATCATACATCAAGTGTTTCTATATGAATAACTCTCTTTCTGGATCTCTCGTTTATCCTGTTGTTTTATAACTGGCTGTGACAGTCTTCCAACTTTGTACTTCTTGATTGTCTTCTCTACCTTTAACCTTTTATCTTTTAAATGAGTTGTAGAACACGGTTGCTTATTTTCACAAAAATTGGCTGCAGTATTATTGAGATTGCAATAAATCTATACATTACTTTAATAAGAATTGACCTCTTGGGTCTTCTGATACATGAACATGGTATATTCCTTATTTTCTTAAGTTTACTTTTTGAATTGTTGTGTTACTCATTTGGAAATATATCTAACTTTTTACATGTTAACCCTGTACCTAACAACTTTGATGAATTCAGTTCTTAATTCGGGCAGTATAGCAGCAGATCCTTTGGGATTTTCTAAGTTTAAAATTATAAATGGGCCTTTTCTTTCTTCCTAATCTTTGCATCTTGTTTTTCCTTTTCCTATTGGACTAGAGGACCTCTGATACAATGTTAACAGATGTGTTTGTTTTGTTTTTGATTTTTTTTTTTTTAACTCAGGGGCACTCCACCACTGAGCCATATCCTCAGCCCTATTTTGTATTTTATTTAGAGACAGAATCTCACTGAATTGCTTAGTGCCTTGCTTTTGATGATGCTGGCTTTGGACCCACAATCCTCCTGCCTCAGCCTCTGGAGCTGCTGGGTTATTTTTGATTCTTTATGTAAGTTTCATTATTTCACTATTAAGTCTGATACTTGCTGTAAGTTCTGATATATACCTCTTATTAGATTAAGAACATCACTTTCTATGTCAAGCTTGTCAAGTTTTTTTTAATCAAGAGGGATTATTGAACTTTATCACAATTTTTTGCATCTTTTGAAATTAGCAATTTAATGATGTGATTAATATGGATTGACTTTTGAATGTTAAATCAACTTTATATTTCTGAAATACACTCAATTTGTTTAAAATTTATTATTGTTTTTCTGTACAACTGTTTACTTATTTTTCCCTAACATTTCTATCTAGGATATCATATCAATGTTCATGAAACATATTAGCCTATATTTTTTTCTTCTGACATTGTTCTTATCTGCAAACTTTTGCTGATTTTTTTAAAAATAAGTAATTAAATTTCAATTATCTGTAAGAATTGGTAAGATTAGTACTATTTCCTCTTTGTATATTTGGAAATATTAAATGCTTAATCTATCTGGGCCTGGGGGGTTTCTTTGTTGGAAGATTATAGACTTAGTGGATTAGAAAAGATGTTTTCTTAGTTGATAGAAAATGTTTCGCATATTTTATAAGCATTTGGAAGGTTTTGGTTTTGCTAGGAATTTCTCCCTTTTTCCTTAAAGTTTTTTAATGTAATTTTTTTGTATTCTATTTTTGACTTAGGATCTTTTGACTTTATCTTGAGTACTCCCAGTCTTCACTGTCTTTGAGTTCAATTCATTGGTATATATTTTTACAAGTTAGTATGAATAGATAATTGAATTTTGGCCTTTATTTTTTTCTAATATCTACTTAAGATTTTAAGTTTCTACCTTTGAGGTATGTGGGTTGGAGATGGGGGAATGGCTAGTATGGAAGTGCAAGGAATTCTCTGCATATTTGACACTGCCCTTACCACTTTCTTGGATTCTGTTCTTATGTAAATCTGGTTAGCCATTTCTAGGCATGATCAAACCAAAAGGGAAACAATGACTCTAAGGACAATAATTTTATCATTATCAAATACACTCTTATGCTGTTTAGCAATGTTTTTGGCCAAGGATGGTTGGAAAGTACAATTGCGGTGCCATAAGATTACCTTGCCTAGTGACCTTGTGTTCATCTTCTGTAGGTTTGTGTAAATTCACCCTACGATGTTCACAGAATGATGAGATCCCTCTCAAGGATGCAGTCCTCAGAAGGTATCCCTGTTGTTGAGTGACACATGACTGTGATCTCCTTTGCTTTACTGGCTAACAGAGTGCAGAACCCTTGAGGTCTTGCCGTTTTATAGATTGCTATTTAGCAATGGAAATGCAATCCGAGTTGAGGGATATCCAAGGAAGGATTGGCAGAACTGGACCAAGAACTACTGAAAGAGACTTAAGAAGGGCCAAAAAATAGTATTTTATTCATTCAATGATTATTTACTAAGTGACTATTATGTGCAACCTACTGAAATGGGAATTGTTGAATAACAGACAGGAAGAGTCCTGGTAGAGGTCATAAACCTTGGGGACTGCCAAACTTCCTTGACTCCTATTATTAGGACCCAATAAGGAAAGTTCTTAGCTAACATATTCTAAAACGTATTCGCATATGGATGTTTTTTCAAGAAGGGCTGTCTCTTGGGACATCTTTCTTTGTCCCACTTTTTTGTTTCAGCTGTGTCACTGAGGCAAATTATTCAATTTTTTATTAGGTAATGTTCCTCAGTTTCTGTAAAAAGCTTTCCTCATGCCTTAAATCAGAGCTTTTGGAGAAATAAATGAGATTTTTTCTCATTCATTTCTTCCCATTGTGCCTGGCACAATCCATGGCAGACATTACTGTTATCTCTTACAGATTTTTTAATTGTTTTCTCCCATCCTTTACATATCCTTTCTATTTCTCCCTATCTTCTCTTTTCCTTCCATATAACTTACTCTAATAAAAAAACAAGAGAATTATTTTCATTGTATTAATAAAATTGACTGAAAAGGTATGTTTCCTATTCTGGATTTTAAAATTAAATGCATATATATATATATATATATATATATATATATATTTTATATATATTTCCATTGAAGATTTATATGTGTGAAATGCCAATAAGTATATAGATGTTCTATATTATAATATATATTTACATATCATGTACGAACATATAAATATTATATTTAATATCATGTTAGATTTAACGTTATATATTAATGTTTAAGAATATTTAATATCATTTTTATTGCATGATATGTAAATTCTATACATACTCTACATAATAATATATTATACATATTATATGTACATAATACATATGTGTATTATATGTGTGTTTCATTGGAGATATATTATATTTTATATACATATATATCCAATTTTAAATAAACACCCAAAATTAAAATAATAGAATTCTCATGGTGGAGAGAAGGCTCATTCACATTTCCCAGCTACTCATTTTTTTTTTCCTCTTCAGTTTTAAAAATTTATTTTCTGCAAGTCAACATAACTAAGTCTAATAGAACCAGATCATAAGCATGTTGATTAATTCCCTTCGGAATTAGTGAAATTAGAGGAAAAAAATTAAAATTCATTCATATCATCAAACATGTTTACTGAATGTGGTCCACTTTATATCAAAAGGTTTTCTTTCCTTGAATAAATGTTCTAAGATAAATTTTTGATTCCTTAGAATAAAAAGAAACAAATGACATACTTCTAAGTACAAAATAATACAGCAAATTCTTAGACATGCTTAGAGTGACATAAAATTATGCTCATTGAAAAGATTTGAAACAGGACCTAAAATCCACATATAAATTTTTTTTTTGTATCAGAGATTAAACCCAGGGATACTTAACCACTGAGCCACATCCCTGGCCCAGCACCCCCCCTTTTTTTTTTTAATTTCAGAGACAGGGTCTTACTGAGTTGCTTAGGACCTCACTGAGTTGCCAAGGCTGGCTTTGAACTCAGGATCCTCCTGCCTCAGCCTCCAGAGCCACTGGGATGATTCGCACGCACCACAGCGCCCAGCTCCATATTGCAAAATTACAGTAAGCCTTTTACTTTATTTACTTTTGACTATTTCATAAACACTGTCAGTGAAATTGAATATGGCTTGTGAGGACCATAGACATTTAACCCCCTTCATTAGATGCTTCTTTTGTAATCAATCAAACCTTTCTGAGGGTACATATGGTGTCTCCTTCAGCTACCAATATAATATTAACTATTTAAAAACTATTTTTGTACAACATCACATAAAAATTAATGGGTGTTTTAGGCCCACTAAATTTGCCTAGGAAGAAGAGAATGTGCTGTGATAGAGGGGGAATCCTGGGAAAATGTGCTAGATCACATGACAGTATGGGCACACCTGTCTTCACCCTCCTATGTATACAGAGCAGGTAAAATTTCTTTAGCTCTTTGGGCTCCAAGTGGAGCCTTTGTACGTGTGTATGTGTGTATGTGTGCATATGGGCACACCCAATCGCCACATACCCTTTTGTTCTCTTTGTTTCTCAGAGGCACACACACATGTTAATACAGTTGGAGATGATGAAAGCTCTCATTTTTCAGATGCCAGAAAAGGAGTTGCTTCAACATGGAATCAATAGCCGCCGTGTTGAGTTCAAGTTGGAATTCATTCCCAGTGCACCCAGCGAGTTCACTTGGATGATTGCTATGCATCACTCAGCACTCCTTCTAAGGGACATTGACAGAAGGAGAAGAAGCCTAGAAGCCTATCTATCATCAGTCCATGATGTGGCTTCCCAGCTGTCAATGACCATGTAGACATCAAACCAGAAGGATTCGAAACTGTTATTACCACATATTTTCATGTAGATCTAACTTTTTTCCCCTCTGTGAATGGGTCTAGTCAAATTTAAAAGCCACAATCAAAAACCAAAAAAAAAAAAAAAAAAACTTGGAGTAGCCTAGTAGAAATTCACTGTGGGGAAAAAATATCAGATTAAAAAAAAAAAAAGTAATGGGGCCAGTTTGTGGTCTCCTTTTATTACCCAAAGATTTATCACATTCATTGTATAATGAAATCTCTACATCTGTGGGGCACAAATGTTTTATGTTTCCAACATTTATGGTTTGACATCGGAAACATCTGTGCAAGCCCAGTATACAACATCTGGAAGACATTGCTGAGCTTTTATGACATGCAGAGGGAACTTTGTTTTGGAACAAGTGTGTGGTTTTCTCCAGTAGCTCTTCCTGCTGGTAATGTCCCTCTAATTGGCATTTTGCTGGAGGATTGAAAGAAGGCCTGGCTTCCTGACCTCCCACTGGGCGTAAGGAGATGCTTCAGAAGAATCTTCCCTGAGTGGAGATTCATAGGGAGGAGAAGATGCTGACTCATGGGTTTAGCTGGCTTAAGCCAGGATTCATTGATCCAGGGAAGCCTGTTGATTGTGTTACTGGGGCAGAACTGTCCTGGATGATTTTTTTTCAGATTAAGACATTGATGAGAAAGGGAACATCACTGTCCTCATTCATCAGGGTGGAAACTAAGTTTCAGAGATTTTCATTTACTTGAAGTTAACCAATTAATAAGTCAGACATTTGAACGGAGGCTTGTCTCCAACATTGTATTAGAATGTGGCGGCCTTGTTTCTTAAGAGAGAAGGAGGTAGCTTAACATTCACCTAGTATTTTTTTTTGAGCACCTACTAGGTGTTAGGAAGCATTCTAGGTACTTAGAATAGATCAATGGATAAAACAGAAAATTTTTCATGAAGCTTGCATTCATGCAATAACAAAGCAGAGCGATGCACTTATATGCTTACCTAGCACAACGGAATGACGATAAATAACAAACACACAAGTTATATTGTAGGTATGTAGGGGATGGTTGCTGTGAAAGAACTAGTTCTGGATTCAGGAATGTCATAGGAGGGTTATTTTAGGTTGGGTTCCCCTCAGCAGAGCTTACAACAAGGTCTTGGAAATGGGTAGTCTGTTTGGGAAGAATTGATCCAAATACAGGGGGGAGAAAGGCCCATAAATGACAAATTAGAGAACTGATTAATCACGATGGACAACTGGGTCTCAATTTCCCTTGAAATTCTCTAAAGAACTACCTAGAACACACATATGTCCTATAGCATATTGGGGAGCTTAGGACTGCAGTGGTTCAAGGTTGATCCTGAGGAGTGTCCACATCCCTAAACTTTCAAGTTGTGTCTGCATAGGGTGAAAGTTTTCTGTGCTTCAAAGCAGAAAAACAGAAAGTTACCAGGCACATGCTTTTAGCAACAGATGCTGCAGAGGTTGCAGAGCATGCTGAGTTCAGTGCCCCAGAGCCATTGACCTAGCACAGGGACATCCTTGTAGACCTCTGTGATATGAAAGAGGGTGAGGGTGAGCCTAGCAGCTCTCTGGATAAAACAGCATCCTGGACAGATGCAGAGCCAGTTCGGAAGCCCCCGTGGGAGAGGATATTGGAGAACACCTGGCACAGTCAAGGAACCTGGAATAGACCTGGGATAGAGTGACCATGAATGAGAGAAATAAGGGATGAGGTCAGTGGGTGGCAGGGGACCAGATCACGTACGCCTGTGGATTACTGTAATGATTTTTGGCTTTTGCCATAAAAGAACAGGAGAGCCATTAGAGAGTTTGGACAGAGGAGAGACCTAACGTAGATGAAAATCCATTATTCTTTCTGCTACTCGAGAATGGACTGTAAGGGGGAGGGTGATGAGTTGGCTGGGATCGGGGTAGAGCTGTGGACTGGTGAGGAGGAGATGGATTTAGGAGATACTCCAAAGGTAGAGCCAGCAGGGTTTCCTGGTAGCTTGGATATGAACCATGAGCTAAGGGAAGGTGGAGTATGAGTATTTTGGTCTCCACCAGTAGAATAACAGAATTGCTGTTAAGTGAGATGGAAAAGGCAGGAGGAGGTACCTATTGGAAGAGAAAGATCAGAGTTCACATTTGGATATTTACAGCTTGAAGTGGATATTTGGTGTTAAAAAAAATTAAAAAGAGCTGCCAGGGAGGAAATTGGATCCGGATCCAAGTCTGGAGTTGAGTATGAAGCCGGGGTTGGAGATACAATTGTGGGAACCCTTAGCTTTACAGACAGGCTTCAAAGCCAGGAGACTGAATGAGATCAGCAGAAGAGGAATGCTGAAGGAGAAGAGGAGCTCTCCAAAGAGCGTGCCCTGGGGCCGTCCAACATTTCTAAGTCAGGGAGAAAAGGAGGCCAACAGAGCGGATGGAGAAAAGTGTGGCCAGTGAAGGGCGGGGAGGCCAAGAGAAAGTTGTGTCTGTGAAGCCAGATTGGATGCGACTTAAGAGGGAATTGGAAGAGGGTAATTTGAGATAGGGAATTAAAAACAAGTACTTGGAGGTAGTTTGCTGATACATGGAGTCCCCTAGATGGGAAGTAGAGATAAGGGAGGGTCTTTTTTTTTTCCTTTGAGGAGTGATAATAATTTTTCTTCTGATGAGAATGATCTAGCATTTCTTTTTTGAAGGAGGAAAAAAAAAAGAAGATAGAGAAGAGAGGAGAATTGCTGGATCCACATCCTACTGACTGCAATCAAGAAGTATAAATCTTGAGGAGCATTGTAGCCTTGGATCAGAAAAGTGTATTTCATCATTTTCACAAGAGCGATATGGGCTATAGATTCTGCAGGAGGCAGAAATGTGTTGACAGGAGCTTGTGGACGTCTTTTCCGATTGCTTCAGTTTCCTCGGTGCAGAGAGACACAAGGCCGTGGTGTCGATGTTGAGAAGACAGAGGTGTGACATTTACCTAAGAGAGGGAGGGGGAGAATGAACCAGTGGAAAATTGTACAGTTGCCAGAAAACTTCATGCAGGGTCCATTTAAGACTCATGGTCATAAATACCGTTTTTTTTTTTGTTGTTGTTGTTTTTTTTTAAGCAAAGTAGGTAGAACTCACAAAGCAATCATTAAAGAATGAGACACAAGAGTGGAGTCAATGATGCTGACAGGTTAGGATCCCGTGCTGTCTTCTCCTTGGGTGTATTTCTACCCTATCTATCTATACTATGTTATAGGGGATCAGAGAATAGGCTATATTCCCACTCTAATTAACGGCAATGGGAATTGACAGGGCTTTGGGGGAGCAGTTGGACTAGGTCAAATTTCGAACATATCTGCATTCCTCCATCTGGTAATACTGCAGTGCACAGCTCAAAGACCCCTACCTCCGACCCCTACCTCTGCAGGACTTAAGCATTCAGCTCCCCGGCTGCTTGGAGAGCTGTCACCATGGCTGCTACTCCTCAGTTAAAGAGAGCCCCTCTCATTGGGAGCATCCCACACCCTCTGATTGTTCAGAGAGAAGTCAGTATGAAGGCCCACCATCTTGCCTCAATGGGGGGTCCTTTGGCAAGGTCATCCCTGTGAACTCAGCTGACACCTCTGTTGTGGCAACATCTCAGCTGAACAATTAACTTTGACCCATCCTACTTGCCTTCACTCCTCAACACCCAAAATGTGATGATTTTTAAGACACCCCCATCATCTTTTTAGGCTTCAATCACTCTCTTAGCCTATTTATCAGGGAACCCAACCCACCATCCCACTGATTCAGAGATGGTACAAGGAGGAATTTATCAAGAGGAAATAAATAGGGATGCAAAGATTTAGCTGACATTTTTGCTTATAATAGGGAAAAACTGAAATGAATTTGGTAACAGGAGAGACTGCTTAAATTATTTATGGTATGTCCATATTATAGAGGCATCAATCTATTATACATACATATTTAAAGACATGGAAAAATTTTCATAATATTTTGTTGAATGAAAAAAAAATGCCAGTTATATGCAGCAAGTTCACTGGGACCTCATTAAAATGATCTGTATGAATACATTCATATGAAATATATGTGCCCTGAGAGATCTTGAAAAAATAATCACCAAGGTCTTTAACATGGTTAATGGGTGTTAGAATGATGGGTGGCTTAAATAATTTCTTTCCTCTTTGTTCATATGGGTTGTCTCATTTTTCTATGCTGACTATCCATTGCTTTTGTAATAAGAAAAAAACAAATATCATTTTAATTGGAAGAAAAGAGAATTAAAATCGTTTTATCTTCTGCATAAGAGGAACAGATGCAGCAAACTCCCAGGATGAGCAGATGAAGCTTAGTCACACACACACAATGAGAATGAGCTTCATTTTCAGACCCCACAAGAGGTATCTCAAGGCATCATGTGGATGGTTGTGCCTCTGGTTCCAAAATGCAGGATGCATGGTCTTTTCAAAGATGCCTGTGCCACTTGGCACACCTGTCTCAGAGATGGTCTCAGAAGTACCGTTTAATTGCAGAAATGCTGAAAAGTTTCCAGAACACTTCAGTAATGTCTGGAAACAATACACAGAATATTTGGGATCAAGACATTTCAACAAAATCTGGCTTCAACAATGACCATAACTATAGATATTTCCGTTCTTATCACAGGGACCTGTGAGAGATGCCAACATTATGTCACAACTTTTGATAAATCCTCACATCTACAATTCCCAGGATTCATTCATTTATGTGCTATCTTCTTGATTTGATGTGTGTACCATCTATAATATTACTTTGTCAATGCTCTTCCTTCAAGAGACTCTTGGTAGAAATCTGAAAATTTCCTTAGCCTCAATCAAAGTAATGCTATTCAAGTTAAAACTGACTTAAATTTCTAGTAATAATTTTTTTGGTAAACATTAAAATAAGTATATAACTATCAAAATAGAAAATGTTTGTCCACGTACCTCTGAAAAATCATCTCTTGCATTTGTACCAGGCTTTGGGAACATACCGCACTTGGTTGTCAGGATCTGAAAGAAGAGACATTTTGAGGGTCTCTGGTGGTCCTGTTGAGCTGGGGAGGAGAGAGACAAGGAGTTCAAAAACATTTGGCCTGGCCCGTTCTCAGCACAGGGCAAACCCTGACTTCTGCCAAAAATGTACTTGTCTGTCAGTCACTCATGTGGAACAAGAACACATTTTATGTTAAATGGGTTTTTTTATGAGCTGGTGGGAGAAGGCAATCACCACATAGAAAAGTAAATTTTTATGGACTTCTTACTCTGAGGATGCTAGATGCCACCGCAGACAGGATTTATGTATTTGTTTTGGCCAAGGAGAGCTTATATACTGGTACCTGACACCTCGTTGTTAGCAATGAGTGTTTTCTAAATTTAGTTGACGAAAACCATGAAAAAAAAAACTTCTTCTTCAATTATCTTGGAAATTTTAGAAAGAGCATGATTCTTGTTTGACATCGAATTCAGAATTCACCTTGGGAGAACAGGCCCCAGGAAATGAGAGAAAAAAAAATATCAAGGATGCTGGTATCTCTTTTGGAGGACTAATGCTTCACACCCCCCCAGCAAAAAAATAGGTGATGACAATTATCATGGATTTCAAACTCTACCAATAAATCAAATTCTTTATTTGTAGAGCTGAATATGTGGGAAACACTCAATGAATTCTCATTCTTTAGTCCAAAATCTATCATTTGGCATTGATTAAAAATGCCAACTATTGGAGAAACTTCTCATTTTGTAAGCTCTCGGGTTGATCTTCTTTCTTATTGGAACCAAATCAATACAACAAAAAAAGTTAATTCATTGCCATTTTCACAGATCTCTCATCTTGATCCACCATGCCAACCCCAACATACTTTTCTATTTATAATCCTAAAGAAGTACTGATAGTAATAGTTCCAATGAGTGTATCATATACAAATATATTTGTACCAGCTAAGTGAGAGCCCTCGAAGATTAATCAATTGAAAATGTTTATTAATAGCCTATCTACTCGTGTGTGGGGGCATGAAAGAGGGGCTTGCAGAGATTTGGATTTATTTTGTAAACTATTAAAATTCTGTGAAGATATAAGGAATACTATTTATTAGTATATTAAAATCCATGTGTGGTAGACTGTTCCTTGGATGGGTCCTGGATTCCATGTCCTAGTGTGTGGGAAACCAACCTTGCAGGTGACTGAGTTAACTCCCTGCTGGGAGATGTGGTCTCAGACATCCATGCTGCTAGACTGCCCTGCTCCTCTAGGGTCCCAGTGACTTGTGTCTTCCTACAGTCCCATGGGTGGAGCTATGCTCACCTGTTCCTTTGTAATGTAACCCCTTGCCCTGTTTAGGATAGAATGTTCCATGGAAGTGCCTTGCATGTGTCCCCTTCTCTTACTGTGCCCTTGGGTGTGGCCTACCCAGGTGTCAGTCAACCTGCTGACAGTGGACATCATGAAGATAGACTCAGCCCCTGAAACCTGACCCCTTGCCTCATTTGAATAGCTTCTCCTCAATAAAAGTGGTCAGCGTGCGCTCTTGCTCTCTCTCTCTTCCTGCGGACTCTTCCTGCGGACCCTTAAGGTCAGAGGAGCCGTCACAGCGACCCCAAATAAAAAGGTATTTGTGTCTCTTGTGTGGTTATTTTGTGCAGCCCAGTCAGCCCAGTTTCCCTGGAGTGACCCCTGAGCCTTTTAGTCATGAGAACAGAAACCTGGCACTAGTGTATTCCCTCCCATTAAATTATGGCCACTCTGAAACCTGCTTTATCCATTAAAATGTGGAAGAAATGACACTGGTTTGGTTCTCCGCCTGTGTCTTCACAAACTTGCATGTCTGAGGGGAAACCATTCACCAAGTCACAATTCCTAGGACCTGAGACCATTCTGTTGAGAAGAGATCAAGTCAGCCATGCTGAAAGTCCACGTGGAAGGGAACTTAGTCTCCAGTCAACCGACAGAGGCATTTCATAGCTATTATTCAGCACTCACTAACTATTCCACCACGGGAGTGGAACCATCTTGGAAATGGATCCCATGGCTCCACTGGAGCCTCCTCAAACAGATGTCATGTGGAACAGATGGCTAGTGTACCCGATTGCTAGGGTTGCTACAACAAAGACACGAAAAATGGCTGACCTAAGACCACAGAGATTTATTCCCTCTGAAGGCTTTAGGGGAGAATCCTTCCTCACTTCTTCCAGCTTTAGGTAGCCCCTGCTCTTCCTTGGATTGTGGAAACAAAATTCCAATCTCTGCCTCTATCTTCACACGGCTACCTTCCCTCTCTAGCTGTGTCTCAAGATTCTTCTTTCTATAAAGACACCCGTCATTGAATTAGGGCCCACCCTCATGAGCTCATCTTGATGACATCTACAAAGACCCTATTTCCAAATAAGGTCACATTCATCAGTTCTGAGGGTGAGGATTTCAACATATCTTTGGGGGGACATAATTCAATCCCTAACAAGCTATCCACATTGAGCCCTGCTCTAACTGAAGACTGCAAGCAAATCAATGGATGGACTGCTGTTTCAGCCACTGAGTTTTGGATTACTCTGTCATGTATTTGTAAATCATGGACACACCAAGTTACAGTCCTTTGATGCCCTCCACTAAAGAAGCGCCACCATTCCCTGCGTCTCATTTCTTTCTTTCTTTCTCTCACTTTTTACTCCTCAGACTGTTCCTGATGTAGGAAATGGGGAGGTCCACCGTCCTGCTTTGTATTCATTTCTAATCACCCCTCATTTTCTCAATCCCGAGAAAGCTTGCATTGGGAGTCATGTCATTTCTTAATTTTCCACTATGATTATTCCAATTAGATACCAAAGTCTTCTTTTCCTGCATTCTCACGTACCAGGGTTTTCTCTCTTTTAGATCTTACTGTACATCTGAACTTATGATAGCTACAAACTTCTGGCTGGTCTCTTCTTCCATTTTTTATTCTACACTGTCTCTCTTTCCACATGGATTTGATACTGGACATTATCCTCATGAGCAAAGGTGAGTCTTGGGTTTGTGCTAAGAAGCCAGAAGGGGTCATCTGGGCCACATTATAAGTGGTGTGGTTTTTAAAAAAATGTGTGCTCAGCCCATATTGACTTAATTGAATATGGGGAGGTAAGAATGAAAGGTGGAGTTGAGTAGTTGGAGGGGATTAAGATGGAAAAGAATGGATTACTAGAACAGAAATGAAACTATGAGTAACTCTAGTTAATCTTTCTTCTATCCCATCCTAAGTTCCCTTTCACCCTTAGGCATCTGAATCCTGGCTCATATCATTGCTCATTCTAAAAATTATCTCCTCTCCCTTTTATATTGACCCACATCATCGTTTCCTTCAAGATCCCAACCAAGAATTCATGGCTTGTTCTCCATACTCTCTGGTCACCTTGAGTCTCTGCATTTCAGCCATTTTTCCCCATGCATTGTTAACTATCCTCACATCAACCTCAACATACACATGTGTGCACAGGGGTTTGGAGCCATCCAGGTTTATCTGACTTGAATTACTACTGCTTAAAGACATCAAGAGCTGAAAGTGGGAGAAAGGTCCAAGAAGTCTTAGGATCAAAGGAGATCAGAGGAGCACGGGAGCAAGCATTTGAAGGCAGGTACCTTCAACACACAGTAGTTTACAACTCTCCAGAAAGTTTAAGGCTTCACAAGTTCAGTTATTTCCTCAGGCAAATAAACAGTTTTATATAGACCTTTCAGTACCTGCTTGATGCACCAAAAAAGAACAAACAAGGGTAGAATGAGAAGCTTAATTTCCAAGAAAGCTGTACCTATTCATGAGCAGCTTGTGAGAAAAGTACCTCTTCTTTGATTATAAGTATATAATCATATATGCCAACTTTTGGGGGGGGCGTATATGGGCTTAAATCCAGGGGGTGCTTTACCTTTTTATTTTTTTATCTTGAGACAAGGTCTTGCTAAGTTTCTCAGGACCTCAATTAGTTGCCAAGGCTGGCTTTGAACTTGTGATCCTCCTGCCTCAGCCTCCCCAGGCCCTGAGATTACAGGCATGAACCACCGCACCCATCTGTGCCAACTAAGAAGCAGAAGAAATCTATTATGAGGGGACACTGATATTGTTTTAAGGAAAAAGACTCATTCATTTATTTGTGCATTCATATACAAGAAATACACTGAACAACAGTTTTGTATGTGCTGTTGGATGTCTTGAATTAGGTTCCCTGGAGAAGACCCGAGTCAAGGGTTTTGTGCACCTCTTAAGAACGTTTTCCCGGCATAGCCTGAAGCCGGAAGTGGATTCTATGACTTTCTGAGAAGCTCAGTGGATGTTCTAGGGTTATGTTAGCACAGAAATTTCCTTTTCCGTTTTGAAGACGCAAGAAACTGACAGTCGAGAAGCTTTGGTCCAACTCTAGATGAGTTCTCTCAAAACTTTCCTGAAATCTCTTGAAACAATCAGGTAATATAACATATAATTTGAACAAAGGCACCATGAGAACCTTCTACAGGATAAGAACCTGAAGAAGTCGTTGCAGAACTGAACACTGCTACCTCTGGAGATTCCCAACTATGTTAACCAAACTGGATCCTTGAGTTAATGTAGTAACCACTCCGTCTCATACAGAATCCAATCAATGCTGGATTGAAATGCAAATATGGCCTTTTATTAATTTAGGACTTCACTTGTGAGTATTTACATAACAACATAACATTTACATAACCATGTGTCTCCTTTGGAACTGAAGAAAGTAGTGCTCAGGCATAGTACCAAAAAAAGTTAGTTGTCTCTGATCCAGTTCCTACCAAAATAAGTACCGATGAAATAATCTAAGACTCCAGTTTAAAGGCATGGCATCTTGTTGTCTGGCTATGATACCAAATAGTTGGGTTGTCCAAAGTACCCACATGATTGACCTGGCTTATGTGAGAAATCCTCATCTGGGGGAAAGAAGGCCTGGGCTCAGCACATAACAATGACATGTTCCAGGGGATCAAACAGTTGAACTGTTAGAGAAAAAATTCTACACCTCATCCATCACTCATTGGTTCATTCAACAAATGTTTACATAGTCCCTGACACTTGCCAGGCATTGTTTTAAGAAACGAAGATCCAGCAATGAGTAGAACAAATATAGCCTCTACCATCGTGGGACACATAAACTCGAGAAAGATGTGACCACAACAAATAAGTAAACCTAACTGTGGTTTAGGGGGGATAGTATGCTGGGGAAAAACAAGTCAGAGTGAGGAGCACAGTGTGGTTTCCTATAGGCTAGTCAAGGGAGGTGTCCAAGATAAAATGGCTTTTTTTTTTTTTTGGTACCTGGAATTGAACCCAATGTGCTTAACCACCGAGCCACATCCACAGCCCTTTTAAAAAATATTTTATTTGGAGACTGAGTTGCTCAGCCTCACTAAATTGCTGAGACTGACTTTGAACTCGTGATCCCCCTGCCTCAGCCTCTTGAGCCCTTGGGATTGCAGACTTGAGCCACGGCACCTGGCACAGATGACATTTGAGAAGAGCTCTGAAGGAGGTGAGCCATGCATTCCTGGCCCAATGCACATGCATGCATGGGCACACACATGTGCACAGAGTCTGTGGTATGAGTGTGTGTGTGTGTGTGTTTGCTTAGAGTATTTGAGAAATAGGCTAGAGTGACCACAGGGAATCCAATGAGGAGTCAGAGGTCATAGGGGTAGGACGGGGTGGGTTGCATAGGGCAATCATTTGCAAACTTTTCTGGACATAAAAAACATTTGTGAAGCTTAAAACAAAACGAAACAAAATCCAACAACAACGACAATACCAAAAACCCTGACGTTCAAACCTTATTCCAGATCAGACTTTTGGGTGGGAACCCAGAGATAAATGGTTTTAAAAGCCCCTTTCAGTAATTCCAATGTGGCTACCAAGCATGAGAACCTGCAAGGAGGAAGCCTGCTGGGCTATCCGGAGGTGAGATGCCAAACACTATCCTAGATGTTTCTATGAGATGAATATTTAAACTGGTGGAATGTGAGTACAGCATATGGCCCACTGTGATGTGAGGAAGCCTCATCTAGCCAGTTGTAGACCTGGAAAGATCAGGAGACTGACCTGCTGCAGAGCAAGAGGAGGTCGGCCAGCAGATGACCTTGGGACTTGAACTCCTAAACCACAGTATCAGCTCTTCCCTGGGTCTCCAGCCAGGACAGCCCACCTGGCACGTTTTAGACTTGCCAGATTCCTTAGTTGTAGTAGCCAATTCCTTCAAATCAATCTGTATATAAGGACGCTTCGTTGTGGCTCAGTTTTTCTAGAAAAGCCTGATTGATCCAGGAGAGTGATAAATAGGGCAGAAATTGGATCTGATCAATCCTTGAAAAATAAATCTCTAGTCTCTGTGCTGAACATAGCCTCGAGAGGTCGAGGGTCAAAGTAGAGAGATTGCTTGGGGGCCGTTGCAATAATCCAGGGAAGAGTTAATGGTGGACTAGATCCAGCTAGTAGCAGGGAGGAGATAAGAAAGGAGGGGGTGGGTTGTATA
This sequence comes from Ictidomys tridecemlineatus, assembly GCF_052094955.1. NCBI lineage: Eukaryota > Metazoa > Chordata > Mammalia > Rodentia > Sciuridae > Ictidomys > Ictidomys tridecemlineatus. Next base: position 56,058,358 of record NC_135479.1, read on the forward strand.
GGGCAATCATTCGCAATCTTTTCTGGACAAAAAAAAAACCATTTGTGAAGCTAATGTATCTTCTAGAGAGAGCACAGGATCATAATCAGAATTCATAGCCCCTACCATTTTTGTTTAATAGCTTATCTATTAAATCTCCTCTATGACTTGCTTTACTTAAATCCTCTATAATTCTCTCTCTTGTTTTTCTTAGTTTATAGTCACTGATCCTGTTCTCTCTCTGAAGATACAGCCACCTGAATTTGACGTTGGATACACCACAACACTTCAGCTAGAATTCATGTAGGAGATCTAGGGTTTCATCGGATCCATGGGAAGCTAGTCATTTTTCGATTTTGCTTTGGATCACAGGAAGCCAAGCAGAAAAGCACCAAGTGTTAATAGACACACGCAGCAAAATGAAACTCTTGATCCTCAGAGAATTCGGTCCTCAAGCAAACAATTCAAAGGTTTTCAAACATGCTGGAATAAGCAAGAAACAAAACATGCTTTGACAGATGATTTATTTCTAAACTATATGTATCTTAAGTGTAACTGAACCCAGCTGTTTCTCCTCCTCTGCTCTCTCTCCCTCTCTCTCTCTCTGTCTCTCTCTCATCTCTTTGATGAGGCACTGACAGCCTCGGAACATGTCAAGCGCAAGGCGCGCAGCGGGACAAAATGTTTTGTTATTCACAAGGACTCTGACCTCAGGAGGGCTGAGTTTTCATCCATAAATCATCACCCAGACATCCAAGGGCCGCTGCATTTGGCAAGGACCCTCTACCCAACAGCAGCGAGGCCAAAGTCAGGCAGGAACCAGGGAGAGCCTCTGGCTGAAGGTAAAAGAGAGTGCATTTCTGTGCCCACCTTGACTTTTCTCCCTTCCCTGGACCCTGCTTCTCAAATTCAGGAGACTGTCTGCTGTCTGTCGCATCAGGGTGTTCAGAGAGGTGCCCCCTCTACCTGGTGACTGTTTCCCCTACCTGCACAACTTTGAGTCCTCAATCCTTCCTGCGTTGGCAAATGGAGAGGCAGGTGTGTCTCTTCAACATCCACTCAAGGGCTATTTCCTACCTAAGCCTTTCAGGTGCCTCCTAAAATGAGCTGGTCTTCCCCTGTTACTGGTCCCCATAGCAAGTGCTCTGTAGGGTCTGCATGTTTATGTTAAAATTCTCCCGGGCTGGGGATGTGGCTCAAGCAGTAGCGCTCTTGCCTGGCATGCGCAGGGTGCTGGGTTCGATCCTCAGCACCACATAAAATAAAGATGTTGTGTCCACTGAAAACTAAAAAAAAAAAAAAAAAAAACTCTCTCTCTCTTAAAAAACAAAAAATTCTCCCTCCCAAGACGATGGCATTAGGAGGTAGGTAGGGCCCTTTGGGAGGCAATTAAGTCCTGAGGGTGGAACCCTCATGAAGGGGTTAGTGCCCTTGTTAAAGAGAGAGCAGAGCGTGCACCTTGAACTTGGAGTTCTCAGACTCCAGATCTGTGAGAAGTAAGTTTCTGTTGTTTATAAACCTCCCAATTTACGATGTTTCTATAGTAGCCGACATAGACTAAGAACTTTGAAATTGGAATTTTTTCAGAGATGGTATCTAGAGTATGGAATCGGTCATTCATGGACTGAGTCTCTGAAACCATGAGGCCCAAATAAACTTTCTCCCCCCTAAGTTGTCCTTGTCAGGTCATTTGGTAATGAAAACCTGACTATAACAATTATTAAAATTAAGGCAATAATATTAAATAAGCTTGACTACGTAAAGAGTCAGAGACACACTTAAAAATGCTAGAATTGATAAGAATCTATAGTAATAGGGCTAATTATTTAAAAATACAAATCTCACCAGTTATGGAGGCACATGACTGAAAGCCCAAGGAATCCAGAGGCTGAAGCGGGGTGGTGGTGGGGGGGCACAAATTTAAGGCTAGCCTTTGCAATTAGTGAGGCCCTGTCTCAAAATAAAAAAGGGCTGGGATGTCACTCAGTGGTAAAGTGTTCCTGGGTTTAATCAAATATATTTGTGTGTGTGTGTGTGTGTGTGTGTATTTGACAATACCCAATATCATTATAATAAAGCACTTAGTTTGAAAACATAACTAGGAAAAGATTCCATTCACATGAGTGATTTTTAAAAAGCCCAATAAAATGGTATGAGATACACCAATTTACTGATAGACATAAAAGAAAACTTGAGTAAGAGACAGATTTAGGATTGGGGAAAACTGACGTAATTCTGATTGTGGAGAATACATGGACAGGATGATACGTAATCTAAACTTTTCTGCGAGATTTATTCTTGCATTTGGAGTAGACTCATTAAAGTCTTGACCCAAATATTTTCCACGAATCTCAATATGGGGGAGAATTTATTCTCCTACAGTTCTCGAGCTTACGTTTAGTTTTCTACTGAACACTAACGAGCAACTAAGTTTCCTATGTTTAATTTGTATTATTAGTGGGTTTGCTTCCATATTCTGGAGAGAATCTCCTCTCTTGCCCAAATGGTGACTCACTTAAATTAAATACATGAGGAGTCGGGGACCAGTGATTAGGTCACCAAGGAGGCATGAGGGACCTCCCAAGAGGCCCAAGCAAACAAGCATCTTCACCATAGTCTGGCACTTGGGGCAGGGAGAGGAGGACACACAATTAGACATAACACATCTCTAGGGAACCTAGGGTGACTCTTCATTCCCAGGGATCTGGGTTTCTAAAAAAACCCATGACATAAGCGATTACCGGCTTGCAGCTGCTTCCTGAGAAGAGTCTCTTATAGCTGCTGCTTTATCATCTAGGGAAGACTGGATATACTCTTCCAGCCCGGAATTTGGTCAAGAAACAGGGGCTCTCAAGAGAGTTATAAAAGGGAGGATCTTGGGATTTTCCAGATAACCCCAGAGGCTGGAACATACCATGCTAAGCAATGGAACCCTGGGCACAAAGGGCGGGCAGGTTCTTCAGAACACGTGGGAGTGAGTTTCACATGTGTACACGGTCCCTGGTTGTATTCTGTTTTGGTTCTCAACTGGGTTCATCCCCATCTTATGTTTCAGAGGTGAACTTTTCATAGTTTTTGAAGTTCATGTTATACCCACCCATGACGACTGCAGCACAGTATGCAATCCTTTCTTTATCATTGCAAAACAGATCTTTCTTGAATATCTTCCATGTTTGGAAAAATAAAAAGGACTGGGAAGCTGAGTTACAGAAAAAAAAAAAATTAAGACCTAGTTTCTAGTATGGAGTGATTGACCATCTCAGTTGGGTAATGTTGATTTTAAAACAGTGTCACACTAAAGCCATGAGGTCTGAAGGTAGTGAATGTGAAGGTCACAATGCTAAGGGTTTTCTGGGATGGGGGATAGGGTCACTGAGGGTTATTGAAAGCCAGGTGGGGAGAGGACAAATGGAAATGCCAGGGTTTTGATGGCAGGCATGCCTAACTATGTGCTAAGGGCTACTTTATCATTGTCTGGGCAAATACCCCTTAGCCAAATCTCCACTCTACACTCCCACCTGCCACCAGCATACACCAAAGCAGAACAGTGTCCAGGAATGTGGCCTCCTGTTTCAGTATCTAAGAAGCTCTGGTGAGATACTTAGGGAAGATCCTTGACAAAGAAACGGGATGAGGCCGTGAGGTCATGAAGCGGAGAAAGTAGCCTTGTCTGAGTGGTCAGGAGTTCTGGAACGTTACCACCTGGTCATAAGAGAAAAGAAGAGGCTGAAACCTTTAAATCTCAGCAAACCACCCTGACAGCAACCCATTGAGCCCCAAATGTCAGAGTTGTCAACAATGTCCACTCGTCCTTCTACAGCAAGGGTTATAGACAGGCGGAAACTCCCTGGGAGCTTCTCTTCTCTCTCCAAATAGCAGGATTACGTAATAATTGGGTTGAGAATACAATCGTTCCTTGGTATCCTTGGAGGTTTGGTTCCAGGACTCCCCATGGACCCCAAAATTCTAGGATGTTTGAATGCCTTCTATAAAATGACACATGTAAGTATTTCCATTTAACTCGTGCACTGCTTCCTATACACTTTAAATCCTCTTTAGATTCTTGTAAAACCTAAAAAATGTCAATGCTATATAAATGGTTGTTACACTCTATGGCTTTGGGCGTAGTGGTAAGGAAAAAGAGGCTAAACCTGTTGAGCACAGACACACTTTTTTTGTCTGGGTATGTAGGAGATTTTCAGTCCATTGTTGGAGGAACCTGGAAGTGCAGAATGTGTGACTTCATAAAAACAGGCTTTCCCTGGGCACTTACCTATCTTAAATTCAGGATCAGGAGGCCATATTTCCCAGTAGAATATTCTGCTTTCCTGTGTATTTGTGACAGATGGAGTGTGAGGTGGGGAGGAGGTTTGGAGGTATTTGCATTAAAGCAGCACTCCATGCTCCATTCCCTAGGACATAGGGGCCCATGCCTTCCATCAGACTTCTGGCATCTCCATTTGATCTTATCTAACTTGCTTTCATTATGCTCCATTCCCTAGGACATAGGGGCCCATGCCTTCCATCAGACTTCGGCATCTCCATTGGATCATATCTAACTTGCTTTCATGATCCCTCAAAGACTTCAACCCCAAACACCTTTAGCATCTGCAGTCTTCACCATTCACTTAGCTCTTGGACTTTATTTCTTTACCTTGAAATTGTTTGAAATTCATAGAAACCCAATAAAAACTTTGGAGTTAGGGGACTCTGGCTCTTCTACTGTATAGTTTCCTCACCTGTTATTTATGGCAGGGTGTGAGGAGGGAATCGTTATAAAAGTTCACCCAGGGTGAGAGCAAGTCATCCTATGATTATATGGCAAGAATAATTTGAGATCGATTTTGAAGGTTGGGTTGAAGTTCTATACTTTAATTGGCCAAGAGGAAACCGTTCTAGAAAGGAGAGTAACATGAGTGCTTGCTTGGAGAAGGAGATCATGTGGCTTGTTCAAGAAGCATTCAGGGGGTGTAGACCATGAGTGGGAGGATTGTGGAAAGACAAACCTCAGGATGTTCACGAAGACAATACATGATATGTTGAACCACATTCTGATTCTCTGTTATCCTCTTTTGAATTGTTTCTTAAAGTGTGGCCCATGGACCAGCAGCATCGCCATCACTTGGGAGCTTGTTAACATACTGAATCTCAGGCTTCACCCTAGGTCTTTAGAAACAGAATCTATATTAACAAGATTCCCAGGTGACTTATGTATACATAAGTGGACACAATATCTTTATTTTACATTTATGTGGTGCTGAGGATAGAACTCAGTGCCTCAAGCATGCTAGGCGAGTACTCCACCACTGAGCCACAACCCCAGCCCCTACATTAACGTTTGACAAGCACCATTCAATAACACAGGTTATTCAAGCCATCAACTTCCTTTGAAGTCTTAAACAGAAATGGGTGATTTTGAAATGTAGCTCACAATTGGACTTTGAGTCATTTCCTTGAATCGTCATTTCTCCAGCACCTGACAGAATCATTCACAGAGATATCAGAATTCCTCTGACTTCAATGAGCACAGAAACAACCACATGGGTTTTTAGGCTCTATCCTCCAGCTCAAACAGGGATTCTGAGGATGATTGACTACAGCAAGAGAAGTCCTGGGCTGGAAGGAACAACACCGACCATCACCAAGAAAAGGATTCTGGGAAGAATAGGGAGTTTGGCAACATCAATATCCCCCTCATCAAAAAGTTTTGGGTCTGCTGTATTGGTTTTTAACTTGTCCCAGCCCCGCTTCAACTGGACATTTATCATAGTTAAAGCAGAAATAATACCATTAGCCTTCCAAGCGGTGATAAAATTAGCAGTGTAAACAAAGCAAGTGGGTGACCTTAGTCAGATCCCTTGTTGACTCTGACCCAACACCTACTAAGACAATTAGTCAGGGCACATGAGAAAAGGGCAGAGGAGGCCCCTGGGAGGAGAAAGATCCTATCCCTGTTTACTTCCTAGAATCCTCCAGCACACGACTGGTCCTTAAATGCCTGCGGATGATTAGGGCACTGCATGTCTAGAGCTTTAGCCCCAACTCTGTGCCAAACTCTGTCAGGGTTATTTTTCTCCAGGAGGGGAAAGTTTTTTCCAACTTACATTTTTTTTTTTTGGCTATTATTTTAGCTTCCCGAATAAAGAGCACTCCCTTCTAAAACTCTAAAGGGGCATTCTGCAAGGTAAAAAAAAAAAATGGCCACTGTGGCTGCTTCCATCCCTGGGGAAGATGCTCTCTTTATTGAGGAGATGGTAACTGTCCCCTTTGGTGTGAGACAGACACTAGAATAAAGCCCATCTTTTCCACAAGCCGTCTTCATTCATTAAGTTCAAAGAGAGCAATCCTTTTCCTAAACTGCTGGTTAGTGGTGTACTCATGGGCCCCTTCTGCCATGCTCACTTTTGATTAGATTGTCTCCTTTCTCTACTGTTCATTCCTCAAAGCCGAGGCCCTGCATTCTACTTCTTTTGAACTTCCTTGTCAAAAAAGTCAAGGATCTAGCCAGGAGTCATCGTGCACACTTACAACCCCAGCATTCTGGGCGGCTGAGGCAGGAGAATTATATGTTTGAGCCCAACCTGGGCAATTTAGTGAGAACTTGTCTCGAAACTTAAAAAATGGAAAGGACTGGTGTTGTTGCTCAGTGGTAATATACCCCTCTTTTTAATCCCTGATACCATCATGGACTGGCCCCATAAAAAAATAAAAAATTAGAGGATCTAGATTATTGTCTTGGTTGTAACACCACAGGGAAGGAAATACTCCTTCCAGACTCCATCTAGCATCCATCACTGGGAGAACGAAATCTGAATCTATGTCTGATTGTAGACATAGTGCAACTTTTAACAGGTGAGGTATGTATGAGAAAATCCAAGTTTTCAGGTGGCAGCGTGAATGAATGTGTGTGTTCATGTGAGTGTATATGTCTGCATCTATGTGTGCTGTGTGGATACATGTACATGCACAGTCTTGTGTGTTTCTATATGTAAGTTTATATATATTTGTATGTGCTCATGTGCATGTATACACACATCTATATGGATTTGTGTGTGCATAGGCACACACAAATGTGTGTGCATGTTTGCACATGTGACTCTCCCAGGTACTTTCTGCCTGTAGTCAATCAGAGTCGTAAGCTCACAGCTTCAAGGTGCAACAGATCACCTCTCTTTCTGAATTCTCATCACCCATAAGTCAAACTGGCCAGAAGAGCATCTTTAGGAAGTAGTCTGAACTAGTGCTAGTTATTCACGGCAAATAGAGCAAACATAGGTCCTTCCCTGAATAACTGGACTCTGTTCTCCCCTGTTCCTTTTTACCTGAACTCAGCATTGTGATACAGCCTGCTATAGCTGAGAACAAAGAAATTAAGCTCACAAGCCCATTTGCCCTTCCCTCCCATATGTATTCCTCGCTCAGGAGATCTCTGAGGAAGGGCAACCTTGTAGTGGTCTTTCGGTCTAGTGCCAGGTATTGGAATCCCACCTTTCCCCTCACATTTGCTCTTTTCTGATACCTATGTAGTTTTGCAAATCACATAAACTATCTGAAGTAACTTTCTCCTCTGTAAAAGTGGTGATCGTGATGATCATACCATTCACCCAGACTTAAGTGACAAATTAAAACTAAATATATAAATTAAGATTTATTGGCAAACGCTTGGTGAAGTGTAAAGACGTATTCAAAAGGCCATTTCTTATTGTCATGCCTCTCAGGCTTGGTAAGGGTTCTTGATGACATGGACATGGTGGACTTTACAGGATGGTTGACTGAACCAACAGATAAGATCTGTTTCTTATGTATGACAGTTGAATGAACGTGTCTATGGAGAAGGGATTTTATGTTTTTTTAAAGAAGTGTAATGGAGTAGAACTATTCTGGTGGGTTTGGTGCTGAGGACATGTATCAGGTTCCGGTCATCTAAGAAGTCCCTCTGCTAAAGTACGCATTCTGAAGATCTCTCTTAAACTGGTATGGTTTGGCCAACTCCTCACTGATGCTCTAAACACATTTTGATAGACTTTGATGTTGTATGTGTTTATGGACAGTTTGACTCCCAGAACATATTTTCAACATGGAAAAAAAATGGATCAACACGTGCTCAACCCTCACATAAGAAAAACCAGCATTTTTTTTTTTTGTCTTATGTATTGAGTCTTCTCTACCTGAGAGGATAGGGAAACCAGACACTTGCAACAGGGACAATCCTCTGGCTAAAAAGCCCCGCAGCAGCACCCAATTGATTGCAAAGTGAGCTGGATAAGTGCATGGGCTGCCTTCAAGCCCAGACACCCACTTACAAATGGCTAGAAATCAAAACTGGTAGAAGTCCCCAAGGAACCCAGTCAACCCTCGTCTCTCTTTCCACTCTAGTTTCTTTTTTGCCTACCCACATATTTATATCTATTGTCCACTAAAACAAAAACAAATCTAGCAAAACAAAATAACTTTTGTCTTATCATGCCATCTTCATGTAGTTACGTGGCTTTTCTTTATGTTAGTATCATGTATCTGTGGAGGACAACGTTGGACATGGTTTCTTTTTATAAAATAAGTGGTCTGGTGTATATTTGAGCTTACAACATGATGTTATGGGATACATACAGATCGTGAAATAGTTACTGTCGTGTAGCAAATTAACATCTAACTTCTCACATAGCTGTTTTTATTTCTGTAATAAGGGTGAATAAAATTTTATTTAGCAAAAAGTCTCTAATAAAATACAATGTTATTACCTATAGCCCTCGTGTTGTATATTAGGCTCCTAGATTTTTCCATCCTAAGTGTCTGCCACTTTATATTCTTTGACCAGTCTCTCCCCTATATTCTGCTCCCATGCTTGTCCCTGAGAACTACTGTTTTATTCTGTATCTGGCTCCATGACCCTTCGTGGATACTCAAATCTATGGATGTGCAAGTCCCTTATATAAAATGGTATAGTTTTTGCATATGATTTCTAAAAATCATTCCATCATATACTTTAAATCATCTCTAGTTAACTTCTACTACCTAATAGAATGTGAATGTCATATAAATAGTTGTTATACTAAATTGTTTAGGGAATAAGGACAAGAAGAAAGCCTGTTCATTCTCAGTACAGACAAAATTTCTTTTGAATATTCTTTTTTTTAACATTTTTAAATTTATATATATGACAGCAGAATACAATTCTTATTACACATATAGAGCACAATTTTTCATGGTTGTATACATAGTATATTCACACCAAATCGTGTCTTCATACATGTACTTTGGATAATAATGAGCATCACATTCCACCATCAGTAATTATCCCATGTCCCTTCCTTCCCTTCGAACCCCTCTTCCCTATCTAGAGTTCCTCTATTCCTCCCATCCTTCCCCTCAGTATCCTGCCAGGGGGTGACGAACATCTTCTCTACTTTGATACAGCAGGAATAGGAGCTGTTTATTGTAGGACAACAGAGCTATTTATACATTTTGCACAGCTTATCTTAATTAGCATAAACTAGATACATCAGTCAACCAATAAGGATTCTCCACACTTAATGGCTCACTTTTGTTACTTCTCAAACCACTCCCTCTGGCATTTTGCCAGGCACCATCCAAACTTGTTTACGAACTAACATTTCTCTGGCAAAATACCAGGTGTTATTTTGACTTGTCTACAGACCTTAACACTATCCCACTATGAATCAGCCTCCTTATATCAAAGAAAACATTCAGCATTTGATTATTTGGGATTGGCTAATTTCACTTAGCATTATCTTCTCTAATTCCATCCATTTACCTGCAAATGCCATGATTTTATTATCTTTTATTGCTTAGTAATATTTAATTGTGTATATATGCCACATTTTTTTAATTCATTCATCTTTTGAAGGACATCTAGGTTGGTTCCATAGCTTAGCTATTGCTGCTATAAATATTGATATGGCTCCATCACTGTGGTATGTTGATTTTAAGTCCTTTGCATATATGCCTAGGAGTGGGATAGCTGGGTCAAATGGTGGTTCCATTCTCAGTTTTCCAAGAAATATCCATACTGCTTTCCATATTGGCTGCACCAATTTGCAGTCCCACCAGCAATGTTTGAGTGTACCTTTTCCCCAACATCCTTGCCAACACTTGTTTCCATATCTCAGTAACTGTGCTGCTATGAACACAGGAGTGTAGATATCTTTATGAGGTGGTGATTTCATCTTGGACACTATTTCTTTCTTTTTCTTTTTCTTTTTAGAGAGAGAGAGAGAGAGAGAGAGAGAGAGAGAGAGAGAGAGAGAGAGAGAGAGAGAGAGAGAGAGAGAGAACTTTTTTTTTTTAATATTTACTTTTTAGTTTTCGGCAGACACAACATCTTTGTTTGTATGTGGTGCTGAGGATCGAACCCAGGCCACACTCATGACAGGCGAGCGCGCTACCGCTTGAGCCACCTCCCCAGCCCCGGACACTATTTCTTAACCAACAACTTGTTCTTAATTCATTTTGTTCTCCCCACCCTGCCCAAATTGCTCCCTCAGAGTGCTCACAACAGCTGCTTAATGGGAAAATCCAATAGCTTATTATTTTTATTTCTCAAATTTCTGGGTCTTTTTGCAGCATTTGATGCTACTCGGCATGTTTTTAAATTGAATTAACCAGCTCTTTCTTTCTTTTTTATTAATCTTAACCATGTCTTTTTATATTCTGTTTTGATGCTCTGATATCTGAAGTCTTCCTGAACCTAGAAGACCACCCATCCCTTTCCTAATCATCCTGGGTCCAGGTGCCAATTATACATACCACCTAGAATCTAGCGCCCACTGAAATCAGACTTGCCAATTCTAAACCTGGTTACCCTGCCATGCCTGTTCCTTCTTTCATGGAAACCACAGTAGAGGACCTTGTCCGAATTTCCCTCCTATTGTCTGTACACGTGATACCATGCTCCTGGTGTGGCTCTGCATAGCACAGTGCGTCTCCTGTCTCTAGCGATCTGTGAATACCTAGATGACAGTCATTGCCATGTCTGCATGTCTTACCACACCTGATTACAACAAATCCCGGGAAACCTTTAAGGACCTGTTCTATTTTTGGAAAGAGCCATTTCTCCAGCTTTGGAAACAGCTCTCTGGACTTTTAGCTGCTTTTTTTCTTGTGATTTTTTTTCCATGATTCTATTTTTTTTTTTTTACATTTTTACTTTCTTGTTTTTTCTGATTTGTTTATTACTGAAGATGTAAGCATCAGAGTCATACCTCTAAGGTAAGGAATTTCTAACCATGAGAGGAGGTAGATTATAAGTTATAAGAAGGTTTTGTGATTGTTTTTCTTAAAGGGAACAGGGAGAGAGGTTTTAGGGAAGACCAATGTCAGAATAAACTCTTGTCACCCCTGCATTAAACATGCATAACCCATGAGATGACATCGGAAGGCATCTTGGTCTTCCACATCCCTTTAAATTTGCCCTTGACTTGGGATGAAAATGGCAAGATGCAAGGTGGAGAATATTGGTCCCCATGCCCGTCTGAATTGAATTATTAGAATGGCCAGTTTCATGCAGTAACCAAAACTCAAAACTAAATTAGCATAATGTCTTTTTAATTAATTTATTTATTTTTGTCTCCCTGCTAGGATTGGCTTCAGACAGCCACCTGCCTGGGAGCGACACGTGGTCAGTTTTTCTTTCTTTCTGGCTCATCTCCCCATCACTATATTGACTTTGGCTTCTGTGCTTCCAGGGCTGGAACACAGGAAGAAAAGAAGAGAGAAACAATGTGGAAATTTCCTACTTGACTGGTACAATCATAAGATGGTTTTGCTCTTTCTGATGCTGACAAGGGTTAAAGTTTGTTCTTCTTCCAAAGGGAGAGAGGCGTGTAGCTCTCTAGAGACTCTGATATTGCTGGGTCCTCTTGGCTCCAAATCCTGGGCTTCCCTTCTCCCTGTTACCCCCCTCCTTAGCTCCCAGATTTCTGATTGTTGTCCACTTTGCACAAAATTTTCTCTGTTGGGTTCCATTGCTTTTTCAAGAAGTCCTCTTAGGTAGGATTGAGAACAGTTCTCGACTGCCTGTCCCTTCCACCGTGATAGGACCCAGCAAGAAGGTGCTGTCTTATGGATCAGAAAACAGATCCTAACTAGACACTGAATCTACTTACTTAACTTACTGTTAAGTAAGTAACAAAAATAAATTTTTGTTACGTACTTAAAATATCGTTCTAGGACGATATCTAATCTCTTCCTATTGGAGGGGACACAGTCACTTCCCAGACGCAGACTGCTACCTTGCTGCTCACATCTCCTTTCTCTTTCCACATGAACCCACCTGGGACCCCTGCACTTCCCAGTTGAGGGAAACACGTCTCGAACCCTTCTGGTGGTCCCCATTCTGTCGCTCTCTCCAGGCTTGGAAGCACCACCCACCCCAATGCCCTTGGAAAGCAATGAACTTCAACACAGCGACATCTCTTTCCCAGGAAAGCTCTCCCCTGGTCTTTGGAACTGAGCTTTGGAAACGTTCTCTCTTGAACTTTCCTTGAAACCCTTTCTAGCCCTTCCAAGTTTCACAATCAAAATTTTTACTTCCACATCACAGATCTCTCTCTCTCTCTCTCTCTCTCTCTTCTTTTTAAGACGTAGAGGAAATGAGAAGAATTCTTCAATGATTTTCAAATGCTTAAGTTTTTAATGGTCTTCCTTTAAATGATGGAGCCACATGTTTTTAAAGTTCTATCTGGAAGCCACGATTCTAACTTACAAAAAGTATTGTAAAGAAAAATTGGGCGATATTTCCAAGCACTCAGTTTTCTATGCCTGTACAAAATCTCTCTGTTTGGACAAGGCCGTGATCTATATTAGTGATTCTCAAACTTGGCAGCACATCAATAAAACCTGAGGAACTTATTTAAAATTCACATGTCGGACTCTATTCCAGACCTACTAAATCAGTTTCCAGGCCGGCGGCAACATTTTTATCAAGCTTCACCTGTGTGATTCTTTTTGCACAACTAGGTACACAGCTCTCTGGGTTCTAGAAAGCCAGAAATGTTAATGTCATCTGAAAGATGAGAACAGCCTCAATGGGCAAGTCTTGCACGTTCCAATTTGCAAAATTTCAGTCTCCCCCCAGAGTGCCTGCCGTTCACAGTAAATTCCAGCAAAACCTCATTTTCATGTATTGGTCTCAGTGGCCTATCTTTCACTACTAGTAATTTTCTGCCCCTTGAGAGCAAAATCCCACCTTCAGATTGAACAACAGGTCCACTCTGTGATGGAATGTCCCTGTTTGGACAGCAATAGTCAGGAAAGCCTGACTTGTAACCTTCAACCCCACGGATTCTGTGTTCCGTCGCTAAGTCCCTTATTAACCAGTTTATCCGCTTGCTCTTTCCCGGGCTTGACTCCTTTGGGTCCTCGCTGCCAATTCTCTTGTTTTGTGTCTTGGTAGCCTTGGGGATTTTTAAACATTTCACCCTTTTCTATTTCGCCTTAATCAGGAAATTGAAGTTCTCCGTGGTTCTCATCAGTAACCTCCGGGTATGAAAAACTGTATCAAAGGATCATGACCTTTCAAATATTTTCCTGAGGTGCTATTTTGATTTTGTCCTCTGCTGTGGTAAAGAGCTCCCTCTGTCCTAATCCACAGTCTCAGCTTTGATGCCAGGAGTTATTTAGGATCCCTGAAGAGAGGTGGGTAATAATGACTATAGCAGGGGGACATATCTGGGTCTTGGGGTGTTAATAAGAATTCAGTTTTCTCTTCATCGCTTATGTATCTAGGCAGCTGAAAAACTTCTAACTGTTCTTTTCTCCACCCTCCCCATCCTTCATCTTTTTTTTCTCATAGTTACTAGAGTCCTTTAAGTTAGAGATCACAGCAGCCTAATTCTCTCCACCTCACTTTGCCACCTGTACTTCCTTTACAGCTTCACGTTATCCCCAGATTTGAAGTTCAAAAAGGCCTGATGCCAATGTGCATTTCCAACCTTGACTTCCATGCCTCCTGGCCGCGATCCCAAACCATTCAGATTTTTCACCATCCCAGAGTATGTTGCTGTCTTCGTCCATCTGTGCTGCTGTAACAAAAATTGCCATAGTCTGAGTGGTTGAAATAACAAACTTTATTTCTCACAGTTTGGAAGCCTGGGGAGTCCAAGTTCAAGGCAGAGAGCTGTGAGTTATCTGGTGAGGGCCCACTTTTTGATTCATAGTCTGTTGTCTTGCTGGGTCCTCACATGGTAGGAGGGGCCAGGGAGTCTCCCAGGGGTCTCTTCTTATAATGACACTCACCCCATTATTGAAAGCTCTGTGCCCCCCACCCCTGTGACTTAGTCACCTCTCCAAGTGTCTACTGTCACATCTCACAGCAATCTTCAATGATAGTTAGTGGAGCCCCATTTTAAAAATATGGAAATAGATCACTTGAACCATCTTGTTTAGAATTACATGGTCACAGGATCCACATGACACGAAGCTGCGTCCATCAAAGCCAGGAGCTCTGTTCAGCTGTGGCTTCCTGATATCAGTTCTCTCTCAGGTGAGCTTGTGTGTCCCCTTTCCCATGAAATCCCTTCCAGTCTCCTCACAGTTCATTGCTCTTTCTTCTTCTACACAAGGAGGTATTTTTGAGAATGTCCTTCAGGCCAGACACCATGCCCGTCCTAGGGACAAGGGCATAACAAGACAAAATGTGTCTCGGCTGCCAAGGAGCTTACATTCTCAAGCAGAGATAGAAGTAAATAAATGACTAAGAAGATCAAAGAACATGTAAGTTGTTGTAAAAGTGATAGATGTGGTCATGACAGATGGTAGCATCTGGGTGGGATCTACTTAACTCTGTAAAGAATTAGAAAAGACCTGTATGAGAAGGCGATCTTTGAATTGTGACTTGGAAAAATGAGAGTCCAATAAATGATGGACTAAAGAATGAACATTCCATGCTTAGCGAGCAACAAGTGCAAAGGGCCGGGGGCAGGAAAGAGCTTCGTGTGTTTGAAGAACAGTTTGGTCAGATCATTTATGAGTGGCTAACGATTAGATTGAAAAGGTAGGAGACACCAAATCATGTGGATCCATGAGGCCACTCGGGATTTTTTTTCCAAAAGCAATGTAAACTTTTGCAGGATTTTAAATAATGATATTCCTTAGGTATAACTGACATGAAATAATGAGGTTGAAGTGCATAATTTGATAAGTTTTGACATGTGTGTACACAAAAAAATTGTCATCATGATTGAGATAATGAACATATTCATCATCCCATAAAAACTTTGTCATGGTCCTTTGTAATCCCCCACAGAACCTTACCTGACCCCCATTCCAGCAACCACGGATTTCCTTTTGATCATTTTCTATAAATGGAATCGTATAATGAGTCATTATGTGAGTGTGTGTGACTTACCGGAAGTTATCAAATTGAGGAAGTTCTTTTCTCAGCCAACTGTGAGTTTTTACCAGTAGTAATTCAGCATTTTATGTGAAGCTTGCTCTCTGTCTTTTGAGATGATAATCTTGTTTGCTTCTTTTTCATAGACCCTCCCTCGATGGTTTCAGATGTGAAAACTAAACTCACATTCCTGGAATAATCCCTATTTGATCATAAATGTTCACCCTTTTGATACATGGTTGGATTGAATTTACTAAGATTTTGTTTAGAAAATCTGCACCTACATAGTTTTCTTGTAATATGTTTGTGCAGATTTGGTGTCAGAGTAATGCTGGGCTCCTAAAACGGATCTGGTTTTCTTTCAGAATTTGTTCAAATTGGTATTCAACTTTGGGACATTTCACTAGGGAGTCTGAAAGTTTCCTGTGTTGAAAGGTTTAAAACACCTGGTGCCATGGCACATGCTTATAATCTCAGGGGCTCGGGAGGCTGAGGCAGGAGGATCCTGAGTTCAAAGCCAGACTCAGCAGTGGCAAGGCACTGAGCAACTCAGTGAGACCCTGTTTCTAAATAAAATTCAAAATAGGGCTGGGGATGGGGCTCAGTGGTTGAGTGCCCCTGAGTTCAACCCCTGGTACAAAAAAATAAATATATTTATAACACAAATTCAGTTTTTAAAAGTAGATAGTGTTAGGTATTCAGATGATCTATTTCATGTGAGCCTTGGTCATATGTCTCTTGAAGAATTTGTCCTTCCTTCTAAGTTATCAAATTTATTGTCGTGAATTTGTTCAGATTAGTCCCTCATCATCTGTTTCACGTCTGTGTGATTTTCAGTGAAGTCTCACTTTAGATCTCTCTCATTCTTGATGGCGTACATTGGTGTCCTCTCCCTCCCTCATGTTGAATGTGGCTCAAGGTTTATTCAATTTATTAATCTTTTAGCATAACCAGCTCCCAACTTTTTTATCTCATTCGTTTTCTCTACTAAGCATTCTGTGTTATGTATCATTGGGGTTTCCTCTAGTTTTTATTTCATTACTTTGTTGGTTTTAGTTTAACAAGTTTTTTTTTAATTTCATTGTTTAATTGGTTTTAGTTTAACAAGTTATTTTTTCTAATTTTTATTCGTGTACACCCCCCCCCGCCCCATTTTAGGAAGAACCTAAAATCATCCAAGTGACATCCACATTCAGGTTTTCACTCTGGAGATTTAAAATATTTCACCTTTTTCTATTTCTCCTAAAGCAGAGAATTGAAGCGCTTCCAGGTTCTCCCCAGACCCATGGGGCGATGACCCATCCCAGTCTGGTGTGACCTCTCATTCTTTCAGGTGGTTTGTACCCTGGTCTGATAGTTTTCTCACAGGTATGTACCAAGCCACACTCAGCCCCTGATCTGAGCGGACCCTTTGCAGATCTCATGAGCTGTCTGTGCAACCCTGACTTTTCCTGTATTCTCTTGTCCTCTCTCCCAATCTCAGCCTTCCTTGGGCACTCATTGCCTAGAGAGACTTTCAGGTTATAAGCTGGGGCAATCAGAGAACCCCATATTTTTTTTTCTCATTTCTCAGATGTTGCCTGACATTTAATGTTTTGTAAACCATTGTTTCATATATTTTGAAACATGTTTTAGTTGTTTTTTTTTTCATGTGGGGTGATAAATCTGATTCCTTGTACTCCATCTCTATCAGAAAAATAGGTTAAAAATCCTTTCTATCTTCATAGCATACCCCCTCCAACAAGGATTTCAAGGTACTACATTACCCTTTGGAGAACTCTCGTTAGAGGTGCAGGTTTTCACCATTCAAAACGGTGCTTTGGCTGCTGCACAGAAAGCAGGTGGAAAGAGAATTGTGGGCTGTTTCAGGATCGCAGGCGAGATGTGATATCCAAGTGAGGTTTCTGCAGGGGCCGTGGAGACAGAGGGTAGATCCTGGCTTATTTGGAGATGGAATGCGCAGATCTTTCTAATCACTTGGATATGGAGATGGGAAGAAAGGGTATCATCAAAACTGACTCCTGGGCTATTGTTTTTTTGTTTGTTTGTTTGTTTTGTTTTGTTTTTAACAACCTTGTGAATGGAGAAAAACCAGGGAGAGGGAGATTGCATACGGGCAGAGGTCTAGAGTGACCATCTGGACAAAAGTTTAACATGCCTTTTTAACCACTCAGATGGATCTGGTCAAACAGGGGAAGAATTATAATAACGTGGATCTCCCGGAGGGGTCAGGGCTGGAGAGAGGAAAGTGGAGTCTTTTGTTCAAAGCTCTGGGATTGGAAGAGATCATCAAAGAAAAGTGTGTGTGTGTGTGTGTGTGTGTGTGTGTGTGTGTCCCAGTTCTGAGCCTGTAACTCAAGGTCCTTTGTGATCAGAGGTCAGGAAGAAGGAAGAGCTGGAAGGAGACTAGGAAAAGCACCTGTCTTCCTACCAGACTCGGTTCTCTTCTTGAACCATGTCTATTTCTTTTTCTGCATTACCTGTTTATGTACCTCTCACCTTGCCTGTGAGTCCTTGAGGTCAGAGACTCTTAACAGTTGTTTTTGGCTCTTTTTCAATAAACCACCATGATAATCCCACTCACAGACAAAACACATCCTATCTTGTATCATGCGTGTCAAACACGGTGCCTGGAAACCTAGGGTGAGATTTGAATGAATGAAGGAAGACCGTGGAGTTTACTAGGTAGAGAGCGAAAGGACAGAGTATTGGGGAATCTAAAGACCTTCTTCGGAAGACAACTCTGAAAAAATCCGACGCTGGGGGAAGAAAAGGAACAGTCCAGTAGCATTCCCCCCGAGCGCCCATTTTCTGATCTATAAACCAAAAAGTCCCCAAGAAGCAACTTCCCCCGTGAACACGGTGGACGCTGACCGGAACCCTCTGGCTCTCTGCTGCAGAACCCACAGGGAGACAAAACAACGTGTCCAGGCTGGGCCTTCCTCGGTGGATGTTTCTATTCTTTTGGTCCTTTGTCTGTTTTCAAGCAGATCAAAGTACATCTTGTGAAATGTTTTGGCCCGGGATTAGAATTTAAGATGCACGAAGGGCAAGAGAAGACATTAATAAAAAAAATCATTTTGACCCCTTAGAACTGGGGGGCCACTTTGGGGGTCAAAAGAGGCCAGGTGTATCCCTGCCAGACCCCCCGAAGACATAAAGATGTCTTTTCGGAGGGATCCGGGCGAGGGGTTAGCGAAGAGCTCCACATCTACCCCCTGCCACGCTGGAGAGCCAAACCTCCCTCTCTTGACTTAGAGGACTGGCAGGAATGGTGACAGGAGCCTGGCCGCAAAAAAGCCTGGCTGTGATCCGGACCCGACTAAAAGCCGAGCCGAGAGCTGCAGAGCAAGGCCACCTTCAGAGGTTAACCACGATATTTACAGTTTCATCATTTCTGTGCAGGGCCGTGTTTTACACATTCAGCAAGTTGAACAGACCCTGAAAGGTTTAACTGTTGGGTTGAAACCCTAATAAAGTTTATTTTGGTTAAAACCTGAAATGAGTCTTTTGAGTTTGGATTTTTCAGCCTGGTGGCTTTGTGTAAACAGTTTACTTAACATCGTTTTTGGCTCTTATTCAATAAACCACCATGATAATCCCATTCACAGACAAAACACATCACAGATTAGCCGACAGGCTGCCGTAAAACAGCCCATTTTACCTGCTCTTCGAGTGGAACTAGCTGAAGGTCTGTTTTTAAGAAAGTGCCGTCCTGTCTTTACTTTCATAGTTGAAAACACAGTTTCTTTGGATCTCGAAGGAAAAGAGGGAACATTACATTGTTTAGCTTCTTTTTTAGATCACGAAAATAGATTTTAATTAAGCACATAAAGTGAGTCGGGTTTGGAGCTGTTATTTTCCAGAGAAGGCATGCTGGCTTTATTCAGATTGGAAGAGACCCCAGGCGAATGCCAAAATCACCTATTGCTTACATTTCATTTTAATGTGCTCAAGTTCAATAAAAGTTTATCATCTCCATTAAAGCAGTACCTATTGGAACTGATTTAATCTCGTTAGCACAAGGAACCACATGAAAGAAATCAAGACCCCAGGACAAGATTGGGCAAGAGCACATTTTTGGGGGGGATAAATCACATAAAAGGATAGAAGACAGAGCGTCTCTCACCTGCTGTTGTGCGGGTATGCTCGTGCGTGAAGCGTGTGTGTGTGTGAGTGTGCATACATAGATCCACGTACTCTGCAGTGTACCGCTCTGGCCACCTGCCACAGTGCAACACAGCCGGGTGTCTGCCAGCTGCTCAGTGTCACAGCCCCACTATGATGCCACTTGGGCCATGAACTGTGTGACATTTGAACAAACAGATGTCACGCTTAGGGGTGCTATTCAAACGTCTACTGGCATCAGCACCATGAGGACATAGATCTCAATTCTAGACCTAGAAAGCTAGGTTGTGCGTCCTTGCAAACACACACACACACACTCCTCTTCTTGTTCTGCAGGGAAGAGCCACTGTGCTCCTCATCTTCAGTATGATTTTTTTTTTCGTAAGCCAAAAATACCGCCTATAGTATGTGGTTAGGCAAGAGGAACAGCCAAGAACTAAGATGTGTTGGGCATTTGATTCAAGGTACGGTTTGACCTTAGGTCTTGGTCACAGGGGACATAAGGGATGGTGTGCACTGATTGTCCACAGATGTGTGCTTACCTGAGGCAGATCTGCTGGGCCAGTGGACACTGTGGATGAAGTCTGGGGTCTGAGCTGGGCAGAGACAGGGCTCTGGGCGGAAGCTGAAGCATCCATTCCATCAGTGGCCTCAGTGAGCACTGTATCAGGTGTAGAATTTCTTAGGACCCAAGGTGAGACAGTTGCTGATTAGGGGAAGAGAGAGAGAGAGAGAGAGAGAGAGAGAGAGAGAGAGAGAGAGAGAGAGAGACACCCAGTTCTGAGCATGTAACTCAAGGGAAGCTACCGAGAAGACAGTCTCACTTTGGCATCCTGATGGTTTGTCACTTTGGAACAAGAAGTGGCCCATCACTTTCAACCAATGTCTTAGCTAGAGGAACCACAGTGCAGCCTAGTTTTGAAAGCAACTTGGCAAGGGAGCTCCCTGGTGTCCAAGACTATGGAATGACACTTTTGTGATTGCTGTGAGACTGTCAGGGTTTCCATGAAGATACCTGGTTAAACTTCAGGGGACAGGGTGAGCCATAAAAAGAAAAGCCAGGGTGAAAGCCCCATTTTCCCAGATACTGTGTGTGTAAACATCTCAGCTTGCATCCTGAGTCAAAGGCTCTGCAGCACAGACACCCATTCACCAAACACTTAGTGACAGTGCCCAGGGATCGGACAGTGTGCCTGTTGCTGACACATCCACACTGGTGACCGAGACAGGACTCCAGGCGAGGGGCAGGGGAAGTGAAGTGTGAGTCCTGGGGGTGCTGCTTAAATGAGTGGACTGGGACGTGGCAAAGAGGGAGCGAGAAGCAGCTTTGCAGGATGACCTGGATCATAAGTTTCAGTTTAAGCCTAGAGCACATGATTGCCTGGGCCATCGATAACTCAGAAGGACCATTTTAAAGGGACAACATCATTCCCTTTCCAGGCCTAGTGGCTGCACAGCAGAGCAGAAGGTACCCCTTCTCTGTGACTCAGCCCAGCGTCTCTCAGGGCTTAGGAGCAGCTTGCCTTTCCCCAGGGTCGGGCTCCTGAGGTCATATTGGTGGGTTAGGCTTGGGCTACTTCTTTCAGTGTAGAGACAACATAAATTCAAGTTCAAAAGCCAGACAGCAGCTAAAAGGGGGGAGCTGACTTTGAAGTTTGGAGCCTTAGGTTAAAGGGAATTCTCTTGGCTGAGTTACAAAGGGAACAAAATGCCATCATAAGGAGAGTAGCTTTAGATTTTTACTTTATCTTCAAAATAGAAGATTAGGGACACAATTCTGGTTGAGATGGCTAAGCGGGTGCCTGTATAATTGAATTTCATGCTCATTATTTCCCTCTGAAGTGGTGTACACAAGCAGTCATTGGAAAGCAGGTTTAACAAAAACACTGGCCAGGGCTTTGCTGAACTTTACAACTTTCCTAAATTCCCAAGTTCTCGCAGTCTTCTTCATGGCTGCCGTGCAGTAAGAACAAGGCAGGCCTGAAACAGGGGGCCAAGCTGTTCCAAGATACTGTTCTCTTCCATCTGCAAACTTGTTTGAGCATTTCTTTTCTTTTTTTGCAAGAGATTAGACATGGTCCAAGGGATATCTTAGGATGCTGTGGATGAGAAATTGGCCTGGAGTTTTGCAATCTCGTAACTGAAGTAGGTCAGAGTCCAAAGTAAGACTCTACCCACGTTGTGTAGGATACTCTAATGGGGATTATGTGCCATTATACACTTGTCTGAACCCATAGACTATACAACACCAAGAATGAATCCTAACATATGCTTGGACTTTAGGCAACAGTGATATTTTAATGTAGATTCACCAATGGTCACAGATGCACTGCTCTGACGTGGGATGCTAATAATGACACAGGTGCAGAGGAAGGGCGTGTGTATGGAAAATCTCTGTGCCTTTCTTTCAATTTTGCCTAAGACTGCGCTAAATGATAAAGTCTTTTGAAAAAAAGACTATACCAAAGCCACAATTGTGATAAAAGTGAGAGAGCCTTCATTATCCCGACTCTGAATACTTATTTCCTCTTTGCTACTCAAAATTCCTTTTTAAAAGAAAGACACATAAAAGATGTAGTTCCATACAAATGAAGGACCTGCCTGCAGGGTAAACTGAGGAATCCACTGCAAAAAAACTTAGATCCTTGGAAATGACCATATGGTATAAATTAAAGGTCAAATTGAAATCAGCATTGTCTTTAGGTCCCAAGGAATGGGGCTGTCTCCCAGGTTGAGAGTCAGAAAGCTTTATATTTGGATCCTGTTGTGTTTGCAATCAATCTGGAGAGAATACTCACGTGCACATCTTTCCTCCGGAATGGGACTTCCAATACAGTGTATTATCCTTGCATTTTCTATTGGGGTGAGGTCATGGATCTCAAGTGTTGAATACAGGATCCTAAGTCTTCTTTGCAACAACAACAACAAAAAAAAAAAAAAATAGAGGGAATTTCTTGAGCTCATAGCTGCAATGCTTCCAAGAGGCTAATGCGCCATCTTTACCTGAGCTTCTCAAACTTCCTCCAGGGAAAGGACCGTTCTCTTGTGATTTTGTTCTTTTTATTTTCCCATTTTTGGTACACACCCTTATTTTTGGTCTATACCCTGTTCAACACGACAAGTCCAAGGATCATGCGCTTGGGTGTTACAGTATCATTAAACTTCTTAAAAGGTCTGTGTAAACACTTCCTCTCTGTTTCTAGGGCATGCGCCAGCAATGCTGGGTTAGTGCCTCCAGAGAAAGGTGTGCATTAGAAAGCTGTGCATGACAGGGGACGTGAGAAACCAAAGTCATGCTGAAAGCCCACTCCAGGTCAGGATAAATAGGGCACCTATGCTTTACGTATAAAAACCGAAAAAAAGAATTCCAAATCAAGACGGCCCAAGTGAGTGGATTTCAAATGAATCATGGAAAGAGGATGGAAGAAAGGATAATCTCTCATTTCTCTGACTTCTCTTCTCCTAATAGTGCTCAAAGTCATCAGACCACTTACCCCCAAACCTTACTAGTAGGGACGAGTCTTGGTGACCTTTTCTTTCTACCCCATCCCTACCACCAGAGCTCCTTGCGTGCCCCTTTCCCATCACCCTCTCAGAGTATGGACTCCAAGTGGGTAGAGTGCAGGATCAGAACACTGAAATAAATGAGAGTGTCCAAAGAACTCTCAGGAATCCAAACAGAGCAAAATTATTTTGTTTAATGTAAAAATTGAACTTAAAATAATTCTGCTCTGTGTTTAATAACAACAGGTATGGCTAAAACTCAGCCAAGTCAGCTTGGTCCTCCCAGCCAGGCAGCCTGGCTTGTCTTCAGCAAAAAGATAAAGCAAATGAGAGCTCTTGAAGCTTGATAGAATCTATCACCTCCCAAAGAATGCAAACTGTACAAATACTCGGGTTTTAAAATAAAGTCCCCCAAAGCCAGCATTGTACAATGAGGTCAGCGTGGTCTGGCCGGGGCCCCCGCTGGCTTGTCTTTCAGCCGTACGGTCGTGTGTGTCTTATGACCAGAACATCCATGACATATAGGCACAACCTCGGCCTCTCCATTGTATATTGAAACCACCGGGAAGAGAGAACTCGCATAGCTCAAGTTTATAGAAATTCGTGACAGTGTTTGAAGTAGCTTAGTTGAGACTAAAACAGTCTGACACCAAAACGTTGGGGAGGATGATGGAAATTTCTTAATTTCTTTGGAAAATTGAACAAAAAAAAAAACATCTCTGCAGGTACTCCATTGGCCACCCAAGTGCAGCTGTTGGGCTGCACTTTTCTGGTTTTAGGAAATCGCACAGGAAGACAGACAGTGCTTGAGGCAGCAATCATTCTGAATGTCCTGTGTTTCGAAGGCAGTGCGGATAACCGGGCATCAAACTGTGCCAAGCATTCTCCACAGGTCCTCTAGAACCATTCTCTTTCCTTCTCTGCCCTGCTCTGTGCCCTTGGACCCTGACACCCCCCCTCCCCCCACCCCACGGCCCAGTGGACCGCATTACTTGGACTTTCCTCCCCTCGGATTTCCAGGTGAATCTGGCCAACGCAAGCCATCATCAGGAGACCCATAGGAGGGAAGGACAGATACCACCCACCAGAGGTCTCCTGACTTCCTGACAGTTTCCTCCCACTGTCTGTTTTGGTCAAGGGATGGGAAGAGCTTCCCACTGGTGCTGTCCCTTGGAGGCTCACTTTCTCTCTTTCTTAATTCTCCCCATGGTGCCATTAGTGTCTTATGAGACCCAGGATGCCACGTAGACCTGTCCCTCCATCTAAAGTACCTGGTCAAGAGACTCTGTTTCCTCATCTTAATGTGGGTGTGTGGATACTGTATTGATTACGATGAGATAAATTCTCATGAGAACAAAACACTGCTCCTTGCTATGGTTTGGACATGTTTGTTTCCCCCAAAGTCTTATGGTTTGAAAGTTTGCCCCCTCACACACCATGTGGTGATGTTGAGGCAGTAGGACCTGTAAGAGGTGGGGTCTAATGATAGGTGATTCAGTTTCATGGCTGTGAGTTGAATGAGTCTCTTTTGTATGTGCATATTCTTCAGCCTTACATGTTTTGTTATAGCAGCAGAAAATGAACTGATACACTTCACATCGCCTCCTGATGGTGAATGAAAACACACACTTTATTTTTTTCTTGTTTTTGAAATAATTTATCTTTATTTATCATCATGTCATTAATTTTCCTGAATGTCATGATTTGGAAGTAGTTTATAACCCACCCAATGTTCATTTGTTGGGAGCTTTGTCCCCAAGATGCTGGTATGGGAAGGTGATATGGAATCTTTATTTATTTGTACAGGGAATTTGAACTCAGGGGCACTCAATCACTGAGCCACATCCTCAGCCCTATTTTGTATTTTATTTAGAGTCAGGGTCTCACTGACTTGCTTAGCACCTCACTGTTGCTGAGGCTGGCTTTGAACTCATGGTCCTCCTGCCTCAGCCTCCTGAGCTGCTGGGATTACATGTGTAAGCCACCATTACTGGCCATTTTGTAGAATCTTTAGGAGCTGGGACCTAGGGGTAGGTCCTTAGGTCTTTGATAGTATGCCTTTGGAAGGGATTTAAGATGTTTCTTTTGGGCCCACTTTGTTCTCAAGTGATGGTTGTTATAGAAGCTAAGCCCACCTCCCATAGTCCTTTCTCTTTCTGGCTTCCTGTTTCCAGTTATGATATGATCTCTTTTTTCTCACACACGTTCCTGTAATTGTCATCTACCATGATGCAGCCAGCAGGGATTGGATGGAACCTCACCAGAGTCTGTACCATATTTATCAACATTTAGTATAAAAAATTATGGCTAAATAAATCTCTTTTCTTTATAAAGTTAGCCTGCCTCAGGTATTTTATTGCAGCAATGTAAACTAGAGTAAGTCTCTGACAACTAATTTAACATGAAGCATTTCAAACAGGGTTTTAAATGATCCTAATATGTGAATAGAGATTGAGAAACAAGCTGTACTGATCTGAAACACTCACAAAATTTACCTCCATAGTCAAACATTTGCAGTCTACATGTTCTACATTATTTTGTTTACATGTATCTATAACTGATTCTTGAGTCTAGTTGCCACTGATGATGTTTGTGGGATTCCCAGAGTCTCTTTCAGTTGAAAGCAGACTCTTCTGAGAAAATGGGGTATTCTAGCATTTTCCTGACTATATCTTCACAACCACCATCTTTCTTCTTTTCTGGGAATAATAGTGTATGGGTCTTTATGGCAGTGAGATACAGGGCTGTGGGTCCATAGATATCCAGGCCCACAGTGGTCTCTGCCCTAGGTGGGTTGATATAGTCTAGTCCCTGGACATCCATACACCAGGGCCCCTCCTGCATTTTGGAACATCTTACACTTACCATTGAAGTCTTGGTCCTGCTCTTTACTCATGAAGTTATTGCATTCTGTTTTGACTCCTCTGCTGGTTTACTGGGTACCGTGGTCCCTTGGAACCTGTGGGAGATTGGTTTCAATACCAATCCTTACATAAAAGTACCTTATATAAAATGGGTAGTATTTTCATATAGCCAGTGCACATCCTCCTATGCACTTTGAGTTATCTCTAGACTGCTTATGATCCCTAATACAATGTACATGCAAGATAAATAATTATTATACTGTATTGTTTAGAGGAAAATGACCCAAAAAAGTCTGTACAGACACATTTTTCCCCAAATATTTTCCAACTGCAGATGGTTGAACAGGTGGATGTGGAAGCTGCAGATATGGAGGGCTGGCTGTACTTTCAGCCCCTTATATGCTCCCCCCAATCAGAGCTTCTAGGACCATTAGATATGATATATACCACATATCAAGATGGACAGCCCAAAATCTACCTCCCACTCACCTGCAGAGAGGCCCACTGCAGCTCCTGGGCTCCACATTGCTCTGCCACCCAATTCCACATGAAGCATTTTAAAGGGGATCTTAAAGTGTCCCAGTATGTGACTAGAAGATGAGGAACAAGCTACACTCATAAAATTCATCTCCTTTTTTTTTTCTATTAATGCTCTAGCGTGGAATTTGAACTCAAGTGATGGTCATGACTCGGGTGCTTGGCTTCTTCTCTTTACAACTTTTCTACCCACAGTTAGAGACTCATTCTTCTCTTCCTTCCTAGGTAAAGGGGTAAGTCTTTCACAGGGCATTGAGTTTTATTTACTTACGAACTTTAGTAAAAGTTGATGTTTGAGTCTCCAAACTTTCCAAACTCTTTTAATGTGTGAGAGGAACTTTCACCGGTTGCTAATCCTTTTATTTCTCAACAAAGGCTGGTTTTTAAGATTCTCATTTCTTTAGAAACCAGAACTTAGTGGCTGGAGGTCTCCTATATTTCCCTCTCTTTCTTGCTCCCTCCCACCCTCATTTATACTCCCCACCCCTTCCTCTCTCTCCCTTTTTTCTTCCATTCTTTCAACAAATATCAACTGAATAATGCTCACTACTTTTACCATACCTATTTTATTTGGAATAGGAAATAATGTCCCTTTATTATACAATTTTGCAAATGGAAATATAGGTACACAGTTTTCTTTCAGTACTGGGGGAGGTGGGTAATTAGTTCCAGGACCAACAGTGGATGCCAAAACCCATAGATGATTGTCTTTTATATAAAATACTATGATATTTGCATAGAAACTACACAATCCTCCCATATGCTTTAAAGCATCTGTAGATTATTTATAATATCTTATATGATGTAAAGGCTATGTATATAGATGTTATAATGCATTGATTAGGGAAAAATTTTAAAACTCTGTATTTGTTTAGTACAGACACACTTTTATTATTATTATTATTATTTTATTTATTTTTGGGGTGCTGGGGCTTGCACCCAGGTCCTTGAACATGCAAGGCAAGCACTCTACCAACTGAGCTATAGCCCCAGTCCTAGTACAGACACAATTTAAAAAAAATATTTTGATCCATAGTCGGTTGAGTCTGCAGGTATGGAATCACAGTAGGGAGGGGAAGCTGTTCTAAGTCTGTTCCAGGTTCTGAGAAAACAGGAGCAAACCCCCCAATACTGCCAGGTTGTTCAGTAGGACTTATTTTGTCTCTTAAAAGAGCCAGCCCCTGTGTTTAATTCAACCGCTGCTTATAGTCACTGTCGTGCCCCTAAATTGGATTTTGATTGCGATGGTTGTTTAGCTCCTTGGTTAGAAGCCAAAGTCATAGCTTTCATTCAACTTTAAATGAAGCCTGTAAATGTTTTCATTATAGTATAGACACACAGATTTTAAAAACATGTGTTCAGGTCTAAAAGAAGAGAGAAGAGATGCTCATCGAAATCTTCTGTATGGGTATGGGAGGATCTTTTTAAACACAGGCTGTGATGACAGTATATTGGTGTCATCTTTATGGAGAATGGGTAGCACTGCTGGCTCTTTGAAGAAGGGATATAATATGAAAGGCAGCAAGAGGAAGGATAAGAAGAAGACCTTTTCTCTGTTCTGTGCAATAGCGGAATGTACTAACTCCGTTGTGAATGTTACGACCTCAAAAAACGAAGGATCGGGGAAGAGAATAAGTCTCTCCAGATTTTGGAGTCAGACAAGGGTTCAACAATGCAGTTGCCTACAGTGAACAGGCAGGCCAGGTGAATGAGGGCTACAGGCTGTTTTCAGAGGAATCGAGTGGCTGAGGACCTGGAGCACTGGAGAGGAGTCTGACTTATCCATAGAGGCCACCTTTGCTCAACTTGAGGCCAATGGAAAAAAAAATTATATGTTTTTCCCAAAAAAACTGAAAATCTGAATTTTGATGTAAAATTCTGTAATGTTCTTGGTTGCAAAAATCATGTGTTGAATCTGGCCAAAGGACTTGTAATTGGCAATTTCTGATTTAAGACTGTTCTGGTTAGGAGAGTTTATGATGTGTTCTGGGGAAGTGGTGGTGGTGGTGATGGTGGTTTGTGGTTACACTGTTATCTTCTAGATGCACAGAGGATTGAAAGAAAGTCTGTGAATTGTCTTGGGAGTAAGAGACTGGAGACATGCCCCTTGTGTCCCGGCTCTCTTTCTCAAGTGCCTTTGCCTCCCATCCCTTCCTCACATATGGAGAATAGATAATTCTTGGGACATGGAGTGAAATACAGAATTTCTGCTCCCACTCCCTGGAGTATTTTCTAACTTGAATAACTCAGACTTGGAAAAATGATCCAAGGAGAACAAGTTGTAACCTTTGAGATATGAACAACCCCGACGGCTGATGAGTGACATTTTGAGAAAGCTTGATATAAAGGCTCACAGTAGCTATTAGGATAAAGAGTTCTTCTTTTTCAGCAAAAGGTAAGTACAACAATATGAAAAATAAGTAAATACAAGTATACTCAATGTACATAAAAGAATTTTTAGGAAGATTCTCATTTGGAGTTTGTAGGAGACGACTTACAGAAAACATACCGTTGTGAGATTTTTTCCCCCTGTCTTAAAGCTTTAGCCCAATGTGGAAAACCGATATTTAAAAATAAATATTTCTAACAAATGAAATGAGTACAGAGTAAGGTTCTAAGGAAGTATATGAACAAAAGAAACAGACACTTGGAATGGGGAGGGCAGGGATCAGAATTTTCCTCAAGAAGTTAACCAAGGGCTGAACACTGGGACTCAGGGAGAGAAGATGGGATAGTTCCCCAAGGAGGGACCACCACTTGCAAGCCTGCAGCAGGAGGAAATGGAGCACATTCTACAAACTGAGAGGAAATGGGAGTGGCTGATGGATGGGTCAGGAGCAAAGGTGAAGCATCATGGGAGATGAACTTGGAAGAAATTGGGGCCACGCTGGGCAGGGAATTCTCATTCTCTAAGAACAAGGAAGTCCAGGAGAGATGATGATGATGATGATGATGATGATGATGATTATTATTATTAATTATTATTTGTCATTGTTGTTTCAGACAGAGTCTTGCTGCTTTGTCCAGGCTAGCTTCAATCTCTTGACTGAAGTGATCAAGTGATCCTCCAAGTAGCAAGCATGAGCCCAAGTTTCCTTAGTTATCAGATGTATGTGACTTGATAAGTATACTCTCCTTCGTTCCACCATTTCCACATCTCTTTCTATAATTTTTCATGAGAGTTTTTATGATTTAAATGAATGGTTACATTAACTCTAGATAGAGATTTAGTCATCCCTTAGTCTCCATGAGGGATTCATTCTAGGCTCTCCAAAGTCTGAGGATGCTCTAGTGTCCCATGCGAAATGATGAAAATATTTGCACGTAATCGACACATATCTTCCCGTGAGTTTTAAATCATCTCTAGATTATTTATAATCACTCATATCATTCCTATGCCTACAAATAGCTGTTATAGTGTCTCGTTTAGGAGATAATGATAGGGATTATCTATCATTATCCACAGATACTGATGTCTGCACATGTTCAGTACAGACACAAATTTAAATAATGCTATAGTCGACAGAATCCACAGATACAGAGGGCTAGGTGGATAGACAGAGAGTGAGATGGCAACAGATCGATCCTAGAACAAGACGTGGTACTTTGTGAATGTTGTTTAAGTGCTTGTTATTTTTATTTTGTTGTTGTTGTTGTTGTTCACAATGGTAACATTTGCTTTTACTCCGGCTAGGCTGATTTCTTTACTACCCGAGCCCTCCCTTGCCCTATTTTTCCAAGAATTATGTTAATGTCTGTCCCAAGCACTCCTACTGCTCCCCTCCACACCACCCCCATATTGTATTAGAACTTCTTGTTTTATGAGGATTGTTTATAAACTTCTGCATGTTCATTGTCAACAGTCTAAATGCCCCGAGGGAGGTCTGACCTCCTGGCTGCAGTTTACATATAAATTGTTAGGGTCTTTTAAGTGCCCTGAACCTCACTTGACTTTGGGGATCCAGGGGCATGGTCAGGTCATTTCTTCCTGGCTTCATAATTAATGCAACTATAACGATGTGTTAATCAGCTCTTTTTTTTCCCTTTTCTTTTTCTTTTCAGGTATTCTGACAAATACCTGAGAAAAATAACTTAGTGGAGGAAAGATTTATTTTGGCTCATGGTCTCAGTCCATGGTCTGCTGGCTCCATTACTCTGGGCCTGAGGAGAGGCTGATGTATCTTATAACCCTAATTCATTTATTTACTGATCTAATCTGGCGAAATCAAGCAGCATCCTTTGTATGTAAACACAAGACCCGATGTTAGGCAGATGAGAGAGAAAAAAAGATGATTAAGATAAAAGCATAAAAGCTAGCAAACAGGGTAAAACTATTATGGAGACCTCCAACAAATGCTTCAGGATACACAAACAGGGGTATCATGGTTTGCCATATTTGCTTTTCCTTTTGTTTTTTTCAAAGTCATTATTGGAATGACAATAATTAGCTGACACCGACTGTGCTCTGTGGATATGCCAAGCACTATGTTATACTCTTTGCATATTTTATCTCCTGTGATCTAAACAACAAAGCAATGGTGTAGGCAATTTTATTATCCCCATTTTACAGATGAGAAAACTAGGGCTTGATGATGTTAAGGGACTTTTCCAAGGTCATACAGTGTTGGGATGATTAAAGTATTAATTTGAATGTCACCTTCAAGGCCAGTGAAATTTCCCTTCCAGTTTATTCTTTCTTTACTGCTTTCTTTGCTATCAACATTTCTCCAACAGTGAATTTCTTCAGCAGCTTCTACTTTGCTTTTTGAATCTCTTTGATTTTTACCATATCAGTTATGCATGAAAATTTCTTCTCCATTTAATTATTTAACATATATTCATTAAATAGTTCTGAGTTTTGAATTTGTTTTTAAGAATTTGTCTATTCATTGAAAATTATCAAAGTTAAAGTTCTTCAATTATCTTAATTTAAGTGAATCTTGTTATCTACAAAAAAAATATCATTATTATGCCCCAATCCAGGAAGTGTACTAAGGAAACTGGAGTCACAATCTAGACAAAAACCCAACCAAATAAACATGAAACGACAAAGATAAGTTCTCTTCAGAATAGAAGTTCTTCTCTACCATTATGACTAAGCTGTGAATTCAGAGAAACTAAAAAAAAAATAAAACTGCTAGGATCAACATGCTGTTTTTAACCTACATGGGAAAAGGGCAGGTAAATCTCCCAGAAGTAATCATCTCTTGACGATAAATGGCTATTTATCAGAATGGAAAGATGAAGTGAAGACAAATAATTTGAGAGCCATGGAAGAAATGATTATGCATGGGAAAAGATGTTCATCAACTCTCCACGACATCCTGTTTACTGATGGTCCAATCAATAGCAGGACATTTCTCCCCTCCTTCCCATCTAGATTTTATAGGAGTATGTGTGTGTGTGTGTGTGTGTGTGTGTGTGTGTGTGTGAGAGAGAGAGAGAGAGAGAGAGAGAGAGAGAGAGAGAGAGAGAGAGGACATGCATGTATAGAACTCTCCATGAAAGGTGATGGAGATTTTCAAAACTGGAGCCAACTTCTGAAACATCAGCATACCACTGATGGACAGGGGCTATTTCTTTAACTAGATGAAAGAAATGTTAGCATAGGGCTTTTTACAAATTTAAATAAAGAACAGCAGAGACTAAACTCATCTATTATGATTGTCGATGGCTTCAGATAGCCCTTTCCCTGTTTCTCCCTACCACCAAACCCTGCCATCACCCAAGAACGTAAAAAGCATACTTGTACATTATAGAAAGTCCACACAGAGCTTCCTATTGCAGTAATAAAAAAAGATAAATAGAAACCACAGGAGAAGCCATGCAAAATATGCTATGAGCTTTCCCACTCCTACAACCACAAAAGGAATGTAGTAGGCAAAGCCTGGGGAGAATCCACTCCAACTTGTACACCAAGAAATATGAGCCCAAATTTGCAAGAAATTCTTTCTTCTCGAAAAGGATTGAAGCAGACAAGAACCTATGAAACGAGGGATAAACAATGTGATAAAACAACGAGATGAGGGGAAATAAGGAAACTGCAAAACGGAGTAGACACCCCCGGGGCCTCAGAAGGAGGGGGTGGGGAACCATGAGACAGAGAAAGAAAAATAGACACAACTACAATTTAAACTGTAAGATGTGGGAAAGGCTTTGAATGACGGCATGAAACATGGAGACACTGCCTCTTGTCACTCAAATGTAAAAGCTAAGGAAGTTGATCTCATAGAAGAAGAGAATAAAATAATGATTATTAGGGACTGGGAAGAGGAAGGACCGGGGGTTAATGAGGTTAGGTGGAGTACAGGCACCAAAATCAGTTAGATAGGAGAAATAGATTCTCACGTTCAGAGCACATTGTCGTTATTTTATCATTTATTGTATATTTCATAAAGAACTAGAGAGAGAGAGAGCAGTTTGAGGGCTCTCAACACACACATAAAAAATAATAAATGTGTAAGGAGATGAAAATGGTAAATAACCTAATTTGATCATTGCACAATATATACACGTCTTGAATGACCACACTATGCCCCACAAATATGTACCGTTACCCACTCATCAAGTTAAAACTTTTGCAAAAGCAAGAAGATGAAAAGTAATTGGAGAGTAGGTAATAAATATGCAGTGTGGATAATGATGATAATGTATGGAGAATAGACAATACAGTAATAGGGCTGGGGCTAGGGCTCAGTGGTAAAGCACTTGCCTAGCACGTGTGAAGCACTGGGTTCAATCCTCAGCACCACATAAAAATAAATAAATAAAGGTATTGTGTCCATCTATAACTAAAAAAAGTTAAAAAGAAAAAAGAAAACGCAGTGAGAATATATTTGCAGATATGGCAGGGGAGGTTAAAATATGCTGGATTATGAAATCACTATCGTGAGAGTCCACTCTTTGAATATAGATCTAAAACAGAGTGAGCATTATTGTTTTAGGAAAAAAAGTATAAATAACATGAATTGCATCTACAAATGAAAGGGCAGATTGTGTCTCAGGAAAACATTTAAAGCAAACAATTTGCATGGAAACATAACCTAAGAATTTTCTGAGCTACAGGCATAGAGAAAGAATTCGATAGACATCCATCCAGACAAGCCAGGTCACTGTCAGGAGATAGGACTGAAACTGAACTATGTAGGTAGGTTCCTGAAATTAAAAAAAAAAAAAAAATGTGGCCCAAGAATGTTTCAGACCAGTTAAATTATCATTTAGATATAAAAAAGGGTTGGTCCGACAAGGCTGCAAAATCAAGGACTTAGAAAATACAATTTGCAGAAGGTAGGGTTTTCAGATAAAATGCAGAACGTCCAGTCAAGTTGGAATTTCAGATAAACAACAAATAATATTTGAGGATAAACCTGCCCCAGGTATTGTATATTTTTACTGAAAAATGCAGTAATCTAAAATATTATTTGTCGTTTACCTAACATTCCAATTTCATTGGGGAGATTTGTAGTTTTAGTTGCTGACTCTGGCAATGTCAATACAAGGCACTTTTGAGCCATCTATTTATGAGGAAACTTAGCCATCTAGGAGCTAAATTCAAGGGAAAAAAAAAGAGGAGATCATGATGAGGCTGGGCTTTGAAGTCACTAGCATGAGAGTCCACTGTATTTTAATATAGACCTAAAGGGGAGTGAGAATTATTGTTTTGGGAAAAAATGTATAAATAACAATAACTTTGAAAGAAAACCATAAAATACTAACATACACATATACATATAAAATGCACGTGCATCTCAGCAATTCTGACCCCCCCAAAAAAAAATTGGGAGCAAGAGGAATGAAGTTGTGAAAAAGAATGACTAATTGCCTTTTTTTTAATAGTAAGAAGCTAATAGATACAGCTCTATTTCTAAGTTGTTAAATGAAGACTTAGAATGAAATCACATCTTATGACTGGGACAGGGTTTCAGGTCAGCACAAGCAGAAACTATGTTTCCAGATGTGTTTGCAAAAATAAATAGCAGAGGGCTGGGGTTGTGGCTCAAGTGGCAGAGCGCTCGCCTAGCACATGTGAGGCACTGGGCTCCATCCTAAGCACCACATAAAAACAAAATAAAGATATTGTGTCCACCTAAAACTAAAACAATAAATAAAACCAGATCAATAGATTTCAACAATAAATGAAACTTCTTGAGTCATGTAACTGCAAAACCACGTCCTGTGAACATATCATGACTGATCTGAATTAGGAGCACAACAACATTCTCAGGGACTTTTCTTCTTGTGCCTTTCCTTGTTTGGAATCAACTTTGCGCTAAGAGGACCTCCCAGATGTGGCTGCAAGATGCCCGCCAGCTATCTCTGGGATGATATGCTTCCCCATTCACATTCAAGGATCTGGAGAAAAACGTCATTCATCTCAGCCCTTTCAAAAAGAATGATGTTATGGTGTGGATATGAAATGTCCCCCAAGACTCATGAGTCAAAGGCTTGGTCCCCAGTGCAGCAATGTTCAGAGGTGGGGCTTCTGGGAAGCGGTTGGATAGTGAGGGCTCTGATCTCATCAGTGGATTAATCATTTGAAGGCATTATTGGGAGACATAGGAGGTGGGACCTAAACCAAAGGAATAGGTTATTGGGGGCCATGCCCTTAGAGGCTGTCTCATCCCTGGAACTTACCCCCACCCTCCCTCTCTCCACCATGCCCTTCCGCCATGATGTTCCGCCTTATCTCAGGGCCAGAACAATGGAGCCAGCTACCTATGTACTGAAACTGTGGTAAAGAAAATGGGAACTTTAGCAGTTTAAGAGCTGATGGGCAGTGGTTTTGCATAGTGACACACAGCAGCTCTGCTTACTGACATTTAACCATAGAGGCTTTCAGTGGCTAACAGGTACCTGTAAAAGGTAACTTGCAGTAGCAGAAGCAGGAAACAAAGCAATGGAGTCAGAACAATTCCCTTTTAGGCTTAGTGCAATAAAAGTTCCTAAGTTGTATAAACTAAAAGTCCTTACATGGTTGACAAACTTGCATCCATATAAGGAATATAGAATACACCCTCCAATAGAATCTCACCAACTCCCTTGCCTTGAATGTACCCAAAACTTGTTTATGTATAAAAGTAGAAGTCCAGCTGCACTAGGGGCTTAGACTTTGGGAATTATTCTTTGGTGCCACTAATAAAGTGTTGCTTCCAGATCTCTGTGTCCTGACCATCATTTCTCACTACAAAAACTTCTGAAACCGTAAGCCAAAATAAATCTTTTGTCCTCTAAATTGTACATGAAATCAATCCGTGGCTGACAGTTAAAAATTATGGGTAAATCCATATTAATTAAGGAAAAGGAGAGAAAGCACAAATAAGACAAATTTAGAAATGAAACAAGGGACACACATACAGAGAAGAGGCACATTTTAAAATTCCAGGCAAAATGTTGAAAAATGTTGAAACCTGATACAAATAAAAATTTCTTTCTAGGAAAATATCAATGACAAAAATTGACCCCATAAGAGAGAGAGAGAGAGAGAGAGAGAGAGAGAGAGAGAGAGAGAGAGAGAGAGAATCTCATTAGAACCCATAAACATGGGCCAAACAGAAAAATGTTTTCAAAGATCTACCCTCGTGGTAAACCCAGTCAAACCCAGATAGTTTCACAAAGGAAGTCTCTTTCAATGAATTTTAAAAAAGCAATAATAATATTATTATTTCAAAACGGAGAGAACACAGAGAAAAGTGGAGAAAATAGTTTCAAAATTTCTTCTTCAAGGCCAGAATAACATGCTAAACACACGCACATATACACACACACATAAAAAATAGAGAACAATTTCAGTTATTTTGAGGCAAAAATCCTAATAGCATACTAACAAATGGGAGTCATCCATGAACTCATGGATTGCCACATCATAGCCCCAAATCCTTTCATCCCAGGAAGACAAGGTTGGTTTCCTGTTGGACAATTTATTCCACCGAATCAGAGTTTTACTTGATCAAAAGGGGACAAGCATATTATCAGAATAATTTGTGCCTACAGTATATTTGATAAGGTCAACATACATTTTTTGATAAAAAGCTTTCAGTGAAATAATGGTAGAGGAAATGTCTTGCCACTGTTTTACACTCTGAAATCTACTTGGCTCCCTGAAATCTTGCCAAATGCTTAATGGAGAAATTATAGAAGCGTGCCCATTTTCATGGAGATTGAGGTCAGGAACGTGAATTAGATACCCACTTTCTCTACCCTTATTTCTGCTCCAGACATTCCAGGCAATAAAATAAAGTAATGAGGAGACATTTAGAAAGGAAACAAAACTGTTATTTGAAAATTGGACGCCTGGAAAACACAAGAGAATCAATATAAAACCTACTAAAACTAATAAAAGAATTTGGATATTCCTAAATCAAAGGTTTTTCTTTATACAGAGGACAGCTTTTATAAATGTTAACGATAATCATAAACATTAATGACTAACATTTACGAAGTGCTTCAGACATATCAATCTCTTTTAAAAGCTTTAAATAGATGAACTCATTTAATGTTTTGAAAAACATTATAATGAAAGAAACGATCTTGTAATACAAGAAAAAAAATTCACCTTTGAAATAGCGAGAAGACAAATTGCCTAAGAAGCCATGTAATAGAGTGATTAGGAAGGTTTAAAAGAGTTCAGCTAAACCAGGCACGGTGGCGTATGCCTGTAATCCCAGCGGCTCAGGAGGCTGAGGCAGGAGGATCATGAGTTCAAAGCCAGCCTCAGCTACAGTGAGGGGCTAAGCAACTCAGTGAGACCCTGTCTCTAAATAAAATACAAAATAGGGAGAGTCCAGTGGCTCAGATTGGCCGTCTGTATCACCTGGAAGCAAGTTACTCAACCTGTTTGTGCCTTATTTAATCATGTTGCTGTTAAAATGAAATGAGTGAATCTACACAAAGTACTGAGACCAAAACTGTATTGTGTTGGCTAACAGTATTATTAAAAATAAACCTAACAAGAAATGTGCATAGCCCAGATAAAGACAACTTAAGAATTCTACCAAGGGATATAGACACTCCCTCCCCACTCCATGGTGTGAATAAGTGTTCCCGAGAGGCTCCTGAGTTAAAGCCTTGGTCTCCAGCCTGCTGTGCTATTGGAACACAGTAGAACCTTTAAGAGGTAAAGTCTAGTGGGGGTCTTTCTCACTGCAGAAGGGAAGGTGTACCCTTGAAGGAGACATTGGGACCCCTGTCCTTTCCTCTCCCTCTCTTTTGATCAAAAGTAACTATGCCAAATGATCACTGACTGAAGCCTTCAAAACCATGAGCCAAAATAAAACTTTTCTTCGTTATAAATTGTGATTACCTCAGGTATTTGTTACAGTCATGAGAAGCTGATTACCATACTCTCTTGCTAAAATCTAATTTCTATAGATTCTTGTGACATTATTTGGTCATTTAATGAGCATTAAAAGTGATTCAATTGTTATATTGTGTGATGTATAAATATGTAACAACCAATTCCCTTATTATGTATAGCTATAATGCTCCAATTTTTTTAAAAAAAAATTGATCTATAATGACTCAGAGTTTGAGAGATGAAGAAATGAGGCCTTATGAAGAAATCGAGAAAATGCCTTACGTGCATTTTGCTGATGAGGTAATGTGATTCATGAAAGAGCAAGGTTCTGTAGGTATCTGATTACTTTTTTTGTGTGTGTGGTGCTGGGGATTGAACCCAGGGTCTGCGCATGCAAGGCAAGCACTCTACCAACTGAGCCAGATCCCCAGCCCTATCTGATTGCTTATTGATACTTCTTCATAGTTAAATCAAGAAGCAGCAAAACCTTTAGGAAAAAGAGTCTTTCCTATATTCAAGCATATATTGAAAAACTATCATTTCTGTTTCTCAATTCTAGAAGACTGGATTATTTGGCTTAAAATCTGAAAGACTGGGCTGGGGATGTAGCTCAGTGGTATAGCACATGTCTATTGTGTCTGAGACCCTAGGTCTGACTCTCAGCACTGCCAAAACAAAAACGAACTAAAATTTTTTTTTTAAAAAAACTACTTCAAGTGTATAAAATCCAATACTAATATTAAAAATATGAACTGCTGATCTTTGTCAACACTGTTCCAAGACAACCGAAGCATGAAATTTACTTTTCAGTATATTAAATGCTCTTTTGCTTAAAAATATTCCAGAATGCATGACGCAGCAGCGCCCCCACATTCTTCACTATTTTTAGATTTAATTAATGAGATTATTGAATTACTTTAGATGCTCAATATTTAATGATAAAACACAATGAAAGAGAATCACTTTAACATCATCACACTTAATGTTTATTAAATATGTTTG
The DNA here is from genome assembly GCF_052094955.1 of Ictidomys tridecemlineatus. NCBI lineage: Eukaryota > Metazoa > Chordata > Mammalia > Rodentia > Sciuridae > Ictidomys > Ictidomys tridecemlineatus. The sequence goes on from NC_135479.1 coordinate 56,097,014, forward strand.
TTTTCGTCAAGTTACAAATATTATTTTAAAAAGTAAGTTGAGAGTTGAAATCTTCATAAAGCCCTGGGCCATGTTCTATGGATAAGCTGCCTCTTTTTCATCAAAGTTGTCAATGTAGTGTGGTGACTCACTCATCATACAATACTCAGCCTCTGTTATATGGGACCAAAGGGGAAAGGACTTCAAATATTCTATGTGAATCAAAGCACTGAAATAGCTTAGAGGCAAATCCCCAAATCCAGTCTCCAGGAGACTGGAGGGTAGAATAAATTACAAAAGTACACTGTATCTTCATAACACCATGAGCTAAAGAAAGTAAATTCCTAACTTGCTGTTATTTCTCATCTGCATAAGAGGCTGGCTTATCTTTTGCCTTAGGTGATCATAATGGCTTTTGAAGTCATCGACTTTTATTTTTTAGAGTTGGTTTGTGTTCACAGCAAAATTAAGCAAAGCTGGGTGCCTTGAAATTTTGACAGAGATTGCACTGAAGCTGTAAATATCTTCACATCATATAGGCACTTTAGCAATATTATTTTTCAATCCATGAACAAGGTATGTCTTTCATTTGTTGGTATCTTCCTTAATTTCTTTCATCCATGTTTTCAGTGTGCAATCTTTCATTTCCTCTGTTAACTTTATTCCTATGATATTGTAAAATAATAAGAAATGCATATTTGATTTTAGTTTCTGGTTCCTACCAGAGAACTCCCCAAACCTTGGGAATTTCCTGATTAGAGGAACTTCTAACCCAGGGAAGAAATGGAGGGACTCTGCGATAGTACTTCCACAAATTCCCAAAGGATTAAGGTTTAATTTCTTTCATAAGATGGGCATACATGGATATGCTGTAGAGGTGGCCTGCCTGAAAATGGTAAGGGAGTTGCATGCCCCTCCTCTGAAATTTGTCCTAAGCCTCTCTTCCACTTGGCGGTTCCTACATTGGGTCCTTCATAATAAACTGGTGATAGCAAGAGAAGCACTTTCCTGAATTCTATGAATGTTTCCAGCAGATTAACAGCTTCAGAACTTCCCTTATGAAATTATCTGGGTGCTCTGCTTCTTGTGAAGATAGAACCCAAGGAAGGGGTCTACAGCTGACAGGTGAGAAGTGCCGGTCACAACCTGGGACTTGTGACTGCTGTCTGAAGTGTATGTGTAGGGGAGTCTTGTGGGACTGAGCGCTTCACCTGTGAGGTTCTGCACTAACTCTGGGTAGTGTCAGAATTGAATTTTAGGACACACAGTTGGTATCTGGAAAGCTGGGGGAAATTCCTCACTGTGAGTTGGGGGGGGGAATATATTTGGTATCAGAGTGTTGTTAGATAAAGAAGGAGAGGGTTTTTCTTTCCTTTTAATTCCTATGTCATCTTTATGCTACTCTAAATAAAATTGTTTTCTTAATTTCATTTTCTGAAAATACATTGCTATTTATAGAAATGCCCACATTGTTTTGCATGTTGATTTTGTGTCTTGCTTTCTTGCTGAATTCATTTTTGACTGTCTTTCCCCTCCCCATGGAATCTTTAGTTTTCTATCTAGAATTTTCTATAGGTCTCTCCAGTTTAAATTCCCTCTTCTCTCTCTCTCCCCTAATTTTACTGTCTAGGACTTGAATGTCAAATAGCATTGGTATGAGCGAGTATCTTCGCTTTCTTGCTTCATTTCTGATCTATAGAAAAAAAAAACTGTCCCTTTTCCACCATTGAATGGAGTGGCCCTTATTGCATTAAGATGCATTCCTTCTCTACTTACTTTTTTGAGGATTTTTAATATGAAATCATGCTAAATTTTGTCCAAAAAATTTTTTTTCTGCATCTACGAAGATGATCTTGTGGCTTCTCCCTTCATTCTGTTAACCTGCTCTGTTACATTCATGGATTTGCCTGTGATGACCTATCTCTACACCTCTTCTTCCCATCCCAAGGAAAACCAGGGAGCAGACTCTATGCTGAGTTGGGGAGGGTGACTAAGCTGCCAGCTCAAAACTCCACCTCTGTTCTCACTGGCCCTGGACGGCTGGCTAGAGGATGTCAGGCCCCAGAAGCCTGGGTAGCCCCAGGAAAGCTGGCTGTTGGAGAGATGATGGACCATTTTCTTTTCCCAGGGAGAAAATGAGAACTGGGGGTGGGGTGAGAAGGTTGTCTCAATCATAAGCTATGGAAGCCAGAATTAAAGACAGGCAGATAGGCAAGGGTCAGATCCAGAGAACAGGTGGCCAATTTGGGTCCAGGAAGATGGAGACCAACCCCCAGAGAGATTGAAATGTTAATGTCATCAGAGCCTTGACTCGACTCTACTCTTATCAAGACAACCTGCCCCTGCACCAACTCAAGGTAACCTGCCCCAAGGATTGTCCCTCCCTACAGTTATCCTGTTCAGCTTCTATTATATGGGACCAAAGGGGAAAGCACTCTACCAACTGAGCTCTATTCCCAGCCCTACCAGCCCCTTTATTTTACAGGGATAAAGCGACTTGCCTGAATTGCCTACCCTCTCATGGGCTCGGGCTGTGGTGAAATCTAAACTGGCCTTTCCCTCTAAATAGCCCTGATGTGGAATTAAGTGTCGGAGGAATGAGAGAACGCAGGGAGAAGATCAGCGGCAGCGTGGGGGAGGCCAGGAGCTGGAGAATGCAGTGTTTTATAAACTTTAAATTCCCGACCGCTGTACTATAATTCTGTCTTGAGAGTCCATTATGAGGAAGTCATTTTGGTGACTTGGATGAGGTCCACCGGGAGATGGGCCTCACCATCTAATTTGTGAGTGTGTTATAGTGAGATGCCATTAAGAGTCTCACAGCCTCTTTGGAATGTGGGAGGGAGGATGTGTTTATTTTATAGTTCCCCAGTTAACGCTGCTGGTGTCTCAAAGCTTGCTTTCGTTCATTCATTCATTCATTCCAACACTCTTGATGAATGCCCACGTCCATTTGGTGTAACTCGCTGGGTTAGACGTTTTGCATCGAAAGTTGCATAATGCAAGCCTTGAGTGACATCAGGAAGGTAAAGAAATCAGCTCTTCACCCAGGAGGGAGGAGGATTGCTTTTAAAAACGAGCTTGTTTCACATTGATTCAGAAGAGCCATGAACTGACAAAATAACTTTTGCCTAGAAATCTCATGTCTGTTTAGTTATCAAGAAAGAACTTGAACAATTCCCCTTTTAAGAATTTATCCTAGGGGCTGGGGTTGTAGCTTAATGGTTGAGCACTTGTCTCGCATGCGCATGTGTGGGGCACTGGGTTCGATTCTCAGCACCACGTAAAAAATAAATAAATAAAACAAAGATAGTGTGTCCATTTATAACTAAAAACAAAAATTAAAAACAATGAATTTATCCTAAAGATATACTTGCCCATGTCCAAAAGATGCACAGGATTATTTTATATCATTGTCATAAAAAGAAGATTAAATATAATCTAAATACAGTTGACCCTCAATATTTGTGGGTTCTGCATTCATGGATTTAATAAATTGTAGAAAAAAATCCATAAAAAATTGTCTTTATTGAAGAACTACAGACCTCTTTTTCTTGTCATTATTCCCCAAATAACATAGCATAACAACTATTCACATAGCCTTTACATTGTATTGAGTATCATATGTAATCTAGAAGTGATTTAAAGTATGTGGACAGATGTGCACAGATTACATGTGAATTCCATGCTATTTGATATAAGGGACTTGAGCATCCACTGATTGGGGTATCCACAAGGCATCCTGGAACCAGTCCCTCAATGATACCAAAGGATGACTGTTGTACAGATAGAGAACTAGTTAAATAATGGTACATGCACACAGTAAAAAAAAAATGCAGATATAAAATAAAGCAAGTAGACTTATGCAGGACAGGGAGTTATCTCCAAAAGATGTAATATTTTCTCTCTTCCTCCCTCTCTTCCTCCATTTCTTACTTACATCCACTGACCTCTCTCCCTCATTTCCTCTCTCCTTTCTTTCTCCCTTCTTTTCATCTTTCTTTTATTTCCTTTCTTCTTCTCTTCCTCTCTCTCTTCATTTCTCTCACTTGTTTTTATCCTTCTCTTGTTTTAAAAAAAAATTTAATTTGTTTTAATTAGTAAGACATGACAGTAGAAAGCACTTATGCACTTTGATATGTCATGCATAGATGGGATCTAATTTCTCATTTTTCTGAGTGTGCATGTTTCAAATAGGCACAAAAGTTATAAGGATACTATTATGACTATCACATATTTTCCACCTACCCTCACTAATAGTTACTTAAAGACAGATTTTTGTGGAACCAACTTGGAAATGAATTCTAGACACCGTTCATTCCTAAATCCACCATCATCACAATGCTAAAGAAATTTAGTATTGAAACAATAGCCTGTTCTAATACAGTTCAAACTTTCTTGGTGATTACAAAAATTTTCTTTATGACTTTTTTTCCCCCGCCTGAATCCAGGGGTTTAGAATTTGGTTATCATGTCTGTCTACCTTCAGTTTATCTGGGCTGGTCCACCTGAATTTTTTGTCTTTCATAATAATAATCTTTCCAAAGAATATGGGCCAGTTGTCTCATAGAATTTTTTTATAACCTGGATTTATCTGATTGCCTCCTCACATTTAGATTCAGGTGAAACCCTTTGTCAAGAATACGATGAGATTCTCTTGACGATGTTAGGTTTGCTTTTTTGGAGGAGGTAAATGCCTGCCAGAATTCACCATTGTGGTTCTTTTTGTATTTAAGAAGACCTATATCGTGAGTCAAAATGTGCCCTTAAATTTTGTATACTAAGCCCTACTCCTCAGTACCTCAGAATGTGGCCATGGTTAGAGTCATTAAAAAGGTAACTAATGTTAAATGAGGTTGCATGAGTGGGGTCTGATCCAATTTGACTGGCATCCTTATTAAGAGAGGATATTTGGACACACACAGGGATACTAGGTATATGGTCCCAGGGGGTTGGGGGGTGACCCTGTGAAGGGGCAGGACAAGGTTGGCAGAGACCTCTGAAAAAGCCAACCTTGACGGCACCTTGATCTTGGACTCCAGCCTCCAGAACTTCGAACACCTGTGGACTAGGTGTGTCTGTTGTTGAAGCCACCCAGTCTGTGGTATTTAGAACTAGAACATCTGAGACGTGGTACTTTGAGACCAGGTGGCTATGATGACAACATTTCACTCAATGAAGTCTCTTAATGACTTCAGGGAGAGCTGTCAAATCTTACTTAATTTGAATTTTAAAATCTGAGATTAGAACCAGTCTTGGGACTTTACTATTTCCTCCCGATTGATTCTTGCCTGAATTAATCAGTTCAGGGGAAGTGAAAAAATAGTCATATTATAAATGTAATCTTTCTACTCTATTATTTGATATTCTTCTGAAAGAAAAAAATCCCATTCCTCTGCACCCCCCCTTTTAAACTATAAAATGCATGAATTGATTTTTGAAAATGAAATTTCGATTTTTATTATTTTTTGATTGCTCTGTTCAACTTTATAGTTTGATCCCAAGTTGTATTTTAAGTAAATTGCGATCCTCAGAAGTCCCCTTGGGCTGGCTCCTGTGGACTAGGTGTGTCTGTGTAGGTTTTTGAACATCCTCCCTACATTCTGACACAGTAGTAAAATGTTTATATCTTTTTTTCCCCCTAGAAACAACCATTCCCCCTAAGATTTCCTGAGTCCTCCTATTGGGTAAGAGAATTTAGAAACCAAGATGGGAGCACTCATGGGCATCCTCCTTACTTCTTGGTTCCAGATTTTTTCCATGCACAGAGCTAGTTTATCTTAATGTTCCAGTAGCACAAGGTTATTTCTCACCTTCCTCATAAAAACCAGAACCTACAGAAGAACAACTGCTTCTAGACTGCATCCCATTTGTTTCCTTATTTTTCTGTTGTACAAATACACTCAAAACTGTTTCAGAACAACTACCCTCTATCGTTCCTAAACAACACAGAAACTAAACAAAACTCAGGTTTCTTTATAATTCCTTTTATCCTTAGAATGTATCTGTCCCACTTAGGGTGTGGAGTCAAAATATGCTGAATTCAAACCTTATTTGACTAACTACTGTTTTTCTTTCTCTCTGCTTACATCCTAGAGATTTGCATTAGAGCTATTTCGCCGGTTTTTATACCTGTTCAACTTTACAGTTTGATCCCAAGTTGTATTTTAAGTGAAGAAAGGCGAGGTACAGAGTAGTTTGAAATGGAGGTTAGCATTTAAATTAGGAGGAAACATTCAAACAAATACTCGTTTTGGTTTGCATGTGTACAACAGTCTGCATAGATGAATGCACTAGGAATTGATCATTATTTATGGAAAGAGAATTGGAAGAAGAGTTGGGAAGATTGTTTTTTTTTCACTGAGGAAAACTTTTTGTTGCTTATTGCTTTCTACTATTAAAATGTTGAAACTTAACTGTATTCACCATTAAAATTAATTGATTAATTAGTAGGAAATAATTCACCTTGATTTCTTACATCCATCCCCCAAATGCTTTGATACCTCCATGGGGGCACAACTTAAAAGGATTTTATCTGATCCCAAGAAACTCCCAATTACGGTTACCTTGACTTCCTGCTGTCTCCTGGGGGGCTGGGGGGTGGAGAGGGGGTGAGTCATCCAGGCAACAAGGCTGCCTTTTCCAAGCCTCTTGAATCAGGATGTTTCCATGAGCCATCAGAGCGCATACTTGAGCAGTGTCTAGATGTACTTGTTAAGTTTCTTAGGAATCTTTTTAATGATTCAGTGCATTCTCCCTCTGAGCTGCATTTTGTCACTTTGAACATTCAACAGATGTATTTGGCTCCTATGCAGTTTTTGATTCTCACAGATGAGGAATTTTTCATGCTCTCTCTTCTGCTTGGTACCGAGGACGTTTTCAATCTAATGCTCTCTGTTCCTCCTCCTTCTGGTTATCCCTCTCTTCCTCTTCATCTTCCTCCTCCTCTTCCTCTTTTTCTTCCTCTACCTCTCCCCCAAACACTGCCTTCTCTCTCTCTCTCTCTCTCTCCTCTCTCTCTCTCTCTCTCTCTCTCTCTCTCTCTCTCTCTCTCTCTCTCTCTCTCCCTCTCTCTCATCCTTTCTCTCTTCTCTCTCTGTCTCTCTGTCTTGTTTTTAATTTCTTCAGTCTTCCAAGTTCTCAGGTGAACCTCAGGATTCACAGGTGTTTCCTTAGTGACATGTCTGAAAGCTCGGAGTCATTGTCAGAGTGAATCAAAATCCAAACTAAGAACACTCTGTGGATTTAGGGATCCTGATTGCATTTTTTCCTTCTTGGTAATAGACTTCTAGTCTGAATTATCTGGATTCTTATTTCCTTCAACTCTGCTGTGCAAGTTCTTCTAAGTGGGGTGGATGTTACACACACGTAGGGGTCTGTGTGCATGCTTATGTTTTCATACGATGGTGATTGTTTGCTATCTGTTGCTCAAGTACTCAGGAATCCAAATTATTTTATACAGCCAGACAAATCAAACCCAGAAACTTTCCTGAAGGTGGAAGATGGCAGCTAGTGGCCTGAGTTGGGAGAAGGTGTGGGGAGGGTAATGGAAGGTGGTATGACCTCAACAGAGAGAGCCTTGTATTAGGAATTTGCAAGCTGGCTTTAATTGTTTTGCTATTTTATTAATTCCTACATGGCTTCCCTCATTCACTCAATAAACATTTTTCCACTATGTGAAAGGCACTCTTTTGTATGACCTTAACCACGCCACTTGACTTCTGGGATATGCAATCAGTTTTTTAAAGATAGATTTTACTTTTCAGAACAATTTTAAATCACAGAAAAAAATTGAGTGGAAGCTATAAAGTTCCCATTTACCCCATGCCCTCTCCCCTAGCCTCCCCCGTTACCAACATCCCCCACCAGAGCACTACATTTGGGACTCTTGATAAACCTACACTGATACATCATTGTCACTCAGAGCCCATAGTGGACATTGAGTTTCACTCTTGATGATGTCCATTCTATGGGTTTGGACACATATAAAAACTCACATCCAGCATTATCATGTCGTACAGAGCAGCATCACTATCCTAACAATCCTCTTTTCCTATCTGTTCGCTCGTGCCTCGGTCCCCTCAGTCATTGACTGTCTCCATGATTTTGCCCTGTGTAGGGTGTCATGTAGTGGGAATCATACAATATACAGCTTTTTCAAACTGGCTTCTTTTACTTATGAATATGCACTTAAGTTTCCTTTATGTCTTTTTGTGGTTTGAGAGTAATTGTTTTTTTAACCACAGAGGAATATTCCAATGTCTGACTAAACATGCCATAAACGACCATGTACAGTTGGCTTTTGTGTGATCATAAGTTTTCAACTCATAAATCACAAGGAACATGATTGCTGGATCATATGGTAAAAGCATGTTTAGTCTGATGAGAAACTTTCAAAGTGGTCGTACCATTTTGCATTCCCCAAAGCAATGAATGAAAGGTTGCTCCACCTCCTCAGCATTGTTTGGGGTTTTAGCCATTCTAATAATAAATGTTAGTGAAATCTTAACATTGCTTTAATTTGCAATTCCCAAATGACATATAGTATGGAGTATCACTTTATATACATATTTGTTGTTCATAGATCTTCTTTGGTCAGTGATCTGTTCAGATCTTTTGCCCATTTGCATTCAAGTTGTTGGTGTTCTTATTCTTCCTTTGTAAGAGTTCGTCATGTATTTTGTATAAAAGAATTTTATCTGATGTATCTTTTGCAGATATTTTCTCCCAGATTGTGGCTTGTCTTTTTGTTCTTTTGACAGTGTCTTTTGCAGAGAAAAATTTTTTTAAATGATTTTTACTTTAGACCACTGAGAATTTGGGATTGTTTTGTTACCTGGCATTTCCCAACTTGTACTGCCTGCTACAAAAGATCAGGAAGATATAACTCTAAACACACTGAATACTATGAAATGAGGGTGTGTCACTGAGTTGACAAGTAAAGCAAGCTTGGGACCATGTTGGCAAGACAAAACTAACACACTCTGCAATGACTTTCACACTTACCACAGGAAGAGGAGAACATAGAAAAAGAATAGAACAGGAATCCTTGGGAGTACTGGCTTTGGATGCTGGTGCATCCTCTTGGATGAATTATCCAAGTGCACAGAAAATAGTGATTTTTCATGGAAGACTTATCATCTGGTTCCTCAAGGCTGGATACGGCATGCAAATACATGGGGCCTACAGGAAATTCAGTGTAAGTTCTGCTTCCATTTTGAGAGAGAAAATTTTTTTTTTATCTTCAGGAAGCTCTCTCAACTCTAAATGAAAACAGAGAACGTGGCCTAAATTACCTTTACTAAGGCTTCGGGTCTGAAGGAGTTCACTATAGAACAGGCACATTTCTGAGAGTGATGATGAGCAGAATAGACAGCGTGTTTATTAAACACATATTATGTGCCAGGCACCACCTAGGCTTTTTAATATATTATCTCTTAAATCTTGATGCCAGTTCTCTAGTTCCTAGGAAAATCAAACTCCTAGCAATGAAACACGTGTTCAAATTTTGTCTAGTAAATGAGAGAGCAAAATTCAAACCTGTGTCCAAGTGACTCTAATTCCTGAGCTTTGATGATATCATCTATTCTTCCTTTCCTGAGGACTAAAAAGTGAGAAGATTGAAAGAGAAATGTAGATCATAGACCCAGAGAAATGGATTACTCCAAGTTTTAATGATTCATATACCACTTTCCAGAGCATATTTTTTTTTTAAATGCTGAATTGAGGGTTTAGATGTTGCTGCCTTGGAACCAAGCACAGAACTTTGGAACGGTCCTTTCGCACACTGCAGAGAATCCCCTGGCAGACCCAAGTGTGATCATGAAGATGACAGATGTGTGCATGCCTTGTAGTGGCTTTGCGGCAGTGTGTGAAGTCATCTTTTACGACCCCTTTGGACCACAGTGTTTGATGAATACCCAGGCAAGGTAAAGCTGGTACTCCTATTTGTTGGGAGGGGACTGTGGATGATGGTGTGATTCAACAAAAAAAGAGACTAGACTAAACTGTACTCCCTCATCAAGATAATCATACAAACTTCTGCTAGACTTCTTGGACATCGTGCCAGGAGATATTTTTCAGGGTCAGGTTTGTTCAACAAAGTGTTGCCTGATTTTAAAATAATAATAATAATAATAATGATAATGAAAGTCAGGGCTCGGCGGATGGTGAATTCACTTTTTAAGCCAATAACAAGTTCATTCGAATAAAATAACAACAGCAACAAGGCAGACTCCTAAGGTTAGAGCCCCTGAGTGGCTTCTAAGTGTTGAGTAATTGTGTAAATGCTCATCAGTTAAGCTGAGGTCTGAGAGATAGAAACCAACAACCGCAAACAGAAACCCTTTTGGAAGAGCTTAAAGATTTAGCAAATGGCATCCCTCCAATTTTCCATCTTTTATTTAACTCCTTTGAACTCCCACTGATTTCCAGGCAACACTTTGGAATTCCATTTTTAGCTTTGCCTTTTGAATTATTATTTTTTTCCCCCCTGGATGTACAAATCTGTGTATGAAGATAGCCTCTCTTTTTTCATTAAATATTTTTTTTTCCTTGATTGTTGAATAATGTTCATTGCCAGGATGATTTAAAAATAGAGACTAATTTGAAGAAGAAAATAAACATGATCTGTAATCCCGCTATTCAGAGACAACCCCTGTTAAGGTTTTGGTGAATTTCTAACTGGGATGTTTTCTAAATGTGCAAATGTGCGTATACTTTTTTGTTTTATTTTATTTTTTTTTTTTTTACAAGCTGAGAGCATGATGCTTAGAGTGTCCTGTAAAGAAGGTGATAAGGAACACAGGCTTTGCATGAGAGGGACCTGCATTCATGGCTGCCTCTGTCAGTTAGTGACTTGAGGGGCCCAGGGCAGATTATAAGAATTTTGCTTGTAGATGTTTGATAAAATATATGTAGAGCCCTAAGAAAAGTGACTGGTACTTACTAAACACTGAATAAGTTTTAGCCGTTATCATTCTTTTACTTCTTTTTTTTTTAATCCTTAATTCCCGATCATAGATACTTCTCCAATACTCTTTTTCACAATCATGATTTTTAATGGGTGTGTGAAATTCTCTCTATATATTTCAGGTATTTTTTTAGTTCCAGATGGACCCAATACCTCTATTTTTATGGATTCATTTTTATGTGATGCTAAAGATCAAACCCTGTGCCTCACACATGTTAGGCAAGCGCTCTGCTGCTGAGCTACAGCCCCAGCCCTGAAATTATACTTTATATCATTAGGAATCAATTATTTTTCTCTTATTGGATATGTTTTCTTTCCTTGGGCTTCTGTTCACTAGGCTGCAATGATGATCTTAATTTTCTTTGGTACTATTATCTTTTATGTTTTTAAGGTTGTTTCCTTTAGGTAGAATTGCAGGGTAGGAGAAGCTTAACCCTTTTAAGGTTCTTAATGCGTTTTGAAGAATTATACCTATTGATAGTCTCACCAGGACTATGTTAGCAATCTGAGCAAGTTCACCTCACTGTCAAGGTCAACCTTGAGTATTTTTTATGCTACTTTGTTAGTCTTTATTTATCTGTGTATGTATTTTATGATGCTGGGGATCAAACTCAGAGCCTCACTCCTGCTAACTGAGCTAAACCCTCAGCCCTAGTGTCTCTTATTTTAAATTCCAGACTATATGTGGAATTATCTTTGTATTGTATTTGCTTTGGGGCTTTCTAGGGGAAGTTGCATTTAATTTGCGACCTCATTCATTTAGACGGAACTTTAAATGACATTTATTTAGACAGATAATTGCTTTTGGTATACAATATTTAAACGTTCATACTCTGATTTTACCACTGTCTACTTCCATTTCCATAACAGAATATCTGGGAAGCTGGGAAGTCCAAGCTCAAGTCACCAGCAGGTTTGGTGCCTGGTGAGGGTGACTCTCTGCTTTCAAGGTGGCACCTAGCATGCTGAATCCTACAAGAGGACAAATGCTGTGTCTTCAGCAGGTCTTCATTTTATGTCTTTGGCATAAGAAATGGAAGAAAGGGACTTTCCTCTCTTGCCCTTTGATAAGGCATGAATCCCATCCATGATGGCTCTACCCCTCATAATTTAACCAACCCCAAATGTTTCAGTTCTTTATATCAAGACATTGGTAACTAAGTTTCAATTCAATATGAATTTAGGAGGACACATTCAGACCTTAGAAACCATCCTCATGCTCTTTAATTTTCTTTGTCACCTCAATTAGTTAGACTATGTCTTCAAATTATTATTTTTTAAAAATTTTTCATGAAAGGTCTATAGATGGTCTAGTTTTCTATGCATTTTTTTTCCTCATGCATAAACATGTCTTTTTTTTATTTTATTGTTGGTCGTTCAAAACATTACATAGTTCTTAATACATCATATTTCACAGTTTGATTCAAGCGGGTTATGAACTCCCAACTTTACCCCGTATACTGGGCATGACATTGTTGAGTTCAAATCATCAAGAGTGATTTGTCCCTAAGATGCCATATCATTTCATAAAAGTAGAAAATGGATAAGCAAACAGTTGTAAATAAACAGTTGCTTTTTCTTCCCAAGAGCTAACGAAATCGCGAAAACTCTAGGGCAGGACTCACCAACCGAACTCTCTTCAACAGCAAAATGTTCTGTAGCCTTCACTGTCCAAGTAGGCAGCCGAAAGCCTGTTGAAATATGGCTAGTGCAAGCAAAGAACTGAATTTTAATGCTTTTAAGTTAATTAATTTAAATGTAAAGACCCAAATGTAGCTAGTGGACTCAATACCAGACAGCGTAACTCTATAAATGTAGAAAGAGAAGGAACCTGTTTTTCTGTCTTGAACATGTCACTTTTCTGGATCTTGATTTCTCGCCCATGAGATGATGTAATTTTCTTCCCATCTAACATTAAGACTGAGACCAACCAGTGTCTTCCATGACTCTCAGCTCAGTATTGTTTGCGTTATGTCATGGTGAAATTGATTAGTTTAAACTTCAAGTAATGACACTAAAATCAGTAAATGAGATTAAACTTATTTTCCTAAAGTAAGTTCCCAAACTTCCAAGCTAAGAACTTTGGTTTACCTGATTCCCCTTATCTAAAATAGCATTATTAGTAATGCTTGGCTCTTAAATTTTTTTCTTTCCCTATATATTCTTGAAGTTATGTGAAATTTTTATTTCATCATATGTTGAATCTGTCCCCAGATCAGCTCCAATTGAGATAGGGACTGTGCTTTTTGCTGTACCCTCATTGTCTAGAAAGGGCTAGATGGATGGTAGGTAGTCATTACCTCTTTGTTAAGTGAGTGGGAGGAACAAAAAGAAACCTATTAGTCATATTCAGTCAGGAGAGGATTACAGTTGGAGGTATGTGTGTGAGAAAGGCACTTTATCCAATCACACAGAGTTCTCAGTTTTCTGTTAACACTTTCAGGTTGTGACTTTGCATTTTTGCGCTCTGTATTTGCAAAGTTGGGTAAGCAGATTTCCACACAGAGGTGTTTGCTCCCCAGCTAAACTGTCAATCTCAGAAGACAGCTGTACTTCTATCCACATTGCTTCTACTACAGCTGGGCCAACCTTAGAAAGGATGATCATCCATTTGGTGGGATGACTTAGGCCAGCCTAGGGAGAACTTTCATTCCCTGCAATCATGGTCACCTAGGAGAATCTGTAAACAAGGGAAATACAACTACATCCTAAGACCAACAGGAGGAATCCATGAAGTAACTTTTGAAAGCATCAAAATGCAATGCCCATGGACATTCATTGTTTTCTCTCTGCCCATTTTCTAACCCTGAAGATTATACTCCTTTAAGTAGAAGAGCAGTGTCCAAATCCAGACTTTCAGTCTCAGAATTCTTTGGGTCACACAAGTCTTGGTCCCCAGCCTGACGGCCTGATCACTACTTAACTATATGGGTGGGGGAGAAGGAAGTGGGTGGGGATTTCTGCTCCAGATGTTGACTGGCTATTCCAGGCCCAGTCTTCTAAAGCCTGTCTAGCTTGCATGGATGCGTACAGGCTCAGCTCTGCCGACGAGGAGGGCTCTCTGGTCAGTCTGACCCAGCACCTTGCCTTGGCTGCCCACATGTCTGCTCTGAGAGTCTATAAATGCTGAGAAGCCCTTACAATGAAACCTTCTACAATGGAGTGCCTGGATTTTATTGAGAAAAGCCAATCCCCTCCCATCTGTCATTTGGCACTTAGCACTGTAGTTATTCTAGATGAGTGAACACTTGTGTTATATTTTCCAATAGCAAAACTGGGGTCACCAGGGTGCCTGCTGTTTTAGCCGAATCCAGATGGGGTTTTCCTATAAACAAGTGCACATGGAATATTTATGCCGCCAGTGGCACCTGACGCCTTAATACTTAGGACTTCTATGTAGTAGCCACTCTTCCTATAAGTCACTTTAGCACACTAAGTAAATATTTTAATATAGCCATGTCACTGTTTATTATAGAATGGCTTGGGCCCAGATCTTGCCTAATGCTTGGTTAAAAAGTCAGTTTATACCATCCTTTAAAGTGAATCAAAGAATGCATAAACGCCACCCTTTTGTTACTCAGAACTCTGTTTACACTTCTCTGTAAACCTTGTGAAATGCTTGCTTACAAAAAGCTGACAGATGCCAGATTTGCTCATTAACTGGAGGTGTTTCCAAGTCGGGGAAGGTGAGGTGTGAATGTGGGAGGTGAGATTTCTTCCCCAAAGCGGTCTCCTGATGTCCACCGCCCCAAAGGCCTTCTGAATTCTCTGGGCATCTTGACCAGTAGCCACCAGGCAGTGAATGGAACTGAGAAATACCAGGACAGAGTAACAGTTTCTCTATCAAACTTGTCCTTTGTTCTGGGACAATACAGACCACTTGGGCAGTCTGAGGTGCTTTCTTCAGGCACCTATTTGAAACAAGTGATAATATTCCTCATATTCAAACCCTGTGCTATATTTATCAGCTTTTAATAGCATTTAATTGCTAAGACTCACCTTGAAGACTGGGACTTTCTTTTTTCTTAACTGATATGGCTATCTAAATTTCCCCATGAACTTTCAGATGCCTAAGGAGTCTATGCTTATCTTCTTGGTTTACTAAAGCAGTGTGCATAAGATACATCAGTGCACGATATAAAGTCAATTATAAATCAGTGCTTAAGATAAACTGATGAATCAGTTTGCAACGTTTCCTATGAAATAAACACAGGTACAATCTACAGTAAAACTTAGAAGAATAGAACTCTTTAAGAATAATGTAGTGACCTCTTCTTAGTGTGCTGCCAATCATTTTTTTAAGTCTTTTCTGTAAGACAGAGTTTGCCCAAGAGCAACAGTCCCATAAGGATGGAGGAGTCTGTTCTTTCTGGAGAGAGAAAAGAAAAGTGACATTCTGGTAGTAATTTCCACAGGATTCTTGATTTTTTTTTCCAGCACATTACTTTTGATTGATTGTTAAATTCTTCTCATGAGACTTAAAGTATCTCTGCAGGAGATTTGTTTACATAAAAATTGTGTTTTATTGTTTATTTTAGTCGTTTGTAGTAGATAGAATAGCACCCCACCCATCCAAAGGTGTTCCTGTCTGTCCTGATGCTTGGTA
Organism: Ictidomys tridecemlineatus; assembly: GCF_052094955.1. Lineage (NCBI taxonomy): Eukaryota > Metazoa > Chordata > Mammalia > Rodentia > Sciuridae > Ictidomys > Ictidomys tridecemlineatus. Next base: position 56,112,571 of record NC_135479.1, read on the forward strand.
TCTGTGAATGTTTTCTTTGTGTGTATGTGTGTTTGTTTTGGGTACCAGGGTTTGAACACAGGGGTACTTAACCACTGAGCCACATCCCCAGCCCTCCTCCACTTTTTATTTTTTTTATAGGATCTTGCTAAATTGCTTAGGCCCTGGGTAAGTTGCTGAGGCTGGCTTTGAACTCACAATCTTCCTGCCTCAGCCTCCCGAGCTGCTGGGATCACAGGACTTAGACACCATGCCCAGCATGTGTGAATGTTATATCACATGACCAAAAGGAACCCAGGCTACAGATGGAGTTCAGATTTTTAGTCAGTGGGCCCAATGTATGTTCTTAAAAGTGGGAGAGAGGCAGGACAGGAGCTCAGAATGATGCATGATGCACGGTGAGAAGGACTCCATGTGCCCATGTTGGCTTTGAGGATGGAGGAGGGGCCTTGGGCCAAGGACCATGGGGTCTCTGGAAACCAGAAAACGTGCAAGGTGAATTTCTTCCACAGAATTTCAGAAAGGATTGCAGACAGGGCAACTGCTTAGATTTTGCCTAGTGAAACCCATGTTAAGACTTCCATCCTAGAGAACAGTAAGATGATGAATTTATGCATTTTAAGTTGCTACATTTGTGATAATTTCTATAATAGTAACAGAAAACTAGCACATCCTTTATGAGAGGAAAATATGTGCAAGAAACAAATATAGAAAATAGCAAAATGTATATAGAATAAAATCCCAATTGCAAAATTTGGCCATGCACCAAGACACCTAATGAATGTACCTTCAGTTCATTTTTCACTTGGCACACGTTATTTTGAAAAATAAGGAATCAAATTTGTTGTTTTATCTGCCTTTGTTGCCTAGCATTATCTTGTAAGCATTTCTCTACACCTTCAGAAAACGTGTTCCAGGTTATGGATGATCCACATTATACCTAATCAACACCTAAATTTGTGTTTCTGTGACAAATGTATCTGTATATATGGTTGGTAATTTTCTTACTAAAAAGTCCTAGCATCAGAATGACTGAGTGAAAAAGGATGAATATTCCTAGTTTTAAAATACATATATTATCACATTGTCTTCCAGAAAGCCTGCATGACTTTATGATTCTCAGACAGCATATGACTATATCCATTTTACCTTACTATTGATGAATACTGGGCATTGTCAGTTTTTTAAATTACCATGTTGAAAGATTAAAAAAGATACCTAATTACTTAATATATATTTATATTCCTATGAATCTGAACTGTTTATTATATAATAATTAGCTATTTGAGTTTCTTGTTTTATGAATTGCCTGCTAATGTGCTTTTGTTTTGAGATTTTCATATTTATTTGTAGGAACTATATCTTAAGGGTAGTGATCAATTGCCTGTACTATATGGTACAAATATTTTTTCTGATCATTTGCTTTTTATTCACTTATATTATTTAATATATATACATATATTTAATAAATACACATATTATTTATGTACACTTTCATAAAATGCTACTAGAAATTCTACATCTGTTGCTAGGGAAAAAAACTATGTTTTTGATAGCTATTTGAACAGATTGTTTTCTCATAAAATATTTTATTTATATGTATATGTATAAATAAGTATGAACATATATACACATATGAATATATATGTAAAATAGAATCATCTACATACCATTCTATGTACATATATAACTACATGACTGGTGTGATTCTGTATCATGTACAAGAAGAATTTATGTATGATTTGTGAGAGTGCCTTCTGCGATCATGTAACTAATTAGAACAAATTTAAAAAATAATAAAGCAAAAAGCATTGCCAGAATGTTAAAAAAGAGATATACTATATTAACTTAGATATACTAGATTAACTTTTATATAATAAATCTTGCTGAGGATCACATTGTATTATAGCTTATGGACATACTTTATTGGCATTCAACATATCATCTATCAATACTCTTCTTTCCATTCCTTGGTTTTATTAACAACACCACACTGAGGTGGGCAGAGAAGAGAGAGTGGCTACTACCCTGGCAGTAGCCAATACTTAGGTGCCAGACACTGTTGTAAGCAAGTCATCTATTTGGACTCATTTAATCCTTGACACAGGCCATTCTGTTATTGTGATGGTGCAACTGCTCTCTTCTTTAACACATGAGGCAAAATCAGCACAGACAGTAAGGTGACTTCCCTGAATTTACCTAGGTGGTAAGATACCTCCTCATTGCCTGCTCCCCTGCTTACTATAGAAGAATAGGCAGTCCCAATGGGTGAGCTTTTGACAATGAAGTGGAATTTCCCAGGGCAGGAAACAAGTCATCAAAAACAGCAAGGGTTTTAGATCTACCTGTAAATGTGATTATGTAGCATCTGTCTCTAACTTATTTCACTTTCCACAATGACCTCAGAATTCATCCATGTTAATACAAATGGCAGGTGTTAGATTTTAAATGTCCCTTGAAGGCCAGGTGTTGAAGGCTTGGTTGCCAGTTCCTGGCACTACTGAGAGGTGGTGGGATCTTGAGGAAGCAGGGTCTAGAGGAAGAAAGTTAGCTTACTGTCTGTGTGCCCTTGAAGAGGATATCGGGAGTCTGATTCCTCTTCCTCTCTGCCTCTCTCTCTCTATGTACACACACACACACACACACACACACACACACACACACACACACTATCTATATTATATATAGATATATGTCTATATTATATATTTTATATATAATATATAGCTACATATTATATTATATATAAATATTGTATCTATATCTATAGATTATGTATAGATAGATATAGATATGTCTATGCACACGCACACACACAAAATCATTCTATTTTACACCTTAAAATCATCATGCAATTTTATCAATAAAACCTCAATTAAAATTTTTTAAAAATTAAAAGATCTGGTAAAAAAATCAATTATAATAGCTGGGAACACAGCTCAGTGATACAGCACTTGCCTAGCATGTGTAAGGCCTGGGTTTAGTCTCCAGTAAGAGAAAAAAAATCCATTACAATAAGCTAATCACCAAAACACACAAACATAAGATTATCAGAGAGTCCATATCTGGTTGTTTCCTGCTCAGTGTTTTTACTCTTTATAAGTAAAAGTAAAATGAATTCATACATAATTTTTATGAGTTCTGCATTGAGGAAAAAGGCAGAGCTTGAGAGCAGAGTTGCTACAACATGGAAAGACAATGACTAGTGGGGGTGGCAGTCATCCAGACCTGACGAGGAAGAAGTTATGGGCAACTAATTAGAATATCTTGGTCCTTATTTTAAAATCAGAGAGAGAACCAAGAGTAGTGAAAGATTTGAAGACACTGAGACAATCATCACCAGAGAGTATGTGGATTTTTCTCTGGTTGATCTTCAGAACAATCTAAGGGACACATGCTTCTCTGACGTGCCTGCAGGCAACATGATCATAATTCAATCATCTTAGATACTCATCTCTAGAATTATCTGGGCTTTCTTACAAATACTTGCATGGGGTCTCAGCTCAAAATAGGAGGATGTTGGTTCAGCTAATAGCTTTTAATTCTATCTCCCTCCTTTTTCACTTTTTCTTTCCATTTTATATGCCTTTTTAGCTTACCCGTGATCGATTTTCATCTCTTATTTTTATATTTTCATTTCAGCCTATTTTCTCCTTCTGGTTGTTAGTCTTGTTGCACAGCAACCATGTCTTCTCGCTCTCTTTTGAGTGAGGGAGATGGAATGTGAGTGGGCAGAGATATCAAGGTTCTTCCTGACTCCATAACACATGGTTTTAGGGCTCCAGGGCTGGCTGCTGATTCTCCAGCTACAAAAAACATTTAACTTAGGAAACTTCGTCATGGAGGCCCTCATCTGCAGATGGCCTTTCCAGGGTCCTGGAAATGGCCCTAAAAGTAGGTTCACATTTTAATATATTTTATGTTCCAAGCTATTCAGCTCCTGAAGATTGAAATTAGGGAATCCAAAGTTAGCCCACGGTAAGTTCTCTTGTGTCTTAGAGTGTGAAAGAAATCTCACAGATTTCCCAAGTGTATGGCAATCTTAATTTAAGTACTAGAAACAATCCCCAATTTAGGACGGTTCGACTTAACAGTTTCTCAGTGTTAAGATGGTGTGAAAGTAATACATATTCAATAGATATTGTATTTTAAATTTTGAATTTTTTTTTCCTTTTACTTGTTGCGGGGCTGGGCATGGAACTCAGAGCCTCATGCATTCTGAGTGATTGCTGTACCACTGAGCTAGGTCCCCAGCTTGAATTTTGAATCTTGATACTTTCCTGGGCTAGTGATCTGCAATACAATATTCTCTCCTGTTCCTGAGCATCAGTAAGAAGCTGCAGGTCCCCATCAGCCAAGTAAGTGATCATGAGGGGAAGAGGAAGTGATCCACACTCTACAGTGTGCTGTATTCCGAAGCCGTGGTATCCTGCAGGTCAGTCATATTGAATGTATTTTCAACTTACATTATTTTTGACTTACAATAGGTGTTCTGGGATGCAATCCTATCCTGAGTCAAGAAACATCTGTATTACCCATGCTCTCAGGAAGTTTCCTTTAGGAAACTGCCAAATACATTATAAAGGTGATCAAGATTGAATCCAGGTACTTAAGCACTGAGCCACATCCACGGCCCTTTTTTATACTTTATTTAGATACAGGGTCTTGCTGAGTTGCTTAGGGCCTCACTAAGTTGCTGAGGGTGAATTTGAATTCACGATCCTCCTGCCTCAGCCTCCTGAGCCACTGGGATTACAGGTGTGCACCCTAGCACCCAGCCCTTTCCGCTAATATTTATCTCAGGTATTTTGTTACAGTTGGAGAAAGCTAACTAACAAAGGAAGAGACTAATAATAACTAATAATAAAACAGAGCAATTATAACAATGTACAAGTTAAGTGAATGTATTCTCTGTTTATTTCTGAAATTTTCCATTTAATATTTTTAAATCACATTCCACCAAGGGTAACTAAAATTGTGGAAAGCAAAACCACAGGTGAGGGAGAATATTACTGGGTGCTATATTTGATTCTTTCTAAGATATTTTCACATTGCTGACATTGGGATGTAATTTACAATAGATGACCAATACAACTGCTAGCAGATTAGGGGACAGTTCCGAAGGAAGGCTCACTGAATACACGCGTGCAAACTTGTCTCAAACTGTAGTTTTGTCATCTGGTCAGCTGAACTACCCATCTGTAAATGCCAGTGCCACAAATGTTGAGTTTGATTGCCTTTGAAAACATCATCAAGATAATTTACCTTATGATTTGACTTTGATACAAAAAAGTTTCTGTATACACATAAAAGCATAATCATGGAGGCAAAAATGTGGTATTAGAAAACCAAATACAAACCAAATATCTTTCAAATAGCAACCAGGCTTTTGGAGACCCAAGGTAAGAACGTGTCCACAAGTCGGTGAAACCTGTTCTAAGCCATACAATGCAATTGGACGCTGGAGAAATTGCCCAAATCCTACAATGATATGGAAAATTTTTGCAAGTATAGCAAGACTGGTGTAATTGGTTGTTGACATCCTTCATAAATTCCACAAAGGCGTCATGTCATCATTAACGGGCAGTGGACTTTAAACATAGAGTCATTAGTTGTATGCAAATTAATGGTGTGACTCTTTGGTACCTGATAACTACAAAATTCTGTTTTCTTAGAACTCACATTCACTTTGAATTTACTGTTTACTGCTAGGGTTAAAGAGCTGACAAGAAACAGGATTAAACATAGGGACAACCCATAGGAGACTTCTGTGCCCAGTGGCACTGCATTTTAGTGCAACAAAGGGCCTCAAAGAGGACAACCAGAGTAGGAAAAAGCCAAACAGACAAACGTACATCACCCTTACATCCTAAAAAGAAAGGAAATCTCAGGTAAGGAGACACAGGGAGCATAGGTGCCTTCCAAACCTCTCATATTTTCAGGGGAAAACCTCCAGAATATGGGGAATAGGACATGCACCTGCAGTTATTCTCCCTTTCTGAATCATCAGCCTCTTCCTCTTGGAATATGGTATAGCCACCAACTGTATACACCCTAACATCTCCCATCATTTTAACCTGGCTCATTGAGGTATAATTGACAAATAAAAATCATCAAGTTTATGGTATGCAATGTGATGTTTGGATATAAGTATATATTTTGATGATATATATATTGTTATCACCATCAGGCCCATCAACCTGTCCATCTCCTTACAGAGTCATCTAATTTGTACATGTGGTGAGAACCACAGATATACTCTCTCTGCAAGTTTCAGACACAACCCAAGTATTATTAACCACAGTCACGTCGTTCTACCATAGATCTCTTGAATTCATTTGTCTTGCCTAACTGAAATTCTGTTATCCTTCAACCAACATCTCTTCAAGTTCTCGCGTGAGTTTTAGAAAACCCACCTCTACTTTCTCACCTACACTTCTCTTAAAATCTCTTAACGTATAACTGTTTCCACCCTCACCTCCCACAGTCAATTTTCAATGGCAGTCACAACTTAAACACAAATCTGATTTTATCACTCTCCTGCTCGAAATTCTCACGTGGCTTTCTGTGAAACTCAGAATAAAATCCCAAATCTCCACAATAGTCTCACGGGTCCCCACTGTGTGTCTCTGTGCATATCTTCATCTCAGGATCCATTTCACTTTTCCTTACAGCAACTATCATTAGTGGGCATCTTTTTAACTGGATCTCACCAGATCTCAAACACCATCAAACATGGCATCATTAATTTGCAAACCACTAATAAATATATATATATATATGATATATATAATATATCATATATACATGATATATTTTGTCCCCCAAGTGAAATTTTAATACCACTTAATTACAATTCTCATTGTGAATCCATTTTTTTTTTTTAACGATTTGAGTGAGTCTTTTAAAGAAAGGTTAGAGCAGCCGTCTTGCATACAGTTAACCTGTTTGTTCTATACCTTCTGGACTGACTGCAGTTTCTCACTTCCCTTTCATCCACAGCAGAGAGTTTACTGGAAAGAACAGACTTCCCTGCCCGCACCCCACTCACTGCATGGTTGTACTAATGGCCCCTCTAAGCCAAGAGAATGTGTTACTTGGCATAAAACAGATGCCTCCTTCCAGCTAAACCTTCCTCAAAAACGTGCTGCCAGACAAGATCATCAAGTTCTTTCATCACTATTTTAGGCTCAGGGAGAAGCGTTGGAGCGGGAGGGCCCTGGGGACAAAGCTGGTCTCATTCCAACGTCGGGAACACTGGTGTAGGCTGGGTTTGAGGCCAGAAGTCACCTGCTCTTCCCTTTTGGCCTCTTCCTCCCTCCTCTCTTTTTGGTTTCTTCTGGCCCGTCAGAGTCCTTTGTCCCCTGCATGTGCCCCTCATCTCTCACTCGTCTCCACTCTGTGCTGAGGAACTAACTGGTCAGTCATCTATAGGAACACTCCCCACACTGCCGTACCTCCCCCACTTCCCATTTCAACTTCCCATTTCAACATCCGGATCCTGTGTCTCCTCCCTTCATGCCAATTATCTTTGCTAAGAGACAAGCGCGTTCGGAAGTGACATGATAGTGGCTGTTAATGTACACAGTGGGTTGCCCTCCTCGGTGACAGAGGTGGATTTGCACAGCGGCTTTTCTATAGAAAACCAGTCATACTATTTTTCTTTCGTTTTCTTTTTTTTTTAAAGAGAGAGAGAGAATTTTTTTTTTAATATTTATTTTTCAGTTATCGGTGGACATAACATCTTTGTTGGTATGTGGTGCTGAGGATGGAACCCGGGCCGCACGCATGCCAGGCGAGCGTGCTACCGCTTGAGCCACATCCCCAGCCCCTTGTCATATCATTTTTCAATCTCAATTCCTCTGGAAAATACAATGTGTGGACTTGTACTTGATAGTGGTTGACAGCATGGGCTTGGGCATAAGGTATGAGTTTGACAGACTACCCTATCATCTACCAGCCGTGGGAGCTGGGCACTGTCATTCATTCATTATTCACCCCACTAAGAACTTTTGAGCTTGGAGCACAGGAGAGCCTCTGTCCTAGTCACTGGGGATACAGAGATTCACAAAACTAAATCCCTACATTTATATGTAGGAACTTAGCTTATATCCTGTTGGCGAAGTGGGAAGTTAAAAGAAAGCAAAACTCATGAGCATATTAAATTATATTAAGTTGGAGTAGGGTAGGTGGTAGCTCAGTGGCAGAGCACTTGCCTAGGATGAGGAGGGCCCTGGGTTCTAGCTTCAGCAACACACACACACACACACACACACACACACAATTAAGTTATTCCCACCTTGGTCTCTGCAGGGATTAAATGTGAATAATAATAGTATTTCCTGCCTAGTGATGATGTAGACATCAAATAAGAAGGCCACATAGTACATTAGGTAAATGTTTATTTACAGTAGTTATACACATAGTTCTTATTGCCAAGAGCAGACACTCTTTAGTGATACTCTCCTGGTCTGGCAGGGTTTGTATAACAAAGAGGACTTTAAAGACTTGGGACAACTGTTGTTTTGTGTGTCCAGCAAACTTTTCCATGTATCGAGTCTCTTCCTTCGAGGACAGAGTCTGTCCTCATCTTTGCCACATGTCTTTCTAGCAACCAAGTTTGGTTCCAGGGGTGAACACGAGACTTGAACAAAGCCAGGGTGAGTTCTCCTAGATTTTCCTATAAATTGTGAGTGACAGAAACTCTGCCTTTTGGGAATTCTTACTTGGAGCTACTTAGAGATCAGCCACGCGCAGAAGGCTTTGTTGAAGAACAGAAGGAAGTCAAATTGAAAAAAAAAAAAAAAGAAGAAACACTACTAATAACATGATTCCATGTCTAACATAAACTTAATCCTCTTAATAACCTCTCAGAGTAACTACTATTATTATCCTCGCTTTAAAGATGAAGAAACAGAGACCCAGAGAAGTTAAGTCACTATCTAATGTCTCACAGTTAATAAGGGGCAGTGGTAGAGCTGGATCAGGCATTCTGGCTCCAGGGCCCATGCATTTGACCAAGATCATGCTTTTGTCTAGCATTCGGAGTTCAAGGTTGTAATATCTCAGCCCTTGGCTCTCTCAGCCTTGCCTGTGATTCTGTGGTCACAACAAAATTCACAGTAGGCCCAAGAGGCCATCGGTAGCTGAATTCATATCATCTGTGTCTTTATGTCCTTTTGTTCATATCTTTATATATTTTTAAAATATATATATGTATATTTTTAAATTTAGTTTTTAGTTTTAGGTGGACACAATATCTTTATTTTCTTTTTTTATGTGGTGCTGAGGACCGAACCCCAGTGCCCCATGCATGCTAGATGAGCACCCTACCACTGAGCCACAACCCCAGCCCCACACATCTTTATATTTTTATTCCTGGAGTTGATATGAGTTGGGTTTCTTACCTGAAAGTGAAGGAGCCAACAAATCACGAACTCTGTCAGAACCTTCAGTGGTATGTGTGCCACTTGGAAGGAATCTCCCAGGCCAATTCTAAATGTCCCCGTGACCCTGCTCCACCCATTTCACTTAAAACTTACCACCTTCATATATTTTTGTTTCTATAATTTTTTCCCCCAAGGCAGCCAGTATTTAGAGATAAAAAATGGGTCATTGGAATCTGTGTAGAACTACTTCTGAGTTGAATTTGACGTTGACTCTCATGTACTATCACCTCAGACTCACTAGAAATGACCCTAGAACTGAGGGGTTTTAAAACATGGGTGGTTATTTGTCATCAGTGTTATCTATAGAACATTGCTTAAAACTGCACTAACGTAAGATTTTATAAATGCATCATGACCTCTATGATTTAAACTCATCAACTTGATCTACGTGCATAAATGCATTTTAAACGTAAGAAATCAGATCCCAAGGACTTACTTCTGTTTCCAAACAGAAGACTGTGACGGTCAACTTTGGGTGTCAGCCTGGCTGGATTGAGGTGTGTCTAGAGGACTGGCGAAGCATGGTTTGGAGGGACGTGCGTGCGTAAAGGTCTTTCCAGAGAAGACTGGCATGTAGTTTGGTAGACTGAGTGGGGAAGACCAATCCTTAAGGGATATAAGCCAGCAAACTGCCATTCAAAAAGAGACAAAGACCCATCAAGTTATGCAGAGCCAGTTTCCAATGGTAGTCCAGGAAGGATGAAAAGAAGCAATAAATCAGTTATTAGTAAATCCGTCTGGGCAGAATGGGAATCACATTTCTCAGAGCATCACCCCCATTTGCCTCCTGCCCTTGAACATCAAAACTCCAGGTTCTTCATTCCTTGTGCTCTGGGGCTTGTACAAGAAGCACCCTGAAGGGCTCTTAGTCATTGGCCTTGGATGGGGGCTACACCATGGGTTCCTTTGTTTCAGAAGCCTCCAGATATGGACTGAGCCACCCTACCAGCTTCTCTGGTTCTCTAACTTGCTTCTTAATTGTGACAGCCAACTCCCCTGATAAATTCCCTCTGAAATATGCTATCTATCCTGTCTTTATGGAGAATCCTGATTAAAACAGAGACAGAGAAAATACTGGGATCTACTAATGACCGATTTATTGCTTCTTTTCATCCTACTAGGACTACCATTGGAAACCGGCTCTGCATAATTTGATGGGGCCTTTGTCCCTTTTGGAATGACGGTTTGCTGATTTATATCCCTAGGCACACCGAGATGGTTTTTCCACGTGTTAAGTTCCCAAGGTTATGGTTTCTTTTAATTTATTGTGTATAATCCCGTCTCTGTTCCCAACACACTGATGTCATGGCCAGTGCAGCTGAATCTAAGGAGCTTCAGCTTCAGCCTCTTGCGAGAGCAGAATCTTTGATCATGTAAGAGATTTCATTGTCCTTCACCTTCAGGAGACCTCAGTAAAGGAATTTCACATCCATGAAGTGGTATCATAAATAAAGAGCTTTGCCCATGCCCTGTCCCCACTCAGAGCTATGAAGTGCAGATAGCTTGGCAGGCTCTATGGATCACCTACAGGATGAAAGAAACTTGCTTCAAGACACAGGAAAAGAGTCGTGGCGAACCAGAGACATTTTTGTAGCAGAGAGAGCTAGGTATAAACTCTCTGGTTGGGTGAGAAGGGGCTTTATTTCTTTGGTGGTGGGAGAATGTTGCTTGCCAAGACTCACCAATCCCTCAGTTGCAGCTTCAGGTTCACATACATGAATACAGACAACTAGAAGGGATCAGAAAAGTATTTCTTGTTGTGATGAACTTCCAGGTAGAAAAACGGAAGCTCTTCTTTGCACAGATAAAGAATTGAAGTGCTGGAAAATGACTTGAGTATGGAGAGAAGCTGCAAAGTGGGCTTAGTACCAGAATAGGGGTCTCTGCTAAGGTGCATGTGATTTCAAAGGGTCTATGTGAAAAGCAGTTGTAAGACACAAAATCACTCAAGGACAGAGCTTTCTGTACAAAACAGAAGAGGAAAACACTAAGACAAAATCCAAAGTCAGTTTTTTTAGGGACAATAATGTGAAGGTTGCATTGCATTTGCATGTGATAAAATATGAAAATACACTGGGGTCAGCATCTGTGAACTAAAATAGCTATATAGACCAGTACATGTTGTATGGGGAAAGGCAATGGATTCCAGCAGACTCAGCAATATACCATAGGCACATATGTGCAATCTAAAGTCATAATTGACATGGCTTATACAATTTTAAAGTATAAAGCTTTTTATAAACATCAGATAAAATAAAAGGGCAAGATGAGCTGCATTCTAGGCTTATTAAAGATATATTCATGTGCAATAAGTGACTGGTAAGCTGCACTCATTATACCAGATACTGGGGATTGACATATGAAAAAACAGTTGCTCTTGCCTTAAACAATTAAAAAAATCAAATCCTGCTATGATGTATAATTATAATGCACCAATAGAAAAACAAAATGCAGGAGATTCATTCAAGGAGATCACTATAATGGGAAGTCACATGGCAAAAGAATGAAGAACCAAGTAAAATTGTTGCTGAGATAGACTGGGAATTGCATGGTGAGACTGAGAAGATGCAAACACAATTTGCAAAACTGGCCCCAAGGTAGAGTCCTGTCATGATAAGACATCTATCTTATCACATTTAGCCCCTCAAACAAATACCTAACACATTTTTGAACAGTATTGCTCATAATAAGAATGTTCAATTTGCAAAAAGCAATTAAATTGATAATACTCAATAATACCATGTTTATGATTCTGTCCTAAGTATAGTCTAGCACATCTGAACTTAATTTTTTATAAAGGAAAAGGTAATTATTAATGTGAAAGTCTCAGATAATTTAGGAAAAAGAGACTGTCACAACTCAAATTTCTAATATTGTATGAAATGATACATTTCTTCATTTAGAACTCATAGGCCTAGATTTTAAAAATTGAGGGTATTAAAAAAAAAGAACAATGATCAAGATCCATTCCTGGTATTCGGGACAAAGAAAATCTCTCCTTTATATTTAAGTCTGTCTTTTTGTTTATAGTTCTCCTTGTTCTAGAAACATTTTGAGAAAATTTACAAGAATATATTTACTATAATAAAAACAGAAAGTCAGAACCAAGGAAATGACATAAAAATGCCAAACATACATCAGGCCATGTCTAATATTTAGACTTCAAGTTTGCTCCTTCTTTTTCTTTGCACCAGGAAAATAAACATGATTTGTTTTCTAGCTTCCATTATCAAATATCTAAGGAATGCTAAGTTCTGAAGTGTAGGTGCCCTTGCACCATCCGCTGTGCATTCACAAGGAAGTTTGCTAAAATGAAAACTCTCAAGCTGACTTCAGATCTGCCAAATTGGAATCTTGCATTTGAACAAGATCGTAGGTGATTTATGTAGCACAGGATAGTTCTCAAAGTCAGCTTTCACCTGTGATTTCACACAGGAGATCCTGATGGAGTTAACAGACCATGTAACAGATGTAGTAAATAACTTAATGTATGTTTCTTTTAGAAATGTTTGAATTGACAAAGGATGTAATAATACAACTAAACCCAAAGCAAAGAGTTCTTAGACATGACACCCAATGGTAAAATTTATAAAAGAAAAAAAATGGTAAATTAAACTTCATCAAAATTTAAAACCTTTGCTCTAAATGGATGGAAAGACAAGGTACAGAAGAAAACATTTGCAAAGTATTTATTCAAGAAAGAACTGATTGGCCCTGTAATCCCAGTGGCTCAGGAGGCTGAGACAGGAGGGTCTCAAGTTCAAAGCCAGCCTCAGCAAAAGCGAGGCACTCAGCAACTCAGTGAGACCCTGTCTCTAAATAAAATACAAAATAGGGCTGAGGATGTGGATCAGTGGTTGAGTACCCCTGGATTCAATTCCCAGTTCCCCCCCCCAAAAAAAAGAAAGGACTTGTATCTCAAATACACAATGAAATAAACTCAAAAGTAAAGCAAACAAGTGAGTTAGAAAATGGACTAAAGCCACTGTTACTAGCTGAGTTCTTTCCTCCCAAATCACATATTGACTCCCTAACCCCTATAACTTAAAATGTAACTGTATAGTATGTGGATACATGACCTTTAAAGATGTACTTAAGTTAAAACAAGGCCATGAGGGTGAGCCCTAATCCAACCTGACCAAAGTCCTAGCTTCTGTGAGGCTCTAATGATTTTAAAATAAATTTTCAAAAAAATGTAGCATAAAACTTTACTAGGACGATAATGGGATATTGCAACCAGGTTATCAGGATACTTCAGTATTTCAATTATATAAAAATGAATGAATAATGAATAAATGAGAGACTCCAGGGATGCACAGAGGAAAGACCACATGAAGACACAAGGAGAAGGTGGCCCAATATAAGCCAAGGAGGGAAGTCACAAAAGAAACCAAAACTTCTGACAAGTTCAATATGTCAATATGTTCAATATTGAACTTTTATCCTCTAGTTCCGTGAGAATATAATTTTTTCTCATTTAAAGCTATGCATTCTCAGGTATTTTTTTTATAACAGCTCAAGCAAACTAATACAAATATGAACAAATTTTTCACCTTAGAGGAGATTTGAAAGGCAAATAAGCACATGAAAAAATGTTTGACATTATTAACCATTAGGGAAATGCAAACTAAAACCAGGATATCATCCCCCCCAGACACCTATTACAATGGAGAAAAAAAAGGATTACACAAAATGCTGGTGAGGATATTGAGAAACTATTTTTCACACACAGTCAGTGGGAATATAAAAATGGTAGAGCTACTGTGAAAGATGGTTTGGTGGTTTGGCACATTTTTTTTTAAATTACAGTAAACATATCCCTAACATACAACCCAGCACTCACAGTGCTGGGCATTTCTCCCAGAGAAATGAAAACTTACATCCATGCAAGTTGGACACAATGTTCATAGCAGTATCATTCATAGTAACCATAGAAACAACACAAGCATCCTTCTCCTTCACTAAATGAATGGTTAAGTAAAGCCTGTTACATTCATATAATGTAACTCTCCTCAGTGATAAAAAATAAAGGAACTACTGATACATGAAGCCACTTGGATGGGTTTCAAGGATGTCATGCTTAGTGGGGAAAAAAAAGCCAATCACAAAACATTACATATGGTATTATTCCATTTATGTAACATTCTCAAAAGGATAAAACTCTAAAAATAGAAAATACATTTGTGCTTTCCAGGGAACAGAGATAGGGTAGTGGGTGAGTGTGACTTAAAGGGATACCAGGAGGCAGTTTGTTTGTGATGACTGAGTAGTTCTATATCTTGATTAGGGTGGTGATTATGCACATCTATCCTTAGGATCGAGTTGCATAGAACAACACAGACACACTCTTACAAACAAGCACAAATAAGCTCGTGAGATCCCGATAAAGACTGAATAAGATCCGTAGTCTAGTTCACAGCATCAGTTTCCCAATTTTGCTATCATACTGCAGTCACAATTTAGGGAAGCTAGGTTAAGATTATAGATAACATAGATTATATTATCTATGTACTATTTCAGTAGCTTCTGGGAGTCTTCAATAATTTTTAAATATTTTCTTTTAAATGTAGCATAAAACTTTTACCAGGATGATAATGGGATATTGCAACCGGGTTATCAGGATACTTCTGTATTCCAGTTATACGATTTTCTCTAGAAGCACCACCAGCAACAAAAATTGGCACAAGAAAACCTAATGGAGGAGCCTGCAAAAATTTAGTTCAGTACAGGACATTGATAATTAGAAAGCTGTGAAGATTGACAGCAGATCCAGGTGTTGTAAAATACATTCAGAATCCAAAACTCAGAGATGTATCTGAGACTAGACCAGAGCAGGGCCCCAGAATTAGCAACAGTCTTTCTAGCTGTCATTAAAAGATTCTGTTCTGTGGGTGGAGGAACTTGGGACATCATAGGAGAGAAGGAGGAAACAGTCTTTGAGGTATCTTCCCACTCAGCCATTAAAGAATGCTTACTTAGATAAAATCTATTATGTAAAAAAAAAGAGAAAATAACAGAGTGATAGAGTCAAACCATAATATTCTGAAATGATATGGTATAATTGAAGAAGAGAGAACCACATTTGACATTTAAGATAAAAGTACAAACTTTCACACTCTCCTAGTGGGCATCTAATGTGGTGCAACCATTCTAGAAAAATAGCTTGGTTTGTCTAAAATTCTAACATACACCAACTACAATCCAGCAGTCTTATTCTCTTGGGTGACTCCACAAAAACCAATAAAGAAAAGATCCACATGGGAGAAAAATGGAGATAAAACACAGCACAGGAATAGTACCCCTTATCTGTGATTTTGCTTTCCACAATTTCAAATGACTCACAGTCAACCTGATATAGCATCCAAAAACATTAAACAAAAAATTCCATATTTTGAGAGAACACGTTGGCCTAACTTTCCTTGGAGTATAATGTTATATTTTATAATCAGTTACTGCTGTTGATTTCTTATTGGGCTTAATTTATGAAATAAACTTTATCATAGATATGTATATAGAGGAAAAAAATAGCCTATGGTGGGTTCATTACGAGCCATTTTCAGATATCCCCTGGAGGGTCTTAGACTGTACTCTTTGCAGATAAGAGGAGACCCTGGTGCTTCTGAAACTGTCCGAATTTGTTGTGTTACATTTAAAGCTGCTCCCAATTATATCAAATAGATTAGGCAATTGAATGATCCACAGTGAGGATAATGCAAGAAACAGCATGAAGTACATGCTCTGGAAAATGATTTTATTTCCCAAGGAAAGCATTTTTCACACGTCACTTGTCAATGCAGAGTCAAATTTACCTGCGTGTTTGTTCTGATGCACTTGGCACATGTGCCTACAGTGACAAGTTTTACGGCTGCTTTGTGTGTGAGTAAATCCATGTCTCTGTTTTGGAGCGTTTGAAACGACCTTGGTACTTTGCTAACTCCTCGATTCAAGATAGAATACCGGGATAAGTTCTTCATTCCTGTTTTACGACATTTTCAGGTTTTGATGGACAAGGCTGATGTAGATGACATTTTACTCCACGTTTTCATCTCATGCTGGAAAAAGAAGGACATACACATCTGTTCCTGTCTGCCCTGGGTGGGGAGGGGGGGGGCAGCAAGGGTCTGCTTGACGAATCACAGCTTACTTTTAATAAATATCCCTCAGATCTAATACACTAAATTTATGGGAAATTTTACTCTAAACCCAGAGTGGGGAGGTACTGGCTTTGGGCTGTCTCCCAGAGCTCTTCTCTGATGGTTGTTTGGTTAGAGTTCTATTGTACAGAGCCCCTGTTTATTGGAAACGGGTCTCTGGACCTCCTCATTTGAATGCCACCACTGGCCTGGCAGATTTCACCAGGTGGAAGTGAATGGATTTTCCATCATGCAAGACCTTGTCACAGCATGCCAGTCCAAGAATCTCAGTGTTTAACCAATACCTAATGTCAGAACCTTGTGGAAGGTAAATATTTAATCTTTTGGCTCTCTATTACAAACTCTCAAGGGCCCCCCAGCAAATTACCCCAGTCTTTTTTTTTAAAAATAGATGCATCGTATATTGGTAGAACTGGACAGATATCAAATAATGAGTGAGCTTTTCACTTTTGTAGTTTAAACATCTGAAAAAGACCAGGTCGTGAAACTGGGAACTTCGACCAAGGTTCCAGACTATATCTCTGGGCTGAGTTTTAGACAGAGTGTGGTGCAGGGTAAGTTTGGAACTAAGTTTTAAACTATGTGACTAGTGACAAGGTCTATTTGGTTACATATGTAACATTTCCTAGTTCTGGATAGTCAATTCAGAAGATATAATTTTATTTGTTTAGCTTAAAGGACCTTGGAAGGAACACATGCTGTCTGCGTCTCCCTCTGTCCCCTCCTCCTCTCCTCCTCTTCCTCTCTCTGTTCTTCTTTACCTCCTGATTCTCCTTTTATCTCAGGTTTAAAAAGAGTAGTTAAATATTCCACATAGCATTTTACTTTATTGGTCTTTCTCTTGCAGGATTGAAAAGCAGGTACAGGTAATGGGTTTTAAACACATTTTTCCTGCATTTTCAGTGTTTGTAATTCTATTGATTTAAAAAAAAAGAAAATTTTTGAGATGAAATACCCTATTTTCATCAGTTTTTTCATTGCTGTGAACGAAAGACCCAACGAGAACCACTTAGAGGAGAAAACTTTATTTTGGCTCACAGTTTTCAGAGGTTCAGTCTGCAGTCAGCCAGTTCCATAGCTCTGGGTCTTCCCGAGGCAGAACATCATCTGTGTGGTGGAGGAAAGCTGCTCAGGACATGGTAAACAGGGAGCAGGTAGAGAGCCTGAGTGCAAGAACCCAGAGATAACATCACCCCCAAGGTCATGTTCCCAGTGATTACTTCCTCCATCCCTGCCCTACCTGCCTACAGTTTATCATCCCTTAATCCATTCCAAATATCATCCCAGCAAATGGATCCATCCACTGATGAGGGTACAGCTTTCATCATCGAATCATTTCACCTCTTGATCATCCCTGCACTGCATCACACATGAGCTCTGGGGGACACCTCATCTCCAAACCATAACATCCACATATCATAAAGTCATTTTATAGTGAACAAGTCAGTGGCATTTAGTACATAACAAGGTTGCGCAACCACCTCCTGCAGCTCATTCCAAAACATTTTCATCATGCTAAAATAAAGCCCTGTACTCATTAAGCAGTTCCTCCTAATTCCCCTTTCCAACAGCCCGTGGCAACCACTAATAGGCTTTTTTATTTCTATGGATTAGCTCTTCCGAACATTTCCGATAAGTGGGATCATACAATACATCACCTTTTTTTTTGTTGTTGTTTGGTTTGGTTTGGTTTTTCTGGCTTCTTTCACTTAGTAAAATGTTTCCAAGGTTCTATCATATTGTAGAAAGAGTAAGTGTGCCTCACTCTTTTTAAAGATTGAATCATATTCCACTGTATGTCTATACTAAATGTTGTTCAGCTACTTATTCAAAGGCATTTTAGCCGTCTCTATGTTTGGAAATTATGAACAGGGCTGATAAAAAACATTCATACACATGTTTTTTTTTTGAGCCCTGTTTTCAGTTCTTTGGGGTATGATCCTAGGACTAAAATTGCTTAATCATATAGAAATTCTATGTTTTGCTTTTTTGAGCATCTGGTAAACTTTTTTTCCACAGTGACCACACTATTTGCATTTCCACCAGCAACGGAGGAAGGTTCTAGTCTCTCCGTGTTCTTACTAACCCTTAGGGATTTTCCTGTTTTTTTTTTTTTTTAATTACTAATGGATGTGAAATGATATCTGTTGGAGGTTTTGATTTGTATTTTCCTAATAACTAATAATGACTTTTTATGTGTTTGTTGGCCATTTTTATATCTTTAGGGAAATGCCTGAGTCCTTTTCCTAGTGGGCTGTTGGCTTTTTCTTTTGTTGTTGAGGTAAAAGAGTTCTTTATACATTTTGAATGCTACATCCTTATCAGATATCAGATTATTATATAGGTGTTTCATTCTTTAGTATGCTACTGTTTCCCTTAATTCATTTTTAGATTATTCATTGCTGCTGATTTTGATGTGTTCTGTATGATTTCAATATTTTAAAATGCATTGACTTGTTCTGTGGTCTAACATGTGATCTATTCTGGATAATCTTCATGTACATATGAGAATGATGTATATTATGCCGTGATTGGGTAGAGTGCTCCATATACGTCTATTAGGTATAGTTGGTCTATACTGTTGTTTAAACCCTCTCTGTTCTTTTGATATTCTGTCCAAATATTCTGCTCATTATTTAAGAAGTTTATTGAAGTCTAAAGTGATTATTGTAAAACTGTCTATTCCTCTCTTCCATAAATCCTTATCACACATTATGGAACTCTGTTTTTCGGTATATGTGTGTTTATAATTGTTTGATCTTCTTGATAAATTGGCCCTTTTGTCTGTATGTCATTCTTTGTCTCCTGTAACAGGTCTTGACTTAAAAGACTATTTGTCTGACATTAGTCTTGCCGCCCCAGTTTCCCTTTGGTTAACATTTTCATGGAATATTTTCTCTACACTTTTGCTCTCAATTTAGTTGCATCTTTGGATCTAGTGAGTTTCTTATAGACAAAATATAGTTGGACAGTGTTTTTATTTTTTTAATTCATTCTGCAAATCTGTCTTGATTGGAGAGTGTATTTCAATTGCATCTAATGTAATTACTGATAAGGAAGTACATAAGGTTGCCCTTTTGCAACCTTTATAAGTTCTTTTTTTCCATCATTTCCTCCATTACTGCCTTCATTTTAGTTTAGTTTTTATTGTTATTATTAGTGTGAACCCTTTAAATTCCTTTCGCATTTCCACTTCCTTTTATGTGTGTGTGTGTGTGTGTGTGTGTGTGTGTGTACAGGGAATGTATTTTATTTGTGGTTACCACACATTACTTTTTTAGAAAAATATTTTTAGTTATAAATGGACACATTACCTTTATTTTATTTGTTTATTTTTTTATGTGGTGCTGAGAGTTGAACCCAGTGCCTCATATGTGCTAGGCAAGTGCTCTACCACTGAGCCACAACCCAAGCCCCATAAACACATACATGTATATATAAAACAATCTTTCTGAGTTGTTATCAATTTAATTTCAATAACATAAGAAAACCTGTTTATTTGGCATTTACCTTTTTATATTGTCACAATTTACATCTTACTCATAAGTACACAGATTGATAATTATTTTAATTCCTTTATTTTTAAATCATGTAGGAAGTAAAAGATGGAGTTACAAACCATGGTTTTTATGCTTGCCTATGATATTACTTTCACAGGAGATTCTTGTTTTTTCCTGCAACTTTGTGTTATTATCTAGTGTTTTTTTTCATTCAATCTGAAGAATTCCCTTGATAATGAAAACCCCTTTAAGTTCCTTTTTGTTTTTGTTTGTTTTTGTTTAATCTTGGAATATCTTAATTGTCTCCTTGGTTTTGAAGGAATTTTTTTTCCTGGATATAGAATTCTTGACTCAAACTTGTTGGGTTTTTTTCCTTCTTCTTTCAGAACTTTAAGTAATTCATCCTACTGCTTTTGGGTTTCTCTGATATTATTACAAGAAATGGACAGTTAATTATTGAAGACTCCTCAGAGGTAACAAGTTACTTCAGTTTTTCTACTTTATCTTTAGAGTTTGACAGTTTTATTAGAATTCATCTTGATGTGGATTTTTTTCTATATTTTATCCTTACTGGAGTTCATTGAACTTTATGAATGTGTATTCATCAATTTCTTCAAATCTGAAAAACTTAGGACCAAAAACTTGAATTATTCTTCAAATATTCATTCTCTCTCTAAACTCCTATGAAAGTCCCCAAATGCATAAACTGGTCCTCTTGATGGTATTCCACCTTGCTTCATTCTTTTTATCATTCCTCAGACTGGATCATTTCAATTATACTATCCTCAAGTTGACTGCTTTGTATCCTACCCTCAAGTTCACTGATTCTGTATCCTACCCTCAAGTTGACTGACTCTGTATCCTACCCTCAAGTTCACTGATTCTGTATCTACCCTCAAGTTCACTGATTCTGTATCCAACCCTCAAGTTGACTGCTTCTGTATCCTACCCTCAAGTTGACTGCTTCTGTATCCAACCCTCAAGTTGACTGATTCTGTCTCCAACTCTCAAGTTGACTGATTCTGTATCCAACCCTCAAGTTGACTGATTCTGTATCCAACCCTCAAGTTCACTGATTCTGTCTCCAACCCTCAAGTTCACTGATTCTGTATCTTACCCTCAAGTTCACTGATTCTGTATCCTACCCTCAATTCACTGATTCTGTATCTACCCTCAGGTTCACTGATTCTGTATCTACCCTCAGGTTCACTGATTCTGTATCCTACCCTCAGGTTCACTGATTCTGTATCTACCTTCAAGTTCACTGATTCTGTATCTACCCTCAAGTTCACTGATTCTGTATCTACCCTCAAGTTCACTGATTCTGTATCTACCCTCAAGTTCACTGATTCTGTATCTTACCCTCAAGTTCACTGATTCTGAATCCTACCCTCAGGTTTATTGATTCTGTATCCTACCCTCAGGTTCACTGCTTCTGTATCCTACCTTCAAGTTCACTGATTCTGTATCTACCCTCAATTCACTGATTCTGTGTTCTACCCTCAATTCACTGATTCTGTGTTCTACCCTCAATTCACTGATTCTGTATCTACCCTCAGGTTCACTGATTCTGTATCCTACCCTCAGGTTCACTGATTCTGTATCTACCCTCAGGTTCACTGATTCTGTATCTACCCTCAGGTTCACTGATTCTGTATCCTACCCTCAATTCACTGCTTCTGTATCCTACCCTCAAGTTCACTGATTCTGTATCTACCCTCAAGTTCACTGATTCTGTATCCAACCCTCAAGTTGACTGCTTCTGTATCCTACCCTCAAGTTGACTGCTTCTGTATCCAACCCTCAAGTTGACTGATTCTGTCTCCAACTCTCAAGTTGACTGATTCTGTATCCAACCCTCAAGTTGACTGATTCTGTATCCAACCCTCAAGTTCACTGATTCTGTATCTTACCCTCAAGTTCACTGATTCTGTATCCTACCCTCAATTCACTGATTCTGTATCTACCCTCAGGTTCACTGATTCTGTATCTACCCTCAGGTTCACTGATTCTGTATCTACCCTCAGGTTCACTGATTCTGTATCCTACCCTCAGGTTCACTGATTCTGTATCTACCTTCAAGTTCACTGATTCTGTATCTACCCTCAAGTTCACTGATTCTGTATCTACCCTCAAGTTCACTGATTCTGTATCTTACCCTCAAGTTCACTGATTCTGAATCCTACCCTCAGGTTTATTGATTCTGTATCCTACCCTCAGGTTCACTGCTTCTGTATCCTACCTTCAAGTTCACTGATTCTGTATCTACCCTCAATTCACTGATTCTGTGTTCTACCCTCAATTCACTGATTCTGTATCTACCCTCAATTCACTGATTCTGTGTTCTACCCTCAATTCACTGATTCTGTATCTTACCCTCAGGTTCACTGATTCTGTATCCTACCCTCAATTCACTGCTTCTGTATCCTACCTTCAAGTTCACTGATTCTGTATCCTACCTTCAAGTTCACTGATTCTGTATCTACCCTCAGGTTCACTGATTCTGTATCTACCCTCAGGTTCACTGATTCTGTATCCTACCCTCAATTCACTGCTTCTGTATCCTACCTTCAAGTTCACTGATTCTGTATCCTACCTTCAGGTTCACTGATTCTGCATCCTACCCTCAAGTTCACTGATTCTGTATCCTACCCTCAAGTTCACTGATTCTGCATTCTACTTACCTAAATCTATTGTTGAACATGACCCTGGAGAAACGCTCCCCAAAGGCCCATGTGTTAATGGTTCCGTCCCCAGGAGGACCTATTTGGAGTTGCAAGGGGACATTAGGAGGTGGGGCCTAGTGGAAGGCCCTGAGGTCATTGGGGAAAATGCTCTCGAAGGACCCTGGTCTCTTCCTGCCTTGGCTTCCAGAGGTAAGCAGTTTGGCTCCACCACATTCCCACCATGATAGCTGCTTTGCCACAGGCTCATATCAATAAGGCCAACCAATACTGGATGGTGATCTCTAAAACTGTGAGCCCAAATATATCTTTTTCTTTATAAGTTGATTATCTCGGGTATTCTGTTATATTAATGGGAAGCTAACGCACACACCTCTAGTGAATTTTTTATTTTAGTCGTATTTTAAGGTCCAGATTTTTTAAATTCTCTTTTTATGATTTCTATCTTGTGCTGAAATCTCATTTGGCTCATATATCATCTTAGTGATTCCCTATATGTCTTCCTTTATTTTTTTCTATAGTTATTGGAAACTATTTGAGATCACTGTTTTAAAATCTTTGTGTAGTAAATCTAATGCCTATTATTCTATTTTGTGTCCTCAAATGGTCTATACTTTTCTATTTCTCTATATGCCTATGATTTCTGCCCCAAGATGGAAATTTGAATGTTATAACATGCTAATAGGATATGGATTTTCTCCCTTCCTCAAGGTTTGCATTTTTTTATGTTTAATTTGTATTGAAGGTTTATTTTTCTATTATGTAGTTATTAATTTTTAAAATTATCATTGATTTCTTGACTCTATTTAGGATGTTTTATTTTCTTTGTTTTATTTTGAATTAGCATCCTTTTCGATTTGGTTTTCCTCTTGCTAGAATCTATCAGAAATGCCTTCAGAGTATTCACCAGGTAGACCCACCAAGGTAGTCCACAGCAATAGAGGTGATGATCCACAAGGAAGGAGAGTTAGTGGCAAGTTTTTTTAAGAGTTGGGGCTCCCTTTCCCATTTAGGTATCATAGTCCCAGGAGACTCCCACTGCTCTTTCACCCAAGAACCCCCATTTTCTGCTCCTGTCTGGTGAGTAGCCAGTGGTGATGGGTAGGACCATCCACTTGTCTCATCACCCTGAAAACCATGATTCAACCCAACATTTCCCAGAGCCCCGCCTGCTCAGAGTGCTTCTCCTCCTAAGGTGAGGGCTCACCTTATCTTTTGGCAGACGTTTTCTCCTGCTAGTATTTTCACCCATGTTAATTTGGTTTAACTTTTTGGAGGCTTTTTTTTTCAAAGTTGTAGATGAACACAATATCTTTATTTTTTATGTGGTGCTGAGGATCAAACCCATGCCTCATGCATGAGAGGCAAATGCTCTACCACTGAGCTACAACCCCAGCCCATGTATTTTCACCCATGATTTCAATTCATCTTCTGGGGGATTTCTCTGCTTTCCTCTGTTAGCCTTTTCTTGTAGTGTGAGTGTGTGAACTTCTTGAAAATATAATTTCTGGCATTTCTGCAGATTTGAGAAGAGTAGAGGAGTAGGCTGTAGAATGTTCTTCGTTCACCGTTTGAACTCTGTATTTCCTACTTGGCCACATTCCTGACAGTGTCCATAGCATTTCCTCCGTTGGCTCTTTCTATACTATTCTTTTTCTGTATCTTCTTACATTTGTTCTATTGTTACTCTCTGCCACCTCATCTGACCTGAGCAATGTTTGCCTCAATATTTTCAACATCCCTGATTGTTTATTTCTTGCAATTTCTCCTGGAGCAGGACTACAAATGTGGATAAATTCACAGTTTGCAAATAGGCTCTCAAAGAGAGAAGACTGAACAGCAGAGATACGGGTTTATATATTACAAAACGAGGCTGTTTCCTCATACATTTAGGGTCCTTATCATAATTAACAATGACAGAGCTTTCCTGGCTGCAGCAATGTTGAAATTTCTATGGGTTCTTGAAAAGTTTTCGATGAAAACTCCCAGTACTCCCATACTCCACCCGAATGAACCTTGATATTTTCTGACTAGTTTTTTGGTACACCTCAAGCATTCATATTCTTGTACATTTTCATTTTTACTTAATTCTCAGAATAGATATGTGGAAAAAAAATCCATACTGATGGAGGCTGTTATCTGGCACACTCCTGTAAGCAGAAGCCTTGGAAATGCAAACAGAGCAGATTCAACCTGAAGATTTTTGATAAGACTAGATTATGTCTCAGCCAGTGTCTGCTGTCATTTGAAGTTTTAGGGTGCACTGATATTGCTTGTGGCTTCTTTTCATGAAGAAGCACGTGACCCTTTTTTCATCTGGCCCCTTTTTTTATGAACAAGAGAGCTCACGCCTTAAGACTTTAGATAAAATAGGACTTAATGGCAAGAGCACATTCTATCATTTTTTTAAGTATAGTATTTTCTCAGTAGCATAAAAGTGAATAATAAAAGGTTCTGATAAGTCAGATTTTGTAAATTTATTAGTGCTTGTCTTCTAGATTTTAACCCATTGCCAGCCTTTTTTTGTCTAGTAAATGGTGGATTATGTGAGAAAGAAGAGGACTTTTCATTTTTAAATCTATTTAGCAGGAAGTTATAAACCTAAAATCTAAATCTAAAACAAAAACAGGCAGGGACATTATAAGAAAAACATATTGTAGACCAATATCCCTTATGAACATTTACCTAACTTTCTTACCAAAATATTAGCAAATAAAATTCAGCCCTTTCTCTCTCCTTCTCTCTCTCTCTCTCCATATATATATGAAATGGCTTATCTAAGGTCGGTTTACCATAAAAGATATCCATGTAATTTGCTACATTAGCAAAATAAAGAAAACCAAATTGTCATTTCAATAGATGTGGAAATAGCATTAGAAAAAGTTTAATATCCACTTATGATAAAAATTTTCAGCAGACTAGGAATAGAAGGAAAGTTCTTCAATTTGATAAACAGATCCAGGAAAAGCCTACCGCTGAAACTGCATTCAATGGTAAAGTACTAAGTGATTTTCCTATGTTTGGTAGCACCATGAGAATGTCCATGTTCACCATTTCTGCTAATGTCTGAGGTCCTACCCAGGGAAAGAATGGGAAACTGCCTTTATTTTCATGTAACATAATTGTGTATATAGAAAATCCAATGGAATCTATGAAAACTGTAAGAGCAATGAAATAAATTTAAATTTACAGGATTCATGGCCAATCTACAAAAATGAATTGTCTGTCTATAAACCAACAATAAACAAATGCTAAATGAATTTGTAAAATGCCATTCACAACAGCATCCAAAACATAAATATTAATAAATGCAATGAAAAGTATACACAAATCTCTATACCCAGATCTACAAGATCACTGTTGAAATGTGCCCTAAGTAAATGGAGATATTTGCTATGTTAATGGCTTGAAAGACTTATTTTTGTTAAAATGTCCATTAATCCAACTTCTTGTAGATATCTAGCAACTTCTCTGTCAACCTAATAGTATTTTTTTTTGGAAATTGATAAATTTATTTAAAACCATATACAAAAATATAAAGGACCTTAACTTATTCTAAAGCAAATTTGAAAATGAATAGAATTGGAAGATTTACTCTAATGGATGCTAAAACTTACTAAGCTTAAGCTATAGTAACCAAAGTATAGTGGTATTAGCATAAGCACAGACCTAATCAATCAATAAATAGTGACAGGGACATTCTGTGGTCTGAGTTTTCACAAAGGAGTCAAAGTTATTCAGTAAGGAAAAGAAAATATTTTCAATGAAAGATGCCAAAACATTAGATATACATATGGGGAAAAATGAATTGGTAAGAATACAATGTAGGTTAATAAATTAAAATGGCACATTTGGTAAGTCAATTCAAGAGTCATGTTTTTTTTAAAATGACAAAATAGACGAATTATTAAAAAATAAAAAGAAAAAATGGAAGGAGAGCACAGATACAAACCAAATAGAACTTACAATGGTAAAAGTGACAACATACGCAGAAAAAAAAAGCCACAAAATATACACGAGAATGCTTTTATAATTCTATGAAAAGTAATGTGAATAACTTGATTAAATGGACTATTTTCTAGCAAACTATAAATGGCTCTGACTGTCTCAGAAGATACAGGAAATCTAATACAATCCAATTTACAGAGAAAAGAGATTGAGAATTTTTTTCCATTTAAAAAATTATTTTATTTTTTCCCTTTGGTGCTAGGGATGGAACCAGGGTCTCGCATATGGTAAGTATGTGCTTTGACATTGAGCTACATTCCCAGTCTCTCTTTCTTTTTTCTTTGAGCACTAGCCAGACAACATCACAGATCCTTTTTATCAAAACTTCAAGTTCCAGATGAAATTAACTATTTCAGAGCGTCTATAAAAAAGTATTTGGATTTATTTCAAAAACCATCATTATCTCGATTCTAAAATCTGAAAACATATAACACAAAAGCAAAAAGCAAAGAACAATCTCACATTATAAATACTGACATAAAAAATAAGAGTAGAGATTAGATTTCAGCAGTAATTATAGATTTTTTAAATGCCCTTAGATCAACAGGTGTTCATTGTAGGAATAAGGTGGTTGAACATTAGAAAACAGGATATGGTAGGATACCCATTGTGATATTTCAATTAGGATATCCATCATAATATTTCGTACTAGTAAGATGATAAAGAAAATTATTATAGTGACAGGTGCCAACAATGTGTTTGGCATAATTTTGTTCCTACTAAATCAAGAATAGATGCATATTTTCTTAAATGCTAAATTTAGTAGCTGAGAGCCTTAGCATCTTACCCTGTGGTTATAGATTCTTAGCAGATCTACTAAAGTCAGGAATGAGACAAGGATGTCATTGTCCTCACCAATCAACTGTGTCAGCCAGGGCATTGAGAGGAAGGAAAGAAAGAGGAGGAATAAAATTACAAAGGAAGAGGCAAAATCACTACTTATAGATGACAAATTTACCCTTATAGACTTCAAGAAAATAAAATAAAAATCTATTAGAGTCAAAGAATTTTAAAAATTGACCAGTTTTTAAATTAACATAAAAAGTCAGTAGTGTCCAATATAAATAACTAGGTGGAAAATATTATGGAAAAAAATATTTGTTTAGAAAATAGGAATAAACTTGACATACCTGATTAATATGAGGTATGCATAAAAGACATATTAATAGAAAGTAATCCTATTCTTATAGAAGAAAAAAATGTCAGAGAATATCAACTATTCCTCAGTAAATTGATGAAATCCAATAAATACAATATCAAGATTTTCTTGTAAATTGATATAAGAGGATTTAAAATCTTTTTTTTTAGAGAGAGAGAGAGAATTTTTTAATATTTATTTTTTAGTTTTCAGCGGACACAACATCTTT
This sequence comes from Ictidomys tridecemlineatus, assembly GCF_052094955.1. Taxonomy (NCBI): domain Eukaryota; kingdom Metazoa; phylum Chordata; class Mammalia; order Rodentia; family Sciuridae; genus Ictidomys; species Ictidomys tridecemlineatus. The sequence goes on from NC_135479.1 coordinate 56,140,712, forward strand.
GTTTGTATGTGGTGCTAAGGACGAACCCGGGCCGCATGCATGCCAGGCGAGCACGCTACCGCTTGAGCCACATCCCCAGCCCTAAAATCTTAAATGACAAAACTAAATACATATGATCATAAAGGAAATTTATGGAGAGTATCATGCTAAGTGAAATAAGCCAGTTTTTAAATAAAAAGTAGAATTCTTGAGTTTGATAACACTTATCAGACACGAAAATATGTTATATTTTAGTATATTTAGTGACTGTCATCACTAAAACTGTTTAGTACTGGATCACAAATAAAAATACCAATTAAATAAAAGAGTCTGTAAATAAATTGAAATGTATTTGGATTTAGTTCTTTTTGAAAGTGTTATTCTATATTAATTTAGGAGTGAGCATTTACTTTGTAAATTTAGTAGGAATAATTGATAAATAATCTTAGAGAAAAATATCTCCATCATTATTTCACTCCAAAATAAATTCTAGAGAGATCAGAATGTTAGATGTAAAAAAAATCAAGAGCTTAAAAGCACCAGAAGGAAAAGTGAAAATTATTTTCACCATATTTCTTTTAGTATGATGCATATTCCTCATGATAATAAAGATGAATCTCCAAGGATGTTACTGCAACTCTACTGTATGTTAGCAAAAGTCACATACAAGTAGAATATCAATAGACTAATTAATGAAATAAGAGTGTAATCTTGTGCTTGCTTTGGCAGCAAATATACTAACATTGGATCAATACAGAGAAGAGAAGATTAGATGGAACTGGAGAGTATCATGCTAAGTGAAATAAACCAGTCCCCCAAATCCAAATATTCTCTCTGATGTGTGAATGGTGACGCACAATCACGGGGAAAGGGGAGAGGACAAGTTCACTGGATTAGACACAGAGGAATGATGGGAAGGGATGGGGGATGGGGACAGGAAAGACAGTAGAATGAGTCAAACATAACTTACCTGTGTTCATACATGAATATACGACCAGTGTAACTCCACATCATGTACAACCACAAGAATGGGATCCTAATTAGAATAAGTTATACTCCATGTATGTATAATATGTCAAAATATTCTCCACTGTCATGTATACCTAAAAAGAACAAATAAAACAATTTTAAAAAGAGAGAGTGCAGTCTCATAGTGAGATCTATTTGTCTCTGAAAAGAATGAGGAAGATAGATATACATGCACACATATGCTCTTGTTGTATGAGAGTTGACAGATACTGAGGTCCTTCAGCATGGAGATGCAAAGGTCAGGTAAGTTTAACTGCAAATGTATATGTGTTGGAACAATTATAGATAAAGAGTATAAATAATGATAAGCTTGTATATGATTTAAAATTTCCTGAATTATATACCAGAAACTCTTAGTCATGAGTCTCTGGGGAAAGACTTGGAAATTCTGCATTTCAAGGTTGACTTTCATTCTATAATATTCAATTCTGTAGCATTTGAACGTTTCTAAGTAGGTGTCCAAAAAACTCTGCTATTTTAAAATAATACAAAATTCAGAGTAAGTTAGCTATATATGGAGAGATAATTGAAGCAAAAGAAAGTATGACATGTATTTTGGCTATATTTGATGCTGTTTTTTTTTTAATTTCTAGAGTTTTGTCTGTTTTTCTTCTGATTTTCAGCTATGTTCCAAATAGGTGAACTTATCAGACAAGTCATTTTAGATAACTATGTAATTATGCTACTGCACAATAGATGACACATTTTAAGGTATAATTTTCATTAGATTCAACCATCCGCTTATTCAACAAATTATTCCAAAAACATACTATGTTCCAACTTGCATGGATATACCAGAGAATACAATCGGAGGGCACAGCAAACCCCACCAGAGACTGAAGCTAGAAACTTCTGAGACTAGGTGGGATGTGTGCTTTCAGAGTTTTCACAAGAAAAGATTTAAGATCCATCAAATGCAGAACATTCATTTAAAATTGTATCCACACTATTTATTTAGTACAAACATAGGGGTAGAGTGATAACAATTAGGTACTAAAGAGGAGGCTTTTATTCCATACATGTTTTGATGGATTGCACTTCAAACTTATTAAGTGGGCATTGATGAGCATGTATTGCATCCGAGACACTGAGGGGCTGGATGGAGGGCTAAAGCCATTGGTGCTTTGGAGATCTGCTTGAATGTTCTTATAAAGGTAAATATTCAGCTACCCTATGAACCAGCAATCCCATTCCTAGTCATTTACCCCAGTCAGACAAGAAATTCCATAAAAATGTTTACACAAGAATGTTCTTAGCAGCTTTATCCTTTAGAACCCTCAACTGGAAACAATATCCATCTACAAATGAAAGAATTAGCACAACACGCTATATACTTTTTTTACAATTAAAAGGAGCTACTGATAAATGCAAAAATGTATCTCAAAAGATCTATCTCAAATACATTATGCTCAGAGAAATAAACTAGATACAAAGAAGAAATACTATAATTCCATTTAGAGGACACCCTAGAAAAGAGAATAAACTGTATTTATAGGACATTTTAGAACAGATAAATCTACTCAGTAACAATAAAGAAACCAGTGGTTGCCTTTGAAGGAATACGGGAACTGTTGGTGGGGCAGGGGGGGGGGAGTCAGGGGTTGGGCTGTGCTTTGCAGGGTTGATGGAAATGTTCTCTATATTGATCGTGATAGTAGTTTCCTGAGTTCGTATGTTTGTCAAGAGTCATCCAACTTTACATGATAATTGGGTACACCTTTTCATATGTAAACATTAATAAAGTTTATTTAAGGCACTGAGGATGTAGCTCAAACAAACTACCAGGGCTTGCCTAGCATGTTCAAGGCCCTGGGTTCCATCAACAGCATTAAAAAAAAAAAAAAAAAAAAAAAGAAAGAAAGAAAAGAAAAAAGAAAAACATAAAGCAAGTACAAAATAAGTCATCATATATGATTTCCTATTTTGGTTGATGCAATTAAAATGAGTCTTAAGACCTGGCATATCTACCAAGAGAAAAATATTTATATCTCCTAAAGAAGGTAAGTACAAATTTTGATGGCAAAATTAGAAATGACCAGAATATAAATGTATTGCATTTGAATAACCTGATGTTCCAGGAATAATCGAGGGACTGGAGGGGAGAAGACGCACATCTGGCATGAGTTCCTCCATGACCACAAGTAGCTCTACTTTGAGTCCCAAAGTGGAGAACATTGGTCTCTTGGAGGCCCAGTGCACACAACAGGAGACAGCAATTATATACAGGACACAAACCTTCTGTGTGACCATGTGTGGGAGAAGGGACACAGGCCCTGATTTATGCCTCCATCTGCTAGATGCTGGCAAGAGCCTCAGTGAGAGATGTGCTCAGCGACCCAAATGTGCTTATGACTTGTAAATAAAACAACGTCAAACAACTGAAAGCAAACAGTGTGTGGTGTGTCTTCTGCCCAAATTCGCCAGTTGATTCAGCAGAGACTGGGCGTGTCGGAAAAGCAAATGTCTCTGGGGTCAGTGCAATACTCTGGTTTAGAAATCAAGGACCTTGGTCTTTCACTTTGAAAATGAAACTTCTCAATGTGCAAAATGGACTTAACATAAATAATGTGGCAGCCCTTAGAGAGAGGCCTCTCCAATGCTGGTGGTCTCCAAACACTCACTGTCTGGTGCTTTATGTTACATTTCAAAACCACGAATCATTAGAAGCCACATAAATCTGTCACATCAGTTGAATTTGTACATCACCAAATCCCTGTCTAATTTTTCAAAGACTACTCTCTGCCCAAATGAAGTCTAGGCTCTCTGATCCAATATGGTTTGCTAGATTGTCATATCACCCATGTTGCAGCTTGTATTTTTTTTTTTATTATGTGAATGAAAATTCTCCAGGAATGTTGAATAGATTTCAGCATTACTAACACTTCACAGAATATTTAGGCAACTGAATTATATCAGACATTGCTCTAAAACTCCTTTTTCACAAACTCACCTAAAAGGAACAAATGACTGCTCCTCATTGGTTTCCATTATAATCTTAATTAAAATTCACAGAGCAGTGTGGACATCCAATTGGGGAGGAAGTTACAGATATTTGCTGTGAAGAGAGAACCTACAGAATGAGAGAAAATCTTTTCTAGCTACTCAGCTACTCTTCCAACCAAGAATTAATATCCAGAATATATGAAGAACCCCCCCCCCAAAAAAAACTTATCACCAAAATAAAACTTCACCAAATAATCCACAGACACTGTCATATAAAAGAAATACAAATAACCAACAGATGCGTGAAAAAAATTTAACATCCTTAGCAATCAGGGAACTATACTGAGATTTCATTTCACTTCAGTTATAAGGGCAGCCATCAAGAATACAAGTAATAATAAATGCTAGAGAGGATACATGGTTGGTGGATCTGCATATCAGTTCAACCACTATGGAAGTCTGTTTGGAGTTTCCCTCAAAAGAATGGAGTCACCATATGACCCGGCTCTATTATTCCTTAGTATTTATCCTAAGGAATGAAAGTCATCATGCTGTAGTGATACATACATGTATACCCAAGTTTAGCAGCACAATTCACAATAGCCAAATTACAGAACCAGCCCATGCGTTCATCAATGGATGAACAGATAAAGAAAATGTGGAACACACAGTGGAGATTTATTCAGCCGTAAAGAAACATGAAATTATGACATTTGCAGGTAAATGGATAGAATTTGAAGGCATTTTGTTAAGTGAAATAAGTCAAACTCAGAAAGTTAAGAGTAATGTTTTCTCTCCTCTGTGGATGCTAATAGGAAAAAGGGAAACTCTCTGTGTGTGTGCGTGTGTGTGTGTGTGTGTGTGTGTGTGTGTGTCTAGGGAGATCTCACGAAAATAGAAGGGCAACCAGTAGAGGAGGAGGAGGAACAGAGAATGGGAAGAGGAGGAGAAGGGAAAAACAGCAATAGGAAATAAAATTGACCAAATTATATAGTTATATTGTGCACAAGTACAAGAATATAACAACTAATTCCACTATTATGTATGGTTAGACTATACCAATAAAATATGTAAAAATTTACAGACCTCTACTTCCAACTATATGCTTCTCTTTGATGCCTCTCTCTAGAAACTCGATTCTCTGTCTTTTCCTCAGGGACACACAGTAATCTCCTTGCGACTGTCCTTTCAATTTCCCTCAATACTTACCCTCCTCTCTCCAATGACTGTGCCACCTCCCTGGATCGTATTATCCACCACTTCATTAAAATGATGTAAAACGTGGTGCAGCAGGCACATCGATATTCCAAGAAAAAAAATTAATTTTTAAAACAAAGGGAGAAAACATCCACCTGTAGTTTCCTTTCCTCATGCTCCACTCCAGCCCAACTCTCTGTGCCTTCCTTGCTCCTGGGCACTGCTATCTCCTGCCCAGTTCCTCTACCTACTGCCCTTCATTTGCAGATGTTGTTATTACTTCTAGAAAACTCTCATTCCTGCCACCTGTCAGGCATGAGCACCTCTTCCTAACACTACTTTCTCTCTCTTCAAAGTGGCAGGCTACCTAAGATTTGAAATAATGTAAACAGGAAGGTCTGTCTGTCTGTCTCTCCTTTGGATTACACTCTCTTGGTAGAGGCTTGACCTAATATGGTTTGTGTCCAGTTTTCTTAACAGGTTTGATTGAACTAGTTCATTTTGTTTTCACTTATTACCCCCTCTGTTCAAGAAAGGACCCAGACATAAAATGGCATAGTTTGCTTGTTGTTCTAGCTTAACATGTCTTTTTTTTAACAAAAAATATATTCCAGTTTTCTCTTATTCTTTAAATGAGCTCTCACTCGGAGGGTTTCTTCTTTCCTCAACCAAACTGACCCTGGGTTTACCCTCAGAGGTATGACTTAGCACAGTGGAGCTCCAAGGGTCAATGAAGCTTAGGCTAAAATGAGGTGGTAGGGTTCCTTAAAGAAATTTATGGGCTTTCATACACCTTTTAAACTTAAATGTCTTATGCAAATCTGTTGATATAAAGATTAATAATGCTATTTTCCAAGTGCACTTAACCATTTTTAAGTTTGAATGTTCATATTTATTCCAGAATTTTGGTCTAGATAATTGATAAGTTTATTGGGAAAGATGTCAGACAATTTTTTTTCGGGAATGATGTAAAATATAGTGCAGCAGGCACATCGATATTCTAAGGAAAAAAATAATTTTTAAAACAAAGGGAGAAAACATCCACCTGTAGTTTCCTTTCCTCATGCTCCACTCCAGCCCAATCCCTAGGAATGATGGGATGTCTTTGAAGTGTGTTAGGTATGAGGTTTACAATATCAGATTCAAGGTCTTGAGGCTGTGTGGACATCCAATTGGGGAGGAAGGTACAGATATTTGCTGTTGTCCTAGAAATATAATAAAAGACTACACCAGGGAATTGATAGTGGAAGTGGAGAAAGGATCTAAGATATTTAAGAAATATTTTGGAGATGTGACTATAGACTTCATGCATTTGGCTGTCTTGATCAGCTTGGGAAGCCATGGCTAAATTACCAGACTGGGTGGATCAAGCAATATAGACATTTATTTTCTCCTAGTTTTGGATGCCATAAGTCAAGATTCGGGTGGAGCACGGTCAGATTCAGATAAGGGCTCTCTTTCTGTTTTGCAAATGGCTGCAACTTTACCCTTATATGGAAGATCTGGGGGAAAATGAGAGGAAAAAGAATGCACAGCAGCTCTTCATATAAGGGCACTAATTCCCTCATCAAGGGCCCATCCTCATGACCTCATCTAAACTTCACCGCTTCTCAAAAACCCTGTCTCCAAATACACATCACACCCTCTGTTCAACAAAGGACTCAGACATGAGGCTAACGGCCTGCTTGGCTTACCTCACTTTGAGGGTAAGACCTTCAACACGGGAATTTGGAGACGGGTTAGACAGGACACAATTCAGTGCATAGCAACATGTATATGTACATACATGCCAGAGTGTGAGTGCACACACACACACACACACAGAATCCAGACCTGCAGTCATAGTGATCCAACTGGCTGAAGACCCTTCACTTGTATAGACTTTGGTGAAGCTGTTCGTGAGATCTGAACGTCTTCATGGCTGGTCTGTGATGCAGCACAATCTGCAGCTATAGATTCTCATCCTCTGTAGAGAGTTACTCATCCTCTGTAGAGAGAATCTCAGTTTTCTCATCATCAAAGCGTGATTACTCAAATGCTCTTTGCAGAAATTTAGAACGTTGGAGATAGTATCGTCTGAGGGCCTGATGGAGAGCCTGGCATATTTTAAGATATAAATGGTTTTCAAATTATAAGACTCATTTTTTTTCCTGCATGTTTTCTGGAAAATAGAGTCAGAGTATAAGAATTTATTATTGTTTATCCAGCATTCTCTTCAGTCCATTAGTCATCAATAACTAGAAATGTACTCTGTATGGAAACATGAGTGGTTGCCATAACTTGGGTTTTACAAATGGCCAGAGCTATTTATTTAGTTGGGAGTCATATATATTGAGGACAAGCTCTGTGTCAGACGCTGTGTAAAGGACTTGAGACCTGGCCTCGAGCCCTCATGAAGCTTACTTATGACTCTAGACTTTTAATAAGTAGGTATGAGTTAAAGGGATACTATGAAATGAGAAGTGTGTGTTGGCTGGGAGCAAGTAACAGGGGGTCTAAGCCCATCTTGGGGGTTAGTTTAAGTCATGGTTGAGGATACAACCCTGGGGCTGCAACTTGAAGGATAGATGAGAACAATGTAGGTAAAAAGTAGAAAGAACATTCCAGGCAAAGAGAACAGTGTGTCATCATGTTGGAAGCTTCAAAGGTAGATGGCTCCTTAAAGGGACTGATAGAGAAACAGTGAGACAAGAAAGTTCAACAGGCAAGGATGAGACAGGGGATGGACAGACAGAATACGGAAGGTATTATGGAGCCAACGAAGACTGTTGGGACTTTGCTGAGGACAATACAGAGACGTGAACGAGGAGCTGCAAGCTTGAGAGGTCCCATACAACTCCTGATCTCTAATCAAGGCTTAGTAATGGTAAGAACTATGACAGATTAAGATACCTTAGGGCATCACCAAGAATGGTGGCTCCCTTGCCCCTGAGTTGTGAGGGCTTGGGTCTCTTTCTTTACAGCTAACGGGTGAAAGGTGACTCAAGGAGGCAGTCACCAAGATACGGGTAGGAGAAAATGGAAGGTAGTGCTGGCCAGATAAAAAGACATTTTTAAGCTTATGAAAAAAAAAATAAGATAAACACAAAGTCCTGGGCATTTTTTTTAACATGATAAACGGAGTGGGATTACTTTAATTGTTAGACATATTTATGTTGCATATCACAGAAAACCCAGTACTCACACTGTATCAAGACTAGTTAAGGTAACTGATTCAAGGGATTGGAAATGCAAAAATAAGGCAGTTTCCACAGTCATCCGGGTCTGTGGATTCTAGCTCTGTATCTACTCTCTGCTAGCTGAGCTTCCTACTAGAGTTGCTCTTGGTGGCAAAATGTCTACAGCACTGCATAGGCCACCACCCAGGAGAGGAGAGAGTTTCTTCCAGTTGGTCTCTATTAAAAGCAGAGAAGCTTCTTTCCCAGAAACCATGTGCAATCTTTTCCTCATATGATTTAAATTAGATCCCATGCCCATTTTTTGAAACAATCCCTGTGGTTAGGGGTCTTCCACGTGCTGACTTAGACCTGAGCTCAGATTCTGGTCAAGGTGACAAGCTCGATGGGATTAACTTTGGACCAGTCTAGTTCACCCCCAGCGATGGGGACATTGAATAGTCCCTGAACAAATGGGCTGCATGGGAGAGTGGTGGGAACATAAACCATCTAGCATCCATCCGGTAAGAAAGAAAAGCAGAGGAATGCATTTTGGGTAGAAAGCGAGGTTGGCCAGCTTTTCTGTAAAGGGACAGATGATAAATATTCTTGGCTATTGCAACTCATCAACTCTGCCTTTCTACTGGGAAAGAAGTCACAGACAATATACGATGAATGGGCATGGCTGTGTTCCAACAAAACTTAATCGACAAAAACAGGGAGAGCATAGACCTTGGGACATCCTTTAGGGACCCCTGACCCACACTATTTTATATTAATCACTACATTTTTCAACCTTCGTCTCTAGATTATTTTCCATCTGAAAATTTCCCTCTCTGTTCTTTTTAACCTGACCATTTCCCTCCCTGTTCTTCCTAACCTTATTTCATGCATAGATAAAAATTCTGGAGGCAAGTTTCAAGTGGCAGTGAGTAGAAAGCTCTTACAAGATAGCAATCTAAACTGTCTTTTCCCCCCTGGGACTTGCACCCTGGGGGTAGGCTTCCTCCCCCCTCTAAGGAGGGTTGCTTTGTCATGGTATGACATTTTCAGATGGTGTTATTTGAAAAGCTTTAAACTTAATCCAAATAAAGAATGTAGACCTCATTTCATATTCATGGCCCTGAATACTAACAAAGCTTTAGAAATTTTGCTAAATGTGGAATTGGACATGAGTCATGTAATTTTTACTAGTGGAGTCATAGCTAAATTAGAAAGACAAGACGCAAAGCCATTAAGAGGATGGCCATTGAAGGTGATAAATGTGGCATGTCACTGAGACTGAGCATCTAGTCTTTGTATGCTTCCTAGAGACTGGGGGATTGAACTCCAAAGAGGAGAAGAGGGAAGGATTTACTTCTAAGTTACAAGAAGCAAGGAAAGGGTAAATGCTTTCTCACTGAGTACATCACTGCTCATTTTCTGGCACGGTGTCTGAAGAAGTGACTTCTGACTCACTTGCTTATTTCCTTCAGATTTCAAACTGAAGAGACTCAGAGGAGGTCAGGAGCTGCAAACTGGACATTCAGAACCAGGAAGGCAACTAAAACCGGGGATCCAGAATGAGGTGGGTAGAATAAAGAAACTTGAGGCAGAATATTTACAGTATTAGAAAGCCTGATCTGTAACAAGATGACATATACAATAAAGGACTCAATAATACTGAGTGATTATTATTCAGTAATATTCAGTGATCATTAATTAGATAGTAGCACTGACCCAAAAGAAATAGGGTGAGATGGGCCATCTCCAGTTGGATTCCTGAAGCTGAAAGAGAGCAGTGAAGAGTGATGGAACCAATCACATTTCCACAAATTTAAAAATTATATTCCTATATTTTTTCAACCCATTGACAAATCTAAGTTGGACAAAATACCCTGGAGATGTTGTCAATGACAACAATACCAGTAAGTGTTACTATTAATCAAGGTGCACTGGTGGAGTCTAACTTTATCCCTGGCATTGGAAATATCCATCCCTCCCTTCCTTCCTTCCTTCCTTCCTTCCTTCCTCTCTTCCTTCCTTCCTTCCTTCCTTCCTTCCTTCCCTTTTAATAATATAAATGAATTAGAAGTTAAATATGAGTCAACATCTCTAGCAATTAAAGAAATACAAATTGAAACCACACTAATAGGCTGGGGTTAAAGCTCAGCGGTAGAGCATGTGCCTCACAGGTTCGAGGCCTTGGGTTTGATCCTCAGCACCACATAAAAATAAATAAATAAAGTAAAGTTATTGTGTCCAACTACGACTACAAAAATAAATATTAAAAAAAAACACACACACACTAAGATTCCATCTCTCTTGTCAAATTCAAATGCATACGAAAATATATCATGAACAGAAAATGGTAGAAGGCTTGCAGGTTCCTGGGGATCCCTAGTAAAGATCATTGAGACTAACAACTGAAAAGTAAAAATGACTTTTATCTCACATGTGAAAAACAAAATAAAGGAAAAAAAAGAAAAAAAAAGAAAAAAATGACCTGAAGATGGAAGATGGATTGTTTGGGAAGGGCAAGAGGACAGCAGGAAGAGAGGAGGGGAATAGAAGGGAGTAGGAGGGGTGATGGGATCACAGCACAATACAGCATGTTTGGAAATGCCACAGTGAAACCTATTAATTTGTACAGTAAATAGGATGGAATCATTGTAATCATGAAAAAGAAAACTATCCTTGGTGAGAAAAGTGAAGCAGGAGGCATCACGATACCAGAACTTAAATTATGCAACAGGGCTATATCAACAAAGAGAGCATGCTATTGGCACCAAACCAGACATGAAGACCAATGAAACAGAACAGAAGACACAGAGACAAACCCACATAAATACAGGTATCTCATACTAGACAAAAGCACCATGAACATCCATTGGAGAAAAGAGAGCCTCTTCAACAAGTGGTGCTTGAAAAACTGGAAATCCCTATGTAGAAGAATGAAATTGAACCCCTGTCTCTCACCCTGCACAAATCTTAACCCTAAGCGTATCAAGGACTTAGGCTTAGAACAGAGACCCTGCACCTACTAGAAGAGAATGTAGGCCCAACTCTCCATCATGTCGGCTTAGAAACCTAATTCCTCAACAAGACTCCTAAAGTGCAAGAAATAAAATCAAGAATCATTAAATGGGATAATATCAAACTCAAAACTCTTTACCGCAAAGGAAACAATCAAGAATGTGAAGAGAGAGCCTACAGAATGGGAGAAAATCTTTGCCACCGGCACCTCAAATAGTGCATTCATCTCCAGGATATATAAAGAATTCAAAAATCTTCTTTTTTAAGTTATTTTCTTTCTAGTTATAGATGTATACAATCACTCTTGGGGTCTTATTTATTTATTTATTTATTTATTTATTTATATGTGGTGCTGAGTATCAAACCTAGTGCCTCACGTGTGCTGAGCAAGTGTTCTACCTCTGAGCCACAACCCCAGCCCCAAGAACTCAAAAATCTTAACACCAAAAGAATAATAATAATAATCAATAAATGGGCAAAGCACTTCACAGAAGAAATAGGAATGGTCAACAAATATATATTAAAAAGTTCAACATCTCTAGCAATTAAAGAAATACAAATTGAAACCACACTAATAGGCTGGGGTTAAAGCTCAGCGGTAGAGCATGTGCCTCACAGGTTCGAGGCCTTGGGTTTGATCCTCAGCACCACATAAAAATAAATAAATAAAGTAAAGTTATTGTGTCCAACTACGACTACAAAAATAAATATTAAAAAAAAACACACACACACTAAGATTCCATCTCACTCCAGTCCGAATGGCAATTATCAAGAACATAAGTAACAATACATGTTGGTGAGGATGCAGGGGAAAAGGCACATTCATACATTGCTGGTGGGACTGCAAATTGGTGCAACCAATCTGGAAAGCAGGATGGAGATTCTTCAGAAAACTTGGAATGGAACCACCATTTGATCCAGTTATCCCACTCCTAGGCATATACCCAAAGGACTTAAAATCAGCATACCACAGTGACACAGCCACATCAATATTTATAGCAGCTCAATTCACAATAGCTAAGCTATGGAACCAACATAGGTGCCCTTCAACAAATGAATGGATAAAGAAAATATGGTACATATGCCCAATGGAATATTACTCATCCATAAAGAAAAATAAAGTTATTTGATGGTAAATGGATGGAACCGGAGACTATCATGATAAGTAAAATAAGCCAGTCCCCAAACAACAAAGGCCTAATGCCGTCTCTGATCTTCGGATGCTAATACACAGTAAGAAAGAGAGAGAAGAATAGAAGTTCATCGAATTAGACAAAGGGGAATGAAGGGAAGGGCAGGGATATGAGAATAGGAAAACAGTAGAATGAATCAGATGTAATTTTCCTATCCTTATATTTGAACATGCAACCAGGGTAACTCCACATCACGTACAGCCACAAGAATGGGAACCTAAGCTTAGAATAACTTATACTTCATGCATGTAAACTACAACAAAATACATTCTACTGCCATGTATATCTAAAAGGAAAAAAATTAAAAATTAAGATAAAACAAAAAGAACTGTAAGAAAATACTCTAGAACAATATCCCAGGAGGGTGTTTGAATGACTAAGAGGAGGCAGTCTGGAGATTATGTAATGCAGAATCCATGCCATGATTCAGATGACTGTTTGTTTGGTTTTCTCGACTTGGTCAAAGATGCCACAATCCCTGTACAGCGTCATCCCGACAAAGAGGCTGAGATAAAAAGGGGGCTTGAGTTTGAACAATGAAATTTGAGAAAGAGAGAAGATGGAATTGCTTTCAAGATATGGAATCTGGGACACAGACAGTCTGCAAGAAATTAAAGACACAGTAGTAGAATTTGAAGAACCGCAAGGGGGGCAAAGAGAAAAATAAACTTATGCCATGGAAGACAGATTTGCAAATTTCCCAGAAAAAGGAATGAGCTGACTCCTGTCCACTTCTTTAGCTTTTAGCTCCTCACCCGGGCTCTCTATTCCTCAGTTGCGGGCTTTCTTTTCTTTCCCCAAAATGCACTGAGCCTGCTGTTACTTCTGGCTAAGAAGCACTCTTCCCTACTCTTCTGCAGCTGAGTTGGAATTCCAGTTCAGCCAGTTTATATTTGTAAATTCAGTTCATAACAGACTTTCACTTTTTCCTGAGAATTAAATGAGATAATGAATACACAGAGCTGAACGGAGAGCCTTGCATGTAGTGAATGTCCAAAACTTGCTCATAGGGATGATACTAATAGTGCTCTAGTAGAAATGTATTCCTTTAATGACTCTCTTGCTCACTAGATCAATAATAAGCTCCAAGAAAACAAAGGTTTTTTGCCCTGTTTTATCATCTTTATGTATTCTGCACCTAGGTTGCATCGCAAATGTTGTAAAAGTTCAAATTGAAGGTGTAAGAGAACTTTCGTTTGTGTATTGAGAACACTTAAGAACTACTCTCTGAGCAAACTTCAAGTATACAGTTTTGTTGAATATAGAAGGACTTTTTTTTTTTAATTAACAAAACACTTGTCTATATAGAATAAGGCTCACTGCATTTCACTCAGTTTTACACCAAGACAATCCAGAAAATTTAAACTTCTATATAAGGAAATAATAAGGAAAAATGAATACATAAGAAAAATTAGGCCAATGTCAAACTTCTTTGACACCAAGCAAAAGACAAATGCAAAAAACAAGAAGTTCAAGTAATTTTTGAGAGGCAAAGGCCACAAAACTGGGGTGTTTTATATCATCAAGCTATCTTGTACGTGCAAAAGCAACAGAAATACAAGCTCAGAGAAAAGGTTCAAAAAATATGAGGCATGTAATCTTCATGGAAAAATGTCTCTTGAAGAAGAATTACAGCCAGCTAAGAAATCAAAATTAAATGCTTAAATCTGGAAAAATAATAATAGAAGTTTTGGCAATGTGCACAGAAACATGGTATTTCACAATTGTTGCCACTGCCTTAATGTATATTCATGGGTATTCTGTGCATCCTAATATTGCACCAAGGAGATGTCAGGAATAAATTGTTTTTAAGTAATGCCAGCACAATATTTTTAAAAGAAGCTTCACACAAGGGTTGTACTCCATTGTTCTGCCAAAAAAAAAAAAAAACCTGCTAAAAATTACGATTCAATTAATTGTGAAATGTAAATGATAATAGTCTTCACAAAGAAGATAAAATATTTTAAAATACAGTGATGATTAGTTTAAATCTATAAAACCATATTATATTAACAAAGATCAGGATATAAATGAGGAAAAGAAAATATACTACATTTTTATTAGGGTGACCAAAAAGAACCAAGTTCCTGAACTCTAATTATTTGCAAACTATAGGTTAAAGAATATATTTGCAAAACCTAAAGATAATTCATTGGAGAAAATCAAAAGTTTAATAAAACCTGGGCTGTTTTGTAAAAGGGAAAAAGGAAATCTAAAGGGGAAAAACAGAAAGAAAGGAAAGAAGACATAGTCCAAAAATATAATATTAAGAGTAACTATAAGTGAGAAAACTCCTTCATTAAAGAGGAGATTCTTTAAACTAATGTTTTTAAATTGATAATTGATAGATTAATAAAACAAAGTCCAATTATCTTCTGTTGATTAAAGTCATAACAAAATTGGATCATATAAAAATGTATATCAGGCAAATGTAAACAAAGAGCAAAAATGAATTATAATTTTATTGGCAAAATATACAAAACTTAAGCCAGAGAGCAACAAAGGGGCCTATGAGACTAAAAATACTATTTGGTATTAGACGAACCCAAAGCCTGCATGACAAGAAAGGATCAGTTCATTGTTAAGTGCCATAATTAATGCCTAAAATATACGTATAGTGTGTTAGTAAGTTCTTGTCCACTGTGACAAAACACCTGAGATAATCAACTTATAAGTAAGGAAAGATTTATTTTGTCTTACAGTTTCAGAGGTTTCAGTCCATGATAGCTTGGTTTTGTCACTTTGGTTCTGTGGTGGCATAGTACATCATGGTGGGAGCATGTGACAGAAGAGGTCTTCTCATCTCAAGGCAGCCAGGAAGCAGAGAGAGAGAGAGAAGAGGCTGGGGCCCTAATATTCCCTTTCAAGGGTACACCCCCATGACCTAACTTTCTCCCACTAGGCTCCACCTCCCAAAGGTTATACCATCTCCCAGCACCAGTAGAGGCTAGCAATGAAGGCTTTACCATATGGGCCTGTGGGGAAAATTTAGGATCTGAACCATAACATAAAGCAAACACTCCTAAAAATGCAAGAAGAAATTCACAGAGGCATGCCTTTCTCAAAGTAAGTAAAGATTAAGCAGTGATTTAGAAAGAAATATTAATAAAATAAATAAGATGTACTTAAAGGGAACATTTTGAACCATGTATCCTACAAATGGGAGTATGCCCTTTTCCAAGGGACATGGAACTTTTAAAAAAGTATTATATATTAAGCCACAAGTAAAATCTCAAGTTTCAAAACAGAGAAATAAAACAAATACAGGAGGGGGAATAAAAGGCAATAACTTTCCCTATTTACCACCAAGACGCATTTAGAAAATACAGTGGAAAAAGATCCTAATCACTAAAACTGTCGCAAATATAAACAGCCTGGGAATAAAATTCTTAATAAAAGTACGGGTGAAGAGAAACCATAAAAAGTTTTCTAGAGAGGGGGCTGGGGTTGTGGCTCAGCGATACAGCGCTCGCCTTGCATGTGCAAGGCCCTGGGTTCTATCCTCAGCACCACATAAAAATAAATAAATAAAATAAAGGTATTGCATCCAACTAAAACTAAAAAAATAAATATTATTTTTTAAAAAGTTATTTAAAGAGCTTTGGATGAGATGTAAATACATGTAGAAACAAATACTGCTTCAGGAATGTTAAAACCTCATAGCCAGAAGGCAAAGGTTTACCTCTCAAATCTATCAACTCCATGCAACTTCAAATAAAATCAGAAAAGAACTTAGAAGGAACCAGAGAGGTTTGGGAAGAATATGTGCAAAAAAAAAAAAAAAACCCAAGAAAATTGTGAAATGAAAAGGTGATTTGAAAGTTACAAATGAGATTGAAGAACAACTAAGGAAAATGTAATCGTTATTTAGGAAAACCTAATAGATATTCCTAAGTGGAAGTTGCTGCAGAATCAATGAAGGTGTATAGGAAAAGGATCCAAACTTCAAGAAACACATGACAGGGACAGTGGTTCAGTAGGTTGTTCCAAGTTTACATGCAGGGATCTTGCTAGTTCAATCTGTTGCAAATTCTCAAGCCCCACACTAGACCCACTGAGGAAGAAATTCTAGGAGGATCCAAAGTTCTGTCTTAATGTTCCCTCCAGAAAACTGTGGTGCACATTGAAGTTTAAGAACTACTCATCAGTACATAGTCTACTCATTCTGAGCACACAAAAGAGAGAAGGGGTGGGGACAGAGAGCCAGAGGTTAATTGTAATTATTAAATGCAATGGAAATTAAGAGAATGAAGATAGCTTTAACTATGAAATCGAAAGGATGAAAGAATAAGGAGGTCTCCTATTTGAGCAGATGGAAAGTTATTTAATGTGTGTCTCAGGTGTGGGTCGTATCCTGTTACCACATGGCTGGGTAACTTAGGACTAGTCGCTTCATGCTTCATCTGACTTGAGGCTTGGATCCCTCAGATTCCAAGGCTTTGGGAGGCTGGGTGTAACAAGAGGACATGAGAAGTCCCTTTGAATCCTAGAATACTTCTGACTCTGGAATAATAAAGTCTATAAAATTCAACTGGAGATGTGCAAAATATTCAGCTTCATTTTTCCTATTAGTTAACTTAGCTTCTTCACCCAATGATCCATTTCTCCTGCTGGGAGCCAGCAGAGTTTCATCAATTCTCAGAAAACTCATTTCAGTATAAATCACTCAATTGCAGATTTCACATCCTCTGCCTTCCTTGGTGGCACTGAAAGTTTGAAGACCGCACACAGAAGCACGGGGTGGGGTTGGGGGCGGGGGGCATCTGATTCAAATCCTTCATCTGTCCTAAGCATGGCAGCCACTGGATGCCCTATGGTATCTGGTCCTCACATGTGGTCATCCCGCCATGTGGGTATGTGAAGAAGTTTCTGTGACCTCATTCAGGCTCCAGCTGCACCAGCCATGTGGCATTTCATCACGGCTTCTTCTCACCACGAGACCTCTACAGACCCACAACCTCTTACTCGGCTAACTTCAGTGCACTCTGTTCCACTGAGAGATCACAGAAATCCAAGAAGTTGACATGCTCTCTGCGTCTCACATCTCACCCAAGCGTCTGTCTCTGCCCTGCCACGGGGGTTGGTGTTGCCTAAGAGATTATTATTTGTTTGATGCTGTTCAGTTTCTGGTCCCAGCAAATGTTCACAGGGTTTTTGAGCACAGATAAATTCTTTCTTATTCAAAGCCTCTTCTAAAAATTATAGAAAAAGAAGAGATTTATTGAATTAGAAGAAAATGCTGAGAAAATCACCTAGAATATAGCATTAACGTCATTGGTGGGGGTTTTTTTGTGATAGTAATAAAAATATTTTGTTGAAAGCCTTTAAGACCATGTATAGAATTTAAAACATGGCAGATAAATTGGCAGAAGCATCTAAAGATTATATATCTATAATATGATGATATATATATATACATATACATATACACACACATACATATATACATACATAATACTATATAACACATTTTGAGATAGGCTATCCAGAGCCCTGATTGCTTTCCTCAATGCTATACATTCATCCGCACTGTAATCTAAAAACATCATGATCAGAAAGTTCTCAATCACCTGATATTTAGTTGGAAAGAGCAAGTGTGCCTACTTGGTGGTTTTAAGGATTTAGCTTTTTGAGGTTTGGCTCCAGTATAAGTGTGTTATACAATAGATGTAAGTGTGTAAAGATGGCCTGCTCATTTTTAGAGTTCAGTTTACAAAAGAATGTTTACAATATTCTTTGAAGGACTGGAGTTTCGACTCTATGTAACCACCAGAAGAGAGCCGGCATGGGCATTAATGTCATCTGAAAATAAGAAGAAAAGTTACAGTGAAAGGAAGTTCTAACATCTATTGAATAAGAGCTTTTATGAACTAAATAGAAGAGCCGAGAAATAACTATTAAGGAAACATACTTTGTTGGTCAATGAATGGTAAATTCTTGTATAAATAAAAAATAAAATGAATATGTGTAAATATAAATAAATCTTCCATGGATACTATGTGAGAATGTGTATCCTGCATTTGTTGGATGCAGTATTTCATGTATGTCCTTACGTCAGGATGCAGCAAGAGTTCTTCCAATATTCTATGTCCTTATTAACTACTGACCTGCTGTAGGAAGTGAAGCCCGGTGTTTATTCTCCACTGTGATAACATGTTTGTCTATTTCTCCTTATGTTCTTACCAATTTTTATTTTGTCTAATTTTGATTCTCTTATTAGATTACTGGATTTCGATATAATCTATAGAAATCCAGAATTCTATATTTCTGGGGATTTGGCACATTTATCATTCTGAATTGTCCCTCCGTATCTGTCAATACTTTTTATCTAAAAGATCTGATATCAATGCAGTCACACCTGCTTTCTTTTTCTAACTGTTTTGCATGGTGTATCTTTTTTGTATTTGTCTCCTTTAAGCCTTTCTATATCCTTTTTCATTGGTTGTGATTCCGTTAGATATGGTCAGGCTTTTATCTAGTATGATAATCTTTGATTTTTTTTCAACTGGAACATTTATTTCATTTACATCTAGTGGTTACTGATCAGTTTGAACTTAAAACCACCATTTCCCTATGTGTGTTTTGGTTACCTTGACCTGTTTATTCCATTATCATCCTTGACTGATCTTGGAGGTGAGTTACAGATCTATGGATTGTACCATGTGTTTGTAACTGTTCAACGTCTAATCCTCACTGGTAGGTTGAATCTCTTCCTCAACAAGACATTGAATGCTTTAATTGTTGTCAAGTTTTCAATTATTTTTTTAAAAAATTTACCAAGACAATATTAATATTTATTTATAGAGTCGATATCCATATGAATGTACCTACATATTTTAAGCCTTTGTCTGTAAGAAGCTTCCAGGGTCACATTCGAACATCTACAGACCAAAGCTCTATGTGTGCTTGGGGTGCACGGGGTGAGGAAATGTAGCTTTAAAACCTTAACAGTGTTTCACAATCTCTTTGGTTTGCAGCCCAGTCACTGTAGGCATTTCCTGAACAAAAAATTCAAAAGCCTGCAGTCTGGCACATGGTGTGACAACAGGCCACCAAAGCAGTCATCAGAATGACTCAGAAAAATCAAGCCTGTAGGATGCCTTTGTCTGGGATGGCTTGGTTCGGTTTTAACACAACTACTCTCTACCACTTCATCTATCCTCATTAAAATTCTAAATTAAAATTGATTTTCTCTGAGGAGTCTGTGGCATTCCTTTGAAATGACCAGAAACAGCCTGTCTATGGCAAGTCCGAGGACAAGAATCACGTAAGTGAAATAAGCCAGTCAGCAAAACTATCAGTGAAATGCGGCATTCTGCAGGGACCCTGCTTCCGCAGTGAAGGCTGCTAACAGAGAAGGGGTTGAACGGCGGAAAGTGGTCCATCTCCCCATCTCCGAGGACAAGGCAGCATTGGGCAAATCATGTGAGTCAATGCCTCTCAGCAGTGAATCCTTCCAGAACTCCAGGACTCAGAACCCAAGAAGAAAGAACTTCCATATCCTCAAGTTCTGCATCTGCCCATTCAATCAGCCACAGACTGTGCACCAAGTAATTAGGCCTGTGAAGTTTATGTCTGTATTAAACATGGGCAGGCAATTTTTTTTGTTACTATGTCTTAGACAATACAGTGTAACAACTGTTTACATAGCATTTACACTGCATTAGGTAAGTGTGTAAAGATGTCCATTCATTTTTAGAGTTCAGTGCATTAGGTATCATAAGTCATCTAGAGATGAGTTCAAGTTTGTGGGAAGATTGCATAGGTTCTACACCAATACTACACCACTTTGCACAAAGTGGATTTGGGTATGCCCATGGAGTCCTGGAATCAATCCCCTGCAGATAGGGAGGAATGAATATGGTATAATTGGGATCTGCCGTTTCCCTAGGCACCAGGGAGCTCCACAAGGTTTTCTGGGCTCCTCATGTTTTAATAAATGCAGATCAAATCTCTTCCCAACATCCACCCTGACTTCACATGGGTTCTCTTCCCACTTGCCTTGTTTCAACTTAAAACAAAAGTGTGGGTGGAGGGGACATGAAGAATCTAAGTAAGTGCTTAGGTCTTCATGTCTTTATGTAGATATTTTGTTCATCATCATGTTTTCTCTGCAGAGAGAATCACTCAGCCATTCCCAGACCTGCTGGCCATTGCAAAGACAGGAACATGGTACATCTTTGCGAATTTTCTATTCTTGTTTCAGTAGAGGCCTTATGACCATGTGCATTTGTCTGTGAGTTGGGTCCACCAAGTCCTATTGCCTAGTGCTAAAAGCTAATTCCTGCAGTAACACATAGATCTTACACACAGAGCCCATGGACTAAGAAAAGTAATGAATGTAAAAGTCTAAGTGGTGCTGATCCCTTTCATTCCCGAACTGCACGAGGATGGGGCAGAACTCAGCTCTGATGCACAAGTGACAACATCAATGCAAAGGTCAAACAGGCAATGTTTATCCACCAGACAGTAGACAGTTCTATGCACAGCCCTGGGCCATTGTAGAACTGGACCAGGTATCTCCAAGAGTAGGGGTTTCTTTCTTCTCTGATTTTCTTAAGTGCTTGCTTTTTAGGGTTGCCAGAGTTAGCATATAAAAATAAAGGATACTTCAGTGTTGTGTGGGATGTTCTTTTTTTTAAAACTGTATTTAGTATGTTTTAAAATATCTTTATTATTTATTTTTATGTGGTGCAGAGGATCGAACTCAGTGCCTCACACATGCAAGGCAAGCACTCTGCCACTGAGCTACAGCCCCAGTCCCGGATGATCTAATACTACAAAAATCATTCATTGTTCATTAGAGGTTTAAATGTCACTGGGCACACTGTGCATTGTCTGATCAACCCCAGCATGGTGTCTTGTGGTCTCTTTTTCACTGCTTTCAATTGCTCACTGCTTGTTCTACGGCACGTGTTTTTGTTTTCCAAGTCTGAAAACTCTTGGGGATTATGCCTGGTCTCTGCTAGCACCTGTTTCAGAGCTAAACTTGTGTGATTGAATTCACACAGATTTAATTTCCTCTGACATGGACTACTCAACATCGCTCTAGACAACAGGCTTAGAGTTGGCGAGATATCAGAGAAGCCAGGCTCTAGGGATCCAAAGGTCCATAAGCGTGGCTCCGTCGCACAGGTCTGACTCCAGAGATGATGCTGCCAGCAATGTGAGTTCTTTTAAATAAAAATTGAGAGTTCTAAAGAATTGATGTCATCATGCTATTGCAGCACACGTATGCCCATGTTTAGAGTTGCACAATTCACAATTGCCAAACCATGGGATTCGATTCCATGTCTGTAAGTGGATCAACAAATAAAGAAAATGTGGTCTATATCTTTACCCATAAAGAAGAATGATATCATAGCATTTGCAGAAAGATGGATGGAATTTGAGAGCATTATACGAAGCAAAATAAGCCAAACTCTGAAAGTCAAGGATCTTTTGTTTTATCATATATGGAAGCTAGAAAGGAAAAGGGGAAAGGAAGGTATGTGTGGTGGAGGCGATCTCGTGAAAATAGAAGGAAGACCAGTAAGTAGAGGAAAGGGAATGGGGGAGGAAGGAGAGGAAGGAAAAAGGAAATGATATTGACCAAGTTGTATTGCTACATTATGTGCATGCATGAAGATAGAACAATGAACCCCACTATTATATATAATCAGTTTTTCAGTAATTGAACTGAATACTTTTACGTTTAAATTTAAACTATCTTTAAATTGAAAACTTAAACCCCTTAGCCTCACTTCGCCACATTTCAAGTACTCAGTAGCCACAGCATAGCCCTAGGTAGGCTCCGGAGCTTCTAACATTCTCTTAACTCAATAGAACAAGACAAAGCAAACCCGCGACCGATCATACCTCCCCAGGGTCTGGAATCAAGAGAGGGTTTTAATTCTCTGCAGGGACTAATGATTTTACAACACAAACTCCTCTACATCATTTCTTTTTTCTGTGACAAAAATCAGACGATGTGGTTTTACTTGAAAGCTACCCACTGACCTAACATCAGCCCTGTATTATGAATTTCTCTGATTTTTTTTTTTTTAGGTTGCTTCATGGTTGATATTTTAGCCAGAGAAACCTATTCCAGAGTCATCCCACAGACAGTATTACATCCTCAGCCCTCGGAAACCATCTGAACCAGTCTGAAAATGCCAGAACCTCCCCCGCAGTCCAAACAGTTTGTGGACAATGTCTAAATAGTCTGGTGTACTAACCACAACTGAGGAATTTATTAGAGCGTTAAAGTACTGTAGCAAAAATGTTGTCATTCAAAGGCTTGGGGGAGGAGTGGAATATTCGTAAAACCAGACACTGGGGCTTTGGCAGGAGGACAGGCAAAGTGTCAGGATCCCCCGGGATCAAAAGGTGATTGAGAGGCATCTAATTGAGGAGTGCTGCTGTGATATCAGTGGTTTCCTTTCCAGTAGTGGAATTTGGAGAAACCCTTTGAACAACACTCCAGCCAGCTCTAGGCGCCCCCCCCCCCACCCCCATGCAGGAAGGGGCCAGGGTTGATTCTTGGAAGTTACAAACAATGGGGGTTGGGCCCTTGTCTGCTTTTCTGTGGGCCTAGACTCATCGTTTTTAATTGCTTTTTATCCAAAACAGTACATTCTAACCAGTAGCTGGATCTCCTAGTGCAGTTCCATTTGCACCTAAGGCTGATGCAGACGTTCAGATAATTAATGAAGAAGAAAACCAAACAAACGGTAGGTTTTTAAAAGTGCCCATATGGAAAGACACATTTGCAAAGATGTTATGAACATGTCAATATATTACTCATTCAAATCATCATCTGTATTATTTATGTCCTGCTCATTTCACTTGATGTCTTCCACAAATATGTCTCTTTAAGTACTTCCTCGTGCTCGAGAAATTTCCCAAAGTGTTCATGTTTTCGTTCTTTATTTTCTGATGCATAGAGGAATTGAATCAGGAGAATTGAAGCAAAGAGCAGAGACAAATTGACTGTGACCTATCGTCTAGGTATAATAACATGTTTTGGTCATGTTATTCTCCTTCACACCTAGAAAATATTCCAGTCTTGATGAAAGGAAAAAAAAATATCTGGTCATCTAATCAACGTTTATTGAGTACTTAATATGTGTGGGATACCAGGAGTACAAAAAGAGGGGAGATGGTGTCTAATTATAGAAATTCTAGCTGTACCATACTACTTGTGTGACGTTTCTAAGATAAGAATAATAGGAAGAAAATGATAAGGCAGAAAATATGTAGATTACTAATAAATGATGTCTCTATTAACATTATTATTGAAGTTGAGTTATCCTGATCCCAATATCAAGTGGACTCCGTTTTGCCAATTAGAGTTGCCAAAAAACATGTTTCTAAACCTAGACCATAGATCACAGTCATTTAGGTTTATGAAGAATGGTTCATTGGCTGGCTCACATTCTTGTCCTTTTTGAGGTTCAATGACCTGGATTTCTTACCATAAATCCAAAGCTACTTTTATAAAAGAAAGATAACCTTATACCTAAGGGAAGAAGAGATTATGATCCAGGATAATCTTTTTTTTTTCTTTTATAAAAATGGCCACTTTTATATGACCTGTGTAGAAATCCAGCTAAAGAATCCTAACATCAGAGAAACTTGATGGAAATAGACATGACTTAAATTACGACACTGCCTTCAAGTTGTACAGGGGGTTGAGATGAGGGCAGGCTAAGATCACTTCAGGATTTGGGTTTTGTATTTTTTTTTCCCTTCAACCAGAGTCCCCAGATTGCTGTGAAATTCAAATATGCTTGTTTTTATTTGAAGGGGTTTTGCTACACTGAGACATTTTATCTTAGGTTTTAACTATTATCTACTTTCCCTTCACACTACAAAAGCAGTACGCACTAACTGCAGCTGTGCCAAGCTTTACAGAGATGCACAATAAAAAAAAACACTAATTATCATCTTCCAAATGCTCATTCCCTCCCCTTCCAACATTGCCTCCAGCCATCTTACCAAATTGCCTTATGAATTCTAAGACTTTTTTTTAATGTTCCAATATACATGATTGCTTATCAGATAATAAAAAATCTGCAAATAATGACAATTCACCTTTTCTACCTTTTATTTTCTAAATGTCCTCTGTAATCATAGTTTTCTCAACTTAATCCATTAAGTAGGAATTCTGAGACCTCCTTCAGCAAATGCTCATTCTTGATTCATTAGAATTTATGTATGCTAATTATATATGCTAATTATATATTATGCTAGCTTTAGGTGATCAGCCACTACCAATTTTAAGAACTTTTTGCCACTATTCTTCTTTGAGTTTTTACCCAGATCGAGACTTTGCAAGAGTTGGAGACATAATTGACTTTATAAAACCAAATTTTGGTTTTATTTTCAATTTCCAATACATTTTTTCTAAACCTCCTCTGCCTACAATCTCTAAATAAATATTAATCTTTTTTTCTACATATGTTTGCCTAATTCTGTATCTTTCATATGAATAGATTAATATCTCTTTTGTGACTGGATCTTTCACTTTGCATAATTTTTTTAAGGTTCATCCACATTATCAGTTCTTGGTTACTTTGTTGTTGTTGATACTGGGAATTGAACTCAGGGGCACTCAACCACGGAGCCACATCCCCAGCCCTATTTTGTATTTTATTTACAGACAGCGTCTCGCTGAGTTGCTAAGCACCTCACCATTGCTGATGCTGGCTTTGAACTCATGATCCTCCTGTCTCAACCTCCTGAGCCACTGGGATTACAGGCATGCACCACTGCACTCAGCTCAGTTCTTGGTTACTTTTTAAGGTTGAATATTGAATATTGTTCTTTTCTAGAAACATAAAACATTTGCTTTGGGGGAGCAAATTTTTACCACTTGCACATCCGAGCACTAGTTCAATTATCCTTCATCAGTTAATGAGCATTTAGATTGTTTCCATCTTTGTGACTATTAGGAATAATTCTATGTAAACAATATGTACACGTTTTTATGTGGATCCATGTTGTCAATTTCCTTGGAGAGATATAAGGAATAGATTGCAGAGTCAGATGTTTGACCATTTGAGAAATAGCCAGACTGTTTTCCACAGTGGTTGCACCATATTTCATTTCCACAGCAATGCACAAAGGTTCAGAGATTTCTCCATAGCCTCACCAATATTTGTTACTATCTGTCCATTTGATTATAGCCATCCTAGCGGGTTTGAAAAGTAGTTCACTATAGTTTTGACTTGCATTCCCTATGAATAATGATGTTGAGCACTTTTTCATGTGCTTGTTGGTCATCGTATATCTTCTTTGGAGAAATGTATATTTAGCTCCTTTTCTCATTTAAAAATTTTGATTATTTGTCTTTTTTTTTTCAAAGACGTTTCCATATTGACTCCACAAATTTGCAGTCCCACCAGTGATGTATGAAGTACCTTTTCCCCCACATCCTCGCCAACACTTATTGTTGTTTGTCTTCTTAATGGCTGCCAATCTGACAGGAGTGAGATGAAATCTTAGAGTAGTTTTGATTTGCATGACTTTAATTGCTAGAGATGTTGAACATATTTTCATATATTTGTTGATTGATTGTATATCACCTTCTGAGAATTGTCTGTTCAGTTCGTTGTCCCATTTATTGATTTATTTGTTTTTGTTTTTTGTTTTTTGCTGTTTAGCTTTTTGAGTGCTTTATATACCCTAGAGATTAGTGCTCTATCTGATGTGGCAAGTGGTAAAAATTTGCTCCCAAGCTGTAGGCTCTCTATTCACCTCACTGATGGTTTCTTTTTTTGAGAAGAAGCTTTTCGGTTTGAATCCATTCCATTTATGAATTCTTTCTGTCTGGGTGGACTTTCTGTTCCATCCCAGGATTCCACACATGGGGTTGTTTATAAAGAGCAGGGGTTTGTTCAGTTCTTAGTTCTAGAGGCTGGGAAGTCTGAGAGCATGGCACCGGCATCTGGTAAGGGCTTCTTGCTGCATCATAACATGATGGAGGCAGGCCAGCTCAGGTCTCTCTTCCTGTAGAAGTTCTTTATATATTCTAGATACAAATCCCTTATTAGATATATGACTTGCACATATTTTCTCTTTTCGTGTAGATTGTCTGTTTCTTTCTTGAAAATGTCCTTAGATGAACAAAAGTTTTTAAAAATTCTGACAAAATTCATCTATATCTTCTTTTGTTGCTCCTGCTTTTGATAGATCTGGGAATCCATTGCCTGAATCATGAAGATTTGCCCGTAGGCTTTCTTCTAAGTGGTTTATCATTTTATCTGCTGTATTTAGATGATTGATCCATCTTGAGTTTTGCATATGATGTGAGGTGAGGATCCAAATTCATTCTTTTGTTTGTGCCTATTCAGTTGTCCCAGCACTATTTGTTGAGAAGACTATTCTTTCCCGATTAAAAGGTCTTAGCATCCTTGATAACTATTAATTGGTCATGGATATGAGTTTATTTCTGCACTGTTGGGTCATTTGTTGTCACTATCAATTATTGCACACAAGTTACTTTTCCCTGTTACTTTTTTACAACCAGCAGCACATCAGGTTTGTTTATGCCAGCATCAACAACAACAAAAAAATACTGAATAACATATCATGCTACAATGGTATATGCAGTCCCATGAACAGACGTCACTATGCACTGCAAGACTGACAGTCCTGGGTTCCGACTTTCAAAACTCGACATTTTGGAATACCTGAAGATTTTCTTTGAAACCAAGTACATGCCCCCAAATTTATAGGTGTTTTGAAGGATAAGAAAACCATGTATCATTCTCCATTTGTACAAAATAAAGCTCTACACGATCAAGCCAGGTAATAGTATTTACTTTTACATCTCTACCATCAAGTTCTAAAAAAATTATAAGAATATATAACTATGTGAATCTCTCTGCATATTTCTTTTTTCACAAAACACAATTTTTATTTTTTAAGACCCAGTTACATGTACAGCTCTAATTTATGCATTTCACTGCTCACTCATATTCCTTAATGACAATCAACTATCACGTTTTTAACTCTTGGTCAACAGACATTTGGGTTATTACCATTTTGTTTGTGGATTCCGCTAACACATTCTTGTTTGTGTCTCCCGAGGCACATGCATAAGGAAGAGTCTCTATAAATAGCTATGAGTGAAATATTAAGTTAATTGCACTTATGGTCAGAGAATGTGGATTTTATTACCCTGATTCTTTGAAAGTTTTTCAGAATTGCTTTAGTACATGATCAATTTCTGAAAATAAACCATGT
This sequence comes from Ictidomys tridecemlineatus, assembly GCF_052094955.1. Classification (NCBI taxonomy): domain Eukaryota; kingdom Metazoa; phylum Chordata; class Mammalia; order Rodentia; family Sciuridae; genus Ictidomys; species Ictidomys tridecemlineatus. Next base: position 56,168,454 of record NC_135479.1, read on the forward strand.
GTGCTTGAGAGGAATGTACATTCTCTGGTTGTTGGATGCTGAGGTCTATTTATGTCCATTAGTTTAAACTCATAATTTGTGTTGTTCAAATCTAAATATCATTATCAATTTTTGTCTATTTTATGTATCCATCCCTGAAAGAGAGATGTGGCCATTTCTGACTAGTTTTCCTCTGAATCTTGCTATGTTCTCATGTTTTGGTTATTGTTTCTTTCATATAGAATAGAGTTCAATTATTTTTCTTACTCTAACTTCTCAATTTCTGTGTTTCAAAAGGTGTATTTGTTTAATTTTTAATGCATTTTGTGATTATCAATGTACTTGAACTAGTTTCTACCAGTTTTCTTTCTTCTTTTTGTCCCATATTTTTGGACTAAAGTTTTATTTGTTTTTATTTCGGTATTTTATTAAAATTGTTCTTTGTTTTAATTTTATTAGAATCATATGAGATACTCATATGTAAAGAGTATACAACATAAAACAAAATGTACTTCTTATAATCTCAAAATAAACACTTGTAAAATGACATAAAAAAAGAAAAGAAGACCCTAGAAACCTCAGTCATCTCCCCTATAAATCATTAATTTCTCCCTCCTCCTTGAATAATATTCTGAGTCTGACATATTGATTATTTTTGCAGAATCACACAATATTAATTCTTTTGTGTCTGGCTTCTTCCATTCAAAGTATGCTTGTAAATTCATACTGTTATAGTTTGTTCATTTTCTTTATTGTATAGCATTTCTCCAAAGAAGACACCACAATTTGTCCATCCATTCTACTTTTTTTTCCCCCAGTGCTGGGATGGAACCCAGGGCCTCATGTAATATGAGGCAAGTGCTGTACCACTGAGCCCCCATTCTGCTCTTGGGGGACCCTTGATGGTGAATTTAAGGCTTTATTATAAATAGTGCCACTGTAAATATTCTTGAGCATATGTGTGCATTTCTGTTAGGAATATACCTTGGGGAAAATGGCTGAGTCACTGAAATTCACATACATTCAACTTGAGTAAGTCATTTTCAAAAGTGGTGATACCAAATTATCCTTTACCATTAGTGTATGAAAGATCCCATTGTTCCACATTCTTGATAACCCCTCAAAGATGGTTTCTACTCATAATATTGTTTTGATGAAGTGTTTACTTGTGCCTGTGCAAAGAGGCATACCTCAAAAGCATGTAGTTAAATTTATCATACTTCCAAAGTTGAAACTGCTCTTATTTCTTTAATCATGACCTTTTAATGTCTGGTTTATTTTTCTCCTTCTAGAATGTTAATTATTTAGATATTTCACATGTTCTACCTATCTTCTAAACTTCTTCTGTTTTCATTTGTGGTTTCAAATTTAAAAAAAAAAATAACTGATTTTAAAGAGTATCAAAAAGGCCATCCATTCAAACTCTCTGCAGTAAGAATTCTGTTTTATTGAATTCTAAATTTATAAATATATTGTTTTTAGAGCCAGGTGTTGGATTCAGTGCTTTCCCTTTTCATTTTCTTGTGGAATCTCACTACAATGTTATTCTAGTGCATAACATGGGCCATCATGCCCTTAGTAATGGACATGGTGATTGATTTTCTACTCAACTGAAAATGACTACCACTGAGTTGTCACAGAAAAGAACAGCCACTTTGTTACAGCTTGGATGAGGTGTCCCCCAGACAGAGTAAGGATTTTCAGGGGCAAAGTGATTAGATGATGAGGCTTGTAACATAATCAGTGGGTTAATCCATGGGTGGATTAATGGGTAGAAACTGTAGGCAGGTAGGGTGTGACGAGGTTCACTGGGGGTATGACTTTGAGGTTTATATTTTGTCCTTGGTGAGTGGAGTACTCTCTCTTCTTCCTGTCTGCTGTTCTGAGCTAGCTCCTCTGCCATGCTCGGTTGCCATGACGTTCTGTCTCACTGCAGGGCAAGGGCTGGAGTTAGCTCACCAGGAACTGAGTCTCGGAAACCATGAACCGTTCCTCTTCTACATTGCTCTTATCAGGTCTTTTGGACACAGGGATTTAAAGCTGTCTGAAACAAACTTGAACAACCTTTGACCTATTGGTCCTAACTCCACACTGCAGCTGATACGACCAAGATGTATTTAGACCCCCAATGGGAAATAGCATAAATTCCATGATCTGTAATAATGGTCTATTATTAAAATAGAGAACTAAGCCATGGTCTCCTTGTCTCCGGAGACTGAATAATGTTCATTAAAACCCTTTGCAGTTGCCCAAAGAGGTTGGAGGAAGGAGGCTAGGAGATGGAACTGAAAGACTGTAGAGAAAGTAAGAAGCCAAAGCTAAGAGTAAAATCAAGTTAAAAGGGAGGAGAAACTGAGTAAGCAGAGAAGCCACTACTCATTAGCCCAGGTAGATACCAAGAATAACCTCATTTTAATGCATCTTGTTGGGTTTTTATTCATTGAATCCAAATGCACCTCAATAAAATATTTTCTCCTCCAACTGGGCAGCTATCCCAAGGTCATTGCCATACAGCTTGCTCAGTTCTAGACTTCTGGTTTTGAATGGGTGAGGTTTCTAGAGAACTTCTCATATGTCTTCATGTATGCAAACGAGGGGGAAAAGGAAAAGTTTTCTGATTTTTTTTTCCAGTGACCGACCGTGTACCCTTCCCTTCAACTCATTCTAAACCCTGGCTTCCCTATAGATGCTGCTTTTAATGGGCAGATATCATGGTGGTCATAATATCCCTCGCACCTGGCATCTATGCCCTGGTGTAATCCCTTCCCTTTCAGTATAGGCAATACCTATGACTTGCTTCTTGACCTCTATGGCAAAAATAATGAGGTCACTCTCATGATTAGGTTTATTACATAGCAAAGGTAAGGGGCTGTCAAGCCCATAATTACATAACTTGATATAACTTTCTTCTGAGCAGATTGAAACCAGTCTCTTGGAGGCATAATGAAGCAGTTGTCAAGTTGGAGAAGTCTAATTGGCATGAAATTGTGGGTGAGCTCCAGGAACTGCAACCAGCTTCTAAAAGACCTCAAGCAAAACGCAGGGCCCTCAGTCATGGGTCTAAATCATAAATTCAGTGTAGCCCACAAGAAATTAATTCTGCCAATATCCTGAATAAGCCTGGAAGCAGATTCTTCCCTAGTTGAACCAATGAAAGAAAATGTAACCTGACCAGTTCTTTGATTATAGCCTTGGGATTTTGAACCAAGTTCCCAGCTATAGTTTATCTAGTTTCCTAACTCTTGAAATAAATGTGTGCCATTTTAGCCACTAATCAATGGCACTTTGGTACCCAGCAATGGAAAAACCAATGCACTGTGAAGGGTGATAAGAAAGTGCTAAGCCAGGAAGTTAGATTTGCCTTTACCCCACACCTTCCCGTACAATATGGCACACGCGGAACCATGCCACCTGCTGTCTCTCACCTGCACAAATACATTGATTTATGATGTACCCCTCCATAGGCATTTGTAGAACTCAAGAGAGCCACCAGGAAATTTCATCAAGCTAAAATTAAGAGCATTTATTACCCAAGGTAAACTGACTGTGGAATTTATTGAATTTATACCTGTGCAGAACTTTTACTACTTTTAATGTTTATGTACACTCTCTCACTTGATATGCTTAATAAACCTGTGAGATGTGGAAGCAAAACTTTTCTTGTTGAAGACGAGAGATTAGATGCCTGGCCCAAGTTTACCAGCTAGTCAGTGGGAAAGACTAAGAGTAGATTTAAGTCTTCTAGAGCTAAGGCTAGATTTTTCTTTTATCTGAAAAACCACATCCTATAGAGAAGACATTACCCGAATCTACAAAATAATATTGAACCATGGCAATATATTCTTAGGATGTTTTAAAGGAGAAATGGTATCAGCACTCTCTCTATAACTGTGGTGGTAACCTGGTATATAGTTTCGGCTACAAGAAGAGGTGGATATAGTCTGTCTGAGGAAACCTCTCTGTCATCCCCCAAAGAATATTAACAAGAAGTCACATGCATGTGGCCCTAGGTCAAATGTTAAGATTCATCCTAACTAGTGTTCTCAAAGGAAAACTTCAAATACAGAAGTGATTTGTATTAAGAAGTTAGAGGTCAAGCTGTCTAACTCACAAGTTCAGGGTAGGTTTAGAACAGAGTAATGAAGTTTGTTTCTTTCTGAGGAAGAGACGTCTCACCTTTGACATTTTGAAATACAGTTTGTATAACTTAAGGACTTGGCACTCTGATATAAGAACGAACATGCCCAAGAAAAGTGTTTTGTTATTTGACAAGTAATTGCGTGAGGCCTTGAAGTTAGATGGGGTAAGGCCTCAAGGGCCTTCTTTTATTCACATTTATTTTGTGGACACTTGACATGGCCTTATACACTCCAAAGACTGTCTTGTCAATTGCTAAAAAGGAAGAGAGTATAAAAATCATGCTTAAATATATTGATTCGGTTTGGGAGAATTTCCATAACAACATACTGAGTCCTCTAATTCATAAACACAGCCTCTCTTTCAAGTTATTTAGGTTCCTTTTAACACCCCTTAAAAAACATTTTCTAGTTTTCCAGGTAGACATCTGGCGCATCTTCTATTAAATTTCTCTCTAGATATTTTACACTTGGGGACATTTTGTAAATGGTATTTTTTAATCCTTCCTTTTTACTTGGAACTCTTATAGATTTACAGAAAACTTTCAAAGATGACACAGAGCTTCCATATGCCTCGAACCCGCATTTCTTTATTGTTAACCTCTTATGTTACCATTGGTACACTGTCAACCACCCAGAAACCAACATAAATTCATTGCCATGAGCTAATCTCCAAATGGTGTGCAGATTTCCCTGACCCCAACCCCCCACTAATGCTTTCTATCTGTGTCAGGATATGTGGTGACATTTAGTCATTAAGTTTCCTCACATTCATCCTTCCTCTGAAAAAAAGGAAGTCTTCCCTTGCTTAATTGTTCCATGACCTTGACAGTTTTGGAGAGTATTGGTCCATTATTATACAGAATTTTCTCCTGGGCAGATTGGGATTATGGACTTTGTAGAAGGGCATCTGGGAGGTAAAGTGTCCTTCTTCTCCTAACACATCACAGGTGGTCCTAACCCATCACAGGTGCTGGTGCACAGGATGCACTCCATGGTGTTAATGCTGATTGCTGGCCGAGGGTAGTGAAGTCAGGCTTATCACCCTTTCAGATGCTGCTTTTGGAAAGCATGTCACCTCTTGGAGAGGCAGTTTCCACATAAATTATTCCTGATTCTTCTGGAAGGAAGATTTGTCTCATTCTATTTATGGACTCATCTATTGACTTATGTGTTTTACTTAGATCAGTATAGACTCAGTGGATTTTTATATGATTTTGAGGTTAGAATACAATGCTACAATTATTTATTTGGTTGCTTCAATGGTCCCAGCTTCGGTCATCAGGAGCTCTTTCACAAGTCCCTTTCATGTACCCTCATCATTTTGTTGTTTGAGCATTTTTCTTGCTCTCTGGCTCAAAAGACGCCTCCAGGCTTGTTTTCGTACATTTTCTGTACCAACCCTAGAATCAGCTGTTTCCCTCCAAAGGGCCCTGGTATCTTTTTTGGAGAACTGAGCACCTGGTAATGCATATGGGTTCTCAGGTATTACTGCTTCTAGACTCTCAGGGGACACAACTAGGAAATACCTATATTTGAACCCACCTGTGCATATACAGGTATCTACAAGAATTTCTATATGTACACATTTTTATCTATGTCAAGCTAAATCTGACTTCATATCAACGTCTCCAACTCTCTTTCAGTGTAAATGGCTTTATTTTATCTTTTTTTCCCCTTGTTTCCATAACTTTCTTTCCAAACAAGAAAAGTGACTCCTGTCACCCACCATCTTTTTACTTATTTGTCCTACTGAATAGACATGAAATACAGTTTCAGAATTGTTAACGCGTCATCTCATGAGAAAAAAATATTACTAGCTAGAATCCACTGTGTATGTGGACTTGCTTTGTAATTTTAGTCCTCCAGTTCTTCGTCAAAATATTGTTTTCCCAAGTTACTTAGGTCAACTCCTTCTTTCTTCCGTGTTTTAGGGAGATTGTCATACATTTGTAATAAAGTTAGACTTTTTTGCCACGATGCCTGCATTCTATCCTCAGATCTCCTGACTCCCTCTTGCATTTTGCATACATTGACTTTCACCTTTTCTACTGTAAAGTTTTATAGGTTTTGAGAAAGGCAAAGTGTCATTTGTCTACTCCTCTATTACTAGGCATGTTGGTTTCGAAACTGGGAAATTTCCCTCTGCAACCTCTTTGTCACCAGCTACTACCCCTTCATCAGGCCCCCTGTCAACCACTGGAATGGGGTTTTCTGTTCCTATAACTTTGCCTTTTCCAGAATGTCATAAAAATGAAATCATGCAATGCATAGTCTTTTCATCTGGCTTGTTTCTCTTAGTGCACATCAGAGAGGTGGATGCCTGTTTGGAAAGATCAAGTTTTTAATGGATGAGTGACCGTACAGAGAAATTTATGTGACAGATAGAAAAAGACTTTTAAAATGTATCTTCTATTAGTAAACGTTTACGGTTTTCAAAGTGCTAATTCACATTCCTGTTTGTTAGCATTCTGTTTGTTGTTTCAATTTTTTTTTTTTTTTTTTTTTTTTTTTGGTGATGCTGGGGATTGAACCCAGGGTCTCACATGCGTCATTAGGCAAGTGTTCTACCACTGAGCCATTCCCCCAGCCCTTTTCATTTGTTATCAGAGTCTCATAACCATCCCATGAGTTGGAGAGAAACTTGAAACTTGTCCAATGAAGAATCTGAGGTTCAGAGAGCTCAGGTGACTTTTCTGAAGCCACATGATTAGTCAGTGCCTGCTGGCTCTTGAAGTTAGATTTTTAACTTTCAGGGTCAATTCATTGCATCTAATGCTTCCCCTCCAATGTGCCTTGTCCCTCCAAATCTTTCTCAGTGGGTCACTCCTGGGTGAAATTCCTTTCGAAGGCAATGCACGTGCACTTATGTCCATGAGTTCTACCATGTGAACCTCAGTGAAATGAGACCAGAGAAGAGAAGGAGAGAGGCAACACAGATATCTCAGGAAACAGCCTGCCATAGTGGCCCAGAGAATGCCCGCCAAGGACAGCCAAGCTGCTCCCTTGCGGGGTCTCACAGTGTGAGCCTATCAGTCTTGAGAATGACTCTTGAATTTAACAATGTAAATGTTTAATCCAACATGTGCCCCAAGTGTAGGCCACTCATGTCATCAGGGGTTCAAGAAAAGAAACAGAGATCTGTCCCAATCCCGGGAGAAACCGGCAATGCTGGTCTTTTTACAAACTCATTACTGAGGATTTCCTAGTATTTTATAGGATGTTTAAGAGAATTTTCTAAGACAATTTTTTTATATGGGATTTTGCTGACTTGATACTTGGCACCTCAGCTAAAATGCAACTCCGTCTTTTTTTCTTCCATAGAGAAAAAAATACTCTCTGCATAGGGGAAATTTCCTCTATTAGCTAAGTAGACTCAGAATAGTGCACAGACACTTACCCAGGGACTGGCCATAACAGAGTTTTCTCAGTTAAATCTATTTGTATAGATGTTGTTCCTTTTACACAAGGTATATGTTCCAAGACATTCAGTGGATGTCTAAAACATCAGAGAATCCCAAGCCCTGTACCTGTTGTTTTGGTCCAATACATAAATATGCATGATAAATATTAATTTACAAATGAGATAATGTAACAGGTTAATAATCATAAAGTAAGACAACCGTATACTAAAATACTGTAATAAAAGAAAGGTGAATGTGGTCTCTCTCCTTCTCTCTCTCAGAATACTGCAACAGTCCATCTGATAACAAAGAAAGCTACTGAGTAACGGGTAGGTAACATATACAGTATGGATACACTGAATAAAATGACCAGGATGGGATGCCATTTAAAATTTATGAATTGTTTCTTTCTGGAATTTTCCATTTAATATTTTTGGACTGTAGTTGATTTCAGGCAACCAACACTGTAGAAAATGAAACCCGAGAAATGTGGGCAGGGACTCCTGTAATATAGTACGCACAGTTTATTTTCATGTTTGAAAAGGTTGCCAAAGATGTGATTAAAACCAAAAAAAAAATCTTAGATTTTTTTTCATGTCATGGTAAAAAAGAGCAATGGACTTAGAAGTCAGGAGACCTGGGTGTCCATCTTGCCTTTGTAGGTAATTAGGAGGTGACCTTGTCATTCACACCACATGATTGTACCCCATCCATAAAATGAAGATAAACAAAAAATGGTCTGTTTTACCCCTGCTGGATTATGGGAGGATTAAATAAATTAATATACTTTGGGGAAAAAAATAGCCCGTGTTAAATACATATATACAGTACAGATCCTGGCTAGGGTGCTCTGGCTGGCCGAAAGTACAACAGAGAAAAAAACGCCTGAACTCTTGGGTAGATATATGAGTTATAGACAAATCACTACCACTTAGTAGCTCTGTTATTTTTGCTACTTCTCTCCCACTAGCTGAACAATTGCTGAAAAGTCAGACGAGAAGGAGGTCTCTTTGGGCATTGACGTGATCTGTTTTTCTGTAACATTCAGTCTGGCTTCTTGCCTGTTTTTTTTTTTTTTCTTGCTTCTAGAGGAATCTGGCCACATAGCTCAGTTCTTTTCTTTTCTTCCTGTCTTGATTATTTTTGTGTGTGGATTTTGCCCGCCATTCTACTCATTGGAGTCTCAGGATAACACCTGGCCCCATGTGCCCATTATCCCCTCTTGTCTTTCGGCTCCCAACCCATCCTCCTGCATCCTGTCCTTGCCAATAGGTGGTGCTAGAGAGAAATGGACTCCTGCTGTTCCAAGTCTGGGCTCCTCTGGCTGTAGCTGCCCACCTTTTGCCAGCATTTCCAGAACCTTCCCTGGCCTGAGTGGCCATCAGCAGCAGCTGTCCCTTTTCCTCTGAGATGTAAGCATCAGTTCCTCAGACGCTCACATCTCTTTTCTTTCATGGCATCAGCTTGGGGTAGCATCCACTTCCTATCTCAGCAATCAATTCCTGTATTAAATCCTACCTGTTGGAAATTCCTAGTGTATTTTCTATTTTTTCTGTTTCCTGTCTAATAAAAACCAGTTAAAAGTCCACCCTTACCCCCAAATCTTGAACATCTTATTCCTTTAGAAAATGCCTCCTTTGTTTTCCGTAATCATGGGAGGAAAAACCTTCTGTGGATATCATAACAGTTTAGAAAACAGCTAATGCCTACCATTTGGACCCCACTTTACCAATAGGGTGACATACTGACTTCTTTCTGAAAGCAGCAAATAAATGGAAAGTGGTTATTTTACTACTCTGAGATGGAGTAGTCAGTTTCATTTAATAACCAAACCTAGTTCTTCCACAAATAGAATTATACTATTAAGCAGTATATAAAAAAATGTGTGTCCTTATAAAATACCACAAATTCCCCCCAAATACGGCAGGATTAAAAAAAATAGACATTGGGCTGGGGAGTGGTAGCGCACTCACCTGGAATGCACTGGACGCTGGGTTCGATCCTCAGCATCACATAAAAATAAAATAAAGATGTTGCGTCCACGGAAAACTAAAAATAAATATTAAAAAATTCTATCTCTCTTTTTAAAAAAAGTAGACATAGATTAGTACATCATGCATGTTATATCTCTATATGTGTGTATGTAGATATGTATGCATACATATACACATTGTCTTAAAATTTTTGTATCCATCATTTCTTCCATTTTAAGAATTATATATATATTTGCTTTTTTAACATATATAAAACTAACAATTAAATAAAAGCAAATGGGGACCAATACTAACACCCAAATGAGTATTTATATTTCCAGCAACTCTTTTTCTCTGGAATGCTTGGGCATTAGGGCTCCAAATGGACATCATCTGCACATGAGGTTTAAAAAATAAACGCAAAGGAATTCATGACTTGCCTGGCTTACCTGGCTAGAAAATGGATCGACTGGCTTCACTTCCCATTACTGCATACATCATCCCTTTCCTCAGAGCACCCGCCAAGGTATAGCGCATCCTTGACAGAACACGGTTGCCCCTCCCAACCTGGAACAGGCTGTTCAGCCCCTGGTTCGTCAGTTAGGACTCTGTATAGAGTTTTGCTTTCCCTTCTTTGACTTACTCCTCCCCTGAAGAAGAAAGTTATTTTCAAAGCTCCATCTGTTTTGTGTTTAATGTGCAGAAAGGTTGCACATTTTCAGGGACCTTGTTCATAAGCAGTAGATTGTACAACAGTTTATTACACAAGTGGAGGTTTTTATGGCTGGCCTTTGTTGAGTTGCCAACTGGGAGAGAGAACACAACGTGCTTAGTGGTCCCTATCAGGAAAAATGAGAAAGCATTAAATACCAGTCAAATTGTCAAGCATCAAGAAGCTGGTAATCAAATCCAGAAATCCTTGAAGCACAGCTGGTGAGGAGGGTTTTTCTCATTAATAGTATTTTTATATCCATAATTGTTTCTCAAGTATTTATGTCACAGGCAGGATCCCCAAGCATGGAGAAGTGTATCAGTGGCATAATAAATGTTGGATCCAGGAAGATCCCTGTTCACTTCAAAGGATCTGACCCAGGTCAATTCACGGGATCGAACTGGAACTCCAGGGGGAGCTTTATATTTACACCCGAAATCACATCATAACATTAAGGCCATTAACTATGCAAACACATGCTGAAGATTTACTAAAACTCTTTCCCTACCTTAGGCCATATGCTCTGTACTCCTTAGGAAGAAATTACTACTGGTTTGCCACCCTCTCCCCCCAGTAGAAAATATCCACAGACCATACCAGGAAACGTGTGTCCCAATAATTCCAATTGTAAATGGCCATTGTGAACGGTTAGGTTGTTCATGCACCTTTCATTTCCATTTTCCCTGATGCTCATACCGTCACAGAGGCTACTGTATGGAACCTGGTGGGGGTCTCCAGAAACCTCCCATCTAATAGCTCTCAGCCAAACTGCACATAAAGTCACCAGGGGAGACTCACCCAAGGCTAATCAGGTAGCATTGGGCGGGGACAACAATATTGGAATGTTCTCCAGGTGATTCTAATTCACTGACTGAAGTTGAGAATCTCAGAATTAATACAGCTGCCTCATTTTATAAGCGGAGGAAGTGGAGGCTGGGAAGTTGAGGCTGGTACTGTCCACCATGATTGATTCACGGTCCACAGGTTCTCTTTTCCAGTGAGGCATTTTTCTCACTAGCACGCTGTACCTCTATGACTTCATGTGCCAAATCTCCCACACCTTACATTTACAAAAGCAACACAGTCAATCCTGACCCAGTGCTCTCCTTGCTGATACACACGTACATACACAACAACTCATATGAACAGCTGCAGCTCAGGTATCCCCAGAAATATCGAGACTGTCAGGTCCAGCAGGAAAAGTAGCCAAAGGACCCATTTCTTCTTTTAGGTGATTCATGGAGAAGAGGAGTCAGGAAATGGCCCTTTAGCATAGAGGAGATTCAGCCTCATTCCCCATGATCACACCATGATTAGAATCCTTCTGTTTAAACACAGCAGTCTTAGTGTGTGCCTGACTCCTGGCAGACTTATTAATAGTGCCCCTCACCCATCACTTCCGAAAATGTTCTGAATGTGACATTAAACCATAGGACTATCCCATGCTAGATCAGTGTCCCACCCAAAGTGTCCTGAGCATTGCCATTGCAAGATTCTTTTTCAGGCCGAGAGAGAGAGAATCCCAAGCCTTTTCCCAGCTCCTCAGCGACTTGCTAATTGCCCTGGTGCTGTGAGCCTGATAAACAACATACTCAATCTGATAGACAGCTAATACCCGGGGGGACATTGGTCAGTAGCCTTGGACTTCTCAGCTTAATCACCCTAGCTCTAATGCCACTTAAATCAGAATGTAAGCACTGAAAGAATTTCAGGAATCCGATGATATAAATTGTATTTTTAGAGCCGTGAATGACTCGAGCCAGGGAAACGGTGCGGTGACTAAAGATAGTTCTCTTTGGTTTTCCCATGATTTATCACAAGCAAGTTCACAGCAGGTTAAAATAATTGAATGCTGTGATAGCATACATACTGGCACAGTTTTATGAGCAGCCATTCATAACATATTTGTCACAAAGCATAATTTCCATGATATAACTCTGATTCACATGCATTTTTTTTTTTAAATCCCCAACCACACAGTTGAATAACTCCTTGGTGGAGCCTGACTACATTTTCACAATGTCCAGTCCCAAGCAAGAGCTTCAGGAAAAAAAGAGGTCAAGAAAATGACTATTCCACCAAATAAAATGTAAGTAGCAACTGACAAAATGCTCACTTTTATTGGAGGATGAAGAATAATGCTCCCCACTCGGGTGACTGTGACTCTGGGGCTGTGCCTTATACACTTTATCTCTTCCTCCTCCTCCTCCTCCTCCTTTTCTTTTATTCCTTCTTTGTTTATTTTCCACTTGTCTCCTGAGGTACTTTTTCTTCTCCTTACTAGCTGTATCCCCTGGGCAAATAATTTTTCCACTGTGTAATCAAACACTAGGACATAGGGATAATAAAAAAAAAATTGACTCCACAGTGTCATTGTACAGAGGACAGGTAGTGAATGTACACATGGACCCCAAATTCAGCTGTTTTTAGAAATGTGACTTTTCTTATTTTTCTATAACTTGATTTCTCTGTGGAGTTCCAATTTGGCTTAGTCACGGAGATGTAATCTTTTGTCCAGTTAGGATGTCCTCATCTAAACCCTTGGGGGATGCAGGACCCATCTGATTCCCCACTTTTCCAGCTGTCTGATATTTCCTGTAGTCCCCACCTGGGATAGCTAGGCTACAGGGCAGGTGCTAACAGCCCAGCACTCCTTTCGGGACTTCACCAATATGCTAGATTTCTTGGCTTCTTTGGCTCTCTTTTTTCTCAAATTGAAGAGTCTTGTCTGATCTGGAGAAAACAGTTTCCAGGCTCTGATCTAATCTTTCAAATCTTTGGTTTATGACCAGAACCTGGGATTTGGAACACAGAAGCCAAAAATATGACTCCTCTGTTATCTTTGTCTTGCTGGTTTTCCCTTCTCTGAAGCTTTGCAGAAGGCCTCGCTGCCTAATGGGGGTAAGATACATGAATACCAGAGAAAACATATGGGTATATAGCACATGAGAATTTCTTACCACACACACAGAAAGCACCAAGAAGAAATTCTGGCCTACAGAGGTGACTGCTATCTTTATACAAAAATTCAAAGTCAGGTCCTTATTTCCCAGTTCAGTGTCCTTTAACATATTGCTTAACTTTTTATCCCTCGGTTTCCCTATCTGTAAAATGAGGATTATAACAGCATGTGTATCATAGTGTCATATGTATATCATAACGTCATATGTATATCAAGTGCTAGATGAATGAATTCTGTGATTATCACCACTACTCTAAACTTATAATTCTTAAAGCCATTTTTACTCTGAAATCATATACTATGACATAGTGATAATAAAAAAAATGACTTTACAGTATCTTTTTAAAGATGACAGATAGTGAATGTGTAAGTACACATGGACTCCAAATTCAGCTGCGTAAGAAATGCAACTTTCCTTTTTCTTTTATAACTTTACTTAATTTCTCTGTGGAGTTCCAGTTTGGCTTAGTCATGGAGATGTAAAGCCATTGGTGAACAGGTTTAAACAGGATAACAGATCCATACTTCCATGAATATGTTGGTGTGGATGATACATACAGTGTACCACAGGCTAAGAAGAAGGTGACTATATCACATGTAACCTTTCACAGGTAAAGAAGGAGCTATTGGTCCCAGAGATGAGGCTGGGCTAAATGGCCCAGAGATGCAAACTTCTGATAAATTCTGGATAGGATGATCCTGAGGGGTAGATTAAGAAGGAACTGGCCGGGCTGGGGATGTGGCTCAAGCGGTAGCTCGCTCGCCTGGCATGCGTGCGGCCCGGGTTCGATCCTCAGCACCACATACCAACAAAGATGTTGTGTCCACAGAGAACTAAAAAATAAATATTAAAAATTCTCTCTCTCTCTCTCTCTCTCTCTCTCTCTCTCTCTCTCTCTCTCTCTCTCTTCTCTCTTAAAAAAAAAAAAAAGAAAAGAAATTGCTGTTTTAAAAAAAAAAAAAAAAAGAAGGAACTGGCCAACTCAGCCAAGGCAGGTCTGAACAGGACGACAGGTCCATATTTCCGATCCAGGGCCCAAAAGAGAAGATGGAAAGGAAAGAGGAGAAACAAAGTTAAGAAAGGGTGGTCACGCTAGTGAGGACCATGCCTGGTTGACCAGGAGAAACTGTTGGGAGAAGAGAACATGCACAACTCAAGTGAGGCCACTTTGGGATAGTAAGGGGACACTGAGAGAGGAAACAATGGTCCACCAACCTCCATGCTACATAAATCTCATTCTCTAGCCTATCAAATTGATGGAAAGAGCATGTGACTGTGGGGACCTCAACCCCTTCCTTTTGACTCCAGAGCTAGTCTGGTCAATGCGCCTCTCAACCCACAGTGAGCCAGGAAGAATGCACCCAAGTGGGCCTGAAAAAAGGGCATCACATCAGAAGCTGGGAGACCAGGATTCCAGACCCAGTCGATGACCAACAAGCCTGTAGCACTAGATATATTCCTCACCTCTCTGGACCATAGGACCTTCAATGAAGAGGCAGATCAGATAAGAACACCTTCATCCTGGTAGATTCATGTGACATAGATAGGGATGCAGGAGCCAGAGGGACATCAATATGAACTCTGTATCTGCTATGACCCATATTATTTAATTTTATTTAATCCCTCTTAGCTCTCGTTCCCTGGTATGCAAAAATGGAGATAAAAATAGTACATCTCTCATATGATTATTTTAAAGATTAAATCCTAGAGTGTATGGGACCTGCTTAGCACTACTGTGAAACACTGTAAGTACTCAACTGGTTGTTGCCAATATCACTGTAATGATCAACTGGTTGTTGCCAATGATCACTGTATTCTGAAATCCTGGGGCTCTGCCAGGTTAGGGGGTACTAAGTTGGTCAAGGGGGGAAACTCAAGAGTATGGCATCTTCTTCCTTAGAAAAGCATCTTTGTTTTTCTATTTGATTTTATGTCTTTTTTTTTTTAACAAAATTAAATGTTCCACATTAAATGATGATGATGATGATGATAATGATGTTGTAGCTCAGTAGTAGAGTGTGTGCTTAGCATGCATAAGGCCCTAGGCTTTGTGGATCTAGCACCACAAATTTAATCAATCAACCCTCAATCAATCAATCAAGCAACCAGTCAATCAATCCCTGGCCTAGGCCAAGAGTTGGCAGACTTTTTTTTTTTTTTTTTAAAGGCCATAGAGTGAATATTTTGACTTTTGTAGGCTACATGTTATCTGCATTGCATATTCTTCTGGTTTGGTTTGAGTTAGGTTTAGGAGTGGGCTTAGGCTTCAGAGCATTAGTATTTATCAGGACAAGGTAATAATAATAGGGTAATTACTGTAACCCAGTACTCCCATCTGTATATATTGAACATCTCAGTGATTGAATGCAATTAAAATTGATTTCTTATACAACAACAAAATGTGAGCCAAGAGTTGAGGGGTATACTCCAATCTTTTCGAGACCTACAATCCTTTCTTTGAGTGGTATCTTTATCTTCTAATACTCCAGAGATGACCTCTAAATGGACGGGAAAGATGGGCCCACATTAAAGAATACTTTAAAAATAAAAACCGTTTGCCCACTATGGATAAAACCATCTCTTAAGCTCCTTCTGAAGACAACCAAACTTCTCCATGATAAATCTTTCTCTTTTCCCATCAAAAGTGTTACCCCTGCCCCATAACATCCACTATCTTTCATGGGACAATATCTTTCATATTTATAGCCGTTGTCAGATGAAATGTTTTTGTTTGATTTTTATATCACCCAGAATTCTTTGGGGGACAGTTTTCGTGAAGAAGGTGGTGTATTTGTTTCCTCAGGATCTTATGATGTAGTACCTAGGACAAACTGGATGGCCTTTAGACAAGGGATATTTAATCTTTCTTAGTCTGGAGGCCAGAAGTCTGAAAGCAGAATGTCAGCAGCGTTGGTTCTTTGGGAGGGAGAACCTGATCCTGGCCTTTCTCTGGCTCCTGATGAAGGCCAGCAATCTTTGGTGATCCTTAGCTTGTGGACACATGGGTCCAGACTCTGTGTCTATCTCCACACCGCCTTCCCTCTCTGCTTGTGCCTCCTCATGGGATTGGAGTCCGTTTTAACAGCCACATCTTTACTTGATTAACTCCCCCCAAAGAGGCCCATCTCCATTTAAAGTCATATTCAAACCTTAGGACTTCAACTTATCTTCTGCGGGGACACATTCAGCCTGTGATAGGTGGTGAACAGCACACGGCTGCCTATTCACATCTTATTTAAAAGTGATGAGAACGTTGGGGTCACCCCATGTGGAATCAGAGGTGAATGAGACGGAAGAGGTGGCTCAAGAGCTTAGTTTTTAATCCTTCATTGTAAGTTGCAGGGAGAATACCATTATTGCCGTCACCTAGAAGAATGTACAATTTTCCCTTCTCCACTGTTTTTTAAGGACATGGAACAATGAACCAGAAAATGTTGCACATTCTGTACCCTTCTTCTATTTTCAATTTATAAATGCTGTATTCAAAATACCGGAACAGTGTGGCTTGTGGTTACTAACAAAATTAAAAATAAAAGCACAAAGCTCCATAGCATCCGTGTCACCCTGGTGAGAGAAATGCAGCCTGGTGCCCTGGATCAGAGATGGACTATCTGGTGAATTCTCACCCCTTTCTGCAGGGGTCTGGATTTGAAAATCACTACCAGATGGCTATAATTCTGTCCTATTTTGAAACAGATGACTTAGACTGCTAAACTATCATGGGGCTAAGATTTATTTTCCCCTACTTGGTCTAACTTACAGAGACCCAATTTGCAAAGTAGAGAAACAGAGCATAGTTTTTTTTTTTTTTTTGGTTTTGTTTTTGGTGACCTCACTCCACCTCTACCAGTAGAAAACCTACCAGTATCGCAGAATTTGTGCACCTGAATCGGTCCATACGACACCATCTCCAGTATTCCAATGTTCCTTTCTGATATTTCTCAGCACTATTTTTTTTTTGTCTTTGAAACTCTTCAGTGACACTTATTTCAAGTCTGTCTTATTTATGAGTCTCTTCTCCTCTCCTAAAGCACAAACTCCGAAATCTTAGTCTTATGACTCAAGGTATTGAGGAAGAAGTAAATGGAGAGTGGAAAGAGTGAAATTTGAGATACCGGAAAGCAGAAGCACAAGGTGTGAATCCTTTAGGAACCAGGAAGGCTACAATAAGGGGGCAAATTGGAATGTTCTCTGCTTTACACCAAGCAATCTAGGAATTTTATTTTAGTTTTCCTGAAGTCCCCTAAGCCTGTTAGGGGATCTTTTGAAATTTCAACTTCAGATTTTTTTTTTCTTTTTGTACTAAGGATTGAACCCAGGGGCACTTTATCACTAAGCCACATCCCCAGCCTTTTTTTTTTTTTTTTTTTTTAATGTAGATACAGGGCTTCACTAAGTTGCTGAGGCTGGCTTTGAATTCACGATCCTCTTGCCTCAGCCTCCTGAGCCGTTGGGATTACAGGCATGTGCCACTGTGCCTGGACCCATCAAATCATTATGAATGCACCTAAGGATAATGCTGTCCAAAGGTTTTGGCATAAGCAAATCACTTTGATCATTAGACTTCCAATCTATATGAGGCATTAATAATAGCATTCATTTCATATGACTGTTATGGAACTCAAATTAGTAATGGAGATGAAGCCCTTTTAGCACACAGCCAGCCTGTCACAGTGCTGCCTAAACTTCCCAAACTTATCTGTTGGGAATTGTGATAGAGTAGATTTAGGTTCCATCTCAGGAATCTGTATATTGATGAAGCCCAGCTAAGAAATTCTTATTTTCAGGGAAATTTGGGGAACAATTCTCTGATAAGAATAATAGCTCAATAAAGAATAGCTATTTTTTTATATATTACTTTTATCATCAACCTCATCATCCCTAGAAACCGCCTGAAGATAATGTCACAAGAAGAATTCAGCAGAATTGGCAGATGCCCGTGCTATAATTCAATCTCGTTAATTCAACTGTGGTCAAATGTGAAGCCAGTTCTACTCTGTGGAACCCTAGACTTCTAACCAACTCAGATTTGCTTCAGGCTTGAAGCTCAGGACAATTATTTCCATTTAAGTCTTACGTAGGTGAAGAGGAACCTCTATTAGAATAAGAACTGGTGTCTTAATACATTTGGTTGCTATAAATCGAATCCAAAATTCATTTCCATTTTTACCCTCGTGATGAATGATGCTGTCACATGTTAATCGCTACATTTTTGACTGATGTCATCCTGAGAAGTAAAGACCCACGGTGATATTGCCTTACAGGGGCAATAAAAACCTTGATGGCTTTCATGTAGGGGTCTGTGCCCCTTTTCACTGCTCTGATTATTTATCCCTTCTTCTGAGATATCCCAAGAGAACACATTGCTTCAATTCCTCTCTGTTTTGCCTACTTCAATTGTTCTCAAAACTCCGAACGATCAAACTGTCGCTCTCGGTAAAGTTGGCCGACCCCATCAGTGCCCTGGGATCTGAACTCCTAGATCAGTATCCCACCTTGGAAAAGTAGCAGCAGAATCAGGAAGTTATGGATAATGTGGCAAGTTCTCTCTTCAGCCAGCTGACCATGTGTGGTGGCCCTTCAAATCTGTGTGCACATCCTAATTTCTCTGTATTCTTCATTCTATCTTCCATTGAGTACTCAGGCACCATCCTACAAGCAAGAAATATCACCCATGGCTTCCTTATCACCCTGATCAAAGGATCCACTTTCAAGTTGCTGTGTCCAAGGTCACATGATCATCACTGGGTCCAGAATTCCATCTGAAAAAAAAAAAAGAAAACAGGATCTGAACCACCACA
The DNA here is from genome assembly GCF_052094955.1 of Ictidomys tridecemlineatus. Lineage (NCBI taxonomy): Eukaryota > Metazoa > Chordata > Mammalia > Rodentia > Sciuridae > Ictidomys > Ictidomys tridecemlineatus. Next base: position 56,187,422 of record NC_135479.1, read on the forward strand.
TTCAACAGCTCTGGGGCAAAACACTGTAGCGCATCCTCTGAGCACATATAAATGAGAAACATAGATAAGCATGATTTCACTCTCACTTATTATTTTTTTCTATCAAAAATAGAACTTTCAAGTTTATTTAAACAGCAAGCATAACACTACGGTTGCCATGGCTTCCCACTTTAAAAGATTTAGAGCAAAAAAATATAAAAATCTAAGCTCCTCAATACAAGTAAGCATCTTTTCTCTTGATTCCAATGATAAGACATCTTAACCCTTTCCTTTGGTTCTTTATTCTGGTTAAAAAACGAGAGCATTTTTTTTGCCTGCTTTATCATTTATGGAATTTTTTAAATGCTTTTTTTTTTCTCTTCAGATTTCTTTTCCTGCAGAGAAATCTATGGTATTACCTTTCTTAAAAGTATCAGAAAAGGACTTACACTTTCTACTACTTTGTGTTCACATCTTCTTAAATATGGAGTACCCTGTGAATTTTCCTTCCACAAGAAGAAAAGGCACTGGAGCACACTCCTATGCCTGATTGTTTCCATGTGCCTCATTATTTTCCTTTCATTAGAATGCTCTCCTCGCTGGTAGTCCGGCTGGTCCTCCTTAGGTCTCTATTGCTGTCTGAGCTGTACAACATGCACATTTCCCATTACCTGTTTCCATGGCGCTGACCAGGATGCCCAGTGAGATGCTGAACCACCGTGGTGAGACCCTTATCTTCTGGGGGAAGCCCCAAGTATTTCACACCATTCATTAGTTCATCAGTCATAGGGGTATCTTTAGATGCTCTTGAACAGATTAAGGACGTTCTCTTCCTAGTTTGCCGAGACTTGATGTCATGAGTGGAGGTTGAATTTGGTCAAAGGATGCTTCTGCATCCATGGATATCATCATGTGGTTTTGGTCTTCCTTCTTGAGTCTGCTCTTTTGGTGGATCACATTAATGGACTCTGGAATATTGAACTGGACTTACCTAAGATAGACTCTTAAGATAAACTTAAGGGGCTGGAGATATGGCTCAAGCGGTAGGGTGCTTGCTTGGCATGCGCGGGGTGCTGGATTCGATCCTCAGCACCACATACAAATAAAAAATAAAGATGTTGTGTCCACCGAAAACTGAAAAATAAAGATTAAAAAATTCTCTCTCTCTTTTTTTAAAAACATGATAGACTTAAGATAGACTACATAGTTGTGTGTGTGAGTGTGTGTGTGTTTTACAAATTGTTGGATACATTTTTTAAAAAATTAGTGCATGTGAGGGAAATTAGACTACAGTTTTTCTTTTTTCTCTCTCTCCTTCTCTTCCTGCTTAGCTCTTTTATTTCTTCCTTTCTCCTTACCTCTTTCTTTCCTTCCCTCCAGCTCTCTCTCTCTTTTTCCTCCCTCTCTCCCTCCCCTCTCTCCTCCCTTTCAGTCTTCTTCCCTCCCTCCTTCGCTCTCCCATTCTCCCTTCCTTCCTACCTATTATTCACCCCTGTATCCTGAAATGATGACTTCTTATGTTGATTTAAGAAGGGTTTCCTCTTCTTTCAACTTTTTTTTGGAATATATATGATAGAATTGATTTTATTACTTTGAAGAAGGATTGATAGAATTTTTCCAGTGAGATCATCTGAGTCTGGAGAATTTTTCACAAAGATTTTTTTTTTAAATTTATTTCTTACATACATGACAATAGTGGAGTGCATTACATTCTTAATTATCCATTCACAGCACAATTTTTTGTAACTGTGTATAAAGTATGTTCATGACAAATTATGCCATTATATATGAGCTCTCTTTTTTATTTAGCATTACAATTCTTCATACACCTTTATACCACAGTTTATCATATCTCTGTTTGTCTATAAGGTACATTGACACCAAATTCACATCTTCATACATGAATGTTGTACAATGATGTCCATCACCTTCCACCATCCATGCGATTCCCCTTCCCCGTCCCTTTCCCTCCTACCCCTATTCCCTATATAGAGGTAATTACCGCAAGATTTATTTTTTTTGTTCTTTTTAGTTATACACAACAGTAGTCCAATCTGACATAGTTATACAAACATGGTCTATATGCAATCCTAATTAGAATCCTAGTCTTGTGGATCTAGTGATGTTGAGATTCTCTGTGGTATATTCATGTATGTATATGACAGGAAAGTTGTGTCCATGTTAGCATCCGCATATTACAGAGATCATTTGCCCTTTTGTTTTTTGGGATCAGCTTATTTTACTTAGCATTACTCTCTCCAAATCCCTTCATTTACTGGCAAATATCATTAAGTCATTCTTCTTTATGACTGAGTAATATTTCATTGTGTGTGTGTGTGTGTGTGTGTGTATACACCACATGTTTAGCAAGCTTTTAACTACAGGTTTAATTTTCTTAAAAGTTTCAAGGTTGTTCCTGGGCTGTGGTAAACAGCTTGACTAGTATGCTTGACTAGCACTTAAAAAAAAATTATAGGGGTGTTCTAGTTGTCTGTCACATTTTGAATGAGTTTAAATAAGGTGTACTTTTCAAGGAATTTGTCCATTTACCTAACTTATCAAAAATATTCATATATAATTGTTCATAGTGTTCCTTTATCATTGGTTAATGTCAGGGGGGACAGTAGTGGTGCCCTCTGTTTCAATCCTGATATTGGTAATTGTTTCCTTTTCTATTTTCTCTGTCAATCTTGCTGAGAATTTATTGAAACTATTGGCCTTTTTAAAGAGCCAGCTTTCAGTTTCTTTGATTATTTTTTTCTATCGTTTCTCTGTGTTTTTTTAATTTATTTTTTGCTTTGAGGCTATTCTTCTTAAGGTATAAGTTTATATAATGTATGTGAGGCATCTCTTCTATGCTAGGCACCTAGCATATAAATTTCCCTCTACCCACAACTTTACATCTCACAAAATTTGATTCGTTTCATGTTCATTTTTGTTTAGTTGAAACTATTCTCTAACTTACCCTAGAACTTCCTCATTGATTAATAAAATACTTAGAAGGATATTGTTGAATTTCCAAGTGTTTAGAGATTTTCTTTTATCTTCCTGTTATCCCATTATCAATTTTTATCTTATTTACATTATGGATCTGCCTTTTGCATAATTTAAATTTTTTTTGTGTTTGTTTTGTGGCCTTTGGGATGCTCTGCCTTGTGGACTTTTCCATATACTTTAAAGGGAATGTATATTCTCCTGCTGTCGGTAGAATACCCATAAAGTTGTCCAGATCCAGTTGGTTGATGGTGTTCAATCCTATCTCCTTGCTGATTTTTGGTCAGTTTTGTGTATTACCAAGAGAGGAGCACTGGACAGCCACATGTAACTGTAGAGTTATAAAAATTTCTCTCTTCGCATCTATCAGCTTTTGTGTCATGTCTTTTAAAGCTCTATCATTAGGTTCATGCACATTAAAGAAGGTTATAACTGTGAGGTGCCGTGGTGCCGGCCTGTAATCTCAGACACTTGGGAGACTGAGGCAGAAGGATTACAAGTTCAAGGCCAGTCTGGGCAACTTAGTAAGACACGGTCTCAAAATAAAAAGAGCTGGGAATGGAGCTCAGTGATAGAGAGTCATCCTTGGTGTCAATCTCTAGTACTGCAAAAATCAATCAATAAATAATAAAATCCACTTCATCTGCTAACATAACCACTCTCGAATTTTTTGGACCAGTGTTTCCATGGCATATCTTTTCTATTAGGCTTAATTTACTTATATGATTACACTGAGAATGAGTTTCTTCTAAATAATATATCATTGAGTCATTTAAAACATGCACTCTGACAATTCCTAGTTTTCAGTTGATGTATTTCAATAATTAATATTTAGTGTAATTCTTTGTATGTTTGGGTTTAGGTCTGTTATTTTATTGTTTCTCTGTTTCTTTTTTTCTGTCTTCTTTCTTTTAATTAAATAATGCTTGACATTTTGACTTATTTAGTATATTTTTCACATTTCCTATTCTCTTTTTAAAATGCGTCTCTCTATATGCCTGTATATATACACATAAACATACGTACATACATATATATGGCTGTGATTATCACGTACTTAACTTTTTTCTGTCTAGTTTTATGGTGGAATGACAAAAATTCAGTATCTTTATATTGTAATTGTCTTGTGTATTACATCCATAGACCTTGAATACTTCACCAGAAAATATATATTATTCTGTTTTAGTCATCAAATATATTTCAACAACTCAAGAGCAGAATAATCTGTTATACTTATCCAGATATTTAATATTGTTGTTGCTCTTGCTTTAATCCTGATATTCTAAAATTTTCTCTGTAGTATTCCTTTCCTCCAGTTGAAATGGCTTAATTAAGGGATTCCTTGAGAGCAGATCTCCTGACAGCTTTCTTAACTTTTCTATACGTGAGAATGCTTTCGTTTTACCTTCATTCTTAGAAGGAATTTTTTTTTTCTGGATCTAGACATCTCAGATGATCTTATCTCTCAGGACTTTCAAAATGTTCACTGCCTCCTGGGCTTCATAATTTCCAAAGATAAATCTATCCCTGTTTGAATCATTGTTCCACTAGGAGTTCTTTTCCTTTGTCTCCTTTCAAGATTCTGTCCTTGTTTGATTGATTCACATCTAATCTCACACAATTTGATTGTGATATTTGGTGGTATGCATTTCTTTGATTAATCCTGTTTGGGGTCTGAACTTCTCGAATGTCTAGGTGTACCTCTTTTTCAAAATTTTGGATGTTTTCAGCTGTTGATTCTTTACATTTTTTTTCTACATCATCCTCTTTTTTCCTTCCCCTCTAGGATTCCAATGATATGAACGATCTTTTATTATCATCCCATGGGTCCTGAGAGGCTGCTGTCTCTTTTCAAACTTCTTTTCTGTCTTTTGCTTGAGTTGAATAATTTCTGCCCCACCCCTGGACATTGTGTTAGTCAACTTTTCATTACTGTGACCAAAATACCTGACAAGAACAATTTAGAGGAGGAAAAGTTGATTTGGGTTCATGGTTTCAGAGCTTCCGTCCCTGGCTGACCACATCCTTTGCTATGGACCCAACGTGAGGTAGAAATCATGATGGAAAGATGTGGCAGAGGACCACTGCTCCACTCATGGGAAGAGGAATAGGGGAAAGGGGATGCAGAGAAGATGCACCCTCCCGGGGCTCTCCGCAGTGACCCACCTCCTCTGGCTATGCCTGACCTACCTACTATCACCACCTAGTTAGTCCACTCAAATGAGGATGGACTGATCAGGTGATAGCTTCATAATCTAATCATGTCACGCCTCATACACAATATTCCTGAATTAACCTGGAAGCTTTGGCGGGACAACCCATATCCAAACCATTACAGAGACCTATATATTCCATGCAATTCTGATAAGAATCTTAGCTGCTAGGCAAGCTGATTTTAAAATTTGGATAAAAAGTCAAAGGCAAAGGAACTAGAATAACCAAACAATATTGGAAAAAGTAAAGTTGGAGGAATCCCATCTAATCTCAAAATTTTTATTATAAATTTATAAGAATTGTCAATACCTTCGTGTCGAAGAAAATATAGACACATAATCAATTAAGAGCCAAGAAGAAAATCTATAACAATGGAAGAAATTAAAATTTGACAAATCTCTGAAGCCATTTCAATGGAGAAAGGGCAGTTGAAAACAAAGCTTTACCTAAAACTCAAATCTTACACAAAAATTAATGGAAAATTCATCATAAATTTAAATGTAAGCTAGAAAAGTTTTAGAAGAAAATAGAAAAAAAAATCTTTATGACCTTTGGTTAGATGAAGAATTCTTGGATACAACAATAAAACCATCATCTGTAAAAAGTTAATATTGGAATCCGTGAAAATAAAACAATTACTTTGATAAAGACATTAAATGATGAAAAGACCAACAATAGACTTGCAGAAAATATTTTAAACAGCATATCAGAAAAATTATTTTAATTCTAACTAAATAAAGAACTCTCAAAATCTACTAGGGCCAGGGGTGTAGCTCAGGGGTAGAATATGTGCTTAGCATGGATAAGGCCCTGGGTTCCATCCCCAGCACCAAAAATAAAATAACAAAATAATCTAAAAACCTAAGTAATAAGTAAATATGCAATATAAATTAAAAAATGGGCAGAATATTTGAATAGACATTTTTACAAAAGGAAATACAGAAGGGAGAAATAAGTGACCTGAAAAGGTATTCGACATCATTAACCACGGGGAAATTCCAATTTGAAACGAAGTTTTTTGGATGTAGGTGCTACACCATATTGGAATTTTACTTATCGAAAGAATCATTATTATCAAAAAGTATTGAAATATTGAATTTAAGTATTAACTAGTATCTTAAAATAGCAATCAGTGCAATCGGCTGAATAATGTCCTAATAGATATCCATGTCCTAGTTCCTAGAACCTGTGAATGTTATGTTATATAGCAAGAAATAATTTTGCAATTGTGCTCAAGTAAGAATTCTGAGATGGGGAGATTAACCTGGATAGTCTAGCGGGACCCTAGATGTCATCATGCATCTCCTTATGAAAGGAAGATGGAGGGAGACTAAACACACTGAGATGACAATGTGAGGACAGAGAGGAGACAGGGGTGATGTGGCCACAAGTCATGAAAGGCTAGTAGCCACTAGATGAAGAATTGAGGCTCCCTAGATCCTCTGGGAGGATCTCAGTTTTGTGATGCTGGTTTCAAACTTCTGACCTTCCGCACTATCAGGGAATAGATATGTGTTGCTTAAAGACTCTAAATGTTGTGGTATATTTTTGTTACAGCAGCCACAAGAAACTTATACGTATGCTAATATGATTTACAAATGTTGGTCAGGGATTTCGCCTTCTGATGGGAGGTATTTTTTGTTTGTTTTTCTCCCATACAGGGATGCACTAAAGGCAGGCTCTGTCTCTGCCTTGCTGGGTCTGTAAGCATGGCCTCTTTGGGACAGAACACCTCCAGAGACTGCAGGACTTCTACTTCTACCTGTCTTGTCTCCCCAATGTGGAAAGATGTTCCTCCTTTTCCCACCCTGGTGTTAGAATCTCACCCAGGGCCCCTGAGGTTTGCATTTAGACCTGGGCTTTCTAGTTACTCTTACCACATGGATATTAATTAATTAATTCATTCATTAATTTCTTTTTGGGCACCTGGAAAGATCCTCTTTTTTCTTATGAGTTTGTCCACGTATCAAATATTTAAAAAAAATATTTTATGAACTGTGTCTGTTGTGTCAATTTGTAAAGGAAGAGCATTCATATCTGTCTGGATGTCTAAGTTACTCCAAGTTCCATTGTTCCCAGACATGTTTTTAACATTGCATTTGTGACACTGATCTCCCAGTTTATGGGTCTGTCACCTTTCATAAACTTCTCTGGAGTTGATAACAACGGCTTATCTTGCTTCTTGCTTAGTATTTGTGGTGTCTCGTGCTACAAATACATTAAGGTGCTCATTAAATCACTGAATGGGAGAGAGGGACATTAGCACACGTTAGATTCATGGCAGTGAAATGTGGATATTTTCTGTGTGATTTGTAGCCATGTGCATGAAGGGATGTACTTGTTCATTTACTAGGAGATCAAGTCAGATCAGACCACCTACTTTTGAAGTACGTGCAACCAACACCTGACCATGTTGCTTATCAACTGTAACAGGTTAAAGCACTGCAAGGTGCCAAACATAAATCCTCCAAGGACTCCCTGTTGTTTCGAGTTCATTTGCAACTGAGGTTAGCCACACCTCCTTGGGCTGATCTTAAAATAATTCTGTGCTCAAAAAGTCACAGTATCCCAGCACCAAACAATAACATAAGAGAGACCCAGCCTGGAGCAACTGTTTGTTTTTATAGGAGCAGAATCAACTCTTTTTTAATGAACACCAAGCTCTCTGTTGGTTTGAGGGTATTATTCAGTGGTTTTCTGAATCTCTCAAAACTTATCTTATGAAATTTGAGCAAAACCTGATCCTCCCCCCCTCCTGTGCCTGGACACTTTTTCCGTGTTGCTCTTCACCAACTCAGACCACAGACAGACAGATGGGCCTTAATGACCAGTGATCTTCAAATTCCTCTCACTTGCTTTGCATCCCAGCAGTGAAATCGCTTTGACTCCGCAGAGCCTCTGTGTGTGTGTGTGTCTGTGTTGCAAACTGCACAGCTCTCGAAGGCACCGCCCCTTGCCTGCTGGATCTTGAATTCTAAGGAGTTACAGGCTAAGCAGACTTAATCTGAAAATCTGAAATGCAAAATTCTCCAAAACCCAAAACGTTTTTTCATGCTGACACGATGCCACAAGCGGAAAGTTCCACACTTAACCTCATGTGCTAGGTCACAGTCTAAACGCAGGCAACGCTAAAAAAAAAAATTGTCTTAAACTACCTTTCGGCTGTGTGTGTAAGATATATATGAAACATAAATGAATTTTGTGTTTAGATTTGGGTCTCGGCCCTAGGATAGATCATGATGTTTATGCAAATATTTCAAAATCTGAAAATAATCTAAAAACACTTCTTGTTCTCGAGCATTTCAGATAAGGGAGACTCAACCTGTCATACCACCCGAGGCGCAGCAGGGCCTGCAGATCCTTGCTCTGTTTATTGAAGTGTGGCAGACATTTAATCACTTTCTCTAGGTTAAGGAGGATAAGGCAGAGAAGGGGGACAGAAGAGCAGGTGTCTGAAAACCCCAGAGGACTTCCAGGGTGAGTGGGCCCTAAACTGCCATCCCAGGTGGGTATAAGTCTGTAACCTCCATACTCAGCCTCTCCAAATGATCATGAGATGCTTCTTCCCCACCCAGGAAGCTGGCAAAAGAAACCAACCCTTGGAAAAATACAAGAACCTTCTCCTGATGTCCACGTAGATTAGACACACCGTGGATCCTTCCCTCATATCTGGGGCCCACTCCTCAGCTGAGCCAGAAATGATAGCGGAAAAAGCAGAGAAAGAGAATAGGTTCCTCTCGGGTTGATCTCCATACACAAAACGGATGGTAATAAATACACAAGGAGAGATGGAATAGTCCTGCCTACCTAAGTGTGGAATGTTCTAGGCTTAAAGTCAAAACAGTTTGAGGGGTGTTCCTTCTCCTCCAAAGTTTCTACATCTCTCCTGAATACTAAGGTCATTGATAAAGAAAACAAAAGCAAACCTGCTTCATGAGTGCCCCAAAGGGAAGGGACAATTTCTGTGCATAAGGAAGCTAACTCACTCACCCCGGGAACAGTTCAGTTTGGTGGCTCATGATTATGTGTCTGTCCGCCGTGGACTGAATGATGCAAAGATCTCTGTCATATTCTCTTTTTATGGCCCTAGAGCCTGGTAGAGTATGCTATTGTCTGAACATCCTCATCAAAACTTGTGTGGAAATTTAATCTCCATTGTAACATATTAAAAGGTTGGAAACAGATGAATCTGACTATAACGTTTGGAGATTTGGCCTGTGGCAGGTGGCTAGGATGAGGTGAGGTCATGAGGGTAGGACACCCATGAGTGCATTGGTGGCTTTGTAAGAAGAGAGACCTAAGCTTGTGAGCTTCCTTGACTTGCCATGCGATGCCTGCTTTGCCTTGGAACTCTGCAAAGTCCCCATCAGCCAGAAATCCCTCACCGGATGTGGCCCTGCACCTTGGACTTCCCAGCCTTCAGGACTGGAAGACATAGATTTTTTTTTCTTTCTTTCTAAATGACCCGCTTTGTGGTATTCAGTCAAAGCAACAGAAAATAAGAAGAGTTCTCTATCAAGAAGTGTGTGCTTAAACACTGCCTAAAACTCAGTTCTTTGGGGTTGAGTCTGGAATTCTAATAGGGCTTCCACGGAAGGAAGACACCAAGTGCCATGTCAGGCTCCTCTAAGGAGCACTTCACCCTGGAGCCCTGGGGGAGATGCTTCTCCTCCCTGCCTCTGGGAAAGTCCACTGAAGGACCAGGGCTCCCGCTCAATGGGAAGCATTTATTCACTTGACACATGAAAAATCAAGCACTTTGCTGAGCTAGGGGAGGTGATGGGCTGGAGCAGGTGCTCTGCTCAATTAGCCCTGGGCATCCCTGCCCTCCATACATCTCAGGGTTGGGCTTAGACTAAAAGGTAGATTTTCGTATGAACCATTGCCCTCCCTTGGGGTGTACAGCCAGGAAGAGCTCTCTCCGCAGAAGCAGGGAGGTACGATGCTCTTCTACTGGGACTGAGTTAGTAATGGGGCTCTCCCTGATCCATCATCCCCACTTCCAGATACTCTGCAGGACCCTATGGGTGCTTGGCTAATTCACAGAGGACTATTAACCAGAAGTGGCATCATCCAGAAAGAAAAAAAAAATCAACTGCCTTAAACTGGTTAAAACAGACACAAATGTAAAAGCAAATGAAGCCCCACATAAGGCAGGCTTTACGTACAATTAGACTGAAAGCAAGAGATCAGGTTCTAATTCAAGAGATGGGTTCGGGTTCTAATTCAGGCCCTGATGGTTGGATATGAGAATATAGCAAGTCACAAAAACTTCAATTGGGGGGGCTGGGGTTGTGGCTCAGTGGCAGAGCGCTTGCCTAGCACACGTGAGGCACTGAGTTTGAATCTCAGCACCACACAAAAATAAACGAAATGAAGATATTATGCCCATCTATAACTAAAAAATAAAAAGATATTTAAACATTTCATCGAACCTCAGTTTATTCATCAGTAAGATGAGAGTGAGAAAGGAGCACAGGGGTTGGTAACAATTATTGATTAGAGTTGACAGACACAATACACGATGCCCAGTTACACTTGAACTTCAGATACATTTGTAATTTATTTTTAAATATGTCTCATGCCATATTTGTCCCACGCAGTATTTCTACTTGCTACGCCTGGCAACCCTTGTGCTACCAACCTTTACTTGCCACAAGACGAAGAATCTTTGTGAGCCGTGGTAGAGCATCGTATAGGATTTGGAGCAAGTCTCCCCTGTTGTGTGCCAGGGGCTGGCAGCAGGGACTGTGTCTTAATTGTAACGCCGAAGTTCCCATATATGGTGGGTGAAGAGTAGGTTGATTTAGGTGCAGTGATTAAATGATATTTAGTATCATTTTTAGTAGATCAGTTAATGGAGAGGAGGCTAACTAATAAGAGACTGCAAAAAAATTCCAGCAGCGACCGCAGCCTGAACTAGCTGCTCTGCTCGGGGCTGCTCCCTGCTGACGGCAGATGCCCATGACCTAGCCTGCAGCACCACCCAGCCTGGCTGGAAAGCAGTCCAGACAATCAGCAGCAAAGTTGAACAAGCAAGCTGTCAGAGCAGAGGTGAGGACTTAGCAATAGAGTGAAGTTGTTCAATGACTGAAGTGACATTTTTGCCAAACTATAAAAATTATTTACATGTATTTGAAAATTAGTGGAACATATAGGAAAGTATTAAGAAAGTTAAATTCATAACATCAAACTCCAGAAATAACTAGCAGTTAATTCTGAACTTTTAATATTTTTGGCAAAAAAAAATATTTGCTTCGGTAAATATATTTTTAAAATGAAATTAAATTAAAATCCATGTATAATTTTGCAACGAACTTTCTCAAATCAACATCTTACTGTGAGCATTACCCACGCTTTTACCCACGTCTTATGTTTGTCTATTATCAACTTTTGAATGAGCCCTGACTTATTAAACCAAGCCCTATATATCTGTGATTTGTCTCATTTTTAGTTCCCTGCTGTTACAACTAAAGTTGTTGTAATCAAGTACAAAAACCTGTACGTGCTTCTCTAATCATTTCTTCAGGGCACTACGGTGGAATTACCAAATGAAAGATTATGGACATGAACTCATAGCTTTATATGTATTAACATTTATTGAGCACTTACTAAATGCCATGCTGTATATTAATTTCTTCACATAAACTAAATCGTTTCATCTCGTTAGTACTAAAGATCACTATTGTTTTCTTTGTGTGAAGATGAAACGGCAGCATAGAAAACACATAAAGTTTCACAGCTAGAAAATGAAAGAGGAAGGATATGTTACATCCTGGTGGTCTCCAGCCAAATTGTGCGGTTACACTGTCCTGTAGCTTTACCATGTTTCTCTTCCCTTGATAGTGTATGAATTTTCATTGCATACAAGGAGGAACACAGAGAAGTATTGCATTTCTTTCTTTGGTATTTTGATAATGTATACATTGTTACATTTGTACTTTTGATAACTGTGGAGGTTGAATTTTTTCATACTTATTACGAATTTGCTTTCTTCTTTTTAATGAACTGATATTTCTTCTGTAACAGTGATTGGTTTTGATATATATATGTATATAGGTATGTATGTATAATACATAAATATAATATATGTGTGTATATGTATATATACACACACACATATAACATACTTTCTATGTTGAGGATATTAGTCCTTTGTCCATCATAAATATATTATTCTCAATGTATCATTGCCCATTAATTCCATAGTCATTTTGGTGTCTTTAATATTTGTGGACCTTAACTGATTTTTTTACTTTAAAGAAAAAATTTTGTGTGTGTGTGTGTACTGAGGATTGAACTCAGGGGCACTGAACCACTGAGCCACATCTCCAGCCCTATTTTGTATTTTATTTAGAGACAGGGTCTCACTGGATTGCTTAGTGCCTTGCTTTTGCTGAAGTTGGCTTTGAACTCAAGATCCTCCTGCCTCAGCCTCTCAAGCCACTAGGATTACAGGCATGTGCCACTGCACTTGGCTACTTTAAAGAAATTTTGAAGTACTATTTCAATTAACTTATTTTACTTTCAACTCTAATAATACTTATGTTTTCGTTTAGCTCTGTTGTGATTTTATTTACCTTTTCATTCAAATATTTGATCCATTTGGAATTATTAGTGTTATTTTGTCTCTAGTGATATAATCGACTTTTAAAACAAGGAACCAATATTCCCAGTAACATTTTCTAAGGAGTGCAACATTTCTCCAGTTACTTGGGGGTTGACTTCTGTCACATGCATCCTGGTTACCGTCCCTCCTGCTCCATTGCTCCTCTCTGTCTAGGTCACCTGCCACATTGCTGTGGAACTCACCATTTTATAGACATTTCAACAGCATCTCTGTGACACTCTTCTTTTTAAATGCATTTGTCTATCCTCATTCTTTTATACTTTTGGATAATTTCCAGAAACATCTTTTCAAGTTATGAAATAATATCAGCAAGAACATAATTGGAAATACCTTAAACATAACCATTATTTAGGAAACCATTACATTTATAAAATAATACCTTCAATATGTTTTTCACTTTTGTGTTTTGGTTAATGTATCTTGATAACATTTTGTAGTATTTTTTTTAACACAGACCCTAAATGTTTTTTTTTTTAGTTTATTTCCAGTTCTTCTGTATATTGTATTCGTTTGAATAAAAAAAATCTCTTTTTTTTAAAAAAACAATGCGATGTGGTTTTATTAAATATCCAAGGGTTATCAAGGCTCTTGTTGTTGAGGTGAGTGGTCTTTTTTATTTTGCATTTAGACAACTTTCTATGTGACTTACTAGCTTCAACAGATTTTTACTAAGGTTAATTGATTTTTCTAAGGGAGAAAAAAAATCGTATGTTGAAAAATGAAATCTTTGTCCTTTTGCCATTCGCTACCCATCTTTTACCAATTGTTTGTCTTATTTCACTAGCTAGAATTTCCCAAAAATGCTGTAGAATTGTATTGATGGCAGGTGTGTCCTTAAAATTCCTCCATTATTACTCTATTGCATATAATCTTCTATGGTTTAAAATAAACCCTTTTTTTTTCTCATCTCACAAACTACTTTTTTTTTATTCCAATTAGCTAACATTGGTATTTGATTTTATCGAATACATTTTTATTATGATGTTTATATGCTCTTTTCTCGGGTCTGTTTAGGTACTATATTTTAATACTAGATTTCTGAATATGAATGCATATTTTTGTTCTTCGGGGGGGGGGAATGCAACTTGGCCATGGACTTGATCTTTTCACATAGCATCAGAGTCAACGTCCTAATGTTTTCTTTCGGATTATACAAGCAGGAAAATAGCTTGCATTTTTCTTCACTTCTGCTAATGTCAGGCTTCAGAATCAGGGTTATGATAGCTTCATAAAACCAGTTAGGAAGCTTTGGATTTTCTTCCATCCTCCAGTTTATAGAGCAAAAGAATTATCTGTTCCTCAAACTTGGAAAAAAAAAATTTGTTCATAAAAACATTTGCACCACAACCATTTTTGGAGGTAAGCCTCTGACAACACTTTCGATTTCTTCCCTAGTTATTATTTTTTTTTCTATTCAGTTGTGTTTGTTTTTTTGTTTATTTCTTGTGCTTCATTCTTAGTCAATTTGGATCTTTATATTTTCCTAGAAAATCGTCTATTTCATTGAGCTTTTCAAAATTTATTAGCATAACATTCTCTTCCAATGCTTTTAAATACTTTCTTATCTATAGCATCTCAGTAACATTTCTCTTTTATTCTTTGGTTAGACTTTGTAGGATTTGTCTATGTTATTCGTTCAGAGTACTGGTGAGTTCTAGATATTAGATTTTAAAAATGAATTTTAATGTTTTCCTTTTTTGCCGATGAATCTCTGCTTCATTCTTATTTTCTGTTTTCTGCTTTCCTAAAGCTAATTTTGCTGCCTTTTCACATCTCTTAGCTGAATGCTTCATTATTTTGTGTTCCTCCTTTCTTGTTAGTTATGGAACCTTAAAACCTGCACATGTGTCATAAGAATCACTGTGGCAACATCCCATATTTTTCTTTATAAACAAACTTTCTCAAAAAATATATTCAAAGTAATTCTGAATCACAGTTTTGTTCCTCATAGGTACAAAAGCTACTTATAGAGGATTTTGTTTTAATTTTATGAGATTAGGCTTGTTTTGTTTGAACTGGCATTATAGTATTTATATATTTTTATGAAAATATGTTTAAATATTGCTATTATAAAAATTTCTTTTTTGGAAAATATACTTAGATTTATTTTGTAAATAAATATGTGATCAGTTTATATTAATGAGTTAGGGCATTTTACAATAAAATGATTGCCATTTTTAGGATTCAAGTTTAGTATATGACTATTCTATTATTCTCCATAGCTTTCTTACTGAAATCTTTATAATCTGGCATATTTGAATTTCTGCATCTATTGAAGACTGAAAGTGGTATATTAATGTATAATTAAATGAACAATTTCTATTCTTTTCTCCTGTGTGTTTCAGGACATCCTTATATACTTTGATATGGCAGTGATATGTATGAATTATATTTTCATGGAAGAGTGTGCCTTTCTTTATTCTGTGTGATCTATTGTATCTTATATTTCATTTCAATATAAGCATTTGCATTCACCTTTGTTTGAATGAGTAAAGCTTTTGCTATCAATTTTACTTATAATTTTTCTGAGTTATTTCCATTAAGACATGTTTTCTTGAAAGAAACAGAATAATAATACTTCCTTCTTACCCAGATGCTCCTGGACTTAGGATGAGATGACATCTCAATTAAAGCCACCCCAAATTGAAAATATCCAAGGCCAAAAATGAATTTGATCCAACTTGCCCATTTGCCGCAGTCTGGCTGCAGCAAAAGACTCTAACACCCATTGAACATCAGAGTTTAGCAATCGGTACATTTCACTGGTTGGTAGTTTCCTCTGGGATCATGGGGCTGACTGAGAGATGGCCCAGGCTGATGCCCCCCAGCCACCAGGACCACACCACCAGCCCAGGCAAAGATCAAAGTTCAGACTTCACAGAATGGTTTCTATTGAACAACTCATATCCCTTCCACATCTTTATAAAATCCCAAAATTATAAGTCAAGAATCATCCATAATTATTCCCAAGATCACATGAGTAACACTCTTAATCGGTGTGGTATTTGGCACATGGAAAGTGCTCAGTAAGTACCAGCTGATGATATCATACAAGTATGCACTGAATTTTAAAAAATGAAGTTATAATTTAAGAATTGTAATTAAAGACTATGCACTATTTGCTTTTATTGTCCCTTGTTTTACTTTAGGCATTGTTCTTTATATCTTATTCTATACTTTCTATTTTTATATGCTTTTTTCTTGTTCACTTTTCTTTCTCATGCGTGTATCAGGAACCATGCTGAATGCTATGGGTGCTACCATGAGCAGAAGAAGACTTGGGTGGAACTCAGGAGGCTTATGTTCTAGCAGGAAAGGCAGACATAGGCCAAATCATCACTCAGACCTGTGAAGTTACAACCACGGTAAGTGCTTTGATGAATGTTATGAGAATATAAACGCCACCGCTACCCTGGATTCACATAAAGCACTTTTTACACATTGTATCATGCCCTGAGAGAACAATTATAGCTAGATAAGAGGTGTGCCTTGATAGTATGTGGTTAAAGAGTGGATGGTTAATTCCTTCCACATAAACATTTTTTTTTGAACAAATGTCACAGATAAATCAATCACACTGGGATCTCTCATACTGAGAATGCAAAAAAAATTTGCCAACTGAGGGGATTCAACACATTCCTAAAAAATGGAATGTTTTACTGGTTTCTTAGGTAAAGTACCGAAATATAAATTTACCACTTTAGAGGGAAATATACTATTGAGTCAACTATTAGGTATTCTATTCAATAAATATGCATTATATGTCTTCTATCTAGCAGTGCCTCAGTGGAGACCTGACCTGGGAGTTCCAAAACTCCCAACAAAAATCTGAAATCATAGATAGTACTGAACTCCCTATATAGAATTTTTCAAAAAATATACACACACGCCTATAATAAGGTATAGTTTATCAGTTGATCGGATAACCAAGGGAGCTAAATCACTAATGGGAGGGTAGTGTATATAATGTGGATACATTGGACAAAGGGATGATTCCGGGCAGGGCAGAGTGGGATTTTCTTATGAGGAAACATGTTTTTCTCCCACTATTTGTAAGAACTGCATAACTTTTTAAAGTGTTTATAAGACGAATTTTTATCTGGATAAATATAATAGATCATTCTGCTCTTGAGTTATTGAAATATATTTGATGACTAAAACAAAAGAATAATTTTTAATTCAGAAAAGTCACAAAAATAATAATTATCCATGTACCCAATGCTCAACTTTGCTAAATACCATTTTCCCAAATCTGCTTTAGATCTCTTTGATTAAGAAGCAGAACCTTTGGGCTGGGATTGTGGCTCAGGGGTAGAGGGCTCGCCTAGCACGGGGCGGGACCCAGGTTCGATCCTCAGCACCACATAAAAATTAAGGCATTGTGTTGTGTCCATCTACACCTAAAAAATAAAACTAAAAAAAAAAGAAATTTAGAAAAAAAAAGAAGCAGAACTTTAAAGACACTTGAAAAGTGCTTTGTCAATCTATTGATCTCATTCCCCTGAGAGTTTGGACTGCCCTAGATTTGATGTCATTCTTTCCCATCCATAAATATTTTTACATATTGACTACTTACAGACAGACATTTTTTTTCCTAAAACTTTTACTTACCATAAGTCATTTTCTTGTCCCCAATTCATCAGAAGTTTGTTCGCTAAGGCCTATGCCAACAGTTCCCAAATTAAGTTTATCTACAGAATCCTCTTGGGAATTTCAAAATTACATAAAGATATCCCTGGCTTGTCCTTGAGAAATTTTTTATTGGTTTTCCAGGATTCTGAGCTTTGGAGACAATGAGACCTGGGGCTGCCCTGTGTGTTGTGGGCTGTTTGATGGTCTCCCTGCCTCCTACCTTCTGGGCCTCAGTGGCAGCTCTCACACTGCCAGACTTTGCTCTGTTAACCATGTTTTTTTTTTTTTTTTTTATTTTCCAATGCTTGGACAGCTAAGGCCTTGCTCACCCTGAAAGGACTGCTCCTCCCACAGCTAGGCAATTCCTAGAGATAGTAATCAGCTCACAGGTTAGTATGACTTTCAGATACAAACTAACCAGTCTGGAGTCCTTAGGCAAACCACCTGACTTTATTGGGCTTTCTTGCTCCAGGACACTATCCACTGTTTTAATTACCTCTAGACATCTAGGGACAGCCCTTTGCCCTCTGCTGAAATTAATTAAACTCCTCAATCCTAAATTTAGGCTTACTCTGCCTCACCCAATCCTTCCTGCAAAAAATCTCAATAATGGTTCCTGGCCACAGATTCTCCTCTTTCTCTACCTCCTGTCATTCTTTGGTACTTTCCTATGTGGCATGATGGTGTGCCCCCTCTTCTTGGGAATTATTATAATGACTTTTCCTTTTTTTTTTTTTTTTTTTTTTTTTGCAGCTCGGGATGGAACCCAGAGCTTTGCACATGCTAGGCAAGCACTCTACTATTGAACTATATCCTCGCCCTCAACAACAGTCTATATCTATATATATATATATATATATTTACATACATACACACACACAGAGCATTTGTCTCTTGATCTTTTGGCCTTGCAATATCTCAACTATTTTATAATGTATTATGTTTTAAAGCAATTGCCAAGTGTCTTCTTGGAGAAAATTAACCCACGTTGAGAATGACTGGATTAACTCAAATCCTGATTCCAACTGTGGTCCAACCCAAAACCTGGTAGTTTGTATTTCTAAGAAAACCATCAAGGTAACGTGAGATTGATGAGTTTAGAGAACTCTAACCTTCAGAATTTGGGCACAAAGGTTGAAGTCTGGCATTCAAGGCTTCTTTCAGCCTCGCCTAGCAAACAGAATTCCTTTTCCTCACCTGTCTCTTACCTCTCCGCCTGGGAGCCCTCCTTCTGCAACCTGATCCTTGAGAACAGGCTGATCCTGCCCACTTCTAAACCTTTGCTGTAAATGCAGACTCAGGCTTTCCAAAGACCTCTGAGATTTCTAGTCACTTATGCATTTTTTAAATAATTAATATTTGTTTATTGAAGTAATGAACTCACCACTTCTGGATCATGACATCTGAAACTGCTCAAATTCTGCTTTCATGCTTAACTCTCGACAAACCCTCCTACAAACACAAATTTATACTCTCATAATAGAGGTCAAGGGTCTTCTTGCAGTTTAATTTTATCTGTTGCTATGGTTATCTGAATCCTGCCTCTCTCCCAGACCAGACTGCAGATTTCACAAGGTCAAAGATCAAATCTATTTTTGTCCAGATCCACATTACTATACACTGTCTAGCAATAAACATTTCAAATGACTGAACAATTAATTCATTAACCAATTAATGAATTACTATTTTATCTTGTCTTTTCAACTGGGTTTCGGACTCCTCAGACGATGTTCTTTTCAAGTCTCCTTCCAACCCTATGAAATAGTTCATTTAAACATTGCATATTGAAACAATGAATGATAACTGTTGTCTGAATTATATTTGTGTTATCAGTTGTCCTTTACAGAAACTGGGATACATACAGGTGCCAAGTCCAAGTTTATGTTATTTTTAAAACTGGGCAGACTCCCTTTGAACAAAAAAAACAATTGCATTTGGAAAGAAATATGATGTTATTTATGGCTATTATGTCATTGCTTATTCAAAAAGATTTAATGAAAATTCAGCATTGGGGCCTAAAACCAACACACTCTTCTCGCATTAAATGAATGTCATTGTTGTCAAGATAATTCCAAAAATTAATTAGAATCAGCAGAAAGTGTTTACTGGCATTTTAAACTTCTGTTTCATATACTGAGATGCCCTGCCACCTTGGAAAAATAAAACGACATATGTTTTCCCAAATTGGTGTTCTTTCACCTCAGCATATTCATTTTCTTACTTGCAGAGAAAAATAGATAAATAAGGGGTTGGGGCTGTAGCTCACCAGTAGGACAATTACCTAGCATGTAGGAGACCTTGGCTTCCATCCCCAGCACTGGGAGTGGTGGGAGGGAGAGAAAAGAAAAGAAAATCACTTTCTCAAACATTAGGTTTTTTTTTCCCCCTTGCTGAGTGATAATTCAGCTTGCACAATGCTGATTTCATTCAGTGCGAGTTCCCATCTTCAGCCCCACTCATGGGCAAAGAGTTCCTCTAAGCTTCATAGACTGCCACACCCCTGGGAGGTGTTGGGAAGCTTCTGAGGGTTGAGGAGCAAGAGTAGACCTCATGCTCATTCCCCAATGCCTGCCTTCTTTGCTTTCTGCCTCTATCATTATTATGCAATAAAGAGCCTATTGTTTCCTGAGTTTTTGATTTAACTTGTACCTAACAGGCATAGACCACCTAAATTTAATGGTGAATAATGAAAGTAGTCTGTGGACATCATAGAATGGCTCAGCCCTATTCCCTCAGAGAATAACAGTGAGGCTCCTGACAGTTCCTGAGTGTCAAGGGGATTGTTTGACCACAGTTTGAATCATAACTGCTAGTATAAGAGATCCATCCCCCACCCCCACCCACCCCCCCCAAACCCCTCAGTTCTTAATCTTAACATACAAACCTTGGAATTTCCTTGAGAAAACAAATCTGCACTTCAGAATTTATATTCCAAGTCTTGAAAACCACAAAATCCCAGGGCCGAGGCTGTAGTTCACTGGTAGAGCACTTACCTTGCGCTTGCCTAGCATGCAAAAGGTCTCAGGTTCAGGTTCAATCTCTAGCACCATTTAAAAAAACAAAGAAAGAAAGCAGACTCTCTTTTGCTCAAAGCAAGGAAAGATGGTTGTAGAGGTGATTGCTGTTCAAAAAACTATGACTTCTACTCCATTTGCACACAAGAGCAATTCACTTGACAGTAGTGATCATCACTAGTCCTCCCCAGAGGGTTTGCTTGCTCTTTCTTCCTCTCTGGCTCCTTGTTCACTCTTGCCTCTGACCACCACCACTATCCCACATGGCTTCCCATTCTCATCCTAGGCATCTCTTCATTTCCTTACCTAGTTCTCCATCTCTCTTTCTCCCTCCTCCCTCTATTCCTTCTCTCTCTCTCTCTTCTTCTCTGTGTCCTTTCCCCTCCTGTCATCCTTTCTAACTTACAACTCTCTGCATCCCTGTTTAAAGTTGGAATCTGCCATAGATCCCTATAAAACTAGGTAGACTAAAAATGGATGCCCAGAAGCACCTTGGAGCCAAAGTAAAAGAATCCAAGAACTTTCCCTCTACCTTGACATGCAGCTCTTATGGTTAATAATGGCTGCTTAAAACACCTTCAAGTGGATGCATGGCATCTCATTATAAGTTAGTAGCCTATAGATGTTTTGAAGTCTTTTGATAATAGGACTTCCTTTGCATCCAAGATGCAAGCACCCTATCAATCCACTGGTGTCCAATGAAGCCCTTGAGTTCTTGTTGCAATGGGAATTGGTTCTCCAGACAATGCATGAGGTTAAAGGGACTTTCAACTAGTACAACAGAAGTGAAGCCCAAGCACCAAATAAAGGTGGCTGAGTTGCAGCATTAAAGGAGAATCAAATTATGGCATTTGCAGGTAAATGGATGGAATTGAAAAATATCATGCTAAGTGAAATAAGCCAATCCCAAACAATGAAGGACTGAATGTTTTCTTTGATAATGCTAATCCATAATGGGGCTGGGGGGGGCATGGGATAATTAGAGGTATTTTGGATGGGGGAAAGGGGAGATTTGGATGGAGTATAGGGTAGGAAAGATGGTGGAATGACAGACATCATTACCCTAGATATATGTATGGTTGCACGAATGGGGTAACTCTACTTCATGTACAACCAGATGAGTGAAAAATTCTGCTCCATTTGTGTACAATGAATTGAAGAGTTTTCAATTAATTTAACATGACATATTAAATTAAAAAAAATTAAAAAGAGTCACTGAGTTAAATGGAGAAAGAGGGAATAGAAAAAGCAAGAAGCATAGATTCAAGCCTAAGCCCATCCAGAGGTGAGAAAGAAAACCACAGTACTCACAGAGGCCCTTTTTTCCAGGGCTCTTGGGTACCCCCGACCAGGGGCACACCATGGCCTGACCCCTCAAAGCCCTGTATTGGCAACTCAGCCTGGACCTCTCTGTTGCATGATTCCAGGTTGGATAGGCTGATGGCCACCGTTCCTGTCTTGTCTTCATCTTCTTATGAAATAGCCAAATCATAGAAACCTATAGATGCTTTAAAGTTTAAATTAAATTTTGTTTTTAGCTAATAAATGAAAACATGCAATTGCACATATTTAAATTTTAATGTTTAAATCAGGTTGAACATATATCTCCTCAAAATTTTTAAATTTCTTTTATGCAAAAATAGTCAATATCCTGTCTTCTAGTTTTTTGAAAGATATCATACATCATTATCTATGACCACTGTACTGTGCAATAGTGCAGCAGAACTTCTTACTCCTACCTCATTATAACTTAGTGACCTATGAATCTTATTTATTTATTTTTGTTTTGGGGGAATACTGGGAATTGAACCCAGGGGCACTCGACCACTGAGCCATATCCCCAGTCCTATTTTGTATTTTATTTGAAGACAGAGTCTCCCTGAGTTGCTTAGCGCCTCACTGTTGCTGAGGGCTGGCTTTGATCCTCCTGCCTCAGCCTCCTTAGCCGCTGGGATTACAGGTGTGTGCCACTGCATCTGGCAACCTATAGATGTTTTGAAGAAGGCGAGAGCTTTAGTATCCCTACCGGCCTTCATCATTTCTGCTTCCTGTTTGAACACTAGTTGGAGGGAAAGGGTCTCACCATTGGCCCAGTTCTGGGCCTCTCTATCTAGTTGAGGCTCTTGATGCCTACAATACAGCAACCGTGGTGGGAATTACAGAAGCATCTGGGAGGTTAACACCATAGGTTTCCAAAATCACAGCACTACGCCATACAAGGGTCATTTCACCTTCTCTCTGCTGGCTTTTGTTTTCTTTTCCAAACCCATGTGTGTGGGTCACAGTCATTCCTCAGGGCGCCACTTGGGCAATGGGAGCATCCTTACACCCTCAAATATTGAGGGTCTGAAAGATTAATTATGCAGCTGCATCATCTTTGTAGAAAGTCACATGCCTGTATTGACAAGGTAGAGAGGTGGCACTTACCATCTAGAGAAATGGAATATAACTAAATCCCCTTGCACAGTCATTGCACATGTGCACCCAGCTGAATGATATAGTCATTCTTGATGGCAAAGGGATTGAATTCTTTGCAAAAGAACCCCAGAGTTGGAGGAAAATTGTCTCATGCCCCACAAAATGGCCTTCAGTAGTCTTCATCCAACATTTTAGCAAATGCTTGACCCAGAAAAAAGAATTGCCCTCATTTAATGATAAGTAATAACCAGAAAAAAAGCCATTCTGAGAAATATGCATAGATATAACTAGATAGGAGGAAGAAAGAAACATGTCAAACAATCGCCACATCAGGAGTTACTCTGCAAAGCAGAACAACAGTACAAACATTTATTCAGAGTCAAAAAATATTTCAATGGTGTCTGTGAAAGTCAGAGCTCAAAGAAGAGACACAGAGGTCAAAGAAGACATGATAAGGCAATAGAAAAAAAATAAACATAA
The DNA here is from genome assembly GCF_052094955.1 of Ictidomys tridecemlineatus. Classification (NCBI taxonomy): domain Eukaryota; kingdom Metazoa; phylum Chordata; class Mammalia; order Rodentia; family Sciuridae; genus Ictidomys; species Ictidomys tridecemlineatus. Next base: position 56,210,783 of record NC_135479.1, read on the forward strand.
ACTGAGAAAACTTTGGGAAAAACACAGAAGAGGAAAAAAATCATTTTAAAAGTGAAAACTGTGATGAAATTAAAATACAGCTGAGAAAGAAATGGGAAGGACAGGCTTAGGGGAAAAATGCTCAAAATGTGTGAAATGGTTAAAAAATGACAAGGAAAATAAGATATAGTGGACAACAGAGCAGGTACATTGTGAGTGCCCAAAAGACAACTGAACAATTTAGTTGAAATAATATACTCAAATAGGCAACAGGAAATATTTTATGAAACAAAGTAACTTAGGATTCAAAGTATACACTGTCCCAAGAAAAACTGATACAGAATGACCAACCAAAACATGTCCACTAAATGCTGGGGCTTCAGTGGTTACAAATAGTATCCTACAACATCTAGCTGCTCTTTTTCTATCTCTCTATAACTTTTCCACTAACCAAGTAAGCAAGTGAAAGGAGTATCCACTTTACAAAGTCATCCACAGGGGTGAAAAAATCAAACTGATTCAAAAGTGTTCTGAAGCAATGTCTACAATTCCTCATATATAAGAAATAAGACCAAATGTTTTACACCAAGATAGATGTATTTGAATATGTAAGAATAAAATAAGCAAAAATATCTATAATATCCATTATGAATTGAGTTTTCTGGGAAAAGACACAATTAAAAGACAGGAAGTGTTGTTAACCTGAATAGAGAGAACTTTGAAAATTACGACCACAGAAAACAATATAAATTTTTATTGATGTTGCAAAAGTAGAAAGCATAATAAAATACTTTTTAAAGTGTATTTGGAGGATAATCTTTTCTTGAAAAATTCCTCGTAAAATGAATTAACAAAATAAATAAAAACATACCTAGAATTGCAGTCCATTCTGTTATGAATAAAACATGCCTATTCAATGTTCGAGTGATTGAATTTTCAAATTAAAAAAAAAAGAGGAGTAAAATATGAAAGAAATTAGTAAAAACAATGCAAATAATGCACCTGATATCACTGCCATCAACCAGCAAATCAAGGACATGCCAAGAAACTTAACTGCAACCTGTGCTCACGACACTGTTGAGAACAGTGTGCACAATCATTCTCAGTACATCTTGGATGCTTATAAATGTGAGTGCCAGCGCATGCCTTAGAAGTAGAATTCCCTGCATAATATAATTCCCATAAGTCCATGGGCCTATGTTATAGAATAATTAACAAAATCAACTGGACATGGGCTGGGGAGAAACCAACAAAAGTCTTTTTTTTTTTTTCCCTTCACTTTCCATAGAATCAATCAATCAATCAGCAAATAAATAAATAGTTTCAAAGTGTGAACAGAAAGCAAAATGCAAAATGAAATTACAGAAACAAAACCAAACATATGTAACATAGCAATAAATGTAATTTAACCAAACTCAGTTACTTAAAGGAAGATAATCTCAGGTTGGGTCCAAAACATAAGTTAAATAAAATACAGCAGTTTAAAAAAATACCAGCTCTGAAGTAGAAATACACATTTGGTTTCCAAATCACAGTCTTATCAATTGTTGAGCTTACATAAATTTTCCCTCCTTTTTTAATCTAAGTGTTTTTCCCCACCTCTGGTACTAAGGATTGAACCCAAGGACATTCTAACATTAAGCTACATCCCTTGTCCTTTCTTTCTTTCTTTCTTTCTTTCTTTTTTTTTTTAATTTTGAGACAGGGTCTCACTAAGTTGCTGAGGCTGGCTTCAAACTTTGGATCCTCCTGCCTCGGCCTCCCAGGTGGCTGGGTTTACAGGCCCCTGTCACCACCGCAGACTTAAGCTAAATTTTATCCTCTTCTCATACAGTGATTTTGAGGATATAAGAGATAAAGATGACAGAGGGGTACTTAATATATGGAGCACAGTCAATATTAGCAGGTAACAGTAAAAGTAGAAGTGGCCTTGGTAGTACAAGTGTGACAGTAGTGATTACCAAAAGCCAAATGACTCCCTAGGATTGAAACTAAAAAATCAGTGTCATGACAATATAAATGAAGGAGCCCAGTGTGGTCTGAAGAATGATAGACTATTCTCAAGGGCAATGTCATTCAAGCTGAGATCTGAAGGATAAATAAGAATGATTCAGGTGAAGAGCTGGAAATTGAAGGGAGGAGATGAAAAATTAAAAAATAAAACAGTCATAAGCATCACCAACAGCAGGTGTGAGCAGGATACAAAGTAGAGAAGTGCACAGTACAACCTTGAAATGAAGTATCGTCATCATTAAGAGACACCTCAGTTAGCAGATGTGGTAACAGGATTTTCTCTTAATGGTTCATTCAATTCACCTAAGAAATGCTTATTTATGCTCTTATGTGCAGGAATTATGTTAAATGCTAGAGGCAGAGCCAGGACATGAAGATTCCCTGTCTTTGTAGCAAGTGTAGTATAAGAAGACATTCTGAAAATTTAATATACTGAGATTTGCTTTGAGAAATGGCAGAATGCTACAGAAGCATACAGAAGGTAAACTTAATCTAACATGTGCTCAAAAATCCTCCTTTCTTGAAACAGTAACTTTGAAGATGGCATAAAAGAAAATCAATGGCTCTTTAGGTGAGTGAGGTGGGATACTCATGGAGTTTGTGAAAGTACCAAGGTAAAGAAGATATTGCATTTGAGCATCTGAAAGGAGTCTGGTATGTCTGAAATAGAGAAAAAGAGAGATGCAAGAAATGAAGTTGGAGAAGCAGACCAAGCATGGTACTCATGTTAAGAATTTTGTTATTGTGCAAGTCCACAGGAAGTCATTGAACAGAAATGTTGATCAATCTGTTTTATTTTAAAAACATTCTGATTACTGTGTGAAAAGTTGTTTGCCATAGCCAAAAATGGAAGTTGTAGAGCCCAAATATACCTGGTCAGTTTAGGCTAGGTTATCTTACAATCATGACCCCCAAATTTCACGGGCTTCAAAATAGAACCATTTTTCCCACTCATCTTACATGGATTCCACTCTACATCCTCCTCACTCGAGGATACAGACAGCAAAGTTTCCACCTTGGAGTAAAGTTGTTATTTTCCATAGCAGGGAGGAGGAAATGGGGCTAATTATTTGCCAGGTCTTCAAACAGAGGAGTGTCTTGAGTCACATCTGGTGATATTGAATTGGCCTAAACATATGACTAATCTGAGGGAATGAGTAGAGCAATCCTGTAATTTGTTTGGATGAAGTTGAACCAGAATGACTGTAAACATCTCATGGACTACTATACTATTAAAGAAAATGCAACAGTATTCTATAAGCAATAGGGATGCCCAAATAGAAAGGTATAAATTATCTCTCACCCTGAACAAAACTTAACTCAATATGGATCACACACTTACTTAGGCACTAGAACAGAGACCCTGCACCTAATAGAAGAAAAAATAGGCCCAAATCTTCACCTAGGATCTGACTTCTTTAACAAGACTCCTAAAGCACAAGAAGTGAAATTTTAAAAATCAATAAATGGAATGGATTCAAGCTAAAAATCTTTTTCTCAGCAAAGGAAACAATCAATAACATGAAGAGAGAGCCTACAGATTGAGAAAAAAATCTTTACCATATGTACCTCAGATACAGCACTAATCTCCAGGATATATAAAGAACTCAAAAAACTTAACACCAAAAAATACAAATAATCCACAATAAATGGGCCAAGGAACTGAAGAGACACTTCTCAGAAGATGATACAGAAATCGATCAATAAGTATAAGAAAAAATGTTCAACACCTCTAGCAATTAGAGAAATGCAAATCAAAACTACTCTAAGATTTCCACTCACTCTAGTCAGAATGGCAGTTATCAAGAATATAGGCAACAATAAATGTTGGCAAGGATGTGAGGAGAAAAGGTACACTCATACATTGCTGGTGGGACTGCAAATTGGTAGAACCATTATGGAAAGCAGTATGGAGATTCCTCAGAAAACTTGAAATGAAATATCCATTTGACCCAGCTTCCCCACTCCTCAGTTTATACCCCAAAGACTTAAAATCAGCATACCACAGTGACACAGCCACATCAATATTTATAGCAGCTCAACTTTCAATAGCTAAACTGTGGAATCAACCTTGGTTTCCTTCAACACATGAACTGATAAAGAAAATGTGATATATATATATATATATATACACACACACACACACACACACACACACACACACACACACACACAAGATAAAGTATCACTCAGCCATAAGGAAGAATGAAGTTATGGCATTTGCCTGTAATAGATGGAACTGGAGACTATTATGCTAAGTGAAATAAGCCCATCCCAGAAAAACCAAAGGCCCAAAACTTTCTCTGATATGCAGATGCTAATTCACAGTGGGGGGAGAACGAGAATAGTTACTTTGGATTAGGTAGAGGAGAGTAAAGGGAAGAGAGGGGTATAAGGTAGGAAGGATAGTACAATGAATAAGACATTATTACCCTGTGTACATATGTGACTATATGACCTGTGTGATTCTCCATCATGTACAACCAGAAGAATGAGAAACTATACTCCATTTATGTACGATGTGTCAAAAGGCATTCTACTGCCATGTATAACTCATTAGAACAAATTTTTTTAAAAATAAGTTAGAATGACTAAAGTTTATTAATTAATTGGATATGAGGGTTAAGAGATATAGAAGAGTCAGAGATCATTGCCCTGTGATGGATAGAGCAACTGGATAGATGGTGGCCAAATATCCTCAGCTAAGCAATGTAGACAATATATACTGGAGTGGGAGGAAACAATTAAATATAAACATCATAGTTGGAAATGAGATCAAAAGAGCAGCCATAGGCTGAAAAAAAAATGGTTTTTAGAGTCTTGGACATCCAGATGGCACCTGGAGTAGATGAAACAGAGTAGGATAAGCAAGTCATCCTTCTTTGGTGCTTTCTTAATTTGGGCACTGAAAATAGAGTGTTCTGGGAACCTCCTCCTAGACCCAGGAAATCAGCAACAGGTACTCACCCTGGGAGAAAGATGTGTGAGGAAATGAAACACCTAAGACACAGAAGACAGCATGTGCTGTTCAGGTGGAGGATTAGGAACTAGAAAGTTGGAAGAGATGCTGAGAAATGTCATCATGAAGACACCAGACATCAGGAATATGAGAAGCCAAGAACCCAGGGGAAAAAACAAGTCAAGGAAAGAGTGAGAACTGGGGTGGGGAGTGGGGGGCAAACGGTGTCACCCAGGCCAACAGGACACACATTGAAGGTTCCTGTTGCTCAGAGATGGGAAAACAACTGAAGCAGGACTCCTTGGTGTTTGCATAGCCAAGCAGAGAGCTGGCAGGGAGGGGAGGGCTTGTTCAAACATAGAAGACTGGTGCACCAGGAAGAGGCCTGGGCTTGTCCCTGGTGGTGACCAGATACAGCAGATAACATGGCAGCTTCTCACATAGCAGAAAAGAAATGGTGCAGATCCGGTGTCTAGATCCACAGCTCCCTCCGCACCTCAGGCTACTGGATTGCAGAATTCAAAATGAATCCATTTAACACATAAAAAGAATCAAAAAGGATCCTCTCAATGATACACACACAAGATACAAATAAAACACTCCATCAAAGGTGAATAGAGAAAAAAAATCGCCCATTTTGAGCCTGTGAAGAAACTGTGGAACATAAATGAACTACATAAAACAAACAGAAGCATAATAAACATGATATATTTTTTCTTAATAGAATTAAAGAAAGCATGAACCGCGCTTTGTTGGTATTGTTTTGCCAGTGAGTTGTAGAAATTTGTTATATTTTGGGGGGGTATTAACTTCTTTTTTTTTTCCATTTTTTTTAGTGAGCTCATGATATATCATCTTTCATACATTTGACTCAATTGGGTTTTGAACTCCCCAAATACATAATGCAGACTCACTTCTGTTACATACTCACATTTTTACATAATGGCATATTAGTGACTGTTGTATTCTGCTACCTTTCCTATCCCCTACTATCCCCCCCCCTCCCCTCCCCTCCCATCTTCCCTCTCTACCTCCTCTGCTGAGGGGGAAAAAAAGGGTATTAACTTCTTACCAGATACTAGGTCTATAAATAGTTTCTCCTTCTCCGTGTCCTTTGGCTGTCAGAAAGCTGTCAGCTGTGGGGTTTTATATATGGCTTTTATGTATTGATGTAAATTCATTTTATACCTCATTTGTTGAGTTTTTGTCATGTAGAGATACTGCATTCTATCAGATGCTTCTTCTGCATCTATTGAGATAATAATGTGATTTTTACTTTTGATTCTTGTGAAGGTCGTGTATCACATTGATTGATTTGTATGCATTGAACTATTTTTGCATGAAAGGGCTGATCCTGACAGCTGGGGTGTGGTTCAACAGTAGAGCGCTTGCCTCCCATGTGTGAGGCCCTGGGTTCCATCCTCAGCACCACATAAATGTAAATAAACAAAATAAAGATACTGCGGGGGGTGGGGGAAAGGGCTGATCCTACTTGATAGTAGCATTTGATTTTTATTTTTTGTTTTTGTTTTTGCCGTGCTGGGATTGAACTCAGGGCCTTATGCTCTCCCACTAAGATACATCTCCAGCCCTGATTTATGATTTTTCAATGTGCTGTATATTTAATTTATAGTATTCTATTGAAGATTTTTACATCTATGTCAGGGATATTGGCTTGTTGTTTTCTTGATGGAATTCATGGTTTTAGGGTGATGCTGGCTTCATAGATAACTTAAGAAGTGTACTGTCTTTTATTCAGGGAAGATTTTTAAGAATTTTTATAATTTTTTATTTAAATCTTTGGTAGAATTCACCTATTAAGCCATCTGGTCCTGGGATTTCTCTCCTTGGTGGGAGTTTGGACTACTCTTTCATTATTCTTATTTTTTATTGATCTGTCTAGGCTTTCTACACATTCTTTCACTCAATCTTAGTATATTGTATATTTTTAAGGAATTCTCTATTTCATCTAGATAGTTAATCTTGCTGACATATAAATACCCATAATAGTCCCTTATTATTCTTCTCTGTGGGGTCTTTGTAAGGTTTTCTCTTTCACTTCTGACCTATCTATTTGAGATTGTCTCTTTTATTTAATTAGTTTAGTTAGGTGTTTGTCAGTGTTGTTTCTCTTCAATAAACCCAGCTTATAGTTTCATCATTCTTGGTATAAATGCCCTTGGGTTCACCTTATCAGCTTCATGAATCTGAATACTCATTTTTCCCCCTAGATTTTGGAATTTTTTAGCCATTATTTCTTTAATGTTTTCTTTAAGTTTTCTCTCCTTTTCTCTCTTCTTCTTCGACTCGAATAATATCTTTTATTTTGCTTATGCTTTTCCATAAGTCCTGTGAAACCTTTTCATTCTGTTTCGTTCTTCTTTTTCTCTTTGTTCCTGTACCTGGATGATTTCAAATTACATGTCATCAGACACTGATTCTTTTTTCTGCTCGATCAAGGGTGCTGTTGAAGCACTCTATTAGATGTTTTATTTTATTCCTTGTATTCTTTAGGTCTAAAATATTGAGCTCATTTTTACAGTTTTTTTTTTCTCTATTTAACTCTTCTTTTGGTTTACAGATTGTTTTCCTGATTTTTGTTTAGCTATGTAGACTAATCAGAGAATCTGGATTGTCAATTGATAGGGTCTATAGGCAAACGAGTTGGGGGTGTTCATGAGTGAGCCTACTGCAGCGATATGCAAGCAAGGCTACAGGTTCACTGAAAGGGAGGCTGGGGCTCTATCTATGGATGAGAAGGGCTGGGTCCTGGACCATGCCAGGTACACAGCGTGGTGGGGCTAGAATCAGGACTCTATTCTATTGTCAAGTCTGAGGCACTGATGGTCAGTGATCTTCCCAGGATACAGGACATACAAATTGACTCTACATCCTTGATCAAGTGGGGTCCTTGGGTATTGCTGCCACTATAGTCAGTCCATGGTCAGTGGGTTTATTACTGGTGTCTTGGACAGCATGGTTTCTTCTGCAGAAGGGTGGGCTGGTAGCAAGACCAGAGATGAAATGGGTTGGAGCCAAGTCCACAGGAAGACAGGTTGCTTCTAGATCTGCAGCTGAAACCATGACCAATAGGTTGGGGCCTGCCTTCTTATAGTGGCTTTTCTCTGTCCTGGATTCTGCTGTAGCATTGCAATCTCCTACCCACGTTCCAAAGCTTCCACAAAGGCACTTATGTCTATGGATGGTTGCCAAGTCAGTGTTTCTGTAGGTGAACAAGAACAGGAAATTTGCTATTCTGCATCTTGCTGATATTATTCCCCTTTATTTCTTTCATCAGCATTTTGTTGTTATTAGCATACAAGTTCTGTTTTTTCTCCCGGTATCTTTTGAGTTATTATAAATTGTATTTTATAAATTGCATTTTAAATTTCAGTTTCTGTGTGTTCATTGCTAATGCAGAGATATACAACTGATCTTTGTGTATTAATTTTGTTTTCTTTGACATTACTGAACTCCTGAAATTGTTTATTCGTTCTAAGAGGCTTAATTTGGAAATTCCTTGAGATTTTCTTTTTTTTTACCTAGACCATCATGAAATGGGCAAAAAGTACATTTTTTTTCTTCATTTCCAGTCTGTATGTCTTGTCTTTTTTCTTTTTTTTTCTTTCTTGACTTATTGCACTGATGAGAAATTCCATTACCATGTAAACAGCACTGATAAGAATAGATATCCTTGCCTTATTTTCAGTCTTGGAGTTTATTCAGATTCAAAATGTAAAGTTTGATGATATATTGGGGGAGGGTACTGAAGATTGAATCCTGGGGTGCTTAACCACTGAATCACATCCCCATCCATTTTTAAATTTTTATTTTGAGACAGAGTCTCACTAAGTTGCATAGAGACTCGCTAAGTTGCTAAGGCTGGCTTTGAGCCTGAAATTCTCCTGCCTCAGCCTCCTGAGTATCTGGGATTTCAGGTATGTGCCACCAAGCCCTGCTTAGTTTTTTAAATATAAGCATTTTTTAACAAGTCGAGGAAGCTTCTTTCTACTCAGAGTTTCCTGAGTGTTTTTGTCCTTAGTAGGTTTGGATTCAACAAATGTCTTCCCTGAGAACTTTGGTATGACCATGTTTCTTCTTTAGTTTGTCCATATGGTGGATCACCCTGGCGGACTGTTGGGTATTGAATCAGACTTGGGTTCTTGGAATAAACTGCTTAATTATTGTGTTATTTCTTCTAATGTGTGGTTGACTTCTCTTTGCTGATATATTATTAAGAATGTTGGCCTTTATATTCATAAGGGACCTTGAGCGATTTTCTCTTTTGCACTGTCTTAGTTTATTACCAGGGTGACACTGCTTTATCATCTTCTACTCTTTTGGAAAGATGGTGAAAAAAATGGATGTTTATTCTTCTTTTAAATGCTCAGCAGAATTCCTCAATGAAACCATGTGTGTTTGGAGACTTGTTTTTTTTTTTTGGGGGGGGGAGTTTTTAATTATAGATTCAATTTCTATCATAACTGTAAGATTATTAAAATTATTTATTTCATACTGGGTGAGTTGTGGTGGTTTGTGTTTTTTTCTAGGAATTGGTACATATCATCTACGTTGTCAGAATTATATTCGTCGAGTTGTTCTCAGTGTTCTCCTTTTATGCTTTTTCATGTTCAGAGTGTCTCTAGCGCTCTCCTGTTTCATTCCTGACGCTGAAAATTTGTGTCTTCTCTCTCTTTGCCTTTTTCAGTCTTGTGGAGCTTGTCAATTTTATCTTTATTTATTTATGTACTTATTTGATACTGGGGATTGAACCCAGGGACACTTAACCACTGAGCCACATTCGCAGCCCTCTTTATTTTGGGTCTCGCTGAGTTGCTTAGGGCCTCCCTAATTTGCTGAGGCAGGCTTTGAACTTGCGATCCTCCTGCCTCAGGCTCCCCAGCTGCTGGGATTACAGCCGTGGCCACAGCACTTGTCAATTTTATTGATGTTTCTCAAAAGAACCAGCTTTTGTTTCTCCATTGTTTCTTGCTTTCAATTTAGTTGGTGATATTCTTCTGCTCCTGTCTGCTAACTTTGGGTTGATGTTGCTTGTCATTTTCTAGGTTCTTAAAGTGCAAGTTTAGATCATTGATTAGAGACTTTGCTTCTTCTCAAACGGATCCACTAAAGTGCTACAGGCTTCCCCCCACTGGGCATTGCTTTATCTGTGTCCCAGAAATTTTGACAGAATGCATTTTTCACTTTCATTCATTTCATCATAGTGCTTCATGTGCCTGAGACTTCCTCTTTGAAATATAGATCATTTAGAAGTATGTTGGTTAGGCTCCAGGTTTTAGAGATTTTCCTGTTACCTTTCTATTAGTGATGTTTAATTTGAATCCACTGTGGTTGGACTTCTTTTAAATTTGTTCAGGTTTATATAATTGCCCAGGATATAATCTATCTTGGTGTATGTTCTTTGGGGACTTGGAAAAAAAGTGCCTTTGGCCGGTGTTGGGTGGAGCATTCTGTCAAGTCCAATTAGATCCACCTGATTGACAGGTAGTTAAATTCCTCTTTATCCTTGCTGATTTTCTGTCTAGTTGTTCTATCAATCTGGAGGAGAAAAGTCTTCAGCTGCACTTGGGGATTTGTTTCTTTCTCTGTTCTCAATTTTTGCTTCACACATATTGGATTTCTGTTGTTTGTGCCTAAACATTTAGGCAACTCTCTTTTCTTGGTGTAATGACCCTCCGATCATTACATAATTTCCCTCTCTATCCCTAGAAATTTTCTTTAATCTGAAAGCGACTTCATCTGATATTAATATCTAAAAAAGTTACTCCTGTTTTCTTTGGATTACTGTTGTTTACCTTTTACTATCCTTTTATTTCCAACCTGCAGATGTCATTAAATTTGAAGTGAGCTTCCTGTAGGTATCCTAGAGTTGGGTGATGGATTTTTTGGTTTGCTTGCTTGTTTGATTTGTTTACTTTGTTGTAAATGGTTCATTTAGATAATTCATTTTAATTCTTTATATGCTAAAATTTGAATCAGCCATCTTATTTGTGTTTTGCATTCTGTTAATCCATGATTTTTTTTATGTTGATTTTTTTTCTTCCTTCTGTTGGTGTATTTGGACATTTTTAAAAATTCCATTGATTTATCTGTGGTGTTTTAAATGTATCTCTTTATATCACCTTTACAACTCTGTATCTTGTATATTCATAGCTAATGAATGTCCACTACAGTATTTTTACCAATCAGAGTGAAGTATGGAAATCTTACTTTCCTTTACATTCTTTTCTCTCTCCCATTTACATAATAATTAGCGTGAATATTTCTTTGATATACATTGACAATGACATTAGACACTTTCAGGTTTGTACTTCAACTGTCAACATAATTTGATACCTCAAGAGGAGAGAAAAAATCTGTTGTGTTGGCCAAATTGTGGCTCTTATATTATTTCTTCCTTTCTGATGTTCTAAGAATCTTTCTTTCTTTTAATCTTTGCTTTCCAATTAGGGAATTTCCTTTAGCCATCCTTTGAAGTTAGGTCTGCCAGTGACAAATTGAAATACTTATTTCTCCATCTCTTGCCTTGAAATTTTTCTTTTTATTCCTGAAGAATATTTTCTCTGGCTATATAATTCTGGGTTAATGGTTGTTTGCTTCTTTCAGTGTCTGAAGATGATGCATTATTGCACCACTTCCTTGAGTTCTTTGTAGCTTTGAACAAGAAATTCACTGTCATCCACATTGTATTTTCTCTGTCGCTAAATGCATCATTTCTCTATGGCTGCTTTCAAGAATTTTTCTTTGTCTTGAGCTCTTAGAAGTTGGACTATGATGAATCTTAATTCGCATTTCTTGCATCCATGTGCGTATTTATTGATTATTTATTTATTGTCAGTTTGGGATATATTCAGCCCTTATCCTTGAAGCTCTGTCCATGTTCTGTATGGGACTCAGAGAAATGTGACATCTATTATTATAGTCCTACATGTCGTAGGATATATTTTTTCCCCTTTTTTTCCCCTCTCTCTCTAATCTATTTTTTATCTGTTGTTCAGACTGGAAAATTCTCACTGTTCTATCTTCAAGTTCTCAGATTCTTTCTTCTAGCCTCTCAATTCTGCTATTCAGCCCATTCATTCTATCTGCTGATTTGGTTATTGTACATTTTAGTTCTTAAATTCCTATTTGGCAGAATGGGAATGTAGCTCCGTGGTTGAGTGTTTGCCTAACATGTGTAAGGACCTGGATGCAAACCCTACAACCCTCCCCCAAACAACAGATGATTCTATTTGGTTCTTCTTTATCTCTTGTACTACTTTGCTAAAGTATTATATTGTTTCCCTGACAGTCTTCATGTTCTTGGTGTGACAAATGATTTTTTTATTAAAATCGGGACATTTGGGGGCATCATGTTATAAAATTCTGGATCTTATTCAAATCCCATTTTAGTAAGTCTTCACTGATATCACTCTGGTGAGTGAAGTGGAATATTGCCTCATTTCTACCAGGTGGGCTTGGAAGACCTGACTTTACCTCTAGAGGTTGTGGGGGGCATTCAGTTTCCTGTTCAGATGGAAAGTAAGGCTTCCCATTCGGCGTTCCCAGATGATGTTAGCAAAGAGGACCCCCCCCCATTACTCCTCCTCACATGTGGCAACATGGAAAGGGGAGAGATGGTGTTCTTGTTACCACTGATTGGGCCTGCAAGTCCTGAATCTATCTGAGGCTTCTTCTGACACCACCTGGCAAGGGTATTAGGGCATCTTGTTACAGCCTGGGAAGAGTGGAAGTCTGGACTCTCCACTCAGTCTTTGCTGGAAGGTGCAGGGTGTAGCTAAAGTGTTTTTCTTGTTGCTGGTGTCCCCATGCTCTTTGGCTGGAGCAAGCAGTCATGTTCTGAAAGATTCCATCTTGAAAGGTTGACCCTTTCCTGATACGTTGGCTAGAGAGAACAGACTTTCATGGGGACTTTGGTTTGTTTGCAACTGTAGATGTTTCTGAGTTGCTGGAATCTTTGCATTCGAGCCTGGGATATGTGAGGCAGAAATCAAACTCCGGGGATCCACCTCTGTGTCATTCAGGGAGACTTGTGGTCCCTAGCTCGTCCACCTCGTCTTCACCATTGAAAGCCTTCTTCTGTTTCTTTTGTGTAGAATCAAATATCGAGGACTTTTAGTGGTACTTAGCAGAAATTATAGGGGGAAATACGTTCTACTCCAACTTTCTAGAAGTGAATGCCCAGTTAGGAGAATTTTAAAGGCTAAAATATTAAAGTGCTACATGTTGTAACAGAAAGAAATAGATAGAACAGTCAGATAAAAACCACATTAAAAAAAATCAGCAAGAGTTTGTCAAGAAATGTTGAGAACTTAGCCAAATAGAAAAAGCAGTATTAGATTTCTGCAAATTTAATACTCCCAACAAATTGCAAATAAATAAATTATATAATTAACTAATTTTTAAAAAGTGAAATTTACATATAGAAGAAAACATAAGAATAATATATAATCAGTGTGGAAATGTGTTTGTAACATTCTATACACAAAGGATGGTTATCATTAACAGAAATAATTTCTACAAATCAATAAGAGAAGTATGATTAATGTAAGTAAAAAATAATAAAAATAATAATTAGGGAAAGGCCGAAAGAGAACATTTGTGTGAAGAATACAAATAGCTACCAAATATGGGGAAAGGGCCATCTTCTTCAGTAATTGGAGAAATGAAAGTTAGATTTTTTTTTTTTTTAATTTGGGGATAGTACTAGGATGGTTTCATTTTGGCCTATTAACTATCCCTTTAAATAAAAATGGCAACAACAAACATTTAGGTAGATTGTCTGAACTAGATCCTAATGAAAAAAAAATTCATTTTCAATAAGAAACAAATCAATATAATCTTTCTGGTGGAAATTTTACCAATAAGTATCAAAAGTCACAAAGGTCATCATTCTTTTTGACCAAATAATTCCACTTTGGGAAATCTATCTTAAGGAAAGGAATATTAACATTAAAGAGTAATAGTGAAGAATACTAACAACGTGTATGTGTTAATAATGATTAAAAATAAAAACCCGAAATATCCTAATAATGAAGAATTGACTAAATAAAAAAAAAAGAGTGGCCTATTCACAAAATAGAACATCACGAAGCTGTTATAAGCTGTTGTACCAGAATATTTAATGCTATGGGGGAAATGCTCACAATTTATCATTAAGTAAAACACAAAACTCTCATTAACCCGTCGTTTCCATACTAAAGCTGCTTTCATCAGCAAAAATTTTCACAGAAACAGCATATCAAGAAAACATGCTAAGACACAGCACTGAAAAATAAGGCATTCAATTATTAATTTTATTCTTTTTCTTTGTATTTTTTTCATTTTCAAAATATGTTAAAACAAAGCAGATCTTTATATGTAAAACAAGGCAATCCATGTCCGTCTCCTTCCTTCGGGTATCTCCCACTGCTTATTGACATCATCTGAGATGGAGGCCCTCTCTAGCTTTTTTACTTTGCCATCTCAGCATTTCTGGTTTTCATTTTTATGTGTGGTGACAATTGTCAGCTGTACCTATCCCATGAATGCTCTAGTCTGGAAGGAGGAAGAACATGGTTTCACAGAAACCCCCTTCAACAGACTTTTCCTTACATCTCAACATGGGCATCCTAAGATACAAGGGAAGCCAAGAAATCAGCATTCCGTTTTCCAGACTCTCGAAGCAGTTAATGGCAAGAAAGAAGGGGCTAGGAATGGACATGAGGGAGCCAACTGCAGTTTTTACATAGTACTTTTATGTAGAAAATTAAAAGCATATTTCGTCGAGTGCACAGATTGAATGTAGTGACAACCAAAGTATGCAAGAATTGTGTTTTGCAGGCCCTGTAAAAAGCACTTGTGACATCTGACCATTAAAAGGAGTTAGGAGATGTACTTACAAACTATTCGGGCTCTGATCCCTACATTGCAGGGGTGCGACACTATAAATTGTATGTCTTTATACTGAGAAAAGATGAGAAGGTTGATGTCGAGTTTGCATATCTCTGTCATAAACTCATTCACAGGCACTTTGTTGTATGGGACAGGGAAGGACCACTTTCAAGCTGTGTTTGGTTACGTGAAACCTAAGTCAGCCATCAAGTGATTACAAAAAAAAAAAAAAAGCATCAAAAAGCAAGATGTGTCGTACAACTGAAGGCAGCAAGCTGTTAAAAAAAAAAAAAAAAAAAAAAAAGCAAAGCTTGGAGGTCAGGAGATCTGAGGGTTCTGTGGGACTCTGCCACACAAAACAGTTGTGTGCCCTTGAACACATAATTAACATTGACAGGCTTCAGGTTTGCAAAAATCCTTCAGATCAGGGGGCGTGTGGAAAAGATGGTTGAAGCACTTTGAGCATGAAATGACTATATTCTGTGATAGTTGGTATCTTCTGAAAATTAATAACTGCAAAGGTAACAAGTCACATTAAACCTCTGACTGTGAGTTGACAGAAAGGAACACAGAGGGATCTGGAGGAAGGGGGATGTGCTGAACCATTGGCTCTATGTCAGCTGCCATTGCTGGTAAATGGTGCAGTCAACAGGGGAAATACAAGAAATCATTTGACTCTCTATGGTGCTATGATAATGTTGTGCTTTCCATCCTGAAGTTTGGGGCTAGTGCACCCCCCCCCTCCCAGTGCACAGTATACTGGTGTTCCAATAAAACTCTATCAGTAATACTTTTGCACAATTGGAGAGCTAGCTTAGCAATGCGATTTATGGAGTCCACTTCCCAAGTCAACACCTGGAGTCCTTGTAGACTTCATTTTACAAATTAGAAGATAACCTTGGCAGTAGAATGAATCATCACAGTTGGGAGGCTGTTATAATAGGCAGTAAATGCTTTCAGTCCAGGAATCAGAGATCATACAAAGAACCCTACATTGGTATCCTGGGAGAGTATTAAGTTTCAGGTTCAGATTCAAGTTTTGGCTGTCACCATAGGCTGCGACAGAATTAGAGTTCTTGCTTCACCGTTCAGAGCTGTGTAATGGTCAGCAAGTTACTTCATCTCTCTCTCTCTCTCTCTCTCTCTCTGCCTTGGTATCTCATCTGTAAATGGAGGACAACAATTACATCTTTCCCTTATAACATGGTAGAATTTAAAACCATTCGCCCAGTGTCTGACCTTTAGGTAGCTATTATCAGAGAAGGACGTTTTCATCCCAATGAGTCAATGAATTCCCAAGTGACTTTGTAAACTGTTAAGTATGTGTGAAACGATGGATGTCTTAATTCAGAGAAGAAAGTTTCTATATGCTGCAATGCACATAAGTTTTGGGCGAGTACACCTCCAAGGTGTGATGTTGACTGCAAAGTTTGAGGAGCCTTTGAATGGAATTTATTTCAGGGAAAAAAGCATGCTGTTTTGTGAGTGGTTTTTACCTAAATTGCTTCCTAGGGCAGAAATATTCTGGGTACAAAGTACGGGACAAGGCAGAAGCAGGAATGTATTATCGTATTTAGTTTAGACAACCCCTTTGGCAAAAACTGACCATTTAACTGGCAATGGCTACAGAGACAGAGCTGGAGGGATTTTAAAACATTGCCTATTCCTGACTTCTTGCTGGAAGCCTCCCCATGTTCCTTAACAGGTGCTGCTTCCAGTGCCTAAATATGGGGTGTCCAAAGGGACTCTTCAAATCCATGGGGGAGAAGCTGGCTCGTTCATCAAATAATGTAGAGACAGCTAGCTGCCTAACCATTCAGAAAAACAAACTTTTAGAACCCATTTCAAGCCAAATTTTCCTTTATATAAATACCATAGGCAAATAAGGAGAGCCGTACCTTACAAAAAAAAGCAATGATTATCTTTCAGGTTAAAAGGTTACACTCCTAAGTGGAGTAAAAGCTCTTAAAAATGAAATAGGAAAAGGATATCCTGTTCCTGCCTCCTCCCCTTACCCCAATATGGTAATGGCCATAAACAAAACATTTTAAAAAGAAGAAAGACATAAGGCTAGTAACCGTGAAGACAATCCATAATCAGCCACTTCTCAGCTATCAAGTTGTCACATGTGAAAAGCAACATGGTTTCCATGTTAGGGAAATCACTGGGCAGATAACATGCAGTCACATACATGAACAGTGGCAGCATACATGCACAAAAGCATTCTATAGAGCTTTGGAGCCACACAGCTAATTTTTCAAAGGGAAATGTCCACGAAAAATTCTCATATTTTATTCTTAGAAAATTATCAGTAGTGGGCATTGTGGTGCATGCCATTAATCCCAGTGACTTGGAAGGCTGAGGTGGGAGAATCACAAGTTTGAGACTAGCCTGGATCACGTAGAGAGACCCTGTCTCAGAATAAAAAGTAAAGAAGGCTAGGAATGTCACTCAGTGGTAGAGAACCTCTGGGTTCAAACCCCAGTGCCAAAAGAAAATGAAATTATCAGTGGTTTGCCTGAAGATTTTGATCAAGGATGCTCAATGCAGCATACTTTGGAATTTTAATATAGAAAGTTAAAGAGACATTTGTCATCAAAGACTTATTAATAAATTAAGATTTAGTCCATATAATGGAGTAGTATTAAACTTAAAAATAAACAATTCAATGACATAGAATGACACCTACAAATGAAAACATTGCAAAACAGGAGCATAATATAAGACATATTTATATCAAAATTCTGTCTTGGTGTGTTAAATATCTTTAACACAAAAACATGAAAGAATAGTCATGTGTGGCTAAATATCAGCCTCCTCCCAGAACCCCTTGACCATCAAGGTCATGAAAAACAGGGAATAACTTAAGAAATTATCACAGACTCAAAACCCCTAAGAAGAAATGAAAATTAAATGCAGTGTGGTGCCCTGGTCTGGCTTCTGGAACAGAAAGAACATTAGTGGAAAAACTGATGAAATGAAAATCAACCCTGGAGAGTTCAGCTAATAGTCACATAGCAATGTCAGGTTCTCAGTTTTGACAAATCCACCACAGTAATATAAAGCGTGAGTGAGCTGTGGGGTGAAATCGGGAGGGGTGTGGGAGAATGCTCTATAAACTATCTTTGCAACTTTTATGAAAATCTAAAATCACTCAAAAATAAAGTTTACTAGAAATCTTGAGTCGTTTCAGAAAGATGTGTCCACTTAAGGCCCGTGACTGGGGTGAGAGACTTAAAGAATTGCAGATTCTACCTGCACAATGTTAACAATGAGCATGCTTACTACTCTATAGTAAAGGATAAAATGATTAAAAATAAAACACTCTTGCAGAAATAAGTTGGTAAGCATGGCGTAATAAAGAAGCAAATTATGATACAGATGATCCTATTTTGATATTTTTTAAAGTTCATTCTTTGTTTTTCCAAAGAATGAACTTTAAAAAAATATTAAAATAGGATCCAATTGTAGTTGAGACTAGCCTGGATCATGCAGAGAGAATCTCAAAAAATTACATTCCAATCGTAGGCTAAAAAGATGGCTTGGAACATCCCTGATGGTGACATTAGGGCAGGTGAAATTCCTTATCTTTAACCATACTTCATATTCTTGCATATATTTGTGTTAAAGATACTAAACATGCCAAGGCTAGAATTTTGATATAGATATGTCTTATATTAGTCTAATATGAGTTGAAATCAGGGTTTTGTTTTCAGATTGTGTATTTTGACATTCACATAGTGAATGAAATCTTCGGTACAATAGGGCCCTACTGATTATCATAAATCTAGTTGCTTAATTTTCCTGAAGATACTGACTTGGACTACCCAAACATTGATGAACATTTAAACCTATAACTGATGGATTTTAAAATTGGGGGTCACAAAGGATGAAAGATCCTCTTTGTTGAGTAATTTTTTTCTGGTGACAAAATTAAATATTGTAAATGTTCTTTTAACTATAATCCAACATTTCTTGTCTCTCCTTAGATCAGTCTATCTAAGATTAGGGTAAAGCTAAACATCTTGATAGAATTAAAAGGAAAAAGAGGGGTTGTGACTCAGTGGTAAAGCACTTGCCTAGCATGTGTGAGGCACTGGGTTCGATTCTCAGCACCACGTAGAAATAAACGAATAAAATAAAAGTCCATCAATGTCTAAAAAAATACTTTTTTAAAAAAAGAAAAAAGATAGTAAAAAATAAAGAATAATTTAGTAGGATGAAACTTTACTTTCTGCTGGGTTGGTAATTTATAATTCAATTTTCAGAGAGATTGGCAGCCAGCTAAATGAAAGAAAAGGTCAGTAAATCCAAACATTTCTATTGAAAAACTGAAAACAATGTGTAAATGTCCACATTTTTCCTATATCATGCTTATCATATAATCACAGCACTACCATATTTAGGATAAATAGCCTCATATGTGCTGCAAATGTCACTGATATTTATTGTAATATTTGGGGGCATGCGTCCTTCCAATGCAATCTTTTTATCTGCTTATCTTATCTAGAAATGAATTTGCTGGGTGATTTCCAAGCTGTAATTTGGATTTGTAAAATGTAAATATTGCATTATAATTGGGTTCCCAGTAGCTTTTAAGCTCATGGAGATTAGGCATGGTCCATGCCAGTCAACTTCAGAAGGCCTGGAGAAACAACTGTTCACCCCACATTCCCACGGGCTTCCCACTCCCAAGGGCCATATTTTAAGATGTGTTTTTGTGAGGCTCAAAGACTTTATCAATTTCTCGGCCCTTGCTCACAGACACCAGGGTTTATGCCCAGTGGGGGTTACCCATAAGTCCGCTGGTGATTATAAAATACAGTATGAAATGATGTAATTGGTGAGAATTTGAGGCTTCACAAGAGCCCCAAAGAGAGGGACTTTGGATACACAAAATACCCTTCCCCAGGTGGATGCTCCATCAAATTGTGAGACATGAAAGATGGGCCGCCATTTTTCAGGTGAATGGGTGACCAGGGAGAAAGAGCACGGTCCATACAGAAGTAACTGCACTTGCAGAGGCCAGGGAGGAGGTGGGAGAAGGTGTGGTGGACCTGGAGGAACTGGACAGAGCACCCACTGGAACACAGAGAATCAGAGAGAATGGGTGAGAGCCGAAGCCAGAGTTGGGTGAGGTCAGCCCCATCATGAAGGATCTATGAAGGAGATGGGGTTTTATCCCAAGGTGTGATGGTAAAAATCATATCCCCCCCCCAAACTCATATGTTACAGTCTTAATACTTCAGTCCTTCAGAATGTGACTGTATTTAGAGATAGGGTCTTTAAAATGGGAATTCACTTAAAATGAGGTTACAAAAGTAGCCCTAATGGAATACCACTGATATCTTTCTAAGAAGAGGAGATTAGAGCCCAGACACAGAAGACCATGTGAAAACAGAGGAGGAGCCTGGCTTGCTACTCACCAAGGAGAAAGGAATCAACTTGTTGATCTCAGATTCCAATCATCTAGAACTGTGAGAAAATGAATTTCTCTGTTTGAAGCTGCTTCATCTGTGGCATTTTGTGGCCGTGACCCTAACAAAGTCATACAGATGACAATGAAGTATCCTCAGAAATGGCAGAGCAGATGCAAGATGGTTAACTTTATCTTATTAAAAACCCACTCTGGTTGGTGAGTCGAGGGAGATGAGTCTGGGACAGGGAGTTCAGAAGCCATAGAAGGTTCAGTGGTTATAGCTGCAATGGAGGTCCGTATGGGCTGTGCCCAGCACAACTGTGGGGTTGACTTCCACAGAGATGATAATACAGATCATGTATCCATAGGTTGCACAGCAAACACGCTGCAAGCTTATAAGATAGAGCTAAAGACAGACAGGTCAACGCATCAGAAAATAATGAACAGATTTGAGAGAGATTTAGAAAATAGACTCAGCTGTGTTTGAAGATGGATTTGATGCTACTGCTGAGGGAGAGGAAGGACAGACATGAAACATCTTCATGTGCTTGGGCCTTTGCGTTGAAGAAGGCATCTGCAAACAAACAAAAATCAAGAAGCAAGAACTGTACTGGAGAGAGTGGTTTGACGTGTTTTAACTTCCAGTGTGAGGAACCAAATGGAGCTGTCTACATGGAGATTTTATTAGGAAGTTGGATAGATGAAGATATGGATTTTTATATGCATCGTGATTTAAAGAACCCATAAAAAAATCCATGGTTTATTTTAAACCATTGGGGCTGATAAATACAGAAGGAATAGTGTGTAAAATAAGAAAACAACACAAGAGAAAAATAAACCCTCCTATCATGCAAACTCCGAAGTCAGAGGCGCTCTGTGCAAATGCATGAAGGCAAAATAAGAGAAATGGCGTCACTCATTCGCTTTTTCAACCCACCCATTGATTTCATGCACGGGTACATATGAAATGCCCTGAGGCTTGGGGATGCCCTAGATGCAGAGAGGCTACATGGAGTAATCTCTTGATTCACCCCTGCAAGTGCTAAGGGTCTACCATATGCCAGATGCTACCATGATCAATAAAGACAGTCCCTTCACTCCCCTTTCTCAGAACCATCCAGAGGCTTGAACTGTTGCAGGCCTCTCAAAAATTGTATTTCTAAACGCAGCAAGGAAGAACAAGGCCGTATCTTTGCCAATATCTCAGGGGAAATCAGAAAATCTTCCTCCAGACAGTTTCACAAGTCTGTTTTGGTTAAGGGGCTGATTCTTTCAGAGACGGGGAAGCAGACTCCTACAAAATTCAGTTCATGAATTCCTTCATCCCATACTTCCAGAATGTCCTTTCCCCACCCCCTCTCAGCAGGAATCTTTGGAATTATATTCTCTTCTCTCCCTCATTGTTCTGAGTGAGTGTCAAAGAAAAATATTTTCTCGGTTTGGAAAGGATTGTTTTTCTTAACACACTTCTCTGACTTCTTAAATAGGGCACAATGGGCCCAACCCATCCATTCTTTACTGTATGAGTTACATCACTCTCATAAGCATCCATGTTTGAACTAAGGGATCACATGTCATTGTCCCATTGACCCGAGCTGTCAACGGTCATGGAACTGAAACACTCTTTGTTTTATTTTCTTCCTGTTGCCCCTGAACATTCTTTTCAGAATCATCGCTCCTATAAAGCCTAGAAAGAAAAGAAAAAGATGGACAAGCAAAGAATACTATAGAATGTCTACAATGTATGCAAAGTAAGAGAAAATGAACTCTAAGTAAGGGGCTTTGCACAAAATTGTGGTCATGACCCACAATTTTAGATCAACACAGGTGCTTTTATTTTCTTATTCCATACTTTTTTGAATCAGGGACGTTACTGTCTGAGCTGGAGTCCAGACAATGCTAGTTAGCACTTACTCCCTGGATACCTTTTAATCTACTGACTGACATGCCTGTGCACTGGTTTTCTCTGGTTATTGGGGAAGATGGGTTAGAAAATGTGATTTGAACAGGGGAGGCGGGGCAGAAAGGATCCCATTGGAACTTGTGCCTGGCTTGATCACACTTGAGAGATACCCTTTGGGACCACCTGAGAACAGCAGGATGGACAACAGGCAAGGAAGCTTCATCCTTGCTCGAGCTCCAAGTATGCTAACTTAAGTTGGAGACATTGGACAACATGAAATAAGTAGAGATATATTCAGATCCTTATGGGAACCTGGTATAAGGTTGTCTTGCTTAAAAGAAAAGAAAAGAAAAAAAAAAAAAGGCCAGAAACAGTAGCTAACGCCTGTAATCCCAGCATCTCAGGAGACTGAGGCACAAGGATCATGAGTTCAAAGCCAGCCACGGCACCAGGGAGGCCCTAAGCAACTCAGTGAGACCCTGTCTCTAAATAAAATACAAAATAGGGCTGGGGATGTAGCTCAGGGGTCCAGCGCCCCTGAGTTCAATCTCCAGTATACCTCTGCCACCAGAAAAAAGACTTTTTATTGATATTTGACTTATGATGGCAATTTGCTCAGCTTAGTAAGATCATCAAGAGAAGGGAAAAAAAGTCATATGTAAGAGATTATAGGAAAACAAGAAGCTTTACTTTGTGGAGGGGAAAAAAGGAAGATAGTCCAAGGTAACCAAGAAGTCAACCGTCTTCTTTTAAGAGAGTTGTAAAATCCAGTTTGGAAGCCATGGGGAAAACCATGACTAGTCCTCCAGCCATGTTCTTGAAATGGTATGGTGACACTGAAGAAGACAGACCCAAACAGGAAAAAAAAATTTTTTTTTGAGATAATTTCTCTTAACTTTTGGTCAGATTTAATTCTAAAGTATTCCAAGGGACTATTTCAAGTCTTTTATTTATCATCCTTGTTTTAATACAATATTAATTCAAATGAGAAAGCAGCCAGGAAGCCTTTGACTATGGATATGTGAGAGAGATGGCGAAATCCTCTCCAGTCTTACAGGGAAAAGAAAAATCCACAAGTTGAAATTTTAGGAGACATACTTTACACCGATGGATGTGTCACCAACCTGCTTCTCAGTGTTCATCCTGGTTTTAACACCATAAGCAGCCTGAAACTCAGCCAGGTGACTTTTTTGGGTGTACTGAGATTCTGCATCCAATTCTTACAATCCAGGGAGGGCAAAGCTGACTATCAAAAGCCTTCCATCTTCCCTAATATAATGTGCCTACACATCTTCCAGGAAACGTAGATTCTGATTCAGAAAATCTGGGGTGAGGCCTGAGACTTCAAATTTCCAAATGAAGTTGACGTAGTCACAACCCTTTCAGCAAGTTGACTCTTGTATTTATTTTTTGGTACCAAGGATTGAACTCAAGAGCACTTAACCACTGAGCCACAACCCCAGCCCTTGTTATTTTTTTTTTTTTTTTAATTTTGAGGTAGGGTCTCACTCAATTGCTGAGGCTGCCTTTGAACTTTCAATCCTCCTGCCTCAGCCTCCTGAGCAGCTGAGATTACAAGCATTCACCATCATGTCCAGTTAAGCTGACTGTTCTATAACATGCCCTAGATATAGACAGCTCCCATTACCTTTTCTCATTCAGAATGGCAGGAGAAAATCACCGCTTACAGAAGCCAAGGTTTTTCTTGTGTAGGATGTAGGTTTAATTTTAGGCTGCCTGCATTTCATGCATGAGCCTTATGGATAAACACCAACTTAAAATAAAGAAAGACAGGGGAATACGTACATAATTCCTGTTATCTGTCACAGTTGTAAAATGCCATGTTGGAAAATACTGAATTTGCTCAGAAGTCCATAGTCACTGGCTAATTTTCCAAGCTAAGCTTCTCACTTCTCATATGCTTTGTTGAAACACTTGGAAATTGTATTATGTCATTTCTTGGAAAGAGAGCGTTGAGTTGGGATTCAAAAGACTTGAGATAAAGTCCCAACTCTGTTATTGCTGTGTGACTTTGAGCTACATGCTTCACCCTTCTGAGGCTTAGCTGTGAGGTGAATAGGATTGATTAGATGCCCCGTGGGAACCCTTTCTGCTTTAATGTGCCTTGTGCTGCGTGACATATGGGAACAGAATTTCTGGTCAGTGATTAAAAAGTTTTTTCACTGGGGTGTGCGGTTAGTCATCAGAGTTAGTACTCAAAGTTTCACAGCAGTGAGAACAGAGAGGTGAGTATGTGATGGTTCAAGGCTGTGGCTTGGAAGTCAGATAGAAGTAGGTTCAAATCCTGCCTCCTTGTGTTGTCGGAGCCACGGGGTATTACCAAAGAAAATGATTTATTGTGTCTGAGTTTAATCAGGTTCAATCATCTGTCAAGTCTGATTTTTAAAGTGGGTAAGAAAATAGAGCAGCCTCATTAGAATATTAGCAGCACAGTGACCAAGCACTCTGGTTGGCCTAGGACCAAGTCATATCTTAGGAAGTGGCACTGGACAAATGCATGTATATTGATTTATTTAATTTTGAGGCAGGCTCTCACTGGGTTGCTTAGGGCCTTGATAAATTGCTGAGATGGGCTTTAGACTTGCAATTCTCCAGCCTCAGCTTCCCAAGCCACTGGGGTTACAGTTGTGCACCATTATGCCCAGCTTCCTGTCCTACCAACCAAAAAAACAGAGAATCATTCAAATTCCTTTCTTAGGGCCCTCTCTACCCTGCAACCAGTTCTGCTCTGTGAGCTCTTCTTTTCCTTTTCACTCTCAGCCTGCCTGGGCCTCCTTCTCCTACCAGCTCTGGTTTCAATCAACCGTTCACAAAGCTCAAACTGAAATGGCTGTCTACCCTAAATTGAAGAGTGCCACCGGCGATCAGCTGTCCCTTCAACAAGTGTCTGCTATGATTATTAACAGTCTATATAACGAGTTCAGGGTGAATTTGTATTCAGCCACTGTAAGAGGTTGAGTCTCACTAAGCAAGATCCAAAATTGCCTTTCAATTTGCTTGATATCGATTTTTTTTTAAGAGCATACAGTTATCTTTCCTTAAAAAGAGAAAAGACTATGTAAATGTGACCTATCAAGCTGGCCGCCCTCTGCAAAATGGAGTTTTGATTCAAAGGACAACAGGGCCTCTCAATGACAGGCCCGGATTGGGGACGCTGATGTGGCTGCCGGCACACCATGGCAGGGCTCATCAGTTCTGGTGGATGAAGCTCCACTAGGGTCGTGTGCAGCTGCCTTTCCAATCCCCGATGTCATCTGCGGAGGCCATGCCGACATCCTGCTTGCCCATCAGAACATTCCGGAGCTCATCCTTGTCAGGTCGCATGTAGATATGTCTCCTAGGATTAGCCCAAGGCCGGTCTCTCCCCATTGTCTCTGGGATTTGGGGATTACCCTGCCTGAATGTCTCCTGTACACCACTCTACACAGACAATTGAAGATAACTCGGGAACCGGATTCCCTTCTTAGGGCCCCTCCAGCCTGCAGCCTGCTCTGCTCCAAGAGAGACCCCCTGGGCTACCCATTCCTTCCCTGGGGCCCTGGGTTTCAATCAACCATTCACAAAGTTCATGATTTTGGTTGCAAATTTGCCAGTCACACCCAGTTCCTCATGCTCCTCCCCGTCTTTGCTTAACCCTTCGCGTTCCTCCTTGTCCATCATTTCTCCTGTGATTTCCACGCTAACACTCATTGCTTTATCAACTGAAATTTCTTCAACTTGATTCCAGATTAAGCGTGACCCTGGTTTGTCCACAACTATTTGCATTTAAACCTGTTGTCTTTGGTTAGTAGTTATATTCTAAGAAATGCCCTGATAAAGAGAGAGAGAGAGAGAGAGAGAGAGAGACAGAGAGAGAGAGAAAGAAAGAGCTGCGTACTCATTCTATTCAGAGCCAACTTCAAATACAGGAAAGTCAATCCTGCCAGAGAGTGAAACATTCATGAGAGCAATCTGCTCTAGGTAGGGTTTTTTTTTTTTTTAAATACACGACAGCGGAATGCATTACAATTCTTATTACACATATAAATCACAATTTTTCATATCTCTGTTTGTATATAAAGTAGACTGACACCCAATTCATGTCTTCATACATGTACTTTGGATAATGATGTCCATCACATTCCACCATCCTTGCTCATCCCCTGCCCCCTCCCTTTCCCTCCCTACCCCTCTTCCCTATTTAGAATTCTAGGTAGGGTTTGAAGAGGAAATTCATCAAGAGCAATGCAGGCAGAAGTGTACCACCCTGAGGAACAGGTGCCCTTGGGCTGGACTTCATTGCACTCGGGACATGATGATTTCCAAAACACAAGCTTGGACTTAATTGTGAGCTGTACTTAAGGAACAGAAATAGGAAAAAAAATATATCAAGAGGCTTATCACCATGCACATGGGTCACCAGAGTAAATATCCAATATTCTACGTTAGTAGAACCTGTGGAGAACAAGGCTGGGAAAGAAGTGGACAGCTTCCACGGCCCTGTGGAAGGTTCTGGACTTGAAGATAAACCCCATTGGAATTAGAGTGTGTCTGAGGAAAGTGGATTGGAAGTATCTTAGCTGAAAAGAACAGTCTAGCTTCTGAAAGTGTTCCTATAAATGTTCCCCACCAGGTCTAGAGACCCAGAGATTCTAAATTGTATCGAAGCTGATTCTAGATTTTTCTGCAGAAAGCCTGGTATCTGAAAAGTAATGCCCATATGTCTGAAATTCTTTAATAATAATGAAGTTTGGGATGCTGTAGCACTTTGGGGCATGAGGTAGCATATATAAAGTTAAAAGGCATAAACACTCTTTCTCCTGGAATAAAAAAAAAAAAATCCAAAAATTTGGGTAAGACCCTCCAATGAAGCTAAAAACAGATCAGGCAACCATTGTCTTTTTTTTTTTTTTCAGATTTTAAGAGAAAAACACATAATGGCAACCTGCAGCAGAAATGCTCACTTTTACTGAGCTGGAGGACAATTCCAATCTCGAGAGCCAGAAGGAAAAGGATAGAAGCACTTAGAGGTTCCTGACTTCACAGCTCTGTTTGGGCATACCCTTGATAATCAAATATGAACCCAGGAAGTGCATTTCCTTTTACTCCATCAAAGCATGAGATAAGAAGTTAAGGTTTAAGATTGAAGGTCAGTGAAAATAATTGGTGCTCTCTTTTTTAGTTTTCGTAAAAATGAAGAGGATTTCTCACATTTATATATATACGTTGTTCTTCTATCTGGAACACTTTACATTTGAGTTGGATGGGGGAATTAGTTGGAATCTGATGGTTTCTATCATCCTTTCTTCATGCTTTAAAAGTGATTTATTTGGTGGCTCTTTCTGATTTCATGGAACTCCTAATCATGCCACAATACTGCATTAAAGAATATCCTTGGATTTCTACTGGCCCGAGAGATAAATTTTCTGATCTTTACATGAAAGTCTTTCATAATCTCACACCATCATCTTTTTTTAGTCTTATATTTGTATTGTCCAGAAACAACAGATTACCTGTTATTTTCCAAGCACATCTTGCTCCTCTGCCTACTGTCCATTGATTTGCCCCACTGTGTCTGTACCACCTTCTTCATAAAACTTTCCAAACATGGGAACTTCAGAAAGAGCCAATCACTCTCTGCTGCTCCCAGAATCCTCTGCTCCCAGCACTGGCCAATCATGGATTCCACCATTCCCTGTAAGTCGTGTATGTAACTCTCTTGCTACATTGGCTATGAGAACCACAAGGACAGAGACTGGGACTCTTCCTTTTTGTACAAACTGGTATTTGTGGGTGTGTGCATGTGTGAATTGAAAAGTTCATTTTTTTTCTTTTTATTTGTTCTTTTTAGATGTACATGACAGCAGAATGTATTTTGACATATTATACATATATGCAGTATAACTTCCATATGAACATAGGAAAGTTTTGTCCAATTCCTTCTACTGTCTTTCTTCTTCCCATCCCAGTTCCCTTCTCTACCTTCCCCTTTCTCTAATCCCATGAACTTTTATTCTTTGCTCCCCCACTTATTGTGTGATAGCATCCACCTATCAAAGAGAGCATTTGACCTTTGGTTTTGGGGGAATATCATTTAGCGTGATAGTCCCCAGTTCCATCCATTTACCAGCAAATGCCATAATTTCATTCTTATTTATGGCTGAGTAATATTTCATTGTGTGTATATATACCATGTTTTCTTTATCCATTCATCTGTTGAAGGACACCTAGGCTTGTTCCATAGCTTAGCTATTGGGAATTGAGCTGCTATAAACATTGATGTGGCTGTGTCACTGTGGTATGCTGTTTTTAAGTCCTTTGGGCATAAAGTGAGGAGTGGGATAACTGGGTCAAATGGTGGTTCCATTCCAATTTTTTCTGAGGAATCTCCATCCTGCTTTCTAGATTGAGTGCACCAATTTGCAGTCCCACCAGCAATGTATATCTTTTCCCTCACATCCTCACCAATATTTATTGTCACTTGCATTGTTGATAATTGTCATTCTTACTAGAGTGAGGTGAAATCTCAGGGTGGTTTTAATTTGCATTTCTCTAACTGCTAGAGATGTTGAACTTTTTTTTTTCCTTTTTTATGGTACCAGGGATTGAACTCACTGGCACTTGACCACTGAGCCACATCCCCAGCCCTATTTTGTATTTTTATTTAGAAACAGGGTCTTACTGAGTTGCTTAGTGCCTCACTTTTGCTGAGGCTGGCTTTGAACTTGGGATCCTCCCGCCTCGGCCTCCTGAGCCACGAGGATTACAAGCATGCACCACCATGCCCGGCTTGAACATTTTTTCATATATTTGTTGACCATTCATATTTCTTCTTCTGTAAAGTGCCTGTTCAGTTCCTTTGCCCATTTATCAACTGTGTTATTTGTTGTTGGTTTTCTTGTTTGTTTGTTTTGTGTAGTTGTTTGGGTGTTAAGTTGTTTGAGTTCTTTACATATCTTGGAGATTAATGCTCTATCTGAGGTGCAGGTGGCAAAGATTTTCTCCCATTCTGTGGGCTCTCTCTTTTCATGTTCTTTAATTGTTTCCTTTGCTGTGAAGAAGCTTTTTAGTTTGATACCATCCCATTTATTGATTCTTGATTTTACTTCTTGCACTTTAGAAGTCTTTTTAAGGAATTTGGTTCCTAGGCCAAAATGATGGAGAGCTGGGCCCACTTTGTCTCCTCGTAGGCACAGGGTCTCTGGCCTAATGCCTACATCCTTGATCCACTTTGAATTACAATCTTGCACTTAACACGAATCTTGACACATGATAGATGTTCAACAAATCTTTAAAAAAAAAAAAAGTTTGATTAATGAAGTCTCTATTGCCTCTATAAAGAAGGAGACTGGGTAGCACTCTCAAGAGTGGATACTTCTTTTTTCTGTTTTAAATTTATAAGCTTACTTAACTGGTTATAAAATGAAGAGTACTATAAATCTTTTAAGACTGAATCTTTTCAGTTTAGGATGACTGGTGGAGCACATGTTTTTAATCCCTTTCCCCTTCCAAAGATCCATAGAACTGCCATTCCCTCACTCAGAAAAATTAGCAAAACAATCTGCATTGGCTTTGCAAAGTGGGGAAGGGCATTATCCACATGGAAACAACTTGAAGGAATTTCTGCCAAATACAGTGCAGATGCAAGAAATTTGATGGAACCCGTCAATAGCTTAAAACATGTAAAACAGCTCCCACCTGATCAAGAAGTGGAAAAGTACCATTAAAACTCCTTGAATAAAGTGAGTGTGCAGGGGGGTGTGTACAGGGTGCTAAAAATAAACCAGAATACATTGGAGAGTTGAGGCTAGTTCAGAAAACTTTAAAAGGCTATTTGAATAAACCATGCATGAAAAAAATATTATGAGACAATTATGGAATTTGGACATAAACTGAATATATTTAATGATGTTCAGTAAGTACTATTCAGTTTTTTTTTTACATGTAATAATGTAATAATGTTGTGGTAATCTTTCAATACTGTGACAAAATACCTGAGAGAAACAACCGAAAGGGACAAAAGGTTTATTTTGGCTCATGGTTTCAGAGGTGTCCATCCATAGTCTCTTGTCCCTGTTGTGGCACAGTGAATCATGGTGGAGAATCTGGTGGAGGGAGTCTGCTTACCTCATGGCAGCAGAGAAATGAAAAGAAAGAAAAAGGAAGGGGCCGGGGTCCCAATAGCCTAACTTCCTTCCACTGGATCCCTCTTCCTACAGGTTCCACCACCTCTCAATAGTACCAGGGACTGGGGAGCAAGCCTTCAACAGATGGGCCTTTGGGAGAACATTTACTATCCACCCTATGGCCCGTGTAACATAGTACTTTGGTGTTGCTCTTCAGAAAAAGTTCTTCTCTTTGCAATATGTACTGAAATAGAGTTAGTTCTTATGACTCCCAGATTCTATATTTGTGAATGCACCTACTCACTGATTTCATTTGTAATTGCAAAGGCAATTTGTTCCTGGTGCTTTTCTGGTTATTAGTGGACATGCACAAAGTGGTTTTTAAAAAAAAAAAATCTTGAGTCATCCAGTGCTTATGTTCCCAGATGAATACAGTACCTGGGCGTTGCTTTCACCCCGTACAGGACTATCCTTTTCATGGTTTATCAACTATCTTGTAATTTGCATTCTTGTGCCATCTAGTATTCCTTAGCCTATGAAGTCTGCGATGTGTCTCCCAGAGAAACTACATCTGTTAACTAAGCATCATCCAGGCAAGAGCTATAGGGCTGTTGGCTGCAAATTCTAGGTTAATGAATTAACAGCATGAATTAAATAAGGTTTCTCCAATCAGAAACTTAAATGCAACAAGGCTATGTTTGGCTCACTTAGCAAAAGGGTGGCTGGAGGTTCACAAGGAAGCTAACTATATTTCCTCAAGGATCAGAGATTTAGGATTCACTAATTCTGTGTTCACAGCAAACTTTGAAGAACCTAACTACCCTGAATACCAAGAATCAGTTGTAATTCGTGGATGAAATATGCATCTGAAATTTACTGCAAAATAATCTGGGAGCCTGGAAGTAGAAATATAAATGAAACAGATTGGTCAAGAGTAAATTGTTGAAAATGTATGACGGGGGCATGACTGTTCATTACACTATTCTTTCAACTTTTGTATATATCTGAACGTTCCCATAACAAAAAGGTCTTATTTTTTTAGAGGGAGAGAGAATAGTACAGTAGAAACACAAGTTTGAATTTCCTACAGGCCTTAAAAATCATTCAATGCATTATACAAAGAAATATAATTGTTTAGAAGGAGAATGAATTAAATTTCATGCAGAGTATAAATGATCCAGTGCCATGTAAAGTCCGTATATACAAATCTGCAAAAGTAAAAGACAATGAATGAGTGTGGGCTTTATAAATTGTAAGGTAATATAGAAACTTACATGTCTTTGTTAGAGAGTGAAAAGAAAAAGGCAAGAGATGTCTAAATAAAAGACTGCTCTGCCATTCAACTGCAATAAAGCTCAGCTTCTAACCTTCATGCTTATTTAGCCCACGAATAAACCTGATTCAGACCCCTGGGGTGACTCTACCACCTCTGCCTCCCGCTCACTCTCTGAGTTTGCAACAGGTCAAACCCAAAGTTCATGCCCTTTTATACCTTTTTTTTTTTTTTGCAACAATGCAAAAAAAAAAAAAAAAAAGTCCTCTCCAGCTCTGACATTATTTGAGTTAATTTTACCAAGCTGAAACTCTGGGACATACTGTCTGCTCCCATCCCCAACCAATGTCTACCAAATGCATTTGGGGGGGGGGGCGGCCTATGCAGAGAGATTCCAGGAACACAAAGGGAAGGGTGGGCTAGAGCAGTCAGGGTTGCCATGGCAGCATATAAGCTCTGCCTGTATCTGTTTCATATCTGAGGTTTTACAAAAGATTTTGCAAGGGGGGAAAAAAAAGTCTGCTTCTTAGCAAAAAAAAAAAAAAAAGGAACAAGTCAAGCTTCCATGACACATTTTATAAAGGGGGTCTGGGGTTGGGGGGCTCAATGTGTATATCTCCCAGCTGTTTTTGATGGATCCCTGCTTACTCTAGGTAAATGACTCCTCTTTTAAAGAAGGTGGGAGGAGGCTCTTTTGCAGCTCACATCAATACCTCTGAAACGCTTAACGATGGTCAAATTTTTTTTTTGCGTAGAGCTTTGTGCTGTTTTAGGGCCTCTAGTTAGAAAAAGATGTATAAAGACATGAATTGGCGAGAACATACTGTATACAAAGATATGAAAAATTGTGCTCTATATGTGTAATAAGAATTGTAATACATTCTGCTGTCATGTATTTTAAAAAAAATAAAATCAATTGAGAAAAGGAACTGATTTTTAAATCATCATTGCCGTTTATTGAGAGTTTTTTGTTTTTTGCTCTTTTTTAATGTGGGTCATTGCACTGGTTAAGTAAGGGGTTAAGTGAGTAGCTACTTCTACTACACTAATGCTTTAAATAACCTTGCCGAAGAGGTGGTGGTGTCCCCCATGCTTCAGCACTCTTACACAGGCTAGTGACAGACACCCAGATCTCATTAGCATAAGCCACAAAAGTTTACAAAAGCAAAGCGCATGAAATGTCAGGTGAAGCCTGTCTCGGAAAGGATCAGAAAATCAGGTCATCAATGCCAGTCAGACTATCCTCACCGGCTCCGCACTCCGCTTCTATCTTTATCCTGGCTTGTACTCAGAGATGGTCACCCGACATGCTTTCCACGAAAGCAGAGATCTTGTTTTTGTTTTTCATATATTTATTTAACAGTTTTTTTGGAGCAATTTTAAATCCACAGGAAAATTGAACGCAGGAAACCCCAACACACACACACACACACACACACACACACACACACAGAGCCTCCCCCATTATCAATGTCCTTCGCCAAAGTAGTACATTCACTAATCCTGCAACCCTATCACCAAAGTCCATAGTGTGCATCATGGTTCGCTCTAGGTGTTGAGTTTGGACAACTGTAGTGTCCTTTGGAATTCTTTCCACTGCCCTAAAAACTCTTGGTGCTCCTCCAATTTATCCTTCCTACTTCTCGAATCCTGGAGACCACAACTCTTGTTTTTTTTTTTTTTTTTTTTTTTTTTGGTACTGGGAATTGAACTCAGGGGCACTCAACCACTGAGCCACATCCCCAGCCCTATTTTGTATTTTATTTAGAGACAGGGTCTCACTGAGTTGCTTAGGACCTCACTAAGTTGCTGAGACTGGCTTTGAACCCGAGATCCTCCTGTCCCAGTCTCCCGAGCCGCCCACAAGTCATTTTACTGTCTCTGTAGTGTTGCCTTTTCCAGGAGGCCATGTGGTTGGAAATATAACATCATAGCCTTTGAAAATTGGCTTCTCTCACTTTGTAGAGGAAGGGTGCCTATCCAGAATTGGAGAAAGAGCATTCCGGCGGGGGGGGGGGGAATATTAAATAAAAGTGCCAAGGTGCTGGAAATGAGATTACAAAACATTCAAACACACATGTAACCTTCAAACTAGCTACTTATTTAAAGGGTGCCATTGTGCTATAA
The DNA here is from genome assembly GCF_052094955.1 of Ictidomys tridecemlineatus. Taxonomy (NCBI): domain Eukaryota; kingdom Metazoa; phylum Chordata; class Mammalia; order Rodentia; family Sciuridae; genus Ictidomys; species Ictidomys tridecemlineatus. Next base: position 56,244,476 of record NC_135479.1, read on the forward strand.
TACCTTTCTAGTACTGGGGACACAGAGTTCCTGATTTTTGCTCTGCTTCCCCTTCCTGTTGTTCATTAGAACAAAACGTGAGATTCATCTCTATTATAAGAAATGAGGAAAAGAAATGGGAGGCTCTGAGTCTCGACTTAGGATAAGCTAGCTGTGTCCCTCTCACTCGGTGACACTCAGGAAACAGAACATGCTCTCTGAATAGCACCCGTCGGTAGCAGTCCTGCTTGCTCTCACTATGTCCCTGCCCTCGGGGAGGGTTCACAGTGGACATGTGCATTTAGCTAATCTCGGTGTGATTTTCTCTTGGCAGTTTTCTGGACAGCTGACACCTTTGACAGTGATATCAGAAGTAGGTTCCCACAGGGCTGTCCACAGTCCACTCAGAGAATCCGAGCAAATGGATAAAAGCCCTCCTTATCTCGGCTTTTACTTAGGCAGGTTGGACAGAGGTGTGTAAGCTGCCTAGCTATCTCCTCCAGGGACAGAAAGTCTAGAGGAACAACCAAAGGCCAAGAGTTGAAAGGGGTCTCAAGTGGGCCCTGCATTTTAGGGAGCGGGAAGGACACAGGGTGTGTGGGAAGAGGTCAGGAAATAAGTCCCCCCCCCAAGTCTGTGCATGCAGAAGGCCCTTCCACACTCCAGCATCCACAGACAGAAAAGATGCCTGAGGGTGGTCATAGTCTTGCTGAGATGAAGAGAAAACACTGAAGGGTTGAAAAGAACAAAAAAATAGATTTGGTGAGGGTGACCGATCAAGTGCTTTTTATTCCCCTTTTGTCAAAATTGTCTTTAATAATTTGCATTCATTAAAAGTTCTAAAACTACTTAAAATAAAAGAAAGAAAGAAATGTCCAATTTTACAACTTCTCTGACTGCCCCCCGCCCCAGGACTCCCCAGAGAGCCTTAAAGAGGATGAATCCAGAAGTGGTTTGCCCAGGTTTGACTTCAACCAGTCCCCTGAATTAAAGCCCCAGGAGGATATTATTTAACCATAAGGCAGAAGTAAATCTCCTAATTTGTGATGACATGGATGGAACTGGAGGGCATCATGTTAACTGAAATTAACCAATCACAGCTACACAGATACACAACGATCTCACTTATACGTGAGTCTAAAAGAGTACAGGATATTGTTAAGAGAGACGGGGAGATGTTGGCCAGAGGCTCTGGATTTTCAGGAAGACTAAGCTCAACAGATCTATTGCACAATATCAGGAACACGGTTACAAATAATGACGTGTTATGTGCCTGAAAATCACTGAATAGATTTTCAGTGTTCTTATTGCAAAAAAAAAAAAAAAATGGTAAATATGTCACAGAATGCCTCTTATTAGATTGATGGAGCTATTCCACATGTTGTATATATCTTTCAAAATGTCATGGATACTATATATATATATATATATATATATATATATAATTTTTTTATTTGCCAATTTAAAAAAAAAAAAAAAGCTCCATAAGGGTGACAGGATGTCTGCCTTTCTCACTAGGTCACCCCAGAACCTCACTTAGAAGGGACAACCAGAAAATGTTTATTGAAAGGAGGGTCAAGGTCATATAGTAAGTTATAGCCCAAATTACAAGACAGGAGAGCAAATGCATAGAACAGGAGCTGTATGCCTTAGGGACAGGCAGGAGTTTTTAGAAAAGGAGACCCTTGAAGGCATTTCAGGGTTCCTTGAGAAAGGAAATCTCAGCAAGTGCAGGAAGCTGCTTTGAAGTTCATCCATTGGCTCTAGGTGTTTTAAGTCCAGTTACAAGGAATGGGGGTGTGGTAAAACCTGCACCCAGAAATTCAAGATACGGATATATATCTGCCCTGAGATTGGGGAGTTTAGTGCTGTCCTTTGCTGACCATGTAATGCTAACAGTGAGCTCTGGGTACACCCAGACGAGCTGGTTACAGAGGGCCGACAGAGGCTGGTCTGCTTTCTGAGGGGAGAACTGCGAGAAAGCTGGGAAGCAAATCATTTCTCTAGACCATCTAGCAAATAGCATCTTTCCATACTCTGACCTCTCATAATAATAGCTACAGAGTTCTCAAGTAGAAGGCAGAGCAGGCTCTCTCTGTCCCTCCAGGAAAAATATTTCAGCTGAGTATGATGAAGAACCCCTTATCCCTCATCCCTCAGTGCCACACATGGAATGGAGCTGCCTCGTGAAGTCAGGTCCCCGACCCAGCCCAGGACCATGTCTGCAAGGAGAGACAGGGGAAAATCCTCATTTGGAGGGAACTTGAAACTAACCTCTGCCCCTCTAATGACAGTACAACCTTTGTGACTGGAGCTAGTATCTACAGTCAGCACCTGCTGACCTGCCCCACCAAGGGCCCTTGGCACCCATGTGCTCCTCTCCAACCTCTGGACCACAAAACCAGATGAACAGAGGACCCTTGGATAGAGGGTGACTATCTAATTGATCATGCAAACTGAAAGAAATGATAAGGAAATGAAAAGGAATGGTAGGAATTACAACAGCAAGACAGGGCAGATGTGGAGGTGTGGTCACCATAACTAGGGTGCACTCTGAGCCGGAATTCCCTGATTTACGGTGGGATCTACAATTTCTAACCACAACATTTATTAATGATCTAAAAACATGCCTTGGTGCTATTAGAGATGGAGGACTTTCCATGAGGATAGCCGTATGTAGCAACTTGCTACCATGTAAGGACCTGTGGGCTTGGAATTCTGGTGAATGTGGACTATTTTAGAATAAGGGGACCCCCTCATTTGAAGAACAGAGAAGGACTGAGGAAGGGAGGGTGTAAGTGACATGTTTCCAAAACTGCAATTCCATAGACACTTCTCATCATCCTTGAAATAACATTAAGAAAAACTCAATTGTCCATGTCAGTTCTACAATGTTTTATTCCAGGGGCTGTCTGGATTAAAATTGGGGGAGGTAAAGCTTCCTACTACACTTGTCCCTATACAGCACCATTATCAAGCCACACGTCTGGGCTGTCTCGGCCTGGATGCACTACGAACCGACCACAACTCAGAACAGTCCTTAACATCTGAACCTCAGCGTCCCCATCTGGAAAGCCCAGCAGGCAGAGAGAGGCCTTTGCCACTGAGTCGCTGCATAGCTTGGACCTCCTGTGACCTCACCCTCCTACTGACCTATGGCAAAACAGCTGACATCATGCTAAGTCTCATGGACCTACCGGAGTGATTTGTTTAATAATATTCGTCATCGTGGAAAGCTGAGCTTCCTCCATAAAAAGTTAGAAAATACCCATGGCTTGAGCGATGTTTTAACATGCATACCTAGGAGTCTCTCCTGACCAAACAATATTATAATTGCCTGCTCTCTTAGTGGCTTCCTATTTTTTTTCCCCCCTGTCTGGGGCTCCTCATGTCAGAAACACACTGGAATACTTTGCAGTCTGTCGTCTTTTTCTGATTGGGTCCATCTGAATGGAGTCCGTCACCAGTGTCTCAGCAAATGGTATTTCCATTAACATTTCTATTTCGGTCCATTCGGGGCACCTAAAGATTTCCCACCAAGATTTACATCCACTATTTTAAGAAAGTGCTTTTAAAAAGCCAGTGCATTTGCTAAGTTTAAATCAAGACTTTCTCAAGGGATGCTTAAAAGAAATATACAAAGTTTTTTAAAAGAACCTTTGTAAGTTCAAAATAACATTCCAGAAGGAGTCACTAGAAAAACATTCAGGGAAAGAGGAGAAAAAAAAAAATTTTTTTTTTTTTTTTTGCCTTTGTAACAGACCTCGCTTCATCCTAATGTTTCTACATTTGTTTTTTAACACAGAAAAGCCCGACAGCCGTAAGAGTCAGATAATAATTGAAAGAAAAATGGCCTGACACTTCTCATATCTCGATTATTTATAGCAGAGGGAGGAGCCAAGCCTGTCCGTACATTATTCAATGAACCAGGTAGAGAGGGAGCCGACGGATAAATGGCACCTCCAAGGCAGGACTCTGAAGATTCTCTTAGACCTTACAGGAGCAGCGTCAGAGCCCCTTTTTAAACTATGCCAACTGGAACTTTCCATCAGACTAATGACCCATGATCTACAGAAGCCATAGCCTGACTGGAATGCCTGATATGCTTGGAGAGCTGCCAAATGGGAAGAGAAGCCACAGATGATTATTTCAATAAAAACTAAAGAGCTGAAGTGATTCCCCTGGGCATGGCAAGATTCAGACAGGCCTCTGCTGGCAGGGCAAGATGAATATGAGTTAGAATTAGGTTTTGCTGCTCAACTAGAAAACCCACATTTTCATGATGTAACCATGGAAAGTCCAGAGGGAGGCAGCCTAGGGCTGGTATGGTGGAGCCATGGTGACATCAGGGATCCAGACTGGATTCTTTCCTCTTCTGCCTTCAGTACTCGGCTGCCCTTCTCAAGATCATCTCCTGGTTCTAGATAGGTGCTACCTAATGTGACTCTCTATGAAGATGTCGTTCCAAGCAGAGCACTCCAAGACCCCCCCCTGCTGATATCAAACTCCACGGATGCTCAAGTCCGTTATAAAATTTGTATGGAATCTACTCATCTCTTCTGATATATTTTTATTTGTTCCTAGATTCTTTATAAGATCTAATGCAAGGTGAATGTAAATATCCATTGTTGTTAAACTATATTGCTTAGAAGATGATGTCTGTACATCTTCAGGACAGATGCAAATTTTTTTCCCAAATATTTTTCATCATGGTTAATTGAATCCACAGTTGCCGGACGTTCAAATACAGGAAGCTCACTGTGATAGGAAAGAGAATAAGAGAAAAAGTATGGTCTCTTCTCTCTCTTAACAAGAATTTCTGGGGTGGGGATATAGATTAGGGATAGAGTGCTTGCCTAGCAAATGCAAGGCCCTGAGTTCCATCCCCAGTACCACAAATAATACTAATAATAGTTTTCATATTATTATTATTATTATTATTATTATTATTTTAATCAAAGGGGATTCCCACAAGTCCCATACAACACTTTCAGTATATCTCCCTGGCCAGAGTTCACAAAGCAATTACTAGCCCTAAAAATGATTGGGAGTTTCTTGTTCAGAAAAGGACTCCCCAGTAACCTCTTTCACAAATAGTGACTGCAGTTAACTTTGTCGTATCTTTCAAAGGCACCAGTTTGCCTAAATACATCATTTCAGATTGCAAAAGCCTTTATGAAAGCTCGCTCAGCATTGAACTTGAAAAATGATCTGGAAGGCTTTGTTTTAATATTTTATTTTTCCGTTATAGGTGGACACAATGTCTTTATTTTACTGTTTGTGGTGCTGAGGATCGAACCCAGTGCCTCACGCATGCTAGGCGAGCGCTCTACCTCTGAGCCACAACCTCAGCCCTGGAGTTTGATGAGAATGATAAGAATACTGTTTTCTATAAGCTATGATACATCTTTTTGTTGGCGTTGTTTTTGGTGCTAGAGATTGAACCCAGGGCCTTGCGCATGCTAGGCAAGTACTCTACCACTGAGCTACATCACCAGCCCCATGAACTATGATAAATGCTAAGTGCTTGATCCTTAAAATGATAGGCAATTAAAAACTAGTGAGAAAAGAAAAGCCCATGGTGTTGAGAGCCGTGAATGAACTATGGATATTGTTTGAGCCATTAAGGCAGGGAAGCAGCTTTTCTGAGAAATCCCGGGTGAAACTCCCCAGTTCAAAGAATCCCAGCTCATGGTGGCATCCTGCCTTAGCTCACAGCCCCAGGTTCAAACACAGCCATCCAAAGATGGGCATAACCTGTCAAGCACCAAACAACTGTTTTTCCCCCTCTCTCATCCTGTTTTTCCTGAAGGAGATTCTTACCGATCCCCTTTGGTCTGTACTGCTATAGATAAAGCAAGTGCAGGTTTTTTCTCTGTTGGGATCAGACGCATCAGGTCTATCCACCCATCCTGTCCTCGTTTTTAATATATTCCTGATTATTCTGTGTTATTTCTTAATATGATTTCCTAGGTTTTATTTCCAGCCAGCTCACACCTCTGACAATTACCTACTCCCTCGCCATGCTGGATGTGGGCAGAACCATGCTCTAAGTTTAACAGGGATGTGGTGTCCTAAACTCACGTTGGAAGGAAAATTTTAAAAATAACCTGTCAGTTTATTAGAGAACATAGCCTTATGCTTTCAACATGTGTACCCTGAGATATCAAGGTCCCCATAATTGTGTTCAGAAGAGTTTAAGGAGCACTACCTGGTTGGAAGGGTGGAAGTGAGGGGAAGTAGGAGATAGTTGAACTTGTCTGAAGGTGCATTTCCATAGCAAGCATAGTGACCATGGTATGTTCAAAATCTGTCAATTTCAAGCGAAGGTTCCTAAGTTTAGAAATCCCTCCTTTCATGATAAAACAAATTTATGACACGAGGCAACCCTGCATTGCGGGGGGGGGGGAGTTTCCAATATTCCTATAAAATACATGTTTGCAGAAGAAGTACTACCGATAGGAGAAAGCTGTGTTTGAGCACCATTGTATAAGGGGGCTGAAAGTGTTCTCTACGTTCCAAGGTCTTGACTGAAAGGTCAAGGAAATATTTTGGCTATATATATATATATATATACATTTTTACCACAGAATACATTAGGGGGTTCTTTCACATCAAAATATCATGAAATAGGGCTGGGGCTGTAGCTCAGTGGCAGAGCAATTGCCTTGCACATGTGAGGCACTGGGTTCAATCCTCAGCACCACATAAAAATAAATAAAATAAAGGTATGCTGTCCATCTACAACTACAAATTTTTTTTTAAAAAAAATTATGAAATAAAGAACTTATTTGAGAATAATTGTGTTAGTCATACAATTTAGAAGAGTTATGTGGCAGTCATGGAACCATAAACTGAAACCATTATCTACAATAAACTATCCATAATATGGTGCTGGTGTTACCTACGATGCTATCCTCAGGTTATTGATGCAATAAACAGGAAAATGTTATCTTTTTGTCTTGCCTCCTTTTCCCCCCCGTAAACCTGGGACCACCAACATCACGTCCACATAGTTTTCGGAACTCCAGAAAGTTTGTGTTAGGTTGCATATTTGTATTGGAAACAGATGTTCATTCGATTCTTGGAGAGAATGTTCATTAGATTCTTGAAAATGGTTTGAGTGTAACCTCAAGGGTGGTTGGAAGCTTAAGCTTCAATATGATGATGTGATGGGGTGTCCTTTAAGAGGTGGGGCCTCATGGGAGGGGTTTAGGTGAGCGAAATGAACCTCATTTCTTTACAAATTACCCAGCCTCGGCAATTTTGTTATAATGATGGAAAATGAAGCAATTGCTAAGAGAATGGAAAATGCTAAGCAATTTCTGCCTTAGCATTTTGTACTCCACCAATACAGATTCCCCCAAAGTTGTCTCTTTCCTTCATATTTTTCAGGAGACAAGGAGAGGAGGAGATTCAGGTACAGAGAATGGCACTGACTATCTGGTAAACCCCTGCTTAGACTTAATACTCCCATACAAAAATCTGTCTCCTCAGAAAAACTTTCTATTCTGTGACCCAGATGCACATTTCTTTGCCCAGGTTGTACCTGCACTTATTTCCCCATTTTGTGTTGTAATTACTGTTTCTGTATTTTTCTCCCCCACTTATCTGAATTCTCTGAAGCAGGGATCAACTTTTCAGGTATGTACCTGGTCCCTGTACTTGGTACCTAGTACTTACTACACATACCAGTGAGTTCCCAGTAGATGGGTAGAAGGATGGGTGGATGGATGAATGCATGGATGGATGAATGGATAGGTAGATGGGTGGAGCTTCTCCTTTGCAATTTTGCACTATCCAAAGATTTATTTGCATTCTCTATGAGGCTGGCATTTCCTTAATTTGGGGGAAAACTTGAATTACAATGCTGAAATGGCTAAATATTGAGGCTTTCAAATAAACAGGCCTGATTTATCAAACACGGATCCATCTATTTTTGTTTGTGCAGATTCTAGAGCTGAAAGAGCCTTCTGCAAATGAGCCTAGTTCAGCTCCTGAACATGAATGAACACCATCTTTTTTGTGATGCTCAAGCATTTTTGCTTGAGCATTTCTGTAGAAAGAAAATTTCCCGTCTCAGCCTTATTTGAATCCAGAACCTCCTTTCACAAGATGCCTTCGCTTCCAGTGTCCGACTGAGGCTCTCTGTTAATTGTCTCTCTGCGTCCTCAACAGAAACTCATTGAAAAACCTGTGCATTTGGTTCTTCCCTGGGGTCCTACTCATTTCTAACTGTGCAATGTCGACTGGCACGTTTCAAATTTGCATATCTCTAAGTTGACTCTCCAGAGCTGATAAATTTTCTCTTCCAGGCTGATAAGGTAGCTGCCAAAGTGGGAAGGCTTGGTGGGGGGGGGGGGGGCAGGAAGAGTAACTTGCCTTGCAAGTTGTGAGTTTGCCTGCCTGGTGTGTGGCGTTTTTGGATGAGACTCATTATTTGTGGAAATGGTGTGTTCCGCGGACGAAAATAACTTTTTAAAAAAAGAAACATCTCTGTACCCTCCTGAAGTCGTCTCAGAAACGAAGGCAAGATTTCTCATGACACGCAGAAACCTTCATAATTCCCCCAGTGGGTCCTTGTGTACTTGGCCATGCCACATTAAGCCTAATCTAGGTGACTTTAGGGCCCTGCAAAAGCTAATAGAGGCTTAATGATGAGGTAATGAGAACAGAGATCAGGGGGTAGGAAACAGGTTTTCTATTTGGAGCCACACAGCCATGGGAAAAATCTCACTCAAAGACCATAAACAAACAAAAGAGAAACGATTGAAAGAGAAGAATATAGGCCTCTCCCCTGACTTGATTTTAAATTCAACACAAAAGATACTAGGTTTGAAGTCATAAATGAAGACATATAGGATGGCTTCCCATGAGAATCCATTAAGGAAAAAAAAAAAGAGTCAAAGAGAGAAAGGGAGGAGGGAAATCAGAGAGAGAACTGGGAAGGGTGGGTGGATGAACTGTCTGGAAGAAATAAACAGCATTTGTTTTGGGCCAGGCACTAAGTGCGTCACACATATTAACTCTTTTTATCATATCAACTAACTTCGTAGTATTACTATCCCTGAAAGGAGGTGAAGCCCAGAAATGCTAAAAACTCACCCGAGGTTCACATAGCTAGTGTGGAGAGGAGCTATAATATGAAACCAAGTAGTCAGGATCCAGAGACTGTGTCCTGAAGGACAGTTGTCCCTGAGAGACCAGGACAAAGCGGACCTTTCCTTTCAATGGAACCCATCCCAAATCCCACTCTGGATCTCACCTCTTACCCAAGATCCCCCTGTCGCACCTTCCCGCTCCACAGTTGCTTCTGGCCCTAGGCTGCTGCTGAACTACTGCTGGACCCCTCACCCAGACATGACTCCTGCCTAAATCCCCTGACCGTCACCACTAGGAGGGACACTCCCTGCGGCGTACTCTCCAACATCCCAGCCAAAGAGTCCTCATTCCACCGACTGCAGCTGCTGAGAGCAACCTAGGCCTGTTTTGGCTCAATTCACTTCACATTTTCTGTTCTCGGCTAAGAAGTTCTAGACAGGACCCAGCCAGGAAGCACATCTGAACTTCAGCATCCCAGGGGTTCAAACAGAACTTACTATTGAGAGCATACGGAGAAGACGCAGCAAAACCCAGTGGGTGAACAGTGATGTGCGAGGTAGAGTTGGAGGCGGATGCTAACGGGTTTCAGACCCTTTTGATCTCCATGCTGTTGAAAACTGGAAGTTTTGTCTAAGCCAGGAAACTCTCTGGGGCTTCAGTGCTACTAGCCTAGTGAGCTGAGCGGTGACCTTTGGAGATGGAAATAGTAGCTCAGGATAACTTCTAGAATATTTTTGAACTCTCAGCATCTTCCTTGACAAAACCATTCGGTGTTGGAAATTTGTACTTGGTAGCAATGTTCTCCCAGGCAGATTTACTTCCATAGGAGTTTTGATTAATGCCAAGCTTTGCCTCTAGTGTGGAGGGAAAGCCTGGATTGGAACTCAGCCTACTGCAGAGAGGAGTGCATAGTGTTGTGACAACTAGAACCCATCCGCTGTTGGGAGTGCTGGAGGGGGCTTCTGGTTCTGAGCTAAATCGCATTCAGGAATGTGTTCTGAGCCACAGAGAATCACCCAACCTTCCATCCTTTCTCCAGGAACACATATATCCAATGACTTGTCCTGGGGAATAGGGGATGCAAAGGCCCAGCCTCATCTCCCCAGGGCAGGACAACCCTAAAGGACAATCCCAAATCCAGAGCTTCCTGGGATTCAGGACTAGGACAGAGTGAGATGACTGAATCACTTGCCTTGGGGCCAAATTTGAAGGAGGTACCAAAAATCTCGGTTTAAAAAAAAAATGCTTAAAATTTCTATGCAATGTTTTTTCATTCGTGCCCAAACTCCATCATGAAATATCAAAGTAAAAAGCAGACCAGGAAGGGACCAGATTAGGGGGTGGGGGGAGGCAATTGGGGTAGATGAGTCATACAAATACAGCATTGGATTTTGTCCTTAGAGTGTTTAAAATTCTGGCGTCTTCTTTAGCAATGATCTTTTATATTTAGTGTTTTAACTTGCATGAAGATACGGATCTTGATTGCTGAGTCTTCTGACACTCCTGAAATTTTGTCCCTATGCCAAGTGCCTCTTCCTGCTGGGATCTGCGGAGGCTCCTCTTGTTATCATGTCACGGTTGAATTCCTCCAGAGGAATCCTGCTTCTTCTTGCTTCTCTGCAGGCATTATTCCCTGGCCGTTCCAAGTCTGATACCCCCAACTCGACAATATCAGAGTCTTTCTTGGGGACACCAACCAAAACTAGGGGGACGAGCTGTGGAGTAGGAAAACTGAGTTTGAGGCTCAACCTGACAGCTTACTCAAAGGGGGTGACCCTGTACGAGACAAATAAGTTCCCAGCCTTGTCTTGGTTTCCCCCTCTGTGGGAAAAAATGACAGCAGTGCTTATCTGTCATTGAATCCTGCTGTCGCCTCGAGGCGTAAGTAAGCGATCCCAGGTGAAGAACTCAGGTGAATGGCCCCACAAATAAAAAAGATTCAGGAAATGTTCATCTCCTTCCCTCCAATTCAACATCCGCTTTCCTGAAGCCCTGAAAGAGGCGGAGGAGAAATCACCTGGAATCGTCATGCTCCCACTGGAAACCTCTAGAGGAAAAATGGGGAGATCCTGTTTCATGGGTTTTGCCCCATCTGGGTAGGTCTCTCCTCTTTCAGCTAAATCAAGCCTCTTCACCCTTTGGCTGCGGATAATCTGACCAACTCACTTCCTGGTAAGATCTGTAATGTGTGAGGTCTTCCCTCTCAGCGGTTTCTCAACATCTGTGATTAGGGACAATCAGGGACTGGGGTACCTGCCCTCCTCCTTTCAGTGGAAGAGGAAGTCCCCGAGGTGCCATTATCAGGAGCAAGGCATCATGTGTCAGCCAAGGTCTCAGGAATCCAGCGGCTGATGCAGGCGCAGTACCAATCTCACTCGCTTTATCGGTGTTCCCCCTAATGCCTCAGACTGTTTGTGTCCCACTGATAGGGAATCTGGCATCTCATTTTCTCCACGTCCAGACAAGGGTTCTTAAATAGTAAGAAACCAAAGATAGGCCTTAAGGAATGTGAGGAAATCAGGAAACACAAACAGAGGTGAGAGCCCCTCCTTCATGGACCCGCCAACATTCCAATAGGAAAAGGAATAACATACATGTAAGAGACAAGCAAACCCCACAGCCATAATACCCCTCTCCTCCAAGCCACCTGTCACAACCCTTAGGGTTCGTAGGTCATCTCCATTAATCTTCCTCTCTGCGGCACCAGCCCCTCCTCCCTTGCCTATCAGAAGCAATCTCTTTCCTCCCTATTTCCATACCTTAAAATGCTAGCTGCTGTGCTTTAAATCAGAATGCCTGTCCCTAAGCTCTGACATTTTCCCATTTCCATCTGTTCTGCAATATTTCGTGCAAAAAGACATGCTTACCAAATGCTCGCAAATGAATAATTGTGCCAGGAAAAAACCAGGAGCCATGCACTAAGAAAGGACAGGTTTCCAAGGACGGTGATTTTTTTTTTTTTTTTTTTGGAGACAGATTTCCAAGGAATGGAGCAGAAGTTACAAATAGGAGTCCCAAGGACCATACGCAGCCTACTCACATGTTTGCTGGGCTAGTGTTTTAAAATCTTTACATTGCAATGCCTGTGGCTACCATCTGCATTGGTCACTGAGCGCATTTCCATCACTTCCTGGATGCTCTCTACACCACAAATACATAGATGTACAGAGATTTGGGTTGGCTGCTCTGTAGTCTGCCGTCCATAGCCGATACTCTTGGGGTTCGTTCATCCTGGCTGAAACTTGTTGAAGATTAAGATAAATATTTCCCTAATGTCTCTAGCCATCTTCTTCTCAAATGTAGCTTCAGGGCTCAAAACAGATCTGAGAAGACAAGGGATAGAGCAACCCACCAGATAATTCCATGACCACCTTGTTACTTATCTCCATTTTTCAGATAAGCAAACTGAGGCTCAAAGAAGTTAGTTACCTTATCCAAAGCTACACAGCTGGGAAGCAGGAGAGCCAGAATGCAGATCTAGATCTGAGTGTGTCCCTGCACTCTTAAATCTTTTCACCATCTGCAATTGCCAGGGAAGAGGGGCCTTATAGAACTTCTATTTGCAAAGGCAGAATCGTAGCGGGGAGATGTGACCCATGTTCTGAGCAGCACACGGGTTGGCACACGAGCAATTCCTGTTTATCTGCAGTGAGGCAGGCGAGTCATGTGCAGATAATCCAAAAATAGTTTCTAATTTTTCTTGGGATAAATATAAATTTTTTGGCAACCGATGCCCCTTTCAAAGTGTGTTTAGATTAGAGTTACACGAAAAGGCGTTTTTATTCTCTGAGGATTTGCCAACTAATGGGCAAAAGGGAACTAAGAAGAGTGCCAACCTGACCCCACTCCTCCTCTCCAACAAAAGCACTGCTTGCGGTCTACAGAGGTGCCTGGGCAAAGACACCAGAGTGCAATGCGACAGGAGGCTGTGAAACCCAACGCAACCCTCTGCCCTCCATGAATGAGTCAATGAGATCCGGCTGTGCTGTGACTTGACCAAGATCACACAGCAAGTTAGCAGGGAATTGGGGCTAGGAATCGAGGCCCTTTTATCTCATCTAATTTAAGTATCAACCCTCCTCTCTGTTCTAATGGCAGACTGCTCCAGGGAAATAGAGATGCTGGCATCTGATTCAAAGGACCAAATTGAGGGACAGAAAGTGGTGGGTGAGAAAAACTCCATTCTAGATCTAGAAACTGGGCTCCTATGAATAGCTCTCCTCTGAAAACTATTTAGGAGCCCAGAGATAGGGATAAGGTGGTTTGAGTAGAGCCAATAAAGCTGAAATGTGGAGCTGAGCAATCCTGGTTGATTTTTTTGGGGGGGAAGAGGGACCAGGAATTGAACTCAGGGGGACTCAATCACTGATCCACATCCCCAGCCTTATTTTGTATTTTATTTAAAGACAGGGTCTCACGGAGTAGCTTAGTGCCTTGCTTTTGCTAAGGGTGGCTTTGAACTTGAGATCCTCCTGCCTCAGCCTCCTGAGCTGCTGGGATTATAGGCATGCAACACCCGTGCCTGGCTGGGGAGTTTGAACATGTTACTTATCCTCTCTTAGCTCTTATTCAACTGCAAATTCAGTTGCTGTGAAAATTCACAATGCTTTTCACAAAAGCATCTGCTATACACGAAAACCTCCGTTAATGCAAACAGATGGTCTCGTGGAGGATAAAGGCGCCCTTTTGCTCTAGTCCCTGTGGGTGAATTAGCCCTGTATTAAGGAACTTATTGATAACATTTATTTATTTGGTGATCTCTTGGGCGAGTCTTTATATTAGTCATCTTCGTGTTACTACAATGAAAGGCCTGAGATAATTCATTTACAAAGAGGAATTTTATTTTGGCTCATGGTATTGAAGGTTTTAACGTATCATTGAGTGGTCTCATGCTTTAGGACTCGGCCGAGGCTGTGCCTTGTGGCAGAAGAGTAGGTGGAGCAAAATGACTTGATTCATAACCAGGATGCAAATGAGAAGCAAAGGAAGAGACCAGGATCCTGCATCCCTTTCAAGGGTACATCTCCAGTGACCTAAGGCCCTCCCACAGGACCCTACCTTCTAAACGTCCCACCACCTCCCAAGTGCCACCTGGAACCAAGCCCTTAACACAGATGGGACTTTGGAGCACATTTGACATTCAAACCATAGCAGTCTCTAAAGTATCTTTCTTCTAAACAACTGCAACGCATAGAATTTATCTACTAAATCAACACGCAAAGAAAACAAGATCTCTTCTCCCTGCCCCTGAGATTCAGAATCCATGCTCTTCTGTCCCACAATGTGTTGGAGGAGGCGGAAGTTGCGACACAGCTGGAGAGAAATGTGGAGCAGGAAGTGAGCATCCCTCAGGCAACCTCTTCTGGGCCCACAGGCTCAGCTAGGCCAAAGTTGTCCAGAGCCAAGAGGAGGACCACTGGGACTGGGAGAACCCATCTTCTGATCTTTACGATGAAGTCTGAATGGCAATGATCAAGAACAGGAACAATAATAAATGCCCGCAGGGTTGTGGGCAGAAAGGAACACTTACACATTGTTGGTGGGACTGCAGACTAGTACAACCACTGTGGAAAGCAGTACAGAGATCCCTCAAAAAAACTAGGGATGGAACCACCGTAATCCAGCTATCCCGCTCCTTGATATTTTCCCCAAAGGTCTAAAATGTGCATACTACAGCCATACAGCCACCTCAGTATTTACAGTAGCACAATTCACAATAGATAAGTTATGATATCCATCCAGATGCCCATCAAGAGATTCATGGATTAAGAAATTATATCACACACACACGCACAAACACACACACACACACACACACACAAAATGGAATTCTACTCAGCCATTAAAAAAAAAGAATGAAACTATGGCATTTGCCAATAAATGTATGAAAATGGAGAGTATCATGCTAAGTGAAATAAGCCAAACTCATAAATTCAAAGATCAAATGCTTTGGGGCTGGGGTTGTGGCTCAGTGGTAGAGTGCTTGCCTAGCATGTGTGAGGCACTGGGTTCGATTCTCAGCACCACATACAAATAAGTAAATGTCCATCAATAACTAAAAAAAAAAATAGCTAGAGTAAAATCAAGGGAAGGGGAAAGAAAGGACAGGATAACATAAAGCAGAATCAAATATAAATTAATAGATGAGTGAAAGGAAGTCTAGTAGAGTGGAGGAAGGAGAAGGTAGGGAGGATGGGATGAAAAAGAGGAAGAGAAAAGGGGGAACATGAACTGAAATCGATTTCCATGCATGCATGAGTTGGTTGGGATGAACCCAACTACTATGGATAATCATAAAGCTCTAAAAAATTAAAAGATGAGGTCTGAGAAGACCTGGAGTCTGTTATTAGCAAACCCCTTCATTTGATCTCATCCAAGACTTAGGGATGGTCAGACAGAATTTAATAATCCCGTTTTTATGGGTAAGAAAATGGACATTCAGAGAAGTAAAATCACTTCTTCGGACTTAAACAGAGCTGCCATAGGATTGTTATTGGAACCTGTTTCATTGCAAAAGGACTGTCGATATGCCTGTCGCTGCTGGAGGACTACATCTTATTGTCAATAAGGCTGCATCTTATTCATATTTGCATCCCGAGTGCTTATCGAACAACAGAGCTGCAGTCAGCCTTTACTGAAGAGATGAGTTTCCTGCTCATGATGCTAATATATATGTATTGGGACAAGTCCAGTGTTATGAATCACCTTCTTATCTCACACAGCCTGACCTCAGAATATCTCTGTGATAACCAACCGAACAAGTGTAAGTTAGCAAGACAAATATTTATTTAGCCATATGAAAGACAGCCTTTTAGTACGAATGTTCTTGCATAACTATAATTCATCAATCATGGAACAATCAGTGGTTTGCCCAGATTGAAACACAAGCAAGAGCCCTGCTTGAATTGCCAACTGAAGTAAACCGAACTACCCAGTGGACTTTTTTGCTTAGTGATATAAATTTGATATAATTAGATGGGAATAGGATGGGAAGTTGAATCAACCAGGATGTCATTGGAATTAGAGATCCTAAATTCAGAATTTCCATAGTTCTCTAAGATAGTTTATTTTGGACAAAAACAGTTATTTGAATTGGGAGGAAAAAAAAAGAGCCCTTTGTTTTTTTTTTATATTGTAACTCTTGCCTGTTCTTCATCATCTTTGAAAACTTCACTCTTGATCTTTGACCCGTATTCTCATCCATGTTTGAATCTTCACCCTACTCCATACACTCTCCACAGACTGACGCTCTATGTAGACAAACCTCTGGGGCAAGCATGGGAAGTCAAGCCCAGTCACTTTGCACTATAAAACAGGACCCACTTGGCCCTTGCATGAGATCTTTAACATCATCAACTAAATGTGCAAGTTGACAATAGGAAATGGTTACATTTTTCTGACTCCAAACTGTTCTGAAAAGAACTAGAAAAGTCCCTGATTGACATTCTGTGAAAAAAAAATATGGGGGTAAGGTGAAATATGAGAATATACAGGGTCATCCAAGGTACGTATTAGCTTGTGAGGGCTGCTATAACAAAACATCATAGAACATAAAGAAAAATCCATTTTTCCACAGTTCTAGATGGAAGATCTAGGTAGTGGCAAGGTTGTTTTCTTCTGAGACGCCTCTCCTTGGCTTGCAAACATTTGTGTGCTCCCTGTATCTTTACCTGCTCTTTCTTCTGCATGTGCAACCTTGATGTGTCACTGTGAGTCCAAGTTTTCCTCTTCTAGTGAGGACACCCTTCATATTGAACTAGAACGTTAATAAATTGACCTGAGTTGTCTTATTTTAACTTTATCACATCTTTAAAATATCTGTCTCCAAAAACAGTCACATTAGGCAACCACCATTTGACCCAGTTATCCCTCTCCTCAGTTTTTACCCAAAGGATTTAAATGAGCATACTATAATGACACTGCCACATCAATGTTTATAGCACCTCAATTCACAATAGCTAGGCTATGGAACCAACCTAGGTGCCCTTCAACAGATGAATGGATAAAGAAAATGTGGTACAAATACACAATGGAATATAACTCAGCCATAAAGAAGAATGAAATCATGATATTTTCTGGTGAATGGATGGAACTGGGGACATCACACTAAGTGAGATAAGCCAATCCCCCCCAAACCAAAGGCTGAATGTTCTCTCTAATATGTAGATGCTAACTCATGATAGGGGTTGGAGCTTTACCATATTGGACAGGGGGAAGAGAGAGGTGATGGGAATAGGAAAGACAGTAGAATGAATCAGACATAACTTTCCTATGTTCGTATATGTATACACAACCAGTGCAACTCCACACCATGTACAACCACAAGAATGGGAAGTTATACTCCATGCAAAATACATTATACTGTCATGTATAACTAAAAAGAACAAATAAATTTTAAAAAAAACAGTCACATTCTGAGATACTAGGGATTAAGGCTTTAATATATGCAATATGTGAATTTAGGGAAAGCACTGTTGTGTGGTCTGGATCAATGAGAAAGTGTTAGAAGCACAAAAATCACTCTTCATCACAAAATTTCTCCAGGCATATTTAGACATTGGGCATAGGACCACCACCATCAGGCGTAGAAGAGAGGCCATAATGTACAGGACAGTGTTGGTCAATTTCTGGGGTGTAAATATTCCCACCCCCATACATTCCAGGTTAGCAATGTGGTATCCCTGAACACAGCACTGGGAAGAGACTCACAAGTCAGTTCATAAGCAGGTAATCAAAACGTGTAGGGATGCTACTGTGTGCTGGCCAGATCCTTCCTTCCCATTGCTGCCTCTCATTTGAAGTTCCTCCCTATTCCCTACAACACTGGGTCCCTAATTGGGCAAACTAAACACCTCTTCATCTAAATATTTCCCATTTCTTTTTATTGGGATCTGAAATATTTTAGTACTGATATTCAAAATTCTTCATAGAGTCTGTGATTTGGACGTGGTTTGTATCCCAATGGTTCACCTACTGAAGTTTGGGTCCTCACTTTGTGGTATGGAACATAATGGTATGGAACCTAATGGGAGATCCTTAGGTCAATTAGGGCACAGTCCTTGGAAGAGACTGTGAGACCCTCTTCTTTCTCTGGCTTCCTGTTGAGATGTAATCTCTCCCTTTTTCCATGAGCTCCTGCCATCTGCCATGAGATCCTCATAGAACTAAACTAATGTCAGATCATGCCCTTGAATCTCCATAATTGTGAGGTAAATAAACCTCTTTTTTTATAATGTTTAACCTACTTCAGATTCTTCATTATGGCAACGAACAACGGATTAATGGAAAGTGCTTCTTATCTCATGTGTCGATGGGCAAAAAAAAAAAATCTCTTTGCAATAATGATCATGGGCAAAGCAGCTAATCCATGAAAACATTCATCATCTTCAAAAACTAAACTGATCTAATAACTCAAAGGACATGTCCCCCCCATTTCAGTGATAGTTAATAAAATAACTAGGAGTAACCGAATCTCCAATAGGCATTTTCAAGACAATTCAGAAAGATTTTCCACTTATAAAACTGGTGCTGTAAAGTAAGCAATGTGATATCAGAAAGCATTTGTTAGCAATTAAAAATGGCAAATGACTTACTTTGTGTACAATCAGATATGAAAAAAATTTTGCTCTATATGTGTAACATGAATTGTAATACATTCTGTTGTCATATACAACAAATTAAAATTTAAAATTTAAAAAATATGTGAAAAATGACAAATGTCTTTTAAAATGCTACAAATGTGGTACTTATGGCATTTTTCCCCTTAAAATTTGATTTTTTAAAAAAGGCAAATAAGGTATGTTTTGATGGGTCTCAGATGAATTTAATATAAAATGAAATAATTTTTATAGAGAATTTGTGTTCAACAAGTTTCCCCATGTATGAGAGTCGATCATGACTTGAGAATTTAAAAGATGTAACACAGAATGAGCTGGAAGATGTAGCAGTTATGTCTAACAAGAATTCCTGACAGATCATTCAAAACATCAAAGAATTAAAAGAAAATTATCTCTGAACTAAGAAAGATGTGACTCTTCACTTTGAAAGGATTCACCAAGCATTACATAATGAATGAATCGAGACACATCAAAACATACATTATTTGCCTTTTTTTTAAAATCAAATTTAAGGGGGGAAAAATCCCATAAGCTCCCAAGTATTTTAAAAATTTGCCCCCAAAGGGGGGAATAAAAACCCAGCCAACTCTACATCAAACTTTTCTCCTGCAGCACTGAAAATCCAGAAATCAAATTATTAAATTTTAGATGAAAAAAATATTTTGATAACAGAGATATGTTTTAGACATGCAAAAGCTTTAAATCTACTCCAACACACCTGCAAATCAGCCCAGAGAAAGCACTTTCCTAAGCACAAATAAGTAAATAAAATCTTAAAGTGAGAACAAAGAGGCACGTTGTAAATGGTGGTGAGCAATAAGAATAGTAATATTTAGACTAAAGTTATACATTTTTAAAAAATAACTTAGAAACGAAGTGCAAACATAAGAGTAATTCTTGCCAAAAATACGGTCTAATGGAAAAATAAATTGTTTAAACCTGATTGTTTTTTTTTTAGATTTAATATTCCGAAATTACCCTAACCCAAACCAAACCAACCCAAACCAACCCAACCCAACAGAAGCATCATTAGCCAATTCCTTCAAAATTTCTCTCCTAGCTCCCCTCTACTCTGTGGACTCATTTCAACCACCCAGGTACACCTCATTACATTTCTGCTAAATTGCAAAGGCGACTTCCTGAAGGCTCTCCCTGTCTCCAATTTTACACACTTCAATCCACCACCCTGCACAGAATAATCTTCTCAGAACACTATTTTTAGTGTGTTATTCATTGGCTCAAAATGCATATACAAGATGAAATCCAAACCTGGCAGCCCATTATCCCAATCCTTCTGAAATCTGCCATGATCCTACCTTTATTTACAGGCTTAGGCTCCTCAAAATGAACTCTCCACTCCATTAATTCTACCTTTTCCATGACCCTGAAATGTCCTTTAATCGTTTCTGGTGTGGCGTCTTTTCATGGCCACACCTGAAACCTCTTTCCACATATTTCCACGAAGAAACTTTCTCTTGTAAATATCTAGGGATAGGGTGCTACAAATTAATCCATAATAAATAAATCTCATCTTGTATGATTTACCATAGGTCATCAAATTTAACACTATTGGGGGTAACATAAATCATTGTTTTATATACTACCAAGGAAGGGAAAAACAAAAACCCTGCCAATTACAATATGACATTCCATTAATTTTAAGGAGCATATTTTTTTCAGTGATAGCAAAAAAAATATGCATGTTATTGTTTAATAAGATAATCCATTCGTTCAATAAATACATATTGCCTGCCCTTTGCTCAGCATTGGACAGATCGAATCCGCAGATGACACAGAGACTGCACACAGACCTCTTTCCAACCCCCCTCTCCAGTGGATTACAAGGCCTTCAGAGGATTATAAGAAACTGCAGCTTCTGCTTTATCTCACATTGCATGTAGCATTTACCCACTTTGCACACATTAGTCACTAAATATTTAGTGAGTGAGGCCGCGAAATGGAAAATGTGTGCATGTGGTGGAGTGGACTCAGTTCTAAATTCAGGCACACGACCTGTTCAAATTCATTACATCAGAAGCCTCCCGGTTTCATGAATGCTTTTGCACTGCTTCATACAGCAAAAAGGAAGAAATAGATGAAGCTATCCCGTCACGTCGCTGTGACTCAGGGCTGCCTCAAGCAGTCTCTGAGTAAAGCAGGTGAACACAGGGGATTGTCATTAAGGCAGGATTCGCGCTCATCTGTGAAATTACTGTCTTCCCAGTTAATGAAAATAAACCACCCAGCAGGTGGACATCCTTGGTTGATTTGAAATTTTTGGTCATTGCCGTTTTTTGAGAGTTCATGAGGTCTAGAAAATGGGCCATTTTCAACTATCCAGGTACACATATCGTTACATTTCTGCTAAATTACAAAGATGATTTTCCTGGAAACTCTATCACCTGGGAGGTTGACATGCAGAAATAAACCATCAAGCCGGTAAGGACACAGGGTGCCAACTAACTGTACCGCTTTGTCTCCTCTTTAACAGTATCCAGAATTGGAATATCCTTGAGATTGTGGGCTATATCCCTTGAAAAAAATAAGGGGTTCAATCCCCAGTATCTCCACCCTCTACCATTTTTTTTTAAGGAAACATCAGTAGACCATTGTGAATCTCAACTAGCTGAGGTTCCCTATGCTAGAAATACCTCTGTGAGAACTCTTCTCCTCAGAAATGCTCATTCATGGGCTGGGGATGTGGCTCAAGCGGTAACACGCTCGCCTGGCATGCTTGGGGCGCTGGGTTCGATCCTCAGCACCACATAAAAATAAAATAAAGATGTTGTGTCCACTGAAAACTGAAAAATAAATATTGAAAAATTTTCTCTCTCTCTCTTTAAAAAAAAGAAAGACTCATTCATTCAATCAACAATATTTAAAAAAGAAATGTGAAATGTGCCAAGTTCATTGTTAAGTATCTGAGCATGTACAAAGAAACATAAACTCTTACAACACTCCCTTAAATTAGACTTTTATATGTTTAATTATTCTGCCTGATTTTGAGTTTTTGATCTCCACTAGTGGAATTGGTAGGGCACATCTTTTCAAGCATGTGAATATGTTTCTCTTGCCATTTTTAAGGTTCACAAGCAGTCCCAGATTATTCCTACATATACATCTTTTTCTTTAAATGGGATTCTAATTCTAGGCAATAAATAAGCAAATCACTTGCTTCATTACTTCCCATGATTTAAAGAGTCACTTGATGTGATGATACTCTCTGCAAGGTTTGCATCTAGCTGAATAGGAGTTTCACTTTGGGTGTGATTCTGCTTAGGACTCATCAAAGATTTCAGGGCCTCTGTACTTCATGATTCTCAGCAGAACCACCTGCCATGCTCCCAAAGTCTGAAAGCCATCTTTCTTAGGTGCCTTACAGACTGACAGGTTGCTGAGTGTGGCTAGATTGAAAACTTCCCTCCTGAGTTAGAAACTGTGCTCAGTGTGCTGCAAACGACTTCATCTTTCATCCTCAGTAGAGTCATCTCTGGGGCTGGGAAATCCATCCAGGTACCCGCAGAGCCAGTGTCTGATAAGGGTTTGTTCTTCATATATGGCAACTTCCAATGGGTCCTCCTGTGGCCGAAGGGTAGAGCCCATTCTCTGGTCTTAGTCCCATTTTACTAGTGATAAAAAGGAGGCTCAAGAGATTAGGGGATGCCCAAAGAGCAAAAACCTTTTCCAAGTCCACTTGACTATAAATGCAGTGCTCTTTGTCGTATTAAACACGGGGAGAGACCCAGCTACAGTGGGCTGGATAGAATGTTCAGAGTCAATCTGCATATGTCCTGTGGATGTATTCCAGAAACATCACCCATACCCCCACCCCCAACCCCCAAATCAAGGAACCGTACCAAACAGTACTAACCAAATGGAACACCGGAAGGTTCTATCATAAATGCTATAGAGAAACGAGTGTGAAAACCAAATTAGCAAAGGAAAGTGAGGGAATATATTTTTTTTTTTATGTCCCCAAGGGTTCTATTTAACCCCCTGCTCTCATCTGTAGCCAGAGTATGACCAGAGAGCTCCAGATGGAATGGATAGAGTGTCTGGGGCCAGCCCTGGGGTTGTGTTATGACGGGAAGTTGGCCAGCAGCCAGGCTGGGCCTTCCCTCTCTGTCCTCCGGCATGACCCCAGCCCACTTCAGCTGGCTGAATTATTTAAATGTTGTACATTATACTAGTTAATAGACAAAACATATTGAAAGTTTTACAATCAAATATTTACGCTTCTAGAAAACATTTTTACATTATCTTTAAACAGCCATGTCATCTATTTATTTTCATTCTCTGATCTTTCTGTTTTGTATCAGAATTGGAGAATTTAGCCTATTTACCCAGAAGTAAATATTAGGATGAAAACATTGGGGTGGCTCAAAAGTAGACTTAGTAAAATGCAGAAGTATTTTTTTTTTTTTTGGTTACTGTCAATTGCACAACAGCCCCCACGTGGCAATACATTAAGAGATTCCTTGGGGGATGCTCAACTTATGGAGATAAGTGCTTTGTGGCTAGACATCGTCTCTACCTGTTTGACCTTCTGACAGAGCTCCCTAACCCTTGTTTCCGGCCACTGATTTCCACACCCACCCCCCCAATGGAGAGAAACTCTCCTGAGACAAAGCAGTGTCATTTGCAGGTGACACCAGGGAAATATATTTAATACTGAGCCTTAGGCAGCAATTTAAGGGTTGACTGCTGACAGGTTGCAGTATCCTGTTGATGTTCATAAAGGTCTCAGCTTTTTTTTTTTACCAGATACCACCAACTTCTGAATGTTTTTTTTTTTTCCAACTCTGTCCTGTGCTAATGCTTTAATAGACTTCCAGGGCTAGTCACCATGCTTCGGGGTAATTTATCTCTGCCCCACAGAGGATCCTGCTAGTCTCTTCTCCAAGCACTGAGTTAAGAGGCAAAAAACCTCTTTGCATTATCAGGTATTCTGTAAATCACTTTGCAAAGAAGACTCATTTTTTTTTTTCTGTTTTTGGTACTGGGAATTAAACCCAGAGTCATTTAAGCACTGAGCCACATCCCCAGCCCTTTTTTGTATTTTATTTTTAGGCAGGGCTTTTAAATTGCTTAGGGCTTCGCTAAGTTGCTAAGGCAGCTTTGAACTCACAGATCCTCCTGCCTCGGCCTCCAGAGCTGCTGGGATTACAGGTGGTTGCCTCTGAACCTAGCCACAAAGAAGACTCTTAAAGACACAGGAAAGGAACCAGAACTTCAGAGATCCAGATACATCACTATCTTCATGATAAGACTTGGTCCCCAATCTCCAACTTCAGGGGCTTTCTATGTACTATATATTGTTTGTCCCCTAAGTTCATGTGCTGGAAGGTTGGTCTTCAGTGTGGTGAGGTACACGCTGATGGGACTTTAAGAGGCGGATCCTAATGGGAGGTCTTGCTGTCATTATTAGTGCTGCCCTCCAAAGGGACCTTGGAACTCTAGTCTTTCTAAGATTTCCTGTTGGACAATGTGATCAATTACTCTCACACACGGTCCTACTATTTCTGTTGTCAATGAAGTCCTCCCCAGAGCCAAGTCAATGCTGGTACTAGGCCCTTGAATCTCTGCAACTGTGAGCTAAGTAAACCTCTTCTTTCTATAAAGTTAGTCTGCCTCAGGTACTTCATTATAGTAACACAAAGCCTATGAATTGGACTCAAGACCTAGCTTATGTACCTTAGCCTTAAATTGGTTCTTTTGTGCTCTATTCCTTGAGTTCCCATCCTCCATCCATATCCAATTGTTCAAACTTCAGCTAGTCTCCTAATTGGAATCTGTCTTCTAAGTTCTTTCCCTCTCTTTGAAAGCTGGGTAACCTGCAGTTTCCTGCCCTTATTGACCAAGAGCCACAATACAGTTAAAAAGGAAGGTAGTGCATGGGTTTAGGACAACGGACACCTGGGTTGAAATCAATGCCACCTTCTCAGTAGCCACAGGCAATCTCCTAACCTTCCTGAATGCCCGTGCTTTTCCCTTGTAGTAGGAACATGACACATACTCACAGGACTAAATGAGGATTATGTGCAAAGAACCTCCTGCCATGTGTCACCCGGAGTGAGTATTCACAGTTGAGTAATGTAAACGATGACCACTACTATTTTGGGTACAGATGCCCTCCTGACTTCCTCAAAGATTCCCCTGGTCTTGATTTCCTGCATTCCTTTCTAACAATGAAAATTAACCAGTAATCAATGGCTTAGAGAATATACAAGACAGTGTATTCTTGTAGCTGTAAGTGTATACACATGATAGAAAGAAGAAGACAGAGAAACAAAAAGAAAGAATAGGAAGAGATGCAAGTTTAAAATAATCCATGTTACAGACGAAATTATTCATTATAATAAAAGCGCATTCAGTAAAGACAAAGTAAAGGAGACCTCTTTTTGCAGAAAAGGCAGGACACAAATGAGACAGAAATTCACAAAGCAGGAAGTGCTGCCCTGGGTCATAAAAAAAAATCTGATTCAAGTCCCCATGGTGAGCACCAGGGAGAATCAGTCCCTTTCTATTCGTCTCAGCTTTCCCACCTGTAAAATGGGATGGTGGGACTGGATGCATTCAACAGCACGGAACAACCTTTTTTTTTATTTTTTATTTTTTTGAGCACCTGCTGCATGCTAGACCCAGTTCTAGACACTGCGATGACCAAGGTGCACAAGAGAGACAAGGCTCCTGTTCATATTCCGGGAGCAGAGCTGGAAAAACAAACACCCAGGTAGATGATGAAATAAGACAATCGCAGTTCACAGTAAGGGACTCAGAGGAAATAAAACAGAGAAGTGGACAGGACGTGTTTGGGAGGTGTGGGCTGCTGACTGGGATTCATAGATGAATGGAGTCCAGGCATGAAAAGACCTGGGGGAAGCCTTTCCAGCAAATGGTCACAGTGGGTCTGTGGCAGGAGAAGAAGCCAGTGTGGACAGAAGACCGCAAACAAGCCAAGCTTGGAGTGAGGTGCAGGCGCCATCCTGGGGGGATGTGAAGGCCAGCAAGAAGCAGAGGGTGCCCGAAAAAATGGGCAAATGAAGGTAATTTTAATAAAAGTAACATTTACAAAGATGTGGATGGGAGAGGGACATCACAAAACATAAGCACAGTATTGCAATGCTGGGACAGAAGGACACCCAAATAACCCTAGCAATGAAAAAAAAAAAAAGGAGTGGTCAGTGGGTGGGATAGGGTCCCAGGAAAGGGGTGAATGATGAAGGATGTGCCTGGGGTGGGGAGGCCTTGGAAATAATGCCCTGAAACAATGCTTTATTTCTGCCTCACTCCAGTCCTGGCCAGAACTCCCCACTAATTAGACACAACTGGAAGTCCAAGGGCAGCCAAGCCAGTTAACATGGGTCATAATGGTCAGTCCTCCCCAGCCACTCCCAGGAGCACAGAGCAAGAAAGGAAAGAGCCCAAAGGGACAACAGAAGCTGTCAGAAGAGAGCCAGAAGAGCCACGACGAGTGTGTGGTTTTACTCTAGGAGCCCTGGGAAGCCACAGAAGAGAGTCTAATCCAGGGAACGCAACTTGGAATGGATTCCTGCTTAGAAGGTCATTCTGGTTGCTGTGTGGGGAATGGGCTTTGGACAGACGAGATCACAAGTCAGAAGGTGACTTACACCATCCAGATAAGAAATGCATGCGGATGGATGTGGTCTAGCATGGTGGCTGAACCTCCAAGGGAAATAAATGGGTCTAGGATATGCATTTAAAAAAAAAAAAATGGAAGCCAAATCCTGCCACTTCTATGAGCTAAAGGAAACTGGAATGGAAATTAGGAATGTATATAGGCTGTCCCCGCTGCAAATCCAGGAACCTCAGTGCCAGCTGGGGTTGATTTTGCAGTAAAAGTCCATTAAGATAAATTTATCAGCTCTCTGCTGTCTTTGTTTGTAAGAAGAAGAGAGAAAAATAAAAGAATTTCCTAAGACTGGCATGTAGAAAAAAAAATGATTCGTCCAGTTGACCCAATAAATAACAAAGTCTTTCTAATTTTATTGTTGGCATTATCATAAAGAACAGGCTGTGCTTATTATCCGGTTAAGGGGTTTTATTCTGTGTGCTGTTGAAGTGAGTTATAATCTTTAATAAACAAATAACATCAGTATTTTCTAAAATTCCACAGTCATGAATATTTGTAGAATTGTTTCTCTTTTTCTCTTCTCTTCTCTCTCTCTCCCTCCCTCGGTCTTTCTCCTTTTGTCAGGCATCAGAAATGCATCTTGCTGCATCCCCCCCCCCTCTGGTGCCCTTGCCAACTGAAGAGTCCTGAGATTATTTTTAAATTCCATCAATGACTCTTCAAGAATGAGGCTACACCGATGATGAGCAGCTTAATGGCTGGTATCATAATACCAATCCCAAGTCATTAATTTATTCCTGGGATGTTCCAATATCCCATAAATAAGCCTGTGTAGACTATTAACTTCATATTCTCATGTAAGGTAAACCTAGCGTGGAACAGGGTCACAGACCAAAGAAAATTGTGGAAAGTTCGTTTGATCACCCTGATCATAAAAGACTTAATACATATTGTTTAAAAAACGATCATGTTTGCCCAATTTACATAAAAAGGATACTTTTTTCTCTTTTTGTAGTGGAGACTGAACTCCAGTCCTGGACCACTGGACCACTGAACCACATCCCCAGCCCTATTTATACTTTATTTAAAGACAGGATTTCACTGAGTTGCTTAGCACCTCACTGTTGCTGAGGCTGACTTTGAAGTTGAGATTCTCCTGTCTCAACCTCCCAAGCAGCTGGGATTATAGGCGTGCACCATGGTGCCTGGCTATCTCCTAGCATCTTAAAAAAAAAAAAAAATCCAGCTACCTCCTAGCATCTTTAAAAATAAAGAAAAAAGCCAGATGCTATGGTGGACACCTGGAATATAAAGAAAGAAAATAAATATGTAGGTATTTGGAACATATCTAAAGTCAAATTCCAGCCCTGCCATTTACCAGCTAGATGAACTTGGTCAAATGGTTCCCCCTCTCTAAGCAAGAATACAGAGCTTTGGGACAAATCATCGGTACAGGGTTCCTATCTATATCAACAGTTTGAGTTACTGAAAATCAGCAAGTCAGCACGATCCTGGTGGCCCTGTCTTGTGTGATCCCACAAAAGAAATAACACATCAGTCAGAAGAAGTTACCAGTGCCCCAAGCTGCCTCCCCAAACCAAGCCTGGCCAGGAGAGCCCAGGAAGCCCACTAGGTCAAGTTCTAGAGCTTGTCTTGGCATCTGGTTGACCTCTTCGCAGGGTAGACAGCTGGAGAGCCCCTGAAAGGGCAGAAACACACCAGACAGCAAGGCCCATCCTGTCTCACTGGGCTCAGAGCACCTGGCCCAAGAACTACCTCCTCCGGCCTTCCACAGATTCCAGGCAACTACCAGTCTTAGAAATTTTCAAGGGAAGCCCTTCAAAGTACGGGGGTGTCCCTGAGATGTGGCATCTGGGATGGGGGGTTCCTACTTGCCTTGGTGTAAGTACACTCTCTCTGAAAATGTTCCCATATATCTGTAAGATGAGAATAAAATTTGTATGTACTTCTCCGATCATATCAGTTTGGTGGTTGTCTTTTCAAACAGGAGCAAAGAAACAAAATGTCTAAGTCTAAACTCCTCAAAACAGAAAGTCGGGGCTTTAATGGTTGTCAACTCACTTAAGCCTGGCTCCTTCCCTATCTTTATTGTCAATGAAATCTTCAGAAGACACTCTGGGTCACCTGACCTGGACCTGCCAATCAGGAGGCCCAACTGTAGCAGCCCTGGTCAAGGCTTCCCTGAACCCTGCATAAAAGTACATCAGTCACAAGGCGCTATTTCCTGCAGAGGCGGCCTGGCCGGAGGTCACTGGAAGCTGGTTAAAGGATATTGACTTTTCCAATGGTTCGAAACTTCTCTGGCTACTTCTCCATAGAAAAAAGTTATTTCCTAACGGATCAGCACTCGCAGGCTCTAACGGGTAGCATCTGAGAGCACCTTACAGTATATGAGGTGCTTCTCTGCGCTTAGTTTTGCCTATAAATGGGTCATTTCATGCATATACATTCTAGTATCCTTATCATTGTCATTACCACCACCATCAACCTCATCATCACTGTGGCCCTCACTTTTTGGAAGTCTAACATATGCCAGGCCCTGTCCAGAGCACTTTAGAGATGCTTTTTAATGATCCATTGAATTCCCTCCATGACCCATGAGTTAGATATTCTTGTCTTCCAGATGAGGAAACCAACACATAAAGAACAGAGAGATTAAGTAACCTGCCCAAGCTCACACAGATAACAGAAGATGGAGCCAAGTAACTGCATTTGGCTCACTGACTCTAAAACCCACATTTTTTTTTTTTTGGCCATAACTGACCTTTGTGTCATTGTGCCCCTATAAACAAGATGAAGAATTATACCACCGCCGGCTCTATATTTCGATAACCCTCCTTCAAACCCAACGCCGTGTGCAGTCATGTAAATTTTATTGGATCTTCTGGGATTCTCCTTTGGTCCTTTTAAACAAGTTTTCTGTCAAACACACTGGAAGATTTCCTAGACTCATGTCTTGAAAACCTTAGACACACACTTACTGTTCTTTAGTTTTTAAACGATCATGTAACAAAATCCTGGTTTTTTCACGGAATGGGTCAGTACCGAGGTCAGTTTGCAATAAAGAATTTTCCAGAAAAGAGGAAAAAAAAAAATTAAAAGGAGTTGGCCACATACTTGAAGAAAAGACGACACGAGCCAGGAAGCAACTTAGAGATGTTTAAATTTTCCTTGACATGAATGCTGACCACCCAGGGAATTAAGAGAAACACCTGTATCCAGCAGGCACGTGGATATCCGTAGAGGGGGAAACTGGAGGAGGCGTCTAAGTCACCTGTCAAATCAGAGGCCACAGAAACGGGTGAAAAGAAGAGTCACCCGGAAGTCTTGAGGCTTCCAAGACCCCGTCTTAGCTCTGCCTCTAACCAGAGTGGCCCCTTTGGACACGATCACTACCTTCCCTCCAATGTTAATTGGTTCAGCGGTCAAAAAAAGCATCTAAAATCCCTTCCAGGACTACAAGGGAATCGCAAAGGAAACTATACACAAAAAGGACTTTACAAAGTAAAAAGGAAAGACCTATGCTATTGGGAGTTAAATGCATGAAAATAGCTCAATCCTAAGACAGATCCTTAGGACGAACTGGACCAACTCCTGAGCCCTCTGTGGTCTAAGTTGGAGGAGACGTCTATAAAACTGGCCTATCCCTTCAAATCATGCTCATGCAAATTCATCTGGGACACAAGCATCAGAGCCTCTGAGCCTCCCTTGACCATATGCTGAATTAAGTGACTTTTTAAAAAGTTTCCCTCAACCCAATACCGGGTTCCCGAGACCAGCTTCCTGAAGGTGGGCTTGATAAACAAGCCTCCCACCCCGAATTTTCTTTACTGTTATCATGGCTGTTTTTAATTGTGCTTGGAATTTTCCTTTTTGGACATTCTCATTTGGAATGTAGTCATTTTTGAATAGACAGATGTCCGTTTTAGCTAATGGGCCGTGTTGTTTTCGGACACAAAATAATACCCTTCCCAGGGAGGGGAACTCAAATCTCTGCCCCTGGATTCACACCCCTGGAAATAGCCTCCCTGCAGCCTGGAGGGACTGAGATTGGCTGGCCAGGGCTTGCAGGCCCTCCCCCGCCCTCTCCACTGGCCTGCAAGCTGGGGCTGCCTCTCCATTCCTTAGCCATAACAGGCGTCCGGGTTAATGAGATGAGGCACACATGATTTGTAAGGTCACCCAGGGCAGGTCAGGGATTTATGGCCCTCCATTCTGTTTTCTGGGGGAGCGGGGGAGACGGCAGGCAAACTGAGCCACGGGAGGGGTTGGGAAACAGAATGTGACCCGTTGCACACACACCCATACAAAATGAATAAGGGAAAGCCAAGTACTTTATGAACCGGGTGGTTTCATCATCTCTGGAAAGGAAAGAATGTTGTATAGATAGCTGTTGAATAGATGCATCAGAACAAAAGGGTCCCCACACCCAGCATCATCATATCACCAACCCCAGGTGGGTCCCTGCTTTTGGAAATTCACGATATAAAATGATTTTGTATATTCAAAAGATAATTCATAGCCGTTGTAAGCCTCACATTTATAATCTATCTGCGGGGGGGGGGGAATGATAAAAGACAAGAAACAGTATTCTACGTGCAATCATTAAAATACAAATATGCCAAAGAACAGTTGACTATGAGGAAAGTCATGCAGAAAATTAACAAAATAGGAGTAAAAGGGGAAAAAAATTATGTGTTACAGACATAAGTGGAAACAATATTCCTGTCAACCAGTAGCTCACACACTTGTGGAGGAGTGATTATAGGGTTGAAAAGTAATTGATATGGTAGGTCATGGTGGTCCCCAGTTGTAGTCCCAGCTTCTTGGGAGGCAGAAGCAAGAGGGTAGGGAACTAGAAGCCAGTCTAAGCAATTGAAAGAGGACTTTGTGGCCTTTTTTTTTTTTTAAGAGTAATGGTTAATACTATTTGACAGATGCAATGACACAAATACATGAAAGATAAGAAAGTAGCAAAGCAAGGAGAGTATAATTAACTCTGCCTGTCTTGGAATTTCCAAGACAGGGAAAGAGGGGTTTGTGATAGAGAATTTCAACCGAAACCACTGTCAAGGGAGAACTCCTGCACTAGAGTCTGAGATGGTTTTTTGATACATGCATAGACTGTCTCTAGATGAGGGGAAGAAAGATGTTCCAGGCTAAAGAAACACATTAGGGAAAGAAAAAAATAGAGGGAGACTGTGTTTTTTAAACTATTTGTTATTGCTAGTATGTAAAAAAAAAAAAAAAGGTGGGGGCTAGGAAATAAAAAGGGGGGAAATGACAGGGAGCTTTTAAGTCAGACATAGGCGCATAGACATGATCCTTTGGCACTAGGGAGCCAAAGGCAGGAAGCCAAGTGAAATGGCTGATGATTTAGAAAGATCACTTGGATGATAAGATGGAAGACGGATTAGAGCAGAGAAAATGAGTAGGGAGAAGCAGATCACTCAAGGGAAACTTGTAATGAGCTAGGAAAAGTCCAACAAGTAAGAAGCATCAAGGATAAATAAAGGAGGTATACTCAGGAGGTTTTAGGGAAGAGAATGGATATGGCATCATGATGGGTTGGCGATGGGAAGAATGCAGGCATATGGATTGTGGGCCATCTCCCAATCCAGGAATGAGGTGGATCTTTCGGCCTCAATGGAAAGGGCAGGAAATTCCAAGACAGGTATTGCAGGGAAAGAAGGAGGCGAGAGGAAGCAGTAAGTTTGGTTCGTATCTGTGATTTTAGAAGAGGTTTTGGGGAGTTCAAGTAGGGGAAAGCATTTGGATCTATGTGGCTAGAGTACAAAAGAGAAATTTTAGATGGACATACACCTTTTTGAAAAGAAGGGGAAAAAATCAACACTATTCAATTCTCAAGAGAATCAAGGAAAACAAAGACTTATCGCTGTCCATTGACAACTAGGTGATTCTTAAAGTACAGAAAAAATAATAATAATAAACGGAGCTAAAGAATGTGTACCATGCAAATCACACCTATCCAATACTGAATGGCAATGATGAGATGGCCTCTGTACAATATGCTTCTCCATCTTCCATACCCTCTAAGGCAAGCAAGTCACATGGTGTGACGGTCCTCTTAGATCTACTCTGGACCCCAAGATGTTACCTTGCTTGAATCCAATACACACCAGCTTAAGCAGTGTCTATGTCTCATAACCTAATAGCAAGAACGGAGTTGGAAACAGGGGTGGGATTGATTCAAAGGCTGCCAGAGAGCTCACAGCTGATTTCTGCTCTGTGCTCCTAATAGCAAGGTCCCAGAAAGAGAAAGAAGAGGCCACATATAGGGGTGTAACTTTTCAACCTCGTGACCTTGACCTCTCATAAATGTGGTCCGACACAATAGCTTTAAATCTAAATTATCAAATTGCTTCTCCTTGCCTTGGGTAGAGGCTAGGATGGGGGATTACAAGAAGAAAGGGCAAAAGGTATTTCTAGCAGGCAGGGAAAGAGGGGTTTGTGATAGAGAATTTCAACAGAAACCACTTTTGTTTTTACATTTGTTTAAATTTAAGTCTTTTGTTTAAATTGGGCAAAAGTCCTTTTAGATTCACTTTTCCTGAAAGAAAGCAGGTTATATTAATAGTGTGACGAACATGAGTTCCATCTGAGATTTTCTGACATTTACTTGTACTATGTAATAACAACAGATTTCTGGTGTGTTGGAATTTTTGTGGTTGACCTCCCCCTGCCCTCTTAGCCCCCAGAGGTCCTGGGACACATCTACTTCATCTTTATGTCTCTAGAGTGCTAGAACATGGTCCCTGCTTAATAGATATTTCTGAAATTGAAATAAGTAGATAGCAGAGGATGATATCCCTTAAATAGGTAATATGATAGTACATATTTCATCTTGCCTAATGGGATCTAAATAGAGATCAGAGGACAAATTTCATAGGAGGGGGTCAGAAAGGGGTGCCATGTGAGTCTCACTCCCTGGAAGACTTGGGGAACGTATCTTTTGTTCCATTGGCCCGGGTCTCAGGTTTACTATGAAGTTAATGAAATTTAAGCTTCAGGATTCCTCCCCACCTTGCATGGGTCCTGTCGGGGGGAGCTGGAAGTAGCTGGGAGTTTGGGAGAGTTCCAGATGGACAAGGGAAGAAGGCAGGATGCAATTTAGGAAGCATTTCTACAGGCCCTTTTCTACCCCATTGACTGAAGGATCTTAGGATAAAGGAACTGAATCTTCCGTTCGGCAGTTAGTTGTGATTTTATTTATCATTCTAGGTAAATAGTCACTTGGGAATAACTTTGCACTTATTTTTAAAGGGTTCTCAAGTCTTATAAGGCTCAAGTCCTACAGCACAATCACTCTTGAGTTGACCAATATATATTAAAACATTGTGTTGCTGTTCACATTTCAAGATCAATTTTGTTCAACATTACAATCTGGATTTCCAGTTTCTTTGAACAGTTGGAGTGTACAGCAACGAGGGTCTGTATTCCCTCCTGTGTAGCTACGGTTACCCAGAGCTGGGTCATGACTGTCCCATTTGGACAAGCCATCTGCTATCCACATTGCTGCATGCCAACCCCTTACATTTTCTCTTATCCCTGGCCCACACAACTCGTTGGAGTTTGCAAACCTGTCCCCTACATTCTGTGCCTTCAGGGCACTTGCCCAAGTGACTTCCACAGATCCCTAAATCCCATTTTCAGTGAGCAGATGACAGAGGGGAAAATGCTCCCCTGAGATTGCTTATCCACCAAACACCTGAAAGAAACAGAAGAAAACAGACAGATGATCCCAGGAACAGGCCCTAAGGACAGGAAGACCATCAGATCCATGCAAACGGTGGCGACCTTAGGTGGGATGAGAGGACTGGGCTAAGAAAGGACCTCCCCAGGGAGGGAACTGGAGGTCCTCAGGCCATCACAGGTGTGCCATCCCTTGTGCCCTGTCTGTGACCCAGCAGCTGACTTCATGCTGTGCTTAGGAAAGGAGGTCTGTAAGGGTCAGAGTTCAACCCGCCTGCCCCGAGCTGTGCTTTGGACTACAGACAGAATCACTCCCATTTCGATGGCAGGCTGAGGACCACAGCCACGGAAGTCAGAATTCTAAATGAATATACCCCCTATGTGCTATATATTCCCTGGGGATCAGTCCCCTTCCCATCAGAATGGGACAGGCAAA
Organism: Ictidomys tridecemlineatus; assembly: GCF_052094955.1. NCBI lineage: Eukaryota > Metazoa > Chordata > Mammalia > Rodentia > Sciuridae > Ictidomys > Ictidomys tridecemlineatus. The sequence goes on from NC_135479.1 coordinate 56,278,938, forward strand.
TGGGACAGACGGCACTCTTCTGATCAGGTTATGTTATTTGGCTAGGATGAAGGGGTTTTGCAGATAATATTAAATGTCCTAATAAATATGACTTTGAGTTCATCTTAAAAGGAGATCATTATGGGTGGGTCTACTGCTTAAAAGGGGGTCTTTGGTTTTCCCAAGAGAAAGACCTTTCTCCTGCTGGCCTTGGACAGGCAAGTCACTGTAAGTTCTAGAGCTTTCAGGAACTGAATTCTACCTACACACTGAGCTCAGAGGACAACGCTGAGCCTCTCATGGCACACCAACCCCAGTCAACACTTTGAAGACAGTCTTTGATGACCCTGAGCAGAGAATCCAGATTAGCGATGGCTGGACTCCCGACCTCACCCACTGGGAGATGACAAATGTGTGTGTTGTTCTAAGCTGCTAAATATGTGATACACTCATGTGCCTCCTAAAAATGGGATAGGCTCTGATGAATGTGTAATTAGTCAATCTTTATCATTGTGAACACATTGGAGCAGGTAACTTAAAGGAACCTGGATGGTGTAGGGATATTATTCAGTGTGGCCTTTCGATGCAAACCGAAGGTGCACTAAGCATGAGATGTACAAGACGACAGCTGGTATATAATACTGCAGTTCTGCTTCAGGGTAAACGTTTTCTTGTAAGGAGAAGGAAGACATACTAAAACAACGATAAAAGTATAGTAAATCACCTGGTAGTGTAATCCCTTGTCATTATCAAACTTGACACCCTGTGCACCATTGTAGTGCTTTGTTTTTACACAACTGGCAGCAGCACATTAGTTTTCTTTCTGTTTCCCCCTAAATTCATGAGGTCTATGGCATCACTAAGTGATAGGAGTTTTTCAGCTCCTTTACCATTTTATGGGTAAAGGACGTGGTACCTTGACTGAAATGCCAGTCATTTGTTATGCAGCCTTAAATGACTAAAAGTGAAGAAAAGGAAAAGGCATAAACAAAGGGGAAGGACATAGGTTTGCCTGGAATCTTCATGAATGATTGAGAAAAGGGAAATTAAGAGAGGGGCCTTCGACTCACCAGGAAGAATTATTCTGGGCATTCCAAATGGATGATGCCATTGAAACCTCCCAACCCTTCTGGGAAATAATTCTATCTCCATTCTATAGATTAAAAAAAAAAATGCCACGTGTTAGATAACTCACTCCAGAGTACAGGGCACCCAGATTCAAAGGCAGATCCTCCACACACTGGAGGCTCATGACTATCCTCTGTGCCACAGCAAAGGCTCCCTCCAGTCCCCAGAAGAGAAGGGTCACGATGGCAAGGCCTGGGAGAAATACTCCCGAGGTGGTCCAATGGCAGGATGGAGCCTGGCTGCGTTAGCAGGTGCTGTGTCCGAAGTGTAGCAGTTTGAGAACTCTGTTCTCTTGGGGAACATCCTTTCCAAATTCTACCAAAAAAAAATAAAAAATAAAACTGAAAAATAATCTTAAAAAAATGCTTGACTAAAGAGGGCAAAGGATGAGCTTCTATATGAGCATATTTATATCCATAGATATTCCAAGCTACTGGGGAAAAAAAAAAATCCCAGAGGACAGATGTCAGCAACTCCACACTCTGATGGGAAAATTGAAGAGGACTGTGGTTACAGTATTTCTCAAACACCCCCCCCATTCTCCCCCAAAAATAAGAAGAGAGAAAAGAAACTACACTCCTCCACAGGCATACATATGCCCACAGGCTCATTCTCTCCCTCCCTCCCCAATCCCCCTCCCAGTCCCGTGCAGCAACAGAGAGAAAACAGCTTCCTCCCCTCAGCTCTTCTAGGTCATGTAGACCCTTGCATTCAATGTTGGCTTCAGCTAACTTCATTCCAACTTTCACTGAAAAAAATAATTCTCTGCCAAGTTGCCATTATCTCTACTCGGCCCCCAAAGCGTTCAGGATAAAAATCTGTTTAGATTTTTTTCCCCCTTTTCTTTCTTTTTTTATGTTGCTCAAAATAGTTTTCTCTCCTCGAGACAATTTTATAATATTATTTATCTTACTTAACTCTTTTCTCCAGAGTACTCACCCTGGGAGACACACCTCTCAAAACTTTCTCCTAGGCTTCTGAGCACCTCCAGTCCCAAACCTCCCTCTGTTGTACCTCTTCTCATTGGATACCGGGAGGTCAGGGTTTGACTCAGGACAGGGAGATGCTGAGAAGAAAAAATAAGTCTCATACAGAAGAAGGTACCTGCCCCATGTTCACATATCCTAATTCCAGGCATCTGTGATTAGGCTACATTACATGGCAAAGGAAGAATTAAAGTAGTAGAAGGAAATGAAGGTTGATAATCAGCTGACCTTACAATCGCATTTATCCTTATAGTATAGTTAAGGTGGAGGAGGGGTGCAGAATTTGGGGGCAGGAGTGAAGGTTAAAATGTGATCAGGACTTGACACAACATTACTGGCTTTGAAGATGGGGAAAAAAAAAAAAAAAGGCTACCCGCCAAAGAATGTGGGTGGCCTCTAGAAGCTGGAAAGGAAAAGAAAATGGATTGTCCCCTAGAGCCTCAAGGAAGTAATGCAGCTGCCAACACCTTGATCTCAACCCAGTGAGACCCATTTCCGATGTCTGACCTGCAGAACCGCAAGACAATAAATTTGTGTTGCGTTAAGCCACTAAATTCATGGAGACGTTACAACAGAAATAGGAAAGTCACATACTTCGTCTAAGAATGTTGCATGATCACTGTGATGCTTCCACACACCTCTCAGCCTGTGAATTGGCCTCACCACCCAGGACGCTCTTCCCCGGAGGAACTTGGGTGGGACAACTCCATCTCCTCTCTGACACAGCCAGAAGAAAATTTCCTATTCCAGAAAACCTTATTTTTACACCAACGACCTGGTCAGATGCAAAGAGTGAACCAAAGGACTAACCATCTGAATGTGTCTTCAACAAAAGAAGTGGTGGAGGGGGGGGGGGGGACAAAGGCCAGACTTAGGGAATAAGAGATTGTCCTCATGAGTTATTGTCATCTTAGGTCTCCATCTATCACTGACTGGTCTTTCAAGGATTCAGAGATCTGAGACTTAGGTAAGCATGTAATGGAATAAGTAACTAGTTCATACCTGGGGAACCATGTGCTTATGAGATGGCAAATGAATGAAAACCTAATTATATATATATAAAAAAACGCACTGTTTTTATTTCTATATGCCACCACTAAGTCTGATTCTTGAGAGCAGGGTCTTTGTATTATTATTGCTGAGCATATACCACTTGGACCATTCTAGATGCTCAATAACTCCGTGTTTGATGCTCAATGGATTTTTTTTTTTTACGTAACGGAGAGACTCGCTCTCTGGAAAAGCCTTGGAGCCTTTCCAAACTAAGCCCAGCTGAGCCCCTCCCTCCTTGAGTCCACCCTGCTGAGTCCAATAGGGCATATATCTTCCCCCGTCCTGAGAAGGGTCAGGGAGCATTGGGTCCCCCATAGGATCTCCAGACACAGTGAGTTAGATATGTACCCAAAGAAAGCATTTAAAAAAAAAAAGATAGAAATGTTTCATTTTCTCCGTGGAAATGTATCCAGATCTGATATTGGAGCAGCGAATTGTATGATGGACGGTCTTTTCCTGCGCTCTGAGCCCCTCCAACAGAGAAGAAAGTAGGCACTCTAGTCCGTTGCAAACTTTGCTTCTTTGCAAGGAAGGGGTCCAGCTTATTTCCAACGCGCCCAGTGTGACTGTCCCAGTGTGCGCTCACATCCTTTCCCCCAGCCTTTACAGGCGGCTGGCAGGAGATCCCAGCCGCGCGTCCCTCCGCGCAGACAGAAAACCGGAGAAGCCCGGGGAAAGCCCAGACGCGGCAGCCACCCCCGGGCCAGGGAAGCTCCTAGCGCAGCAGCACTGCGCACCACCTGCAAGCCCCGTGGTGTCGCAGCCCTTCCTTCTGTCCTAGGGGCTTCAGCTCCTTAGCTCTGTCCCCTGGCCGAGATTCACGACCCTGGGGCCCTGCCTCCTGCTCTCTGCGCCAGGACGGCCGCTCAGCCCACTGCAAAGAGTTAAGAGCCAGCAGCCGAGACACCCCTGGCGGCTCCAGGTCCCCAGGCCCCGCTCATCGCTCCTGATTGGCTGAGCGCCTGTCAGTAGTAAAGAGTATCAGATAACAAACTTGGGACCTTCATAAAGGCGTGGTGGTGATACTCCGCAATCGCTGGCAGCCTATGACATCAGCCAGGAACCCTGGGATGCCGCAGCTCTTGGCCAACCTCAGAGGAGGAGGAGGAGGAGGAGGGTCCTGCCGGCTAAGAGTTAATTAGCCCCGCACCGCGAAGGGGGGAGGCGCCAGTTTCCTGGGGACACTGGCTGCCACTGTACGTACTCCTACCCAGGGGAGCTCACAGAGAGTTGGATGAATTCTGAGTTGTTAGCTGCGGTCAGCTGGGCTCCCGGGAGCCTGTTCCTGGTGGAAAACAGGGGGCGCCTGGCACAGGGACCAGCGGCTTGCTGAGAGATTCAACATGACACTTCTGGGGTCTGAGCATTCTTTGCTGATTAGAAGCAAGTTCAGATCAGGTAGGGCGAAGGCACTTAGCCTTCCTTCTCAAACTTTTCCTCTTCTGCAATTCTTAATTCTAGAACTGCTTTCCAATAAATGCCTAAAGCCTATCGTGGTGACAACTCTGTCCCCCTCTCCCCCAGCACATTTTTGGAAGCAAAGAATTTTGCTTGACTTTGGGGGCCTTGAATGTCTTTAAGTTTCAAATGCTTCGAGTTGTTGAGTGTGGGTTTTGTTTGTGAATAGGCCAGTCCTCTTATTATTTTCTTATTATTTTGTCTGTATATCTGTGAATAGAAATTTCGGAGGGGTAAAATCCAAAAGGAGCAACTTTGAAATGAACAAATAAGGGATTTCAAGTTTGGGAACTGCGTAATATCAGTTAATAATGGCTGAGAAGATGAACCTGATGTTGTGTATTAGGTACAGGGGTCACTTAAAAATGTAGCTTATCCAAACAAATGTATTTCCCAAAAAAAGTCACTTGGGGGAAGTAAAAATAGCAAATTTGGAGCACACCAAGAATTTAAAATGACATCACTGTAGGGAAAAAAAAAAAGTCCAGTGCCACAAATATTTTTTCCCAAACCATCTGATATTTATAAATGGAGAATTTTCCCCAAAATTTCTGTGTTAGTGGTGTACAGAGAAACTTCTCAGAGGCCTCTGAGGACAGGTGAGTGGAAGGAAGCTATGGGAACTCTATTTGCTCTTTATGAAGGGTTGGTGCAGGTGTCCACTGAAGATACCATTGTGTGGGTTCCCACATTTAGACGGAACAACACTTGGCCCTTTAAGCTCTTCAGTAGCTCTGTGTATATTATTGGTTTTATAATAGTGGTAACAAGCCACGCAAAACACCTACTTCAAAGATGGATTGCTTTTCTGAGAGTTCTGATGTGAACATTGGATGTGACAGGTGTCAGCAAGATGCTGCATCATTTGCTAAGCGACATTTCCCTTGTCCCTCTGAAGAGGGCCAGTTAATTGCTTCATTGGGGATGGATGGTTCAAAAATAAGAAAAGTGAATGCTGGGAGGTAAGAATTATTCCATCAGTAACTTCCCTCGATGCTCCCTGTTTTTAGACATCTGTGGGTTCCGCTGGAGGTTATCTGAGGATGGACACTATTGAAGCAAGTTGTAAATTCGAGAGCTTAGGTGGCCACAAGCCACAGTGCCCCTGAAGCCCCAGGGCTAGTCTGCCAGCCACCAGTCACAAAGAGCCAACAGTGGATTAAATCCTTCCTTTCCTTTCCATGTTGAGGTGAGGCCCTGGGTTTGTCAATCAGCCAGAGACCTCACTACTGCTTAGTAATTTGTTCAAAACTGCAAGGCAACACTGCCACCTTTCTGAAGAAGAGAGGATATAGATTTGTTTGGTAGGAAGCTGCGTTCATTTCAAACACTCCTGTGCTGGTTTAAGGCAGGAGGGGGTGGGGGAGGGCTGGTTTCTCTCTAAAAGGATTTGGTGATGTTCTTGATAGTAGACATGCAAAACAGAACTCCCAAAGGAAGCCTTTCTTTCAGCTGAAGTGCAGAAGAGAGGAAAGACTAAATTTGCACTGCCCCCAATTCCCATGGCAGTGGATTTGTGAAGTCTTGGGATATCCCAGGTCAATCCCATAGACCCTGATCTTGGAGCTTCAGAGAATTTCAGCCTCACTTTTTTTTTTTTTTTAAGTTTGTACAGGCCTTTGTGTCATAAGGAAGGGTAATTCTTGGAAAACATGATATAGAAGCAGAAGCGGCTGAGCTTAATCCTTCATCTTTGATAAACAGGGAGACTGGCGTCTGGAAATGGGCAAAGGGGCTGGATCATCTAGTCACAAGTGCTGACACTCTTGAAAGAGAGAAAAGAAAAAACGAGCAGCATGTAAGACTTAGAAAATATAACATTGAAGATGAGGATGACGGTTCTTTCTGGATATAGTTAGAACAATAGCTGTATAGCCACTGAGATCGCTAATAAGAAGTCCTGTTGTCTAAAAGAACTTGCTCACTTAGTGGCTAATAGTAAATAAGGGGACTCCTCTTCATTTTGATTTCTCCTTCTGTCTTCCTCCTCCTGCTTTTCTTTCTCGAGCAATTCAAACTGTAAATTCATAAAAGTTTTTATCAATACTACAAATATTTGCTTCAATGGTAGCTCTATGGTATTACGTATTTTAGAAAAAAATGTTTCAAAACTAAGTGCAGTGAAATTGATTTCTGATTCTAACCATGGACTCCCTGTGATAAGGGCTTGTTCATAAGTCAGCAGATAATTTCTTTCATTTTGAAATTGATAGGGATGGCAACAGCATCCTATCAACTTTCCAAAAATTACATTCTAGTGACCTTGTGATTTAGTATAAAATCATACCACAGGCTCAGTGAACTCAGAAAGTTTTACATTTGCAATCAAGTTTAGTGATACAAACTCGTCTTAATTGCGAGGGTGTCATGGTTGAGTGTGTGAATCTTGGGCCAGACTAGCGAGGGTTTTGGCAGTCGCCTCAGCTACTAGCTGTATGACCTTGAACTCTGGGTAAATTGCATAATTTTCTATGCTTTAACTTGCGTCATCTGAATAATGAGGATGATTATGTGGTTGTGCAAATTAAATGTGATAATGCAAATAGGTCGCTTAGAACGATGCTCAGTGCTTAGTAAGCCCTCATAAAATAGTATTTTGTTGTTAATATTGAGAGGCAGTGAGATCCTCTATTGATGACTTTCTCTCTCTGGGTTGTGGTTACTTAACCTGCAGAGGTCCAAGTCAAATAGGTGATTTCTCAGACTCCTCTGGGATCATTGTAGAGTTCTCGGAAGATATATAAAGACAGTCTGGAAAAAAGTGAAATTGTGATAGGGTTGTATTGCAGCTGGGCAAAAATAATAGGCGGTTTACCTAAATGTAAAAATTAGATTTGCTTTTAAACTGACCACATTTTGCATGTTTTAATCTTCTCACTGGCTGTCATTTATTCAAAGTCTGTAATCAGTATGACTGTGAACGGTTTTCTTTAATATCAGTCCTTGTGTCCTATGAAACGTAAGGGCATGTATATACACATACACACACCACACCCATCAAAAATAGAGAGAGATTCATTGACAGATGTTTATTTTCCTCTTGTCTTCCTTGTGCCCAAAGACAAATTCTGCCACCTCCTATTCTCTTGTCCTATCCCCTAGAAATGCAGGATTGTCAGAATTAGCAAGTAAAAATACAGAATGCCCAGTCTGGATTGAATTGGAGACAAATACTTAGTTATGTAGCAATATTTGAGACATACTTAAACTGAAATCCAAATCTCACTGGGCAGTCAGTATCCTTTTTGGAAACCCTACCTGCCATCTAAGCGGTCTTTGATACTCTCTGTTGTCTTATCCTATATTCCATAAACCTCTTAAGATTCTGAGTCTCTGAACATTCCCTAGAATGGCAAAACTTGTAATATCGAACATTCCCTGGAATTGCAAAACTTGTATATTCGGCAAGAAGGCTCAGAATAGGGAAGGGGTACCAGGAGAAGGAGCCATGGGCCCTGTGGGGTAGAACCAGCATATGGAGTGAGGAAAAACCACAGGAGCTTTTGGCTTTCTGTCAAGGAGGACGATAAGCTCGGCAGCGGGCAGCTGGTGCTCAGGCAGCAGGGGCTCCAGAAATGGAAACTGGGCTCAAGAAGAGAAGCCAAGGAACAGGCAAAGCAAGCAGGCGAGCTGCAGGGGGTAACTCAGCCGAATAGCTGGGGGCACCGTGGCTCTGTGTTCTTCTACCCCAACAATCCCAGAGTCAGGCCTCCAGTGCCCATAGTTGGTGGGTTTGTCCTTCTAGAGAAAGCAAGGAACTTCTCAGCAGATCTGGCATCACCTGCTCTGTCCTTTCCCTATTCTCAAAGCCTCAGGTAACTTAAAAGGTCAACTGAGTCCTACTTTATGCTAGATCCTTGCTCTGCAACTGAGTTTGCTCTTGTGAATTGAGGCAATTAGACCGTGATGTTGATCTCCAATTTTTAACAAAATATACACTATTGAAAAACTTCGACCATGAGCTAAAAGAATCCCAGGCCCTGGAATTACCTTCACCTTTAGTTAGTTTTATAACCTAAAACAAATAATTTAACCTAGAAGCATTCCTTTTCCATAACAGCTAATATATATATATATGATATATGCAATAGGCATGTAAATATATCTAATTCATCGATCGCTTCAGATCTCATTTTTGTCATCTACCAAATAGAGGATTTTTCACTGATTCATCTCCGAAGCTGCGAACAGCCCTAAGATTTCCGATTTTTCCAAGGGAACGACCCTAACTATTTTTGCAAGGCTTTAAACAGCATAAGGTTGATAAAAAAAAACATTACCCTATGAGAATATCATTAGCTGGACCTAAAAAGGTGAATTATATTTTAATTCCTAAATAGGGATCTAAAATATTTTTTTTAAGCTGAAGAAACATTCAAGGTCTGGCTCAAATCATCTCCTTGAGACCATCCTCAAGTCTTATCATATCAAATTTACTCATGGATCCTGGGCTCTTGCCTTACATCGTGGTTACTGCAGGATGAGCTCCCACCCCCCACTTTCCCTGCCCTATTTTTATCCACAGCTCTTATCACTATTGAATAGCCTGCTTGTTTATTTGTTTATCATTTGTCCACGAGGGTGGAAATTTTTTACTTCTTTGTCATTCACTGCTATTATTCTCCAGCCCCTAGAACTTGTGCTTGGACAGAGAAGGCACCATTAAACATCTGTTAAGGGACGAGGAGTAGCTCAATGGTCCAGCATGTGCTTAGCATGCATGCAGCCCTGGGTTTGAAAACCAGCACTGAAAAAAAAAAAAGTGTCCAGTACAATATCTTATTCTTTCTCCAAAGATTACTCAGAAACAGAGTAAATAATATGTGTATGCTTTTAGGCATACGAATGGTTATTAAAACTAGGGGGGAAAGGACAGTAGTGAGTATCAATACACAATTCTGAGCAAGAGTTACATCCAAAGAGGGATGAGTGAATGTAAATGCAAAATTTAGAGCAATAGCAAAGTAGGAGAGTATAGATGAGGAGACAGGTGTAGCCCACAGGTAAGAAGCAAGTGATGGGTGCTGTTCTTAGGCTTGCCAGTAGTCGAGTTTATTATTTTTTCATGAAACCAACTAATTAGACAGGAGGTCATTTATGGGCCAATGATGATGGGGTACACCACGGACCAGAGGTTATGATTAATTCAATTCTGTGAACCTTAGTTCCTTAAAAAAAAAAAAAAGAAAGGGAATCTTCTTGAAGACCAAGAAGAATGACATTCATCTTTTATCTGCTATAGTCTATGACAGAAAGTCAGACTTTGTCAAATTAGATTGAGCCAGATTGATGGCTCTAACCTAATTGGATTAAATTGAAGAAGAACAGAACAGTATACGGCAGAAGCAAAAGTGCTCTTCCCCAGGATGGGAATGTTACGTGCTTCAAAAAATTCAAACCTGAACAGGAGATTGCTGGCACTATACCAGCCAGACTTCACTAGTTACCTGCTGCATGGTAAACAGGCATCTTGCATCTCCAGATAGAAAAGGTGTTTAAACCAGATTTTTTTCACAGCTGTGACAAATAGAACTGACAGGAACAATTAGAGGAGGAAAAGTTTACTTGGGGGCTCATGGATTTTGGAGGTCTAGGTCCACAGATAGCCAACTCCATTAGGCAGAACATCATGGCAGAAGTATGGTGGAGGAAAAGGGCTCAAGGCATTGCACCAGGAAACAGAGAGATCTCCCCTCAAGAAGGACAAAATAGAAAGAAACCCAAAGGCACACCCCCCAGGGACCCACTCCTCCAGTCACATCCTACCTGCCTACAGTTACCACCCAGTTAAGCCCTGTCAGGGGATTAATGCACTGATTCGGTTAAGGCTCTCATAATTCAATCATTTCATCTCTAAACTTTCTTGCATTGTTTCACACATGAACTTTGGGGATTCCAAAATATAAGCCACAACAGAAGGAGAAGCCAGCAGGTGCGCCTTCCTGTGCCATTCTTGTGACCTGCAGCACAGCCACAGTGGAAGCTCAGGGGACCCACTCTCAGATTCCATGAGCTTGCAAAAGTTAGTACAACTCACTGGACCTCCATTCCCATATCCACAAAAGAATTCAAGGTCCTGGTGGCCCCATGACTCCATGAGGGAAAGATCTCTGTAGATTTATGAAGGGTTTCTTTTACAGAAAGAAATCCTACTCACCCTGGAAATGGATTATTTGACCTGGTGGCATGTGAATGACACGAGAGAGAATCATGGAATAGCTTAAAGATTTCAATGGACATCAATAGGGTGAACAACAATCACAACAACCGTTAGCTAAATAGTTTGGCAACTTTATCATTTTAGGACTCAGATTTTCAATTTTACTAAGTAGGTAGTGCTTCCCTCCTCCCACACACAAGAATAGCTAATAAATCAGGCTCCTCTTAACCAGATTTGGATCTTTATTTTTAAATAAAGTGTAGAGAAGCCTCCAAATTTTGTTAAAACAAGTTATATCATTGATTGCCAGAATTTACAGTAAATAGGGCTGATTTGTGTGTTTTTTACCACCACCACCCCCTGCCCCCAGAGCAAAGCAAAATGTCCTCTGGATCTTTTGAAGGGGGAATAATATCTTTCTCTTTTCCCTCTGGTGAGGAAAGATAAATTCTCTCATTCCCTTATTAGAGTACTTATCAGTTGATTCACTCTGATTGATGTTTGCCATATCCAACCACCTTAGATCACTAGAGAAGCAGTAGAATTCAAAGGGAGCTAAGCCACTATAATATTGTAGAATGTCTGTATTGGGTCTTGTCATGTAAAGGAACTTGGCTCTCACTTAGTATGTGTAGCAGTGATCAATTCATACCCAGACCCTTGAATACTTGGTGCGTCTTGATCAGCACCCAAGTTTGAATGAACACATAAGTTTCCCATCCCTCGATCTACATTTCTTTCTTGTTGCTCTTGAAGTGACACAGAGGCAAAAATTGTTTCTGATAAAATAGAGTCAAGTAGCTCCAGGGAATATTGCTCAGATGAGGTACAATGACCAGAAAATACCCCATAACCTATTCTGCCTTTTCTAATTCTGGAAACTCTCTCATCCTCCTCGTGGTTGGTGATACTGGGTTTTCAGTCTGAGGTAAAGTTCCAAGTGGAATTTTTTGATACCCAAGCTCCAGACAGGGCACTCAAGCTCCCCCAAAAGGTTAAATGCATAAAATGCTGTTCAACATTTATTGAATAATGATTTTCTTAATACTTTATAAATTTCTTTATTACTCATGTTCTTCTTTGTCCTGGACCAAATGCATAGTTTTTTATAAGGTTATAATCAAAGTGTATGCAGAGCCTTTATTCAGCCTTTTATCATATGAATTTTTAACATGAGAATTTTTTTGAAATTTTTATGGACCTTTATTCATTTATTTGTTTATATGCAGTGCCTCACACATGCTAGGCAAGCGCTCTACCACTGAGCCACAACCCCAGCCCCAAGAATTTTTAATATCATAAGAAATTTTTCAGGCTACTCTACAGCAGCATAATTCTTCCTTTCAGACTCTATGATATTTCAACAAGCGACTGTATAGTAATTTACTTAACCTTTCCCTCTTGTATTGGAAAATTAAGCTGGTTATAATTATTACTATGAAAATTGTTATGTAAAACACAATGAAGAGCGAAAAGATAGGTACTGGGAATGAGATTGATCAAATTATATTTGTGGACAAATATGGCATACTGATTCCTGCTATTATGTATAATTATAATGCACCAGTAAAGAATTAAAAATTCAAAAATAAAAACACCTATAAAGTCCTCTATGCCAAAAAAAAAGGGAATTTTTTTCTTCCTTTGGATGGTCTCATAAAATACTCACTATATACTGAAGTGAGGGAATAATGGATTTGAATCTTTATGATTCACGGTGGTAGCCAACATTTCTATTAAGAACTAAAAGTCCCATTCTTAACCCTAGACCTACTTCTGTAGGTGAGGAATACTTTTCCCTACAGTAGAACTAACTCCGTCACCTTGTTTACTTTTCCAGTGGTGACTGGTATTCAATGAGCCTTTCATACCTTTTCAGTAGAGAATGAAAAGAGAAATGAGCAACAGTTCATTTGGAAACTTCCAGGTGATCTGCTATTTGGGGATCACCTGTTACTAAATACAATAGATACCTCATCCAAAGAAAAGAGAACTAGGGGTTGTTAAACCTGTGATCTGTGGTCTCTTCTATTATCTCATTTAATCCTCACAAAAAATGCTATGGAACAGGTATGATTATCGCCATTTTATAGGTAAAGAAGATGAGGCTCAAAGATGTCAAACGACTTAGAGGTCTGATAGGAATCTATTTGTCCCACTGAACAAACCTGACTATTTCTGTTATAACCTAAAACCTTCCCCTCTCTCCTTACCACTCCTTCACATGCACATCACACCTGGCCTGAGCTCCTTCTGGATTACAACTCCAGACATAGAACCAATTATTGTTACACCATTGGTTTCTTAAATAATGATTTATCAAGCTACTTGTGCCTAGTACTAATTAATCTTTAAATTATACATGCTATCTCTCCCCTCCTAATTTCAGGATTTTGTTGGGGGGGGGGTTGTTTGTTTGTTTTTGTTTTTATTTATTTTGTTTTTTTTTTTTTGGTCCTGGGGATTGAATACAGGTAAGCTTAACCACTGAGCCACATCAACAGCCCTTTTTTAATATTTTATTTAAAGACAGGGTCTCACTAAGTTGTTTCAGGCCTCAATAAGTTGCTGTAGCTGGCTTTGAACTTGTTATCCTCCTGCCTCATCCTCTGAGCCCTGGGATTACAGGCATACACCACTGCACCCAGGCTCCAGGATTTTTAATGTATAACTTGACTGTTAAATCCAGCTTATTTGAGAAGAAAAATTATACAAGAAATTTTTGAAAACCCAAAACAATGAGAAAAGATTTTCTATAAGTTACCAAAAGTAGTTATGTAATATCTACTAGTGAGTAGTCTGAGTAAAATTGAAAAATATAATCAATGAGCCTTAATTGAGTGTACACACACACACACACACACACACACACACATATATATTATACAAATACATATATTTTTGTATAGAGAGATATATAGATTTAACCTTGATAATGATGGTTATTGAATTCACAATAAAATATATAATGAATTTTGTTGGGAAAATTGACTATCCATTTGGAAATAAATCAATTCAAATATTTTATAATAAATAATAAGATAAATTTCATATGATTAGGTGGCCAAGGAAATCTATAACATATTAGAAGAAAACAGGGGAGAATAATTTTATAATCTTGGAGTGGATAAGCCTTCCCATGAATGTCTTCAAAGCCAGAGTAAAACAAAAATGGATATGTTGACCACTTACAAAATGTAAGCTTTACTTAAAAAAGTCAGCAAAACAAATTGAAAAGTTAAATAGTAGATTCAAAGAAAATTCTTGCAAGTTTATGAAAGCCAAAATTATGTAAAGGTCTTCTATAAGCAATAAGGTTCAAAGCAAACACCCAAGAGAAAAACAATTCAAGGAAAGAAAATGATCAATAAGCATGTGAAGTGTATTCAATTCACTTACATTCAGGAAAATGCAAATTCAAAGACCAGAGACTATTTTTTTCACCTCTTGAATGAGCTAAAATTTGAAATACTGGTATGGATATGAAGACATGGGCACTCACATTCTGCTGGTAAGCATCTGAATCTGGGAAGTCTTAGGAAACAATTGGACCATTGACTTTTACCTGAACCTAATTATCCATGAAGATACTTCAAGGTATCTAATCTAAATAAATGCACATGAGCCTAAGTACTTTCATTGCATCAAAGTTTATAATGTCTGACCTAAAAAGATGGAAACAACGTAAGCATTCACCTAATCGAATTATGATACATTCATATTAGGAAATTCAACAAAATATAGTGCAAAACAACAAAAGAGAAAGAAATGATAAAATTCTATATGAACTGACATGGCAAGATCTCCAAGACACAAAGTTAATTTTTTAAAAAGCAGATTATGAAACAATTGGGGAATGTATTTTCATTTATGTTTTTTAAATTTTGTACATTAAAAAAAATAACTAGAACATATATGTCAAACTTAAAAAATGTAAGCTTTACCTAAAAAAAGTCAGCAAAACCCAGAGGTATAGACAAGGAAAGACCTTTTCTTGTCCATTTGGATCTTTCAAATGAGAATGTATTTTTATTTTTTTATTTTTAAATATGCCTAAAATACAAGGAGAGATTCATATTGTAACAGTGATGAGAAATAATCCATTTCTGAAAGTCTTTAATTAGGTAGATAAAAAATTTAAGTAAAAATTCAGAATATGCAAATACTAAAGCTAATTCAATTGTATATTTTATACTTCCAATTGGACACAGAAAATTAGGTGATATAAATGCTAGAATATAAATTTTAAATGAAAGACCTTCCCACAACACACATACACACACAAACACACACACACACACACACACACACACACACACACAGAGAGAGAGAGAAATGTCAATAAGTTCTAAATACCAGATTCATCTCTTGATTATAAGGCAGCAAAGGTAAGAAATACAATTATTTTCAAAGTTGAAATATTTCAAACCCAATGAATTGGGAATCAAAACACACCACAAACACACGAACATAATCTTTTTAATCTTGTTTTTCTGTTGTTTATTTTGATTATTTATTCAGTGCCTCCTATGTGGTCGGTAATAAGTCAACTGGCAGAGAGTGTTACCTGTTTATTTTTAAGTCCTGGAGCGCTGTGGGGATGAGGGATATACCACTTCTGAGAAGGAGCTGAAGGAGGAGCTAGCTGAGTACCTGGGAGGCTTCTCAAATTCCCATTAGTCCCAGAGCATGTTTACAGGCTACAACCAACCACGCTTGCTCCTCAGCCACTAGTCTAAAAACCCACAACCCGATACTAATTTGCCGTAGTCTCTGCTGGTCCGAGTTTCCTCTTTCTGCAATCTCCATTATCATAACCAACCCTGGTCTGAATCTATTAAATGGAAAGCTACAGAAATAAACATCCAAAAGTCTTAAACAGCTCTATTATAGTATATTGCTATTATTCTATTTTACTCTTAGCAATCATTGTTAATTTCTTAGCATGCCTAATTTATAAGTTAAACTTTACCATACAGAGAGGAAAAAGCAGGTTGTATGGAGGATTCAGGCATCCATCCGCAGGGTCTTGGAGTGCATTCCCTGTGGATAAGGGGATGCTACAGTGTGTTGGAGAGTTTGAATCTGTATATTGTGGTGAAGGCCATGCAGACTGGCTGACTCAGATTAAAATTCTGGTTCTACCCTTACTCTTTCTATGAATTTGTCTTAAGCTCTTGAAACCCTACGACTCCATTTCTAAATATGGGAGCAAAAATGCCCCCCACCAACAGAAATTTTGGAAGGTTTCAAAAAGACCATGTACAAAGTACTTGACAGGGTAAGGGATATGCTTCTGTACCCAATGAGTGGTGGCTGTTTCACTCACACATAAACAGTGATTCTATATTAATTATCTACATCAATGTTTATGTGACTGTGCTTTAATATGCTATTTACAATATTTTAAAATAATTCGTCATTATAAAATATCATATTGATTCTAAATTCACCATAACTGACTTCTCATGTTTCTCTGAAGATTTACTGCCTGTCCATCTTATTTCTTCTTTCCCCAGAAGGTATAATATTGAAGATAATTATTGTCATCATAAATTTATATTAAATTCTATAAAGTGCTTTATATGCAGATCATCATTTACTGTTTCCTTTTCGATAAATGCTTGAAGAAAGCATTCTTTTTTTTATTGGTTTTTCAAAACATTACAAAGCTCTTGACATATCATATTTCATACATTAGATTCAAGTGGGTTATGAACTTCCATTTTTACCCAAATACAGGTTGCAGAATCACATCGGTTACACATCCACATTTTTACATAATGCCATATTAGTAAGAAAGCATTCTTATTATTCTCTTGATCCAGAGAAGGATATTTTGTTGTTGCTGTTGTTTGCTATTGGGAATTGAATCCAAAGGGGCTTAACCACTGAGCCACATCCCCGGGCCATTTGATTTCTTGTTTTGAAACAGCATCTCTCTAAGTTGCTTTGGGCCTCACTAAGTTGCTAAGGCTGGCTTTGATCCTCCTGTCTCAGCCTCCCGAGTTGCTGAGATTACAAGTGTGCACCATAAGGCCCAGCCAAGATGGTTTTTATTGGCGATCTGGTCTTTATGTTTCTGAACATACAGACGTAAAGATCCCTTGTCTGGGGTCCAGCCAGGTTACCACTGGCTGTGAGGATTAGCAAAGGCTTATGGGTATATTTCAGCCACTACTGGAAGCCCTAGCCTTTTCTCTTAAAATTGAAAGTTCTGTTTTGTCTAAAAAATAAAGCCAAAGAGAAGAGCTTTCCAGAGAGAATATTTTGGGAACAGGCAGCCTGCTAAATAGTGACAATTTGCATTTCTAGGGTGTATTAAACTACCCCTCCTTCATCAAAAATAAAGCACATCAGTTCGCGCGTGTGTGTGTGTGTGTGTGTGTGTGTGTGTGTGTGTGTGTTTTCCTACCAACTCTGTGATCTTAGAAAGCTGGTTGTGCAAATGAGGAGATGAGACAGGGACATGAAGAAATTGGTCCAGTAGATTTAGAACCAGGGCTTCTAGAACCAAGTTTATACCACAAGGTTCCCCAGAGACGTGGACAGCCCAAGAGAAACACAGTGCAGTGAGACAGGCGGAGGCCTGGCATTAACCCTGCTTCTCTCAGCTGAAAGCCTCTCTCTCATGCCTCATGCGGTAGCCATCCATGATGGCCTCCAGATTAAAAGAGGTGGTTGGAAGGAAAGGTGGAAATTCAGTAATGGATAGGAGAGGAGATCAGAATGAGGCATAGGATAAAAAGGATTCTTTGGTTTAGCAGAGAAATGTGAGCCTCTACATAGGATTGCATTCTTGACACACAGATTAGAACCTGACACAACAGAAGGTCCTAGAGACAGAAAATGTTCTTCAGTGTTATGTTTGGTTGCCTCAAAACCTTGTGTCTAACAGTAGGGCCGAGATTCTTTTCTAGATTAAAAAGAGCACAATGATATATATCATAATATAGACTAAACCTATTTCTATATGAAAATAGAAATACATTTGTAATTATACATGTATTTACTTGTTAACATACTTGTATTTATACATGTATGCATGTCCATATGTACATGTATTATATCTGCATATAATATAGATGTGCAGTATGAGGGGGTTCAAGATTGATGTTGAAGGTGCTGTTCTGCTATGTTAGTTATGCTGCCGAAAAATTGAGGGTCAAATTTGAACAGTCCAACAAGAGGAAGATGTTTAACTTCATTGAAAATCGGATATAATATGCACATTAAATATGGTGCTCTCAAAGAAAAATGAGATGGAAAAAAAACATGTTTAAAATATAAGAACAAGTTTTCAAAATAGCCTATATAATGCAATCCCCATTCTTGAGAATTTGTAGTGACCCTTTAATAGGCACATGTCCAAGTGAATCAGTAAAGGGAGGCAAAAATGATAGCAGATCTTGCCCTTCCCTGAGGACTTTAAGTACCATTTCACAATCCATCTTAAAATGATCACTTATTTTTCAGATTTTTCTATAACGAACATGCATTTATTTTATCCTCAGAAAAAGACAATATATGCTCCAATGCTGGTAAGAAAATACCACAGGCATCAGTTGGGATTTTAAAAGTTCTTGAATCTAGATCCAAGGACGACAGCCACATGGAATGGAGAAATCTGCTCGTAACTTAAAGAGAATTTCTTTTCTCTCCCAAGCCATACTTCTTGATCCAAAGTCTAATTCGCTCTTATCAATTTTCACCTGGCCACTCAGTGGGTATCCTCATTAATATTTGTGTGGCGATTTGTCACTGCTGAAGAAGTCTTGGTTTAAACATCGTAATGACCCTATAAGGTGGAAATAATGGTGCCTTCATGTCAGGGATGGGGAAATGGGGCAAGAGAGGTTAAAGCCCTGACCAAATTCACACACACAGAACATGATGGCGCAGCACTCGATCTCAGATCTCCTGGCACCAGATCTTGTGATCCCTCCATAAATGGATAAACGCAAAGAGTCACAAATCACAGTCCCTTTTGCCCAAGGATGTCCCCCAAGCAACAGCTTTCAAGGAAAACAGGTCAAACAGGCAGGTCCCCCCTCTCCGCCCTCGGCAGGCCCTTCCTGTCATCGTGTCCCGGGGCGTGTGTGTGCTGTCTGCTTAATTCACTCATGGCTCAGCGCCACAGAATACATAAACAAGCGGGGAAAGCCTCTGAGAGGAATCTTGGTGCCCAAATGGAGCAATTTGTCTTCTGAAATTATTGTTTGAAATTGTTTATGTCAGTTGCCGAGTTTCTGTTCTGTACCGCAGGGACCTGTTTCTGATGGAAGGAAAAAAAAAAAATCCCCTGCAGTTGAACAACTATCCTCCTTGGATAGTTCTGGTAACGGTGCGACCTGCTGCTTGCTTGCCTGCCCCCTCCCCAATACAGAGATAGATTTGATGAGGTTCACTACAGTCCCAAAGAAGCACCCCTAAGTACTCCTGGGTGCTCACTCTTTTCTGGGCACAGCTCTGAGCATGTAACATGTGCTAACCAAGGAATCTGCACAATAGTCCCACAAGGAGATACTGTCTTGACATCCCCTGATTCATAGGTGAAGAAACTGTAGCGCCCAGCTGTTAAAGAACTGTCACGAAAGTTCACAACCAGCAAATGGAATAGCTGAATAACACGTATAGATACATAGTCTACTCTGGAATCCCTATGTTTTTTTGACTCCTATACTGTGCTGTTTTGAACAGGCACCTAAACTGACTGAGTCAGACTGATTGTCCCCTCCCAAACAAGCAAATTGTGAATTCTGCCCCCTTCGTGCTATCTAAGCCCCAAGGCATCTCCACTGAGATTCTCAGTCCTCCTTCTTCTGGTATCTTGAGATATTTTAACAAGAAAGCCTTAAGCTCACAAACCTGGCAGCTTTTTGAGTGAGAGAGAGAGAGAATTCCTTTTGAGGCATGAATTAGTCTTCTTCAAATGTTTTGACAAACTGAGAGTGTGGTGCTTAGGGAAAGAATAGCTTCACAGTGTTTGTGTGAACAGACATCTTTCTAAAAGAACTTGAGCCAGTGCGTGAGGCTAGATCATTGAAATAACTGTCAGATAATTCTGAGTCCAAACTCTTTCAGGATTTTCCTCATTTTTTTGACCCTCCAAATGCCCAGTGTAGAAACTGGCCATGAATTTACGTCTTCTAATCTCTTTGAAGGAAGCAGAGTCAGGACATACCTATGCATCGAGAAAAGAACAGTGTGTTCTTGGTCTGAGTCTCTTCCTGCACGTGTGCTTCCCTGTGAGGGCCACTCAGGCCAATCTTGCATCCTCTGGCTGCCCTTGCTTCTGAGTCCACTCAGAAGGTTACGTCCTGTTTACCTCCTCCTGTCTCGGTACTCCTAGCAATCTCCCATGGATGGCCAGTCAAGGATCTGTCCATCTTGGTTAAGAATGACAGGTTGGCCATAAAAACACCACATAAGGCAACCTATAACCAGGGAACAGTCATTGTTGGTCTCTGAAATCAGAAGGCAAGAAAGAGAGTCTATTCAGGGATGAGCACTACCCATAAAAATAATCCCTGGTTTTGAGCCTTGTTGGGAAAAATAGCAAGAACTGCTCAGGTAACCAGGGGTAACCTGATCTGTCCTTTCCCATTCTCTCAACTTTGTACCAGCCATACCACCTTCTCTTTACCAGGCGATTTGATGCCTCTGTGCTCCAAGGAAGAGCATGTGAGACTCACAAGTGATCTAGGCTGTTGCTGTGCCAGGAGTCAGACATGCCGGACAGAGGAAAGAATTTGGTGAATTGACCACCAATAGGGTGAGAAGAGGAGAGATGTGTATCCTGCAATATCCACTTTCAGCTCTGGAAGGAACCTGGAACCTCCAATGGTGGTCATGCCTGTTATTTTCCATCTATCAGCCAATGGTTTTCTCCAAGGTCTTTGCCTGACAGTGCCCTCGACAGCTATATTGTCAAGGTCAGGAGTTATGCATGAAGGTGCATCTAGCTTGATCCAGGGTAGGATTGACCAAAAAGAGGAAGGTCAGGGACTAAATAATGAACAGGTACAACTGTTCTTTCCAAGGGGAGAGTCTTCAACAGGCTGACGCCCTGTTGTCCAAGACTTGTGGATACAACAGAAGTGGCCATCCAAGTTGTTTTCTGTGACCTGCTGAATCCAGGTTCCTCAGTGTGCCAATGCCCAGTGTGTCATGCCAGATGTACATTTTGGCACTTGACAAACTCAAGTTCCACACACCTGGTGGAACAGCTTTTCAAAGTAGATCTCAAAGCTTTCCTTGGTCATGTGGATAACTTTCTGCCACCACCAGATGCCTTTCTTCAACACTAATCCTGGGGATCCTCTTTGTTTGCAAATAATAGAGAATCGAGTAATAGAAATCTTCAACAGGCTTAAGCACAAAGGAATGCGTACTATAAAGATACTGGGGTGTCTCATGGAACTCGGCCACAGGATTATGGTTGGACTTGGATGGAAATAAGCTGGAACTGGGGATGTGAAGACATTCAGGAGACTCCCTGCTCTCTGTTCTATTCTATGCCTCATCTTCTCTCTCAGTTCCTCAGTTCACATGGTCGTAATGGGCACCTCCGATAATTATGGAATGTGCTCTCTCAGTTCTCTCACTCTCTCTCTCTCTCCCTCCACCACTTCTTTTTTATTTTTTTTCTTCATCCTTTTTAGTTATACATAACAGTAGAATGTATTTTGACATATCACATATACATGGAGTATAACTTCCCATTTTTGTGGCTGCACATGATGTGGGGTTCCAATGCTCATATATTCATATGTGAACATAGGAAAGTTATGTCCGGTTCATTCTATTGTCTTTCCCATTCCCATTCCCCATTTTATACCCCCATCCCCACCCTTTCTAATATGGTGAAATACACACACACACACACACACACACACACACACACACACACAAACACACCCCGCCACCACCCATTGTGAGTCAGCATCCACATATCAGAACATTCAGACTCTGGTGTTTGAGGATTGGCTTATTTCACTTAGCACAATAGCCTTCAGTTCCAACCATTTACCAACAAATGCCATCATTTCATTCTTCTTTATGGCTGAGTAATAATCCATTGTGCATATGTACCACATTTTCTTTAGCCATTCATCTGTTGAAGGGCACCTAGGTTGGTTCCATAGCTTAGCTGTTGTGAATTGTCTTTCTCCCATTTCTAAAACTCCCAGGGGGAAACCAATCTGGTTGGGTGGTTGTCCATCCTCAGAACAAAAACTAATTGGCAAGAAGGATTCCAGTGGGACCCTCTAAGTTACACCAAAAACCTCATGGACAGTGGAGGAGAAAGGCATTTCCTAGCAAACCCAATGGGAAACCATTTCAGGAGAGAATAACAGGGAAGGCTCTCTTGCTTCTTTACTTTTATTCTGCACTCTGCCAGTGACTTTGTTATCATTTCTCTCCCCACCCACCCCCACCCACACACACACATGAGCTTTGCTAAGTGGAACTGGAAGAAAGCAAATTAAGTGCTTAAAATCTTTTTTTTTTTTTTAGTTGTAGAAGGACACAGTACCTTTATTTTATTTATTTATTTTTAGGTGGTGCTGAGGATCGAACCCAGTGCCTCACATGTGCTAGGCAAATGCTCTTCTACCACTCAACTACAACTCCAGCACCAAATCAAGTTCTTTATTCATTCACTTGTTGTTTAAGTTCCATGGGAGGGGGGAAAAAAACAGAAGAGTCTTCTCTAATTCCCAAATGACATGAAGCCCCCCATTTAGGACACTCCCCAAATTGTGATCCTTTAACATCTTTCTCCCTCCCAAGACCGGAAATGTCATGCATGAAGAGCTCATGACAACTTCAATCATGGTCAGATCCCTCCTAACTAAAAGTATTTGGAAATGCAGTAGAGGATCAGTGAGTACCAAACAGATAGAATGAATGAACCAATGAAGTCAGCAATCCCAGCCCCTTGCCAAGTTCCTGGATGAGAGCACTATTTCCAAGGCTCCCAGAAGCCCTACCAACTTCGCTACCAATGATGATAGTAATAGTGCTTTATTTTATGTGTGTGAGTGTGTGTTAAAGTCTGATCAAAGAGATTGTCATGTAAATTCGTCCCCTTTCCACTTTCTGTCTTCTCTTCCTCTCCATCTTTCCTCACTGATCAAGACCTAGTTACTCTTCATTTCTTCTTTTTCCTCAAATCTGCCCTCTCATCTCCATTCCCAGGTGGACTTTAAGGATGTATCTGTGGATCACAATTAAAGACTCCAAATCAGCCATGTCTCTTCTATCATATTAGCATCCCAACAGTCACCCTAACATGTTAACATCACCGTATGACTCTGGATCAAAAAAGCCCAACAGTGCCCTCTTCCTACAAAGTGCAAACACTTCAGTGGCCCTCTGGATTTGAATCCCCACCTCTTTTCCCAGTGTCATCTCTTACTACTTTACAACAGAAACGCTTTCCTGGCACAAACCAACCACCTGGCGGACTCTACATATTTTCAGGGCCCAATGTAAAATGGCAATGCGGGGTGCTTTTTTCAAAAATGATTAAGAATTTTAAGATGCCAATTGCACAGTATTGAACCAGGCACTGAGTCCTTCTTAAAAAAAGAGAATAGAATCATGGCTTTTGCAGGTAAATAGATGGAGTTAGAGAAGGTAATGCTAAGTGAAGACAATCCTGAAAAACCAAATGCCGAATATTTTCTTTGAAATAAGGAGGCTGATTCATAGTGGGATAGGGAGGAGGAGCATGGGAGGAGTAGATGAACTCTAGATAGGACAGAGGGATTGGAGGGGAAGGGAAGGGGGCATGGGCTTATTAATGATGGTGGAACGTAATGAACATTATTATCCAAAGTACATGTCTGAAGACATGAATTGGTGTGAATAGACTATGTATACAACTAGAGATATGAAAAATTGTGCTCTATATATGTAATAAGAATTGTAATGCACTCTGCTGTCATATAAAAATTTAAAAAATTTACATTTAAATTATATATTGTCATATATAATTTTAAAAAATGAGGCTCTGGGACAGCACAGCTCATATGCTCAGTAAGACAAACCTGGCCAAGGGCTTGATTCCAAATTTGAGTTTTTATGCATTGGTTAAGAATGCCCTGTATCATGTTATCCTTGAGGTTATCACTTGAAAGTTTTAAGGCACAATTCTGCTGTGGTAGACTTCCTTAGTGACCTGTAACCTAACACTTTATTGAACTCAAGGATTGGTGCCTTCTCTTCCCCTTTGTATCAACCTCAGCATCTAGAGTTGCCTCCCAAATAACAAGGAATTGTTCAATACCTTGAGAGACTGGTGAGTGAGTGACGTCACAATCACCAGGTTGACCTGGCCATCCTAAAACATTTCTGTGCCATCCATAAAAGAAAGCGCTGTTGTAGCTCACCTTCCCCTCAAGGTCACCTTGGGAGCGTGCATTTCGCGCCTGTGGCCTTTAGAACCTTGGTGGGGTGCTACATCACCATCTGACAGTCCTTGCTCGTACTTTCAATATAATACTAAGAACTATTACAAGAAATACTGTAATCTCCTGGGAGAAAGGCTGGAGATTAAATCTCAGAGCTCTGAATTTGGAGAGTCATAAAAACAGACCCTGGTCAAAATTGAAGCCAAGTGTCATGAAATGTTAGCCCTCCAAGGAGCCTTTGAGATCATCAGCCCATCTCTCTCATTCTATGGGAGAGGGAACTGAAGATGGAGATGTGAAATGTCTTGGCCAAGGTCTCGAAGCTACAGAGTAGAGAACTGGGCCTCTTCTCCTAACTTTTGTGTGACTGTTCAAGTACCTCTTGCTGGTGCATGGGGCAGACATCACTTTTTAATCAGTACTTGTAGGTATTTTGCCTATGGGCAAAGCAGAAATTGAAATATATGCAGCTTGTTTTAAACATATATTGTATTTTAAAATACAAATAAATATATATATATATATATTGTATACATATAAAAATATATATACATATATACGCATATATATATATATACACACATTATATACACACACACACATCTATATGTATTGCTTTGATTTTCTACAAAATTCTAGAATTTGGCATCTAATACCCAATATTCAAATTATAAATGGGGTTCACATTTAGACATAGGGCTCATTGTATATGGAGAACATGGGAAAAGCAGTAATCTACCCCCTGGACAAAATCACTCCTATTTCTAGGCAGTGTCTCTCAGGAGGTTTGAGATGTTTGGAACCAAATCATAAAAATGGCACACTTAAGTTGGAAAGCATTTAGGGGCCATCCAACATGAAGATTTTCAAACTCTGCTCCACAGAGTTCTGACGCTTCATGAGAAGTTCTGCTATTATTGCCCCCATCACTGGGCTATGTTTTTTTCATGTAAGATTTTTGTTTAAAAAAATGCATTTTCATTGCTTTAAAATAAGGTACGAAACCCCCTGATTCTAAACTAGTCCTTCTCTAAACTACTTATTTATTTAGAGGGTGGATCCCAGAAAAACGAATTTCTTGGACTATTATTTTGGAAGAAGACATGTGGGTTTACTCCATAAAATCGGGGGAGTTATTTTCATCTTTTCACGTAGTCAAGGAAGAGCCATTCCTAAAGGGGCTAGAATTCATGGAACATTTAGAAGAAATAGAAGAAGGTGGTTTTGTGGATGATGGATAGATGATCAGTACAGCAAGTATACCTCTGCTATTTTTCAATTAACCTACTTTTTAAATTTTTATCTGTTCTTTTTAGTTATATATAACAGTAGAATATATTTTGATATATTGTACATACGTGGAGTATAACTTGCAATTCATGTGGTTGTTCGTGATGTAAAGTTATGTCTGATTCACTCTACTGTCTTTCCAATTACTCTATTTTATTTTATTTATTTATTTTTTTTTTGGTACTGGGAATTGAGCTCAGGGGCACCTGAACACTGAGCCACATCCCCAGTCCTATTTTGTATTTTATTTAGAGACATTGTCTCGCTGAGTTGCTAAGCATCCGACCATTGTTGAGGCTGGCTTTGAACTCCTGATCCTCCTGCCTCAGTCTCCTGACCCACTGGAATTACAGACATGACACCAGACCAGGCTCCTATTTTTTAACTGTAATTTTTTTTTCTTCGCCCATGAGATGACTTATTAAATAAATGATAAATATAAATTATTTTATGACCTTGGTAAAATTTAAACACAAATGAATTTATAAGTCAGAAAAATATGTGTTGTTAGACCATGCGTTCTGGTATTTCTTGAGGACCATTTTCAGAGGCTGCAGAGATTGTGGCAAGTAGGCTTCACAAGTACGTGAAGCTGAGGACCATCAAGTACAGACACAAGAAGGATTTGGGGAGAGAAGGACCCAGTTGAGTGAAGAGAAGGCAAAAAGAAAATCAATCCCATCTGAATAATACGATGGTGTTAAGGAAGCAGAGTATCCATGGCAACATGGGAGAAGGATTGGGTAAGGATGATGCTCTTAGCAAAGATGGATTCTTTGGAGAGACGAAATGGAACTTAACACAGATGCTGCCAACTTCTTTCTGATTATTTGAATGAGAAAACTTTATGGGCCCTGTAAAATACTGGATAAAAAAAATGAACAAATAACAACTGCCAAAAAATTGGAAAATAACTGGCACACTTAGTATTATTGTTTGGGAATAATGGTACTGCTGAAAATACTTGACTCCTACTCCTGATGGAGGAGAGGCAGCTGTCTCTACTTCGAATGACAAAGGGAGAGACTTCTGGGTTTCTGTTAGCTGTCCCAGATTTGCCTGTACAGCAAACTAAGGCATAGATGGGGAGCAAGCCTGCTTATGAGATCAGAATGGATTGCATACGTCTCCAACTTGCTGCCTCTAAATTGTCTAAATAGTTCATCAAGTATCCAACTCATTCTGAAATTTGTATAGCAAATCTTTCACGTTAAAAGTAGGTCTTGTTTCTTCCTTTTGTTAAAGACAAACAAACAGATGAATCCCCAATAACAGAACCATTGTTTGGAAACAAAAACCAAGAAGAGGATTTTCCTGGAGGTCACACCTACCTACACAGGCTGGGTGGCCTCTGGTATGTCCAGAAACAATATTAGTACAGAGCAATCTGGGAAGGTATTTTTGTTTTGTTTTTGGTTTTTTGTTTTGTTTTGTTTTTTGGTATAGGGGATTGAACTCAGGGCACTCGCCCCCTGAGCCACATCCCCAGCCCTGGTTTGGATTTTATTTAGAGACAGGGTCTCATGGAGTTGCTTAGCGCCTTGCTGTTGTTGAGGTTGGCTTTGAACTCGAGATCCTCCTTCCTCAGCCTCCAGAGCCACTGGGATGACAGGGGTGAGCCACTGTGCCTGGCTGGGAAGGTTATTTTGAATGAAAGTTCATTGGCACTTGTGAGCTTGGGGGTGTGGTGAGCTCCACTGACCAGTGGGGCCAGTGCTATGTCAAGCTAGTCTAAATGAGACCGCCATTGGCCGTTCCATCCTCAGTCGCTAAGTCAAAATGGTCTTGAAGAGGGGACAAGCTGTCTTTGTGGATTGGTTCTGTGAGATCATTCCTGGAGCTAGTGTTTGTGGCCTCAAGAGTTTTCCTTTCTTTTCCTTGGCCTCTTCACCCATTTTAGTCATGGGTGTAGCATTCATCTCCACTTTGTTGAATGAATTTCAGACATTCCTTTTTCTCTTCCTTTCTTCCTGTTTCCCTCTTTCTTCCCTTCCTCCCTTTCTTGTTTCTGTTGCTGGGGGTAACTATAAGCTACTTGCTGCTTTTTGGTCTCTTGAAATCTTATGATTGCTCAGAAGTCATCCTAAAACTTTGGTTTTGGAAATTTAAAGTTGTATTGTATAACTGAGGAGCAGGAGGATATTTCAGACTATCCCAAATAAGACCGCCACACCCTGTAAAATATACATTTAAGTCAGGTATGAACTCATCCTACCACCAAACAAAATAAAACATTGAGGTCAGAATGGAAAGAAAGAGTAGAAACAGGTTCGAGGTTATAGAAGCACATATTTTATATTTTCCATGATATTTAAGATACAATTGATATAGAAATGAGTGATACTACAATAATTAATGAACAATTTAAAAAAACAATTAGAACCTTTCACAACACAGTCTAGTAAAATTAATTCCAGGTGCAATGAAAGTTAGTGCAAAAACCGAATCATAAAAAAATATGAAAATGTAAGTAAGATATAATCTGGAGATGAACAAGATTTCTCTAAGTCTACACCAAATCTAGAAATCATGAAAGACTTCTTAAAGGATCCCATATAGGGCTGGGGATGTGGCTCAAGCGGTATCGCGCTCTCCTGGCATGCGTGCAGCCTGGGTTCGATCCTCAGCACCACATACAACAAAGATGTTGTGTCTGCCGAAAACTAAAAAATAAATAAATATTAAAATTCTCATTCTCTCTCTCTCTCTCCCTCTCTCTCTCTCTTTCTCTCTCTAAAAAAAAATAAAAGGATCCCATATAGAAGTGTTAAATGCCAAAAATCATCACAAATAAAGTCAGAAGACAAACTGAATGGGAAATTTACAACATAGATGACTGTATTTAATGTGCTTCAAATATAAATAGCTTTCCCAAATCTATATAAAAAAAATATTCCCAATGGAAACCTTGCCAAAGAATGTAAGAGGCAATTTTCAAAATAAAATAAAATAAATAGTCAACAAATCAACAAAATGATAGTGTCTCATTATAATACTTTATTAAAATATCTATCCTTATCAAATATCATTACTTATCAAATTACCAAAATTGTTTCTAGTATGAGTACCAAATGGCATATCATTACTGATTTTTGTATAATCATTATTATACAAAATCTATAATAAAAGGGATTTGTGTTAAATAAATATTGGAACATAATTAAATATTAAGTAATTATTAAAAAAAAAAGACTACCTACATACACCCATTCAAAAAGTAATGATGTTTTGTAAGTGAAAAACCAATAGTCTTAAAACATGGTCTCAGGCTGGGGGTGTGGTTCCATGATATAACACTTGCTTAGCTTGTGTGAGGGCCTGGGTTCCATCTCCGCACTGCCAAAAAAAAAAAAAAGAAAGTTCCCATTTTTGCACTAACACATTTTCTTATTTCTATTTCAAAATCTGCCTTTTCCTCAGAATCTTCTGGAATGTTTGTTAAAGTGTCTTTCCATTCAACCCCAGAACTACAAGACTTCAGTATCCAGAAAGGGGCTTTATTTAATCAGGGCTCCAGGTGATTCTTGCATCAGGCAAATTGGAGAAAATCCTGATCGGATCTGACCTAATCTCCTCTAATCTCATCTCTTTGACTTGTGGGGTTTTTAATTAGGGCCCCAGGTGATTCTTATATGGGATAAATTGGGGAAATCCTGATCTGATCTAGTTTAATCTAGTTTCTTCCTTTGATGTACACTGAAACAGATCCTGCGAGGCAGGGATCTGTCTCAAGTAACACAGAATGGGTTCCAGCATGGCACGCCTTGTACTCGAGATGAGCAAGGGCTTTCAAGAGCACCAGGCTTACTCAGACCAATATTTTTAAACTGAAATTCCAACAGCCTCCTATTTCTTCTGACAGACAGGTAGCAGGACTTCTCAGCTCCACCGGTTTGCATGCAGCAAGGATCTCTCTCTGTTGAGAGCGAATGGAAAGTTTTCCTTTTCCACCGTTCCCTAGCAATGTGACATTTTCAAACAGTAGCACAAAACTCTTTAAATAGAAAAGATCCATTTCCACTCTATCCGTGACTCAGTAACAGCCACAGGATTCTTCTCAAACTTTCCTAAAAATGTCATCTTTGGGCTGGACTCAAGAGGAACATTTCAGCCAGGGAGGCACATTTTCCACTCTGTCAGGAATGAGCGAGAGCCTGGGGTTGGAAACAGAAAGTGTTTTGCCAATCCTTAGAAAAGCAACACTTCTCACCAAAACCATGGCAACGCCTCAGTGTGATGCCGTCAGAGCCCGGGATCACTCAGGAGCCTCCTTCTAATTGGAGACTCGGCCAGGGCCATCACCTGTGTTGGTAAAACACTCACCAGCTGCCTGTTGGCTCTGGAAAGAGAACGGCACCCTGCATGAACGTTGCCATGGAGACATTATGGGCGGTGATGCTGAGCTGGGTCTTTTATGTTGCATTACCTAGGGGGCAGGTGGCATCCACATGCATCCTGTTCTAGGGGCTCTGGATTCTCCTTTTAAAGAGCCCCACCACTACCATCACTGTGGGAGATGCATTGAAACATGAAGCCTAATACAGTGAGTTATTATTTTCTTAACCAACTAGATCCATCTGGAACTTGCACCCAGGAGACAGAACTTCAGAGTTCAGAGTCATATACTAGAAATCTGTTCGCCTCTTTAATCATTCCCTTGGAGATATTTATGTCCTCGGAGCTATTTATGTCCTCTGGCCCTTGGGGGCTCATGTGGGGGATCATAATACGTACTCCTACGCATTTCAGTGAGATGAATTACATAAAAACTTTTATACCCAAGAGGGACACTTCTCCTTGATGCTCAGCAATAATCAGTCCCCTTCAACTTTCTTATCAGAAATTATCAACACCAGAGAGACAGGGAGAAGAAAGAAGTGACGAGCAAGACAAAAGAACTGCTTTATGACAAGTTTCTGAGTCAGTGTCTTCTATGCACTCCATTTTCTGCCTTTCTCGCCTTACTTTATGTACCAGGGTCCCCTGTGTTTTCAGTCCCCTCTTGCCGTAAATGGTATATCCTATTCCTAGGAGTCAGCACTCCCTGGGCAAGACCAATGTTTAAAGCAGCAGGATTTTGCAAAGGCACATGTTAAGTGTTCCCCCTTGCAATCTGAAGCTCCCTTTTCTTCTTTGGAATCCACCACCAGAAACTGAAGGGCTTTCTCCTGAAGCAACCATTATTAAAACAAAACATAAAAGGTATTTTGATAATCTGACATAGCTGAGAAAGAAGTTAACTCATTCATTCCATCCTAATAATCCTATGAAACTGGTAACTATTACTTATCGTTCATCTGATTATTGCTATATGCAGAGGAGAGGGCGAAACTCATAGGCATGGTGACTTACCTGAGGTCATGCAGCTCGGTGGGTCAAAGGTGATCCTCTGTTTGCCATTCCCTTCCCTTTGCTGCATCAAGATATTTCCCTTTAGAAATAAGAAAGGCTTTGGCACCAGCACTGGGCACATGGCAGAGGTGACTGTGTAATAAATGTCACAGTGTCCCTCAATCCTGATATTACCCTCCTTTCCAACCTGAAACTCTCAAGAGACCTACTCAACTATGCCTGGTCCTTACTCTCTAAGGTAGCTCTGCTTCCTCTCCTGGGCACAGGCAAGTGACATTTCTGTGGATACAATGCCCAGGAGTTTCAGAGATATTTTAACTCCCATTCTTGAAGTGTGATTCCAGTTTCTAGTTCTAGTCCCCACCAGCTGCAAGCAGCTCCACTATACTTGGCCAACATGCTGCTGTAGATATTTTAATAATTATCCCATAGGAGGCTTCTTCTCTGAGTCAGGTTTACATCTATTTGTTGATAGTAGAATATTAAAGCGTTTCCCTCTTTTGAGAAGGCAGGTTCTTGGAGACTTGGAGTGGTGGTAGAACTTGCTAGTCTGTTCCCAAAGTTCTTTTTGGGAGAAAAGAAAAGACAAGATAGAGTTGTCAAAAAACAAAACAAAAAAAAAAAACCACATGTGTTCAATGGAGGTAATATAAGATCATTCCTAATGGACATGAAAATATGTCAGTCGTCTGGGATAATTTAAATGTTAAGTATGGAAATAGATAAGAAGGGCAGGACAGATGTGGAAATCAGAATAGAGAGTCCCAGACTTCAAAGTAAAGAAGCCCAGGAGCACACACCTATGACTCCCAATTTTGATGTGGACGGCCGTAAGAATTCAAAAACCATCCACAAGGCTCTTGGGTTCTGGAAACTGAAAAAGACTGACACTCAAATGTCAGAATCATAAGACAGAGCTTTGCTGTTGATGAAGCCATGGGATAACATGGGGAAAAAACATAAACACCCCAAACTCACTTCCCCTCCTCTCCTAAAAAACATCGATATGGTCTGTTGTTTGTAGGTGGTTAGAACTGGGAGTAGGGAGAAGGCAGGGGCCAGAAAGTAACCCTCTCCTCAGAATATTTTTAGCCACACTGAATCAGCGGAGGTTTGCCAGGACACCAACGGTCTCCACAAGCTGAGAGGAGGGAGGGAGCATAAAAAGGCATCCAGGAATGAGGCCAAGCAATAGCTGTGCCCAGAGGAAAGGTGGCCTTGCTGGGTGCTGGGCGCCATGCAAAATATTTTTGCATTCTTCTGGCCATCTCCATCCCAGCTGGGAGTCAAGGCTGGTGGGGTGGCAGAGTCTCTGCCCGAAGCATCCGTGTTCCCCGGATAGAGCAGGAAGCGGCCACAGAGAGGCTTGGAGTCATTCAAGCTTGACCTCTAGCCTGGGAGCTTTGCCAGACCTGGAGAAAAAGCCACCCAGGGACAAATTCCTCTTGCTAATCTCCTCCTGGATGTGGATCTCTGGTCACCCCCCTTTTGACTTGGCACATTGGACTGGTAGCCAGGCCCTGGGCTTCAGTGGAGAGGTCGATGACAGTGGATCCCTTGTGAGAAGGCAAGAAGGCCAAGGGAAATGGGCAGCCCAGCCGCACGCACGTTGACAGTGGAAAGAAAATCACAACACCCTCACCGGAGAGCCACTTGTCATGCGAAAGCTTTCAAAGTTGGCATTTCCTGTAATCCAATCATCCCACTTCTAGGCTCACATCTAGAAGTATCTCAAAGTGAGAGCGAAGAGGTGGCCACAATTTTAACCACAAAGAACGCCCCTTGCTGTTCATAATGGTAAAAGTTTGGAACCTAACTAAGTATCCAATAATAGCCACTTGGTTCAATGACTTAGGGAACAGTGTGCACTGTTCTAAGAGAGAGAGAGAGAGAGAGAGAGAGAGAGAGAGAGAGAGAGAGAGAGAGAGAGAGAGAAGGAAGGAGAGAAAGAAAGAGAAAGATAGTGTCGAAGGAAGGAAGAAGAAAAGAAGAAGAAATACCGGGTAGTTATGATTGTGTATATTTTGGAAAGAATATAAACATGGCATGGAAAGATCATCTGTGATAGATTATAATAAAAAATCAGGTAATAGAAGACAAACTTAGAAGGGTTATAAAGTTGATCTCATATAAACTTTTTTTAAAAAGGACCTAAACTTTATAAATCAAATAACAAGAAATCTCTAGCTTGGAAATAATGTCTCAGTCTGTTTGGGCTGCTATAACAAACTACCACAAACTGGGTATTTAGAAAACACAAAAAACTGGGGCTGCAGATGTAGCTCAGTTGGTAGAGTGCTTTCCTCCCATGCACAAGGCCCTGGGTTCAATCCTCAGCAAAGAAAGAAAGAAAGGAAGGAAGGAAGAAAGAAGACACAAAAACCTATTTCTCACAGTTTTGGAGGCTGCAGCATCCAAGATAAAGGTGCAGGCAGATTCAGTTTCTGGGGAGGGCGCCTTTCACAGAGATGAATCCTTACTACCTCCTCCGAGGGTGGCAGCTCTCTCAGTCTCTCAGTCTCCTTCATGAGGGCCCCACCATCTTGACCTCATCACCTCCCAACAAGCCCAACCCCTAATACTATCACCTTGGGGGTTAGGATTTCAGCACAGGAATTAGGGATGGGAGATGCAATCATTCACATCATAATGATATGCACTTTTATTCCTGGAGGGTTTTCTCAATTTTTGTATTGTTTCAGCGTTGAGCACCTATTGTTTCTGCTTTCTACCCCTCAGTCCATTTGAGCCATCTTCCAAGGGATAAGATCAGCTCAGTCTTCCAGTTTACTGATTCATCTTTCATTATATTCGCTCTGATACTCAGCCATTCATTTGAATTGATTTTATATTGAGCTTCAGTTTATTAAACTTTAAATTTTAAAAAAATTTTAAATTTTAAGATTTTTTTTAAATTATGGTAAAATAGGCAAAACATGAAATTCACCATCTTAACCATATTAAGTGTACGGTTCAGTGGCATTAAGTATGTTCAGATTGTAGTTCAGTACAACCATCACCACCACCCAGCTCCAGAATTCTTTTTATCTTGTAAAACTGAAACTCTGTACCATTAAATAATAGCTCCCCAAGCCCCTGTTCCTAGCCCTGGGTTACCAACATTCTCCATTCTGTCTGTACGTATATGAAGACTCTAGATACCTCCTGTAAGTGGAAGCACACAGTCCTTGACTTTTTGTGACTGTTTTGTTTCACTTAGCACCATGTCTTCAAGGTTTATCTGCACTGTACCATGTATCAGAACTTCCTCCCTTTGTGAGACTGAAGAGTGTTCCACTGTGTCCATATACCAACCCATTCATTCTTCTCTCCATTCCTTGATCCATTCATCTCATTGATGGTCACTGGACATTGCTTCCACTTTTTGGCCATTTGTAAAAAAAAAAAAAAAAATTCTATTATCGACATGAATTAAAAGTCCCTACCCTCACATTTGCTGGTAAATGGACGGAACTGGAGAATATCATGCTAAGTGAAATAAGCCAGTCCCCCAAAAACCAAAGGCCAAATGTTCTCCCTGACATGTGGATGCTAACCCATAACAAGGGAGAGTATGGAGGGGAAGTAGAGAAGTTCATTGGATTAGACAAAGGGGGAGGGAGGGAAGGGAGGGGAGATGGGAATAGGAAAGATAGCAGAATGAATTGGATATAACTTGCCTATGTCAAATATGAGTACCCAACACCCAACCAGTGTAACTCTACCTCATGTGCAACCCACAAGAATGGGATCACCCTAACCACATGTATATCTAAAAACAACAAATTTTCTTTAAAAAGATTCTTCCTTCAATTTTTTGAGTACATACATTACAATGGCATTGCTGGATTATATGTCAATTTTATGCTTATTTTTTGAGAAATTACCAAGATATCTTTCCACATTAAGTACACTATTTTGCATTACCACCAACAATACACAAGAGTTCCAATTTCTCCAATCCTCGACACCGCGTGTTTTGTTGACAGGAGCCATGTAATGTGTAAGAGGTGGCTAGTGATTCTTTTCCTGTTGATGAAAATTCTCTGTCATGAGAAAGCGCTCTTCCCTTGGTTCACGGTGTCACCTGGAGTTCTCTCCTTTGGTGGTTTTTGATAGTCTGGAGTCTTTCTTTCCTAATGCTGACTTTTTTTTCCCCTCTGGGTTAGATGGTTCTCCATTGCACCCTTGCATTGTGCCCTGGGGGATCTCTGATAGACAGCCTGATGCACAGTTGAGCACAACCTGCAGAGGCAAAGCAACCACTGAGACTTGTGTTTAGATGATTTGGGGGATTGTAAGAGAGGGACAGGATGAGCCCATAACTAGTTTCAGACCATGAAGGATTCTTCACTCTCTGGGGTATGACCAACAATCTAGAGCCAACCTTTGTATCTCCAAAGATGTCAGATGTGTTATTACCCTCCCATTCCCTATAACCACTGTCCTACCCAATGTGAAAAGGTACAGAACCTGGGTAAGGTTGTTAGTTGGGGTACCTCCTACTTTGTACTCCCAGCTAAGGACCCTGTTTAAAAAACCAGACCTGCCCTCCTGATCCTAGCAGGGAAGAACCATGGTATAACTTTCAATGACTCACTTGCCTATCTTGGTGTAGTTTTCCAACCCAACCCCATACATGTTTGTGTGTCTCATAAGTTACTTATAGTTTCAATCCACTGAGGAATCCCCTTCTTTTCCAATGTAGGTACAGATTTTTTTTTTTTGGGGGGGGGGGGAGGCGGGTACCAGGGATTGAACACAGGGACACTCAACCACTGAACCACATCCCCAGCCTTATTTTTTTTTTAAAGAGAGAGTGAGAGAGGAGAGAGAGAGAGAGAGAGAGAGAGAGAGAGAGAGAGAGAGAGAGAGAGAATTTTTTTTTAATATTTATTTTTTAGTTCTCGGCAGACACAACATCTTTGTTGGTATGTGGTGCTGAGGATCGAACCCAGGCCGCAAGCATGCCAGGCGAGCGCGCTACCTCTTGAGCCACATCCCCAGCCCCCCCAGCCTTATTTTGTATTTTATTTAGAGACAGGGTCTCCCTGAGTTGCTTAGCACCTTGCTGTTACTGAGGCTGGCTTTGAATTCTCTATTCTCCTGCCTCAGCCTCCCGAGCTGCTGGGATTACAGGTATGCACCACCATACATAGCCAGGTTTTTAAACTATCATTTCTCTTATTTATAGGTATGAGGCATGTGTTTGGTTTTTTTAATGTAAATTTTTTTTACTTATATATGACAGCAGGATGCATTACAATTCTTATTACATATATAGAACACAGTTTTTCATATCTTTGGTTGTATGCATAGCATATTCACATCAATTCATGTCTTTGTATATGTACTTTGGATAGTAATAATCATCACATTCCACCATCATTCATTACCCTATGCCCCCTCCCTTCCCCTCCAACCCCTCTGCCCTATCTAGAGTTCATCTATTTTGGATTTCCATCTAGAAACCAGAAACATTTAGTATCTTTGCTGCTTCAAAGACAACTGTAGAAAGTATAAATTAGTTCAAATTAGAATTTAGCACCTACCAACATATTATGCTGCTTACATGAGAACTTTGGTAAATAAAAAAAGATGAAAAGGAAAATTATTTAATAAATGGAGTTATAACTTACCAACTATTTGGAGTAACTTAGGAGCATAGTCTCAAGCCATGTATGTAATTCTGCATACAGGATTAACATAATCAAAGGCAAAGGATGTGTGTAACCTATGATGGCATTTGGCTCAGGAGGAGACAGCCTGAACTGGAGACGAGAGTTCATGTGGAAAATGGTGCATGGATGTCAAAAGACCTCGGATACCGAAGAGGGGAGCTACTGAGGCCCACTCTCAGAGCAATCATATAAAAACAAGGCTTTATGGTAATTCATCCAGTAACTGTGCAAGTGATTCCTCAAGGAGGTAGTGGGCTAGGAAATTCTGAATTAATGATTCTTAACTTGACAGGTCCCAGAAACTTCCTAAAATCGGATAGAAATCATAAACCACACTACAGAAATACACATTCACACATATGCAAGCAAAATTTTACAGCTCCGGAGAAACAGCAGAGCTCTTAAAGACCAGGTTTTTGGAGGGGAAAAAAATATTCCAAAAGAAGGATGGTACTGAGAGAAGGCAAAAAAAAAAAAAAAAAAAGAATAAAAATGACTAAGAAAGTTTGTATTCAGGGGCTGGGGTTGTGGCTCAGTGGTAGAGCGCTTGCCTAGCATGTGTGAGGCACTAGGTTCGATTCTCAGCACCACATATAAATAAATAAATTAATTAAATAAAGGTCTATCGACAACTAAAAAAATAAAAAGAAAGAAAGCTTGTATTCAGGGAAAATTGAGTTTATCTCCCCGACTAGTGTGTTCTGGCCATGAGAATTGTATCTGTCCTATTTACTCTTGTGTGCCTTTAGTAAGCAATGCCTTTCACATAGTAAGCAATCAAGTATTCATTGAATGATTTAATGGATGTAATGAATGAATGCCTTCAATCTTTATAACTGAAAAATCTGCAAATGATTTACCAGAAAAGATGAGGAGGAGGAATGGGGGATGAGGAGGAGGAGAAGGAGGAGGAATGATTTCCAATGTAAAATGATTTCTCCATATTAGAAACACGGAATAAAATTTTTCTCTCTACCAGTCCATCTTTTATACCATTTTTTTTCTCTGTTTATAATATCATTTTACCTCTATTTTCTTTTTATCTTCACTTCCCTCTGATGATATATCCCTCCTCCTGCAGGAATTTTGCTAAAAAGTTTTCATAGTCATCTACTTAAAGGTGCTAGCCAAAATCCATGTCCCAACTCTGACCTCTCAACTTTTCTCCAGCCTCATATCTCAATTACCTATCAGGCTTGATCATTTTTCCAGGACCCCAAAAATTCCAGATTGTCTAAAATCAAGCTCATTATTTTTTCAGACTTCCTCTAAGTTATAACTTCTTTCTAACTTAACTTTATAACTTAACTCCAATGCATGTTCTCAGAATCCTCCCATGTTCAGACTTCTGGATTAGTGTTGCAAAGAGGTCTTGACTATCTCTCTGGAAATCTGATGGATGCTGTGGGCCCATTCCCAAGGGGAAAACAATGTATATATGCAGACATATTTTTACACATCAAGGAGTTCTTGAATTTCCTGCTGTATATCCAAAGATCCCAGACTAACAACCCCTTTGACAGGTAATAATATATATTTTTCTCTTCCCTCATCTCACCAATTGCTTCCAATGTTTTTCAGATCTTTCTCTCGTTTCCATTTCTACTGCCTTCATCCAGTTCAATCCAAGTGAAAATAGTTTAATGTCCTGAGAACCAAAGCCATCTTGAAATTGGCCTATTTTAACAGTGGGAGATTTCTATAAATACTTCTCTTTGTTGGATTGAGAGACATGATATTGAACGCAGAATAATTGAAGATTCTTATTTACGATTGGTGTGATGTATAGAATGTGGAGATTATCTAATGGAGAATTTGAACAAGAACTTATTTTTGTCACAATATTTTGATAAAATTCTCCTGTAAAAACTATCTAGGGGCTGGGGATGTGGCTCAAGCGGTAGTGTGCTCACCTGGCCTGCGCGGGGCACTGGGTTTGATCCTCAGCACCACATAAAAATAAGGATGTTGTGTCCACTGAAAACTAAAAAAATATATATATTAAAAAATTCTCTCTCTCTCTTTCTCTTTCTCTCTCTCTCTTTAAAAAAAAAATCTAGGCCTTGATTTTTTGTTGTTATTGTTGTTGTTTTTGTTGTTGGAGTATACGCAAAGGGGAAAGTACTTAAGGTGCTACATTTATTGGCATGAATTTGTTAATGATATTCTCTTTTTATCCTTTTAATATCTAGAGTATATATTTGTAACACATTTTTAATTTCTAATAAGCAAATTTCATTCTCTCTCTTTTTTCCTTGATCAATCAAGTGAGTCAATTTTGTTTGTCTCTATAAAGAGCCCACTTTTAGCTTTGTTCATTTGTTTGTTTTCTATTTTGAAGATTTCTACTCTTTTTTTTCAACTTATATTTACTTTGGGCATACTTCCTTTTGTCTTCTGAAGGTAAAAACCTTAGGTCATTGATTGTTAACCCTCTTTCTTTTTCCAATACAACCATATAAAATTCTAAGTTTCCCTGTAACTGTGACATTAGCTGGATCCCATAAAATGTAATGTTTTACCTATTCATGATCATCCTGTTCAAGTGTTCTTGATGTCCCCTGTGAATTTTTCTTTGACCTATGAATTATTTAGAAGCGAATTGCCAAATATTTTTCTTAATAGCATATTGCTTTTGGTTGCTGATTAATTCCAATGAGATCAAAGAACATACTCTACATGAATTTAATCCTTTTTAAGTTACTGAAACTTGCCTTACTCATCCATCTTAGTAAATATACTTTTTGTAAATATACATGAACTTGAAAAGTGTTTATTCTGCATTTGTTTGGGGTAGTGCTCTAGAACTAAACTGAGATAAATCAATAAAGAAAAGATGGTTCATATTGCTCAAATTCTCTGTGCCATTAGTGATTTTTTTTTATCTAGTTCTATCAAATGTTGAAAAGTCTCAAAATCTCCTACTATGACTTTGAAGTTGTCCACATATTCCTTTAATTTTGTCAACTTTTATTTTAGATCTTTCTTACTAGATTCATACTTCATATTTGAAAATACTCTGAATTGAGGTCTAGTTCATCAGACATTGATTGAGTCAGTCCAGATTTCTTACGCTTAGTGTTTGAGTGGCACATCTTTTTTTTTCTATTTACTTTTTACAAATTTTTAAAGGTACATTATAGCTATGCATAATAGTGGGATTTATTGTTATATCTTTGTACATGCACATAACATAATTTGGTCAATTTTATTCCCTAGTACTTCTCCTAATCCCCTTCCTCTACTCTACTGGTCTCTCTCCTATTTTCATGAAATCCCCTCTTTTTTTCCTAATTACTTTTATTCTGTATCCTTATATAAAAATTTGTCCTTTGAGACAATATGTAATTGAATATTGTTTTCTAAAAATCCCTTCTGATAATCTCTGTCTTTTGAGTGTTTCACTATTAAAATATAATTATTAATGTAATGGGATTTAAATCTACCATTTTGGGGGCTGGGGATGTGGCTCGCCTGGCATGCGTGCAGCCTGGGTTCGATCCTCAGCACCGCATACAAACAAAGATGTTGTGTCCGCCGAAAACTAAGAAATAAATATTAAAAAATTCTCTCTTTCTCTCTCTCTCTCTCTCTCTCTCTCTCTCTCTCTCTCTCTCTCTTTAAAAAAATAAAAAATAAATAAATCTACCATTTTATGATTTGCTTTCTGTATATCTCTCTACTTTTTGTTCTTATATCCCCCCCTTTCTTGCCTTCTTTTGGATTATTTTAATTTTTTTAGCATTCCATTTTAATTTGTTGATTTTTTAAAAAAATACAGTTCTTTTTTTTAAAAAGATGCTCTAGGTATTACAATATATGTCATTACAGCTTTGAAGTTAATGTGTATGTAAAGTGTAAAAATTTTGCACCTTCCTGTCTCTGTAACAAAATACCTGAGGAAATCAACTTATAAGGAGGAGAGGTTTATTTTTGGCTCAGAGTTTCTGGGATTCCAGTCCATCTTCCCTGTGGCTTTGGGTATGTGGTAAGAAAGCATGTCATGGCAGAAGCATGTGGCAGAGGTGTCTGCTTACCTCATGGCAGCTGAGCAACAAGGTCCCAATATCCCCTCCAAGGGCCTGTCCCCAATGATCTCACTTCCTTTCACTAGACTCCATCTTTTGAAAGTTTTGCCACTTCCCAACAGTGCCATCATCTGAGGACCAAGCCTTTAACACAGGGGCTTTCTGGAGACATTCAAGATCCAAACCATTTCAAAGCCTCTATCAACATCTGTGTGCCTTGAAGATACCACAAGACAGTGTTTTTTTTTTTCTTTAAACAGCCATATTTTTTAATCATATTAGGAAAAAAGATAACTCTTCCATCTTTATCCAGGTCATTACCAGCTATTCTTTACCTCTGAATATCCAGGTTTCCTTCTATCATCATTTCTCCTCAACCCAAAGAATTTCCTTAAGCATTTCTCATGATGAAGTCAGCTGGCGACAGATTATTTCATTTTCCTTTACCTGAACGCATGTTTATTTTATCTTCATAAAGATTTTTCTGTTTGAGGTTTTTGTTTGGTTTTTTTGTTTGTTTGTTTGTTTGTTTTCCTCTTCTGACTTCCTGAGCATCTGATGTGAAGCCTGTGATTATCCAAAGCAACATTTCCTTTTGTGTGAAGTTTTGGTTTCAAGATTCTTTCTTTACCTTTGGTTTTCTACTATTGGATTATTATATATCTAAGTGGTTTTCTGTGAATATGTCTAAAGTTAATTGGTTTTTTTTTTTTTGAGTCTGCAAATTTATTTCTTTCACCAAATGTGGGGGAGTTTGGGGCTTTTATTTCTTCTCTGCTCTTCTTCTAGGACTTTAATTACCCAACATTGAACCTTTTTATATTATTACACAGGTCCTTGAAAGTCTGTCCATGTCTCCCATCTTTTTCCCCCTTTCCTCTTCAATTTGACGATACCTTGCCTATATTCACCCAGTCCTTTGATATTCACCAATCTATTAAGTCATTTCAGTATCTATTTTTATTTTAGATATTCTATTTATTAATTAAATTAATAAAGATATTAATCCTTAACATCTCCATTTTCTTTTTATGTGTTCTATTTTGCTGCTAAGATTTTTCTTTTTATTCATTTCAAGAATATTGTCTGTTATTTCATTGACCATAGTTGAAAATAACCCCGTGGAAGTCCTTTCTAATAACTCCAACAGCTTAAGTCACAGCAAGGTTTTAATCTGATCCGAAGTTGTCATTTTTGGTTTTTGATTTTTGGTGGTTGTTGTTGTTTTGCCTTTTTCATTCAGAATGGGCCACAATGGCCTGGTCCTTTATGTACACAATAATTTTGGATTTTTATCCTGGACATCGTGGTGAGTCTTATATCATCTGGAATTTTATGACAATCCTCTGGAGAACACTAATTTTTTTTTTCATTTGTTTGTTTCAACTATTAGTTCAGGTAGATTCTGTGTGTATAGAGGCTCAAATATCAAGTCTAAGTTTCATCCTTTGCTAGGCTCTAATGAGCCTGTTCCATGAAATCTTTATTAAGAAATCAACCTGAAACTTGTGGGCTTCCAAAACAGTCTGAGGACCCCTTTATCTCTCCAGCTCGCTCCCTTGCTTGATTTCCCTGTCACTCTCTGGCATGGGTATCTGGCCATTTTTCTCTGATTTCTTTCTTGACCAGAAAGATTTGCAGTTTTATTCGTGTTTGGAGGTTTAGCTACCTGTGACCCGCTGCACCATGACGACAGATCACCCTCAGGGCAAAGTTCCCACAGAATGAGAAACTCAGGCCTCCACTCAAGTCATTTCTCCAAGTCTTGGTTCCCCTCTGTAATCGGCCTGATTTTTGTTTATTATTTGGAATCCTTGGGTAGTATGCTTTGTAGTTTGTTCATAGTCTACAATTTTTATTTGTGGGAGGGTTGGTCCAATGGGAAACTTAAACAATAAACCCATCATATCAGTTTCATTGGTTCAGAAGTTTAAATAATTCCGTTTTCTCTGTGATCTTGCCCTAACGTGGAGTCTTAAGGGGCTTACCTAACAAAGCACAGTCTAGCCACTGTATTTCTTTCAAAGCAATTCCTAGAAGAGTGGTCAGTCCCAGTAGGAGATTGATAAAGACTCCAGTTCAAAACTCACTCTTTTTAAAATGTCCTTCTCCACTAACTAACTTTCATTTTACCTTTTGACTAGATTTGCTTTGAAATCTCATTCTGAAATCCTAAGTCAACTGAAAACTCGGCTCACATAGCCTTTTCTCTTTTTCCCCCTTCCTCCATTCCAACTTCCCCTTTGCAAAAGCGGCTCAGTGTTTTCCCTTTCCAACTGTAGTCTGACTAAACTGATCTCCTCTTTGCAAACCTTTGCTCCTTGCTCTCTTATGTTGAGCACCTTAAACCCAGGAACCAAGATGGCAAACTCAGCATCTCCCTGAGAAAATGGAATATCCATGAGACAGAGGTGGAATGTCCAAAGATAGAATGTGTTTGGGAGACAGGGAATGTGTTTGAGTGAAAAAAAGAAGATAATTGGAAATACCACACTTACAATTGAATGATTCAATGCTATTTAATGCTTTCTTTCTATAGGCATGTATATGATATTTTTTGCTGTAGAGATACTATGCAATACATGTTATATATCTATAGTACAGATAGATTCTATATATACTTTATATATACTATTGAATATAGAGTTGGGATCATTTTATTTTTTTCTAAGCAAATAACTCCGATAGTCCTGTTTTG
Source organism: Ictidomys tridecemlineatus (assembly GCF_052094955.1). Taxonomy (NCBI): domain Eukaryota; kingdom Metazoa; phylum Chordata; class Mammalia; order Rodentia; family Sciuridae; genus Ictidomys; species Ictidomys tridecemlineatus. The sequence goes on from NC_135479.1 coordinate 56,322,172, forward strand.
AATTCCACAAAGAATCCCAGGTTCTCATAATACTATCAGTTATTGATGGCATTATTGGTGCCAGGCACTCTGCTAAGCAACATGAATATCTTTGTTTTATCAAATGTTATGACAGCCCTGCAAGATAGGCATTGCTTTTCCCCATTTACTGATGAGAAAACTGAAGGTCAAAGAGGTTAAGGAACATGTCCAGGGCTATACACCAGTTCAGTGGATAGAGGACAGGCTTGAGCCCAGGAGAGATGCCGGAGCCTGTGATTTTTTTCACCCTGTCTCCCCTTTCGAAATCACAGGCTGCCATTCAAGTGGAATTTGATGCTACTCGTCACTCAGTGTAGTAGAGAGAGGGGATGTGCCCTGCTGGAAAGAGAATATTCACTTTTAAAGAAAAATCCACTTTTAAACAAAAGTCTACCAAATGACACCATGATCATGATATCCATAACTACAATGAATAATCAAAGAGAAGGGAGATCAGAAGAGTAGAGCAAGAGGAACCAGGGAGGGAGGAGGGAAGATCCTGGGGAATGAGACTGATCAAATTTGCCCTTGAAAGATTGTCCTGTGGTTAGTGATACTGAAGCCTTGTGACCGATAGGGTTCAAATTTGATCAAATTACTTGCATGTATAAATATGGCATAATGAACCCCACCGTTTTGTATAATCCCAATGTACCAATAAAAATAAATAAATTAAAAGAGTGTTCCAATCCTAGATTGTTACCAGCTTCCTGTAAAACCTTGCCACCACTCAACTCCTCTCAGTCTTCTTTCTCTGCGTGTATGACAGAAATGAAAATGTACTGCACGATACTTTTCCGAACTGTTCTAGAAATAAAAACGACACAGGCTAAGAAAGTATGACTAAAGTATAAAGTGGATTGGAAATATCTTTAGCCCAACTCACAAACTAGCACTTCCTTTTCTAAGTTTTACAGTTACGACTTCAACAGAGAAGGACCCAGGAGCAGCTGGCTAACCAAGGCCTCATACCACGTGAGTACCCACAGCTCTTACTTATTTCTATGTCCATCGGACCTTGCCATTTCAAAGCCGGATAGCGCCTCAGAGGTCATTTAATGTAAGCCAATGAATTGATCACCCAAGAGCCTCACAGAAACTGTATCAGCAGAAATCGAGGTGTGGGATACCTTGCCCTACCTGCCACTCACCCACAAGGTGCTCCCTTTAACCGTACAGATTGTGCCTAAAATTCCAACATGAGTTTCTTCTTAGGTAAACAATTCACAATGGGCATCCTCACTCCTTTCCTACTTTTAATATTGGGCATTATGACTATTCTTTCCAGACGGGTCAGTCCCATAATGTTTATTCTCACCCCTTATTTTAGTTCTGGAATATATTGGAGTCTACCATTAATTGGGTATAGTCCATTATTTTCCTTTCTGGAAGATTGATTAGCAATACCGGTTTAGCTCAAAGGACCATCAAATTCCTTAATTATTAATTAATATTGATTGATTAATATTGAATTATTGGCCATACTTCTGGATCAAAGAAGAAAGATTTTCATATCATTTTGAAAGATACATTTGAAATGTTCTACCAATCTAGCTCCTAAAGCTAATTCTTGGTTATATATATGGAAACTGGGCGAAGAATGCCCCAGATGAATGGAATCACAGGATTCCAAGTCACGGATGAATGGAATCACCTTCAAAGTGCTCTGATCATACTAACTGACTCCCCAGTACAATTTAAAGATTAAGATTCATAACACTTGGAGAAATTCAGGTCCCTCTAGAATGATTATTCAGCATTTAGTAAGGAACCAATTTGCCCTTGAAAGATTGTCCTGTGGTTAGTGATACTGAAGCCTTGTGAAGTTTACTCTGTGCTTCAGAGCCAGAGTAGCACTAAAAATTCAACAGTCGGTGACCTTACAACAGAGCCACATTTTTAGTGGTCTGCTGGAAACAGCTCCCCTGTGATTTCAAGGTGGTTTCAGCAACAGTTACAGTAGCAAAAAAGTAACCAAAGAAAGCAAGTCCATGTGTGGTCTATTTCATCTTGGTCAGCCCTCTTGTGGAGGTGCTAAAGACAGAGGGAAACCAAGGAACTGCAGCCAGACCTCCAGTCAGGTAAATACAGTTTCACTCAAAGCTGATAATCTCTGTCCTCACTGATGTTCCTTTCCTCTGAATTCTGGAGAGGCGAATGAAGCAGCTAACTTGTTCACAAGTTGTTTAAACAAATTCAACCCATGTGCTTGAATACTCTGAGCCTGGGTCTTGCTGGGATGAGAATAAACATTGGGTTTTGTTGTTGTTGTTGTTGTTTGGGTTTTGAGGTTAAATCTGGGAATCCATTGAAACAAACAGGATTAACAGGAATTAACCCTACAGTGTATTTCTAAATAACGCTTCTCAAGTCAGTTGTGGAAATCAAGCATCTGTTTTTGTAGTAGACCCAATGTCGATGCAATATTCTGTTCTTCAGGAAGAGTATAGACATTAGCAAAATGCTACTTAACAGAAATATTGCATCCATAGTCCATTTCATCATGAAGATAATTAATTTCTTTTGAATTAAAAAAATTTAATTCAACCAAATGCTAAAGGTTATCCATAGTCTCTGATCAACCAGCCTTGTAGAGTCTCTCAGATTGGTCGAGGGTGTGGATTCCGCTCTGGAAAAGTGTGCAAGCCAGGTCTGGTGCACATGGCAGGCTCTCCCTGAGCTGACCTTTTCTACTTAGTTCTACTCAGCAAGCTCAAGTCAGATGAGGCTCTCCAGGCTCTCCACTTGCCCATGGGTAGCTTCTTCAGTCCGACCTGAGATTAAACGTGCCATGCGCATGCAAGGCAGAGCCGTGTGTTTCCTCAGGCACCTGGAGTTCGTGGGTAAATGCAAGCAATCAGGGGAAGGAAAGAGCGACAGAGTCTCAGGGTCGTTTCACTTCAATCTAAGGCCACAAATTTTAGTATAAACCAGACGAGGTGCAGGGTCCTGAAGCAGGTACCAGAGGGACAATGATCCTGAGCAACGTGATCCTCCAGAGAAATTCAGGATGTTAGGAGTTACGGTGACAAGGAACACACGAGTGTAATTCAATGTGGAGCTCATTAAGTTCCACAGAGGGCTATTTTTATTTCTTTATCCTATTATATGAATTTTTTGAAACAAAGGAGAAAGAATAGAAGAAAAACTAATGGTCCTCAAAAATCTGTTGTCTAAGATTTTTGATTTTTTATTTATTAAAAAATATATACACATATGCACATATGTGTGTGTGTGTGTGTGTGTGTGTACACACATAATGGCTGTCTCAATTGGGGCTCTTGGGGCCCCTGCCTCCTTTCCTGGGCCTCTTTTTATTCCTTCCAGAAGCCCCATGAGAATTCCCACACGATTGCTGGTTCTGTTCAGAATAGAAGTTGAAAAACACTAACCTAGTCAAATCCTTATTTGTCTTTAATGTTCATGAAATTGAGGTTGAAGATGCCCAAGAGAATTTTCCAGCTGTCTCAAAGGCAGGTCCAATGTGATCCCATTTTCTGTAGTTTTTAATTTATGAGAATTTAAATGCATGCAAAATCAGATTTTTCATAAGATCTCACTTTGCTCATGAAATTTGAAATAATTCCAATCCTCCCTTAAATTTTTAAAACTTATCATAAATTTCCTAAATCCAAAACGAAGAGCCAAGTGAATTGACTATTCTTAGACCGCTAACATACAGCAGTGCTCTTGAGCTGGTCAGCAGAAACGCAGGCCATCCTTGGGTAGAATTGGTCTCACATTTTACATCAGGTTAAGTCTTCAGAGTTTGTCCTTTGCAAAAAAAAAAAAAAAACAAACAAAATAAAACAAAATACAAACAAACAAAAAAATGCAGCCCCCTTGTAATGCATCAGAGAAAAGGCCGGAATCTGGGTCTCCCAATCCCCACGTAAGCCCATTTTCTCAAAGTTCAGAAGGAATCACTTGACTCTTAAAAGCACTTACTTACATTTTTGCCATTAAAAAAAAAATTCAGTTTGAATTTGACAAATTAAAAACAAGGTGTGCATATGCCAAGGATAAGCCCATGGTTTTAATGAAATGGCGTCAGGTTCTGCAGGATGATCTGTGCTTTGTTATGACCAACATCTAATGAAAAACTCCACTGACTTAGTTCTGTGGCAGATCTCACTTGAGTTGCACTCGGAGATGCTGATTAAATTTTAAGGTTTCTCTCCCACTGACTCTACAGAGCTAAACCACAAATATTTTCTAGTTTATTAGTGCAACGGGTCCAGCAGGGTTGAAATTCTCCTCTTTCCCTCTTCCTAGCTATGCATCCTGCAGATTTTAAGGTTGCTGATCAGTAAAAAAGGAGTCCCCAGCCCCCAGCCACAAATCATGTTTTATAATCCCCTATTACTTCTCTTAAGTATTCACTTTGTTCTTGTTGGTATGAGTTATGAGTTTAGGATTTCCCCTCTTCAAATGCTTTGAATAAACTTAAAGGCATCTTCTCTTGACTAAAAGTCAAGAAGGACAGGGTTCTAAGGTCACTGTAGAACCCCTTGAACAACTTTGAGCAATAAGAAGCGGATTCTTGGGTCAGAAGTGTGGATCTCAGCCATATCCTCAGATTGCTCTCACATTTGTAATACCAGCTGTGCTGTTTAGTTTTTAAAATAGTCATGATATCTTGGGGAAATACCTTCTCAAAGTGAATTTAGAAATATTACTTTAAAGATTTATCATTTGGATTTCTTTCCAAAACCTCACCTCTGAATCTCAAAATGGAGATTTTGAATTGCCTCATTTCCCACGGTTATTAGAACTCAAAGGAAATGACTTCACTGTCCCTCCCTACCAGGTTTCAGGCTGTAAGAGAGCCTCAAAGCCCTGTACCTTCTCATGGTTCTAGGACAAAGCTAACTTCTCTCCCCTTGTAGTTCTCTGGTGCATATTTTTTTTCCCTACAATTATTTACCCTGAGCATCACTCTACTGGGTAGAATCCTCAATGACACGTTTCATTCCAATCTATTCCAAAGCCTTAGTGTGGAAGGTCAACCAGCCCCATGATTACACTCTATAAAATGGCCACAGAGCAATTCAGGAAATATTTAATAGCCATCTGCTATGTGAAAGGCTCTGGGGAACACTCACCCAGAGGAATCAGACACATTCCTGTGTCTAGAAGGGGCCCCAAGCACTCCTCTTTAATTGTCCCCTGTAACAATATTGAACAACTTTATGTCTATACGGGAGAGTGGTCATAGGAGGATTGAAAGAAAGAAAATACCATACATTGTCCTCTCCTTCTCTGCAACTAAAGAGAGTCTAATGGGGTTGAACCCAAGGGAGACAGGAAGAAAAGCTTGAAAACAGAAGATGAGAGTAGAGGAAGTAAAACAGATGTCAGAGGACGTACATCCCAGACAGGGTACTATCTGTCCCCAGAGTGTCAGAGAAAGCTGTCCCTGACATGAATGAATCGTCTGGGCAGCTTGATTCCATGATCTGATCAATGTCAATGAATTTCAAGATACAATGAGCTGTCTATGAATGGTGCTGCCTTTATTTTTTTTGCAGACTAATCCAAGCTACAGCAGCCACATACTTACTGCAAAGCCTTGGTAAATCCCTGAATTCTGTGACCTTCCTGGTAGCAAGAAGAATGACGGGGGCAATTCCTGCACCCGCGCCCCATGCAGCTTCACCATAGTTTTGAGAAGTGGACTGGACAAAGTCTCTCTTCCTTTTCTCAGTGCATTCATTTGACTTGGCTTCTCCCCACAGCACCCTACCACACACTGTTGGCTGTCTGAGCAGAACACGGCACGAGGGGATTAATCTGTCTGCCTCTTCCCTTCTTTCTAACATCTCAACTTCAGAGACAGGAAAGGTGCCCTGGATTTTCATGGCAATCCCATTTGGGGTCAACAATCCCACCTCCCACCCCCATCTTTCTAGCCCCTGATCCCTAGAAACTACAAAACCAGTCATTGCAGACACATTTTGAATTCTTCTTTGTATCCTTTTTTGGAAAAATTCCAAAGTATTCACGCATGTTGCATCAAATTCCACAACTGTACAAGCCAGGTCTTAAATATTACAAAGCTACATTAGAAAAAATGCACTGTTTCCAGACCCCTAAGAGTATAATTTGGGTACCGAATAAGCAATTTATCACCAACCTAAAAAAAGAGAATATAATTTCCAAAGTGTTGTCACTTATGTATAGCATATATCCAAATTGCTAAAAAAGAAAGTACTCATGATCCAGTCTGTCTTTAAAAGGAAAACAGAGAGCAAATAAGCATTACTTAGTTACTTTTATAAGTGGGAAACAGCACAGGAAGCTAATTGGACTCGTTCAAGGTTATACCAAGAATAGATAAGAAAAGGACAGAAATCAAATAGAGGGTTCCCAAATTTGATGGCACCCAGAACTTCTTTAATTATACACCTAAACTGCCATAGGTATTATGTACGAAATAGTTGTGTCTTTCCTCAAAAACCCCACATACATTAATTATTAATCCATATGTTTGCTTTTATTCGTTAACAGCATATACATTTATCATCCCATGCTTTTTGATGAAAACAACCATTTCCAAGCTATATTTCTATGATTCCAGGCAGTGGCCATGAAAAATGACAATTTTGTTAGCTGAGCATCCTTTCTCCGGATAGACATACCCTTTTCCTTCAACCTTTTGAAATACTAAAAATCAATCCTAGCCATCTATTGCTCCTTTTTTGAACTCAGATTCCCAAGGACCCTAGGTCGGGACCCGCTGGCCTTACAAACTCCATAGCAACGTTTCTTACACCTGTGCATTAAAATCACCTGGAGGAACAGATCAACAGATGCTTAGGTCCCATCCTCCCCCATTTCTGATGCTGTAGTTCTGACGTGTGGCTCAAGAACTGGACTTTCTAGCAGGTTCCAAGTTGATGCCGAGGATGTAACCCAGGAGCCACACTTCGGGAAACATGGCTTTAGTTGTTCGGGCTCTTTGATTCTGTCCCTGGGTTCTTATCCTTTGTACCCAATGAAGCTGAGTTCTCCCTGAGCCTGGTAGTGAGAGGTTCCCTTGAGAGAAGTCCAGCTCTGCCACAACATTCCCTAGGGTGCCAGAGCTGCAGTCCAACACCACACCCTGCCCAGTTCAGACGAGTCAGGCCTCTGCCTTCCATGAGTTCTTGGAGGCCTATTTTCTCCATAGTCTGGAATCTTGCTGGAAGCGAGAGGTTTGACTGGTGCAAAGAGGACTGCAAGAGGCTGGTTCTTATCTCCGGATCGTTTTTTGTTTTTTTTTTTTTTTTTTTTTTTGAGTTCTAAGTAAGCAAATGTTTATACACACAGCTGACCCAAATTAGCTGGAGCTTCAGGGACAGAAATAGGAATAGCCCGCAACCAAACTCTAAGGCGAGAACATGAATTCCCCTGTGAGAAGCGATTAATCTTCCTCCAGGGGGAACTCGTCAGATGTGTGGCTGACTGGATTTATAACCAGATTTTAATTTGAAATCACATGGACTTATTTTTTTAATTTAGGAATCCAAATTCCTTTTCGATCTTAAATGTCAATGTCCTTTAAATATAAAATGTTGCCATTTGATACTCTTGGGGTTGGCAGCAGAAGTGGTCCTTTGTGTATTTTCCAAAAAAAAAAAAAAAAATCAACCAGGGTGGAGGGGGGATGCATTATGATTTTTGTGGGCCCGCAGGGGAGATGGCTAAAGCCCACATTCTCTGGAGTCACAGAGAAGGCAAAACTCAACCCTGGGGCCATGGTAGGGGAATTTTTTCATGGGACCCAGTACCCCTCTTAAGTTTAAGGGCTGAACTCACCCCACCCCACCCCCAGCTGTAAGGAGAAGAACATTTGTTAAAAGCAATGTAAGTATCTCTTTTGTATTCTTCCCAAGACCTTGCTAAATGGACATAGCTTCCCATCCTATAGAAGATTCTAGAAGAACTTTGTGCTCCTGGCATCAGAAAACTGGACTCTGAATCATTTCACAGGGGAGTTATTGGCATCAAAGAAGTAACACGTTTTTAAGCTCTAAAAAGCTAAGATACAGGAAATCCAGTGTTTCTTAGAAAAAAAATGAATAAGCTCCACTAATGAGAATTGAAGAACCAAGGGGATAAGAGAACCAGATAAATTCCTCCTACATCCCAAGCTCAATGAGAAACAATTGTGCTTGGAATGTAAGAGACATGTCAAGTTAAGTTCATACTGTTCTTTTGTGGGGGCAGTTTCTTTAGGGAAAGGATGCTTTGTTCTTTTTGACCACTTCATAAAGATCAATTCTAAGATCACTTGAAAGTAATTAAGCCTCGCCAATAGGTCATACCTCATTAAATGACACCAGGTGAAGACCAACAGATGCAGGTTGCCTAGGCTCACAGGTGCCCAAAGGACCTCAAGCAGACTTTCTGTGATCTGGTTGCTTTGAGGGAAAAGAGACTCACTCTTCAGACATCCTCGCTACAAATTCCACCTGTTGTCAAATGCCAGAAAAAGTGAGCCTTTTTACTAAGGTCGGAGCCCAACCCCAGATTTAAAAAAAAAAAAAAATGCCACAAGCCACAGAGTAGAGTTGCACATTTACTTCTCGAAGTCACTAACTGGGAAGAAATGTGGACAAAGGATCATTTGCATAGCAGCAGGTTGACCGAGAACAACAGCTGGTTTCCAGGTCAGTGAAAGATATGATGTTCAAACAAAATATTGGTTTTTTGCTTAATCTCTGGTCCAAGTGAGAAGAGTGCCTGTCAACTCGACTGGGCACACTCCAGCCAGCTGGAAATATTTTACATTGTCTTTCTGCTCAACGTTGTCAATATTGGAGTGAAGCAAGAAGATTGATTGACAGCATGACACTAACTTCCTAAACAGTGTTCCAAATAGAGAATAATAATATGTTCAACCACTGTTACGATGCCCACCATGACCATACGACATCTGCTTAATATCCAACAAGCCTTGCTGAAATCATGTGCAGATTTAGCATGGTCTTAAGGGCTGAAAGAGGCATGTATGCATGCATACACCCACCCACACACACATACACATGCACGCACACGCACACACACATGCACACACATGCATACACACACTTATGACCCCAAGTGCTAATTTGGCCAGAAACCTAATTTTTACTCTGGCCAAGATTTAGAAGCATACTTCATGGCCTGAGTGGACATCCATTAGAGTGATCAGAGAACTCTGAATCATGGGCATCATCAATTCACCCATACTTAAAGTGCAAAAAAACATCAATGCAATGCCCTACCCTCTGAGCAACCTCATCATTTATAATGAAAAGTGATCGTGGCTCCCAATGAGATTGCTCCAGGGGACCCGAAAAACCAATACAAAATGCAGAATTTTGCTGAGGGTTGTTCTAGGACTCTGCTACATTCAAAGGGTTTACTGAATCATCACAAAAGAGAAATGGAGAGGAGGCAGAGGACAGAGTGGAGGTGGTATTTAGTCCTGGTGGTTTACAGATACCATGTGTTTTTCATATGACTAACTAGCACTCATGTCTACTGGTTGGTAATAGTGTGAATTTTCACACCCTGTAAAAGATTAGGGTTATCAGAGGACCTAAGCCCTAACTTTGTGACCTGAGCAAGTCAATCCATACCTGTCGACCTCATTTTCCCCACACCATGCAGGGTTGGAGATGAACTTCTGTATCTCCAAGGTCCCTTCCAAGTTTGATTCTCTGCTTCACACCCAATGCCTCGATTGCATGTCCATGACCAACCAGTCACTTGGTCCAAAGTACAGTCTCTTCCGACAATACACACCACACCCTCCCAGATCACAACTTGTCAACTCACTCTTTTGAACTCAAGGGCAGAACAAAGTCATTGAAGGTATTAGTTACCTGTCTATCTCCTCCCTTAAACCAAGGTTACTTCCGGTGCCTCTGTCTCTTCAGGAGCTTGGAATGTCCTGCCTCCACTCCTCTTCCTGTTGCACATTCTGCCTCTGCTGCTCTTCCTGACTAAGGCCTGAATTCTACCTTCCTCTGTCTCCTGTGGCTTCCGGGCAGCGGCCATCCTCCAGGCATTTCTCTTGCTTGTGGCCTAATGACGGCGACCACTTCCAGACTCTGCCTAGCTCAGCAAGCACACCAGCAAACCCTGTGACACTGACCAGTACCCCCCCGAGGCCAGCCTTTGCTCATGTCTTTATCTTTCTGTTTCAGCACTGAAAAGTCCAACTGAATTCCATGAGCCAAGAAAAACTTTGGATAGTGACAAGGTAATTTTTTTGCAAACTGTCTTTCGTGAACTTAAACCATAGGTTATAGATCTCTAAAGGCCAAAGTTTGGGCTGAAGCATGTAGAATTTCTACAAAGAACTCCATCAGTTGGCCAGTTTCCTGCCCTGACACCATATGAAATCTCTGTCCTGTGACTGTGGAAATGAGATCAACTAGGAGTTTTGCAACTGCTATTTTGTTATAAAGATGTCCTCAATCTTTCTAATGTTGAAAAGGATCATAGCAAGGATACATCAGAGGTCAAAAAGACTTTAGAAAGGGAAGTCAGGTTGATTTGCAAGCTTTCTTACCTTCTATTATGGTCCTTTCTTAGCAACAAACAGATTTTTCTCAAATCCAATGATTGGATTTAAGTCAAGGTCTGAAAATACAGAATTTATCTGCAGTTACTTAAAGAAAGACAAGGAAATCATATTTATTTTCCTTACAGAGTTTTCTGGAGTTGGAGGGTTTTTTTTTTTTTTTTGGGGACGGGGGGACTGTTTTTTTTTTTTGCATTTGAAGGGAGAAAAAATGACATATTCTGTCATACCTTCATAACAAATCTCTGCAACGTGAATTTATCAATGATACAAATACTATTTAGTAACCATCAGCACTTTGAGTGAGAAGGAAAGGCTGAGAGGGTATCTGTCTTTTTGCCTGAGAGTTTTAGCCTTGTGACTTATCAGTGGACACACAGGAAGAACAGGACTCTGCAATTCTTCAAAGTTGCTCATGAGTCGCTGTGATTCCCACTACCTGGAGAATAACAGAGAACACCAGACTATCTTTTATCAGAACTGCAGAAACCCCTGGCCCTTCTCAGGGGCCCAAGAGGAGATCCCAATATAGTAAGATAAGAGCCTAGGGATCAGAGGCTTGGGATCCTCATGGGTCTTACCACAGCCTGTGTCGTCCCCCAACAGACAGCTTTACCATGCAGAAGACAAGGGGAAGCAGCAAATTAGCTGTCCCTAAACGCCTTCCAAAGTCTGAATCTACATTTCTCCATGTTTTAAGAGCTAAGTCACCAAAAAAACTTGCAAAAAGGCTATAAGTTGTCATGATCGTAGATGGATTTACACAATGTTTTATCGCTGACCTTAGTTAATTTTGTGACCATTTCAACAGGCAATAGAGCAGGATGGATTATAATAGAAGCAGCTTGATATCATCAATAGTTATATAAACATTTTATGAATGTATAACCTATCTATCCCTGACATGGGCCTAAGCTTTTGACCTCTACATTATTTCCCTATGGTAAAATTCCTGGAGGGGACTTTGGAAGTGTTTTTTTCCATTCAAACATGGGAGACCAGGGATATTTGCATTTTCCATTTGTCATTAAAAAGTAGTTTTACCCTTTGAGCTTTTCAAGAATTAAAACTAAGTGGTTCTCCATGTTCATGTTCTACAGACTGAAGATTCCTTGAAACGCAAGGGCAGAAACAGATCCAACCGTGCCGACTTGGTTACTATGCACATACTCCAAGGTAAGGCTGCGTGAAATCAAACTTAAGAGACAACCACTGAGTGGTGGGCCATGCTTCCAGAGTTCTTTGTCTTATGCAGTTGCTACCTGCAACTTCCTTACAGAGAGGTATACAAAGATGTTTCAATTAGTAACCTTGTTATTCTAAGCCATGGAGAAAAATCAAGTGGGAAAGCCATATATATATGGGTTAGGAAGATTTCAGACTTAGTTTCCAATCTAAGCTGTGTCACTTTATAACTCTGACGGCCTGGACAAATCATATAGCACATAGGAACTATCCAATATGTGTTGCCAGTTTTTATTCATCGGAATCATTGTTCATTTGGGAAAATAAATGAAGCTCTCTAGTTGCTTCTGTATCTGCTAGGTAACTGTTTGATGCTCCTCTGCTGGGTACACAGGGAAATACAGTCTTAGAATACCAGTACTAGGGCATGGGAATATACCTCAGTTGGTAGAGTGCTTACCTTGCATGCACAAAGCCCTGCGTTCAAACCTCAGCAATACACACACACACACAAAAAAAAAAAAAAAAAAAAAACCAGTGTTGAGCAATGCAGGCCCCGTTCCACTTGAAGGTGCCACTATTATTTTGGGGAAGGTGAATCAGGGCAAACCAATAATTGCCCCCCATACTCTGACACCTGAATAAGGGAAGAGAGGATTTGACTCCTGCTCCATGCATTGTCTTCCCTGGGATGGAAATCTCCTAGACCACTGGTGCCCAGCTTCAAAGAGCCTTCCTCTCACTTTGACGGTTTAGCTATCAAATATTTATTCCATAGGCAAAAGTATTGGATGTCTGCTAGGTACCGGCTTGTCTGCCAGACCTTCTGGGTACAGAGATGAATTAGGCACAGGTTCCTGCCCTTCAAGGGCTCTCAGAGGATAGTAGAGAAAGTAGACATAAGACTCCACTTTCACAGTCCAGCATGAAAAGAGAGAAAATGCACAGTGTCGTGGATGCACAGAAGAGAATAAGAGAGTTATTGGAACCAGAACGGATTCTGGGGAGGAGAAAGGAAATGAGTTGGCATGTGAAGGCTGGACCCAGTTAGCAAAGAGGAAAAGCATTGCCGACTGAGGGAACAGCATGCACGTGGCACCAGCCCTCCTTCTCTAGAATGCAGATTTGCCTACAAGACGGTTGCCAGTCTTGAAATATCGTGAAAGTTTGGAATCTTGGTTCTTCAATCGGCATCATGTCTGAATCATTCTGGCTTCCCAAGCCTGATTATTTTCCAACCCTGGACCAGGTGGGATATTATAAGATATAGAACTATTTTCAGAGTAGGAAAGAGAGAGAAAGACAATGTAAAACTCAAGGGAAGGGATCTGTGGGTTGCAGGGTTTTGATCCTGAGGAGGCATCCAAAGGATACCAAGGTCTCTCAGGTGGAGGTGACAAAATTCTTTTCTCTTTGCAGTGACAACATTTTGTGTGTCATCACAAAACTGAAGCTGCACAAATAATCTAAGAAATGCCATTTCAAGGAGAATTTTTAATGATAAAGTTAGCAAATAAAACTCAACATTGTATGTAGCAAGGGTATGGGAAATACGTGCATTCTTTACACATGGATGGTGGGAGTATAATGAGATCAACATTTCTAGAAGATGTATCAAATCCTTGAAAATGTATCCACCATTTGGCCTTATGATACAACATCTAGTATTTTATTTAAAGAAAAAGATCAGCCCTACAAAGATTTATATACAGTGATGTTATCATGGAATTACTTTAGATGGCAAAACAGTGAAAAGTCCAACAATAGGAAATTAGCCGAACAAATTGTGGATCATCTGTATGGTATGAGTGAATTCCACATAGCCAACTCCAAGCAAGGGTTTCAAAGAATAACCACTTAATGAGAAAAGGCTTACAAGATGTTTAGCCAAAGAAGCAGAAAACAAAATTATATTTATAGCTAAATTCTGGAAAGGGAAAAATAAGTAAACTGCATTTAAAGTCAAAGTCTGAGTAAAAAAGTATAAACCTAACAATAAATATAACTAACTAAGAAAAACACCCAAGTATTAAAAGTCATTAACTCTGAGTGAGGTGTTTCTGAGGCTACTTCTTTGGAATGCTTTTGGGGCATTATTTGCATTTATTATAATGAGTAGGTAGTGATGCTATAACAAAAAGGCACAAGATATGTTATTTCTGAGGCTAGGGGTGTAGCTTAGCACTAGAAGCCTCGCTTAGCATGTGCAAGGTCCTGAGTTCAATCCCCAGCACACACATAAGCACACAAGAGTTATTCCCTGCATTATTATGGTTTTGAGTTAAAATATCAGACTGTGAGTAGTCCCTGGTTTATGTCACATGTCACAGGTGGTTCTCATGGAATTCTCTCTTCTCCCCAACAGAAATTGGAAATTAGCGTCCTGGAGCACCAAAGATTAGTTAGACTAAATATGGGTTCGGTCCTCCAGGACTTTTATTATCTAAATTCAGAAGCAGCAATATAAGATGAGGGGCCAGTGCCTATAATTTCTAGAGGCAATAAAGCAAAGAACAGGAAAAAAATTAGAAACAGGAAAAAAAATTATAAAAATAAGAACAGGAGAAAATAGTTAGGCTTTGATCATGGACCTAAAAGAGAAGCTCATGGTGAAGAGTAGAATAGAAGAATTTCAGGTTGGGGAGAGAAAGTTAGCAAAGGTACAGAGTGACTTTGTGAGACATGGGAATATACAAAAGGGCCAAAGCTTATTGGGGTGGTAGATTTGGGATGGAAAGCACTGGTCAGGAAGAGAGGGGATTCAGTTTGTACCAGACTTGGAAAACCAGTTTGAGAGACCCGGATAGAGAGGATCATCTTTTGTGGAAGGATACAAGAAGTCAGGACTTGTTGAAAATTAGTACTGGGTGTGTATGCAGAATGGATCAGAATATGCTGAACCAGGAAGTCTCGCAAGGGGTGGTCTAGGGAGAAGTGAGGATTAGCATCCTCATTCTTTGGTTTGTAGTACCGATGTTCCCTTTATCACATATGCAGCTTCTAGACAAACCTGATCTATTGCGACTGATGAGACCGTCCCAGACCTCTCCTGTATGGAGAATTCTAGATCAATCAGTGACACAAAGTTTAGATTAGTAGGGTGATACTGATAGAATAATGGAACTGGGAGGCTTGATCTCCTAAATTTGCAAAGTTGAGAGCAAAGCTGCAAATTCTTATTGAATCTGGACTTACATTTCCCTCATTAAAGCAATAGGTTGTCTGGGTTATCCTTCAAAGTTCTTCCACAGAAATGAGTCAGCACCCACCCTAAAGAGGAAATCTGATGTCTTCCATATAGGGGTGGATTTAGGGATCTGTTACATGACCTTTCTTAACCTACAAATGATGAGAAACTGCATGTTGGATAAATTCAATTTTTTAACACTCCTCTGATTAAATCATGGTTTCACAGGAAAAATTTTTTTTCTGTTATAACTGAACTGGACATTTGACTGTCAGTGTCATAGCATTGACAACTCTAAAGCCCCTAAGAAGTCATATTTCTACTACAAACTGTCACCAGAGATCAAATTTACTGCAGATTCAGCCTGTGCTATTCACTATCCAAATCCTGTAGCCATAGGGTCAGGCAGGCCACATAGACACCATGGACTGCTTCTTAAGAAATTGCCAAATTGCATATTCCTTCCACAAAATCCTCTCAAAGCAAGTTTCTCTAACTTTTCTATGTGCCTCACTATTTGCCTTTATTTGGAAGTGTCTGGTCTTTGGTGCTAATCCCTGTGAAGTGATGATGATTACATTGAGAAATTATTAGGATGGTAGAGCAAAGTGTGACACAATGTTTTATAACCACAAGCCAAAAAAAAAAAAAAAGAGGACATTGGATTCTAAAAGTGATCGCTTTCGTTTCAACCCTTCAGCCTCCACTGCAGAGAGGTCCATTCCAACTGTTCAGATGAAGTTGAAAAGAGCCCGCCTCGCCGATGATCTCAATGAAAAGATTGCTCTCCGACCAGGGCCACTGGAGCTGGTGGAGAAGAACATACTCCCCGTGGATTCTGCTGTGAAAGAAGCCATAAAAGGTAGACGGAACAAATTGCACCCCTGTCCCTGATGCTCAAAGGCAATTAAAGCTCAACACGCTAGGGACTTTGGGGGTAGTGGCCTTTCACTGGACAAAAGCCATGCCAACATACGCCCCTGAGCATTTCTTCTTAGGGTTGGGGAAGGAACTCAGCCACAAACACTCCAAGGTCAGGTCAACGCAGGCCAACTTTGCTCTACTCAGACAGGTGGACAACCTAACCGGATGTATTCCTCAAAACAGGTCCCCTCCCTGGTCCCATGCTTAGGAGCCATGGTCACAGCCCTCTTTAACTCCCTTTTTAAAAGAGGGGGTGGACCAGTCTAGTAGAGAGAGCACTAGCCCTGAACCAGAACAAGCTGGATTCCAAGCCCAGTTTGGCTGCCATGTGGCCGGGGCTTACCCAAGTGACCAAGCTGGAGATGACTGCACCAGGCTCATGGGTAGGAGGTTCACTTTTTACACAGTGTATGTGAACATGCTGTGCTCCATGGGATCAAAGTTCCAATATTCAAGGAGGAGACGTACACATTAATGCTGTCATAAACTGAGTAAAATCATTTTGCAGACCTCTTAAACGATTGTCACCAAGTGGACCCCCAAATCCTTCGAGTGATGAATTCATGTGGGGGACATGAGGTGAAACCTGGGGAAACAGTGGTAGAAGGAGAAAGGGGGGCTAAAGAGTCATATATATGGGTAGACTGACTTTCTTCCAATCAGGGCCACAAACAATTGTGAGAACTCCTGGTACCTACCTATTATTTAGTAATATATATTTGTTTTAATATGTTGTCTCCAGGTCTGTAGAAGGGCGTTTTTTTTTAATCAAAAACTAAGTTTGTTATGAAGCTGATCATCACGTTTATTCATATTCTGAAATTTGGCTCTTTCTCATGCATTCAGAGGCCACATAAATGGATACGTTTGGAATCTGTATTCATTTAAAAATATTTAACTGTGGATGAATGACCGAAAGATCAATAGAGGGAAGGGAGCAGGGGGTGGGGAAAGGAGAGGGGAAGGAGAGGCATTGGGGTCTGAACTAGAACAGGATATATTTCATGCTTTTTATTATTATGTCGAAATGGATTCTACCCTCATGTGTAACTAAAAACAACCCAAAAGAAAATATCAACTCTGGGAAAGTGAATTCACTCCTCTCTCGGTGCCCACTTACATATACCATTGTGATTTTTCTCTATTCCTCACCCTCTCCCTCTACACTAAATATCTTCTGCCTTTGAACTTGGCCTAGAGTGCTCAAGTGCTCTCTCTCCATCATTACTCCGATAGGATGGATGTCAGAGCCAGAGAAAAGTCTCCCTCAGGCAATCTCTTATCATTTCTTAAAGCATTCTATTGCAAGCTCCCTCGTGAGTTTATTTTTTTATTATTTTTATATGATAGGCAACAGATCTTAATTAAATCTGCATTCTTTGGTTTACAGGGAGACTCTATTTTTCCATGCGATTGTATGTCATTGCTGAATTGTGGCTTTCTTCTTCCTGCTGGGCCTATTCCTCCTTACTGCTTTGTGTGTGCTATTTATATAGGGGGAAGTCCTCCCCCTCTGTCACAGGCACTGTCCATCCTTTCACCAGTCTGTCCTTGGCCTTTTGATTTTGTGTACAGTGGTTTAACCTATGGCGATTTTAGATTTTTGTATAGTTAAATATATTCTAGAAACTACAAAGAAAAAGAGTATAGTTTCATAGTTTGTGTATAGTTCATTCACCATGATTATCTCCTCAAAGTACTTCAGTTTTACATTTAAATCCTGAATGCATCTGAAATTTTATTTAAAGTGCTTAGTTTAATTTAATAGTCTAATTTTATTTTTTCCCACAGTTTTATAATGTAGTTGACAATTCGTCTTGATATCTATTTTTTAAATCTTCCTTACAGTGCTCTAAGTTTCCTAATGTTCCTTGGATATTGTCAGAGTGGTTTATTTATTTATTTTTTCCTTCTTTGGTACACGGGATTGAACTCAGGGGCAATTAACTACTGAACCACATCCCTAGCCCTTTTTGTATTTTATTTAGAGAGAGGATCTCCCTGAGTTGCTCAGAGCCTTGTTAAGTTACTAAGGCTGGCTTTGAGCTTGAGACCCTCAAGGTTTGAAATTACAAGTGTGTACCACCACACCAAGCTCAGAAGTGCATTTTAGGTACAAATTGGAATCTCTTTTTCATACGCCAACTTCAATCCTGTTAGAATTTTTCTTGGGATTGCAATGAATTTATAGGCTAATTTATGATGAACTCACATATTTAAACCATTCTAATTCTTCCAAGGCAGAATTATAGCATCCCTCTCCACTTACACAATTTTTTAAAATTTCTCTTAGCAAAGCTTGTTCTTGTTTTAAGTGAAGTCACATGGATTATTGTTAACATATGGAAAACCTATTAATTTTGCACATTTATTTTGTAACTGAGCATCTATAAGATTTTCTTAATAGTTCCAATAGTTTCTCAGTTAATCACATTGTTTAGGTTCACAAACATGTACCTACAAATAACATAATAAATTTATTTTAAAACATAATAAATTTAACATAAATTTATTTCCTGCTTCTTTGTTTTTTGCCATATTGGTGCCTTGGCTGGTACTTGAAAAGCAATATCATGATACTAGCATGCTATATATTTAACATTATTTAAAAAGTGTGTATGGAATATTTATGACATGTTATATATAATTTTCACATATTTAGTAATCCTTTGTATCATATATTTGTATTTGCAAGCTATGTAAATTTTATATAAATTACATATATAGTGTAACATGCTATATGAATCAAATACTATATTTTATTAAATCCATAATATCTACATCATATATAAATGTCCAACTTAATTATAAGATTAAGCATGTGACATATAAAGGACATATAATTTATATATTCAATAAATAATATGTTAATATATAATACAATTTAATAATTATGAATATGTTACATAGGAAGATACTATTATTATAGATGTGTTTACAGTGCATCAGAAGCAATAAATCGTGCTGTATAATTTTTTGTTATGTTATACTGATGATGACATATTTTCATTTTTTTTTAAATGGGAATGTTCATCGTCCTTCACTTCTATATATGATGTTAGCTTTTGTTGTAGGCTGGATATTCTTTGGAAATATTTTTTCTATTCCTATTCTAGTAAGAATAGTTTGCAAGATGAATATCGAGGTTGCTAAATGCTTTCAAAACATACGATGGTGTGGATTTCTTCTTTAATCTAGCCGTGTGGTTTTTGCCACCTTTCCAACTGTCCTGAAATTTCTGGAAACGATTTTTCATGAATTTTGTTTTTAGAATTTGCTAGTGTTTTATTTGGGATTTCCCATCTATGTCATCATTAGTTGGAATCTCACGAGCTGCAAAATAAACCAAAAAACTTCTTAACAAGAGAAGTTTATTTCTTGTTCCTAAACCGTCCAGGGAAGGCCCTTCTCCATGGCAAGTCTTCTGTGGAAGATTCCTTCCATCATGTTTCCCCACAGTGGAGAGAATAAGCTCTCTTGAAGACCAGATAGTAAATGCTTTAGGCTGTGTCTGTCACAACTGCTCAGCTCTGCGGTTGTAGTGTGAAAGTAGCCATAGCAATAAGTAAACAAATGGGCATGGCTGGATTCCAGTAAGACTCCATTTACAAAAACAGGCAGCAGGCCCACAGGCCACAGTTTTCCTGACCTAGAGCCTCCCCATCCTCTGATTCTTGCCAGTGAAGGAGGACGGGGTGGGGGCGGGGGGGGGGAGATGGAGAAGCCCCCTCACGAACTTAAAAAGCCTCTTCCTGGAAATGAACTCATCACTTCTGCTCACATTCCACTGTGAGAACAGTCCACATGGCTGAGTAAGGTATCCCCTGACTGGGCAGTCATTTCTCAGCAATAGCTCTATACTACGGAAGGGGAAGCATAAATTTTGACAAATAGCCAACGCTGTTTGTCACAATATTCATAAATAATATTGCTCTAGGTTGCTTTTCTATTTCTCAGATTTAAATGCCAAAGCTCTGCAGATTTTCCTTCACTGATGAGAGGGTCATGTCCCAACAAACCCATCCAAAATCAAAGCTATCTTAAGTCGGAAATTCCTAAGCTATGGAGCATCCTAGCTTAGCAACACCCACTGTAGGGTACAGGTCGTTTCCCCTGGAGATGGTGTGACTGACGGGAGCTGCGGCTCATTAATGCTGCCCACCTTCATGACAGAGTATCCCATGTCTGTCACTAACCTGGGAAAAGACAAAACTTCAAAATTCAAAGTCAAGTTTCTTCTGGATGCCTATTGCTTTTGCATCTTTATCAAGCTGAAAAGTCAAGAGTGGAACTGTCACATATCAAGGACCTTCTATGTGTAGTGTCACAAAAGAATTTATAATATTTTTCATATAATTTTTTTCATATTTTTCCACAGGCTGGAAATTTGAGATATTATTTCAATAATCAGTTGTTTTTAACACCTTAGGGACCCTGTACCTTTTTATGAGTATTTTTAATAACTTTTCTTTAGCTTTTATTATAATGATTTGTGTATGCCAAAAGGAGAGGAATAGATGAACAAAGAAGTCAAACCCTGGTTATATGATAAAAGCAGCATAAGGGGCTAGGATTGTGCCTCAGAGGTAGAACAATCACCTAGCATGTGTAAGGCCCTGGGTTTGATCCTCAGCACCGCATAAAAATAAATAAAATAAAGATGTGACGTCTAACTACAACTAAAAAAATAAATATTTTTTTAAAAGCAGCTTAAATTGTATCTTAAAAATCAGAGAGACGTTCAAACTTCAAAAGCTCCTCATTTAAGGGAATAAATACAAACATTTTTCTAATTCCCCAACAAAGGGAAATGTAATTTTAAAGAAGAGTAATAAAGCAACCAAGAGGCAATGGAAGGGTTTCCAGTATTTAAGGAAGGAGCAGGAGATCTGTGCAGAACAACAGAAGAAAGGGTTACAGAAAGAGGAAGAGACTATATATTAGGCTGCAAGAAAAATCCAGCAGCAGTCTCCTATTCTAGGGAATTGTGCACCTGTCTCTCAATGCAACATCGTCTCTTTATGGTGATTCTTCCAATGTGCATGAGTTTTGTGGGCATGTGATCACATAATAGAAAGGTCAGTAAGGCAGAGAGGAATGCTAAGAGACCAGCTGTAGAGATGGGAGCTGGAGTGGGCTTCCAGTAGCAAGGATGAACCAGCCCACTTTTCCACCTGTCACTCATGATCATCTCTCCTCCGTGGTGGGGTGGTGATTCTGAGTTGTGGTTCTACCATGTTCCATTGTCCTGGCCTCTGTGTATTTCCCCTCCTCTGTCCACGTGCTGTCCCAGTTGTGTTTACATTGTCTAGCTCTCTCTGCAGCTGTGTTTCTGTGTTGCTGCCAAGCTCTGAGAGGACCACTCAGTCATTGTCTCCCTTCCTCCAAACACCATGAAAGACCAACCATTCTCCAATTCTATGAGAATAATCTAGAACCTCTCCCAACACAGGGAGGGACATTTCTGACCGAGAACTTTCCCTACCCACCTTATGATTTTTTTCTTCTCATTCCAGATGTCACTCCTCTTGCATTTAGTGGAATAACCACACCTAAGCCTTTTCCCTCCCAACTTTTCTGCACCACATCTTCCTCTCCTTCAGGGTGCCAGCTGTTGATCTCACTTCCAGCTTGTGAGTTTGTTGTCTGAGACAGTAGAGGCCTAGAGATTCCACCTGGAGGCTTCATTCTGGAACGGCATCCTGTGCAGCAACACAGGGCTTGAGCTTCCACATAGCCGCCTCTGAGATTACACGCCTAATTGTCTGTCTCCCTTTTGCAAAAAAACACACTTATCAGGTTGGAACACTGAATACAGAGGACATGATGTTACATGGGAGTGATGATTTCTGAGAACTGAAATTACACACTGGAGTTCAGCATGGCCCTTTTCAGCTTGCTAGTGGTTATCATTACCTAAATATTCCTCCATTGTGAGACCCCAGGAGGATGCTCCTGATTTGTTAATTCCTTCACTAGTCATCAGAGTGATTTCTTCCCCTGACATGAACATGGCTGAGCTCCCAAAGAAGTTGTATATCGTCCAGATGACTGACGTCGGGCTTGAATGAAACAGATTCCAGTTGGATTTCCAAGCTCTTTTATAAAATTAATTTTATTTAATTATTTTAATTAGGTATATATGAGAACAGAATGCATTTTGATTCATTGTACACAACTGCAGCACAACTTTTCATTTATCTGGTTGTGCATGATGTAGCGTCATGCCGTATGTGCAGACATACAGGTACCTAGGGTAATGATGTCCATCTCATTCCACCATCTTTCCCGCCCCCATATCCCCTCCCCTATCCTCACTCCCCTTTGTTCGATCAAAGTTTTTCCATTTTTCCCATGCCCCCCCCCAGCATTATGGATCAGCATCCACTTATCAGAGAGAATATTCAGCCTTTAGGTTTGGGAGATTGGCTTGCTTCTCTTAGCATGATATTCTCCAACTTCACGCATTTACCTACAAATGCCATGATTTTATTCTCTTTTAATGCTGAGTAATATTTCATTGGGTATATATATCACAGTTTCATTATCTGTTCATCTATTGAAGGGCATCTAGGGTGGTTCCACAGTTTAGCTATTGTGAATTGAGCTGCTATAGACATTGATGTGGTTGCGTTACTGTAGCATGCTGATTTTAAGTCCTTTGGGTGTAGACCAAGGAGTATGATGATTGGGTCAAATAGTGGTTCCATTCCAAGTTTTCTAAGGAATCTTCATACTGCTTTCCAGATTGGTTGCACCAACTTGCAGTACCACCAGCAATGTATAAGTGTACCTTTTCCCCCACATCCTCATCAACACTTAGTGTTTTCTATATTCTTGAAAACTGCCATGCTGACTAGCATGAGATGAAATCTTAGAGTAGTTTTGATTTGCATTTCTCTAATTACTAGAGATGTTGAACATTATTTCATATATTTGTTGATCGAGTGTATATCTTCTTCTAAGAAGTGTCTGTTCAGCTCCTTAGCCCATTTACTGACTGGGTTGTTTGTTTTTTTGGGTGTTAAGTTTTTTGAGTTCTTTAGATATCCTGGAGATTAGTGCTCTATCTGATATGCATGTGGCAAAAATTTTCTCCCAAAATGTAGGCCCTTTCTTCACCACCTTGATTGTTTCTTTTGCTGAGAAGAAGCTTTTTAGTTTGAGTCCATCCCATTTATTAAATTCTTGATTTTATTTCTTGTGCTTTAGGAATTGTATTAAGGAAGTCAGGGCCTAATCCAACATGATGAAGATTTGGGCCTAATTTTTCCTCTATTAGACACAGGGTCTCTGGTCTAATTCTTAGGTCCTTGATCCACTTTGAGTTGAGTTTTGTGCATGGTGAGAGATAGGGGTTTAGTTTCATTTTGCTTTATATATGGATTTCCAGTTCTCCCAGCACCATTTGATGAAGAAGCTATCTTTTCTCCAATGTATGTTTTTGGCACCTTTGTTTAGTATGAGATAACTTTATTTATGCGAGTTTGTCTCTGTGTCTTCTATTCTGTACCTTTGGTCTACATGTCTATTTTGGTGCCAATACTATGCTGTTTTTATTATTGTATCTTTGTAGTATAGTTTAAGGGTCTGGTATTGTGCTGCCTCCTGATTCACTTTTCTTGCTAAGGGTGGCTTTGGCTATTCTGGATCTCTTATTTTTTCCAAATGAATTTCATGACTGCTTTTTCTGTTTCTATAAAGAATGATGATGGGATTTTAATTAGAATTGCATTGAATCTGTATAGCACTTTGGGGATTGGCTTGTTTCTTTTAGCATGTTATTCTCCAAAATGGCCATTTTGACAATATTAATTTTGCCTATCCAAGAGCATGGGAGATCTTCCAATTTATTTCTTTAGTGTTCTATAGTTTTCATTGTAGAGGTCCTTTACCTTTTTTGTTGATTCCCAAGTTTTTCTGGTTTTTTTTTTTTTTTTTGAGGCTATTGGAAATGGGGTAGTTTTCACCATGATCAAGTGGGGCTCATTCTAGGGATGCAAGGTTGGTCCAACATACGGAAATGAATAAACAACAATTCATCACATCAATAGACTTAAAGGTAAGAATCATATTATTATGTTAATTAATGCAGAGAAAGCACTTGACAAAATACAGCTCCTTTTCATGTTCAAAACACTAGAAAAACTAGGGATAGTAGGAACATAACTTCAACATTGTAAAAGCTATCTATGCTAAACGCAAGGCCAACATCAATCTAAAGGGAGAAAAATTGGAAGCATTCCCTCTAAAAACTGGAACAAGACAGGGATGTCCTTTTTCACCACTTCTATTGAACATAGTCCTTGTACCTCTAGCCAGAACAATTAGACAGACAAAAGAAATCAAAGGGATACTAATAGGAAAAGAAGAACTCAAACTATCATTATTTGCTGATGACATGATTCTTTACTGAGAGGACCCAAAAAACTCCACCAGAAAACTTCTAGAATTAATTAATGATTTCAGCAAAGTAGCAGGATACAAAATCAATATCCATAAATCAAATGCATTTCTATCCATCAGTGATGAATCCTCTGAAACAGAAACTGGATTTCCTAACTCTTCAAATGATGGGAGGGTCCTGATTTTCAGCTCCAGTAGACAAGCATCTCCTCTGTTCTTAGCTTACCCTTAGACTGGATCAGGTTTCCACCTGGAGCCAGGTTTTCAGTTTCTTTTGAACACAATTAACCGGTGATTCAGAACATGTAGCCCCATTGACAAGGAAGCATTAGTTATCTTAATCACCATACACCTTTAATATAGAAAGCAACCTGTCTGACCCAACAGAGCTGGTGTAGAAATCATTCACTTCTCTCTCATTTCTGAGAGACTCTATTACTCTCTGCTCACCTGGGTCCGCCAGGCTTGGACTTCCTAACCGAGCCCTCCTCTTCACTAATAATCCAGTTTTGCTTCAGAGTCTGGAAGTCTTGACATTCTGATCATTCACGTTAAAGGCAAATATACAATAACCGTGGCCCTGAGCCAGATGGTAGGGTTGTTTGCTTTGGCAGAAGAAGGAAAAAGTTTTGCTTTGGCATAACTTTCTCATGAACAACATCCTTCATTTCACAACGAGGAATCACTTCCAAAGTACAAATGATCCTTGGGGGAAAGAAACGTGCTAAGGCGTATAGGACAAATGCTTTTCTGAGGAAGAGTTCTGGGAAAATGGGGATGGGATTGGAGAACCAGGAAGCTGGTAGTTTGGGGGCGTGAGGGAGTAGCAGGGAGGAAAGGATAAACACTGGGAGAGGGAAACGGCTCCTTGACCCTGCTGGTGTTGCCCAGGGCAGGGAAAGACCTCCTTCTTGTTGGAAGTCATCTCTGCATCATTGAGGAGAGGACAGGGCGTGTCCAAGTAGGGGCTGGATTTGAGGAGAGGTCTCTGGTCACCTGAGGCACTGGGAGGGACTGAATGAAGTTCTATAAAGATTAATGAGAGATAATGCTAACATATCTTTACTGTCACACTGGATAATTTTTATTTATCTATTTATCTATCTATCTATTGATTGACTGATTGATTTATTGATTGTCCTTAGTAATTTAACCTCAAGAGCTGATACAGGATAAATATTTACACTGGTTAGCTGATTTCCCCTGACTTGTGAGCTTCTAGGATCAGGTCAAAAGACTTCAGGCAAATTTCTGCAGTGCCAGGAATCTAAGGGGAAAAAAAAAAAAAAAAAAGTCCTTATCATTCAAATACCCAATTGGGTCCATTTCCGTAATAGAGGATTGGATCCCCCTTCAAGAGAATAAAAGTTTTCATCGACAATTCGCTAGGTCTATTCAAGCATCTTTAGGCAAGAGCCACATTTAAACAGTAGCTGCTTTCAGGTGTGGATGTTCTCTCCCTTAGGAAGAGTCTGCCTCATCATCTTATGGAAGGATGTAAGGAGGTGGTCCGTCCACACATTAAAATAGCTCCACATGGGTCACTTTACACTTTGCAGCCCTTGATGGGGATTCCCAGCAGAAAGGTAACTAGGCCTCCAGTTATCTCACTTTAATCTTAGAATTTTTTAATTTTATGTTTATGCGGAGGAAAGTACAACTGACTCATTCATCTAATCACTTCAAGAGGGAGAGGGAAAAAGCTCAGAGACCAGAGTCGCCAGTCCCAGGTCCCCAAGGGGCCAGTGCCCGGAGCCAGCTCTATGGGCATAGCCGGAGGATGATGTCAGGGCTTCCCAAAGCAGGTCCTTGTCATCACACTGCCTGACGTGTCTGCAGGGACAATAGCCAGCGCTCTGCTCTCCAGCAGCTCCCAGCCAGTCTCCCCACCGTGGGAGATTGGAGCAGAGGCCCAGGGTCACAACTGCAGATAGACTTTAGTTGTTCCAGAGGCGGTCTGATAAGGTGACCTTTGTCCCTCTTTGCGTGAGCCTGGGCTTGAACCAGGAAGGAGAGTGAGCCACAGGCCGTCTTTCCAGCCACACTCCTCCTCCTCCTCCTCCTACTTTGGGGAATCTCTGCTCTTACTTTCCCAGAATGAACCTCTCAGGACAAAACCCGTTTTTCTGCATCTGGAGTTGTGCTGAACTTTGCAAAACTGACCACAGAATAAACTGCCTCCCGGGTGGTCATCTTATTTTTGATAATGTTAAACTGGAGACCAGCAGATGCTTCTAACAAAAACAATAAGAACAATAATAGCAGCTAGAAATTATTGGGCACTCACTCGCCAGAGGCTGTGCTTAATGCTTTCATGTGTCATCTCCTTGAAACCCTGGGGGAGGGTAGTAGCTATTATGATTGTTCCCGTTTTAGAGATAGGGAAACTGAGGCTCAGAAAGGTTAAATGAGTTGCCAACAGTTACTCCCACTAAATGTGGTAGAACTCGGGGTCGGGGGGGACATGTGCCTCTGATTCCAGAATCAAGATGTTATAGATCACAGTGAAAATCACACACATCGAAGGAAAGGAAGCCACGGCTGTTTGCACTCAGTGGCTTCTCTGCCCCTGCCATTCTTGTTATCAACAGGAACTGAGCTGAGTAGCTTTCTGGGCTCCCTGCCCTTTTCCTGTCTTCTGCCCTGGCAGTGGCAATCCAGATCACTTGTCGTCCTGGAGGAGTGGCGATTGGCAGGGGCCCTCGTGGTGGGACAGCCGTAAGTGGTCCTCAATGTGTCTGTTGGTATACTCTGACCTGGCACATCATGCTTTTTAGATAACATAAGCATCATGTTTGGGGCTTGCACAACTCACCCATTTGGCTCTAAACAACGACCTTACATTTGATTGACGTCTTCCTGGTCACCTTGACTTAAACAAGGAAGCCTTTTCAAATGCTGAATGGAGTAAAAGAATTCTCTCCCTTGGCTGGGGAAAAAAAAAAATTCTTCCTCACCCTCTCCACTCCAGCTCTCCTGCTGGACACTCTAACAGTTTCTTTTCCTTTCTCCCCATCATCCTCAAATGCCACCCCCCAATTCTCCTTTTCTGTTGTCCTGCCACATCTGACTGTCATTGCAGGTTCCATTCCGTCCCACCTCCTCCAGGAGACTCCGTAGACAGTCCCCATCACTATCTAACTCTGTCTAACCACCACCAACACATCCCTGGAAATCTGGTCCCTGACAGATCCTCCGATTGTTTCCCAGGGAGATACACAGATAGCCTGTGTCTCCTTGGCTTTCCTTCTCTTCCCTTCACCTTAGCTTATCTGATTGTGTTTCAGCTTATCTCTACTCTTTCTTAAAGTGTGAGGTGTGGAACTGAATGAAATAATTGAGGAAGCCTCCCCCCACCCTTCGTCCTGGGGAAAATAGAACTGATGGCAATCATCCCTCAGTATCAGCACGGAATTAGTTCCAGAACCTCCCAGGGTCCCTTAGATAAAAAGGCAGACTGGGGCATCTGGCATCCTCCCTTCTACCTTAAACCATCTCTAAATTACTTATCATACCTACTTCCATGTGAACGCTGTATAAAAAGTTATTGTACAGTCTTGCTTAGGGAGTAACGACGAGGGGAGAAAGTCTATGTGTTTAGTACAGACACAACTTTTTTTTTCTGAATATTTTTTTTTTCAATCTGCAATTGATTTGAAGCCTCAGATGCAGGATCTGTGGATATGCAGAGCCAACTTCACAGATTCCTTTATTCCAATTACTCTACCGCAAGACTTTGGCACATCATTCTAGTGCCTCAATCTGTGGTCACCAACAGACAGATGTCAGAGTGGAAGGGTGTCAGTGACCGCGTGATTGTTAGCAACTTATTTAATAAGCATGTGGATATACTGGGGCCAACCGCGGGGCTTCCACAATTCTTTCAACTCTTTCCTGACACAGTGAAAATAAAACTCATCCTGATCTCCCTTCCCAGAATCTCCTGACTTCCTTTGTTTCTCACCATCAAATGTCACATTCAGTCCCTCAAATCTCAAAAATTCCTGTACTACAAGATTTTGTGGAACTAGAGGGGTGTCCTCAGTACATGATGTGTGCCGATGTTGGTCATTCTCTATGTGACTCCTCCGTGACCCTCAACCAACAGAGTAGTTTGACAGTGTTTCCTAACTAACAGATGGCCCCACCTGATGGCTGGCAGGGAGGGTAATTGATTTTGCCACCCCCTCTGCAGGGTGTCTCTGAGAGTCCAAAGGCTGGAACGTCAGTCTTCAGTTCAGTCTCTTAAGAGCTGAGTGGAATGAGCCATGCAATGACTTTATCTGAAAAACAGAGATGAGAAAATGTGCCCCTGTTTTGACTTCTTGAACCATTAGGAGGGCCTCACTGAGACCACCTGCTTTTCTTTTCTTTTTTCTTTTTATTTCCCCTGTTACTAGGGATTGAATCCAGGGCCACTCTACCACTGAGTGACATCCTCAGACCTTCTAATTTTTTTTTTTTTTGAGACAAGATCTCGCTAAGTTGCTGAGAGTCTTGCAGAGTTGCTGAGGCTGGCCTCCACTTGCCATCTTCCCGCCTCAGCCTCACAAGTCCCTGGAATTACAGGTGTACACCACCCTCCCCCCAGAAAGACCTGCTATCTTTCCCACTTGCTTTCTCTCCACCTGAAAGTGAGATCATCAGAAGAGAAGAGGAGGAACCATTCTCTTTCTTTCCCTTTCTTTGAACACTTCTACCCACTTATTAGAAGATGGGACAACTTTGTAAGTTGGTTTGTTCCCCCTAATTTATACACACTTGGAAGATGATGCTCTGTATGGAGTTGGGTGGGAGCCTTTGTCACATGAAACATCAGACCACACAGAGAAACCCCATTCCATTTAGAGGGAGAAATAAGAAAATGCAGATCTCAGAGAGAGATTCCTCTTGTGCAGAGAAGACTGGCTTTCCTCAGGGGCTAGCAAGGTCATGTGCAGGCTTCTCTGACTGTGAATAGTTTTGGCTCAGGGTATATAAGTATATCTCCATGAAAGGCCCTGATTTCTGGATTGGGAAACACTTAATACCTCTCCACTGACTCCCCTGCCTACTTGGCCCTCAGTAATAAGTGTGATCCTTTTTAACAGGGACAAAACCTTTACTTCCACACATAAATTGTGCCTTAAATTCGAATGAAAGCATAGTTTGCCAAGAAATGTATGGACTGAGCTGACAATGGGCAGATACTCCTGGAAGAACTGGAATAACCTTCCTTAGGAGATCTCAGGCAAAACATCTCCTTGAGAAAGGAAGAATAACATACAGAGTCATTCATATT
Organism: Ictidomys tridecemlineatus; assembly: GCF_052094955.1. Classification (NCBI taxonomy): domain Eukaryota; kingdom Metazoa; phylum Chordata; class Mammalia; order Rodentia; family Sciuridae; genus Ictidomys; species Ictidomys tridecemlineatus. Next base: position 56,351,734 of record NC_135479.1, read on the forward strand.
GCATGAAAAGGACATACAGAGGCTATTGGCAGAGTCGAAATTTGGCTAAGAGGAGGAAGTAGAGGACCAGAGGAGTAAAGGGGAAGAAAAAAAACCTCCCTGATCTCAAAGAAAAAGTGGCATTGGTTGAATACCCAGTGAAACCTCCCTGCTAGAATATAAACAGGTTCCTGACCCAATTAGGGAAAAATGTGAACATGGATTTCAGATCTTAGGTAAAGAGGAGTTTCCTACTCTTTCTCTGCACTGTTGTTATTTCAATCTTTTTCTAGTTAAATAAAGTTCAAGGATACATTTAAAAGTTTCCATCAATACAATGGAATACTGTGCAGCTATTTCTTACAAATTGAGGAAGATCTCTATGTTCTTACATAGAAAGATCTCCAAGAAACACTGTAGAGTGTGGAAGGGGGAGGAAGTTTCAGAACATCTTTTTTTTGTTTGACCCCAGCTTTCCATACATGCCAGGCAAGCAGTCTGCCACTGGGCTACCTCCCCAGTCCAGAAATAGAATATTTTACCAAGTCCCGCCTGCATGAAATATTTTTTTTTAAATGTGTGGGTATATACCTTGTCGTATGCATCGAGTTACATCGAGAAGAGAGAACCAATTATGAACAGAAGGCAGATGGCACCCATTAGGCATTTTTGTCTGGGTTAAGTTTTAGGATGGACATTATTACTTTGATAACGGTAGCACAGCCATGACAACTTTTTAAAAAACAACTCATGGAGCAGAAACACTGGTGCGCAAGCCCCCTCAGGTTAGTATGCTGCCCATGGGGACAGTGAGTGGAGTTTCCACTTGCCCTGTCCTTGCCTGGCCTCTTTCCTGATTTGACACTGGATGTCCACACCAGGGTCCATGACAGATGCCAGCAGTGGCCGCGATGACAAGCCCAAAGCCACATTTGTTCCATTACTTCCAGCTTCTCGTTGCCTTTCCAATCACTGCAGTGAGAGCTCCCTTCTCTTATCTCCCCCTGAGCAAGAGTCAAAAGTTCTTGTGAGTGTGATTATAGGAGGCTGGAAAACTTCCTGATAATACCTAAATTCCTTTCGAAGAGCAGAATCGGGTCAGGAGAGCTATGTGGCTTCAGCACACTGTGTACTGTGCAGTTGGATAATAAACCAGAGGAAAGTTGGCCACGCCAAATGGAAGGGACATTCGAAGGATGTCATTATGGGCCCATCTGGTCTGATAACCTACCTCCCACGACAACTTATCTGCTGCCCTAGAAAGACCACGCGGGGAACTGAGGAAGAGTGTCTGCATGTGGGATCGCCAAAATAGATACAAAGAAATAATGAGGCATAAAAGGAAAATTTGAATAATAAAGAAAAATAAGAATCAGAACTGAAGTTTCTGAGACATATTTATGGCTCTTGTAAACAATTTTGCTTTGGTCGAATGGCTCTTTGGGACACTCCAGTGACATTAGCTAATTCTGACATTAGAGAATTTAAACTTAGTAGTGAGCCTGGCTTATCCTTATTAGCAAAGTTTGCTAAACATTTTGTGCTGCGTGCCCTGTTTTTGTATTTGAAGATGATGCACATGGCATGCTGTCATCTCAATTCCTGCTGTCACTGTGAAACCTATGACAGGTCATTCTCCTACCACCTTCCCCTTTGGTCTTGATGCATACACTCTTCCCCTTTGCTTCCTGTATCTTCCCTGATTCAGCTCCAAAAAGATGTTAGCCATCTCGGTGGTTGGACGGAGATTTTTCTATTTCCCATAGGAAATAGAATTGGATATAAAATTGGAAATAAAATTTAACAACGGATGATAAGCCTTTAATCCATCACTCGTTCTTGCCTGCCAAACAGATCACTTTTATGAACACAAGTCCTCACTTAGGAAACCTAATAATCTAAAAATACATCTTCACTCTTGCCAGAACTTTAAATAAATCCGGGGAGAGGTGTGTGTGTGTGTGTGTGTGTGCTTCTTGCAGGGATGACACATAGAAGCATTTCCACAACAGCCCTCGGATGCTCCTAAGCCTCTGACTCAGATCTTGGGTTTCCCTCCCTCAGGAAACCAGGTGAGTTTCTCCAAATCAGCAGACGCCTTTGCCTTTGAAGAGGACAGCAGCGGCGATGGGCTCTCTCCAGATCAGACTCGAAGCGAAGACCCCCAGAGCTCAGCAGGATCCCCACCAGATGCTAAAGCTACGGAAGCCCCTTTGGCAGGCCCTCTGGGAACAATTCAGGTAAAAATAAAAACCATCTCCATTTCATCATGTCTTCATCGTCTTAAAATCCACTGTGCTTGCTGCTGATTTTGCTTAGACTTCGGAAGTTGTTCATCTTACATATTTGTTAAGATGTCGAGCTCTCTCTCCTCGATCACGTGACACGTTGCTATCTCTTCTCACTCTCTTCAGCCCAGGTATCTGTGTGTCATGACAAAAGCTCCCCCCCCCCCAAAAAAAAAACACTGGAGAGACTCTCTAGAACTATACCCCTATACCCTCTGGATGACTTCTGAGCATCATCTACTTTGTTGAGTAGATAGATACCTTTTATCTCCATTTTTACGGGCACCGTAACTGAGGCTTGAGTGAGGTTAAGTGATTGGCAGACACTCTCCTGGTACCAGAACAAGACTGATTTCAAAGTCTGCAGGCTTCTCTTACAGTCATTATAGGGCTAATGAGAAGGGTGAGAAGAAAGTGCCAACTGTTCACCAAGCAGGGAGGTCCCTGCTGCTTCTATGCGAACAGGTATCTAACCACCAGCCCACCTCAAAGTCAGTCTCCAGTCCTGACCCAAGCACAGTTTTCATGTCTCTCTCTGGATACATCCACAGATCCTCAGAGTAAAGGATGTATTTTGAAAACACTCATTATAAATGTTCATCATTCAAATAGTGAGACAGGAGGGTATAGTGCCCAAAGGGTACCAAGTCACAAATATGTAAGATGAATAACTTCAGAAGTCTAAGGTATATCATGAGGATTACAATTTATAAAATTGTAAAAAAAAATAATAATAATTCCTTATTCATTGTCAATGTGAAAGCCCATTTCCCATGATGAGTATAAATAGCAGCCTGAAGCATACTCTGGACCAGAAACAGCGCTGTGCTCTATACAAAAGTTATCTCATTTGAGATCCCAGTTCCCTCCCACTGGGTGACATCTATGCCAATTCTCACAGAGGAGGAGCTAAGTCTCCCTGAGATGCAGAAATCACGTGGTCTCTAGAATCACCGCCAAGTGCCACCACCCCTTGGAGAATCCACCTCTAGAAGCCACATGCAGGCTTGCAGAGAGTTTTCCTCCGCCCAGCAGGAGGGTGTTCATGGAGCTCCTAAAAGGAGACCTGTGGGGATTCCACACATCCTCATGAAGGAGAAATACTAGTGTGGACACAAGGTGCAGAAGTGCTTCCAGCCCCACATGCCAACTCTAACAATTCTGTTCATAAAGTTTCATAGTATGGAATTTTCCATTTGTGGTATCATCTTTTGCTTTTTTCAGATTTTGAAATTTCATATTACAACTATTCAACCTGTATTTGAAATATTTTTCCCACTGCAAAGTACCATATACAGATATCAATGACAGTATTAATAATCAATATCCAGGGCTCTGTTTACCTAAACCTCACTGGTCACTGGTGACTGTCATTCCATGAGAGCAAATGCAAAGCAGCCAAGAAGCAAATTTGGGCTCGGAGGGGAAAAGGAGGCATAAGAAGCAGATCTGAAATATTTGTGCGTTTCTTGTGTAAGAGTTTATAATCAAAGCATTTTTTTCTTCCCCTGCTGGTCTTTGCAGCCAGACGTCTTTGATAACATCAAACGGTATATCAGACCATTTGTACGTATTATTCTGACAGTAAATTCCTTAGCTTCTGATTTAAGAATGGTTTGAGGAGAAGGCATGTTTTTTTTTTTTTTTTCTGCTTAATGCTAGGAGAGGGGAACAAGACCTGGACAATGCCCGGAAAAATGCAAAAATCATTTTATATCATTTTTCTCGGAAGCCATGTTTGACAGATGAGGACACGGAGACACTGAGAGAAATGAATTTCATGGGCCTAGGATAGGTACCAGGGCTCAGAGAAGAACTGAGAAGCTCTTTTCTGACCCTCCAGCGGGAGATTACCAGCAGCCCCTGCCCCTGTGTGTCAGAGTCACAGCATAGGAATGTGGGAGAGAAAGAGAAGATAATTATTCCTTTTTTGGAATCCTCAGCAGACAGAAATATGCTTCTCGTAAAGGTTTGCATGATTATACACACACACACACACACACACACACACACACACACAGAGATAACACACACATCTGCATGTATAGACACAGAGACACACATTCAAATACACATATATACACATATAATATACAGAGACATACATGTATATATACACTCATATACCTGATCTTTACATGCACATGCCTGTGTTTATACACACACATAAACATGCCCAGACATGTACTTACACTTACTCATACACACAGACACATATAAATGAGCGTGTGCATATACAAGCATATGCTTATATCCCTCATACATATATATACAAAAATTCATGTGTGTACATGTATATGCATCTATGTATATTCTTGACACACACACAAATACAGATGCATACATTCATCCATACACATACATACACACTCAGACACACGTACACATGCTCATAAATGTATGTACATGCACATATAATGTGCAAGCATGCATTCATGCTTGCTTACACACACACACAAACCTGTATGTGCTCACATCCCCCTACACACACACCCCCCCACACACATTTTTCCCTCCAACTGCTAATACCCTCTCTCTCCACTTTGTTGTTCTACGTTCTCCCCCAAATTCCTACACCTACTCTGCTCTCTTCATTTCTTTTTCAACCTCATTATTAAGTCCAACAAGTAGACATTGTCACAGAAAGGCCACTCCCATACCTGTACCTATAGAAAGGCCAGTCCTATACCTGTCTTTTGCGGTAATTATTAAAGATGCCCCTTTTCTCTCTCGAAAGCACCCTCCATCGGGCAACGAACTTGGTGTCATCCTCCCGGAGGGAGTAACCTGACGTTTACTTGAATGAGAACCTGGGATGAAAGCAGCAGTGTGATCTTTCAGGGACTCGACTGTAACCCAACATTGATTCCTATGTCCTAATCATGCTAAAATTTCGATTTCAGGATCTTGCTTCTGGCTCAGAAAATGACAAGAATGATTCCGCCTCACAGTCCAGCAATCAGCCAGACGCTGGGAAGCAGGGTCTTGGCCCCCTCAGCGCCCCCATCCCTGTGCATGCTGCTGTAAAGGTAGGTACGGGGCAGCCCCCACTCCTCTGCCTGAGCCCCAGGTGCCCACAGCCAGCTCTGAGAAGAGCTTTCTAATTCAGATCTGATGACATAAGGAGAATCACATGGCCCCATAGTGGTCCAGTCCACTAGAAATGTCACAAATGGGGAGCTGAGAAACAGGCCACCAGAGCCCATGAACCCAGATATTATTTTCAGCACAGCATAGACTTTCTCTGCAGTGGGGGAATCGGTGCGGTTGCATTTCTTGGGGACCATAGCTCTGCTAATATATGTCTGACTTAAAAGATTTCATGAGCTCACCCTGGAGATAGACTTGGCTGATTAAAACACATGGGGTTTGCAAGTTCCCTAAAACAGGCTTAGGGCAGTTGAATTTTGCATAATGTAAGAGCTATATCATTCAATTCCCTAAGGAAATAAACATAAGGGACAAGGGGTCACATTCACAGTAGTCAAATAGCTGTAGTCATTTGATATATTTTTCGTATTTAATTTTCTCAGGATTATAGCTAATAGTTCACAGAGGGCTCTCTCCTGAGCTGCCTCGTAGTCATTGGTTTTCTTTCTTCTTCTTTTTTTTTTTTTAAATGGTGCTCACGCCTCTGCATGTTAGGCAAGCACTCTATCACTGAGTTACAACCAGTTAGCCCCTTCGTAATATTTTATACCCAATAATTTTTACGTGATTTGGGAGCATGTTTTCTCAGTCCTAGTGCCACCACCTAAGGAATGCTGAAATGACTCTTTGGGGATTGAAAAGAAAAAGTGTGGGAGGTTATAAATTGAGGCACAAGTCAATGATAAAGTAACAGCTTTATGCTCTCACAGGATGGTAGGCATTTTAATTTTCTAGTAAAGCTCTCCCACCAAACCACAATAGCATAAACCCAGTTTACAAGTCACTTAGCTCAGCAGCCTTGACATTATGTGAAAACTGATGAATTCTATGCCTTGCAGAGGAAGAAGAGGGAGATGATTCACATGATTTCTAATGCTATAGATAAAGAGACGTTTTATTAATGTCGCTATCAGCATATTTAAATTTTGCATAATTCAAATTAGCAAAGCCGTCAACCTCACTGTTCCAAGAAATTATGATAGGATCCCAAAAGAAAGACCAGATCTTTCAGTGAAGTATGGTATTAATACTGATATCCAGCTGGTTCAGGAGGGCAAGTTACTTATATATGAGTCATCATCCCTTCCAGTTGATCCATACCTATGCATCCCAGTTGTTAAAGATTGATCCCTGTTAGGTTAAAATTTGAAAACAGGTGTTCAAACAAAAACTTGTACATGAATATTAATATTAGGCACCATTTACAACAGTAACACGTTGGAACCAACCCAAATTTCCATCAGTTGATGACTGAATACATAAAATATGGTCTATCCATAAGACTGTCTATTACACACTCTTGAAAAGGAAAAATATAATGATACCTGTTGAAAAATGAATGATCCTTGGAAAATATTATGCCAGTACAGGAAGAAGCCATTTATATGATTCCACTTACATTAAATACTCAGAATAATCAGATCTCTCAAGGTCTAAGCACATTCATGGTTGTTGGGGAATAAGTGAAGAAGGAATGAGGGATGACTGTTTTATGGGTAATGGAACTAGATAGATGTGATGGTTGCATAATATTCTGAATGTACTAATGTGGTTATGATGGTGGTGTGTTTGTTTCTTTTATATTGAAAATTAAAAAAGGTTCTCCTTCCCCAAGCAGCCACAGGTGGCTCCCTCAAGGCCGGTGGTGTAGGAAGGAGACTGGGGGTTGGATTTCAGTCTGCCTCACCCCCTTGGCAGGAAATACCCCGATGTGACCATCCTCACGCAACCTCGAAATGCCACATGAGGAGTGCAGACAGGGCACCTCACTGCAAGTTAGGAAAGGCTTCCTAAGTGATCCAGGGCTTGAGCCAGCCTGAAAGGAGAAGCCAGAGTGTCAGATGGCAAGGCTGTTTCAGATGGCAGAAAATTGCAAGAAAAGAAAGCCTGTCCAGTGTTAGAGAAGAGAGACTTAGGCAGCTTGGTGAAATTTCCCTTGGCAGATTACTGAGTTTCGGCTTCACCTTGCAGAGCAAGATCAGCACATTTCGAGCTTCTGGGGTGGTATGTTATTTGGCAAAGCCCAGGTGTGTGTGTGTATGTGTGTGTGTGTGTGTGTGTGTGTGTTTGAATCGGTACAGTTTTAGAACATCATGCACTTTCTACACAAAGCCACACCGCTACCTCTCATGTATACACTAATTCGGTTCACACATCTATGCCTGGGTCTTTAAGCACTGAAGTGGATCCACTTCTGATCCATTTTTAGAAAGATGAATGTGTTCTCCTTCTGTGTCGCTGTAAAGAGAAAAACAAACAGATACAACTTTAAAATCCACAAAGCTCAAAAAAAGAGAATGAAACTATGCATTTCCATAAGTTCAGTCATCTTTGCCCCCACGCTATTCAGAAAAAAAAATGATCATTTCAATATCTTCTGGAATGTTCACAGTCCCCATGCTTAGACAACGCAGAGGAAGAAAAAATCAAAAAAACAAAAACAAACTAAAAAATTCTCCTTGACCTCCTAACTTAGCTTCAAGACCCAGGGCTGCTACTCCCATCCTCCCAAGTCATCTCTGGGAGATGATGGGACTGGCAGCTGATTTGGAGCAAGACAGGGCAGAACTGATTGCAGGAACCCCTGTAGAAACTCTCCAGCACAGCAGACTGATTAATTCATTGGAACACTAATAGATTAATGAGCATGAAGAAATAAGCCACCATGCACACAAAAATACTTGCACTTGTTATTCATTAGTCTCGGGGAAGAACACTCTTTGAGAAAACAAAAGAGCCTTTGGTGGTAGGATGAGCTGAGTCAGAGAAAAGCAAATTGTAGGCCCCTTGGATAAGGTCACATTCAGATGTGTATTTTGTGGTTGAAATGGGGAGGCTGCCAAGTCCAAATATACCTGCCAGCTATTCAGGAGCCCCCTCTTCTGGACACTGATGGTACCACACTTTTTCTCCAGTTTTTCTCCACATCTTTAAAAATCTTTGGTCATGATATCCTTGTTCTCCATTTCCACCTCCTATAGTAAAGTCAGGAAGTGAAAATTTATTTATTTCCTAATATATGAGGCCTTTTGATTTTAGAAGCAGGTTATGAATAGAATTAATTACCCTGTTCATTGAGCATCTCTTATCATTTCAACATTATCGGTTATAGTCTTTATAATGATCACTGAGATAGAAGATAGGAGAATACGTTCCCCAACTTGCAGGTAATGGAACTGAGATGGAGTCAACTTAAGTATTGGTACCATGTTCAAAAATTTCGCTGCCAAGGCTGCACCCTAATCTTCCTTTACTGTGTCCAAGTCAGGTTCTACAATGGGTCACTTCTGGGAAGGGTTCCAGTGGGTGGCTCACCTTTCCCATCATAAATAAAAAGTCATTATTTCAGAGGTGCCATTTCCTGATTATATATCAGCATTTGAGTGGGGTGAGGGTGGAGGATAAACGGGCAGTTCTGTTTTACTCTGGGCTCAGAGCAGCAGAGAACCACATACTGGATTTACAAAAGCCACCTTAACTTCCTCTAAGTTTATGTCATTAATAAGTCAATTTATTACCTGCTTGATGAAAGGCAATTGTGTGCATACAGATGAAAGGACTGCCTTAGGAGTAAGCCCAGCATCAGAATGTCAGGTTATCTGTTGATTTTAGGACAGGAAGAATGTACTCGTTGAAACTCAGCCTGACCTCCTACCCTACTCCAGGGAGGGAAAAATTCCTGAAGCCAATTCTAAGGTTTAAGTTTCCCAGTCTTAAGGAGTGATACTTCAGGAGGTTGTGTTTGCAGCAGATTGGTTCCTCCAAACCATTGATGTTGTAGGGATTCTTTGTGCATTGTGCATGTGCTATGCTGTATTTCCAGGATTTGATAATATCCATTAGGTTAAAGCCCCCTCACAACCAAGTCATTCTTTTTCGTCACCTAAAGCACATGCCATTTCCTCATACCCTTTACAGTCCAAGTCCTTGGGTGACAATAAGAATCGCCACAAAAAGCCCAAGGACCCCAAGCCCAAGGTGAAGAAGCTTAAATATCACCAGTACATTCCCCCTGACCAGAAGGCAGAGAAGTCCCCACCGCCCATGGACTCAGCCTATGCTCGGCTGCTCCAGCAACAACAGCTGTTCCTGCAGCTCCAGATTCTCAGCCAGCAGCAGCAGCAGCAGCAGCAACAACAACAACAACAACACAGATTCAACTACCCTGGGATGCACCAAGCGCAACTCAAGTAAGTCAGGCAAGCCGGGAATGGAGGCTGGGGACAGAGGTAGGGAATGGCTTCTCTCTGTCTGAGGCACATGGGGCCAGCCCACATGTCCTTGTCTCTGGTATGTTTGAATATTCATCCAGATATATATGTTTTTTTTTCTAATAAGAATCTGTTTTTTTCTGATACATTTGAAATATGACTGTATTTAGACACCATACACAACTTTCAGGATCGTATGGCTGGGATAAAACAAGCAAATCAATGTTCTTTGGAGAAAAAGGAAGCTATGGGCATTTCCAAAGTAAATTGTGAAAGAGCTAAGAATGTAGTGTTGGCATCGCTCGGAATTCCAATGCCCTTCTACTTTCACTCTGGGAAACAACAGAGCTGAATCGCTCAGTGAGAGTCTCAAAGATTGACTCCTGAGCCCACTGGCTTTGTGATCACATGACTAGGTCACTTATGAAGTTGGAATGTGTGTTCTCTCCCCTGTTTCTGGTCACTCTCAGGTCACACTGGCAATTCTACGAAATGCTGCATGCTCCGGACTCCCCAGAAGAGAGCATCAACTACGTCATGGATAGACATGCCCTCTTCCACATGCTGCAGTCTCCACCCCTCCCTCCTGTCTCTCCCAAATCAAGCTTGAGGGTCTTTTGCCACTTGCCATCTAGCCCGTGCTGCTATTTCTCTTCCGCTGGTTGATTACATTACCTGATCCGTGCGACCTATTACTGTGTGATCCAAATACACGTTACCCATATATATTTGATTGTATTTTAAGTGCTTCTTTGTTTCCTTTTTAGAGAACCCAACGAACAGATGGTCCGAAATCCAAACTCCTCTTCAGCACCACTGAGCAATACCCCTCTGTCTCCCGTCAAAAACAGTTTTTCTGGACAAACTGGTGTCTCTTCTTTCAAGCCAGGCCCACTCCCACCTAACCTGGACGATCTAAAGGTATAAGATTGGACACAATTTCCTTCTGTTTCTCTCTTCCTTACTTCTTTTCTTCCCCCCCCCTTCCTTTCTTTCCATTGGTTTATTTGACAAACACAGCAATATATCATTCATTATCATCTTTGCCAGCAGATTTCTGGGGTAAGAGAATATAAAGTGGAAAGTACATGGAAGAGGCTCCAGGGAATGACAGGATGTCCACCCAGGTGGTCAGACACCCCACAAAGCACAGAGCTCTAGGCCCCCAGCTCAGCTTTCCAGGCTGCACAACCTGAGCTGGTCTTCCCATGTTTCAGCATCTTAGATTCCTCATTTGCATAAATGAGTTATTATAAATGGACTCATATATATGATAGAGTTTAGCCCAGTGTCATTGTGGGATTTATATGAAGCATTCAGAATGCTCTAAACTGTGGCCAATTCCATGATGAACTTTTAAAAAAAAAAAATCTCTGATGAAATGAGAAAAATAAGAACCAAGTAAGCATCTAGGTACCTACTACATATCTGAGCAATATTCATCCAAAGTATATATTTTCTCACAAGGTTTTGAAATTGGAAAACGATGCTAGTAGTGGACAGAAGTTGAGGGTTGTGGGTGGGGTTGTACAAGTGCCTTTTTATTAAATGAGGATACCATGAAATAAGAACCTTGGTCCTTATTGAGTAAGATGGAATGTTGGTAACCTGATGTCAGTAATATAATTGAAAACAATGTCCTGTTCAATGAAATTCTCAAATCTGGGGACTTCTGCTCTGAAGCCACACCTTGTTAAATAACACATGCATGAGAAATTTACTTCCCATCACAGGCTACATGGATCTGGGTTCATTAAAGGGTCAGTGAACTTCAAGTTGAATCCGGTGCATTTCAAAGCAATCCTTAGGGTTGGCATATTCATCCATCTGTCCATCATCCATCACAGCAGAACTGAAAAAGATGAATAGATGAATATAAATGGGGTTTTGCATTCCCTTTCTTAAAAACTGGAGAGTGAGAGGAACTGAGAGTGAGAACAAGAGCCAAGGGGGTGGGCCTGGGAAGACTTAAAACTGGGGAAATGTTTGATGGACATTAGGAAACAATTGTTCATTATTCAAGGTGTGCTAATGCTAGTTTTTATTTTTTAAAAAAACTGCTTATCTTTTCAAGATAGTTACCAAATATTTACAAATGGAATTAAATGATTTGCTTCAAAAATCATCTAGGGCAGGTAGGGAAAGAAATAGATTAGGATATAAGAGAAATAAGACTGGGAAGAAGTTGGCTGATAATTGCTGATGTTGGTTGGAAAGTACATGAGGTTCATTATACTTGTCTATCAATTTCTGTGTATGTTTGAATTTTTCCATAATAAATGGTTTAAAAAGTGATCAATGATTAAAACTCCAGGGAATGTAGCAAACAGGTGGGTGCAGATCTTCTTCCGAAACAAGCCCACCGAGCATAATAATCTGAAACTTAAGGTAAATTGAACTCAGCAAGTGTTCATTTTATTTTAGAATACGAGCTGCATTATTTAATAATGTTGCTTAAATTATTCAGTGCCAGAACAGATTCTAAAAATAAACGTAGAACTCATTAATTTTAAGTAATTCGAAATTAAAACAATAATGTGTTACCGTCTTACATTTTTTTTTAAACCAGCAAATCTAAAGGGGAAAAAAGTAGATAAGACATTACCAGCAAGACATGGGGAAATAGAATATTCATTGCTAGCGTAAGTAGATTCCATCTTTTTTGGGTAACTTTTAACTGATTATACAACAACATACATTCACAGTGAAATATGATAGTATATAGAAAAGTAAATACTCTTTTAGTAGACAAGACTCTCAGAAAGCACAACAGATTATATTTCCCTCTAGATTTATGATGCCTGTGAACATATTTTGTTTTACAATAACTATTTTTAAATAATTATGTGTACATAAATTTCTGACATACTTTCTTTTTTTAACACATCATGAACATTTTTCGTAAGTTTTAGTAGTCAATAAAAGTTTTATTTTTAATAGCTACATATCATTTCACCACCTTGTTAACATTCCACTATAGGACATTTAACTAACTGCCAAAAGTTTTGTTATTCAAAAAATGATTTCAATGGCCTATGTACATATATCTATTAATTGCTTTATTTCTCCAGGCTAACTATAGAGAACTGAAATTCTGGAATGAAAAATGTATTAATATTTTTAAAAGTTCTTGAGGCATATTACCAAATTTCTGTCCTGAACATTTGTTCCAGTTTATTCCCAGAAGCAGCATGTTAAAGCGGCACTACTCAAACATTAATGTATACATGAATCACCCAGGCACTTGATAAAATGCAAATTCTGATTCAGTAGGTCTAGGGAGGGGCTAGAGATTCTGTATTTCTAACTAGATCCCACATATTACTTGCACTGATGATCAGGATCATGTTTTATTTTATTTTAATATTTATTTTTAATATTTATTTTTTAGATGTAGTTGGACACAATACCTTTATTTATTTTTTTGTGGTGCTGTGAGGATCAAACCTAGGGCCTCACTTGTGCTAGGCAAGGGTTCTACAGCTGAGCCACAACCCCAACCCAAGGACCATGTTTTAAATAGAAAGATAATAAAGATCTTTTTTTCTTTTTAACATTTTTATTTTCGCTACTACCTCACTAACACAAAGGGTTATTACTCATTTCTTTGTCAATTTGATGAATTCCAACGTAGGTACATATTTATTTTACTTTCATTTTTTGCGTTATTAATGATGATACACATACATTATTGGTCATTATCTAAATTTTATTTGTGTTTATGAAGAACTGGATCACTTCTCCTATCTATTTTTATATTGGGTATCAGCCTTTTTTTCTTTTTTATTGGTAAGCACAGTTAATACATTGGAGTTTCTAAAAGCACTTTATTATTTTGCTGCAATCATTTTTTTTTCTAAGATTGCTACTTGGATCCACATTCATTTTGTTTATGGTTCTTGTGACTTATAGAAGTTTTAAATTTTGGTTGTCAATATTCTTATGATTTATTCCTCTAAATTTATGCCCAAAATATCTTTCTCTACAAAAATCTCAAAAGAATATTTCTCTATATATTCTTTTTTGCAAAATTATTGAAACTTACCTACTTAATGCATTTCCTTTTTTAATCACAAAAGCAATATGCTTATGTGGAGTATTTAGAAATTACAGATAAGGAATCCCATTGTTGACATTTTAGTATATATTTATCTAGATATTTTCACATGCAAACAGGTTTAAATATATATGCACATTATTTATATATTTTATATATATTTATATTTATATATATTTAAAAATATAATCAATTCAAACTTTCTTTCACTTAATAATATACCATAAGTAAATATTCAGCATCCAAGGGCAACACTTTATAGCATCAACCTTTTTATTGCAGGAGGCACCAGAGATTGAACCCAGAGGTGCTTTACCACTGAGCTATATCCTTTTTTATTTTTTTTATTACTTTTTATTTTTTATTTTGAGACAAGTTCTCACTATGTTGCTTAAGGGACCTCTAAGTTGCTGAAGCTGGGCTTGTGATCCTCCTGCCTCAGCTTTCTGAGCTCTTGGGATTACAGATGTGCCCAGGTATAGCATCAAATCTTAATGGCTTTGAAGTACTCCATCATTTGCATGCACCATCACTTATTCAAAGTTCCCATATTTGTGTATATTTTATAGTTTCCAATTTATGAACATTATAAAAAATGCAGGGATCAACTAGTTACTTATGAATGAATATTACAATGATAGTAAGCCACCACCATTTTGTACCATTATGCACTAATTAAAAAAATATATGGAAAAGGCTGGGCATGGTGATGCATGCCTGTATTCCTAGGGGCTTGGGAGGCTGAGACAGGAGGATCTCAACTTCAAAGCCAGCCTCAGCAACTTATTGAGGCCCTAAGCAACTCAGTGAGACCCTATCTCTAAATAAAATACAAAAAGGTGGGGGGGGGCTTGCAATGTGGCTCTGTGGTTGAGTGCCCCTGGTTAAATCCCTAGTACACACACACACACACACACACACACACATATGGAAAAAAATATTAACCTAACATTGCATAAGTCTTTACTAGGAACTATTCCAAGAGCTTAACAAAATTCAAGCCATTTGCCCCTCACAGAAATATATAAGGCAAGTATTACCATTTCCATGTCATGAATGAGGCACAGAGGATTGCAGAGCTAGGGTAAGGGTAAGGGTTTGGATTGATTCATTCTCTCTCTCTCTCTCTCTCTCTCTCTCTCTCTCTCTCTCTCTCTCCATCCCTCCCACCCTCCATCAACATATGATTGTCAAACATTCATCATTAAAATTAAGACAAAAATGTTAATGCAGAACTGAGATTCTCAAAGTCTGGTCCAGGGACTTAAAGCATCAATATCCCCTGGTAATTTGTTAAAAATGCAAAATCTTAGTCATCACCCAGATTTATTGAACCAGAACTCCAAGGTGGAGTATGTGTTATCACACATCCTCAGTTGCTTCAAGTGCATGCTTAAGTTTGAGGAAGAAGATATGGTGAGAAGAGGCCTGACTCAGAAAGCCAGAAGTCCTGTAAATTCAACTATGCTTAGGGATCATCATGTGAGGGATCTGTCTACACCAGGCAGCTATAGCTTTGCTCATCTATAAAATGGGAACAAGGACCAAAATGGGGGTGGAAGGTCAGCAAATTAGGTGACTTTTACCATTCATTTACGATCCACATCTCCATGACTCTCAGGCCATGAACACTTGGCTCAGATGGTCCCCAACTTAAAATAGCTCAACTTATGATAAACTTTATAATTCTGAGAAAAGAGCACATGTTCAGTATGCATTGCACTTCAAATTTTAAACTTTTCTCCCTAGCTAGCAATATGCTGTCTGATCCTTTCTGAAGATGCTGGGTGATAATAGCGATCATACCTCTGAGTCTCCCCTGAAATAACGGAATGAACTGACCCTCTGACCCTAAACTGAGATGTTCTGTAGGTTAGGTGCATTGAATGCATTTTGACTTCCGATGTTTTCAGTTTACCATGGAATTATTAGGACATCACCCCCATTATAAACTGAGGAGCACCTGTATATATGATAAGAGTCAAAAGGAATCATTCAAATTGTGCAAAACCAATTTATATCAAGGGTGGGAGGGGATATTGAGAAGAAGCAGAGAAAAAAAAGAGGAGTGGACATTATAAAATTCCATGTATGACATTTTAAAACTAATTTAATTATAAAGAGACATTTTAAAAATATTGTCATTAGGCAGCACACTAACAGCGTCCTGGTTTCTTTAGGTCTCTGAATTGCGACAACAGCTTCGGATACGGGGCTTGCCGGTGTCAGGCACCAAAACGGCTCTTATGGACCGGCTTCGACCCTTCCAGGACTGTTCCGGCAACTCTGTACCCAACTTCGGCGACATAACGACTGTCACTTTTCCCGTGACACCCAACGCGCTGCCCAATTACCAGTCGTCCCCTTCCACCAGTGCCTTATCCAATGGCTTCTACCGCTTCGGCAGCACCAGCTCCAGCCCCCCAATCTCCCCGGCCTCGTCTGACCTGTCGGTGGCCGGGTCCCTGCCGGACACCTTCACCGACGCCTCTCCGTCCTTTGGTCTGCACCCGTCCCCAGTGCACGTCTGCACGGAGGAAAGTCTCATGAGCAGCCTGAACGGGGGCTCGGGTCCTTCGGAGCTGGACGGGCTGGACTCTGAGAAGGACAAGATGCTGGTGGAGAAGCAGAAGGTGATCAATGAACTGACCTGGAAACTGCAGCAAGAGCAAAGGCAGGTGGAAGAGCTGAGGATGCAGCTTCAGAAGCAGAAAAGCACTAACTGTTCGGAGAAGAAGCCCCTGCCCTTCTTAGCTGCCCCCATCAAGCAGGAAGACGCGGTCTCCAGCTGTCCTTTTGCATCCCAACAAGTGTCGGTGAAAGGACAAAACAGCTCCGAGAGTCAACCCCCGGCTTGCGAAGCGGCTCCACTCCTGCCCCTTGGAAGCGCTCACTGTGTGGACTCCTCAGGTCAAACCAATGTACTTTCTTCCACGTTTCTCAGTCCCCAGTGCTCTCCGCAGCATTCGCCCCTGGGAGCCCTGAAAAGCCCGCAGCACATCAGTCTGCCCCCATCGCCCAACAACCATTACTTCCTACCCTCATCTTCCGGGGCCCAAGGAGAAGGGCACAGGGTCTCCTCACCCATCAGCCAGGTGTGCACCACACAGGTAAGAACACCTCGCTACACACCCAGTGTGACCCTCTTTCAGGAAGTTGGAAGGCAAATTTCCAACTACCAAAGAAGCAATCCACAAGCCCCCACAGTAGACCAGGTTCACTTACCCTCTAAGACAGGGCTGGCACACTTGTTATATAACCAGCCAGGTGGAGTGAGGCACCCCTGGCCAGCGACTTGGGAGACTTGAGGCAGGAGGATAACAAGTTGGAGGTGGGTCTCCACAATTTAGCAAAATCTGTCTCAAAATAAAATATTAGAAAAGACTGGGGATACAACTTAGTGGTAAAGTGCTTCTGAAATCAACCCCTTGTACCTAATTAATTAATTAAAAGAATTACTAGATGGTAAATATTTGGGGCTTTGCATGTCACGACTACTCAGTTCTGCCCTTTCATCACATAAACGGCCATAGATATCTTATAAATGAATGCATACGGCTCCAATAAAACTTTATTTGCAAAAACAGGCAGTAAGCACAATTTAATTTATGGGCTATAGTTTGCTGACCACTGTTCTCAGGACTACTTGGAATCACTCTTATGATAGCCCAGATCATTTCATCAAGCAAGTTGAAGAGGAAGTTACCAGACCCTATTCTTCTTTCCATGTTATAGTCTATATAGTAGAACTATTTACCCAGCACCTAAGATGTGCCATCCTCTATTCTAGCCACTGGAGGTTAATGCTGAAGTGGCCAAATAATCTCTAGACTCATGGGAAGACAGACAATAAGCAATTTTTTTAAAAAAAAGTAAATTATATAATATATCAGAAGATGATACATCTGATAGAGAAAGAGCAGAGAGAGTGTTGTGTTTTTGTGAGAAGTTTGAAACTTTGTAATCTTGAATCAAAGGGCCAGAGACATCTGAGGAAAACCTTGAAAGAGTTAAAGGAGAAAAATATCATGAATATTTTGGGTGAAGTCACTGAAGGTAAAAGAGGAATAGAAAGAACATGGGTCCTGAGATGGGAATATGTATGGAAGGTTCAGAAATTAGGAGTTAGAAGAGTTGTAGACTTCAAGGAGTAATTCAAAGACTAGACCCACATGATCAGCAAAGACTTTCATTTTTGTCCATAAAATTGAAGAATGATTGAGAAAGTTTGTATGAGTTTGAGAAAGCAAATTATATTATGAAAATGTTCTGGAATTAGGAAAGGAAGAAACCACTAATATGATACGTGCCAAGTGCTAAGTATTAAGAGGCATGCCTGTAAGTAATTCTTTAGTCATCATTGAGGAAAAGGAAGCTCAGGGAGATTAGACCTATTTCCCAGCATCACATGAACCAGGATTAGTTGATTCTAAAGTTCATGTCCTTTTCACACTAAATATTGCAATATTGCTACCTTGGTCATATGAGGTGTAGCTAAAGATAATGACAATACATGGATACAAGTTTACCAAAACAACACATTCAAATGAGTGATACTCATTCCTGAGGAGTGCTCTGGGGGCCATTTGGTCTAAAATGGATTATCATCACTGCTAATAAATATTTATGGAATGCATAATGTCCTAGGCAACAATGGTAAAAAAAAAAATAGCTCTGGAGACATAGCTCTGGGCCATAGTTTTCAATTTGGATGGATGTTGGTGCTATGAAGAAGAACTAATATTTGTACAGTGATTTATGGTTTACAAAGACTCTTTGAAGATATTAACAATTTCCTGATAAAAGGGTAACAATATTGATGACTGTGCCTATAACATTAAATGTTGCAGTAAGTTGGTGGGGGGAGGGACGGTGAAGATTGGTCATAAAAGGTTAGAAAGGTCTAGAAAGTTTTTATGAATGGATCAGACTTGACCGGAAATGTAGCATTAAAATAGCAAGATAAGGAAGAAAAAGACATAAAGGAATAAAGATAGTGAGGTCGACTGTACCGATGTGTTGTTCCTGTTCTGTGTAAGAATTTAAGCTTTCAGAGAAGTAAACAGCACCAGAAGCAAATTGCAAATTGAACACATATCCACATTAGAGGTGGAGATCCTACGCTGGAATTTGTGAGAGGCACTGGAAATTCATGAGCAATATGTGAAAAGTGCAAAGGTAGATTCTAGGCACGTTGGTCTGCTAATGGGATTTAGGAATTCCTGTAAAGAGAAGACTCCAAGGAACACCTGGCAGGGCGCAGAAGTGTCAGCAAAGCCATAGGAGAGCACACCTCTGACAGGAGCTGGTACGTCTTCCTTTCTACAGAACTCAGGGGCACACGATGGCCATCCTCCAAGCTTCTCTCCCCAGCCTTCCAGCCTCCATCCGCCTTTCTCTGGAGCCCAAGCAGATAGCAGTCATGGTGCTGGGAGCAACCCTTGCCCCAAAAGCCCAGGTGTACAGCCAAAGGTAAGTACCTGGGAAAGGTTCAGACCTGAAATGTGCATCACCTCCTCTCTCTTCTGTGCCTCCCTCCCCTGTCCTCCAATACAAACGATGAGAGGTTCCAAGGCAGAAGAAAATTTCATTTCAGAGAGAAACGGGTCCACTCGAAATGCCTTGAAATGGATGTACAAATATGAGTATCTCCGAGGGGATCATTGCTGGGAGTCGTTCCAGAAATCACAGTGACGAAAATGGCATGGTGTGTTTGCAAAGCAGTTTGGGCAAACAAACCAGTTTCTGTGAAGCTGAAGATTGAGGGGTATGGGGAAAGAATGTTGGAGGAAAGACAAGGTACAGGGATTCCTGGAAAGAACCAGAGAGGTGAGATCACAGTGCCATGTCTCTGTGGCAAAAGGCAGAAATGATGAGCATCATCTGGCAGAAGAAACCAGGGGTGTGAAGGGTCCAGGATATGAGGTGTTCCAAGGTGCAATCAGGCAGCCAGAGGGAAACAAAAATAAGCTAGTCATGACACAAAAGAGCCACGTGCCCCAGATCAGAGGAGGGAGGGGGACCCTGACACGGGCCAGGTACCCCACAGGAGAACATACTTATAAACAAAGCTGATTCAGAGACCCCAGCAATGCCTTAATGGAGCAAATACACACTAGGAATGAAATTACCTGGGGAACGAATTACTCTGGAAATTCCTAGGTTGGTGAATTCCTTTGTATTGGATTAGACTCTGATTTCCTTTGTTTGTTTGTTTGTTTGTTTGTTTGTTTTGCTTTGTTTTGTTTTGTTTTTTCTTGTTTTCTCCTAAGAGAAAGCGTGTACTTTAGAGTGGGGGAATAAAGATTTGGGGTTTCCACTTTATAATGCCACCAGCAATAAATCCCCAGGAATATATATACTATTGTTGATAAATTAGAATTAGTTATTATTATGTAATCTCTGGCTAGTTACTGTTGTGGTTGTGGTTGTCTTAGATCTATTGTTTTTAATTTTTTTAGGGGGGGTGCATGCTGGAGATTGTACTCAGAGCCTCACACATGCTAGGCAAGTGCTTTTACCACTGAGCCACATACGCAGCCCTATTTTTATTTTTTTTTTAAGTAGTTTGTAGATTCTAGAACAGAAGCAGTGCCTCTTCTCATCCATGTATTGAATGCCTTTCTCTGTATTTTGCGACACACAGATGGCTGGTTTACACCCTTCTGATCAGGCGGGGCCCAAGTTTTCGATTGCATCCCCAACTTTTCCTAAGTCCAGTTCAACGGTTTCCGAGATAACACAGCCTCCTTCCTATGAAGATGCGGTCAAGCAGGTAATCACATGGTTTGTCTCTTATGGAAGTTCAGAGGGACTCAATGGCCCTTTGTCGTGTATTGTTAAAGTTGACTCGGTCTGTAAATTCTGACGTGGTCTGTAAATTCTGACGTGGAATGTGCTGAGGGCCTCCCCAACAGGATGAACAAAGCGCACACTAAGAGTCGATGGTATTATATGCGTATACAGATGGTTCCAATTCAGGATGTTTCAACTTAGGATGTTTCGACTTGATGATGGTATATGAAGCAATACACTGTCCACTGCACTCAAAACTGTAATTTGAGTTTGGATCCTGTCCCAGGCTGATGATGTGATACAATCTTCTCTCAAGGTTGGGCAGCAGCAGCGAGCCTCAGTTCCTAGGAAGCCCCATAGTTATGATGAAAAGCAACTCATCCTCCAGTGTGCTGTGTTGCTAAGCCAATAGGCCTGGCAGGTTTAGTGTATTAAATGCATTTTTGACTCAGGGTATTGTCGGTTGACAGTGGGCTTATCTGGATGTCATCCCATCATAAGTCAAGGAGCAGCCTTAGAAGCTGAGAGAGGCAGAAAGAAGAGGCTGGGCTGGCATCCAGGATTCCTGGCCTCAGCGCCAACTCTGCCACCTGCCACTACCACGAAGGATGGGCACATACTCAACTTCTATAAAGAGGGCCCATATTTATTTTGTAAGGATTCTACATAATCTGACACTTACCATATTGTTTGGGCACATGATAGGTTCTCAAGACGTGAGAACAGTTGTCAAGGCAATACTTTCTAAGATTCTTCCGAGCTTTAAAATCCAACAGTCCAGGCAAAATATTGATGGTTGTTAAAGCTGAATGATGAATGTAGGGAGGTCCCTTGTGTTCTCTACTTTCACTGGTGTTAGGAACGTTTCAAAAGTAAGAAAAAGAAGAACAGGCCTGGTGTGGTGATGTATGCCTATGATCCCAGTGGCTGGGGAGGCTGAGGCAGGAGGCTCACCATTTCAAAGCCAGTGGCAGCAATTTTGCAAGGCTCTCAGGAACTTAGGGAGACCCTGTCTCAAAATAAAATATAAAAAATGATGGGGGGATGTGAATCAGTGGTTCCGTGCTCCTGGGTTCAATCCCTGGTACTAAACAAAACAAACAAACAAAAAATTAAAAAAAAAAAAAGAAGAAAAGAAAAACATATAGTCAGCCCTCTATGTCATGGATTCAACCAGCTGTGGATTAACATGCTTTGGGAAAAAAAAAAAATTCTGAAAGTTCAAAAAAAAAAAAAAAACCAATCTCGAATTGGCCACATTCCAAGCACTCTATAGACTCCAAGTAAATCAAGTGATGTACACCTTGCGCTAGCCACTTCATAGATCCTGCATCTCTTTCCAACACTTGTTTGAGCATCGTCCACCTCACATCCCATTCACATGTAACTTTAGGCCTGTGATACCTGCATCTGTAAAGACATGTACAGACTTGTACACAACTCCCTGAACAACTATTTACATGGTATTTACATGATTCAGATAATATAAGTAACTTAAAGATGATTTTAAGTTTGCAGGAGGATGTATGTAGGTTCTATACAAATACTACATGACTTTATACAAGGGACTTGAGTGTCTGGGGATTGGGGTATCCAATAAAGGTCATGAACCAATCCCCTAAGGATACTGAGGGTCTGAGCGTGGAGGTGCTCAGTCCAGAAAAGAACCTGGCCTTGGTTGCTGCCCACTGACTGGTATCCCAGAGCAAGGCCAGTTGTCCGTAAGTTTCCTCTGGGAGAGATCAGGAAGGCTTTCTCACAGTTCTGAAAAACTAGGGGATCTGCCAACATGGGATCCACTTTGTTGCCAAACAACAATGACCTAAAGCAAAGTACCCCGTGTTTCTCTGAGCCACAGCTGTGCTCTGCATTCTTCCTCTCTTTCTTCTATTTTTGGCTCATTTACATTACCTGCCAGAACTTGTAGCATGTGGTGCCGTCCGGACTGGCAAATGACTCAGTCTTGGACCAGTGTTCCCATCTGTATTGATTATTGATGCCCATGTATATTGGCTTTGAGCTCCCAGGGGAGAGAGGGATGCTTTGCTGCCCTTGCTATATCTCCACTTCATCCCCCTGAATTTTGAAACATGAGCTGATCCTTCACGATTTCGATAGAAAAGCAAAAGTTCAGGCAGAGTGGACTTTTAAGATTGCACTTAACAACTCAGATGAGCAGAGAGGAGAAGGTGAACTCCACAAGGCTCTACCAGTTCCTCAAGCTTTTTCAAAGAGGAACTGAGGAAACGTGGGCCAGGTTCCACTCGGGTCAAATAAGAGAGATTCTCACTTCAGAGTGAGAAAAGGTATTTCTTTATGTATTTAAGATGACCCTGCTCCTAGGATGGAAATGGCTAAAACAACCAAACTTATTCTAAAGTGCATATTCTGTGTTGGAAGTCATTCTGCCTGTTTTCTCCTTTTCTTATTGTAATAGCTTATTTCATCCTGTAGATCACCTGCCTAAAGTTTACACTGAGAGTTAATCGAACAGTTCAAAAACCTTTCACCACTCTACCCAAGATCATAACAGTATTATACACTATAGCCAGAAGGTGGAAACAATCCAAGTGTTCATCTACAGGTGAATGAATAAACCAAATGTAGTAGATCTAAATAATGGAATATTATTCAATCTTCAAAAACTAAAAGAGCCAGGTGCCATGGCACACACCTGTAATCTCAGCGACTCAGGAGACGAAAGCAGGAGGAACACAAGTTCAAAGCCAGCCTCAACAACTTAGCAAGGCCCTGCCAACTTTGTGAGATCCTGTCTTAAAATAAAAAATAAAAAGGCCAGGGATGTGGCTCAGTGGTTAACTATCCCTAAGTTCAATGCCCTATGCCAAGTATAACAATTTTTATTTTATTTTATTTTTTTTAAAGAGAGAGAGAGAATTTTTTATTATTTATTTTTTAGTTTTTGGCGGACACAACATCTTTATTTGTATGTGGTGCTGAGGATCAAACCCAGGCCACACGCACGCCAGGCGAGCACACTATCGCTTGAGCCACATCTCCAGCCCAACAATTTTTAAATGAAAAGAAATTCTGACGCATGCCACTACATAGATGAGGCTTGAGGACTGTATGCTTAGTGAAATAAGCCAGTCACAAAAGAAGAAATACAGCATGATTTTACTTCTATAAGGAACCTAGAATAGTCAAATTCATGGAGTAAGAAGGTAGAATGGTTAGTTGCTAGGGACTAGGGGAGGGGCAGGCTGGGAAGTTATTCCTTAATGAGTACAGAGTTTTAGATTTGTAAGATTAAGAGTTCTCAGAGATGAATGATGATGATGGTTGCCCCCCGCTCCGCCAAAAAATGTGAATGTGCTTAATGTCATTGAATGGTACACTTAAAATGTTCTAGGTTATAAATTATATATTATTTGTATTTTATTACTGTTTTAATAAATACTTAGCCAAATTTAGTTTGAAAACCTATAGTGCCACCCCTTTCTGCATAAGTGAAATTGCCTTCTAATTGCCCCGTTCTCCTTTGGTTAATTTGCAACAGCAAATGACTCGGAGTCAACAGATGGATGAACTCCTAGATGTCCTCATTGAGAGTGGAGGTAAGACTGCCTTGTGTCCTGTCCATCAAGGTCCTCTGTACCTATGTTAAACTCTAGAGAAAGAATGCCCAGGACCAAGGTCAAGTGCACACTGAATCAGGTGCACCAGGTGGGCTGCAGGTAGAGAGTCATTTCCTCTGAGCTTTGGGTGCCCTTTTGGAGCAGATAAAAGAAGTTTAGCGGATGATTCCTCTCTGCCTTCCTCCGAGGAACACTTTGCAGTCATCGTTTTAAGTTTTCACTTTTCAACCCCATCTTTGTTTTCCCTAAATGTTTTTCTCTTGCCGTATAATTTCTTTCTACAGTCCTGATCTCAATGCCCCTGTCTTCTTAACGATAAGGGGAAAAAGAACCAAGCCGATCGTGAAAGTTTTGTGCTACCTACTCAAAGTGAAATTCAATTAGTAATCTTCCCCTGGATGGTCCCATTCATGCTTAAATGTTATTCAGGTTAACAATAAAAAATAATCATCCTGTTCTTTTTGCCTCATTTCAACTCGTTCATTTATGGATTTAAAAACATTATGAAGTACGCACCTCGCATTTAAAAACACACACAAAAAAAAATGAATAGGAGGACCCAAAGAGATTATGTGTAGGTGTAAAGAGAAGTTCAGAGCTGAAACCCTGAATCAATTGCATGAAAGCTCGAGAGTACGCAGAGAAGGAGTGGCTAGGCACCATGCTAAGGGTCGGTTCTACACTAGACAAAGTCTCTTCCTCTATGGGGTGGATAGCAAGTGAAAATATATTTCCTATTGGGACAAGAAAGAAGATGAAAGAGATGTGCATGTGCTGGTGTGTATATGCATATGATGGAAAGATGAGAGAGAGTTCATGTCAGAAGCCCCCCTCCCTTTTTGTGATCAGTACATTTTTTTTTGGAGTTGGGGATGGAATCTAGGGTCTCACCATGCTAGCTAAACACTTTACCATCGAGCTACACCTCCAACCCTCAGACACCCCTTTTTTAAATGATGTAGGTGGCAAGGTCACCCAAGAATGTGGGTGCAGAAGGAGTCGCATGGGACAGGCAAGGAATGAACAGTCTCCAGTTAATCATGAACGAGTCGGGTTTACTAGAGAAACATGGGCAGAGTGTTAGGCCGTGTAAATGCTAACGGTGGGCTTAAGACTGTGAATTCAAAATAAAACTAATCGGCTTAGTTGTGTAATTTTTTTTTCTTCTATTCAAACATCCAGGCGATTCAGGGAAAGCCAATGGTAAGGCTAATCCAGTCTTAACGTTAGTATGCTAGGTTAGTATGGTAAAAAGTCAGAAGAGAGGAGGTTGAGGGTATTGGACAAAAGTAACTATCACGATGGATCAGATAATATGAAGGGTATGATGCATGAAGGGCTGATGGACAGGGATTAAATGGTGGTCAGCAGATTGGAGTCACTCAACACAATTTTTGTCCCGGGGTACTTAATAAGTGAGCGGAAGAGTTGAGGCAGGAGGGACAGAGAGTGGGAAATTTTTGCTTAAAATAGAACTTTCAGAGGGATGCATTGTTTGGGGGCAAGATCCAAGATGTGTGTAACGGTTGGGGGACACAGGCATCACTGAGGGGACAGACAAGGAACTGAGAGACTAGGATGGACAGATGCTGCAGTGACAGAGAACGAGAGACACAGAAGTGGCACAAAGGCTGGGGATCAGGGTTTAGAGGCATCAAAGCAGATGAAGAGGGGTGGTCAAGAGGCTGAGCCTGTGGAGAGGGGTGAACCCCTCAAAACTGCTGAAGAATGGTAAGAGGAGGGGAATAATGATCAGAGAAGTAGGCATCACCTATCACATTGTATGCCGTGCGGAATAACAATTTGCATTGTGTTTTGCCAACAGAAATGCCCGCCGATGCCAGAGAGGATCACTCATGTCTTCAAAAAGTCCCAAAGATACCGGGGCCTTCCCGAAGTCCTGCTGTGGTCCTTCCCAAGCCTTCGGCCTCCTGTGAACCAGCCTCTTCAGGAGGACAGCTCTCCTTTGATCACTACGCTGCCGACAGCGAGGAGCACCTGGAAGTCTTATTAAATCCCCACAGCCCCTTAGGAAAGATGAGCGACGTCGCCCTTCTCAAAATCGGGAATGAGGAGCCTGCTTTCGATGGGATCATGGATGGCTTCTCCGGAAAGGCTGCAGAAGACCTCTTCAATGCACACGAGATCTTGCCCGGCCCCCTCTCCCCCATGCAGACACAGTTTTCACCCTCTTCTGTGGACAGCAGTGGGCTGCAGTTAAGCTTCACAGAATCTCCATGGGAAACCATGGAGTGGCTGGACCTCACTCCACCCAGCTCCACACCAGGCTTTAGCTCCCTTGCCACCAGCGGCCCCAGCATCTTCAACATTGATTTCCTGGATGTCACAGATCTCAATCTGAATTCTCCCATGGACCTTCACTTACAGCAGTGGTAGAATGCCAACGCTCAGAAAGACCAGTAGGAATTCCATGGCGGGAGATATCTATCACACAACCCTTAAGTACTTCCCTTATCTAGAAGAAAAAGAAGAAGAAAATCCAAAAGAAGCAATGGAAGCTTCTGTGACAAAATAAGCAGGAGTCATTTTTTTAAAAACATATATGTTATATTTACTAACATTCAGTAACTGTTTAATAATTTCAGCAGTGCATTCAGAAATGTGCATTTTCAGAGTACAGATGCAAAAAAATATTTTTTTCACTGCCTTTTGGAATACCAATATTTTTTCTAGCCCATAGTTTTTCTCAGGCATTATTGGAGCAGAAGCTCATACTGTGAGCTTTTGTCATGAATTTATTAGAATTACTAATTAACAAAAAAAGTCTTTGGAGAGCATGAGGAAGCCAGTCCTTAAAAGATTATGGAAGATATATGGATGGTGGAGGCTGCTTCCTACGTCTCCATTGTCTGTCTTTCAAAAGAGCAACAAGGTCTAACTTCAGTTAGGGAGTCCTAACTCAGTTAGGGAGGCAATAGAGGGACAGAACCAATCCATTCCCAGGAAAGCAAAATCAACATAATGTCCTTCCACCCCCAAAACTGTCCCCACTGGAGTGGTTCCAATCCTAGACTGTGTGATCACTGATAAACAACTAACTTGCACTGAGTCCAGAGAATTCCATCTAGACCTGTTTTTTTTTTCTTTTTCTTTTTCTGCCAGTAACCCAGTCATTCCCACCATCTGGGTGCTAATAAGCATTGTGTAATAGGTGAGAACTTTAAAGCAAGAAGACCATGGAAGAAGATTTCTCAGATTCTTCCACATAAACCCCTTTAGTTCCAAAAGCTAGAGATAGGCAGGCAGAAAGGTATCTCTAGACCCAGGAAGCCATTATCAGGGATAATTTAGACAGAAAACAGCATTCTTCACACCTCCTAGGAATGCATACCATGGATTGCTATTACAGGACTGTTCTCATAGAGGTCCAACTTGTTGTTGTTGTTGTTGTTGTTGTGTTGTTCTTGTTCTGGTTCTTATGATGGGAAGGGGGGTCCACCTCAGTTTATCTTTCTCCCACTCCATTTATCTTTCAAGATATCAACCTTTTCTTACTCCTCTTTTTGAAGATCTCTCTCTCTCTTTTTTTTTTTTTTTGGCCCAATATTGGGAGGAGAGGATGTCTCCGCTCTCACAAGCTCCACACTCCTAATAAAGCCATGTTTTAGAAGGTTAAAAGTCCAGGTTCTCCTGCAGAACCCATTCTCTTGCACAGTTTGCTGCCAAAGGAAGTGCCAAGAATTTCCTTAGGAAGAAACTGGTGACTTGGCCCATGGGTCACAAAGCTCACTCTTACTCTCATTTGATTCACAAGCAATCTTCGATTTGGGTTGCTCTGGGAAAATTGGAAATCATTTATATTGTAAAGATAAGTCTGGATGATATTTACAGGAGAGAGTGTTTCAGGTCTGGGTTTCTGAAAGAAAGCACAATTGCACATTGAAAGCAATGGAAGGAACAAAAGACCATGGTCGATAATGAGCATTCCTCATTACCTCTTGTGCTTTGGAAGGCAGTTGGGAAAAAAAAAAAAAAGAAAGAAAAATAAAAAACTCCATTTGCAGGACAGTCTCTCTAAGGCTCACAGTGGCTCCAGTTCACCATTTTATAATGTTGCATGCTGTAGAAAGTAGCTATTGCTGTTTTATTTTTTTTTAATTTAAGTCACTAAGTCACTGTTTTCTTCTTTTGTAAAAAAAAAATATGTTGTTCACTGTGCACTTATAGAGAACATAATCAATGTTGTGATGTTAAAAAGTTCTCATTTTGGTTTCTTCTAAACCAAAGATTTAGAAGTCATTCCATTGTTAACTTGTAAAAACCGTGTGAACACAGAGTGTTTTGGGTGACTGCTACTCTGAAAGCTGCCAGATCTTATTTGGGGTGGAGGATACACACACACACACACATAACACACACATCTTGCTCTATACATTTGTAGGCTGAGACTGTTATATGTGTGTGCACATGCACACACATATATATGCATACACGTGTGTGTTTGTGTGTGTGCATGTATCTTGAAAGCGGTATTACAGAGTTCCATACCGGAAGCCTTTAACCCTCAATCTGCTGTGAATGATACCTGGCCTTTCTCACTACGTGTTCCTGTTAATTAACCAGACTACACGTTGCCGCTCTGTGTATGACTAAGGGCTCCAACCCAGTGACTCATAGCCACTTGCTGACCATGAACAAGCTCCTCTTGCCAACGAATATGGATGTGAAAAGACAGAACGGCTTTGCCATTAGCAGCTGCGGATGGTAACAGTCTTTTGTAGAAGAGTCCATAAAAACAACATGAAAATCATCTTACATTCCTTGATCTGCATTGTGCTTGAGAAGATCTGCATGATAAATTTTATTAGTTTGCTTGTATGTCAGTTATCAGAACAACAAAAAAAAATCTAGAGGGAAAAAAATCCCAATGAAGATGAAGCTATGAGAAAGAGACCTTATTGACACATTCCACACATTCATTTATTCCTCAGATGATGATGTTTTATTTGAGTCTCGATGAAGCTTGCTGCTCGGTCCACTTTTGTATGTTATTTTCCCCCTTTCTTTCCTTTTGGAAAACAAACTCACATGGTATCCCGACTTGAAGACCTGGTCTGAGTGTTAATGGTTCTTTTTCTTTGGGAATTTCTAGCTGAGGGGTGAGATCTGATTAGGAGACCTCTGTACTTGGCTAGACTGTGCCTTTACGTTGGGTTGTGTCTTCGCATATTCCTCAAGACTGAAATACAAGATTCACGGTAGTCAAAAAGGTAAAATGGCTCCTATTTGCTACCACAAACTAACACAGTTAAAAGAGCAGATCCCTAGATAACTGGTCTAACCGCCTCCCACAGTCTGCACATGCCATATGCACCCTGTGTCAGGGAATTGGGAGGAGAAAACTGGAGATGCTTGAGTGGGAAGCGATGAAGATGGCTGCATCCAATCAAATAATTCATGTTAATTCATCTGTCTCTTATTGGGGATTTTTATTTTAAATTCTTGGGTGTGTCCTCTTTTGTGGTGGCAAATTGGGTATGACTAAAAATAGGTATACAGAGAAGTGACCACATTCTTGTGTCTTAATGCTTTTAAAGGTGAAGATGACCATGTGAATTTAAGAGTGCTGGACCTACCATGGTGATGCAGAGATGCAGACCTTTGTAGCCATTCCCAATCTGGTCACAATCCACTTGATTCATACTTACCTAATGGAATCAGAAAATGTATTTGTGCAAGCTCTCTCAGTAAGCCTATTCTCATTTAGGAATGACGCTGCCTCTTAAAATGAAACTGAGAGGGAAAGAGATGGAGGGGGAGAGGAAGAGGAGGAAGAAGAGAATGAACAGGGGAGGGAAGAAGGAAGGAGAAAGGATGGAGGAAAGAAGGAAAAAAGAAAGAGAGAAGTAAAAAAGGGAAGGAGAAAAGAAAAAAAGTGCCCATCTTACTGATCCATGAACCTCTTAGTTCAGCTAAGATATTGCATTATGAAAACTGCATCGAAAACTCATAAATGAGAAGCCATTTTTAACAACCCAGTGATTGCACCTGTACTGGTGGAAAGCAAGTCAGCCTTCACCTGAATTGTCAAAGGTCTGTAAAGTAAGAGTCTTACACCTTTCAAAAACAGTGATTTCCAATCTGAGAAAAAAAAAAAAAAAGAATAGCACCTAGCCAAGCATTCAAGATAGTTCTTTTTTAAAAAAATATTTATTATAACTTCAATCTTCTAGAGCAGTCTGGCTGAAAACTCCCACATCAAATTTACTCATCCATTGGATAATTATTTAATGCCTACTTGCATGCAAAGCATGAGGTATCCAATACTGGATTGATTCAGCACAGATTGTTCAAACGTTGAATGAGTAAGGAGTTGCCTTTGCTATAAGCAAGGACACTGGGAATCTCCCAATCCTCAAAATAGAAACCTTTCAGCTAGGATGAAAAGGGTTTTCATTTTGCATGGCTTACCAGCAGACAGTGAAACCAACTTGGAGTAGAAAGAGTCTAGGGTCTTAGTTTCCCCATAAATCGAATTGTAAACCAGTGGGGCAGATACGGATATTGCTGATGCTTTATTAGATGTTATTAACAGAGTCCAGGTGCTGGGACAAGATAGTCCTATATCGCTGAGTTGGTAGGTTGTAATTCAATGGCCCTGGCTAGGCTGAGACTGTCTGGAGGGCGAGGGTGGCAATTTAAAGCCAGGGAGGGGGTTGTAAAAACTTTTGTTGTTATCAGCCAGGGATATTGTGCTAAGATTCATTGGCTCCAACAATATGTGAGTAAGTTCCCTTCCAGTTATAGGATTCAGTGATAATCCCTGTGGATTAAGGCAAACAAACCCCTGGAATTCTCTTGTGTTTATTTTAACCACATGCTCCCTTCATGGATACTGGGAAGATGTGTTTTCTATAGACGACTGAACTGTTCCCAGGTATTTTTGGAAAGTGGGTATAGATATGGGGATCCTAGAAGCTGTTTAAATGTTTTCCAAAGGAACAAGACCCACACTGCTCCCCAGAGCTCAGTTCCAATGGTCTTGTGGTGAGGAACGACAGCAATCGATTGCTGGGTCTTAAAATCCTCCCTCAATGAAATACAAGGAGGCACTTTGTAAAGAACAAAGGAGCAAGCATGTGTTGTCTGCAAACCCCTGTGTGGTGGTGTATTCAGAAAAAAATGTGGATTACTGGAAAGAGCAAAGAAGCAATGGCTAAAGTACCAAAGTTGGCATGTGTTCTTTTTTTAAAAAGAAAAAAAAAGCATATATTTTTAAATAAAATGTTTATTTTAAAGAGATGTCAACCTTTTTTTTTTCTTGACCCTGGAACTGTGCTGTGCTGTTTACAAGCATTGTTTCCTTTTATCTTCACAACAGCCTGATGAAGTGGTACCATTATTAATCTCATTTTGCAAATGAAAAAAACACTGAGGCTCAGAGAGGCTAAGCAAATTGTGTAAGGTTACATAATTTAAAACAT
The DNA here is from genome assembly GCF_052094955.1 of Ictidomys tridecemlineatus. Taxonomy (NCBI): domain Eukaryota; kingdom Metazoa; phylum Chordata; class Mammalia; order Rodentia; family Sciuridae; genus Ictidomys; species Ictidomys tridecemlineatus. The sequence goes on from NC_135479.1 coordinate 56,383,258, forward strand.
GGCAGAGACAATAGTCAGATTTTTTTATTTGCCCTCCTCCAAAGCCCAGATATTAAGCACTGCATACCATGCCTGCACTTTTTGCATGATTGCATTTCACAGAAGCAAAGACAATGTGAATCTCCCAATCCTCAAACTAGAAAACTTTTAGCTATGATAAAAAGGGTCTTCATTTTTCCAGAAGGGAAAGAAAGCCTTTTAGGTTAAAAGCTATTTTCCATGCAAAGTTTCTTATCTTTTTCTCCATGGTCCAAGGGCAGTTGTCTATCACTTGGAGGTCTGTATCTCCTGTAACTTAAAACACCTGTCAGAATTTTAGGATTTGTTTTGATGGCCAGATACAGAAACCCTTTGTAAATAAGAGAAGAGTGGAGAAAACATTTTTTTGTTGTTGTTCTACCTCTTTCTTCAGTCATCATGACAAGCTTTTCTGGATAGAAGCGGCGCTTGCTATGGGCAGGGAGAAATTAGATATCCATGGTGAGCCTCCATCCCTTGAAAGAAAAGCTTCAGAGAGTGTAAAAGCAATATGGCCTTCTGGTCATACTACTAATTTTGCAAAACAGATTGTCAAGCTATGTGAATATGCCCATTAAAATTCCCATACACCTTAGCCAACCCAAGATCTTTATCCATTAAGCAACTGAGCAAACTAAACAAAACATAAAATAAATTGGGCATAAGATAACCTATAAGATATATATAGCCTCCCTGAGTGATACCTCCCTAAGAGACCTGCTTTTCTTTCCTAAATTTATTTATGTCCATCATTTTCTTATTGGTGAATATATAAGGAGGTGGGAAGAACTATGATTACTAATAAGCTCTGGTCTGGGGGGATCTCAGATACAAGTTTAGATGAGGATTGATTTTTTCATTATACCATGGTTCTGCCTTCTCTCGCATTGGTCTTGCTTTCTGGTGGACCCATCCCATGTACAAGCAAAGAAGTGGCCAGCATTCCCAAGTTCAGGAATTTCAACATGGGTGAGTTTCTCATTCCTGTGTTTTAGCAGATTCCTCACACTGGCTCTCAGTGGTCTGGGCAGATCACAACTGTCCCTGACCCCAGCTCTGTGGCCATGAGAAGGAGGTGCAAATTCATTCACTGTGGATTCCCTGCTCTGCACTGAGCTATAGAGGATCATTTGAATCTCATAGACAAACAGTAGGGAAGGTGAGGTTTCTATAAGGGAAATTGAAGTGCTATTACCATGTGGGGGCTGGATACTGAACAAGCAAAAATGGATTTCTACTACTTAATTCCTGTTTTCAAAAATGTGTCACCTACTGGACAGAGACAAGTAAATAGGAAATAATACGCAGTCTGAAAAGTGGGTGTTATGTGCTGCCAGAAAGACATCTGGTCTTGGCAGGGAGGGAAGGCAGTCAAATCAGGAAGACCTCCCTGCAGAAGACCACTAAACCAAGATATTGATGACAGAGGAGTTGAGGCACCAAACAGCCAAGGAAAAGAGCATTCCGCGCAGAGGGGCCAGCCTGTGCACATGCCTGGAGAGAAAAGGATTTAGCATAGTCAAGATAGTTGGACTAGAGAAAGGAGCAGGAGTGCTGGGGTGCACCTGTAGGAAGAAAGAGAGAAAAACGCTGGGAGCTACCTTTGCTTTCTAGGGCTACATGAGAAAGTCAGACAAACGGGTGGCTTAAGCAACAGGAAATTATTATCTCATGGTTCTAGATGTTGAGAGTTTGAAATCAACGTGTTATCAGCAAGGTTGATCCCTTTTGAGGGCAGGGAGGGAAGGCTATACTCCAGGCACCTCTCTTTGCTTGGTAGATGGCTGTCTGCATGTTCACATAGCATTCTCCCTGTATCTTCACATCTTCTTCCTTCCATGTGTGTCTGTTTTTAAGGACAACAGTCCTGTTGGATTGGAGCTTACCTTAATAACTTCATTTTAAGCTGATCACCTTTGTGAAGACTGTATCTCCAAATAAGGTCACACTCTGAGGTACTGAGGCCTGGGCTTCAGTTTTGAAGGGACACCGTTCATGCCCTACCAGGAGCCAAGATCATGAAGGGCCTCATAAGTCATTCTGAAATGCATGAACTTGTCTTTAAAACAGTGGGGCATTCTTAATGAGTGTAAAAGCAATATGGCCTTCCGGTCAGACTACTACTTTTGCAAAACAGATTGTCAGGCTATGTGAATATGCCCATTAAAATTCCCATCCACCTTAGCCAACCCAAGATCTTTATCAGCTTTTATTTCTGTATACTCTCACACTCTAGTAACATGACCCTGGGTATGATGTGGATGGGAGTAGGAAGGATGCAGGAAGGGCAGTCCAGTACACTTTTTATGAATTCATCTGATGCATCCTAGGTGCCCTCCTTGTTTGAATGACTTGAGAACTTACAGGGAAATGATGAGTGACCTCATGTACTGAATTGAAGGACAGGGGAGGGGCAAGAGTGAAAGTCGTGACTTAAGAGCCAGTTGCAGTCACCCAGACAATTGTAAGCCATCACGGTAGTCTGCGAACAGATGGATAGGATAAAAATGATGGGACATAATCATTGGATGTGGATGGTAAAAGGGAAGGAGGTTTGAGGTTAGGGTAAGGAGAGTTGGATATTTGGTATATGTTAATGCCACTCATAGAGGCCAAAGACTCAGGATGAAGAATAGATATTGAATACGAAAAAAATGATGACTCTGACTTTGGAGTGTTTGGGGCCCATGGAACACTGAAGTCAAAGGGGTTCACTGGAGAGGTCTGATGTTCAGAGTCTTTCCATGGAGATGTATTCATGGAAGTGGTCAGTGTACAGATGTTCAAGGAAATCCTGGGGAGAGCTAACTATACAAGGTGTGGAGTAAGGGCAGGAGGAGAGCATCCTGAGCCATCTCAACACTTAAGGTATTGGCAAAAGAGGAAGAAAGGGAGTGGCTAGAAATCCAAGAGGAAAACCAGGAGAGGGTAGCATTCCTATCACCAGCAAGGAGAACATTTCAATTGGGAGCTTTTATTTCTGTGTACTCTGTTCCTCTAACATAAGGGCTATGACAAGGAGTGAGGAGGGTCCTTTTGATTTAATTTTAAGGAAGTGGTGGGTAAACAAGGAGAGAGGCAACTTGGATGCAGTGGTAAGGCCAGGTAAGCACAGATAAGCATGAAAAGGAGGTGAGGAAGTGGAGACAATGTCATTCGAGGAGTGTGGCAATGTGGCAGGAAGACACAAAAGGCCATAGCACAGTGTCAAGCATTTAATAGACTGATTTTCAAGAGGAAAGAAATCTGAACTGATTTAAAAGCTAATGAGAATTAATGCAAAGGGGTGGGGGGTTAGGGGATAGAAGGTAGTAGAGAATGAGATCCAGGTTAGTTTACCTTTGGGAAGGAAATAGTTATGGTCAGAGAGAAAGAGGAGAATGGGTGGAAATGCAGGTGTGTGTATGGGTAGTATAGGTGTGGAGGTAGGACAATAAGGGAGTTGTCAGATGGTGGCTTCCATCTCAGACTTGAAACAAGATGAAGAACGATGCTCATTGATGTGTGGATGTTTTGATTTTAAAAGGCTGAATTAAGAGCTATGGAGACTGAGAGAGAGAGCTGATCAGAAGGATGACTGGGTAGAATTGGGAAACTAACTGGAGATCAAGTCCTCTGTACAATGGTGGGAGGTCCCATCATAACCGAAAAGCCCAGGAGTGGATGCAGAGATGGTGGAGAGGTGAGTGGAGGATGTAGGGTGCTGCAGGAATGGATGTATAAGAAAGCAAGAAACCAGAACTGGGTAATTCAGGATATGACTAAAGAGGAAGTCCAAGGGTGAACTATGGGATATATGATGTATTATTCTAGGGAAAGAAGTGGAACTTGGAGATAGAAAGTGGAGAATCAAGAAACTAGAAGTGAATCAAGTATTCATGCAATACTACAAATAATGTAATTATATTGTAATCACCATCATAATGTAAATGGGTACCTGCATTTGCAGTATCATGGGTCTGAGTCACAGTCCCCCAGTTATATCCCAAAGTAAAAGCCTTGGTCCCCCACATGAACTGAAGTTCACTTTATCATGGCAAAACTCATTATCAATCCCTAATGTCAAGGAATACCCTTGTTTTCCAGAAAGGCGAAGAGAGATCCATTGCTCCTATTTCTTGTATATTCTTTGAGACAGGAGAATCTTACAACAGCCAACTAAAATGAATTGTTTGGAGAAGGGCCTCAGGGTCTCCTGGCCTCCAGGTTAGAGAACTGGTGTCACAACGGTGAAGAGGGAAGTCCAGGGATTTTCTACCGACTACTGCTCAGAGCTAAGGGGTTCCTTAGAAGGTGTGATCTCCCTCCACTGGTGTCCTACTCAGGCCAGTGAGCCTCATGTCAAAGTAAGCATGCACTTCCCCAAGGCGGAGAACTCCTGGTCTTGGAGGAGGGGCATGCCCCCCCCCAGAACACAGTGTTAAAGCCTGTGCTCTTGATATTTTCCCAAGTTTAGGGCAGCATTTTTGAGCCCTCTGTGCCTCTGTGGCATATCAAATCGAGAAGGGTTCACACAGCTTCTTTCCCAGGGTCTAGCAAGGACAAGGTCCATTGGAGTCAACCACGTAAGTTGTCATCTAGAGCACAATACTTTTTGTCCAGGAAAAATGCTAAATCCAACAGGAGACCAAGAAAGCACGCCTATCCAGGACTGTTTTTCAGCAAACCAGGGCCGACGGTCACCCTAAATATGAGCCAACAGAAGGAACTAGAAGCTCTGTCTACTTTCATTTCTCCTAAAATATTCAGCTGACATGGTTCTGGGGTCAAAGCCACTAGTGTGTTCTCTCTCTCTCTCTCTCTCCAACTACAAGGTAATTGAAGAAGCCACCTCATCCCTTGCCTGACACCAGGCCTTTTGTAGATCCAACCTACTACCCCCTGAAAGGTCTCTTTAACTTTATATCTTTTATTTATTTATTTATTTTATTTGTTCATTTATATATATATATGACAGTAGAGTGTACGTCGATATATTATCCATACATAGAGTGTAACTTCCCATTCTGTGGTTGTACATGATATGGAGCTGCACTGGTCGTGTATTTAAATGAATTTCTGTTCTTTCCTCCCTGATCCTTATTATGTTGGCACATCATCCACATATCAAATAGAACATTTGGCCTTTGGTTTTGGGGAATTGGCTTATTCCATTGAAGTCAAGGTCTTGACCTCTTGGTCTCTTCCCTTTTCAAAGTTTCTAGAATTCATATATAAATTGATCTACCCTTCTGCAACGTTTCCTATAGCTAGAGCTATTTAGAGAAATGATCTATATTGATCTGGGGGATGGAGACATCTGTCCTTGGAGTAGCAGGGACCTGTTTGTCTTAACTCTACAGAATCAAATGAGTCAGTAAGGTGAGAAATCCTCACACTAATAAAAAATCTCTCAAACTGAACACTGTAGCACAGAAGGCTTGTCATGGGGCACCCTCCTAGAGTAGCTAACATTTATTTAATATGTATCGTGTAAATCGCCTAGTTCCAAATAAGCAAATTCCACATACAATTTCTCACTTTAACTTTCTAAATTTGGAGAGTCAATTCTAGCATTGTTATGGTTTGCATAGGAGGTGTGCCACAAAAACTTCTGGGTTAGTACAGGAATATTCAGAGAAGAAATGATTAGATTGTGAGAGCTTCCACCTAATCCATCCATCTTAGTTTGAATGGACATCCTGGAATGGTTTATCATCCCTAGATCCCCTTCCCCTCTCCCCTCTCTGCTTCCCATCTGCCATGAGCACAGCAGTGTTTCTCTGCCAGGCCCTTCCGTCACGATGTCCCACCTCGCCTCATGCCCAGAACAGTGGAGTAGACCAACCGTGGACTGAACCTCTGAAACACGATGATCCAAAAGCGCATTCTCTTCCTCTAAGTTGTTCTTGTATTTTGGTCACAGCAATGAAAACCTAACTAACACAACCATAATCTACATTTATTGTAAATGGGGAAAGTTAAATGATTTGCCCAACAGCATATAGTAAATGATAGAACAAGGATTTGAATACCAGTGAGTCAGTAGGCTGTACTGCCTTTCCCATACTCCACTTGCATGAGCAAGAATATTCTGGGACAGATTGTAATTTCAGAATGTGTCTGCATTTCAGGCTCTGCAGAAGAGGAGCTTTACATGAAGACCAATGGATGCCTTGGGATGATTAGTTAAAATGAGTTAGATGTGAAAGCCACTGGGGTGGATAAAGTAAAACCAGCATGTTAGGTGGCCCTGCCTTGTAGGGTCATCAACATAATCCAAGATGGCAGCAGGATGCAGAATGCATAAGTAGGTCAAGTCAAGTCCAAAACTTGTCGATGGGTGAGGAGAAGTAACTGGGGACAGAGTGAGGCTGTAGAACCCCAGAGCCCCAGAGCCTATGCCTCTAATAAGCAGGAACTCTGACATGAAGCTGGAATAACAATGGCCTAGAAGCAGGGATAGGAGCATGGAGGATTTGAACCCCAATGCCAAATCCCAAGGAAATATGGAAAAGGGAAGATCAAAACAGCTTCTGTGTGAGATTGCTGCAGAAGTGATGAGAACCAGCTGTGGCTATTAAACATGCAGGGATAGTGGTCTACCATGGGCAGAAAGAAAATCTGGAGGGAAATTTGAGAGTTGGAACAAAAGAAAGGGGACAAAAAACTGGCCTGCAGATGCAAGTGCACGGGACAATGTAAGATCTTTTGGAGCTCACCACATGGACAGGGTCTAAAAATGTCAGAGACAGAAGTCATGGCAGTTTTACTAGCCACCCGACTACTAAGAGAATTAGCACCAGAAATCTATTAATTGATAGGAGTGGAGGTGGAAATTCTCATGAAGAATCAACCACAGCCTAGATTGATTGTTTTTGGGGGAGTCCTTGTCCCAGTGATGAGTCAATGAGAGAGAGAAAGAAAAAGAGAAGGGAAGGGGATGAGATTAAAATAGACATGGTTTTGCATCCTGTGCTACCATTTATACAATTTAAACCCATTAAGCAAACTTCCCATGCCATAATTCTGGACATGGAGTGAACAATCCTACCGACCTCTCAGAATTGTGCTACAGATGGCTTGGATAGTATTTTCAACTGTCTCTGCCCAGTTCCTGACAAACAGTAAAACTCAATCATTCTTAGCTCTTTTTAATTTCATTAGCAATAAAAAAGTTTATGAGTCATTGTGGAAGAAATATAAGGTGCTGTTGGGGTAGATAGATCCGGCAATAACATCGTTGGAAGAGTTGGGGAAGGAAGGTCTACTAGACATTTTGTTTGACACATGAAAGATGAGTTCCATCAGAGGAATTCATACGGATGAAGACAAAGAGATAAGTCATGTTGCAAAAGTTGAAAGCATTTTAGGACAGTGCAGCTGAGGATGGTGGTGCAGTTAGCATGCAGAGGGTAGGACTGGGAGGGGCTGGTGTGATATCCCAGACAGAGCGATATTCAATAGCTACTAAGAGAAATAAAAAGACTGAGAAAGGGTTAGAACAGGAGGGTGGGAAGCAGGGTTGTGAAGAGGGGAAAGGGAGGACTGTGGAGCAACTCTTGTTGGTCTCTGCAATCTTTCTTCTACTACAATGCTTATAGAGGGTGCCTACTCAATAAAGATCTGTTTTTTGAAACAGAATATATGATATTCTCTTAAACTCATCTTTCTGCCCTTTGCCTGCATGTATTGTCAAATGAGATTTGGATGGTGAACCAGTGATGAATTTCTTTGTTCCTCCAATTCCTGGGGACTTTTACTCCTTGCCCCAGGCACATATCCTATCTCCACCATAAAATTCCCTAAAGGAAGGAAAGGGGTCTATGGTTGCTGGTCAGTAAGGCTTGGATCTTTGTAATGGAAAGAGCAGTGGTCGGTCCAGGCAATTGACTGACAGACAAGCCAGCCTTAGAAGCATCTGTTCAGCCACTTTTGAGGGACTTCTCGGTTCCCCAGGAAGTCTACTTGTTAGAGCATTTTTGACAGGTACAAATGAGTCACCTATAGTCTGGAGTGGCTTACAACATGTAGAATTATCTCCTAGCACTTGAAAGAAGCATGGATTTGAGTTAGGTGGAAAAAAAATGCTTATGAAAAAGCCTTGTGGTCTATAATGAGGGTACACACAACAGCGACCTATATAAATTGACATCCAGAAATAGGATCTGTACACAGGCTTCTGATCAGAGGACGGCAAAGAAAACCGAGTCCCAATTTAGGGAAAGGAGATAACTTTCAAATGATTAAGATCATGTTTTTGCTACTCAATAGAATGGCTTTCAAAATATAGAGTCCACTAATAGAAAAATACATCTGAGATTGTGGATTGAGATCTCAATCTACAATTCTTTCCCATTCCTAATGTGTTCGATGTTTTCTCTCTTGTACTTATTATATACATATTTCTTAATTGTTAAGTAATCCAATTTATCAACATTCCCTTGAAGATTAGAGTTTTTGATGTCATGTTTAAAAAAATTATTTTCTATTGCAAGGACATAAGATATTTCTCCTTTTTTTAAAAAAAAAATTTATTTCTTTTGGAAGGAATGATTTTTGAGTGGAATTTTTTAAAAAAGAGAGAATGGGTAATTGTTGGATCTTTCCAGTCATTTTATGGCTAGAAATGACTTTCTTTTGCCATTGTGAATGCCTGTTGGGCCAGATATAGACCTTTTGAGATGCACTACAGTTACACTGTTGCTCCAAATTTTATTGGCATTGAGTGTTGCAGATGTGAAGCATAAGGCAAAGCAACCTTTCTTTCTCAGATACCCATTTCTTTTCTCATGATAATTCTTATATCTATTTGGATTAATCTTTGAATATCAGAAGTTTAATCAAGATACATCTAGAGTTTTGTTCCCCCTTGAAGTAATGTTTTCTGGCATTTGGTGAATTAGTTGAATTTTGACTTGGGCCTTTCTTCAGGCCCAAATGTTTCTGCAAAATGTTTTTCTAGCATTTTATGCTTATTTCTTCTTCACCATCATCTGCTCTGGTGCATCTATTACATGGTGATTTTTCTTTTTTGAATGTTCTGAAAAAGGATTCGATGTCTCTCTCTATTTCCTCATCATTTCATTGCATTACCTACATTTTTCCCTTTGAGATTTGAGAGCACTCTTCTGGCCCATCTTCTAATGCACAATTTCCATTTTGGGGAGTGCCAAATCTGTGATTTCCTGCCTCTATTGAGTTTCATTAGTTTGGAAGTCATGTGTTTCTTATCCAAGAACTCTTTCTTGTTGAATGTGGCTCTTTTTCATGGCAACCAGCTCCTGTTATATTAAAGCAATGTTCTCTCAGTTTTCACGAAGAATACAAATTAGAATAAAAAAAATTATTTCCCTTACTTCCTGCATAACTTTTCCACTGGAGGATTTCTTCTCTGAATTCTCAGATTAGTCTCTCTATTTTATGTAGGAAGTGACTATAGTAAAAGCACAAGCATATAGGTATGTATGTGTATATATACATATATACATATATTTCCATTTACCTATATGCACATGCACATATATATATACACATATATAAGTGGAGTTTTAGTTTTTATTTTTAACTGATATACAAAAACATAAAAATTATACATGTTAATGGGGTAACATATGATATTTTGATACATGTATAATTGTGTAAGAAGCATAGGCATTTGAACTAGGAAAAACCTAGGTTTGAATCCCAGTGCTGACACTTGAATGGTATTTATCTAAACCCTCTGTGCTTTAATTTATTTGTTGAGTGTAATAAAACTCTAGTTATCTTAGAGTTCTTTTAAGGATTAAATAAGATAATGTATCTTAAGGTACTTATCGTTGTGCTGGGCTTTATCATTTACTATTACCTCCATCATAATTGTCAACCATCATCACTGTTATATTGAACTACTCTTTTTTTTCTGTTTGTTTACTCTGAAATATAGAGGTTTTTTTGGTCCAGATTTGGAGAGAGAGGTGGTTTGTTAGAGGTGGTGTTGGTATCCACTTACATTCCCCTGAAGGGTTTCCACACAGTAGAATCAGCTTGGCCAATCCTCCCCTCACAAAGAAACAATCTATACCATTACCTGCCAAGACTGCAAATGGGAACTTTCTCTGATTCCTATGAATGACACCAAATTGCTCCATTATATTTGAGAAGTTATTTTAAAATGATGTTGGAGAAAGAAATGAGTTAAAACCAATAGATTTTCATTAACATTTTGGTACCAAAAGTTGAATGTAAATTTACTACACATAAAGGAATTTAAAACATAACAGAAATGTTCACAGAAATGTGAATAGACTGTTGAATGCTTCTAAATTTTGAGGACAAGGAGAGCTTTCTAAGCATTAAAACAAAGTCATAAAATACAAAGAAGAGAGGGATGAATTTGACCACATTAAAAAATGTAAAATTCCAGCAAGGTGTGGTGGTTCGAGTCTCTATTCCCAGCTATTTGGGAGGCTGAGGCAGAAGAAATGCAAGTTGGAGGCCATCCTGGTCAACTCAGTGAGATACTGTCTCAGAGCAAAAAATACAAAGGGCTGAGGATGTAGTTCAGTGGTAGAATGCCCCTGGGTTCAACTCCTAGTACCATACACACATACACAATGTAAAATTCCTAGAAGATAAAAACAAACATTTGAGATGTAAAAGAGAAAGATCAAACTAGAGAAAATGAGCCAGAAGATACAATATCATCACTATAATTAATGTGACTAAAGAGCTTTTCTAAATTAGTAAAAAAAATATGGAAACTCATAACCAAAAAATGGCAGAAGACACAAAGAGTTAAATAACCAACAAAGAGACACTATGTCCACAAAACATGTGAAACAATGTTTAATGTGATAAAAACTAATATATAAGTTAAAATGATGCTATAATGCATTTATCATGTATTCATCTGGCAAGACTATTCAGAGTGGTAATACATAACACCTCATGTAGGTCACAGTGTGAGGAAATAGCACATTTATACATTGTAGGAACATATAAAGGAACACAAAACATTTCCATTTGTTATCTAGAGGATAATTTGTCAATACATAGAAGAAGCTTGAAAATATGATATCCATGGATGCAAAATTCTAATTCTTTAATTTTGATCTTAAAAAAGTTTATGTGCAACAATTTAACCACTAACATGTTTGATCATGGAGATATTCAGAACAGCAGAAAACAAGAAAGAACATATTGACCTAATAACACTGTTTTAGCAACATCCTGGTTTTCGAAATACACTGATAAATTCTCAATGTTGTCTTGGTTAGTAAGAATATGAGTGGTTTTCATTTATCTGAAATTTTTAAGTTTTGCTTCAGTATCATTAAAATGTATGCATATTTATATCTAAACAAAGAGACTGATAGATTTTGTTTACTAACCTTTTATCAATAAATTTTCCATCTGTGATTGTGAGTGATCATGCTGATGTTCATATGTTTGTGCTGGCTTTATCAGGTTTGATAACAGGGTTGGGTCAATTTCATGAGTTGGGAGGTGTTCATTTTATTTTTGTGCTCTGGAACGCTTTAAATAGCAGAAGAATTTTCTGTTCCTTGAAGCTTAGAAAGAACAAGATTCAGAATATTCAGAATCAGATTCTGAATATTCTGAATCTTGTTCTTTATACTAGCATTCCCCATAGAACCATCTGGGCCTCATTACATTGACGGGTATTTTTCTTTGACAACTTTTCCAGTGTCTTCAGTGTGCTTGGTCTATTCATGCTTCTTATCTGTTTTGAAACACATGTAACAATTTATCATCCCCTAAAAGAGTCTTTTAAAAAAAAAAAGTAGGGGCTGGGGTTGTGGCTCAGTGGTAGAGTTAGCACTGGGTTCAATTCTCAGCACCGCACGTAATGAATAAAATAAAGTGAAAAAAATAAAGGTCCATCAACATCTAAAAAAAAAAGTAAACATAAAATTGCAAAGGTATCCTCTTATTTTTTTGTATGTGTGTCTATTATATCCTTTTTCTCATTTCTAGTTTTACATGTTTTAGCTTTCTTTTCCCCTTATTTCATATGTATTCACTTTTCTTTATTTTTAAAATAACACTCCTGGAATCAATTTGTTAGTTACTTCTCTGATTTCAGTTACTGTCTGTTATCAGACCTGCTCCAGAAGTGTTCAATTCTGGAGACAAAGATAAGAGACAAACAGCTACCTGCTGGTCCTTATGGCAGTGGAAGATGTGTTAAAAGACAAGAGGAAAATGTGAAGAGTCTGTTAGTGCATAGCTTGGAGGCACAACCTGTCTCTTCCACCTATATGCTATTGGACTACACAAGACTATAGTAGTCTCATGGTCAAGACAAAGATATTAGGTCTGAAATACACTCTGCCCATGATAAAACCATTCAAGGGTATAGATTTAAGGAGGACTGAAAATTGGAGTTAATAATGCAATCTACCATGCCCAAGATGGGAACATCTATCATTCTGTTCAAAAGTTACCTTGGACTAGCAGATATGTTTTAATCATGCCAGTTTGATGCCTGCATTTATAAAGTTGGTTGGGATCCAAAAAGGACACAGACTCTTCTTCAGTAGTATTGTAGCCTTGAATTTTGTTTCTGTGCGGTAAACACTCTAAGACTTAGGAATATCTACATCAACAACCATTTATTGAGCAAATGGATTGATCAATTAGTTGATTCCCCAAAGCTTACAGCTTAGAGATCTTGTACTACAAAGAGATTTTGCCTTACAAAGTAAGCAAGGAAAGAGTAGTCTGGAGAGGCCAAGACCTCAGATAGCCCGAGCTTGAATTCTAGTTCTGCTTTCATTCTTTTGCTGGCCCCTATATTCTGAATCTGGCTCTTTAGCACAGCATTGCCCAATGGGATTTTCTGTAAGGATGGAAACATTCTATTTTATACTATGTATACTATGGTAGCCACAAGCAACACTTGATCGTAGGGCACTTGAAATATGGTTAATAGTAGTTAAGGAACTGACTTTTTAATTTTGTTTAACCTATTTTAAAATTAAATTTAAGTAACCACAATGTAGCTAGTGATTCTTGAGTCTGACAGAGCAGCTCCAGTGAATGCATGCACTCAGAAAGAAGAGGCCAAAGCCATTTCTATTCAGGGCCTCTGAAGTGGCATATCAGATTTCTAAGGAAACTAATTTCAGATAAATAATACTATAGCATTGTTGATGCAAGCGAGAAGCCCATGTTTTGTTGTCGAAAGCAACAACACTGAAGATAGCAGGTACAGGAAGGTGCAGCCCACCCATAGGTCAAAGTCAGCTGAAATAAAGATTTCCTTCTCCTCCTTTTACTCCCTTTTCTCCTTTTTTTTCCTTTGCAAATGAAGTTAACTTTTAAGTCTATTTTCTAGATAGAAGAAATTAAATCCCAGGCAACTGGGGCTTCTTTATTATACATCTTTGCCATTGCTGCTTCCTGACCATCTTTGACCCTAACAACTTTCTTTTCACATCCATTTTTCAGGTACTTTTGTTGTAATCGTTGTGGCAGATGCACGCATGCGCGTGCATGCCTACACACACACACACACACACACACACACACACACACACACTCATTGCACTTGGTTTCAGTGCAGGAACCTTGGAGCTGCCACAGGACTGTGGTATAGACAACTTTACTGTGCCTTAGAAGGCAGAGGATCTCTGTGAGCTTGGCCACTCCTAGCTTAGTTTTCATTCATGAAGTGGAGGACATAATTTTATGTCTGAGTAATATAGCATTGTTGATGCAAGTGAGAAGTTGTATTTTGTTGAGTAATATTCTTTATAGTTGAGTAATATTCCATTCTGTGTATATGCCACATTTTCTTTACCCATTCGTCTGTTGAAGGGCATCTAGTTTGGTTCCATAGATTAGCTACTGTGAATTGAGTTGCTATAAACATTGATGTGGCTGTGTCACTATAGGAGGCTGATTTTAACGTCTTTGGGCATATACCAGAGAGTGGGATAACTGGGTCAAATGGTGGTTCCATTCCACATTTTCTAAAAAATCTTCATACTGCTTTCCAGAGTGGTTGCCTAAGAAGAATGAAATTATGGTATTTCCTGGTGAATGGCTGGAATTGTAAACTATCATGCTAAGTGAAATAAGCCAATCCCAAAAAAACCAAAAGCTGAATGTTCTGATATGTAGATGCTAACTCACAATAAGGCAGGGGGAGGTGGCAAGGAAGAATAGAAGTTCATTGGATTAGACAAAGGGGAATGAAGGGATGGGAGAGGGATGGGAATAGGAAAGACAGTAGAATGAACTGAACATGACTTTCCTATGTTCACGTATGAATCCACATCCAGTGTAACTCCACACCTTGTTCAACCATAAGAATGTGACCCTAATTAGAATAAGTTATACCCTATGTATGAATAATATGTCAAAATACCTTCTACTGTCATGGATATCTAAACAGAACAAATTTTCTAAAAAATGAAGTGGAGGACAGATCCTTCAAAATGTCCAGATCCCTCAAAGGTTTATGATAGGTCTGCTTCCAGCTCACCTGCTCCAACTTAAGTATTGACCACAGGAAGGGATAAGATACAAGCTACTTTATTGGTGATACCTATACAGCAGTCAACTTGGACTCAATTATACTGCACTAAAAAACAACCCCTAAATATATGACTTAGAACAGCCAAGATACTTTTTTCACTCTAACTGGATAATCTCTGCTCCATGGCAGCACCTAACCAACCCATTGTTGGGATTATGGTAGGGTGAAAAAAAGAACAGAACAGAATCACAGAGTGACTCTTAAAACTTTTGAATTTGGAAGTAGTATAAATCACTTCGATGAGCATACTCAATATATTACTCAGACATAAAATTATGTCCTCCACTTATTTTCTTAGGGAATACTCATTGCCCAAAGAAAATCACATGGCTGATTTTGGTCTCAGTTGGGAACATAAAGTACAATTTTTTTTCTATAGCAGTAAACAGAGGAATTGTGCTTCTCCATTTCCCCCATCAACATTTTCAACACTCCCCAGTCTGTGGGTTATTTTATCTTCTTGGTACTAGGAACATAACCTAGGACTTTGTGCATGATAGGCAAGCACTCTATCTCTGAGCTACATCCTCAGCCCAGGCTGTGGGTACTTTAGGTAGATAGTACATCCTTCATCATCAAATTAAAAGTCCAAAGCTCATATTCCTGAAGCTCAAAACTTTTTTTCTTTAAAAACTATATTTTCTTACACATGTTTCTGAAGCCTGGTTTGAAAGATCAAAAAGGTAGACTTGACATCCTTTTTCTACTTTTTATGCACTGTCATTCCTTTCCTGGGATAGGAAGGAGAAAATTCACTGGTTATTGTTAAGTCCAGGGTTAGGGTGACTGAAGAATTAATTTTTTTAAAAAAAATTATTTAATTTCAATTTAAATGGCCACATGTGGCCAGGGGCTAGTGTAGTGGATAACATAATTATCACCAGGAATAGTGTTGCTAAAAATCATATAGTGCCTTTAGCGTCTCACTATTATTTATGCATATAAAATCATTTTTAAAATATTAAAAGAATTTCAGTTTGTATAAACATTATATTGACATTATAGGCATAGAAATTAGTTAAAAGCAAACAATTCCTTCACTTGTTAATTGGCTGGAGCTGCCTGACCTAATAAGCAGAGGCTAAATTCACAATTAATTAAAGATTTCATGTTCACTCAGCCAAGACATGCCTCAAACCATCTTTTGTTCAGCTGGCCAGCAAGATCCTTAGAGCCATATTTAGGACATCTTGCAACTATAATCAACATATGCAAAATATCCCATTTTGAAAAAATTCTCTCATTCATCATAATAGGAGTTCTGTTGTAGGAATAGAATTTTTCTCTATTATGCTAATTAGCATCATATTTGTTGTAGATGAATGTGACAATATACTACACAGTAATTTATATGTAATTTGATTACTGGTAATTTAACAAATAGTTCTATTTCTTTGCTACCTAACAGGCAGCACTATTACTCCATTAGAGATGAGAAAACTGAAGCTTAGAGAGTTTAAGCAATTTTCCTGAGGTTATGTAACAGGTAGGTGGGAATTCTAATATAGGAACTCATATCAGTTTGACCCTACCACCCAACAATACCGTTATTACTTGATAAACAAAGTTAACATCAAAAAGAAACCACCAATTTTTTTTTCCTAAGGATAAAATACCTGAAGAAAGCCACCACCCCTTTCCAAGAGACAACGGATGCCAATCTGTTGCAGCTCTGGGGCAGCTGCATCTAATGCCACTTCGTCTTCTGGTGGTGGCAGGGTGATGGGAATAGCTCTGGGACCAGAATCTAAGCCATATAGAAAAGCTGTCTCTGTCACGTTAGCCAGGTAAATACGTTGCCACTATGATTACATCTTTCTTCTATGTTGGTTTCTGGTTAGTTACTGGGTTTGGTGAAAATCAAGGCTTCTGGGATGCAATATTATGCATAGTTCGAAATCTACCGTCAATCTCTGTGCCCCCAGTTTAACCCTGCCCAATATGAATGAGGTGACCTTAATAATAAGACACGTACACGCTAGCATGATCTATCCCCTGTGAATTGGAACAGGATTGCCTCACATTCACCTGAATGCAATAAGAGACATGCTCATCCTGTTTTTTGCTATTGCATTCTTGGTTTGACTTTGTTATTTTAAAATAAATATATACTATATTGCATAATATATGTATATAATGTATATATACTTTACTAAAAATGGAAAAGCGCAAAGCCGGTGGCTAAGCCTCCTTCACCACACTTCACTGCCCTTGCAAACTTTGGACAGAGGAAAGGTGGGCACAAACTACAAGTCCCAGCATGCACGGCGCTCTCCGCACAGGCGCACGGGGACCACCCGGCCAGCCGGCCAGCTTGCCTGCGGAGACTCCCGGGTCCGCTCGCCGGCTGGGGTTGGGGGCTGCAGCCGGGGAGGACCCGGCCGGCGCCGAGGGCGGCCCCGGGCGTTGCTATGAGGGCATCGCGGCGCGCGTGAGGAGGATGCGGCAGGAGGCGGCGCGGCGGCAGGCGGAGTAGGCGGTGGTGCCCTCGGGAGGGAGCCGCTCGCGGGCCAGACGGCTCCCGGAGGCTCCGCAGTGCCGCCGCCGTTGCCGTCGCCCGGGAGGCTCCGCGCGGGAGCCATGTAACCCTGCGGCGGATTCCGGGCTGCTCCGTCCTTCCCCAGCTCCCGGGCGAGCGCGGTAGCGGGGCCACGATGAAGAAGCAGTTCAATCGCATGCGCCAGCTGGCCAACCAGACGGTGGGCAGGTAGGTCACCCGCAGGCAGGCGGGCTGGTGCGCCCCTGCGAGGCTGCATCCGCCGGGGCGCGCAGGTGATGGAGCCCGCCTGGCCTCCTTCCCTCCCTCCCTCTGGTCTCTCCTCGCTGTCCCTTCCTCCGCGCCGGCCCCCTCCTGGGCTCTGCTGGCCAGGCGCGACCCCTCCTCTCTGAACTTTCCAGACCCCGGAGTCCTTCCCACTCGCCGCCTGCCTGTCCGGGGCTCTGGTTGCCAAGAGTAAAGTGTGACGCATCCTTTACCTGCGTCCCCAGCTGCCCCTTCACCTCGTCCTCCCTGCCGTTCCCCGGGACTCCCTTCTCCCTCTGGCCGCGTATCTTCCTGGAAACAGGTGTTTGCTCTGATGGTGCTGGTAGCAGCGGAACCGCAGTCGGTCTCCCGAGATCCTTCCCCTCCCTTGCGCTGAGTAGAGGGGTTGCTTTGGGGTCCAGGGGGGAGTGTTGGGCCTGATGGGCCTGCCCCTCCCACCGTGTTTGTTTTCAGGGACTATGGCAGTACGAGATTCTGGATCACTTTCCTGGCCGGGTTTCTTAAAGCGTTTGGTGGCGGTGGGGAGAGGATGGAGAGGGGGAGGGTAAGAGGGAAGAGAAGGTGCTGGTAGGCATGGCGCTGCTCCTTAGACTGATTTCAGTGTAGAGAGAGAGAGAGGCTGCAGAAAGGGAGGTCCGACTCCTTTGGAAGATGAGGTAAGCAGAAGCTCCAAACCAGGTAGGAGAGGGGGACAGAAAACCAAGGCCCCTTGAAGCTGCTCTCATCATGGTGAAAATGGGCTGCATCTGGGCCAGTGTCTCCAGGAGCAGCTCTGCGGGATGCCAACATCTATTAAGGTTACATAAGGATTCTGGTGGGTCTCTTCCAAAGCCAGACATTCTCCTGAACACAGGAATATTAGATAGAGGGGATTTTTTTTTTTTTTTTTTTTTTAATGGTGCTTCAGCTTCTGGGGAAGGATTTCCCATCGATGCTGTGGCAAAGGAATTTAGGTGTGCAGTTCTAAAACAATCTGAAAGCTAAGAACCCAGCCTTGGGTGCAATTCAAGTGCAAGCTCAACACATGGAATGCTCTCCACTAGGTTTACCAAGAAACAAAATACCTTTCTTGGGTGGGAAGTGGAGCTTGAACTGGCATCTAGTAGGGTGGGGGTGGGGACTTCCCTGGGGAATAGGGGACATCTAAACTCCCATCCAAGCATACTGCCCTAGTTACAGTGGGCATTTGAGGGCAGGGGATGCGGTGGCTTCTTATGCTTCCAGGGACTCCAGATGGTTTCCAAGTAACAATGTCTAAAATTGACTTGGATTCGTTTTTTCCTTTCCAAACACATGTGCTTTAACATGAGGGGGAATTTATGAATAGCAGAGGCAGATTAGCCCAGATTTCTGGCATGGTATTGCCACAAATATATCCTCACGTGGACTCACTTTGGTATGTTGGATGCTGAGATAGTGTTTTCCTGGTACTCACTGGTTAGCGGATTGACAGTCAAGCTGA
This sequence comes from Ictidomys tridecemlineatus, assembly GCF_052094955.1. NCBI lineage: Eukaryota > Metazoa > Chordata > Mammalia > Rodentia > Sciuridae > Ictidomys > Ictidomys tridecemlineatus. The sequence continues at coordinate 56,402,032 of NC_135479.1, forward strand.
CCAGTCTTTAATGTCTTGGCTTCCCCTAGGTCAGTCCAAATCATTCACATATCAGACCAACCAAGTGATTTGGAGGTTCCTGATTCTAGACATGGGTTGCTTGTTTTCTCTTGCTAGTGGGATTTCTGTTCATTGCTAGAATGTAAATGTTCATAGGGTGTTTATACTTTCTCCCTGGTCTCCCTGAAACACAGATCTTGATTTTTGAGCCAAGGCATACTACCTTTACTCATGTCCATTGAGGAAATGAAAAAGGGTGAGGGGAAATTAGGTTTTAGATAAAGTGGTCTGTCTTACTGATGACACATTCTTAGAAGTACAGGTAGCTGGTCATTTGGAGGTGTTTACTACTTGTTTTTTTGTGGGACTCTGCTGAATGAATTCTGTCTTTCTCCAATGGCACCTGTTATGTATGTCATGGCCCAGGTAAAGTGACAACCAGCCTGGATCCATTTTGATGAAATTTAGAGTAAACCTGTAAAGCAAGTATCAGTTCATGCACCGTGTTGCTTGAAAACTTCCAATGGAATCTCATTCCATTTGTCGTTCCCAGTCTCTACGGTGGCCCTACAGGACCATAATTTGCCCCCCGCCCCATGCCGCTTTTCTTACCATGCTCATTCTGTCCCACCCTCTTCTCATCTCTGAACTCCAGCTACATGGCATTCCTTGTTCCATACGCTGAGCCCATTTTCATGTCAATGCTTTTATTCTTGCTGCCTTCCTTTTTTCCCTGCATGGCGATTGATGTGCTCCTCCTAGATGCCTTTTCTCCATTGGTCCATGAGGATAAGTGAAGGGAGCAGCATTTCCTTTATCCTATTGAGAGGGCTGTGAGTCATGATCCTATGTGCATGGGAGTAAAAGGGCCAGAATTCACTTCTTAATTTCCTCAGTCAGTCGAAGAAGCCTTTAGGATTGGAAGTTGGGACTCTAGGTGTGGAATTTTAAAGCACTTTGTAGAGTTGCTTTGGTGCATCACTTGACTCTCATCCTTGTGTGTTTTGGAAGTGGTGACTTCCCCCACTCTCTATGAGAAGACTAGGAGGTGAACTTCAGAGTGGACTTTTCTTGTGGCTTTTTACTTAGATCACCTTTGATCAGTTGAAGGTTCCAGAGGAGTTATTTTGAACTGAAAACTGCTAGGGATTGGCCCAAGTCACTGGAACAAGAGAGAGTTGCCCTACTTAAATGTAGTCTGTTGAGTTACTCCTTCTTTCCCCTCAATGCACAGGTCCAAGAGTAGAGAGGACTTCAGGGATGAAAAAAAGTTAATAAAACTCATTGGATTTAACTGCAAAAAGTTTCCTCTTCTCCTTCATCTACTTCTGCAGTCTTTGTACATGTTCCTTCTTGGTTTGAACTTTCACCTCTGTCCCTTTACTTCAGTCCATCCTTTGGGAAGGACTTCTTGGCCACCATCTGCCTAATGGTTAAGAGCTTAGACTTTGGTGTGGGGCATACTTGGTTTGCTGCTTGCTAATCTTAAGCTTACCTCATATTAGTTTCCTTTTCTGCAAAATGAGACTAATAAGGATTGCACTGTGGCAATTGTGATAATGATGGTGAGGTTACCTCCGAAATGTGCCACACAGAGTATTTAGCACCAGGAAGCTAGAAGTATCTTTGGGCACGTTTTCTAACTATTATTGGATTATGTGCACTATGGTCTGCGCACATCCATTCACTCAATAAATATTTATTGAGTGCCTGCCGTGTGCCAGCCACTGCTCTGGTTCAGGGAATATTGCAGTGCAGAACAAACAAAATCCCTGCTCTCAGAATCTGCATCCTGTTTATAATAGTTCAATTATGTCATAATTTTTACCATTTTTCATTCATCTTCCTCATTAGACATTAAACTTCATAATGTGGCTCTTTCGTTAACGTATTTTTCAGTTGCCAATGAATTTCAGAGAAACTACTATGCACCAAGTATCAGGACAGTGTCCCTACCCCTAATCTTTTGATGAGGTTTATTGTTCGTTTCCTCTTCTGCTTGTCCATTCAATCTTCTGAAGACATTAGTCTTTTAAATAGAAAGACCTTCTTAGAACTGATTCCAACAGCCCCCGAAAATTGATGGCTTCAAATGGTTTGTGTGCTCTCATATGAAAACGGGAGATGTTCAAGGTGTCAGAGAGCAGGCAAGTAGGTATGGGAGGGAGCAAGACTGGTGGATTGGGTTGGATTGCGTGGTTTCAGAGGCTGTAAGTGGGGTGTGGAAGATGAAGTTCTGTCTCCAGAGCCCTGTTTTCTGTTCCTAGACTGCTTGATGTGCAAGAGGGACCTGAACAGGCCTTTGGTGACAACTTTGCCAAACATCACTGCTGCTGTGTGCCGCTTTCACAATTTAGCTGCAGTGATCCGGGCATCAGCCAGTGGTCCAGAGCTGGATGCTGAGGTTGCAGCAGCCTCTTGGAGCTCTGGCACTGCAGGCATTTCTGCTGAGGCCCAGAGATGACAGTGAGGATCTTTTCCTTGAAGGTTTCCTTGAGCCACTTCTCTGCCCTTCAACAGGCCCTTCAACATGGGCCTGAAAAGCCATGACCCAATCAATAGGACATCAAGGAGAAGTCAGAACCCAGTCCAGATTAGTCATCGGACCTCTTTGTTCCCTTCTTGCTATTTCCCTGACTGTGATTTCAGACCAATACAGGCCCAGCTCTAGGCTTCCAGTCAGCCCTGCAGGTCTGTCCAGACCCCAAATCTGTCCTCCAAAGTTCTGCATTAGAGTTTGGAGGCACAGGCCTTATCCCCTGCTGGGGTGTATCCATATGAGATAACAGAATGTACTAAACCCCTGATAACCCGGCTAGCTGATCTGGAGAGAATAGTCTTTGCTTGTCTTCTAAGCTCCTAACTGGGCAGGTCTGATGGGCGTTCCATGTTCTGCTGGACTGTTCTTAGCCGTCAGCATGAGGCTGCCTGGATTTCTTGCGGAGTTCTTCTCAGACCTGCAAGTCAGTGTGGGGAACCTATTCTCTTAAAGAGCAATTAATCATTTCTCCTCCCTTTTTGCCTCCATCAGAGGAATTCATCAACATCTGTTTGTATTTCTTTATGATGGGTGATAATGACCAATTTTTTTCCCCTCTCTCTCTAGAAAAAGTAAATCAGTAACTGGGTGACTAAAACAGTAATTCATGGTAGTTCATCTTAGAGGGGATTAGTAAGCATCCCTTTTATTGTAGTCAAAAGCAAATGACTTCAAGTGTTGTCAGGATAGTAAGTAATAAAATTATGACTCACCTCTGTTTTGAGGTACCTATTAGTCGGGGAGATGATTAAGGGGAGAGGTGAGAGGGTTGGGACTCCCCCTTGGGCACAGGAACCGGGGACCCCGCTGCCTTAGGGTGGCTTGCTGCTGTCTAGCAATTTAAAATTCTCCTTTCTGTCCAGGAAGCAGATGTTTTTTGGTTTCATTTTCCAACTTTAGAGCGTATTTTTAGAAGAAATGTTTATTTTCCCACAGAATTCAATTTACTTTTTTTAACTTTCTTTTTGGTTACATAAGTCATATTTGTTTATTGTAGAAAAATCTTAAACTTATGGATGAGCAAAAAATGAAAAAAAAATCATCGATAATCTTACTACTGGGGGCCACAGTTAATATTTTGGATATAGTTTTGAGTTTTTAATGAGTGTATATATTCATGAGTCACTTAACTATAGGGATATTGCTAGGAGATTTCTTGGTTCTCTGAGTATCATATATTCATGCTCTAAGATGGCTATGACATCACACGTTGAGGTCACCTTATGGGCCCACCATTGCATATGCGGTCTTTCACTGAAACGTCATTATGAGGCCCATGACTGTACAGTTTTCAAAAAGAGAATGGCCAGCATGTGTGAGACCCTGGCTTTAAACTCCAGCACTGGAAAAAAAAATAAAAAGAAGAGTAGTGACCATATAATACTATGTACGCTGTTTTTTTTTTAAATTTTAATTGTAGATAGACGTAATATCTTTATTTATTTTTATGTGGTGCTGAGGATCGAACCCAGGGCCTCACACATGCTAGGCAAGCACTCTGCCACTGAACCATGACCCCAGCCCTGTACACTGTTTTGTAAACTGCTTTCTGCCTCCTAGTATTCTATCTCAAATATGCCAATAACTAATAACTATACATAGCATAATTTCTCTAGGCTATGTAATATTTTACTGTAGTTAACAGATTTTCACTTACTGATCATTTGGCAAATATTTCTTGGCAATTGGCTTTTCTAGGATGAAGTCCTAGAAGTGGGATTGCGGGTTAAAGAGTATGAACCTTAGAACTCTGTGTGTATATAGTTTATATATACAGATATTCACACACACATCATTTTTTTATTTTAGGTGGAATTGTCAGTCTTCTTTCTCCAACCCTATCAGAAGCTAATGTTACAGCTTTATAGCTTATATGGGTGAAAATAGAAAACTTTCCTTTTACTTCTTGCAATTTTTAGTGTGGTTGAGTTTTTTTTTTTTTTTTTTAATGTTTTCTGGGCATTCATTGCCTTTTCTAAATTGCCTGAATATGTCTTTGGCCTGTTTTTCTGAAATCATATTCAGAACTATTTTCTTACTGATTTTTAGCTAATTTTTAATATATAAGAATACATATATTTTACCACAGATATTTCCCTGTGGGTTTTTTTTTCCCCTCATAGAAATCTAATATTTGTGATCCTAAATCTCTTAATTTATGGTTTGTGCTTCAACATTACATATGGGAACCCTTTTCTCAGCCCCAGATTATACTAATATACATTTTCATTATTATTTCTAATAGTTTTATTTTACCATCAATCTTTAATTTGCTAGTCATTAATTTTGGCATATGACATGAATTAGATATCATATTTAGTTCCCTTTTTTTAAAAATTAGTTAATCTACTCTTCAAATTGAATAGTAAAATTCCCATGGCCATATTTACATATCATCATTACTATGTACTAAAAGATTTCACCTATTTGTAGCGATTGCTAGGATTTCTAGTGTTTTCCTTTGTCTTATCAGTTCTGGCAGGAGTTTGTGATGAGCTCAGCCAGCACAGTTGAATGACTGTAGAGTGATCCTTATTGTGAGTTCCCAAGCCTTGAGGAGGAGGAGCTGTGGGATCAGACTGGCCTCTTCCCAGCTCTGGCATGGACTGGCTGCACCTTGGCTTGGTCATTAAACTCAAAGATTTGACTAAAGATCTTCTTTGTTTCCACCACGGCAGATCTCCGAGTTGTTCTCTTGTGAATGAAAGTTGATCACACATTTTTGGCTATAAAATCATACATAAATGTATATAGTAAGATAGGGGAAATTGATGTTTTTGCAATTTTGAATGCAGTGAGAATTCTTCATTTGGGAATACAGTATGTTTTTTCAAATACATACTGTATGTTTTTGTATGTTCAAATGCATACTGAATACAGTATGTTTTTATGGTCCTATAAAGTGTTTTTTTGTCCATATAGGTCCTGAACGATTGTACTTTCATTTTTAGATAATGTGTTCTTGCTGTTAATGTAGTTTCAGTGATTAGAATAATTTGTTAAGCTTTTTCTTTTTCTTGTTAGAGTATATGAAAGCTTTTGATTTTTATATCATTAGCAGCCACCTTCATGAACTTATTACTTTTAAATACTTTAAAAACACTGAGTCTATAGGATTTGTAGTAGATAATCATATCTTCTACAAATAAGAATCTTGCATCCTCCATTGTAGTGTTTGTACTTATTTGTTTTCTTGTCTAATTGCATTGTTTAGGAGAACTGTTAAAATAACAAGATGTAACATTAAAGATGAGGAATGTGTAACAATGACTCAGTGATTTTGTTTTAAAATTGGTCACTACTGTATCTAATGTTTGTGTGGTTTGGATATTGTTTTAACTTTAAACTGCACAGGATAAATCACAATGAAAACAAAGAAAAATCAGGCTTCCATGTCTTCCTATTAATCTTAAGAAATAGATGTGAATATTTTGAGAGTTTTTTTGTTTCCTAGTACATAATTTTATTCTTTTCCTTTGAAATTTTCTTTGGTACCAAAGTTAAATTTGATTTGTTATCATGGCCTTTACCAATAATCATGATAGCCTAGTGTGTATTTTCTTTTAATTCATTAATATTTATTCAGTGATTCTTTCCATAATGATTTATCGAGCACTTGCTATGTTCTAGACATTGTTCTCTGTGCTGGGGATACAGCAATGAATGATAGAGTCCTTCCTAGTCATCCTTATTTTGGGTGTTTGAACCTTGACAGATTTTCTAATATTGAACTTTCCTTGCCTTCCTACTGTCAATTGGATAAGGGCTTGTTAATTTTGTTCTGTATAGCTAGATTAACGAACGTATTGTTTCATTTAAAATTTTGGAATTCAGTATTCATAAGTGCGAACATTTGGATCTTTCTTTTGCTATACCTGTCACATTTTGATAACTGTGTAGAAAAGAGTTGTTCAACATTCCTTTTTCTTTGGAATGGTGAGATGAGGAACTGCTCAGTTCTTTGAAGTTTGGGGATTGCTTTCCGAGGATGCGTTTTCTATGTAGCTCTTTGTCAGTTTCCAACCTTCTTTAATAGTCACTGGATTATTCATGTTTCCTACCTTTTGTTGAGTCACTTTGAATAACATTTTTATAGAAAGGCATTCATCATACTGTGAATTTGATGTTTTTTTAAAAGTTAAATAGAATCTTTGGAATATGTATTTCCAATGTCATTCCTAACTTGCTTTCTCTCTCTTCTTTTCCCATTGACTGGTTTTGTCCCAGAGAATCCCCTTACCTCTGCAGTCAGCTCTTAGGTTTAATTTATGTTCTTTTGGATTTCATTTTCATTAGCTCTTAATCAGTACCTTTTTTTTTTTTAAGTAATCTCTGCTGTTTTAATGTCCAAGTTCTATCCTCCTGATTTTCTTGGTATTATTATTAATTTTTTTCCCTAGTCTTCAATCTTCCATGTTGTGTTTCAGGGTAGATTAGACTCTGCCATGATCTCGGGTGAGATCTGGAATCTCAGTGGCTTAACATTACAAGAGTTTATTTTAGGCTTATTGAAAGTTTGCCTGGAGTGTGAGGGACTCCCAGGCAGAGCTGTGCTCCATGTAGAATTTGGGAATCTAGCCTGTATTCATCTTCTCCTCCTCTTCCCTCCTCCTTCAGTACAGCTAAAGGTGAAGAGAGAATATAGAAATGGCATTCTGTCTCTTAAATGCCTGGGCTTGGAATTTGCAAAGGTTACTTCTGCTCACATTTCATTCCCTGGAACTACTAGTCACAAAGATTCCCTGGATAATTGGAGACAGGGAGTCTCTACCACCGTTCAATCAGAACCACTAGGAGCATTCTCTCCCTCTGCTCCCTGGCCCTATTATGTTTTCCTTCCTTCTGTGCACCCTGTGGCCCCCTCTGTCCTGCCCTCTCCCTGGTTTCCAGGCCTGAGAAGCTCTGTGTCAATCACAGGAAGGTGTCTATAGATTCTCATCCTCTTCCACACGAATTGGTCAGATCCATCAGAGTGCATCAACATTAGGAAAACAAACTTTTCCTTCTATTCACTGCCTCTCATGTCAAAATTAGTTTTATGTGTGTGTGTGTGTGTGTGTGAATTTGTGTATTATTATTTTTTTAATGCCCTTCCTATAATGGTGAGAATAATGAAGAGGTCAGAGAATATCCTTCTACCTTACTGTAGTGACACCTACTTTATCAGGTTAAATAAGATATGATATCCTTAGTGTAACTCCTGGTTATGATAGGCAGTCAATGCATTTTAATTATTAGCACTGTCCCTTGCTGTGCTGATCTCTTTGACACAAAGCATTTATTTTGACCTTATTTATATTTCTGAGTACTTGAAAATTACCACTTGAAATGAATACCCATTTTTTTTTTTTTCTCAAATCAAACTTTTCTTTGATTAACCAAGAGCCTGGCTGGACTTGAGGTATCAACAATGATAACGGCCTCTCTCATTTGATGCTGATGGTGACTGATCGGTGTGTATTGCTCGAGTGAGCCCCCCCCCCCACTGCCCCAAATCTCAGCAGCACAGAAGGCAGCCCTTCTAGACTGTTGTGGGCTCTGTACCACCCATGCCTCTGTGTAATGGCACAGGCACAAAGTGAGGAAACAGTGAGTCCCTGGCTCTTAATGTTTCTTCTGGAAGTGACATTTGCCACTTCTGGTATTTCATTGACCAAAGAGAATCAGTTGGCCATTCCAAATGAAGCAGAGAAAGGCATTCCTGACTTAGATGTGAAAGGAGAAACACAAAAGCCACATATGTGTCACCTGTTACAGGAAATATGTAGTACTGGGGACTGAACCTAGGAGTACTCTACTACTGAGGTATATCCCTAGCCCTTTTATTACATCTTTAATTTGGGTTCAAGGTTTCGCTAAGTCGCCTAGCCTGAACTTGAACCTGGTGATCCTCCTGTCTCAGCCTCCCAAGAAGCTGGGATTACAGGCCTGGGACACCATTGCTACACCTGGCAGCAGGCATTATTTTAATTTACTCATTGCAACATCTCTATGAATTGGGTACTATTTACAGTCCTGTTTTGCAGATGGTGAAAAGGAGGCTGAAAGAGGCAGAGCCTAACTTGAACTGCATCCTAAGTAGGTCAAGGTCAGGCAACTGCCTTCTTCCAGCTCTTCTCTCCCTAGCATAGTTTCTCAGCAGCCTCAGGGCCCCTCAAGTTACTTGGTTTAGGTGGTTTTAGAGATGTTAATTAACTGCTCCTGACTTGTATAAAAATAAAAATGTCACATTCATTTAAGATAATGGAATATCTTGTATGTAGCCTTAACCACAAAGAGCATAAAATAAAATTTCTGCCAATAGAATATTCTTTACTTTGTTTCCTTATTGCAGTTTCAGCAGAAAGGGTAAGAATGTACCCTTTGAAGGTTTTTTTTTTTTTTCTTTCTTTCTCACTTTGTTGAAAGAACCAGCAGTTTCTGTATCTGCAAAAGTCCCTTCAGACTGCTCCTCCTTGTGTTAACCAAAGGGGGACCCGAAAACATACTTTCAAAGAAAGGAATGTAACAAATGAACAGAGCAACAAATGAAGAGAGCTTTGAGCTCAGAGAATCTCTCGAATACCTCTGCCTCCTCAGATAATGTGCCTGTACCCACTTCGTTCTCCTGAGTGCTGTTTATTAAGTATGTCCCATGACAAAGCTCATACAGTACCTTACAGATGTCCCTGGGTAGCCCTTGTACCCATGCCAAGGTAGATTCTATTATTTCCCCCATTTTCTACACCAGTCCCAGAGCAGGTGAGCTTGTGGCTCCTGGTTGTTCAGTTGATGACAGATGTCACTGGGGTTTGCTTGCAGATCTGTTGGCTCCCAGTATCACCGATGCTCTTTATTGCTATTCTCTAATGACTGCACAGTAGAAGGGGAAAAGTGGAACAAAATTCTAATGTCTAGTATTAATGGAATGAGTAAGTCAATTCTGGTATGTTTATACAATTGTGATTATTTTAGTGTTTTCTTAACATGAAGAAAAAATTTAAGGGTGTAGAAAAATGTTTAAAGATAAGGAAACAGGATGCAGAAGTGCATACAGAGTTGAGATTGTACAGTATTCAAACAAACTGCATAGAAAGAACTGGAAGGGAATCAGGAAACCCTGGAAGTGAAGCCGGTGGTGTTTATCTCTGGGTGGGATTAGGACTGATTTGCTTTCTGTTGCTTATGCTTTAACTTTCAAACTCTTTAAAATAAACATATATCTTATTAAAAAAAAAAGCTCCCAAGAGTCAAAATGGACAACTGTAGTCAGAATTTCTTATAATAATATTTTAACTCTGGGGCCTTAATAGGTCTAAATACAAATATGTTGGAAGTTCTCTTGAGCCTTGGTTTCAAACATGGGAATTTCTTATCAGTACTCTGAATTCAATCTCATAGGATAAAATAGTCTGCTTTTAGGAACTGTTATGCCAGTAGCCTTTTAGATCATTGCTGATAATTTTCTTTGTTTTTGAGAACTGATAGATGATTTTACTTTTTCCTTTTTGCTTGTACTTTTTTTTAAAATGACACACATTTCTGGGGTACAGTATGATAATTTGGTCACATCTATATAACGTTTAATGATCAAATCAAGATAATTAGCATTTTCATCTCAAACATTTATCATTTCTTGTTTTAGATGATACATAATATTGACATACTCATGGAGTGCCATGTGATGTTTGATACATGCATACATTGTATGTAATGTTCAAATCAGGATATGCGGCTGTCTTCTTAAACATCATTTTTTTTTTTTTGGTAGTGAAAATATTTCACAATCTGTTCTAGCTTTTCTGAAATATCCAATACATTATCTGTAGTCTCCCTATGAATTCTAGTGTTCCATTGCTGCACATTTTAAAAACATAACACCTTGGAATATAATCTGTGTGACACGTAGCTAAGGATTAGTTCTCCTGTGATCAGTGAGGCTACTCGGGTAGCAGCAGAAGAAATAGATTCTGGCTAATTGAAGAAAAAACAAAAAAAAACAACAAAAAAACGGAGTTTGGGAAGGGTGGGGAAAGCCCTCCAAATCAGGGGAAGAGCTGGACTGTGTAGCCTGGGGGGTATCTACCAATTGCTTTGCTGCAGAGGCAACAGGACAGCCAAAGGGGGTCTTCCCAATTGTTTCTTGTCATGGGGTCACTCAGATGATTCACAGATTAGAGTTTTCATTGGCCAAGATTGGGTCATATCACCTGAGCATCCTTAAACATTAGCATGTCTAATATTAATAGGAAGATAGGAAGTTCTTCTGATAGACAGTCCAAAAAGATAGCAATAAGGGACAAATTGGTAAATGGAAAATCAGAGTCTCTTGCCCCCAGGATGGGGACGTGATGAAGCTGTTCAACATACCCCAGTGTTTACTGGCCTCTGTAATCAGGGGCATCAAAGGCCTCCGCCTTGATCAATTTGCCTGTGTTCTTCTGATACCTGTTTCCTGGCATTTGAAGAAATCATTTCCTTCTGCATTTCCAGTTAGTTACTAGCAATCTGTCCCCCATTACAGTCTGTCTGTGTCTTCATCTTCATCTTGGTGTCAGTCCGTGTCTCTCGCCTTGACTCTTGCAGTGACCCTCTTACTTGTACTCTTGCCTTGAACCTCTTCTGCCTTCCTGCCGTGCAGGCCAGACCGCATTTTTGAGCCCATGGGTTGAAGAATGTCATTTTTCTTCTTTATCAAGTTTTGTTCTGTGGGAAAAGAAATTCTAGGACTGTGGGAAATGCTACGCGCTATAAATTTATCTTAGAAATTGACAATCCATATTTGTATTTAAGGCTCCAACAAGTTCTGCAGTAAAGAAAACTGTTGATCATTTGTACCTCTTAGCATGCTTTTAGTTATTAGTAACAGATGTCATTATTTAGAGTGCCTTAAACAATAAGGAAACTGTGTCATTTTTTTAAAGTGACATAAAATTAGACATATTTATGGGGTGCCATGTGATGTTTCAATTCATGTGTACATTGTGCAGTGTTCAAATAGCATTCAGGAAACTTTACTTCAGATCCCAGGTCATTTAAAAGTAGGTAGACCAGGTGCCTGTGACTTGGGGCACCTGCTGTCTTTCTGTCCATTTGTCTTTGGTGACCCTCATTGGTGTCTTTCCTTACTTCTCAGGCTGTTTCAAAGGTCAAGATACGGCTGCTCCCAGCAACTAAGGTGATTTGCATCTATGTTTGTAAACTAAGGAGGAGACAAGGGAGAAAGGAGCAGCCCAAATGGTCCTGATTGTGGGATAAGGGTCCCTTCTCTAGTCTAAGCCAATTTATCTCACATTTGGCTTTGGCCCTTCACACATGGTGGCAGGAGAAGGTGTGCTGAGCTGATCCAGCTGTAGCCCGTGTCTTTTGATTCCTTAGTGGCTGGGAAGGTAGGATTATGATGATGGACTTAGGTTCCTCTAGACTCCTTCTGGATTTGGAGGTGGTAGTTTCCCTATCTTTTATAGTCATCTATACATTCCCAGCACAGTGTCTGAAATATAGAATTGGAAAAGATTCAAGGACTATTTGTCAAATTCATTTTCAGAGTTCAATTCGGTCGTCACCCCTTCGGGTCCCTTCCTGTGATTGATGGCTCCTTGTTTGTGCTTCTACAGCACTCTGTTCTCTTATGTATCTTTCTCATCCTACTTTGATTTCTTGTTGCTGTTGCTTCAGTTTTCCTCACTGGCCTGGAAGCTGTGCGTGCTTGCAGGGATCAGGACTTGCTCATCTGTGTCCTGTCTGTGTCATCAATAGTGTTTTGCAAAAATCAAGCATAGGTCCTTATCTATAGAGTATGGAGCTATGCGCTGCTCCTAATGATGGATTAAAAAAACAAAACAAAACACCTCTTCAATTGAAGTTTCTCATGCTAACTACATTGCCATGAACTTGCAATCATGTCTTCATGATTTCCAAGATTGTCCTATACTAGTAAAAAAAAAGTATAATGTGGCTTTAGGAGGAATCCCTGATTATGTCTGTAACTTCAAAGCACAATTCTCTCTTCTTGAGCCATGCCTGTGCCATTGCGGTCATTCGTGTCAAGAGGAATGTGGAAACAGGACAGCTTATGAGTAAGGTGGCCATTCCTTAAACAGATGTTTATTGACCACCTACTGTCACAGGTTGGGTTATCCTTGCAAAGCAGATGTTGAGAATCACAAGCAGAGTGTTTATTAGGAAGTGCCTTTAGCAGCGTTACATATGGAAGAAGGGAAAGCAGACCCAGGTAGGGGGGAGTTGAGCTGTGATGCATTTCCCCACAAGCACCTTCTGCAGGTTCTATGTTAGCTTCTGAGCTGGGGTGACTTCAGCATTGTCCTTGGTTGAGAAAGAGGAGCTGAGTGAACCTTTATACCTTTGCAGTTAGGTGTAAAAAGGTTAGTCATTGCAATTAGGCTTCGCTTGTGTTATGGTTTGATCTAGAAAGTATACCCTGAAAAACTCATGTTTTGAAAGCCTGATCCCCAATATAGCAAGGTGCAGAGGTAGAGCTTTAGGCAGTAAGTAGACCTGTGACCTTATCAGAGGATTAATCCACTTGCTGGATTAATAATTTGGATGGACTCCTGGGTGGTAACTCTAGACAGATGGGTATGACTGGAGAAAGTAGGGCAGTGGGGATGTGCCTATGGGGACTATATCTTGTCCCTGGCTCCTTGCATGCTCCCTTGGCTTCCCAGCTGCTATGAGCTGACAGCTCCCCACCTTACCCTCCTGCCATGAAGTTCTGTCTCACCTTAGATCCAGAACAATGAAGTTGGCCAACCATGGGCAAAACCTCTGAAAAAACATGATCCAAAATAAAAATTTTCTTCTCTAAGTAGTTCTTTTCAGATATTTTGGTCATAGCCATGAAAAGTCGGCTACTATGCCCTGGAAGATGGTACTATGGTTTAGGTATGGGGTGTCCCCCAAAAAGCTCATGTGTGAGGCAATGCAAAAGGATTTAGAGGTGAAATGACTGGGGCATGAGACCCTAAACCTAATCCATTTGTTAATCCACAGATTGGGACTAACTGGTCACTGGGATATATATTTTGTCCTTGTTGAATAGATAGAAACTCTGTTTCTGCTTGGCGTGATGTCTTTTGCCACTTACCACCCTCTTCCACCACCAATGTTCAGGCTCACTTGGAGCCCTGAGGAATGGAGTTGATTGTTTGTGGATTGAGATTTTTGAAACTGTGAGCCCCAAATGAACTTGTCCTCTTCTAAAATTGTTCTCGTCAGGTCTTTGGGTCACAGCAGCAAACAAGTTGACGAAAGCGTGATGCAATGTCAGCCCCTAGGGTGGGTTCTAGGATAAATTGGATACAAGGCTTTTATTCCCATTGGGGACTCTGGTGTCAAGTTTACTGTCACCTACTGTGTGTGAGGTCTACTGCTAGAAACACGAGGGTGGAGAAAAGCAGTTAAGCAATGACAATAAAGTCGGTGTTTTGGAAGAGGAGGTGTTCATGTGGGGATAGGACCATAAGTGCATTTGGTTGGAGTGATGTTTGGGAGGAAGTCTTGAGAGTAAAACCTGAAGAGTAAGTTAGCAGGTTAAGGAAAGTAGGAATGGCATGAGCCACTGCCAAAATAAGTGGAGTGTGGTGCTTTCAAGTAAGTAAAATGAGTTCTCTCTACTTGAAGTATCATTGGGAGAGGGGTAAAGTTTGTAAATAGGATGACCATTTTATTTGTTATGCAACCCATGGTATTTCTGAGCAATCACAGCATTAATAATACTGGAGCCAACAGGTGAAAACCTAGGCCAATTGTCTGGTCAACCTAACTCATACAACTTGATTAGGAAGAATTTGGATTCTGTCCCAAGCATCAGTGGTAAATTACTGAGTGGCCCTTTGACCTTTCCTTGAAGTTTTTGGGTCATAAAAGCATGGATTCTGATGTCAGATTCCCATCGGTTCATAGTTTGGCTTTATCATTTACTCGTTGTTTAAACTTGGACAGGTCAGTTAGGTTTTATCAGTCTCCGATTTCTTCTCTGAAAAATGAGGACAATAATCATTCTTACCTTTATGGTATTATTTTAATGATTTGAGATATACACATTACTTACAGTAGTTCCTAGGGTAGAATAAATTTGCATTAAGAGTGCCAGGCTGCCGTTATTCTTTTGAACAAGGGTAGCGAGGTCAGATATGGGGTTCAAAGGGATTGCTGTGGAGACATAATGGAGATCCAAATGGAGGCAGCAAGACTAGAATGAGAGAGACTAGTTAGGATATGATACCGTTAATGAGGAGACCAGTTAGGCACTGTGGTTTGGATGAGTGTACCAAAGAATCCACATGTAAGGTGTGGCCCCAGGGAGATGGTATTAGGATGTGCTGTAGACCTTTAAGAGATAAGAACTTATGGGAAGTCTAAGGTTATTGGGGGCAGGTTCTTGAAGAGGATTGTGTGACCATGCCCTTCCTTTCTCAGCTCCATGGTTCAGGATGTGAGCACTCACTCTGCATGTGCTCCCCCCATGATGTGCCCAAAGCAATGGGGCTGCCCAGACTTGGACTTGAACCTCCAAAATTGGGAGCTAAATAAACCTTCTTTTCTTCATAAGTAGTCTGTCTCAGGTATTTTGTTGTAGCAATGTAACACATTAGGAAATCCTACTGAGATGATGAGCATCTGGATCATATTTGTGGCTGTGAGAAAAAGAGATGTGGAGAAAGTCCCAGAAATTATTGAAATGTTGAATCAGGAGCCTTGGTGGAACTTGAGAGAACTGCAGGAGCTAAAGCTGCTGCTGAGGTTTGGGCCTGGGCAAATGGTGGATGATCCTGTGGGTCACTGAGAAGGGACCTGTGAGACTTGCAAGGGGAGAAGTCCAGAAGGAGGCTATTATAAGGCTCTGGAGCTTAGGAGAGAGGTCTAGGGGAAGAGGGAGTTAGGATTCATCAACAGGCAGGTGGAATTAAGTTGGGGAGGTTGCTGAGATCAAAGGAAGGCAGAGAAATGTCCTCATGGGCATTGCATTGGGTAGTTTGGAAAGGAAGGGATGGCACAGGCTTTTCCCATTTTAACTTCCAATCTTAATCAGAGGGAAATCCTTGCTCTACTCACCGAGTTTTCACAGGCTGCTCTAACAAATTATCACAAACTAGATGGCTTACAGCAACAGAAATCTGTTCCATTACAGTTCCGGATGTACTAAGTCCTAAATCAAGGTGTCAGCAGGATGTCACTCTCTCTGAAGTCCCTAGGGGAGAATGGATTCCATGCTGCAAGTATAATAAAGGGTGTCTTGTCTTTGTCCCCAGTTCCCAGCACAGAACTTTGGAAATCTTTGCAATTTCTTGAGGGATAGGAGTGTCTATCTTATGCTAATGAGATGATTCATGGTGGGAAGCATTAGATCGCTTTCTGGTCACCAGAAAGACCAACCCTATGATTAAAGGGTAGGAATTTGGGGGCTAGTAGTCTAACACTCTCCAGAGGGGAGGGAAGGGGAGGAGAAATGGAGATAGAGTTCAGTTCTGTGGCCAATGATTTAATCAATCATGCTTTTTGTAATGAAGCCTCATCTCAAAACTCTAGACACTAAGCCCTGTGCAGCTTCCTAGCAGGTGAACACTTGGATGTGCCGGGAGGGTAATACACTCGGATTGCATGGCAAGAGAGTGCTGAGCTCTGCATCTCCTCCCTCCCCTAGACTTTGCTCCATATAGCTCTTTTATTTGGATCTCGCTGAGTGGTGTCCTTTGTAATCGTTATATCCTTGACATAGTTATGCCCCATATATAACAACATATATATGTAGTTATAATCTGTATGACTTCATATATTTGATTATAATTGTAAATGTAGTGCCTTCGGTATGTTCTATGAGTCAGACTAATGAAGTATTTCATCTGAGGGGTTTGTGGGAAATCCTGAATTTGTAACCAGCTGGGTGGAATTATTTGGATGCCCAAAACTTGTGATGAGGATCTGAAGTTGGGGGGGGGTGGCACTTTGTCTGGAAATTGTTGGGTCTATGCTCACTCTGGGCGGTTATTATCAGAATTGAACTGTAGGCCATCTAGCTGGTGTTAGAGAATAGTGTCTGAACAGATTCACCTTCCTCTTAGCAGCTGGTGCTGCTAGGATCCTCGGAGCTCCTTGGCTTATAGGCACATTTCTCCAGTTTCGACCACCATTACCACATAATGTTGACTCCAAGTGTCCCTGTTTCTGCGTCTCTTCTCTTGTAAGGACACCATTGTATTGGGTGAAATGTTTACCCCATTCCAGTAAGACCTCCTTTTTTTTTTTTTTTCTGATACTGGAGATTGAACCCAGGGGTGCTTTGCCACTGAGCCACATCCCTACCCCATTGTATCTTTTGAGACAGAGTCTTGCTATAAGTTGCTTAGGTCCTTGCTAAGTTGCTGAGGCTGGCCTTGAACTTGTGATGCTCCTGTCTCAGCTTCTTGAGTTGCTGGGATCATGGATGAGTGCCTTTACACCTGGTAAGTACAACCTGTTTTTTGTTTTTTTTTTTTTTTAACAACTGTAATTCCAACTAGGTCCACTTCTGGGGTTTCTGTGGTTAGGATTTCACATTTTTGAGAGAAGGGTGGGGCACAATTCAACCCATAATACCTATAAAGTACACATTTCTCATTCAGCACATAGTATTTTTTTTTTTTAAATTGGGGGTGCCAAGCTCAGTGGTAGGAGCCCTGACGCAAACCCCTAGTTGAGGAAGTCAGAAAGTTTTGCCCTTGAGGGTTTATTTTCCATTAGGGAAAATAAGATGTAAACATATTACAGATTTTTGAAGCTAGTTTTTTAGTTTTTGTGTATGCACAAAGTAGTATGCGATGCTTCAATGGGAGGGCAGAAGGATCCCTTCTTATTTTAGTACTATCAACCAGGATTCAAGGGACAGAAGGTGGGCTAAGTTGGATTCTGGAAGGAAGCATGGGATTTTGATGAAGGAAATATATAGATGGAGAAATTTAAGCTCACCAAATGCACAATAGCAAAGGGGGCCATGCAAATCTAAGACATGTGTCTCAATGTGTGTAGAATTTATTCTTTAGAAAATCAGCTCATTAACTAGATTGTGAGATGTCTATGGATGGAAGACTCTCTGAATCAGATCTGGATGCACCAATCATCTCCAAGATCTCCTGACAGGGGAAGAGCAAGATGCAGAATAGTGTTTATTTTATTTGACCTGATTTCTTAAAAAAAAAAAAAAAATGGAGGGAGATGAACGCGTTCCCAAATGTGCATAGTTAACATGCTTGTAAATGCAGAGAACATCTCTGAAGAATCTAAAAAATTGCCCACGGTGCCTCTGGATGACTGAGGACAGGGAAAGGAAGGGGCCCACATTTCTCACTGTAGGTAGGAGCTGGCTTCAGTTCTTTTTAAAAACAAGTTGCTGTTTTAATTGACTTTACTTTTTTGCACTTTTGAAATAAAAAGCAATAGACTTAGAGATCCACAGCCCTCCTATGTGCTATTCAACTTCCTACTTTTCCAGAGTGCTGCTTTTTATCAGTCCACTCCTTAAACTGTTGCAGACCTCATGTGGACATGCCAAGGTCCTTGGTTCATGATCCCGGAGTCCTCAGACTTCTGACCTCTCACTATTGGCCAAGGCTGCAGTCAGGCTAGTGTTGTTGGAGTGGCCCTACACTATCCTACCCACTCTGTCGTGTGTTGTGAATTTGCTTTGTGCCCATAAGGAACTGTGCACACCCATCATTGTGGTTCAACACCCACAAATGTCTGGCCACAGGAATACATGGCACCCAACTACCAAGACCTGTACATGGTCAGGTTATCCCCAGACAGACACAGGAAGGCTGGGCCCTGCTGAGAACCAGCGTGGAACTGGATCTCACTCTCTTCATGGCTCACTGGCCTGTTTGACTTCACTGGTTTGGTGTCTGATGTTTGGATTTCTTCTCAAGGTTTAGAAGAGCAGTTACTTCCTTCTCTACCCAGGGTATCGGTGATGTTTTCTTTTTTTGCCAGTTAAAAAGCTCAGTGATCTACAGCAGTGTTTACCAGGCTTTCTTAGTCACTGTTCCTTTTTGATAAGCCTGAAGTGCACATTCTCTCCTCAGTGCACATTCTCTCCTTTTTTGGATCGGATTCTGATACACCTTCCCTTGGGTGGTCAGGAGCGTGCCAAGTCACACACCGTTTTTGTCATTGTGCACACATCGACGATGCTTGTTTTTGTATTTTTCTGTTATCTTGAGCAGATATAGATAAATTTATTAAGTCTGGAAGGAAAGACAGGGAAACTCATACATAAATGTAAACATAGATGCATGCATATATGTGGGTATATACATATCATATATGCATATTTATAAGCATACATGTTATACCCCCATGGATACACAGGACAGATGTTTCCAGTGGTTTTAGTTCTTCAGATCAGCCTGGCACAGTCCTTAATTGGAGTATCCCTTATTTCTCTCTCTGTCTCTCTGTCTCTCTGTCTCTCTCTCTCTCTCTTTTATTTTATTTATTTTTTTTACCTCCTGCTCTCTATCTTTACTTTTGATTTATTTTCTCTCTCTCTCTCTCTCTCTCTCTCTCTTTTTTTTTTAAACCTCCTTTACATCTTACGGTGGTAGATATTCTGAATTGGTGTAAGCTGTTAGGGTCAAGGTCATTGTGAGAGAACCACTCAGCTTTCCTGCTCCTTACACCCTGTCCTACCCGTGTACCGTGCATGGGAAACCTCGGTTTGATTTCCAGTGAAACTCCTCCCACCTGCCTTTATTGCTTCTCTCTCCTGGTTTTAGTGAGAAGTCAGGACAAAAGGACTCTGCCGGTAGGTAGATTCTTCTGATTTTTAAAGAGACCCTTGTCTTCTGGGCTTCTGTAGAATATGATGGAGAAGCGGGAGCAGGGTGCCCCAGTGCAGTTCTGAAGGCACCTATAGTGTGCAAGCTTATCCACAGGTGCCTTTTGTGTTTTCTTGCAAAATACCCCCTTTACACCCTCAAGGAGGAAATAAATAATTTCCTCACAGAGTCAGTAAATGTTTATTGTGTCCAATGCTGGGAAAAATACAGAAATAGACTTGGTGGGGTAGAAAAGACTGGAATAGTGAACAAGATAATGTAACATATAACAACTTTGGTTTGTGTAGAGGGAAGTTGGGAGGGGGTGGGGGTTGTGGGGATGGAAAGACAGAAGAAAGAGACAGACATTATTATACATGTATGATTACACTTAGTGGAGTGACTCAGGAATGAGAAGTTATGCTCCATTTGTGTACTTTATGTCAAAATGCATTCTACTGTAAAATAAGTAAATTGATTAATTTTAAAAAATGAAGAAATAATGAATCAAAGATCAGAAGGATTTCAGGTGGATGAGTGGAATGATCTCTGGGAACTATAATAGATGTATAAGTATGTGCTGCTTAAAGACATTTCAGTAAACAACCAACTGCCTATAAGATGGTATCTCATAAGATAATTAGCTAGGGACATCTTAGCCTTCTTGCAGTTATCTTAGTTTATATAAGTATATTATATGATGTTTGCACAACAACAAAGTCACCTGAAGTCGTGTTTACCAGGGTGTATCCCTGTTATTGAGTGACATGTTCCAGTGTAAACTATGATATAGTTAGAGTCCCATAATTCATCTTAGAAGAGAAAGGTAAGAGATTTGCTCAAATTCAAAGCAAATTAAATGGCAGACTAGAACCCAGATTTCCAGCTGGCTCTTGTGTAGATACAGATAATGCTGCAGAAACTTTGAAAACTCTCCTTTTCTTGCTTGAGAAGCTTCATGGAGGAAATGGAACTGGAAAGAATTGTTGAGAGTTAAAGAGGACATGAGCAGACAATCTGCAGGAAGGAAAGCAGTACAGAGAGGTGGGAAAAGATGTGTGTGTTTCACAGGTGGTAGCACAGGTAAAACTACTTAGGAAGAAATGGGTGTTGTATACCTTGATATTGGGAGATTGAACAGGGGACTGAGATGTTGTCTCACAGGCAATGTGAAGTATGGCTCACAGACGAGTGAGATTATAGGTGCAGTGGTTTTGAAACCCTACTTTAACAGCAGTATAGGAGGTGGATTGCAGAAGGAAAGCTGGGAATGAAGAAAGTCAACCAAGAGAATGTCAAGTAGAAGGCAGATCTGGTTGAGCCTCTGGACTTCTAGCCCTATTTGGGCTTTATATAATGGTTTCCTTTGTTGCCCACTTTTATCCATATATTTGAAGCTGTGAGCTTAAGAAGACAGACTTTCCTAATCAAGAAGGTATAAAAGTAAGTATACAATCCCCTGTTAAAAATGCTGCACAGGGAGGGAAAGGAGAGATATTAGGGAATGAAATTGACCAAGTTGTGTTATGTGTGTATATGAATATGTCACAATGAATCCCCTACTATGTATAATTATAATGAACTAATAAAAGGTACATAAGTTTTAGGCTAAGGTAAGAGGAAGCTTTTAATTCGAGTACCATGTGATGCAAGATTATGTTGTGGTAAGAATGTGACAGACCCTTCCCTGGCAGTCTAAGAATAAGTAATACAGAAGTTCTTGAATGGGATGAAGAGTAACAAAGCTGGAAAGCAACCCCAGACTACCATTATTTTGTGATGTGGTTATCTATATGTAGAAAGCCCAAATATTTCTGCAAACCAATAATTAGAATTATTAAGAGTTTATCAGGTTTGTGTCATTCACAAGAAAGAGTAGCCACAGTAGTGTCAGATACACTAGACTTCAGATCAAGGACCACTCCAGGGATAAAGAAAGACATTACATAATGATGAAAGGTTCAGTCCATCAAAAGACTTAATGATCCTACATGTGCATGCACCTGAGAACAGAGGTTCAAAATACATAAAGCAAGAAGTGGGTGGAATTGAAAGGAAAAGTAGACAAATCCACAGTTAGAGATGAAGAATTCAGTACCTCTCAGAGCTATTAATAGAATCAGTACTCAAATTGAGGAAGGCCGTAGGAGAAATGAGCAACACCACAGATGAACAACATTTAACTGACATTTATAGAACACTTGTACCCAACAATAAGAGAATGCACATAAGAGAATACACATTCTCTTACTGTGCATTCTCAAGAGCTTATGGAACATTCACCAAATTTGACCATATCTTAAGTCATAAAATTAACCTTAACAAATTAAAAAGTCGGTAATCATACAAAGTATATTCTCTGTTCATAATGGAATTCAAATAATAATCAATAAAAAGATAAGTAGGAAACCTGAAATGTTAAACAAAATTCTTAAAATCTCTAGGTACAAAGGAAATTTCATGGGAAATTAAAAACTACTTTGAACTGAATGAAAATGAAAATATAATGTAAAATTCATGGGATGTAGTTAAAATGTAGAGGGAATTTAATAATATTAAATGTTTTTATTACAAAAGAAGAATAGTTTCAAAGCTGCAACCTTAGCTTTCATGTTAAGATTATAAAAGAAGAATAAAATAAACTCAAATCTAGCAAAAGGAAAGAAGTAATAGAGATAAGTGGAAATCCATGAAATAGAACACAGAAAGCCAACGGAAAGAATAAATGAAACCAAAAGCTGATGTTCTGAGAAGGTCAGTAAAATTCACCTAGCCAAACTGATTAAGGAAAAATAGAATAGAAAATGCAAATTATGAATATCAAAAATGAAAGAGGGGATATCACTACAGATCCAACAAGTCATTAAAAATATTTTGATGGGCTGGGGATGTGGCTCAAGTGATAGCGCACAGGCCTGGCATTTGGGAGGCACTAGGTTCGATCCTCAGCACCACAAAAAAATAAATAAAGATATTGTGTCCACCTAAAATAAAAAAAATAAATATTTTTAAAAAATTTTGAGGGATTCCACCTTTTGGGTCCCCTTCTTCCTCCGGGAGAAGTCTTTTCTTCTGTCCTTTAATAAATTTCTAATCTCTACTCTGGCCTTGCCTCGGCGTGCTTCTTTGGTGTTATTCTTCAACATCGGGGAGCAAGAACTCGTCACTAGTCAACAGCGGTAACAAATTGGAGGTCCCGTACCGAGATATTCTACACCGATATGGGAGCCTCACTCTCTAATACGTCAGGTGCGCCACTTACCTGCGTATTGAAAAATTGGGATAAATTTGACCCTCAAACGCTCAAGAAAAAGCGCCTCATTTTCTTCTGCCGCCAGGCCTGGCCTCAATACAAACTCCCTGACGGAGAAACCTGGCCACCAGAGTAAAGGTGCTGGGACAGGAGAATTGGATCCACCACTCTCGGATTAAGGCCTGCCATCCTGAGCCGATTCCTAAAGAGACTTCTTCTTCCCAAGAAACTGAGGAACGATACTCCTGCACTCCAGTAGAGGACCTAAAATACCTCTTCCGCAGAGAAAATGACCGCCCATCGCCCAAATGGCCCTCCAGCCTATTACTTCTCAATCGGACTTCTATCATGGACCACTCGATAGACCCGATTTTTAAAAGGTGACTCCAAACTGCTTGCCCCAACATCGCCCCTTTTATCAGCCTGAAGAAGCCAGAACGGTCTTTGCCTCCATTCCTTACAGCAGTAAGGAGCTCCCCAAATTAGAGGGGGGAATGAAGCCAGATTTAAAGTTAGGTAGTCTGTGTAGTTAGGTAAATCGGGTCTAATATCGAATAAAATCTAAAATGGAGGCCATGCTGGGAATGACTCAGGAAAAACAGGACAACTCATGGAATGTTAATGAAAAGGCCCTAGGCCAAAGTCCACCTGGAAAAAGTGTTAATGAACATCCCCCAACAGATTTGAAGACAGCCCATCCCAAAGAAATGTTAATGAACAGCAAACTTGACTCGGAAATGCCCAGATTATTTCTTTGGCCCACCTGTGTCCCAACCCTTCCTACCTACATTCCATCACCAAACCTATAAAAAGAGAACACATTGCCCACTAACTGGATTCCACCTTTTGGGTCCCCTTCTTCCTCGGGAGAAGTCTTTTCTTCTGTCCTTTAATAAATTTCTAATCTCTACTCAAAAAAAAAAAAAAAAATTTGAAAAATGATATAATCCACTCTGCATGTAAACTGGTCAACTTAGGTAAAATACAGTAATTCCTTGAAACCCATAAATTGGCAAAATTCACTGTAGAAGAGACAGAAAACTGGAATAATTTGTATCTAAAAATAAATTTAGAAAACTTCAGGGCTGATGGTTTTACTGGTTAATCCTTTAAAACATTTAAAGAAATTACATCAATTTTACACTATCTTTTAGATAACTGAACACTTTCCACCTATCTTGTGAGGTTAGTGTTAACCCTGATAATAAAAGTCGACAAAGATATCACAGGAAAAGTACAGACTAATAGCCCTCATGAAGATCAACATAACAATTCTCAAGAAATCAGTAAATCAAATATAGCAACATGTTAAATATTAATACATGACAACCAAATGAAATTCACTTCAGTAATTTAAGGTTGGTCCAACATTCAGAAATTAATTTTTGTAATTTCTGGCATGAAATGGCTGAAGAAGAAACACCATATGTTTTTACCAACTAGTATAGTGAACACATAAGGCAAACTTTAAAATCTATTCATGATAAAATATTGAACTAGAAATATTAGGACTTTAATCTGGTAAAGGGCACCTGAAAAATCCTCACAGCTAACATCATATTTAATGATGAAAGACTAAATGCTTTTCCCACTAAAATTGAAATCAAGGCAAGAATGTTCTCTTTCGTTTTTCCTACTTTACTTTGTATTGGCGATCCTAGACAATGCAAGAAGGCAAGAAAAAAAAAGACATACAGTTTCGAAACGAATAAATAAAACTACCCCTCTTTGTAAATGACATGATTGTCTATAAAATACTGAGGAATCTATGAAAAAAGTTTCTAGAATTAACAAGTAAATATATCAAAGTTCTGGAATGCAAAACATATAAAAGTCTATAATATTTCTATATACTTCCAGTGATAATTGCAAACAATTTTAGAAAACAATTCTGAATTTTAGAAAACAATATTATTTAACAAAGCATGTAGGATCATCCATATGCTAAAGATTATAAAACACTGATGAAAAAAAGTTTAAAAGACTTTTAAGCACAGAGAGACATGACACATTCTAGATTGTAAGACTCAATCTAGTAATATCAGTTCACTCCACCTTCATCTGTAGTTTAGCACAGTTCTAATCAACATTTCAGCAAGATATTTTTGTAGATACTGACAAGTTAATTCTAAAATTTGCATCGAACAGCAAAGTTACCAGGCTCTACAAATGCACACACATACACACAAATCATATAGCATATGCTCTTTGTGTCTGACTGCTTCTTCAACATGTTGTTCTTAAGGTTTATTCATATTGTTTTGTCCATTGGTAGTTTATTTTTTTCTTATTTTAGTATTTAATTGCTCAAGAATGTCAAAATCTGTCTATCCATTAACTTATTGGTGAGCATTTGAATTGTTTCTACTTTCTGGCTTTTCTGAAAAATTAAGCCGTCAATATTCTTCAATAAGTCCTTTTTGTGAACATACGTTTTAACTGTTTTGGTAAGTGAACAGGAGTATAATTGCTAGGTCAGTTGTATAATAAACTACCTAACAGTTTCCTAAAGTGTTTGTATCATTTTTATACAGTCACTAGTTACGTTTAGATGCTCCATAACTTTGACAGTGTGTGATATTGTTGGTCCTTTTGACTTTTGTCACTCAGTGAGTATGTAGTGGAGTCTCGTTATGGCTTTAATTTCCATTTCTCTAACACTTAATGAAGATAAACAACTTTTCTTGAGTTTATTGGATATTCAGAGATCTTCTTTTGTGAAATGCAGTGTTTGGCCCATACTTCAATTAGATTCTTTGCCTCATCATTATTGCTTTGTAGGACTTCTTTGTGTATTTCTGACATGTTATTTTCTAGTTATATTATTTCCAATGCTTGCCTAAAATCAGCAGTGGTATTTTTAACCCAATGTTTCTTGCCTTTTCACTTCCTCAAAGTCTACTGATAAAAAAAGTTTTAAACCTTGACAGAGTCCATGTTATCATTTTTTCTTTTCCTGGTTGATTTCCTGTTGAAGAAATCATTGGCTTCCCCATAGAAGAAGTTATTCTTTTGTTTTCTTCTAGAGGTTTTATTATTTTAGATTTAGTCTGTAACTTACCTCAAATTATCTTTTTTGACATTAGAGTTAATTGCATTTTTTTTGCTGATGAATATCCAGTTTCCCTAGCACCATTTTTTTGAAAGCACATCTTTAGAAATTCCTTTGCATTTCAGTGGACTCTGTCACACATCAGTTACCAGTATATGTGGGTATGTTTCTAGACTGTGTTTCTTTTCCATTTTATCCATCTTTTAAATGTTTTAGATGTTCTTTTGTAACTACTTAATATTTAATGATATAATTTTTGAAACTTCAACTAAGGAAAAAAAAAGTTTTTTAGTCATGGTGGATGTAGAGTATTTACTTACACGTTTAAATAAATTAAGGTTTAGATTTGCTTCCAGGTTATGACCCGGAAATGAATTTGATAAACTGTTGTTAAGCCAGCGTTGTGTGCCTGGCACTGTCAGAGTATATAAATGAATGAGATGAATCCTGTCATGGAGGAGGGAAATATGGCCTGGTAAGAGAGACAGACCATAGAGATCCTATGTCTATCTTTCTAGTAAGTCTGTTCTCTAGGACACACGTGTACAGTGTGGCAGATCAAGTGATTGCAGGATTTCCAAGTAGCTCTGGCTACCAAGCAGTTATAATTAAAAGGGCTTATCACTTTCCCATGTTCATAGATGAATGCACAACCAGTGTAACTCCACATCATGTACAACCACGAGAATGGGAAGTTGCACTCTACTGCCCTGTTTAACTAAAAAGAACAAAGAAAAAAGAAAAAAAATATAAAACAGCTTGGAAGAGAGGGTCAAGTGATGAGGTTTTATATTACCCTGGTGTGATAATTGTAGAAGACAGGAATGTAGGACTCTGGGAGGAGAAATCTTTGTTTCCTTCGCTTTTTCTCACAGAGGCTCTGAAGATGGAATCCGAAGCCCTTGAGAAGGGAATAAATATCCTTTGGCTGCATGGAAGGGGGGAAAAAGTCAAAGGTTTTAGCTGTGGTTAATTGCCCTCATCTTCATGTTCTTTCCAAATGTGCCCATAGGTTTCAGGTTGGCATTTGGGAGGATGTTTGGCATTGATGATTTGGAGGGTTTAGAATCTATGTGAACAGACAACTGAGTTGGAAGAGGCGACATTGTGGGCCAACTGAAGGCGCGGGCCAGGATGGACTCAAATCAAATCAGAACAGTTGCGTAACTTGACAAGGATTAAAAGCAAAACAATGGTAGGCATGGTGATGAGTGAGGGGTTTAATGTCTTTAGGTGTTCCCATTTACCTGGGTGTCAGGGAGAAGAGTGTTCACAGTGCTGCTGAGGTTTGGAGGCAGGATTATATTGTTTGTTTTTTCACCACGTGGCCAGAAACTTGCTCACAAGACTTCTGAGGGTGCCTGGAGCCTAGGGATTTGTGTGGCCACATACATGCAGCCATCTCAGCCTCACTATCCTTAAGGCAAACAAAATTGCATTCTGTATTGTGCCGTGTTTGAAAACTGATCTTGTTACGGTACGAAGAGTTTCAGGAGTTTGACAACCTTGATAGGGCAGAGAGCTTTCCTTGGGCTACTGTGAAGTAGAACGACATTACAGTGGGTATCTGACCATTGATCTCCGACTTTGATCCGCAAATGCTAACTATAGAAAATAGAAAAGCAAGAAACTAGGAAGCAGAACATTTTCTTTCCTTTAGAATGATTTCTAAGCAATATGAATCATAGCCTTTTTGGATTTCCCTTTCACAATATTCCATCAACACCTAAAAAAATAAATATTTAAAAAAAAATCAAAATGCACTTCAGCTTTGTATTACCAATCAACTGACTTGCTGTAGGAAAAGGTTAGAGAACTCGTAATTTTACTTTTCTTTGATACCTGTGAGGGTCATTTTGACAACACCAGTAGAAGATTTATCAACCAGTTACCCACTTAGAAGTAAAGACCTGTGTGGTCCTGGTGACAGAATAGCCCTAGGATTTCATTTGCTGCAGGTGCCAATTCCCATTGATTGGTACTTTGATGGGGCACCATCTTTTGAAGTGTTGAGAATTTGAACTTGGACTTGGTCAAGGATGGCTATAGTAAATAAGCCAACTTTTCTATACAGAGGTAGAACTTTTAGACTTTGAGGGAAATTACTGAACTGGGCTGTTACGTTGGTGGGGGGTGGGGGGAAGAGACAATACCTAATTGACAGCATTGCTGTGTGCCAATTAAATTAGTTATACACACTGATATTCATGTTTCATGTAATTCAACATTCATCACAATATTCTTTTGATTTTTCAAACTATTTAAAAATATAAAACGTTATTATAGAACATTCAAAAACAGATGAAGGGCTGGGTTTGGCCTGTGGGTCATACATAGTTTGCCAGTCTCTTTGGAATAGATCATCATAGACTATCTTTGGGTTAGGAGAGAGATTAGTGGCATTCCTGCCTTTTACCTGGATTAAAACTCTGATGCCACAGATAATTCAGTGCCAATAGGTCTATGAAGATAATTAAGGCCATCCTCTGTTTAATTAACCATTGCTGTTAATTATTCAGGGAAAGACCAAAGTCTAGAATGCAGGCCATTTGCAAAAACCAGGGTAGAATTGTCTTCTTGCCTTGGGCCTTGAAGGGGCAGTAATGAGGTCTGAGCAAAGGCAATTATGTACAGCAATGGAGCCCAGAAGAAGATAGATTGAATAATGCAAAGATGGTTCTCCTGGCTGTCCTTCTTGTATAGCTCCTCCACTGTTCTCCAGTCCCAAGGCACATTTCTGACTCTGAGGCTAGACTTAGATAATTCAGTGTTAAATCTATAAAAGGGGCAGCTATCGTGCCTATCCAAGTTGTTCTCAAAGCAAACAAGAAACGTTGGACGGATGGTGCTCTGTTAATTATCAAGATGGCGGGGAGGCTGGACAGATAGATGTTGCCTTCTGTCATCTTTCGTCCACTGAGACTCTCAATTCAGAAATCTAGGTAAAATCTCAACTTAGTGTAGACCCTCTAATATAATTTTCTGTCTGGTAGTCTCTCTTGCCAGTGGGTATCATCAACAGCTTGCTTCTCGGAGGACGTGATTGTCTTTAAGGTAAAATGAATCCTCAGCCTCCTGAGGTTAATACTTCTGTTCAACTTGCTAACCATCAGACCCTCTTGAAATACTTCCCATGATCACTGCACTTGCACATGAGCCATATAAACCTAACTGGAGGAAGGGACTCAGCGACATAGGTTGGTACTACTGTAAATTTTTCATCACCTAACTTGCTGCCTCCAGATCCTCTTCTGTCAGATCAACTTGTTCTTTTAAGTCTCCAGAACCACAGTATGTCTTTTTTCCTCTGTTTCCCTCAAACTTCTGCCTTCTCAGGTCTTTCTCTCACAGCCAATCTCAACCTTCCATCTCCTAGAGAAAATTGAAGGTCTGTCTGATGGATGCTGTGATGGTTAATTTTAGTCATCAACTGGACCAGATGAAGGGGGGGTACCCAGAGAGTCGGAAAAAACATGGCTTCTGGGCAGCTGTGAGGATGTTTTTGGAAGAAATTGGCATTTGAATTAGTGAACTGAGTAAGGAAGATCCGCCCTCACTCAATGTGGGTGGGTGTCATTCAGTTGTTAGAGGACTTGGACGAACAAAAAACAGGAAAGGAGAATTATATCTATATCTGTATCTGTATCTATATATCTATTTCTAAATCTATATCTATATCATGAGATTGGTTCCATTTCTCTGGAAAACCCCGAATAACACAGATGGGATGACCTTAATGTTCAGAATTGAATCTAAATAAGTACCTATGCGTAGAACATTCCTTGACCTTCCATACCTGTTCTAATAGAGGAGGTTTCTTTTCTCTCCTTTCTATTCCTCTATCTGGCCTCTGCTTCTCATCTCCTCCTGACCCAGGTATTATCAAACATCTCTTCTCTCTGAATCTTTCAAGTAGTCTTACCCTACCTGGCTTCTAGCCCTGTCACAGGACCCCAAGCTCAGTACAGTAGCAAAGGCTCCCAGGGCCATATTGGTGAGTGCAGCAGACAGACATCTTTGCATGGTTTGTATGTGACTGTTCAGCAGCAGTCGGCACTGTTGGTCACCTCTTCACGAAGGGCTTCCCCCCACCCCGTTGGCGTGAGGGATGCAACATTCTTCTGGGATTTTTCCTGTTTTTCTGGGTATTCCTTATCTGTCTCCCCTTCAGGAAATAATAGATTTCCTCATGGATTATCCTATAATCTCCCCCTATGCAATTTCCTTCATGCCCTTGGATTCAGTGACCATTCTTGTGCAGATGAGTCACAAACTTCTCATCAGCCCATATTGAGCTGCAGATGGGCCTTATCCATGGGGAAAAGAGTTTTAATTTTGAGCCAGCGAGTAATATGATTTTGTAGGCATTTTTTTTTTTTTTTTTTTAAGATCCCACTTCTGCTGTGTGCACAAAAAACAATAGAGAGACAGGAATGGAAGCAGGAGAGACCTTGTTAGGAGGCGGATGTCCAGGAAAGAAATCCTGGGAGCTTGTTGGTCTAGCATGTCATGTCTAGTTCCATCTTCCAAGGTACCTCAGAACCAACATGCCCAAGAGCTAGCTTCTAATCTTCTGCCCAGACTTCCCCACTGCGTTGTCTGATATCGCCAGCTGTCTGGTCGGATGAATCACAAACCTTGACACCTCTACTTTCTCCTTCTAATTCACTGTTGTGCCTGCTGGTCCTCTTCTACATGGTCTCTAACACAGTATTCAGAGTAGCTGTCACAATGCAAATCCCACGTCCTCCCCAGGTTAATTCCTTTCCGTGCTATCCTACCTACTGAGGATAATGGCTAAAAAAATCTTCATATAGTCATCTAACTTTCTGGGGGATGTGGGATAGTTCCAAACCCTATCTATCTGTATCTTTAACTCTACACTCATATTCATAATGCAGTTTAAAAATCAGGCATAGTAAGATGAATAATTAATGATGAGATAGAATAGTTTTAAAAATATAATGTAATAAAAGTTAGGTGAGTGTGGTCTCTTTCTGTCAAAATATCTTACTGTGCATTCACTTTTCACTTCAAGGAAGCAACTTTACAACTTCTCTTTGGCCTACTGGGATTCCTAGGATCATTACCCTTGTGCTTGGGGTCCATTATTAAGTAAAATAAGGGTTACCTGGGTACAGGTGGTACAAGACTGTGACAGTGGAATGGATAACCAGGCTGGTTACTCCAGGGCAGGACAGAGCAGGATGGCTTGTGATTTCATCACTAAGAATGGCTCACAGGTTAAGACTTATGAATTTTTTTTTTGTTTCTGGAATAATCCATTTCAGATTTATAGATCCTGTTATGGTTTGAACACGTGGTGTCCCTCCAAACTCTTGAGACCGTGTAGCAGCGTTCAGTGACATGGTTAGATTATGAGAGCTGTGACCTAATCCGTGGACTAATCCATTTTGATAAATTAACAATTTAAAAGACCTACTGTACTTGGTGGTAACTGTGGCCAAGTGGGGGTGTGGCTGGAGGAAGTGGGTCAAGGGGCATGTCCTTGGGAATTATATCTTGTCCCCAGCCTCCCACCCTGACTCCCACCCCTGCCTGCCATGAACAGAGCAGATCTCTTCTGCCACACCTTTCTACCTTGATGTTGAGCCCAAAGCAATGGATTAGGCCAACCATGAAGTGAACCTCAGAAACTATGAGCCAAGTTAAATTTTTCCTCTTCTAAGTTGTTCTGGTGAAGTCTTTTGATCACTGCATCTTTAGCACAGATCACTGTGGACCGAAACTGGGGAAAGGAAAACTGTAGGATTTTACTGGATATCTCCATAAACCTCTTCACAGTCCGGCCTTGATGTGTCTCTCCAGCCTCCTGTCCTGCCTCCCTCCCTCTGCCTCACCCCTATCCTGTCTTCTGCCTGCCTTCCTGTCTGCCACCTGACCACTTGTGATCTCTGTATCTTCTCTTCTCCCACAATCCTGGTTGACATCACTTTGGGGGGAAGATTTCTCATAATGGTTAGGTCCAGTTTAGATTGGATTCTTTTATATTCTTCTGGAACCCATTTCTTTCCTTTTGTATGCATACCTTAATTTCCAAAAAAGATTTAGGAATATATTTGGAATATGGTTAGGCTTATTTTGACTATTGTTTTTATGGCATGAGGGTCTCTATTAGGGTTTTCCAAAGAAACAGAACTAACAGTGTGTAGTGTGTGTGTGTGTGTGTGTGTGTGTGTATGTGTAAGAGATGGAAGCAGAGACAGAGCAAGAAAGATATTGATTGGAAGGAGTTGGCTCATGGGTCTCGGGGGCTGGCCAGTCTGAAATCTGCAGAGCCAACTGCTAGGCTGGAGACTCAGGGAAAGAGTTGATATTGTGGTATTAAGCCTGTAGCTTCATCTTAACCTCAGTCTTTTCTTTTAAGACTTTCAGTTGATTGGATGAGGCCCAATCATATTAGGGAGGGTCATCTGGTTTACTTGAAGTCTATCGATTTGAATTTTCATCACATCTAAAAAAAAGATTTTATAGAAACCTATAGACCGGGGTTTGGCCAAAAACTGCATACTGTTGTCTGGCCAAGTTGACATATGGAATTAACCATCCTGGGTACCATGACTGTTTCTGTCCATTATCATATCCTCAGTGAGAAGGCATCTCTGAGAAGGAAGTCAATAGATATTGATCGTATGGATTTGGGAGTGTCCGATTTCCACTTTCCACCCACAGCCGGTGCCAGTGAATATAATGCATTTCATGGCTTTGGGCACTGTTCTTTGGAGTAGTCCCTTTGTGTTCATTCTGAAATATTCAGTTAATAAACTCTTTGCAGTTCAAGAAACAGCTCGAATTTTTTAAAAATTTTTATTTATTTATTCATTTACTCATTTGTAATTCATTTATGATCTGTCTTAGTCTGTTTCTTTGCAGACCCTTTTAGTCTGGTCTCATAAAATAGCCTTATCAGCCTTTTGGCTTGATCATTTGATTTGCTCTTCTCTGGTCTTCCTCTGGATATCTTTTTTCCTCCCCTCTGTCTTTTCTTGGGTATAGTAGCCAGAGCCAGCTTTGTTCTTAGTGTAATTGGACCATGACTTTATTTAAGGAGATAATTGCACTTTTATTTCCCAATACCCTTAAATTTTATTGGCCATTTTGGCTACAGCAGCACAGTGTGCAGAATTTTCTCTTTCTAAAATCAAAACTTATCATCCTGGCCCCATCTCCAGAGTTTTCTATTTCTGTCATTGGTGCCAGACACCCAGGCAAGAATGCTTGGAGTCATCCTTGACTTTTCCTCCCCCGCCCTTCCCATTTAATTACAAGATTGTCTTTGGTTTTTTTTTTTTCTTCCCTTTGAACCTCAAAATTGATCTTTCTTGTTCTTCCACTTCTTCCAACTGGCCCTATGGGCTCATGCCATGGTGATAGATTGACTTCTGATGTGGCTGACACCGTTCTGCCCCAATTTCATCTTACTGTAACCAACAGCGCCAGCTGCATCTTTGGGAGTTCAAGATACAGCTCTAAATTTTTTTTTTTTTTTTTAGAAGCGCCAGTGCACTTCCCTCTGCCTCACTCTCTGCACTGTACTTGGAAACTTGTGGTCCCCTGGACACCCAGGGCCAGCATCCAGACTTGGTTTCCCTCATGCACTGGACCTTCAGTACAGAGGGCTCAGTTGGTTTTACTTCTCAGGCCACAGTGCACTATCATCTTTGGTCTTTATACTCCTGTTCTCTTAATTCCCTGATTGTGTGTTCTCTTGGAAACAACTGGAATGTATTTTCTTTCTTGTTTGTTCTTACAAGCTATGTATTGTTGTCATGCATGAATTTTACTCTTGATCTCATTTTCTTTTGTTTTATTTTATGTATTTACTGCCTTTCAGGTCTACCCATGATGTAATGTGAACATATAGTCCAATGACTCTAATGACAGTTCCTATTTTTATTCACATCATTCTCTGTATTTAATAAAATTAATACCTTTATCCATAGAGATCTAATGCATTGGTTAATTTTTGTATGTTTTTGTTGTTTGTATTGCTTTCTCTTTTTTACTGATTTTTTTAAAAAAATAAATTAACAGCAGAATGCATTACAATTCTTATTACACATATACAGCACAACTTTTCATATCTCTGGTTGTATATAAAGTATGTTGACAACAATTCGTGTACTTTGAATAATGATGTCCATCACATTCCACCATCCTTGCTAACCCCATGCCCTATCTAGAGTTCATCTAATCCTCCCATGTTCCCCTTCCCTACCCCACTATGAGTCAGTCTCCTTATATCATAGAAAACATTCAGCATTTATTTTTTGGGTCTGGCTAATTTCACTTAGCATTATTTTCTCAATGCCATCCATTTACCTGCAAATGCCATGATTTTGCTTTCGTGAATGATATTATACTACATTTTATAGTTGGATTTTGCTGTTGTCATGAGATTAATTTTTTTTTTTAGTGTTATCAACAAACTTGGTGAAATCCCTTTAATTCTCAAAGCTACTTATCAATTAACTTTAAAAAACATTGCATGGAGCTATATGGCATTGCTGATATTCGACTGTTTTTACCTATAAAAATTCTGATTTCAAATGGATTAACCCAGTGGATTGTCATATTGTCTGTAATTTAGTTATTCTTTCTTTTGATTTGTTGAAACTTCCAGATAGCACTGGTTATAAGTATCTACAGTTTTCCTGTTAACTGTAATATTTGTTCTAGATTTTTGGTTCATGGAGAGATACTTAAATCAAGTGTAAGAAAATTTTCTCTTATCCAAATATACAATGAGGTATTTTAATTTTTACTTTTTTTTCTACATATAAATAGATAACTGATTTGTCTCAAATGCTCTTTCTGTACTTTCTGTATCCATTCAGATAACTACATAGTTTTTTTTTTCCCTGTATATGACTGGAATGATTGAAACTGGTAGATTATTTTTTATGTTGAATCATCCACACATGTATAAACACAACTTAATTATAATGTGCTTCAAAATATGCAGTTGGATTTGTTTGGCTAAGCTTTTATTTTGGATGTAAGTGATTGATATTTTGCATTTGTATTTAATATATAAATATATTTTATTATATTAACAAGGATATTGGCCTTTTCATTCTTTGTGGCTTAGGAATCAAGTTTGCAAAAGTTTAGTCTCATTAAATAATTGAGGAAACTGTCATTTTTATTTTCTGGAGCAATTTGTATAAAGTAAATGTCACCTGTTCTGTGACAGGCAGTGTTCACCTGAAAACTGTTGGGTTACAGGGCTCCAAACTGCCTGTCCATCCCAACCATTAGCAGTGTCCCTGTGTCCTCCTTCCTATCTATTCAAGCTGGCTTGTAACTCCCAGTTGGTGTTTTGGTGTTTCCTTTTGCTCCTCTTCTTGCTATAGTGACTTCTTTTTCTTTCTTTCTTTCTTTTTTTTTTTTCTCTGTTTATCTAAACCTTGACCTTCAAGGTCCTGGGTGCCTGCAGAATCACTCTCAAAACCCTTTCTTATGCTGCAGACATTCCAACAGCTCTCCTGTTTTTGGCTTCTTGATAGCATTTGTTATCTGTTGTACTCTTTTGACCCCAGCACAAGTTACTTTGCATGAGGATTCACGCCCCCCACCTCTGTGTCTTGGACTCCTCCGCCTCCCTTCCCCATAACTGGATTATAGTCTTCACACAGCACCTTATTTTTCTCTCTCATTGTTGATGGTGATCACTTGATTTTATTACATTCCCATTTGGTGCATTTGAACCTTTTCATAGTTTTATATCCCACCAAAGACAATCCCCTCCATAAGGCTTTTGTGCTATATCTCTCCTCTCCTTGGAATGTGCTTTTATATCATGCCTATCATGCCTACATGGGTTATTTCCTATATTAAGTCTTCTTTCAAACGTCACTTCCTTTATATTCCTTTGATTGCCGTATTTAAAATTGTAATCCCACTGCTCACATTCACGATCCAGCCCCCACACCCTGCTTTATTTTTCTCCCAGATCATGTATTATTTATCAACTTTACATACATATTGTTTATTTTCTTACCCCGCTATAACCGGATTTTCAAAGACAGGGATTTTGGTCTTCTTTGCTCACTGATATATCTTGGTTCCTAAATGAGTGAGTGTCTGGGACATATTTAGTACTCAGTAAATAGTAGTAGAAATGAAGAAAATAAAATATGCAGGGCTTCCACTAAGAACTTGTCTTGCAGTTTTAGACTCCCTGCCCCCACTCCATGGTAACAGAGGAATACCGCTTGTATACCTTCTGGAGGGTCAGGATTGCAGTGAGAGTGAAGTCTCTTTCTAAATGTTTATTTAAATACTTCTCGAAATTTCTTTGCCAAAAAAAACCAAAAAACAAAAAACAGTATGTGTCTTTTTCTTTCAATTGCTAAATTCTCTGGGGCCTGGGAATCTGTGTTCTCTCTTTGGATATTATGCTGAGAAAACCTTACAATAGTAGTCTTTGGAGCTCTTCCCAAGAAGGTTACCCTGATTCCTTCCCTGATTCTCCCATCATTCCTGGACCTCCTTTAGCCCTGCCTCCTTAGAGTGTGACAAGGGAGGAGATGGAGGATTGATTTCTCTGATTGTTACATTTTCCCTTCTCAGATCCTTTGTAATTCAGTATCTCATGACTCAGGCTTCTTGTTGTCGTTGGGAGTATTCCTGGGTCTGTTCTAATTCCTTTCATACTGTTAATATGAGACATCCGCAAGGTGTGAGATGAGCTTCTCAGTCCAGTCCTTGTCACCCATGGTTGTGGGAGCTCTGGCAAGTTCCTTACCTTTGGAGGCTAAAGGTTCCCCCATCTCCTATCCCTACCGTGGAACAAGGGAACCAGATCAGGAGCCCTGTAAAGTGCTTTTCCCAGCAGCGAATTAAAAAAAAAAAAATCCATGAAATGTGTTATTTTTTTTTTTCCTTTTGATAGGGAGCTCTTCCAGACAGCTCTCATCTGGTGTTTTGCTTAATTTACACACAATGATTAATTTACACACAAGCTCAGCCTGTATCCCTTGGCAACACTTAGCAACTGCCCGCTTTCAGAGAGCAGTTCAGTTAGGTGGATTAAAGGGACATCATCTCACATATCAGAACAGAGAATTGAGGATCAAGTTGACTTTCTCTGGGGACATAACCCCCTCTGAATTGGCAATTATTTTTTTTTCTTTAAAAATGTATTATATTCAGCCTTAAAAAGGCCTGGCTTATAGCAGAACAAGGAAGACCTGTGGTTTTATGACTTGGAACCAAATTTATTCAAGAAACCAGCCTTGGACCATCAGGAAGGATCTTTACAGACTTCAGGTGCTTCTGCTTTTCACAAGAGGGGTGATAGTCCTTTGGCAGATGCTAGACAGGCTCCTCTGTGAATCTTAACCTTGACCTCTAAGAGCTAGGCTCTTCAGTACGAATGCCCCGATGCAACCTACTCCTTAGGTTTGTCAGACTTGACAGACACTAGCACAGTTTCTCACACCGTTGGTTAGAGCTCACGTTCGCATCCCTAGGATGACCAACCCGCCCCTGCCTGAGAAAGCTCAAGGCTGCCAAAGAATCTACTGTTTTTCTAGCCAACACCTAGCCCTGTGCCCCTGACCACTGTTTCTTAGGCCCTGTACTTTAACAAGGGCTTATCCTTTTAAATCCTTCCTCTGTCCATTTGAGATGGACACTTGCATTTCCCACGACTCAGAAATATCCTTCTCAAGGACTGGAGAGCTATCTGTTTGCAATGTCACTATCAGGAAGGACAAGCCCTCTGGCTCCTGGTCACTGAGGGAGGACAGACTCCTACCTCTCATCATCATTGCCAGCTACAGTTCAGCTACAGCTCAGTGGCCTAATTACTGACCAGCTCTTTGTAATTTTTCACTCCCTGACTCTTCTGAACTTCTGCTGGCTCCTCTCCCTACTCCCCCATCCTGTCTTTGAAAGACACAGTCCCTCTTCACGCTGAACCCTCTTGCCCATTGCCGTGGAGTGTCACCACTGAAACTCTGTCCTTATCACTTCATGTCGTGTCCAGCTTAGTTTATCTTTGGCGGGGGGTGGGGGGGTGGGTAAGTAAGTGACTTCAGTGAAATCAAGGAAGAGAGCATACAGTCCAGATTCAGGCGGCCCAGCCACTGACTGCTGGGCTCTGTCCCCGACCAGTTGTGCATCCACAGGACATTTTCCTGAAAAGGACATCACACACCCTCTACCTCGCCGGGCTTGCTGAAGAATTAGGTGAGGTTCGGTATGGCATGAAATTAGGGCCATGTTCTAGAACATACTAAGCACTCAATACATAATTCCTAGACATGATCGCAGGAATAAACCTCCGTTTTATTAAAACCATGCACATTGGCAGAAACCAGAGTCTGATTGAAGAGAGAACCTTTGTTGCTCCTCTTGTGGTCAAGTTGAAATACTGAAGTAAGGAAAGATCGTTCCTGATGGTCCAGGGTTGGTTTCTTGAATGAAGTGGGTTCCAAGTCCTAATCACAGGTCTTCCTTTGTTCTTCGAGCAACTGGACCTCATTTGGGCTCATTGTTTCCTTCCCCCATGGTGTAGTGTGTTTTGCTTTGTTTAGAAACACGGTGTCTATGCCCGAGCTCAGTACTGCTGGAGGGCTCCCTGTATTCTCATTCCACTCCCAGGATGTGGCAGAGCTGGGAGAGTGTCCCACCCTTTGCTCAGAAGCAACTCAGGGTCATCTGTGTCTGAGAGGAGGGCACTGCAGCTGGACGGGGGCAAAGGTTGGGGAAGGAAGTGGTGAGACAGGGATCACCATGGATGGTTGGATGAGAGCCCCTTGCCTGGGCAGGGCTTTGGTTCTGCAGGAGAATTTCCTGGTGATGAGCTCTTTGTCCATCGTACCTGTGATGTGGAGTATAAATACCACCGTTTTACAGTTGGGAAATGACATTCAGGCAGCCTCAACTTAGTTCCTCCTTGGCTATTGGGTGCATTTTTGTTTTTCTCCTTTTCTATATTAGAGAATTCACGTTGCCCTGGGTTGTGTTGCAGACCTGGTTTCTTTGAAGAGCATTATGTCTGGGGTGCCCGATGGGCCCCTTGGATTCACCATCCCACTCTGTTC
The DNA here is from genome assembly GCF_052094955.1 of Ictidomys tridecemlineatus. NCBI lineage: Eukaryota > Metazoa > Chordata > Mammalia > Rodentia > Sciuridae > Ictidomys > Ictidomys tridecemlineatus. The sequence continues at coordinate 56,440,745 of NC_135479.1, forward strand.
AACCTCCCCTTTGCTGAATCTTCATATTGATCTCTTTCTTGCGCCTTCTTCCATGTGTCCAGCTGACAATATCCCCCTACTATGCTAAAGGTATCCATTAGGTTTACAGTTGTCCCCTCTTATCTGTGAGAGAAGTATTCCAAGACCCCCAGTGGGTACCAGAAATCACTGATAATACTAAACCTTCATATGTATCATGTTTTTTTCTATGTGTACATGCCTATGATAAACTTAAATTTAGAAATCAGGCACAGTAAGAGATTAATAACTAAAAGTAGGGCAATTTTAACAATGTGCAATAACAATATACAGAATAATAAAGTTTATGTAAATGTGATCTCTCTTAAAATATCTTCCAGTTCTATACTTACCCCTTTTCTTGTGATGATGCAAGATGATAACAGTGCCCATGTGATGAGATGAAGTGAGGTGAATGTACAGACATTGTGATGTGGCACTAGGCCACTACCTAAAGGTTCCTTGAACTCAGACACTGGAATATTGTGACAGTCAATCTTAAAACCAAAATGGCATAATGGGAGGGTAGTGTATACAGTATTGACACACTGGACAAAGGCATGGTTCACGTCCTGGAGGGCGACACTGGAAGATTTTATCACACTAGTCACAGTAGCTCGTAATTTCAAACTTACGGATTGTTTATTTCTGGAATTTTCCATTTCATGTTTTTAGACTGTTGTTGACTGTGCATAACTGACACTGGGGAAGGTGAATCCATAGATAAGATATCACATCGTCTGCCTAAGGAATGTAACCTGTTAGAATTTTTACAGTATTGGAGAGCTAGCTGTTTGAAACCAAAGTCCTGTACTAGATCATGAGATTTGCCTGCTCATTTACCTATCAAGTGTTTGTTATATTCCTCGCACTGTGTTGGTATTGGGCATAAAATACATCATTCCTTTATGGAATTTATTTTCCAGTAAAGTGATTTTCTCAGAGGAGTTCTGACATTTGGATGCCGCAAAATAAGGTGAAGAAATCAGTAGGAAATAGATAATTTGCAGAAACTTCAAGCATATTCCTTTTTTTCTCTTTTTTTAGTTTCTCTTATAATGTAAGCATCCCTTTATTCGTAATCGTATAAATATATGATTTAATTTTGTTTCTCCTATAATTAAATATAGCCTATTAAATTTTAAAAGGATAGTTTGTGGTAATCATTGAGTTTAATTGCTTTTAATTATTTTGAGTTTTTGTGTTGCTAAGGAGACTAAAAGGCAGGCTTGCTAAGAGGGTTGGAGAGATCTGAAAAACAAAATGCATTTTTTTCTTTCATCCCAGAGACTCTTATATAAGAGAAAGATTCAGTGTGATCCAGGGAAAGGAGAATGTCCCTCGAAACCCTTGTGGCTTCAGGGTCTAGGCTTCTGTCAAGCTTAATTTAGCAAGGACACATCAAACTTTGAGGAAAGGTTTTCAACTAAGGTATATATGACCAAATAACGTCAGTATGAATTTAAAATGAAAACCTAAAACTCAGTTGAGCAGAACCTTGCCAGTTCCCTCAAGAATAAGAGAAGTGTGTGTGTGTGTGTGTGTGTGTGTGTGTGTGTGTGTGTGTGTGTGTGTATGTATTGGGCATTATTTTTGGTCATATTAGCTTTATGCCAGTCAAAAAAAAATACCTGTGATAATCAATTTAAAAGAGAAAAGCTTATTTTGGTTAATAGTTTCAGAGAGTTCAGTCCCTGATCAATTGGCCTCGTTCTTTGAGCCTTTGGAAGCACATCATAGTGGGGATCGTGTGGCAGAGAACTGTGTTTACCTCATAGCCCAGAACAAAGTGAAAGAAGAAGAAACTGTGGTCCCGCAGTCCTCTCAGTAACCTAAAGTCCTCTCATTAGGCCCCACCTCTTGAAGTTTCTTCTCTTTTCCAATAGTGGCAAGCTGGGGACCAGGCTTTTAACAGATGGGTCTTGGGGAACATTCCAGGTTCAAACTATAGCAGCCATGTTCAAACAAGATGAAGAATAAGAACTATCAATAATGGTTTTGGGGATCATGTTCAAACAAGTCGAAGAATATAAATGTCCGTCTTTTTTGGTGAGGGGCATACTGAGGATTGAACTCAGGGGTACTCAACCACTGAGCCACATCCCCAGCCCTACTTTGTATTTTATTTAGAGATAGGTCTCACTGAGTTGCTTGGTGCCTTGATTTTACTAATGCTGGCTTTGAATTTGTGATCCTCCTATCTCAGCCTCCCGAGCCGCTGGGATCACATCAATTTCTATCTTCATGACAAAGTGTAGAAAAGAAAAATCAATTCCTTGAGCTTGGTGATACATGTTAGTAAATATAAAGTAGAAACTTAGATTCCCCTATTACTTTTTGTTTCCCCTCTCCTGCGAATAGCAATCTGATTTAAAAGGGTAAAATGAGCATAAGTGGTTTGGAGTTAAGCTTTAAATTTGTAAGAGAACATGACCTCATTTTTACCATTGTTATTTGGCTTTGTCCAATAGCCAAAAAAAAAAAATGTTGGTGACTTTTTATTCCTTATAATAAGAAAATAATTAATTGTAAAAAACACAACATAAAATGTACCATCTTTTTTTTTTTTTTTTTTTTTTTTTTTTTTTTGTGGTGCTGGGGATTGAACCCAGGGCCTTGTACATGCAAGGCAATCACTCTACCAACTGAGCTATATCCCCAGCCCATGTACCATCTTAAATGGTGTTTAAGTTCTGTATTGTTGGGTACAGTCAAATTGTTGTGTGTGAGATCACCAGACCTTTAGTCCATCTTTCCAAAATGGCACTCTGTACTCATGAAGCAGTAATTCCCATTTCCCTCCCTTGGCTTCCATCAACCACCAGTCTACCTTCCGTCTCTGACTTTGACTACTTTAGTTACCTCCTGCAGGTGGAATCATATGATACTTCTCTTTGTGTGTCTGACCTAGCATTTTAATTCAGCATAGTGTACTCAAGGTCATATATATATAAATATAAAATAGAGTCAGCTTTACTTTTGGAGTGTTCTGTCCTTATCGATTGATAACTTGAGAACTCATAGATAGGTTGGGACAGGCATGTTTAAAGAGTAGAGCATGTTATGCTGATTTATGCTAGTTTACTTTATTTTATTTATTTATTTTTATATGATGCTAAGGGTTGAACCCAGTGCCTCATGCATGCTAGGAAAGCACTCTACCACTGAGCTTCAGCCCCAGCCCTAGTTTACTTTTTTTAAAAGAGATTTTTTTTAAAAAAAATTTAAATTTAGAAGGTCTATTTTTTAATGTGCAGTTGATTGACATACCTGACTCAGATCCCAAGCAAGATGCTGGGATAAGTGCTTAATGCATTGATTTGAGGCAATTTAGAAAAGGAAGCAGTGGTCACCAGGAGATAGCCCGAGAGGAGTAAGAATAAATTATCAGGAGGTGAACTACATTTTGTTTAATCAGGCCACTAAGCCCATAGATGTGGGCAGATGGTAGAGCTGGTGGATATGCTTGTTTTTTGTAAGGACTGACAATGATGTTTTGGGTGCTTGTGTGGAATGATGGAATCATTAGAATGAGCAGAACTGGGTACATAATGTCATACGCAAGGGACACTTTATGGGGCTAGATGTGGGAAGTAGTTGTGTACGTGGACCCTGAAGTGTTTATGGATGGTGAAGGATGGTTAAGGATGTGCCATCTCAAAATACACTAAGTCGGTATGTTGATGATTCAGGCTGAAATCACTTGTGGAACTGTAACTTCACCAAGGGCTGTTTGGCCTGTCATTGCTACATTGTAGCAAAGCCACAAAGATTCTTTGGGGAGGAATGTTACCAAGCCAGAAAATAGCCATGATCACCAGAGACTGGTAATCAGGGCTGCAGTGAACCAGAATAAACCAACTAGCACTCACCTTTAGCTAGCAAGCTTCTGTAGCGCCCCTCCCTCCCATGCACCTCTTAGTAATGTTTCTGAAATTGACTAACCATTTGTCCTGTTATTCTTTTGCAGGTTTATTTTTTTGTTGTCTGGAAAGTATAGAAGCATAGTTTGATCATTTGTGGGAATTTCATGTTTTTTTGGTGGTATGGGGAGTAAACCCACGGGCACTTAGTCACGGAGCCACATCCCCAGCCCCTTTTTATATTTTATTTAGAGACAGGGTTTCACTGAGTTGCTTAAGGACTCCCTAAATTGCCAGGTGGGCTTTGAACTTGAGATTCTTTTGCCTTAACCTCCAGAGCCGCTGGGATTATAAGCGTGCACCACTGTGCTTGGTGAACTTCACTTTCTTGTAAAGATCTCCAGGTATATGTGAATTTCATGAAGCTGTTTTGCTTTGCTCTTATTAATATGCTGTTGTATTAATTGGGTTTCTAGATTCAGCCAGAGGCCAAGGTAAGAACCAAGGAGGGGGCAATCTCTTTCTCCTCCATGGTTTGACAAATCAGGTTTATAATCTCCTATTTAAAGATGATTAAGGTGCATCATTCAGAATGCAGAACCAAATCCTTTGGAACTGGGGTGTAGCCTGCACAATGGGTGTGGGGCCCAGAATGTGATCCACAGTATAAAAGAAAAAAAAAGGGGAGGGCTAAAAACCTACCCTTTAACTTCTCTAGCATATTTTGTCCTCCACTTCCTGTTACTCCATGGCTGCCTTCCTACTGCTCCCCCTTAATGAGTTTTCTCCTCTCCCAGCTCTTTGATAAAAGGTAAACCAATGGGTTATATTTGTTGTTCGATTCCTCATCATTATAAATATCTAAATATTTTGTAAAAAAGGAACATGGTCTTTTCCTATCTCTTATTTAAGAGTCATTTCTAAAATTATCATTGTCACCAAAATTTGTGTATTTACAGAATTTTTCAAAACCTGAAAAAAAGAGAAATGTGTTTTCTGGGAAATATTAAATGAGGAAAAAAAAAGTAGGATATCCATTTCTATTTGTATGTGTGTGTTTGAAGTTTTGTTAAAAATGTATCTGTACATATAGAAAGTCTGGAGGAAAAATGCATCCATAAGTGAAGAAGAGTTGAGAATATTTCAGATTTTGTTTCCTCAGTAATTTCTTGCAAAACGACCCATTTTGAAGACTAGTGTTACTTGACCCAGGTTAGTGCTGTGGTCTGAAGGTGACCCCCAGAGTTCCTGGGTTAGAAACTTAATGCCCAGAGTCATATGGTGTTTGAAGGGGGGCCTTTAGGAGATAACTGGAATTAGCTGAGGGCATGAGTGAGGAGCCACCCATGGTGGCCCAGTGGCTTTGTAAGAAGAGCGACCCCACGTGAGCACTCTGGCTCCATCCCACCAAGAGAAGCCCTCCACCATGTTACAGTGCAGCAAGAAGACCCAGATGCTGGGCCAATGCTGACTCTGTGGTCTTGGACTTCTTTTAGGACTGTGAGCCAGTTTCCATTATCTGTATTAATCAGACTGTGGTGTTTTAGTATAAGCTCCAGAAAAAAATGGATGGAAACAATTACCTTTTTTCAAGGTTCGCCAGACCTTCTTTTTTTTTTTTTTTTTTTTGTGGTGGTGGTGGTGGTGGTGATGGTGCTGGGGATTGAACCCAGGGCCTTGTGAATTCAGGGTAAGCACTCTACCAACTGAGCTATATCCCCAGCCAGCACCAGACCTTCTTTAATTGTGTCCAATGAGAATTTTATTCAATGGAGTGACACCAGCAAAATGGTCCACACTGTTGAATGGTGTCTTCAGCAGGTGCAGAGCTGGCACGGAAAGAGCAGACATTTGTCACTCATGTTCTAGCCTCAGAGTATCTTCTTTCTCCCTTGGGTTTATAGAGGTAGTGTCTTTCTGTCTCATGGCTGAAGGCTTATCATCTTCTTTGCAGCTTCTTCTTCTTGAGTGTCCCCAGCTCTTACAAGTGGGGCCTCTTTGAACTGGTCCAGTTTCCCCCTCAGTTACCTACGGGTCCTTCTGCACCATATCTATCCTCTGACCTTTCTTAGTAGCAGTGAAATCCAATTTGTTTAACCTGATCTCTCCTTGAGTTACTGCAAACAGCAGTTCATTCTCAATGAAGCAGAGTGCAAATGTTTTGTATGTTCTCTTATTTAAACTGGTGAGACTTGCTCTCAGATGTCTTTTATTATTTCCATGTCTGAACTTGCTGGGAATTATTTCTAGATTCTTGGTGGGATTATATTCTACTTCAGAGTTTTTCAGAACCCAGATGAGCAGAAAACTGCGAAGACCAATAAGCCTTGGCCTCCAGTGTTATTGTTTTTTTTTTGTTGTTGTTTGTTTGTTTTCTTTTAAGTCTGAAGAATTCGGTATTTTAAGTTGTGAGCATTTTATTTTATTTTTCTTTCCTCGTCTCTTTCTAGATGATACCTCATCTTCATTTAGATTGTATTTATTTCCAAATAGAGCAAAGAGATTAACCCAGAAATAAAACAGGAATTCACTGATACTTATAGGTTAATAATATACTAATCCACCCCACCCATTCCCAGAGAGTAACCTAAAAGTGGGAAAAAGTAATGACCACCCTTTATTTACACTTAAATATTTATTTTCTCAGTTGTAAAAATTTTAAGTACATTCCACTCTAGCCCTCAAGCATGTATCCCAAACATTGTTCTGTAGTGACACACCAGTGTAAGTTTTGCCTTATTACCACGTGCTGTGGAGTGTTCATTAAAATTTAATTTCTTAATTAGTCCTTAATTGGTGATTCAGAATTTTGATATTGAGATTTTTGGTCATCAGAAAGTTTAATGGTAAGTGTATCTTATTTTGTATCTCCAGCATTCTATCTGAATCTGTTTCAATGACCCATCTCTTTGCACAACCCGGTGCAATGCCTCTCTCACTGAGTCAGCCTGGAGAGTACATTTACTGTGGCCAGAGGGTCCTAAGAATGTTCTTAGCTTCCTCAGAATGACTTTTCCATGCCTTGATTTTATCCAGATCTCACATCCAGGAAGAAGGGCTGTGAGGATGTGATTCATGAAATAGATAAACGTGAGCCAGAGGGTGCACAGGTAATCAAGTAAAATTGGGTTTCCCAGTTGAGTTGTGGAACTGAAGGAAAAATGTCCTGGTCTGCATCAACCCTGCTGGCACCCAGCAGTGGGAACACACCCTTGCCTTTGCATGTGATCATCCTGCAACTCAGCCTGTCTCAGAAATCCTCTGAGGTCAGTTCTCAGTTCCTGCAGGACTCTGACCCTGACCTAGTTTCTTCATGGTATATGTGGGTGGTGGGTACGCTCCCAGAGCCCCTGAGGAACATGTGAGCAGGTGAGGGCCGCATGGACAGATCTGTGGGATTGGTCAGGATTGCTGTCTGCAAGACTTCTGGAAAGTTCTAGGAAGAACTTGTCACACAGATATAACCTTAAAGCAGTCTTACTTGAGGAAGGAGTGCCTTTTCCAGTTTGCACAAAGCTACATTTTGCTCCAGAAGTACCCTTGACAATACATAGAAAAGCAGAGGTTGGTGTAAATGTACCTCACAGGAGATCCACCCGGGAATGAGTCCTGGAACTATGGAATGGAACTACCAATGGCTTTGAGATTCTTCTTCAATACACTGTCTTTTGGGGGAGACACACTTGGGCTCCCACTTCCTAGCTTATATGATTCTGAGCATGGTGCTTCATCCGTCCTAGCTGCAATGTCTTTATTTTTAAGATGGAGATAATTGAGGTATCTTCATTTTTTTTTCCTAGTCATGAAGCTCATAGGATTTGGGGCTCACTTAAAAGAATTTTTAAAATTCATCCTTTCATAGATTTTTACAAGCATATGTCACTCGGCAAACACTTTGAGAAAAAGCGTCCCAGTCGGGAGAAGAGTGTGAACAAAGCCCAAGAGTTCGAAACCAGTTTGCGGAAGTAAAATTAATTCTGCATAATTTCCAGGGTAAGGAGAATACAGAGAGTGGTGTGGTGCAGTTCATCCTTGAGTGAGCATGAGAATTACCCAGGAGATGCCCATGCTGGTGCATGAATCCTACTCCCAAAAGCTTTAGGTCATGTGTTTGTGCTGCAGCTTAACCACTGGGTTTTAGAAAGCAATCCTCCTTGGTGATCAGATATGCTGCCAAACTTGAGAACACTGATGAGCAGTGTTCCTCCATCTTTTATATGCATCCTTATCTCCTGGAAAACTTGTTAAAACTCAGATTGCAGGCCCCACCCCCAGAGTTTATGACTCCAGGCAGAGTTGGTGATTAGAGCCAGTGCATTCCTAACAAATTTCCAGGTACTGCCGATGCCGCAGGTCAGGGTCCACACTTTGAGAACCTCTGGCCTACGCATTGTGGGTAGTGTGTGATTTTTGACTAATCCCTGAATGTTCATCCTTGAGCACAGAAATCATGGGGAAACCTTAGAAGAGGTTTAGAAAAATTGCCCCAAGTATGACAGGATATAAGGATTAGAGAATATTACAATGTGTTCGATACAGTTCACTTAACACTTTAGGTGACACACATTATTCTTCAAGTCACCCAGGCTTCTGATCACCCCTAGATTCAGAAGGCTGTGCTGAAGCATCAGTTCTTAATGCTACAGTTGGCAGTGGGAACTCATTGTTTATCTCATTCAGATAGCTTTTTTTCTCTGACACCAGCACTCACATTTTTAGCCACTCCTATTTTGTAAGCCACGAGTGGATAAATGGTGTCAGTGACAGAACATCGGAACAATCCTTTTTTTTTCTATCGTGGTTGCTGAGTGAGGGAGGTTATGATGGGACATGACTGGCCCTGAGGTCTCCTCACCTCTGCCTAACTCTAAACCTCCTTCCTCTCTCCCTCTGTCCTCCTGTGTATATACACCTCTCCCTCAGATCTCAGGTAACTGTCTACAAACCTTGCTGCCTTAATCAGTCTCCCTAGAATTTACCACCTTTTCTTCAAACCTACAGCATCTGCCATCCCCTTATTGCGTGCTGAGGTGTGCTATCCGTTCATTCATTCTGGGTAGTTTTTCTTTTATATCTTAAAACTGTGCTAAAAATCCTTATCTGCTAACCTTAATATCTAGTTAGTCATCTCCTTACTGATCTCAATTGATTCGCTTTTCTCTTTAGTTGGGTCATGTTTCCCTGTTTCTTAAGCATTGTAATTTTAGTTTATATCTCAAATGTTATGAAGAACATTCTAGAAAGTAGGATATGCTATTATATTCTTCCATAGTGTTAGCTTCTTTTTGTTTCAACAGATAGTACTGACAGAACTCAAACTCGGAACTCTGACTTACCTCTGTGGGAAGATAGTGAAAATTTTTATTTAATTTACTTAGCTTGGCTAAGTCATAGGAGTCTGCTCTGAACATACATAGTTCAGGAATCAGCCAGAAATTTGGATAGAGTTCATGGGTAGATTTGGGGTCACCATGCTGTGACTCTCCCATTTTCTCTCTCTCCATTCAGCTATGGCAGTTGTCCTGAACTCAGTTCTCTGGTTTTTCAAGACTAACTATGACAGTCAAGTGTTAGTTTCCTTTTCATGGTGTGGAGCATGGCCTGTTTTTAGGCAAAATGCTAGTAAATGAGAAGCTCTCTCTCTCATTTTCATTTTCTTTTTTCAAATGTTGTGTTTGCTGCATAGTTTGCCTGCTTTTGCTTCTTCTCCAATGCGTGCAGGCTGTATTGTGCATGTGTTTTGTCCAGACTCTCTAGTTATCCGAGGAAAGATTGGTGTGATAAGGAGAAACTGCATCATTGCCAGAAGCAGAACTGACGTGTCTTATGATTTGTTAAGACTCATGCAAAACTGAATTGATGACTACCCTTGCCGTGAGCTGGGCTCCCATTCAGTCCCTTCCTTCTTGTTTGAGTTCACTCTTTGCTATTGAGAGTATCTGTTCAACTATGAAACTTGGAGGGTCTATAGAAGACTGCAAGCCAAAGCAGTGCTCCCTCACATTCTCCCCACTTCTCTGAATTACTCTGTCCATAGGCCCAGTGTGCTGATCTTTATAGCATTTGTCACTTTCTGACATTCTTATGTATTCACTTTTTTTTTTAATCATTTATCTCTTCCCGCTGGAACTTAAACCCATGAAGACAAGGACTGTGTCTTGTAATCTCCAAATCTTTGCACATATTTAGCTCTTAGTAAGTATTATTTTAATTTCATTGGTTTTTTTCCTTCATGAAACTACTGAGCCATAGAACATTTATCAATACATGGGAAGGGTGGAATTGCTTAAGCTTCCCAACATTTCTGAAACTATTATTCCTTGTATAACTGCATACACACAAACACACACACACACACACACACACACACACACACACACACACACACACAGTAACTCAGTAGTCCCATGGAAGCTCTTCTTTCTGTTTAGCAAATGTTAGTGGGATACTTAGTCTGTGTAGGCTATGAAGCTTTCCCCTGTATATTGTGAAGGATCTGAGGTTTGGAGGGCTGTTAGAAATAAGTATGAGATTGGTGTCTGGATTAAAAAAAAAAAAATTGTTGAAGAATTACCTAAAGATAGGCTAGTGAAAATTTTTGTCCTTGTTTTTTGACTCAGTTTTCTACCTTGATGTTATAATTGTGATAAAAGGAAGAGGGTTATTTCTAAGGAAAATATTCAGCTGGCAAATGAATGGATGGAATTAAGGACACTCGGAGGCCAAACTTATAGATCCAACTTAGATGGGAATAAAAATCTAGTAAAGATCTATATCAATTTTCCTTTAACTGTTTTGGAATTAGGAAACAAATAAATAAGCATAGTCACTTATTTTTAAAGCAGTTCAAATAAAAAATGCATTTTCCCAATCTTGGACCTCCCAGACTCCCCTTTTGAGAGGTAACCAACCTTAAGAGTTACAGTGGACACTTAGCTGGCTGTGTATACATCAGTGTCTGTGAGTGTGGAGGACTACTCTTCCTCTTTTTGAAAAGCATGAACACATGCTGTGCATGCTTATATCTGTCCATTTTTCATGTTAGCCTATACAGATTTGTTGTGCATTTTGATGACTGAGTAGTATTTCACAACACAAATACATTATAAGGTATTTAATCAGTCCCCAGAGGAAGATTATTTTATAATGAAAAAATTATATTCAAGAACATAAGCATCTGTCAAGGAAGTTGTAATCAAAGTTATTTTTGCAGTATTGCTGATCACCTTGGAAACCTGATGCCCTGGCATCTCTCATTATACCATTCGTGAGGTAAATGTATGAGTAGGAAAGACAGACTTAGTGAAGAGACAAGATCATGACTATTTACAATCCCTTCAACCGGAAACCCTTTTATTATTGACTTAATTCTAATGAGGCAGCTGGAATTCATTTTGAGCACGCATCAATCATTACGTTGACACATGCTGCAAAGGCGTTTTAAGTGATCTCTCCTGCAGAGGACCTTTGGTGAAGCTGGAGTGGAGCTGAGAATTCTCTGTCATGGCATTTTTTTTAAGGTTAGCCCACCAGGTGACCCACAGTGCCGCCCATCCATGTCATTGAAGTGGCACACTGCACCTAATTTGTCTTTTGACCCATTCTGAATAATGTACTTTTTACTTCTCCCCAATTCAGTTTGACAGCATGCACATGGATTTACCTAATTTGATAGGCAGGTTCTTTAAAATACTAATTGAGGATGATGGCTGATTTGCTACAGAATATGTTTTATAGAGCTAATGAGGTCATCTGTGGTTGGTAAATGGAGGAATGATGTCAGTACAGAGTAGAAGTTGAATTGTGTCGAATGCACTTCCCCCAATATGTCAACCTTTGGTTTAATCAGTAATTGGAGCTGGATGCAATAAACACACACACACTGATGAAGGCACCGGCCGTTCTGGGGGGTGCACCAGCCGTTCTGGGGGGTGTTTGAGCAGGAGAGGTGTGGGGAGTGCATACCGTCCTTGATCTTTGCCTTCTCTTCCTGAGCATTGGCCTCTCCCTTCCCTTTTCATGAAGTTACTGTCTTTCTTTTAAAAGATAAATATCTCATTTATTTGTATTTTTCAAAAGATAATTTCAGTTTAATGTGACTTTGCAACTGAGCTAGTGTCTCAGAAATGCTGTTTCTTGGGCTGATGCACTCGCTGCAATGCCTTATAGCTTTGTTTTCAGCTTGATCTTTCCTGTGCACATGTTGGTATTCTCAGTGAGCAGTTTTTGCAAAATGTGAGGCAGAAATGTTTCTGTTTTACAGCTATAAATAACACTGCGGTCATCTAACAACCAGAGGAGTGTCACTTAGAATGTGATCTTGAATACAGACCAGTATCAGCCTGGTTCTTGTTATTTGCTCTTTTCAGTACAAAGAGAAGGGAAAATGCAAGAACCCATGTTCACATTTTTGGATGAAGTGTGGTGTAGATATCTATCCGTTACGTACGGTGTGCCATTTTTTCAGGTTGCCATTCCTCCTGGGATGTCCTTCCTTTTTGGGTGTAGATTTCCATATTTTGAAAAGATTTGCGATTTCTGCATGGTAACACCATGTGCCGCTTCAACCACAATGTCAGCAACAACCCACTCATTTCTCACTTATTATTAAATTTGTTGATTGGGTATAGGACACGAGTATCTTTCAAGTATCCCTGCTAATATATTTATTTCTCCTTCGATTTGTGCCAGTGTCTGCAGTTTTTAAAATCAGAAGATAAAGCAGGAAATTGTTTACCAAGTTTATTCATTAAAGTTTGTGCAGACCTGTGCCAGGGTGCTGAGATACCCCTGAAATCTCCGATTTCTCCACCATGTCTACTAGATTCTAAGCTCCTTGAAGGTAGAGACCATTTCTTACTGGACAAGGTCACACAGTTTTAGAAGGATCACAATATAGAGTATATCAAAGGAAATGTGGACTAGATTCTAACATTTAGATTCTTGCCCATAAAAGAATATTTAGATTCTGAGGGCAGAGAGCATTTAAAATGCTTTTTTTTTTTTTTTTATGTTACAATGAGAAGGAGTCTCTTTTAGGGGTTTGCATGTCAGAGATCTGTTCCTGAGGTTTGTGGGTGTAGACTTGATACCATGTGTAAGGCACTTTTCAATCTGTTTAAAGCAGCTGGGTAAACCCCACATTGAATCTGCTGCTGCTCCTGCCCCTCTCTTCTATGGATCGCCTGCCCTTCCAGTCTGACCCCATACCACTCTGTGAGTCTGCCCCTGGTATTTTCAGTGTAACCTTGGCTGGTCTTCTTAACCTGAATCTGATTGGTTGGTCTCTTGTTAACCTGAATCTGATTGGCTGGTCTCTTGTTAACATGAATCTGAGTTTCTGTTTCTGGTTTGGATTATGGTTGCTATCTAGGATCCCCTATCTTTCTCTGTGCATTACACACTTATTTTTTGCTTAATACAAATTCAGGGGCTTGGGGCGGGTGCTCAGTGGTATTTAAAAAGGGAGTAATGTGCTTCTGATGTTAGTCAAATAACCTAGTCTTCTGACTTGGGTCCTTGTTTGTTATTTGGCTTGGATGTATCTGACCTCATTGCATCCTGCTTTTTTTTTTTTTTTTTTTTTTTTTGCTAATCACTAATGCATACACCCGATCCCTAACAGGTTCTGATGGTAAGGTTAAAAGTCTTTGTGAATTATTGACTCTCTAAAATATCGATTCCTTTTGGGTCCATGAATATGATGCCACATGTTATAAAAGGTACATAGGATTTTTTTCATTTGTAACTTTGCTTTCTGTTTTCCAGTGACATTTAGTGCTGGCTGACTGAGCAGGACACAGTTGTCCAGGAAGTGTTGGAGTGAGTGATTCTGCGATGATTCAGTTGGTCTGTCATTGAAATGCTCATTTTATTCAAGACTGAAAAAATAGCCCATAAAAGAGCATTCACATTTTGCTGATGCTCCCATTCAAGGGTACGGGATTCACTTTTGCCTGCTAGATGAGGAGTCGGTAACCATTGCCACCGTTGAATGTCACTGACGTGCAAAGACTTACGAAGAGCTCAAGTGTAAATATAAAATGATCACATTTTACAGCCAGGAAAACCCAGAGAGCATCTTTTCCCCACTTCCATTTTACAGATGAGGTCACGAAGGTGTAGACAGATAAAGGGAATTGCCCGGGATCCACCGGAACTGGGTGATAAGGACAAGGTGTGGGTGGGGCACAGAAGTCTTTCACAGTCACAAAACTGTGTGTAGCCAGGTGCTTTTCTCTGCCTTTATTTATAGATTAATGGGACGTCACTTAAAACAGGCAACAAGACAAGAAGCACAGCACCATTTTATACACATTACCGTTACCTTACTCAGTTTGATTGGCCCCAAGGGCATCCTTTGCCTTCCTTGTATGGGAGGAGATGTGGGAGTCTCTGGGCCCTCTTATCTGTGGACAGGAGTCGGGAGGACACCAGGCCTTCGAGCTCTGTGGGGCAGGGGTTTGTGTTCACTGCCGTGTCCTGAGGACCTAGGCCAGTGTCTGGTACATTGCTGGCTGTCAGTGAGCACAGCCATGTGCCACATAGACATTTTGGTGGATGACAGATCCCATATGTGACGGTGGTGTTCCCATAGGAGTACACCGGAGCTGAAAACAAATTCCTATGGCCTAGTGATGTCATAGCCTTCACAATGTCACAGCCCATTTCCTCATTCCTCGTTGGTGGTGACGCTGGTGTGGACTGGCATGCTTCCAGTGGCTTGAAGGTGTGGCCCGTGCAGGTATGTGCAGGACAGAGTACTTGATAGTAGTGAAGGACTATGTACGGGTTTGTGTACTTATCATACTGCACTTCTTACTGGATTTTTTGGGTATACTTCTGTTTATTATAAAAGAAGTTTAATTCCTAGTAGCAAAAAAAAAAAAAAAGTTGTTCATCGCAAAACAGTTTGACGTTTGCTCCAGGAGTAGCCTTGTGCCTTTTGTGTTCATCAGGACTCTTGATCTCATTGCTTTCTCTTGTGCTTGGTTGAATCTCATGTTGCGTTCATCGTGGCCCTAGGAGCAGTGGCTGAACCCCCAGCCCCAGGTGTGGAACAGGCTATCCCATCTGGTTTTGTGTAAGTGTACTCTTGCATGTCTGAACGATGAATTGCCCAAAAAATGCATTTCTCAGAAGGTACCCTCCCTGTTAACCTGTGCTCGGCTGCAGTTGGAAGAAATACAGTTGCAGTGGCTTGCACACCCTTGCCTGGGTGTGTAGCTTCCCTGCAAGACCCTCTGAACCTGGCCAGTTGTGTTACTCTATCTTATAAGGCAGGGCTGATATTGTGCAGGTTGGATTTTAAATTCTGATTGAATTTATTTCATGGTTAAGTCTTCACTTTTGAAGATTTTTTTTTTTTTTTAGGAGTTTGAGTAACTGATGTTTCAATAAATTTAAACAAATAAACTTTTCATTCACAATATTTATCATTTGTGCCTTTGCTCAGTTTTTCTTGATTGATATATCCAGAATTTTTCCTATTTTATGTGTGTGTGTTTTTTTTTTAATGCATTTCTCAGGGGACACTGTACCAACTGAACTACATCTCTAGACCTTTTTATTTTTTTATTTTTGTGACAGAGGCTCACTAAATTGTTGAGACCAGCCTCAAACTTTCGATTCTGAAGTCATTAGGATTATAAGCATGCACCACCATGCTTGGCTATTTTAAGTCTTTCTGAATAACCTAGAGCACTGGTGAAGTATCTCTATTGCTTATATTATCTTTTAAATATTTATATAGAAGTATACATAATACGTTATAGAAATAGCCATGTACATCATTTTTTTCTAGCTGTTTGGTTTAATGCACTGTGTTTTTTTTTTTTTTTTCTTTTTAGAGGGTGTAATGAGTATAGAGTGCAAGGTTAGATAGGTTTTTTTTTTTTTTTTTGCAGTGCAGGAGATGGGCCCATTGCATCATGGGCAAATGTCTACCACTGAGCACCTCTCCGCCCTAAGCCCCTGAATTTGTATTAAGCAAAAAATAAGTGTGTAATACACAGAGAAAGATATTCTAGGGGGTAAGGAATGTTATTCTACTGGAAAGTGCTTTCAAACATCATCAGTGTTCCTAGGGGTGCATTAAGCACTGAAGGGCTGACAACACATAAAAAAAAAAGCCCATGACCTGCTCCTTGTTTGTATCTTACAGGGGGAGGAGGTGGATGAAACAAGAATTAAAGAGTAGAATGAATGAACATTGAGAGAGTGGAGGTGAGCAAAGCCATTCATTGAGAAAAGTGTGGTAGAGAGAGAAATGGGAGAGAAAGGGTAGAAAGGACAGGGGTGTGGGCCCAGCCAGGCAGGAGCAAGGTGCTTCAGTCATCGTTCTGAGCCTTGACCCGGCATCCTTCCTGTCTGCCGGTTGGTCTCAGTTACCCAGTCCACTGTGGATGAAGTCCCCTGAGACGAGACACACAAGCGTCAACTCGGGTTTCCTCCATTATCAGGGCAGCTTCTGTTTCATGGCTGCGAACCGCTCTCCCACACACCTGTTTTGCCACCTGCATTTCCTGCCAATTTGTGATTCCCCTTCTGAGCTTTCTGTAGGCTGCCTTTCTCTTTCCTTTCTCTCTCGGGAGGACTCTACCTCCTCCTTTGCCTGGCTTCCAACCTACCTCTTGTCCCAGTTTTGTTTCCATGAGTCCCAGTTCCCTGCTCTTCCTGTCCCTGCTGACTGGGCTTCTCACCCCCTGCCTGGTCTTCCCAGGGCAGGCTGCCCTGTGGCTTGCCAATAACAAGGGGCAGGGTGGGAGGCAGAATTTAGAAACAGATGCTGCAGTTTTTGATGGTAGTGAGCAGGCTTGCAGGAGTCCTGACCAGATGGCCTCAGTGCAGACAGAGATGGTACAGAAGAGGCAGAATTCTCTAATAGCTTCTGCAGGCATAGTGTGCAAGGAAAACAAGTGCTGTTAGCTGCTTAGACGCAGGGGCCTAGCATAAATTCAGTTCGTTGGTTATAGTGGTCTGATCTGTTGTGATCTTTTCCCTGAAAGCATGCCATATCCCTGAATGGGAGTTGAAGTGACGGCGGGGATAATGTCCTGGGAGCTAGTATGGTAGTCTTGGTGGGAGGGAGTCTGGGACCTGCTTCAAGA
The DNA here is from genome assembly GCF_052094955.1 of Ictidomys tridecemlineatus. NCBI lineage: Eukaryota > Metazoa > Chordata > Mammalia > Rodentia > Sciuridae > Ictidomys > Ictidomys tridecemlineatus. The sequence continues at coordinate 56,457,735 of NC_135479.1, forward strand.
TGGCACCCAGAAGGATGCTCAGTGAGCCCAGCTTCTCAGAACTCGTGGGTCCTATCTGCTTGGTCCAAAGGGAATCCTTGCCGACTTTCCTCTTGTCTCTAGTGGCCTCTACCTCTACTGTCCCCAAGTGGGGGCTTCTCATCCTCTGCTACTTTGGATGCGTGATGCTCCAAGATAATGCTCTTCACAAAAACTGTCATTTAGAAGCCACATCTTCCCAGCCTACTACTCAGATGCAGATATATTTCTTACTACACTACAAACGTGGTCTTGCCTTGTTATCCACAAGCTCAATAATGATTGGATGCTGCTTTCCCAGCTCGGAAGAGGAGCCCAGGAGGGACCAGGGAGGCTAAACACTTCCAGAGGAGTGGTGTGGGAGCACGGAAGTTAGTCTGGAGATAAAGAAGCGTAGAAGGCAACTCTAATTAATAAATATACCAACATAAAAAGTGAACAGCCACAAGCAGTCCCTCCTTGTCCACTTGATTATGTCCACATAATGGCTTTTAAGACCATCACACTGTTACCTGAGAAGCTACTTTCTGGTTATATCATTTGCCTTTGGGATCAGGGAAGACCCTTCCCTAGGAGATAGATTTCAGAATGCTTACAGCATTCTGCAGTTAGCCTTTATTCTGGTCCTTCATGAACCCCTTGGCCCGATGACAGCAGCCTCATCATCCCGGGGCTCAGACTGGATGAGGGAGCAGCCACACTTTCTGCAGTTTGATTTCTTATGATAATGATCACACTCATACAAGATGGTTCCTCAGAGTTCAGTTCTTAACTTTTATGAGGGGTGTAAAAATGGACACTAAAATCCTGTTTGTACCCAAAGCTCTGTTTAGTAACATCAACTCCCCAAAACACAGTTAAGAACCCAGAAATTAGTGGGAAAGTGGTCAGGGCAATGAAGTTCATTGTCATAATCCACGAGTGTTGCTTTTGTGCCGTTGTTCAGGATTTAACTAATATTGAAATTCATTTCTTCTGAAGATGAGAATACACTGTTCATTGTAGAAGTGTCAGAAAACTAAAAAAAAAAGTCTAAGAAAGCATGCCCCTCCATCCAGGAAGAAATTTGTATTCACTAGAAGTAATTTTGGTATGTTTATTCTAATTTGATTCTTTTTTTTCTGTATATATGTGCGTGTACTTGCTTTTAAAGCCAATTTAGGGTCATGTGTATAGAGAATTTTGCAACCTTCTATTTGACAATATTATGACACAAATGCAGAAAGATAATTGTACAGGATGTTGATGGGTATTTCTTTTATGATAGTGACACATTGGAAACCACTTAAATATCTGCTGTGGTTTGAATAACTGTCCCCCAGAGGCCCATGTGTTAAATGTTTGGCCATGTGGTAAGGTGATGGAATCTTTAGGAGGTGTGGCCTAGAGGGAGGAAGTTAGGTTGTTGGGGGCATGTCCAGGAAGGGGATATTGGGATATTGCCCCTCTCTTTTTGCTTCCTGGCTTCCATGAGGTGATCATCTTCCTCCACCACATGCTCCTGATAGGATGTACTGTCTTGGCACAGGCCCAAAACAATGGGATGCAGCAACTATGAACTGAAACCTTCAAAATCGAAAGTGAAAAGATCTTTCCTTTTTTTAAGTTGACTTATCTCGGGTATTTGTTACATCCACCAAAAGCTGAATAACACAATATTTATCATTTGGAGAAGGGTAAAATGAATGACAGTGCAGCTGATGGTCACTAACACAGCTGATAAAGTGAGGTAGACCTATCATAGATGAGAAGAAAGATCTCTAAGACATGTGGAAAAAATTAAGTCACAGTCAATGCAGAGAGAACAAATACAATTATGTAAAACTAAAAAAATACACCTCTATGACATATATACATATTTAGATGTATCAAAAGAGGAAGGGGAGAATATAGGGAGAATTTGTTGCTTAAAGTGGGTGGATAAAGGGAAATAGCTGAGTGTAGATCTTTAATATTTCACTCTATGCTTAGTAAACTCCACCAGAACCTTTTTCAATGAGAGATTATTCCTTTGTTATGTACATCACAAATATTTTCTTCTAATCTGTCATTATCATTTATTGTCATTTTTTTTCCTGTAACAGTTTAAGTAATTTGTGTCAGGAAGTCTATCCTTTTTCACTGTGATTTCCAAAATTGGAGTATTGCCTGGTGGGAAGTCATTTTTCACCATGAGTTTATGTTTTATCTGCATTTTTCCCTTGATTTTTTTTTTTAGCATGTATTTATTTTTTTGTAGTTATTTAGTCCACATGATTCGTATTTTTGTGTGGTCTGAGTAATAGAATGCTTCTAAATAGATCTGCCATTGTTTTAACACTATTTATTGAGGAAGCAATATATCCAGTTTTCCAAATTCTAAATTCCTTGGGCTGCTTATTAAGATTTGTCTAGAATTAGGGGTCTCTTTGCCTGTAGTAACCCAATTAAGTGATCCATTGATGTGGAAGATTTGAGAAACAGTTGTGTGGTGAAGTATCTAGAGCCATCCTGGCACTAAATATAAGTTGCTTTTGTATAAATAAGCATAAATAACAGAATGTGGACATAGGCTTTGAAATGCCTGGGGGCAGGTTGTAAGTGTAAAATAGCTGCATTTGTGGTAGAGCACCAGTAAGACCTTGGGTGGCAAAAGGCAAAAATAAGACACACACACACCAATCCTCAAGCTGCACTAAGAAAACTGAACCCCCTTCTAAGGCGTGTTTAGTATGCTGAGCCCTAACAGTGGCCTGACACCTATGCATGGAGATCAGCCACCACCTAGAGCCAAGGTCTCTGCATAGCTAAGGGGCCTTGTCCCCCATGTCTACCTGTGTTTCTGAGTCCTCCCCACTTCTTTTCCTGCAGATTTCTTTGCAGATGGCCTAAAGCCACTAGCTCTTATAGGTCCACCTGCTATTAACTTTTCTTTCCTATTTTAAAATCCCAAGAGTGAATCATACATCCTCCTCTGTCCAGTCAGCTCTGGCTGTGGGAATGGGAGTTGCCATATTGGCTGTGGGGTGGCCACATCTGGAGATTTGAGGGCAGATGAAACAAGTCTATGGAGCTTGGGAGGCAAATGCTCTTCCTCTCCACCCCTCTACAGGTTGCCTGAGAGCAATAATTTTCTGCATTTTTTTTTAAAGGAGTAAGACTATATATAGAAATATTGAAATTTGGCCCTAGGCAAATGTGAAGTAGGTGAAGTTTATTTTTTGCATACCTTTCCTCACTCTCTTCCACAGTGGAAGTTTTTATTTAGAAGGCACTTCAGGGATTGCCAGCATTTCTAAACTTTGCAAAGCTATTATCAGGCAGAAGCTATGAAAGTAGCCTCTAAGGTCAGACTGGGTTTCCAATCTGCTTCTCCAAGCTTTGCGACCTTGGGCAACTAAAGTCAGCTTGCTAAAACCTCAATTTCCCTATCAATAAAATGATGTTATTAATAGTCTGACCTCAGGGTGTTTGCAAAAGTTAAATGAATGTTGAGCTTTCACTCTTGTGCTTAGGGAGAGCTTAATGAAAGTATGTTTTGGTGTGTTTTTTTTTTTTTAAACTAATAAAGACCCTACCCATGATAATACATTGCTGATACAGTTTCTGCCTTTTTTTCCTCCCAAGAAAACTGTCTTTTCTCTACCTCTTGCCATATTGTGTAAAAACCCTTTGCCTCATTCCTGTCTTTTCTCTACCTCTTGCCACATTTTGTAAAAAAACCTTTGTTCCATGTGCCACTAACCAGACTGCAGGTCTGTAAGTCCCTGGCAACCCATCCCTGTCCTAGCTATTCAGCCTTATTCTCCTGGGAAGACCTGGTAACATCCTTCCTTCAGGGGCCCACATGGCTGATGAAGTCTAATAGAGGGTATCCTTGTAGTCCACCAAAGAGTGGGATGTTGAACTGTGGCATTTTAAGGGAGCAAAGAATGAACTACCGTAGTATACCAAAAATCACCTCACAGGGAACTCAGGAACTTAATTTACTATGTTAGGACAGATTAATTATTAAGTTTGAATCTGTCAGCCCTCTCCCTGTATCTAGTGGTTCTATAACTGTGGTTTCAACTAACCTTGGATCAAAAATATTGAAAAAAAAAATCCATCTATACCGAACACATACAGACTTTTCTCTTGTCATTATTCCCTAAACAGTACAACAATAATTTATATAGCATCTGTATAATACTGTGTACTAAGTATCATAAATAACCTAGGGATGAATTTAAGTACACTGGAGGATGTGTATAGGTTTTATCCAAATATTACACCATTTAAAGAATTTGAGCGTCCAGATGTTTGGTGTCTGTCCTGCAAACAGTTCCCTGAAGATACTAAGGGATGAGTGTATTTTAGATTAAAATGTTAAGGAGGAATGGTTTGTCAAAAAGCCTGACATTGTGCTGGGGAAATAGCTCAGTTGGTAGAGTGCTTGCCTCGCATGCATAAGGCCCCTGGGTTCAATCCCCAGCACCACCAAAACAAAACAAAACAAAACAAAAAAAACCAACATACACCATGGAGTGAATGCCCAGCTCATGGTGTTCCTTCCAACTGCTGTTCAAGGCTGTCTGTATTTCAGTCAGTCTGAATGATGCCCTATCCATAGGAACGCATGACCCTGGGGAACCAGGCAGTGGCCAGATGACCCTGGCCAAGACAGGATACAGGGGCTTCCTGCTGTAGCCTGACTCTCATGGTCACAGATACTTGTTTCAAATATGTGCTTTTGGAGGAGTATTTTTTTTTTATTAGAATGGATTTATATTTTTATGGAGAAAACAGGGACTTCCCATTGTAGCTGTCCTGGTATCTGCAATGACTAGAAACTAGGTGACTTGTAGGAAATGAGTTTCCTGTAACGGCATACCTATCTGTCCACAAGCTGAATTGCTTCAGCTGTTCATATTATATGTTTGTTTATATCCTGCTCCATTCCAGGGGCCACTTGTAGATTTATTCAGCAGATGTCACCAGACTTTGCTGAAGATTATTTGTGATTTGAGACAAGATCTGCTTTTCAGGGGATAGGGTCACCAAGATGCACTCAGCCACCGTTAGCAGGCTGGATTGCCACTGATTCTGTATCTCCTTTTACCACTCATGTTCCTTGCACAAGGGACCCAGTAGGTTCTCTTGGAGGTGTATTTTAAGATGTCAGAATTTACTCATGCTTGGAAGAAAGAAAAGGAGTAAATCTCATGCCAAGTTGTAGTAAGCCTATGGCTATGTATTAGCCATGGTGTGTGGGCACAGAATCCCTATGAATGGAAAGTCTGCTATTCTACAAACATCCAGGTCAGCCAAATATGGGAACTCTGCACACAGTGGCCATATCCTATTCCCTTCCTTTACTTGCCTGCCCTGTTAGTTGTGATGGGACTCTGTAGTCCACAGCTAGAGTCCCCTACTGACTATTCTCAGGAGCCAAGGAGGCTAGGAAACCCCACTCCCCTCGCCTCAGTTGCTGGCCAGGGTTGTGACTGTGTTGACCAGGATCCCGCAGTGCTGAACCAGCCCTAGGCTGAAGGAGGTCAACTGTCTCAGACACTTTCCCCACAGTTTAAGCCCACAGCCTTATCTTGGCATTTTGCGTTTTACTTTGAAAGTTGCAATGAGGGGCAGGTGGGATGAGCTAAAGAAAAAGAACCCGGTATAGATCAGGAGCTGCCGTGGCTTCTGTCCCCTCAAAAGGTGTTGAAAGCCTAACCTTCAATACCTCTGAATAGTACATCCTTTGAAAATGGGGTCTTTGCTGAAGATCAAGTTAAGGCGAAATCATTCGGGTGGATCCTAATCCACGTGTCTGGGTCTCAATAGACAGGAGACATTTGGACACAGAAACAGATATGACCTGATGGAAGGTGATAGGAAGACACAAGAAGAGCCCACCCGGTTTCTGCCACCCTTGTGGGCTAATGCAGGACCCTTTCTCAAGGCCCAGAATAGAATTGCCCTCCTCTGTCTGGTCTGAGTCCATTATGCCATTGGGTCTGGTCGGGGCCAACAGACCATCTTATTATCATTACTCAAAATTTGAAGATTGCTTTGCTGTTCGTACTTTGGGTTGGCACCAGGGGCTGCTGATGGTTCCCTGACACTTCTGATACTTTCCCTTGGTACTTTCTGAACTGCCCCAGCCCGCTGTCCTCTTGAGTACTACCTGTCATCTCGTATTCTACTAATGCACCAGAACTTGTTTTGAGGCGGTAAAAGATGCAGATGAGAAGATGATGGACAGGAAGGAAGAAGGGAAAGAAGTTCTTATCATATTCACAGCCACTAAAAGCGTGAGGCACAGCACAACATGCAGGGCCGCGTGGGAAACCGGGATGAGCAGGCAGAGTGGGAGGGGAGCGGCGAGCGGGAGCCCTGCTTGCAGATTGCACAGGAAGGTGTGGGTAAAGCTAGGAAGCCAGTGGTATAGACTTGTGACTGAATAGTTTGAACAGTTGCAGCGGGGTTCAGGTATGGTCCCCAGAGGTCTGATTCCTGCCCTGTAGGGATTGGAGCAAAGGAACAGCATTCCCCATTGATGTCTGATGGACTGGCAGAGGGTACGGATTCTGGATTAGTTGGTTTGCACATCTGAGGCATGCTGCCGCGTGAGTTGTTTGTTACCTGTAGGAATTAGTTAACCCCGGGTCTATAAGATCCTAAATTCCAGAGCATCATGAAAACAAGAATTAACAGTGAGCATATTTACATTATCCAGCTGTACACGTTTACACAATCTGTGCTTTGAAGGATTCACAGTCAGGTTCATGAGGCTCTTGACAAATATAGTCTCTGTAGCATATGCAAGATGTACTCAGTTAATTGTCAAAAGACTGTCTGGAGAACTCACTCCTATTATTTACTGCCCTCCACCCGTGGACCCTCCTGTTCCATTTGTGGTTTTCGTTTCCTTGTCTTTCCATTCCCCATTCCTCTGGGGGTAGCCCTCTGCTTTGCTTCAAGGAACCTTTTCTTCCAGCTCTTGGGCCATGTCATCTAAGTGAGACTGGCGACACCCTCAGATTTAGGGGTGGACTATTGTAGTAGATAGGACATCAGAAGTCCCCTAAAAACTTTGTTCTCCGGGGAGGTTGTGGAACCTATAGGAGGTGGGGCCTCCTGAGAAGTTATTAAGTCTTTAAAGGGGATGGGGGCGCTTAGCCCCTTCCTCTCTCTTTGCTTCCTGATCATGGGGTGAGTGGTTTTGTTGTGCCATACATTCCCACTATGACTTGTATTGGCCTCAAACCACAAGGTTGACCAAGCACGGACTGGAACCTCAAAAACTGGGAGCCAAAGTAATCTTTTTTCTCTTTACAAGGAGTCCTTTCAATAAGCATTTTCCCAGGCATTTCATTCTAGTCATGGAAAGCGGACTAACACACATGTTATTTGGATTTTATGAACCATCATTTCAGGCAAAGTGAGTGAACCAAATTAGATCAGTCAGGGTGTGTGTGTGTGTGTGTGTGTGTGTGTGTGTTTTATGCTGAGTTTGTAGTAGAATGTTACAGCAGTATACATATGTACATGTATGTGGTACAGCTATATCATCTGCAGCATATAACAGTTTACTCTAAGCTTATTGTTTTCTAGATCAACATGGATTTATTATCTCACAGTTCTGGAGACTAGTCCAGACGTCTCACAGAGTTAGTGTCAAGGTGTTGGTAAGGTGGCACTCCTCTCTGGAGTCTCTAGGAAGAACTAGTCCTTGCTCTCCAGGCTTCTAGAGCCTGACCAGTGTCCACATGGCCTCTTGCTCTATCTTCAGTGTCAGCAGCAGCGGGCTGAGTCCTCCTCACATTTTATTAATCTGACTATTTCTGTAGTCACATCTCACTCTCTGAGCCCTTAATTTCTATTTTTAAGGATCCTTGGATGACATTGGACTCACCTGGATAATCCAGGGCATTTTTTTTTTTTATCTCAAGGTCCTTCATCAAATCTGCAAATCCCTTTTGTCATATAATGTGCCATAGTCACAGGTTCTGGGAATTAGGATGTGGATATCTTTAGGGGCATTATTCTGCCTACCATAGTTGGTAATACTTGGTTTGGGACTTTTCTGAGTCTGCTGGGAGGAGAATCTCCTTCTATTCGGACTCCTGAGTAGATAGGCTTTCATTCTGGAGCATAGGCAGCCATCTTGGGACCATGAGAGGAAGTGTGCCAAATAGTGGGGCCCACTAAGAAAGCAGACCTGAGCCATGCAGGGAGCAGGACCATGTCCCAGTGATGTCCTTAGCGCCACCAAGGCCTACTCTTCCTTCAGACTTCTTGGTCATCAAGTTAATCTTGTTTCCAGCCACTGTCGTTATATTTCTCTTGCTTCTGAGGTCGATAACGAAGGCTCTTCAGTGCTCTTTGGAGCAGAAGGTGCAGTGTATTGAAAACATGCAGATGGATTTCCCATGGGCAGAGTGTTCCCACGGCACATTGTTCTGGTGGCAGGAATTCTTCTTTACCTGGGTCCTGATCTCTTCCCGGTCTGCTAATCTCTCAAGTTCTCATCAGTTCTTTCATCTGTGCAGTGATGGGGTCGGGTGCACAGCATGTTATTGATATCTACATATGAATATTCATTAAACTTCCAAGGAACAGCTGAACTAGCCCATCCTTTAAGACCATTCTGCTTAATTTCCTTCTTTAACAGTCAACAGAACTAGACCCTCAGGAGCTAAACGGCTTCACTGCAGAGTGAACCACTTGGAAATAGCCCAGTGAGAAACAAGGATTCCCGACTGCTAATCCCATTACACCACATTTGTAAAATTCCTTGACCTCGTTAAAGTGAATTCACCTAGAGTGGTTTTTTTTTTTTGCCTAAAATTTATAAAATTCTAATGTCATTCAGTGAGATAACTCCAGATGTTTTGAGTCTCGACCTGAGAAATGACATAACATTTAGAATGTCTTCTTTTGCTAAGTGTATTTTTATGAAATGAAATTATTGTATCATGTCAGTTTCTTCCCATTCTACCTCTCGCTGACAGTCTTTGAAGTACCAAAGAGGTAGATGGTTCCAGCAGCTTCTCAAAGCCACTCCTAAGACCAAAGAGGAATACTGAGTCCCTGAAACAGGAAATTTACCCAACAAAATACGAATTAAATCTGGGGGATTCTGAGATCTGTGAGATTGAAAGTAGATTCAATCTGAGGTCTGAATTACACTTTGTGATTAGGCAGTGGTTAGCATTTACGTCTAGTGTATTCTAGTGCCTCATCTCACTCCTTCCACCCCGGCCCATGAGAAGCTATTCAGTTCTAACTCTTGCTCCACTGCTCACCACCTGCGGCCTCACTTGTGTGGGTCCTGAAGAAGGACTGATAGTGACGAGGCAGAGATGCACCACAGCTCAGGGGAGGTCTTTCTCAACTAGAGAGCAGCACTCCTGTTGAAGCAGGAGCAAACAAAGAGATGGAAGGGAAGTTTTAAAATGCATTAGGAAGTATGATTATAGTGCAGAGTAAATAAGTAAAAAAGACTTTTTGAAATTAAGAGCATTATTTCCACATTACAGTTTTTTTTTCCCCCCAGATATGGTAAAAATATGATTAGTGCTAGGAACATCATTGCTCTTCTGGAAAACCAAGGGAAGAAAATTATTTATTCCACAGAACAAAGATACTTGGAGGGAAAAGACAAGAATCTTGGAAGACAGATTCAAGAGGCTTAACATGAGTCACAAGAGAACCCAGAGGAGAGAAAGCTAGATAGAAGTCGTAGTTAAATAAAAGTCAAGAAGAAAAGTTGAAAAGTCAGGCAGAGTTTGTGAATGTTTCAAATGAGGTGAACCAATATTTTCCTGGTAAAATCCTAAAATTTTATAGATAAAGAGAAAATATGTATATCTGAACAGGCAGAATTGAAAGAATTAGTTTAATCCAAGGCTTCAATCATCAGCATCAGAAGGGGATAGAATATTACCAGTAAACTTTTGGGACAAAACTATTGTGATAGAAATCCCTCTAACAGTATCTTGGGATTGGGTTACGCTTGAGAAAGAAGGAGGGATTACTAGAAGTGAGTGGAAGGATCTGGAATGTCCACCTCTTGTCTCCAAGGCACCATGACAGTTCACAGTTATAAGAAGGGGAACCACATTTATTCAGAGTACATCTGAGGTTCTGGGGCACAAACCGGAGCACTAGAAGGGGGACCACAAAGCACTGGCATTCATTTTGTTTAGGCATGGGCTTCTCTGCCATCTCATGAGGTAATCAGGGAATAGTAGCCTTACCAAAATACAGCCAGCTTATTGCATCCGTAGGTTCAGCCAATTGCCAATCAACATTTGAAAAAGAAACCACATCAATTTGGAGTATGTCTAATTTTTCTTTCTTATCAGTATTCCCTAAACAATTCAGTAGAAGAATTAGTCAAGTAGCATTTATACTGTATTAGTTATTTTAAGTAACAGAGAAATGATTCAAAGTATACAGGAGGTTGTACTTATGTTGCATGCAGAAATTATACATTTTATTTTATATAAGAGACTTTAGCATCTGTGGATTTTGAAATGGGGAAGGGTCCTGGAAACAATCCCCTGTGGATACCAAGGGACAGCTGTAACATTATATGGGTCTCTTGTAGTTCTACCCAATGCCAAGGACAGGATGGGAGTGGACGGTCTGCATTTGTGGTTTTCGTCCTCTGTGGTAGTGAATTGTGTCCACAGTCCTGTACCTGCATCCCAGCCTGTTCCTTCCCAAGGCAAAAATTTGCAAGTCATACAGGAATTGTGCACCGAGATATTTTGTCATTTTCAGTGTCACTTGTACCTTGGAGACCTATATTTACAAGCCACTTTCCACTGGACTTAACCATAGGTTTATTTTTAAAACCGTACCCAGAGCCATGGGCCAAAAAAAGACCTTGGCAAGTCATTGAGTCCATCCTCACACATTGGAGAGAATTATACTTAAGTTCCACCTCAGGGGACCTTTTGTCAATGACACATATCAGGGAAAATACTCAGAAGGAGGGCTTGGAATTGGTTCACCTTCGGGTGCTAGCTGGGAATGTAGCTCAGTGGTAGAGTCCCTGCTTAGCATGCACAAAGCCCTGGGTTCCATCTGCAGCACACACAAAAATGCAACAACCTGAGATGTTCAATCCCTTTCATTAAAAGGACATTTTTCATATGTTTACAGCTGTTCTATTGGTCACCGACCAGAATAGCACTGTGAGCTCTGAAAAACAAGGTAGCAAAACCACAAGCCGAGGGATGATGTGGTTAATGCACTAACACTTTTTTCCTCTTTCCACATTTGTTTTACTTGGTGCATTACAGTTGCACATAATGGTGGGATTCATACTTGCACGCAGAATAACAATATAATCTGGCTAGTGTCATTCTCCAGCACTTCCCCTCCCTCCCCATATCCCACCCCCTGCTCCATCTCCTTTACTGAGCTCCCTTTGATTTTCTGGAGACCCCACTCACCTCCGCCATCTTTCTATTATTTTTTCATCTCTAGTTTCCATATATGAGAGAAAACATATGAGCCTTGACTGAGTTTGGTTTCTTTGGCTTAACATGATGGTCTCGTGTGTGTGTGTGTGTGTGTGTGTGTGTGTGTGTGTGTGTGTGTGTGTGGTGAGAGAGAGAGAGAGAGAGAGAGAGAGAGAGAGAGAGACATTTATTTTTTAATCTACTTATCTGTTGATGGACACCTAGGCTGGTTCCATAATTTGGCTATTGTGAATTGTGCTGCTATAACTATAGGTATGCATGGGATCACTGTCGTGTAATGACTTTAATTCTTCAGGATAAATGCCAAGGAGTGGCACAGCTGGATCATATGATGCTTCTAGGCCTCCTCTTCTGAGGAACCTCCATACCAGTTTCCACACTGGTTGTACTAATTTACACTACTACCAACAGTGTAAAAGCTTTACTTTTTCTCTACATCCTCTCTACCATCAATTATTCTTTGTACTTTTGAGGACTGCCATTCTGCTGTTGTGAGATGAAATCTCAGTGTGGTTTCGATTTCATTTCCCTAACTGCTAATTTCCCTAACTTTTGACTTGGTTAAAAAAATTCCTGAATTTTTTCCCATGTTTATTGACCACTCTATTTCTTCTTTTTGAGAAGTGCCTGTAGAATTCATTGGCCTATTTATTAATTAGATCATTTGATTTTTTTTTGATGTAAATTTGTTTTTATTTCTTTACATAGTCTAGATAGTAATCTTCTGTCAGAAGAGCAGCTAGCAAAGATTTTTCTCCCATTCTGTAGGTTCTTCCTTTACATTCCTAATGCTTTCCTTTGCTGTGCAGAAGCTTTGTAATTTGATGCTGTCCCGTTGATTAACTCTTGGCATTATTTCCTGAGCTTTAGGAGGTCCTATTGAGAAAGTCACCACCTGTGCCTGTGTGCTGCAATGTCGATCCTACATTTCCTTCTAGAAGTTCCGTGGCTTCCCTGGTCTTTGAATCAAAAGGTCTTTGATTCCTTTTGAGCTGATTTTTTTTGACTGCATGGAACACTTTCGACTATTCTATGGCTCCATGGTCTCGAGGTAAACAGCCTCCTGAAACCACAAAGGTTCCAAAGCCCTCAGCACAGTGACATGAAGAGCACTGATGGAGAATGAAGTAGATGCTCCCCATGAGTCAGCTCGGGCTGCCCCATCAAAGGACCAGATGAGGGGGTCTTCACCAACACACAGTAGGTTCTGAGCTAACCAACACACAGTAGGTTCTGATGCTTCTGGGGGCCACGGTCAAGAGGTCGGCAGGGTAGATCTTCTCCAAGGGCTCTCTCCTTGGTTGTAGGTGGCACCTTCTCCCTGCATATTCTCCTGATCTCCCCGCTATCTTCCTATGTGTGTGTCCTAATCTCCTCTTCCTATAGGGACACCAGTCATATTGGATTAGGGTAGACCCTAAAGACCACTTAATTAATACCCCTGTCTCCAAGGACTACCATAATCTGAGGTTCTCATCATGTGGAATTTTAGAGTGGGGACACCCTTCAGCTCACAGCAACTGCAGAGATCTGATAACACCAGGACCATCAAAGTTTTATTCCTAACTCGTGGGAAAACCGCTTCTTCACAGCCCTGTTCCATGTTAACATAAACTGTGAGAGATTAAGAAACCAGAAAGACATTTAAATATGCATGCTTATAGGGGGGTTTTCTCTATATATATAAAATATGTATTTATATGTATATTTTATGTATATTGTTTGATATATATCATATATGTTTATATATATTTATTATATATTTATATTCCTCTATTTATTTATTTCCTCCCATTGTAAAGGAGCAAAAATTATTTGGAGGACACAAGAAGTCTTATATTTAAAGATTTAGTCAGGACATTTGAAGTTTAAGTTTTTTTTTTTTTTTTTTTTTTGGAGAAGGGAATATTAATCCCAGACAGAAAAACCCCTTGGGGAAAGATTCATATTGTCAGAAGGATTCAGAGAACAATGAAGAATTGGTAGGATTACAGATTTAAAAAATAATACTTTTAGAACCAGCAGGGAAATTCCCATTTGGGGGTCTAGGGGAAAAGTGCCATTTGGACAGAATCTAAAATTTTGATCCAACACTTTTAAAAACTCCTGGTACCAATGTAGTCATGTGGTTTACCTTAGGAATATTAAGAGATATCATTTGTAATTTGATTTTTTTCATAAATTTGTCATATGTATGTAATATATTCCTGTTTGCATTATTTTGAAGCATATTGACTTTTTATTTTAAAATGTTCAAAAAAAATTATAAATCATTCCAAAATACACATACAACATAAAATCCACCCTCCTAGCCATCTTGAGGTGCCTGCTTCCGCGGTGTTCAACACTCCCATTGCTATGCTCACTCCCCAGCAGAACCTTTTTGTTTTACCTTGTTCAGCTGAAACTCTACACAGGTGAGAGTTGAGACCATAATGCCCCTTCCCCAGGGCCCTGGCAGCTCCCTTGGCAATACATTGTACTTGGTTTTCCTCAGCATATATATATTTGTAACTTTTCCTTTTACTCTGTCTACAGTCCATAGGAGTAGACTGGGAGCCTGCCCATTAGCACCTGATAGATCTGTAGTAGCTTAACTGTCAGATAAAGGTCATCATTTTAGTTACTTAGATGAAAATCCATTTACATAAATAACTCCCTTTGGAGTCTTTAAATAAATGGACTTTTGCACCCACTCCTTCTCAGTATGGATATTTTCATATCCATGGACAGACTTATCTATGGATAGATCTATATCCATTCTATAAAAGGATGGAGACAAAAGATGACATACAAATATAGACCTTCATACAAATATACACACAAATATAGAGCAGTTCTAATGATATTTTTCTCCATCCTTAATTATTTGTTGAAAGTGAATTCTTCGAATTAAATGACTTATTACCTTCTACCTTCTACTCTCTACCTCTCTTTTAATATATATATATTGTCGAGTTGCCCTCATGTTCCAAATAGTACTTGCAGAGCAGTGAATGGGCATACTTACTTTACATACTTACAGAGTTTTGGAGATCGTCCTTTAAAAAACAAAAGTCGCATGTGGTTTTTGAAAAATCAAGTAGTAAAGAAGAGTTTGTAATAAAAGCGAATTAGCCATCCCGACCGGATCCGTCTCCCAGTCCTGCTCCTTGGACCACACCGCTGCTTTAATGGCTTCTGTTTTTAGTTGTTCTGCTTGTTAATCTCCACATCTCAAAATAGTATTCTTCTACTATTGCATGTGCACGCACGCGCACATGCACACACACACACACACATTTGTAGCACACTGGGTTACTTCCTTCTGGTGAGATAAGGTTTTAATTCCATGATATGATCCTCAGTCTTTCCATTACCCATCTCTTAAATTGCTGCATTATCATTTCCCTTCTATTTAAATCTCTCTGCATTTGCCAAAATAGTGGTGTTTCCCTGGACTGGCTTTAGTGAGTGCTGAGGACTGGGGCTCTTCTACCCCTTCCTTCCCCTCTTCCTTTTCCACCTTTTGCTTTTGTTCAGCTGTTTGTTTTGTTTTCTCTCCCTCTTTCTTTTCCTTCCTCCCCCTTTCTCTTCTTCCTTTGTTCTTTATATATATATATATATATATATATATATATATATATTTTTTTTTTTTTACATTTTGAAGGTCTGTAAAATTTATATTCATTCCCTCCTGGAATCACGATAAGGTCCTCATTGCTTTGTCCAAAAGCTCTACTGTGGCTACTTGCAGACTGCTCATGGGGGACCTAAGTGACATGTTGATTCCATTTCCTTCTCTGTCAGGATACTTGTTCTACCTAAAGGAGAACTTACCTCCTACCAAGGCCAGATGGCTTCTGTTTTCTTGCATTCTGTAAATTATTCAATCACACATTACTTTGATCCCTGTATGAATCCTAACTTTCTTGGGCATTTTTTTTTTTTTTTTTTTTTGCCTGGACTGTTTTGTTTTTCCTATCACAAAAATTATATGTCTTCCTATCTTCCAGTTTACTCATCCCATCTGGTATTTTTACAGCTTTGTTCATCTTGGAGTCTGCTGAATTCTAATTTGGATTTACTGCTTTCTAAGCTTCCTGTAGGTCTAACATCCTGAGATTTCTTTGTGCTGCACCTGGGTTAGTTCTAACATTTCTTATTTATTTATTTATTTTTTAAATACATGACAATAGTGGAATGCATTACACTCATTATTAAACATAGAGAGCACAGTTTTTTGTAACTCTGTATAAAGTATGTTCACGCCATATTATGCCATTATACATGTACTTTTTTTGCATTACAGTTCTTAATACACATAAGTAGCATATATACACATATATACCATATAGCATTTCTTAAGGGAGTGTATTTTTATCTTTTTTTTTTTTTTCTGGAGTACATCCTTGAGGAACTTTCTCAGAAAAGGACATCATCTAAACATGATTTTGTTTTGTCTCTATACATTAACATATTAAAAATTTTTAGATCAGGTGAATTTTCCTTCAGGATTTTGGTATTACTTTGTTATATTCCAGCATCGATTACTGCCAATAAATTCTGCTTTTGATCTGATAGTTGCAGTTTGATAACTTCCTTGTCTCTGAAGGCCTTTCAGGTTCTCTTCCTTACTTTTCACTGTGGCCTGACAGCCCAGTGCATTTTGTCAGAGGACTTGTGTATTTTGTCAGCTCTGTGAAAATTATTATTATTTTTCTCTCTCTCTTTCTCTTTCATACTTTCTCATTCTGTTTTCCCCATCTTCCTCCATTTCCTGGAACTTCTAATATAATTTCCTTCCTGAAGTATTTTTTTTTCTGATTCTACCTTTTTCACAGGATTCTATTTTTGTCTTATGGGTACCTTTGTCTAGAAACCAGTAGGGATTTTTGGTTTGTTTGTTTTGTTAACCTAAACATTCTCTGGGCCCAAATTAGTTCTGTTGCAACATTGTTTTCAAAACAGATTTGTCCCAACACTAGAATAACTCTGCCACTCGTTTTCCCCTCTCCTGTCCCCTTACTTCCAAGACATAGTCTTCCTGTCCTTAACTTAATTCTCTTTTTAAATAGCTTTTTTGTCGCTGCTAAGGGATTGCTTTTGAGAGATTCTCTACTATTTCAGCCCTTCCCCCAGGTCTCTGCCTGGTAGATCTTCCCAGCCTCCAAGGTCTGCCCTGCCCATCTCCTTCAGAAAACCTCTCTCAGTGACACTCCCAAACCTCTCCTCCAGTCTCACTCCTGTACAGCTTAATATCATTTGAGAAATTTTAGGAAAAAGCCAATCATTGTTCTAATGATTTTAAGACTGGAGGAACTGTTGGAAATTCCAAGAACGTCGAATAATTGTACCTTTACTCAGAATAAGGTTTACCTTAAAATGTGATTGTCTATCATCAGTGTTTTCAGCTAGGACTGTGTCGAGCTGTAGTGATAGAAACCCCCCTCCCAGCAGCTTCGGAATGATTGTCTCTGTAGAACAAGCCCAGGCATAAGTGGTGATTGGAGTTGGTGCAGTAGCTCTCTAAAGTCAGGTCTGAACATCTCTGTAGTTTACTCTGCCAATCCTTCATGTTTCCAAGGTGGTTGCTGATGCTCCTACCACCATGTCTGCATTCAAAACAGGAAGAAGATAAAGAGCCTGGCAGCTGTTGTCCTAGTCATTCCTTACCAGGAAGACAGAGCTTTCACAGATGACCCTATGGCACAGTTCTTGCTTTTGTCTCATGGCCTAGGACCAGGTCACGTGTGTATTCCTGTTTTCAAAGGAAACTGTGACAACATGGGCCTTCCACCCTTTAAAGTCACTTGCCTGCAAACCTACGTTGATATGCAAACTAGATGATCCAGACCAGACCCAGCTCTTTTTATCAGACTCCTGCCCTCCAGGCCTTAAATCATTCCAGGGCCAGGCACTGGACAACCAGGGCCTGACAGAATTTTTAGGACTCCTGAACCATAAGCCAGTTCACTTGCTTACCACCTTTCTCATTCCTTCCTACGGGAACCTCAACCTGTAGGTTGCTCATACTCTCGCCTTATTCTAGTCCGTTGTTTTGCTGTTGTGAAACTAAAAGACTTGGCAAGAGCAATTTTAGAGGAGGACAAGTTTATCTGGGGGCTCATGGCTTCACAGGTCTCTGTCCGTAGACAGCAGGCTCCATTCCTCAGGGTTTGAGGTGAGGCAGAACATCATGGTCGTAGAGTGTGTGGTGAAGGGAAGCGGCTGAAGACATCACATCAGGAAGCAGAGACTAAGCTCATTTTACCCAATATGTACCCCAAAGGCATGACCCTAGTGATCCTCCTCCTCCAGCCACACCCTACCAGCCCGCAGTTTCCCCTCAGTTCATCCCTATCAGCAGGGACTGCAGGTGGAAGAATCTGATGAACATGGTTTTTTTGTGCGTTTGCTTTTGATTTTCATGAACATCATTCGTGCAAAGTTTATGCCTAAGTACCTAGTCCTTGTTTTTTGTTAATTTTTTGTCATATCTTCTATTTTTGTTAATTTTTATCATATCTTCTATTTGCACAGATGACATATTTTTGCATTTTTTTTTTAACGAAACATAGTATGAAAAAAAGCCACGAACCTGCTACACGAGTTTAGACCAAAACACAGATAATTGTGTTGATGCCACCAATATACGTTTCCCCAGTTCACCGATTGGGTGAAGACTCTCACAAACCACTCATTTCACCTCTAACCCTTCTTGCATTGTCTCACACGTGAGTTTTGGAGGACACCTCATATCTAAACCAGAATATCCCTCGGTCTCTCTGGCTCCTGCTCAGTGCGGTGCTTCCTCGGGTGGCCTGCTTGGTGTGCCATTGCCGCTGGCTTTGAAGAACCATGAGTAGAAGCTTCTTCACGACGGTCACTTGCAAGTCCGAGTGTCCCACTGTCCATCCCTGATGGTAACACAGCCTGGGTGCATTGCGCAGTAATGATATAGGGCTTGCAAAGACCTTACAGAGCAAGACGAAAGGCTGTGGCCGTGCATGGAGGGCCTCTTAGGAGGAATGTCTAGAGGTGTCATGAGTGACGAAGAGGAGGTGGAGATGGGGAGCTGGGAGCAAGGCTCTGTGGTGGTCCAGGGCCACGCTCTGTGGTGCCTCCCTTGAGATGGTGCAAATAGAAACGGGACCATAGGTACTAAAAAGACTCACCTAAAATTTCATCAGTGTTGCAGACGGACAACAGGTGTGTCTGAAATGGTTTGTGTAGAAGGCAGTTTGTGCTTTATGAAGAAGCAGCTTCTCTGCTTCATTCAGTGGTTTCTCTGATGACAGCGAAGACCCCGTTCCTCGGCCCGTAGGCCTAGTAAATGTCCTTTCGTGCTGAGGCCTGAAAACCGAGGTTGCATGTCAGGGAAGATTTCCAGAGTAAAGATGGACCGTGGCCATTCCTTTTCTTCAACTTCACATTCCAGCAGCCTGGACAGAGCCTGTTGTTCGGTGAGACCGTGCTTATTAAGGATGTCACTTGAAATATGTTTTCCTGTTTTTAAAGATAAGCGAATAACTGATGAGCTAAAATTAAACCATTTTGTTCATCGCAGAACTTCTCAGAGCCTTTAATCTTTTCGCAGGACTCCTTTCATGGAGAGTACAGTATTCACAGTTTTGCTGACTCATTTGCCCATGGAGACTTTTCCTCCTGAGCGTCTTATGGGTCTTTTTTTTAATTTTTTTTTATTTTCATGGAACACATTTTGGGAAATGCCACTGTGACCTAACAGTCTGATGCACAACACCGGTGACAGTCAAGGTTTTCTGTGGGTGGTGTTGATTGTTCTCCTGAAGCACTGTAAGTAGAACAGGACACCATTTTTTTTTTTTTTAGATCAGTTTGCCAGGGCTCCCGTTTGCTTTTAGTCAGTTGAGTAAAAAATTTAAAAAGTCATGACTTGTCCCCCCCGATGTCAACTCCACAGTGCTGTCATCCTGCGGAGTGACTCAGCTCTTGAAAATGGTCCTTGAGTGCTCCTTGTCCTGATGATGAACGATGTTCTTTGATTTACAAAGACGAGGCTTAAAATACCAGCCTTCTTAAAAATAGCCTCCCTCCTGGGGCTGCCTCCCTTCCTTGAAGATCAGCTTCCCCAGGTCCAGGGCTTCCGGCTGAGGTGCTTCAGGAGCCGGGAAGCAGGGAGTGTTGGAGAGTGGACCTCCTTTTGCTTTTTCCAGCTCTACCATAACGAATCTTTTTTGTCAGTAAAACATGTTCTCGAATTTTCTTAAATCTCTGTGATCTTCAGATCAGCTTACAACCCCTTCCCATTTTTAGGATCAAACTCAAGCAGAATTTGTCTCCAATACAAGATCTTTGGGGGATCTTCAAAGGAGAGGGCTGGATACTATATAGTTACATTATCTTTTTATTGATGATTTTAATTTATATGTAATTGATGTGTAGTTGCTGTAGCTAACTAACAAGATGCCCTAAAACTGGGAACTTATTTATTTTTATTTTATTTTATTTCTGGGGTGTACCAGAGATTGAACTCAGGGCACCCGATCACTGAGCCACATCCCCAGCCCTATTTTGTATTTTATTGAGTGACAGGGTCTCAGTGAGTTGCTTAGTGCCTTGCTTTTGCTGAGGCTGGCCTTGAACTTGTGATCCTCCTGCCTTAGCCTCCTGAACCGCTGGGATGACAGGCATGCACCACAGCGCCCCATAGTAACTTATTTTTAAGCAAAAAGTAGTAAAAACTTTAAAGCAAGTGTTACAAGTTCATATGTGTATGTGTGCTTGTGGGTGAAACTATTCATTGTAGAACTTTTCAGAGCCTTTACTATTTTAATGGGACTGTAGGTGGAAGAATCTGATGAACATGGGGTTTTTTTTGTGTGTGTTTGCTTTTGATTTCCATGAACATCATTCGTGCAAAGTTTATGCCTAAGTACCTAGTCCTTGGTTTTTGTTAATTTTTAAAATATCTTCTATTTGTTGCACAGATGACATATTTTTGCATTTGTTATGAAACATAGTATGAAAAAAAGCCATGAACCTGCTACATGAGTTCAGACCAAAATGCAGGTGATTGTGTTGATGCCACCAATATACGTTTCCCCAATCCAGTCTCCTTCCCTTTCCTGGAGATAATATTTAAAATTTGGTATTTATAATTCTCTTGCTTTCTTTTTAAAAAAATTTTAGTTGGTGCATCGTAGTTATGTATTATGGCGGGATTTATTGTTATGTACTTGTACACGTGCACAGCTCAACAATGTAATTGGGACAATTTCATTTTTTCCCCTCCTCTGTCCTCCCCTGGTTCTCTTCCTCTACATGTTGGTCTCCAGTAGGTTTCATAAGCCCTTTCCCAACCCCACCTCTTTCTCTAGCTTCCACCTATGAGAGACAGCGTTATGATCTTTGTCTGAGTTTGGCTTAGTTTGCCTATTGGTCCTCTGAAGTTCCATCCATTTTTCTGCAAATGACATGATTTAATTCTTCTCTTTGATTGAATGAAACTCCACGGTGTATACATACTGCATTTCTCTGTCCATTCACCTGTTGATGGACACCCAGGCAGGTTCTGTAGTTTGGCTATACTGAATCATGCAGCGGTCAACAGGGTATGCATGCATCACTATTAGCTTGCTGATTCCTATTCTTTTCTTGCTTTCTTTTTATTTTGCTACATATCTATTTATCCCTTTACAATATGTTGTTTATTGGTGTTTGGTTTTGAGCTTTATGAAAATAGTTTTATTTAAGGAAAATTTTCTATTCAATATTGTACTTCTAGGATTTCACCCACGTTGTTTTGGGTAAATTTTATTCATTCTCTCTCTCTCTCTCTCTCTCTCTCTTTCCTGTATGACATGTCACTACATAAATACATTCCAACTTCTTTATTTTCTCGATGGCTATTTTTTTTGAATGCAGATCCCAACCCATTGTGACAGTGAATTTTCAATTTCATGACCTCAGTAGAAAATATTAGTGTGTATCAAACATAGAAAGAAGGAGGCTTGTTCTTTTAAAAGGCATTTCATTTGGATACCCAGTTTCGGTGTTAACTGGACTAGAGTTGACACATTGTTTCTACGATGCCTTTGTTAACAATCCTTAGTTCCAGGCCCTGCATGTCCTTATCCTTTAAGACTGTCAGATGTCGCAATTTTTTTTTTTTTTTTTTTGCCAAAATGATATGTGTAAAATGGTATTTCTTTGTGGTTTTAATTTGCATATTCCTGATCACTAGCAAAGTTGGACCAAGTTTTCGTATATCTATTAACCATTACAATTTCTTCTCTTAAAAAAGTGCTAGTCTTTAGTCTATTTTCCCATAGACGTGATCTTTTTCTTCTTGACTAGAAGGAATTCTTGACACAGTCTGAATATTAATTCTTTGATGGTGATTTTTTTTTTTTTTGCATGAATCTTTTTCCAGTATCTGGCTTCTTTTTACTGTTTTTAAGAAGCCATTGTAACAGAAATTAATTTTAATGTGAACATATGTTAGTCTTTTAGAATAGTCTTTATTTTCAAAAGTGTAATTTCATGGTCAATATATAAGATATTTAATATTTTTTTCCTAGAAGTTTTAATGTCTTGCCTTTTATGTTTAGAGTTTTAATTTATTAGGACTTGACATTTATACATGATGTCGAATAGAAACCCTATTTCTCCTCCTGCCTCCATAAAGAATTGGCCCCATACTGCTTATTAAATAACATTTTTCTCTATCCTTATCAGTGGATGTTCCTGATTGTAGGTGACACCCTGCTGTCTGTGGTGTCCTGCCTCTCAATGGCTCTGTTCCTGGATGTTCTTTGTTCCACTGATCATTGTGAACATTGACATAATTAATTTTTTCACTACTGTGACTTTTACAAGTTTTGGTATCTGATATTGAAGATTCCCCAACTTCTTATTCTCAAGGATGATCTTGATTTTTCTTAAGCTCTCTTTTGCATTTTCATATAAATTTTAGGCTTAGCTTGTTAAATTATTATTTTTAATTCGTATTAAAATTTTTTGATTGACATCTTATTAATATGAATGGACATCGTGACAACATTAATTATTCTCATTCACAAATGCAGTGTTTTTCTCTGTTTATTTGCCTGTATTAGTATCTTTTACTAACTTTAAAATTTTTCTTCCATAGGAATACTGCCCATGTTTTGTTAAATTTATTCTAATTTCTTTGCTGTGTTAAATTAGTTTTTTTCCACATTTTTTATTTTGTGCAATATAGTTGGACCTAGTGATGGGATTTGTTGTCACATGTTTGTACATGCACACAATGTAACAATGTAATTTAGCCAATGTCACTCCCCAGCACTTCCCTACTCTTCTCTCTTTTTAGGAGATCCACCCCAACCTTTGTTTTCCTTTTTAACTCTCTAGCTTCCACAGAGGACAGAAAACATTAGGACCCTTAACCTTCTGATTTTGACTTATTAAATTATTTTTAAAATTTGGTTTTCTGAGTATTTACTGACTATATTAATTTTGTTATTCTAATCTTACATCTAATCAACCTTTCTAAACTTTATAATAATTTCTGTAAATTACTTTGAGTTTACTTTGTGGGTGAACGTAATCTTCATATGATGTTGTTTTAGTTTTTTTTTCCTTTTCATTTTAAAATCTTTTATTTCAGTTGTTTATTGAACTGGAGAGACCATGATAATAGGAATTCTTATTTTATTCTTGATTTAAAGAGACTGTTTTCATTAAGATTTCTAACCAATGTGATTCTGCAACCTGTACACTCAGAAAAATGAGAAATTATACCCCACCTGATTCAAATGTATGATATATCAAGATCATTGTCCTATCATGTGTAACTAATTAAAACAAATAAAAATAAAGAAATAAATAAATAAGAAATAAGATTTCTAGGCATTTTTTTAAAAAAATCAAGTTATGGATTTTCCTTTTTTGTAATTTTTTATGAACATGCTTTGAATTTTATTAAATTGTATCTTCAAGAAAGTCTTGTTTTTTGTCATTTGGCAGTGTGATGAATTACACTTGCGGACTTCTAAAATTAACCACTCTTGCATTCTAGCAATTAATCTAATTTGTTCAAAATGTGCTAATTTATTTTGTCTGGAAGTTTTGTATCCTTGTGTTATTAATATATGTGACTGATTTTTAATTTTTTTTACATTGTCCTTTTGTAGTTTTGGTGTCAAGTCTTAGCATGCATGGCACTTTTTTTTTTTCTGTCTTCTTATGTTCTTTTTAAGAGTTTGATAAGGAGGTGGAGGGTACAACTCTGTGGGTGAGGCCCTGGGTTCCATCCCCAGCAGTGCAAGTAGAGGAAAGGGAAAAACAGACCAAAGAAAATAAATAACTTGCTATTTCTCCTCAAAAGTCTATTTCTGTTAGAAATAGTTTGATGTATCTATTCTTCTCTTTTCCCTTCATACTTATTGAGTCTTTGTCTTTGTTACAGCCTTTATTATTAGCATAGAGCAAGACTTTTTTTCTAAGCTGTCCATCTCTAGTTTCTAACTGGGATATTTAGACCATGTGTATTTTGTCATCACATTTAAACTTGTGTCTACATTTTACTTTGTGCCCTCTCTATGTTGCTTTGCCCACCACTGTTTTTTCTTTTGCTTCAATTGTTAAGTTTTTCATGATTTCATCTGTCAGTTTGACAGATATGACTCGATTTCTGTCCTTGCAGTAGTTATCTTTGAATGTTGATCACGTTTTAGCTTCACAAAATCAAAGTTGTTATTTTAGCTTCTCTAAAGAACAGACACTAGGAGCTTAGAATATTTAACCCCAAGCACTTTCCCTCCTGGATTTGCATGACATTGTTGTCTAATATCTCAGTTCTATCTTTAAAAGATTTTTTTTTACTTTTAAAATTGACATAAAGTAATGCAATTAGAGAAATGCAAATCAAAACCACTCTAAGATTTCATCTTGCTCCTGTCAGAATGGCAGCTATTATGCATACAAACAACAGTAAGTGTTGGTGAGGATGTGAGGGAAAAGGCACACTCATACACTGCTGGTGGGATTGGAAATTGGTGCAGCCAATATGGAAAGCAGTATGGAAATTTCTTGGAAAATTGGGAATGGAACCACCGTTTGACCCAGCTATCCCTCTCCTCCGTCTATACCCAAAGGACTTAAAAACAGCATACTACAGGGACACAGCCACATCAATGCTAAGTGAAGTTAGCCAATCCCCAAAAAACAAATGCTGAATGTTCTTTTTGATAATAAGGAGCTGATTCATAGTAGGGTAGGGAGAGGGAGCATGGGAGGAATCATGATTATCCAAAGTACAGACATGAATTGGTGTGAATATACTGTGTATATAACCGGAGCTATGAAAAATTGTGCTCTATATGTGTAATAAGAGTTGTAATGCATTCCGCTGTCATATATAAATAAATAAATAAAACAAAAAATTTCAATTGGTGTATATGATGATAAATAATTACTGTATTGCCCATTTTATTTTTATCTTATTAAATGTCATTTAAAAATTTAAAAAAATTGACATAAAGTAAGATCTGCTCTTTTGATAGACTTCTTTGAGTTTCAACATGTATATAGATCTGCGTAACACTGCCACGAACAGAATACAGGATGATTCTCTAGTTCCTCTGGGTTGTAGTCAAACCCTGCCCTGCCCCCCACCCCCAATCCATGCCACCTGCTGCTCCCTTTTCCTTACCTGTGGCTTGGCTTTTCCAGCATGGCATACTGATGGGGTCATAATGTGTGTGGCTTCTTGGAAAGGTCTCTTGTACACTGAGCACTTCGGTGGTGTGGCTGCTTGTCCCTGCACTTCTCCCTATTCTGTTCCTAGGTTTTGCAGAATGGTGTCCCTGCTGCACCCAGAGCTTATACTTTTGTGTAGTGTGTCAACTTGCTGTCCTGTTGGGGCACAGGTGGCTTGCCTACAGACTGTCAGTATTGCAAGTCGAGTTGTACAAGCATTCACAAGTGTTTTGGAGCATGTGGATTTTTTAAACATGAAATCTTGATTGCTCCCTAATAGCTTTTCTGGTCACACAGCAAGTGAAAATATATATATATATATATATATATATATATATATATATATATATGTTTATATATATGTTTTTTTTTTCAAGGCATTAAGAAACTGCCACACTGCTTCCACAGTGGCCATACCAGTTTGCACAGCTCAACCCCCAGCTGTCAGTTGTGCTTGCTGTTATAGAGAGGGTGTGTGTGTGTGTGTGTGTGTGTGTGTGTGTGTGTGTGTGTGTGGCCTTTTTGACACTCGTATCTAATTTTGGTATTGATTGATGTTCTCCTAATGGACTGTAAGCTTCTCATCTTATGCTCTTTGCCATCAGAATATTTTCCTTTTTAAAGTTTCTGTTCTTTTTTATTTTATTTTATTTTTTTACCATTTTAATGAGTTTTTTCTTATTATTGACTTTAAGAGCTCTTCATATAGATACAATTTTTTTTTTCAGATTTCTGCTGCACAAGTATTTTCC
This sequence comes from Ictidomys tridecemlineatus, assembly GCF_052094955.1. Taxonomy (NCBI): domain Eukaryota; kingdom Metazoa; phylum Chordata; class Mammalia; order Rodentia; family Sciuridae; genus Ictidomys; species Ictidomys tridecemlineatus. Next base: position 56,483,671 of record NC_135479.1, read on the forward strand.
GTCTTTTTGTGGGTCATTGGTTCATCTTTAACCATATCTTTCATGCAGCAAAAGTTCTTCTTTTTAAGGAAGCCTTAATATGTGAGTTTTTTTCTTTTATGACTCATGATTTTGATGGTATAGTTAAGAATTGAGTGCCTCAATCAGGGTCAAAGATATTTTTCCCCATGTTTTCTTAAAAAAAGTTTTATAATTTTAAATTTTTTATTGAAGCCCTTACTCTATTTGTGAATTAATTGTTATACAATATGAAGACTGGACTGGAGTTCATATTTTTGTGTATTACTATGTTCCATTGCATTTCCTTAGCTGCTACTTCTATTAGAGCCGTCTTTGCCTTGGTCTTCCTTGTCTAGGTCTGTTTCTAAATTCTTCGTTCTTTTCTATTGATTTAAGTTTCTGTCCTTTTGCCAACACCATACTCTGAAAAATATATATATATATGTAATATATATATATATTACATATATATATATTATATGTAAAGTTGAAGTGGACACAACACCTTTATTTTATTTATTTATATTTTTGTGGTGCTGAGGATCATACCCAGCACCTCATGTGCTAGGTGAGCGCTCTACCACTGAGCTACGACCTGAGCTCCTACACCATACTCTTTTGATTATTTAATTTTTCAGTAGTTTTAAAAATTAGATCATGAAAGTCCTACAGCTTTATTTTTCTTTCTAGAAATAGTTCCAGTTCTTTTGCTTCCTTTGTACTTTAGTATCAATTTTTGAGTTGGTTGTCTGTCTCTGTAGCAGACCTTGTTAACTCCGGTTGGCGTTGTGTTTAATCTGTGGTCATATGGGGGGAAAATTGGTATCTTTCCTGTGCTGAGTTTTCTAGCCCGCAGACCTGGTATGTCTCTGCATTTATTTAGATCTTCTGTGATTTCTTTCACATGAGTTTGTGATTTTCAGCCTGCAGGTTCTGTATGCGTTTTGATGGATCCATACCTGAGCGGTGTGGTGTATTTTTTTGTAAGCAATTGCCAGAGCTTTTTTTGAGGTGTGTGTGTGTGTGTGTGTGGCTATGATATGGCACCAGGGATTGAACCCAGGGGTGCTCAACCCCTGAGCCTCATCCCCAGCCCTTTTTATATACTTATTTTTAAATTTTGAGACAGGGTCTTGCCAAGTTGCTTAGGGCTTCACTAAGTTGCTGAGTCTGGCTTTGAACTCACAATTCTCCTGCCTCAGCCTCCTGAACTGGTCAATGCTGTTTTAACAACTTTAAATGATTTTTACTAATATGTAGATATTCAGTTAATTTTTGCATGTATATCTTGTGTCATGAAATCTTGCTGATTCCATTTCTTCTAGGAAATTTTTTTTATGGGTTTCTTGGCATTTTGCATATTCATATCATCTATGGACAGGGGGACCTCACACCTGGTGGTCAGACCTTGGTGGTGGCTTTTGCCTTTGTTATCAGAGCTCCATGCTTGTTGTTTACTGATCTCTTCTCAGATTTCTGCTACTTTTTTTTGCTTATCTGGGGGAGGCCGAAGTATATGATTGTGGAAACCTGTTTCATTCTGCTAGTGAAAAATGAGAACCAAAAAACCAAAAATGTGTACAGGAACAAAAGAAGTATGTTTTTTGTCCTTAATCCAGGTCCCATGTGGAGCCAGGAACTTGAGAGTGTCTTGTATGCCTGTTTGCTAGTGTGCTGGTTATTTAAGGTTCCTAGAATTGCCTCTGTACACTTTTGTTAGGAGTTTCTGCTATAATATCTCTGTTTCTCTAGGGTTGCTGTAAGAGAAGAGAGTGGCGAGTAATTGTAAGATTGTATGTTTTTTTTTCTTTAATTGATGAAAATTTAATCTTACTGATATATTTCTTGATTTTTCTCTTTAGGGCAGAAAAGACTGAAGTTCTGAGTGAAGACCTTCTTCAGGTAAGGTTATCACTGACCACGTGGCTCAGGGACACCAGAGATGCTTTCCCTTCTAGGACTCAGCCATTGCCTGCGCTTTCTTCTTCCACTGCCCTCTCTGCTCCTCCTACAAACTGGAGATACCACCTTTTGTCTTACATGACAGTGTTTGACATTTTGAATACAGTTGACTCCAACTCCCTCACTTCCACTGAAAAGAGATTCTAGATATTCTTAGACATCCACTGGTTTTATTACAAGATATTTGTGAGCTAGGAGGACTTTTTCTCCTGCCTTAAGTGTGTGCAAGTCCACATCGATAGATTCAAACAACTATGGGTCCAAAATATTGGAAAACGGGTCTGGGGGCATAGCTCAGTGGCAGAGTGCTTTTTCTTTCATGTGCAAGTCCTGGGTTTAATTCTCAGCACTGGAGGGGAATGAATGAATGAATAGATAGATAGATAAATAAAATGAACAAGCAAATATATATATATATATATATATATATATATACACACACACACACACACACACACACATATAGTATATGTTCATATGTAAATAAATAAATTGAATTACATTGAGAAATTTTGTCAGTCAGTACTGAACACATATAGAACTTTTTTTCTTGTCATTATTCCCCAGTCAATACAGTATAACTATTATTTGTATGAGCTTTATATCGATTAGGTTTTTAAAGTAACCTAGAGATGATTTAAAGAATATATAGGAGGATGGGTGTAGGTTACATGCCACTTGATACAAGGGGCATGAGCATCTGTAGATTTTGTATCCATGGGCGTTCCTGGAACACATCGCCTGCAGACCCAGGGACAGCGGTGCTGCTTTAGGTGGGGTCCTCAAGGAGAGTTTAGAGTCTCTGTTAGCAGGAGAGCCCCAGAGTCTGTAACTGTACCCCCCACCCCAGCTCTCTGACACTGGGTGTTGCCTTCCTAGAAGTCCTTGTCTCTGTGAAAACATGAATGGTGACTGCCCAGACTGACATCCCCACTTCTCCAGACTTTGCCTGCACCCGTGACACCTCCCGCTGTTCTGTCTGCAGGTGGAGAAGCGCCTGGAGCTGGTGAAGCAAGTGTCCCACAGCACACACAAGAAACTCACGGCCTGTCTGCAGGGCCAGCAGGGGGCTGAGGCCGACAAGCGCTCTGTAAGTACCTTCTGCTGCCCTCCTGGGGCCTCATTTCTTGTGGCTGTTAGTGAAGCCCTATGTGTGTCTGTGAATCAGCCAAGCACACCTAGCTTCTTGTTTCTGTAGAGTGAGGACCTTTCCCACAGTTTCTAGATCCTTAGCCCTGGGTTAAAGTATTGCTCTTTCCTCATGCAAGGTGAAGTCCCTCTCATCCTCCCCCAGGGTAGGACCACCAGGAGAATGACACTGGCATGCTTAAAATCCCACCTGCAGGGAAACTTTATCCTCAATGGTGGACATCTTTCCCCTGAGTCAGCTCATTCCTAGAGTCCATTAGCTTCAGTAGTATCTTATGATTGCATAAGAAAAATTATACCATGGTTTCAGAGGTTACAAGTGACCTATAAAGGCCCTTGGGAACGGTTTTCACTGTAATGAGACAATAAAGAGAGTCTGCCAAATAAAGCTACTCTAACGTCTTTGTTTATAACCTACATCGGTAATAACAGGCGTTGTGTGATGTTCTATTTCACAGTCCTTGCTGTAAACCATCTTTACAGTCTCACTTCCCTCTTGACCCTGACTCCCTCGCTTCCACTGAAAAGATATTCTTAGACATTCACTCGGTTTTATTAGGAGAGATTTTGCAAGCCAGGAGGACCTTTTCTCCTGCCTTGAGTGTACAATCTCCTCCATGTTTTGCGTCTGTTGGATTTATTTATTTTTTTGACCTGAAGTTATTGTTGACTTCTGCTTGCTGTGGTCTCCTTGAATCCCTGAGCTGATGTCAATCTCACCTCTATTGACAGTTGTGTAAAGCACCCTATGCTTTTTCCTGTCTCCTGTTGAAGTACAAACACTGTTCTGTTAACTTTATCAGTCATTTCTTTTTTCTCGCCTTAGTTTCTTCTTTCTTAATAATACAGATGATCATCCCTAATCCAAAATGCTTCATCCAAAATATTTTGGAGTTCAGATTTTTTTTTTTTCTTTTTGGTACTGGGGAGTAAATCCAGGGATGCTCAACCACTGAGCACATATCTAGCCCTTTTTTGTATTTTATTTAGAGACCTTGTTATGTTGCTGAGGCTGGCTTCGAACTTTTGATCCTCCTGCCTCGGCCTCCAGAACCGATGGGATTACAGGCATGTGCCACCGTGCTCAGCCTGGATTTCAGATATTTCAATATTTGCGTGTACATAATGAGTTTTTTTGGGGGAGGGGGGATGGGATACAAGTCTAAACACAGAATTCTTAGCAAGGGGACCTTTGGCAGTTGTTGGCAGGTCCTGAAGCTTGCAGCCACGTGTGTGCAGTTGAGTCTGCAAACTGGAGATCTATTTAGTTGACTTGGAAGAGGTTTGCAGTGGAAGGAGGTGCCTAAGCATGCGGAGATCAGGGATTTCACTGTACAGATTTTAACTGATCTTGTCAGTGATATCTTGGGCTGATCAGTCTTTATCATCATACGACTGAGTAAATGCTCTGAAAGTCAAAGAGCCACTTAAAGTTTAAAATGTTACTTTTGAAGTTAAAAGTATTTAACAGTCATAAAAAATTCCAAATCCTGACTCAAGAATTTTTTTTTCAGTTTTTTTTCCCTAAAACTGCACATCAGAAGATTTAATAGGAAACATGACACTTATGAATTGCCTCAAATACTGGAATGTGAGCTCAGTTCTTTGCGATGGTTAGGTAGGGAACTGTGTCAGGATCTAAAGAATAGGGGGAAAGGAAGAAGGATAAAAAGATGGAAAATAAATGAATATATAAAAGGGATCAGTTAAAGGGCAGTGGGAGAAATGAATGACCAAATACTGGCGATGGAAGTGGGGTGTTAAGCACGGTTCAGGAGATGGGCAATCACCCTCTGCCAGCTGACGTGAGCAGGGGTCAGCGCCTCTCATTCCTACAGTGGTCACAGAGCCTCTCATTCCTACAGTGGAATTAGAAGGAGTAGATATCCATGCAGTCCTGTGCTTCCTGGGATGCATATGAATCATTGCTTCCTATTATTTCTCTTTTAACAAGCTCATTCGCTCTTCAATAGTTTAGTTATAATGTCTAATACTTAAAATTTTATCATACAGCTTTAGAAGTTTGGTGCTGAAAGTTATGGCTAGTTGCCGGATGGAAATGGGCACTTTTCTGTTACTCTCTCAGCAACCATAAAAAGCACCAATATCCTTCTGTGGATATCGAGTTAGACCAGATTCCCTATGTAGGATGGAGAAGAGAAAGGATATGAATGAGGCTTCCATTTTGCCTCACTTAATCCAAGCTAATAATTGGTTGGTTTATAGGTTCTTAAGATTGTCAGCATAATGAAGATGTTTTAAGTCCTTGCATGTCTTACAAGGAGGTCATGTCCAGGAATCTGCTAGCATGTGCAAGTGTTTCTCCACCTTATTGAGCGAATCTCAGAAAGTAGCTGTGTCATATATTCAGGTCAGCGCTTCATGCTAGGAAGAGGAGCTCACTGGGAATACAGTGGTAGTTTTCCACCAGCAAGTGGCTGTTCGGAACAAGCGAAGGATGACAGCACTTTTAAAAAGGGTATAAATGCTTCCAGGACAGGTCCAGTGTGTGCTGAGTCCCCAGAGACAGTAAGGAATCTGACTTTTTTTTTCCCCCTCCTTTGTAGTACTGGGGATTTCACCACTGAGCTATAGCCCTAGATGTTTTTAATTCTTGCTAAGTGGGAACAGGGAAGATGGAGAGAGAGAGATCAGCTTGCCTGCTAGGTGCTGGAGGTAGAATACCCAGACCTGGTAATTGAGTGGATATGGGGGTATGACAAGAGAGGAGGGGGTTCATGTGCTTTGGCCTGAGTGACTAGTGAATCCATGAAGTTGAGATCACCCATCAGGGAAAACAGGGGAAGAGGACAAATGGCCTTTGAATCGAGATTCCCCAGGAAGGGTGGCATTTCAAGCTCTACCAGAAGGATCTAGCAAAAGTCTGCCCACTTGCTCAGACCTGAATCTCCCACATGACTCTTTACTCTTCCCTCTTTCTGTCTCATAGTCAGACTTCCAGTAAATCCTGCTGACCCTCTTCCAAAGAATTTCTGTTTCATGGTAGCATATGCCACCCCTTTTCTGGGCAGCTGTCATTATACAGCAGTTCCTTCTGGGTTTTCCAGATATAGGATGTTCCATCCTCTATATCAGCCCATGAGTATTTAAAATGAAAATCAAATCCTGTCACTCTCTTGCCTAAATCCCACCAAAGGATTCCCACTGTAGAATAAAATCCGAACTCCTTTCTAGTTTTATGTCTTTTACCTGCGTCCCTGTAGCTCAGCTCTTGCTCCGGTCCCTGTCAGTCATCCTTCTCTTGCTGTGTTGATGTGTTACCGAACCCACTGAGCTGCATCCCTCTTGGAGCCTTTGTGCTTGCTCTAGTCTTGATGGAATGCTCTGACCCACAAGTTCAGGCAAGCAACTTTTTTATTGTTCAGTTCTCTGCTCAAATGTCACCTTCTCAGCAAATCTTTTCCCAACTATCTAATGCACCGGCTCCTTCCCTTCCCCCATCCCACCACCTAACATGATTATTTTCGTCATAGCACAAATTAGCATCTGAAATCGCTGTGATCACGAATTTCCATCACTGATGTGTGAGCTCCATGGGAGCAGAGATCCCGATGTCTCTCTATTAGCTGTATCCTCGGTGCCTAAAACAGAGCCTACCCACTGGTAGGCAGTGATAAAAAACAGATCTGTGTCATGAATGGATGACCTATGAGTCATTTCGGCACAGAACCTGCCTAACAGGATGCCTAACCAATTTGAACCCTTCCTATTCTGTAACAGACCATTTAGCAGGACGGCTCTGAGGTGATCTCTGCATCTGGCCACCCAAGGGCGAAGCTCAGCTCTATACTGCTTCCTAATTTTGCCTGACCTTGAACAAGTTAATCACTTCATAAGCTTTAGTTTTCTCATTTCAAAAATGGTAATAACAAGGGTAATTTCCTGCCAAGTAGGGCTGTTTGACAGATCAGGAGGCAGTGCCTACAATTGCCTGCCACAGTGCTTAAGTGGATATTAAAGAGATACAAGGTGCTGGTTGCCATTGGTACTGCCCACTCTTAGGCTCAGATGGCCATGGAGAACTAGTGAGCCCTGAGCAACTGTCCTGGGCTATGTCTTTGGGGGGCTAAATCATAAAAGTGCTTATTGCCTGGGTTTAAACTTTGAGGACAATCGAAAGCAGTTTTTGGAGAAAAAGTTTGAGAGAGAGTGTTTGGGGAACCGAGCAGATACCAGAATGACACGTTTTGCTTGGGTCATCCTTCAAAGCATTGCTTATGCCCAAGGTAATGTTCAAGAGAAGAGTCATCTCAGACTTTTCAGACTAATACACTCAAACTTGAGACAGTCTGTCTTTCCTTCTCTTATTTTTTAAAGTTCTCTTCGGACTCTAGAGGCAGGGAAAAAGTTATTTTTAGTACCTTCTCTTTGATCCTGAAAAATCACTGGCCAGCATGAAGTTTGCTAAGATGTTCAGAAATATTCACCGAGGACTGGCAGCAGCTGTTTCAGGGTGGACCCTTGGCAGCAGAGGTAGACAGATTCCAGCAGCTCCTGCAGATCTTGGGGTGGTTTTCACCCTTTGAAGACTGGATGTCCTTCTTTCATGAAGTGGGGTGTGGGAACAAAGGATGAAGAGGGAGAAATAATACCTCAGAGCTGGGCGGTCAGTGGGTTACATAGGAATGCTGCTTTGTCTGGCTTCTCCTGAGCCTTCTATCGACTCTTGTGGACTTTCAGAAACAGAACTCATTCGTAGTTTATCAGGGGTTATAGTCCATTAACGTCTTATATCTCCTGCCTTGGATTATGGATGGCCCTTTCCCTTGTCAATTCTTCCTTTGGTCATTTGGGAGGGTCTTTCCAATCTCCTATTATTAAAGCATCTATACCAATAAAAACTCTATGCAATTTCTGCTGAGTTTTACCCACTTGACCCTGCTTCTCCCACCCTGGGAATGGACTTCACGCCCTCTCAATTCACCTCACACTTCTCTCCTAGAGGCAGTTACACCATTGGTGGAGGAGTAAATACGTTGTCATCTTCATTCAGTGATCTGTGTAGCCATTAAAGCACATAAATAAAAGAGCGAGACAGCTGTGTATGTGACAATAGGAATGATATGAAGATACCTCTGTGTGCAAAGGAAGCCCAGGCACAGAGGGGTCTACCTAGTTAGGCTAACATTTGTGGGTAAAAATACTCAATAAAAATGGATATACAAACACACACACACAAAATTGGATCTTCTTAGAATATTGGTGGAAGGATACGTAAAAGTCTGGTCCCTGTCATGGTATCTGGTGATGGTGAATTATCTGATGAGAACAACTCAGAGGAGGGAAAGTGTTTTGGCTCATGGTTTCAGAGGTTCAGACCATGGTTGGCCAAATCCAGTGCTCTGGACCCGATAGGAGTCAGAGCAAAGGGGATGATGGAGGAAAGCCGCTCAGTTCATGACAGCCAGGTAGCAGAGAGAGAGAGGGAGGGAAGAGAAGGGGCTTCAGGGAGGATGTACCCCTTCAGGGCGCGCACCCACCTGCCTGCAGTTACCACCCATTCAGTGCATTTAGGTTTCAGCTCTCATCATCAATTCATTTCACTTCCCGAAGGAATATAAGAACCTGGGGAATACCTCATATTCAAACCATAATACGTACGCATCTATTTCCTACTCGGAAATTCATTGATTTGATATGGATAGATAAATAGATAAAGTTAGAGAAAGAGAAATGTTATTCTCTTTGTTTGTTAAAATCTTGAGAATTAAAAGCAGTTTGGAACAGAAAGAATTTTGTAGTACTTTGTCACTTAATGCTCTCCTCTTTGTCACATAAGAGCATCAAACGTCAGTGTGAGTGTTGAGTGACTAGAAGTAAGGTCACTTTCAAACGTTTTTGGTCTGAATTTTGTGTGATTGACACTTTACCTGTTTGTTCTCTTGTTATTGACCCTCCAGGGCTCTGATCCACTTTAGGGTCCTTCACGGTCAACTTTAGGGTCCTTCCGGGGCTGTTCTTATTCTGTTGAAATTGACCTTCACACCTTGGTCACCTGTCACCCTCCAGGACTCTGATCCACTTTAGGGTTTTTTTATGATCCACTTTAGGGTCCTTCATGATCAACTTTAGGGTCCTTCTGGGACTGTTCTTGTTCTGTTGATATTGACCTTCACACTTTGGTCACCTGTCACAGGCACAGTTTTCTGCTCAGCTCAGACTGGACCAATTAGACGAGTCTTTTTCCATATTTGAAAAAGCCCTACTCACCTCCTGGGGTATTTTTCTGAAGGACGTCGTGCTAGGCTATCTGAAGTCCTCTTACTCCGTGATAGGCACAGTCCTCCTTACTTCTTTGTCAGAATTTGAAGACATTCAGGAAACCGGAAGTCTTACCTTGAAGGCAGGTCATGGGGCTGTGAACATTCATCTCCAATCAAAATGGCCTTTATGTGACTGACCGATGTCCTGAATCTACAGACATTCTGGTGGAGCGTCTTCACTGGTTTTGGAGATATTTGGGGAACTTGGAAATCACACCCGGTTTCTCAGCCTTGGCACTCTTGAAATTTTGTGCCTAGTCATTCTTTGCTGGTGCATCGTGGGACGGTCTCTACCCACCTGATGCCAATAGCATCTTTCACATTGTAACAACTAACCTCGTCTCCAGATACAGAAGGTAGAGCGAGAACAAAGCTCAGCGTGTTCATAACACATCGGCACAGCTGAGGAGTGATGACTGACAGGGAAGGAGGCCCATAGAGATACAGGTATAAGACCCTAGGTCCAGATCACCCTGGTTGAGAATCAGTACCTTCATCTCTACCCTCTCCATGACCCCTTATTGGGATATTAAGCCTGCTTTTGTTAAAAACACACTTTATTTGTCTACACTTTTAAAACACACTGTTGTGACCAGAAATGTTGGGAGGGTTTCCCCGTGCCACGTAATTCTTCTACTCTGAATCCTAGTTGGGTGTGAACCCCAGCTGGTTGTCCTACAATTCAGTTCAATTCGGACGCTCTCTACCTGGAGTTTCTGTCACATCCCACAAGTGCAGGACTCAGTCCAGCTCTCTCCCCCTCACCTTAGGTGCCAGGTGTGAACCCTGGCCGCTGGCATGGGTGATCGACCCTTCATAAGTTGAGGTTTCCGGGACCCCTCCTCGATTTGTACCACATGCTGGAATGGCTCACAGGACGGTGTATCGGTCAGCTTATGATAAACGGTATTACGAAGGGTTGAGCAGCCAGATGAAGAGGTGCAGATGTTTATTCCCTGTCTTCCCTATACTGGGAAGTTTCCAACGAGAGCAGTGCCTAGGTTGGCTCACTGCTTACTTCCATAGAGCAGCTCTGTAGGAAAGGACACCAGGAAGCTCTGGGCTGGACATTATGTGGCACCTTCATTTGAAGGATGGTCCCTATGGCCACAAAGAGTGGAAAATGCAAGGATATGCCAACAGTCCGGACCTTGTTGATTTTCTTGTGCTGTCTACCTGCATGTGCTTTTGTGCTGGTTGGTCTTGGCTCTGTAAGGAGAGCGCTTTTTTTTTTTTTTTTGGAGGGGGGTTTTTCAAACCCAGCGGGTGCTTAACCACTGAGCAACATCCCCAGCCCTTTTTATTTTTTATTTAGAGACAGGGTCTCCCTGAGTTGCTTAGGTCCTCACTAAGTTGCTGAGGCTGGCCTTGAACTTGTGATCCTCCTGCTTCAGCTTCCTGAGCCTCTGGGATTGCAGGTGTGAGCCACCATGCCCATCAGGAGAGGGCTTTTGACATTTAGAAAGGGATGGGCCATGTCACAGTTTTTTAGTAGTCGTGTGCCTTTGCCTTCCCACAACATAAAATTTACCCTTGTAGCTGGGCGTCGTGGTACAGGCCTGTAATCCCAATAGCTTGGGAGGCTGAGGCAGAAGGATTGTGGCTTCAAAGCCAGCCTCAGCAACTCAGTGAGACCTTGTCTCTAGATAAAATATTTCCAAAAGGGCTGGGGATATATGGCTCAGTGGTTAAGCACCCCTGGGTTTATCCCCAGTACCAAATAAATAAATAATAACAATTGTAAAGTGTACAGTGATCTTAACAATAGTATACACACACCCTAGTTGTAGGTCATTCTCATCATTCCAAAAGGAAACCCTGTACCCTTCCCTTCCAGCCCTTGGTAACCATGAATCTACTTTTTGTCTATATGAATTGACTTATCATGGATATTTCACATACATGGGATCATACAATATGTGTCTTGTGTCTAGCACATATCACTAAGCATGAGGTTTTTCTTCAGGGCCATCTATATTGTAGCGTGTGTCAGGACTTTGTTCCTTTTGTAGCTGAAGAATATTCCATGGTTTGAATAGATCACATTTTGTTATTCATTCCTCCATCTGGAGATGTTTGCATTGTTTCCACTTTTTAACTGTTATAAAAAAAAGTGCTGTTGTTCACACACATATTCTGTTTGTGTGTCTGTTTTCACGTATTTGGGGAGTGTATTCAGGAGTGGAACTGCTAGGCCACAGGGTCATGTGGTCCAGCCTATTGAGATACTACTAAGCTTTTCCACAGTGCCGTACCATTTTATATTTCCACGAGCCACACGTTTCTCCATATGCTCACCAATGCTTACTGTCTGTTTTTAAAATACATTCATATTGTTACATCCATGGTATCTCATGGTGACCTCAGTTGTATTCCCTAGTGGCTGATGAGGTTAAGCTGCTTTTCCTGTGCTAGCTGGCCACTTGCATATTGTCTATGGAGAGTACCTTTATTTTGACTTTCTTCACAGTGTAATTGTATGTGAACAGTTTTCTCTCTTCATCGAAATCTGCTTTGTTTGTGAAGTGGGGCTGATAGACTGAGAAAGAAGTTGAGTGTTGGAAAGTAATGCTTTGCTCAAGTCTTGGTTAACTTTTGAGATGCTCTCCTTTTTTTCCTGCTTGCTGTTGTATTTATTTTCCAAAGGTATCACTTTGGAAAATAAACCTTAGGCTTATTTTCCAAAGTGATACCTTTAATTCAGTTTTAGTTTTCTGAATTTTGAGATCTCTTAGTACCTCCCATCATCATGTGCTCTGTTTTAGGTTTAAATGTATTTAAAGTCAGTTTGTCTCTTAGCTCACATGAAGTCTGGCATAAAGTACCTGACTTCTTGCCGTTGTAGAGTACCAGTGGGTGACCACTAGAAATCATTCTCATGATGCTATTTGTTTCTTCTACAGAAAAAGTTGCCTTTGACGACCCTGGCTCAGTGTTTGATGGAAGGGTCAGCTATCCTGGGAGATGACACACTCCTTGGGTAAGGTATCACTCTGTGTGGGTTTGTGCCAAGTCTGGGTAAGTCCCCATCGTAACAAAGGGGACTAGAAATCCTCAGGAAGCACCGAGCACCCCTGAACTTCGGCCAGGAACTTGCATGGGAAAGGAGAAGGTGTTACCATGGAGAAATCAAAATCTTCTCTCACCTGGAGAGTTATAGTGTCTGTGCAGTGAGACAAGTCCTGGTAGAGAAATTAACATAAAACAGGTGAAGGGCAGTTAAAACCCCCAGGCCTTCAATCCAAGCCAGCAGCCACTTCTCAGTGTCTGATGTCAGAACTTAGCGCCTCCCCCAGGAGAAGAAGCCTTGCTGGTGGTGAGCTCACGGTAAAGCACACTAAAAATAGTCTCCCCAGAGAGCACCACAGATTCTCCTACAGTCAGCACCGTCAGTACCCTAAGGACCTAAGGTAACATGGCAGTATGGAATAAAGTGTAAAATAATGACTTAACGTGAAATTCCACATCAGCAAAAGGCAAGGAAGATCCTTGATGAAACAGTCAAATGATAGAAGGGAAGAAAAAAAAAAGAATGGGTGGAATTGAATAAAAACCAAGGAATGGATGTCTTAAACTCAAAGTGATTGATGCTGATATTCTTAAAACTTGGTTGAGATGAACGGGAGGTGTCACAAACTGGTGAGCTTAGAGACAGATCTGAAGCTGACAGGGAGCAGGGGCACAATGAAGGACAGGAAGTAGGGAACAGGTGTAATTAGATGGAGAAGCATGGGGGAGGGGGATGCACAAGCAGGGCACTGGGTCTGTCTGTAAGGAGTTCCTGGAGAACAAGGATGGAGGAGGAGGAGGAAGTTTGCAGTTGAATTTTTTTCTTTTCTAGATTGAAAGGAAAACACAGGAATTAAAGAACATCAAAAAGTCCCAGTCGAGATCAATAAAAAGAAATTCACCCCTAGACATCGGGTAGTAAAACTCCAGTTTATAAACAAAACAGAGAAATTTACAAATCAGTTCGAGAAAGAAGATCGTGACCCATAAAAGAGCAGCGAAACGGATAACAAACTATTCCTCAGCCAAAATAAATGCCAAGAGCTAACGGAGGAATATCTCCAGTAGTGAGGAAAATACAAGAAACCTAGAATTTTGCGATATCGTTATTCCAGGCACTAGGGAATGAGACGGAAAAAATTATGTTCCATGCGTGTGCAAATATGGCGTGATGAACCCCACTACTCTGTATAATCACAATGCACCAATCAAAACTTAAGAACAAAAATGTTTTTTAATAAATAAGGGAGGATTAAAGATATTTCCAGTCAAGGATTTACGACTTGCATAGTTCCATCACGTTACTACTTGTGTATTTTCATGGTGTAAGTTAAGGCTTTATCAAATAGATTATGTACAGAGGAAAGTTGGGAAGTGCAAATAACAAGGAATAATTTAAAACTTGGTGAAGCGTTATAGGGAAGGGGACAATTTTTTTTTTCCCCTCTAACTGTTAGAGGTTCTTTGGCTGAGGTTCTGCAAATTGGGTGGACCAAAGACAGATCCATGGCAGAAGAGCATACACCTTTCATCAATATTGTTACAGGCATCCTAGGTCAGAGGCCTGACTCCAGGGGTCCCCACTAAGTGGGTCTATCCATTCCTCCTAGAAAACCAAGCAGAAAAGGTCATGGTGAAAGTAGGAAAGGAAGCTAACCAATATGGCCCCGTGGGGAAGGCAAAGTGAGATCCAGAGTCTCAGCGCTGTCGTTGCTGTCTTTGGGTAATCTTTGAGTTCTTTCCCCTTGAGGGGCCAGTTTTCACTGGCTCAGGATGCTGGTTTATCAGACCTGTGATCTGGATGGGAGTGATGACTAGGGACTTCTAGGCATCAGTTCAGGGTGCCTAGAAGCGTGCTGCAGATCTTGTCTCAGTCTTCAAGGGGAACGAGACAGATTAGGTAAACTTAGGGCTGATAAACCTTGTAGTGCTACTTTTTAGAAGAGCACTCCCTAAATGATGAACATGTAGATTACATGCAGAGCTGGAGAGGGGCGTGACCCAAAGGTAAAGTAAGAAAAGAGACACGTATAAAATCAAGGCAGAGATGCCCAGCTTTGCCCTGCTTTGATTACTCGTAGGGCATCTCTGTGCCTAAGAGTCAGTACTTTTAGCCAAGGCATCTTTTCTAAGTCCCTATTGTGATATGTGTAGCACATACACATGGGAGAATGCAGGGATGAGTAACAGAGGAGTGATTGGAACGTGGGCTCACACAGCATCTTCACAGAAGAACAGTCATTTTTGGAGAAATGACAAGACAAAGGAAAAGGAGTTTCCTGGATGAAAGACGGTGGGAAGGTAAATCTATGGGGAACTAATGGAGTATAAGGACTAGTTAACTGGTGATGTCTTGTGGTTTTCCTCTGGCTCCATCTTGGGGCTAATTAGGGCCTGAAGTTGTTGCCTGTGATTAACTTCTGTTGTTTCTGGTAGAGAAATATGTTTGTCAGTTTTCTGACACTGTGACAAAATACCTGAGACGATCCATTTAAGAGGGCGACAGAATTATTTTGGTTTGTGGTTTTAGATGTTTCCGTACATGGTCAGCTGGCTCCATTGCTTTTGGGCCTGTGATGAGACAGAACATCATGGTGGGGGAGAACATGGCTGAGCAAAGCTACTTACTTCAGGATGGCCAGGAAGTTAAGAGAGAGGAAGAGACTGGGATCCCAACATCCGCTTCAAGAGCGTGCCCGGATGCAGTGGCACACATTCCTGTAATCCCAGAAGCTCTGGCGGCCGAGGCAGGAGGATAGCATGTCAAAGCTAGCCTCAGCAAGTTAGTAAGGCCCTAAACAACTTAGAAAGACCCTGTGTCAGAGAGAGAGAGAGAGAAAGAGAGAAAGAAAAAAAAGTGTTAGGGATGTGGCTCTGTGGCTAAGCGTCCCGGACCCAGGTTCAATTCCTGGCACCCCTCCCCCCCAAAAAAAAGCTTGCCCCCAGTGATCTGACTGCCTCTGATTAGGCTCCACGTCTTAGTTTCTACCACCTTCCAATAGTGCCACAGGGTGGTGGCCAAACCTTTAACACATGGACCTTTGAAGGCCATTTAAGACTCAAACCATAACAAGAAGAAAGGGGGACACACTTTTGTATGTTTATGTTCCACTTTAGGCAAATAGAGGGAGGCAGAAAACTCTTTTTTTAAAAAAAAAAATCTGCTGCTTTTCAGTTGCATTCAGATCAAAATCATCTTATGCCAAAGAGGTGTATTTGGGGGTGGGGGGAGGCTTACTCTGTTCCCCTTAATGTAAAGAAAATAAGCATTGAATCAAAAGCCAGGAATGTTAGGGTGATTAATTCAGGGGGGTAGATGATAAGCAAAGTAAGACTAAAATACTAGATAATAATAACTTGAAACATCAGAGGGAGAGTCTGTATTACCAGATCTTATGTTGTTTAAAAGAAGACAGGAGGCTGGAATTGTGGCTCCCTGGCAGAGCACTTGCCTCGCACGTGTGAGGCCCTGGGTTTGATCCTCAGCGCCACATATAAATAAATAAAAAATAAAGGTCCATCGACAACTAAAAAATATTTAAAAAAAGACATAAAAGAGGAGTAGATATAGCTTCCAAACTAGTAGAAAGATGAAAAAGAATATAAATCGGAGGAAAAAGAAAACCCACAACAAAAACTATTAGAGGAACTAAAAGAGAAAAAAGTAAGTGAAGGAAAGCATGATAAATAGGAAATGGAGAATCATGATGAAAGCAGTTGCCGTGTGCATGCTGTAGTCATCAAAGACGACCAAAAAATAAATATGAAATCCTATTACGTGGTGTTCCCAAGAGGCTTGTCCAGGACACAGTGATTGAGCAAGGTTGGAAGTAAAGATCAGCGACTGAATACACATCCGATTTTATTTCCTTCCAGTAAACTATATTAAAGAGTTCTATATTTTTTTTTTCCTTAAAAGATATAAAACTACTGGGTGCAGTGCCTCACACCTGTAATCCAAGCTACTTGGGCGATGGAGGCAGGAGGGATTGCAAGTTTAAGACCAGCCTGGGCAATTTAGCAAGACCCTGACTACAAATAAAAGGGGCTAGGGTTGTGGCTCAGTGGTAGAGCACCCTGGGTTCAATCTGCATGCAATACCACGCAGAGAACACACATGCAAAAGCGCCCTAGCCACATACCAAGCATGGTGGTGCACACCTGTAATTCCAGCAGCTTGGGAGGTTGAGGCAGGAGGATTGTAAGTTCAAAGCCAGCCTCAGCCATTTATCAAGGCCCTGTCTCTAAATAAAAAATAAAATATTTTTATTTATTTTTATTTCATTTTATAGGATTTTATTTTTATTTTTGTTGAGGATGTGGCTCAGTCGTTAAGTGTTCCTGGGTTTCATCACTAGTACCTCACACACAGTGCATGTGCAAATGATCTAACTACAGTAGTAAGGAAAACAAGAGAAAATCTATCAGCAACATAATTCTGTGAGCTGTGAAGATCACCAACAGTGAGGAAGTGCTAGGGATGTAGCTCAGTTGCAGAGTGGTGCCTGGCCTGCAGGTACCACTCCCTTTTCATTCCTAGGAAGGAATGTCTGGTTCAGAAAACTGACCCCCAAGCCTAAAGTAGTATGAAGAGATCTGCCATAACATACACCAGAAAATGCTGACGGTGCTTAGGAATTGGTGGTACTGGGGACATTTGTCTTTGAGGGTGGAGTGGGTGAGTTAGGATAATGAATGCATGGAGGGGGGCTTTTTAAGTGCCATATGACCGCTGAAACCCTGCCCTCTGCACACCTCCTGGAAATGTCCCTTCCCCCAGACAGTAATGTCTACAGGTTTACTATTTCTTGGGGGTGAAAGGAAACATCACTGGATCTTGCTCTCGATAGATGCCGAGAGACTCCTCCATGCTCCCTCCCCTCTTACCAGGCCCCAGGCTTTATCCTCCAGGCAAGAAATTAGAGAGGCATTCTCTAGGAATCTGAGCAGCCCCAAAAGAAGGATCTGAAGCTTTCAGGACAGTGATGGAGGCAGTGCCCCAGTTAATGGCCGACCAAATCATCCTTCAGGCAAGCTCACAGCCCACAAGTTTTCCTCCCTTACGCTGAATGCGTTCTATGTTCGTCTCCACCTGGAATCTAAGCAGCCATCGGAGATTCCCAGATGTGTGAGGAAAGTCTTGAACCTGAATCCTGGAGACCAAAACAGTTCAGGGCGGGGGAGATGCCATTTGGATGAAATAGAGATTGTCTGGGGAAGGAGAAGGTTTCAAGGCTACTATCATGATTTCAAGGGGTAAAAGAAGATGGTCTATCCATGGATTAAAATCAGGATATTAGTACAAGAAGTTTATAGGGAAGAAACTTACAGAGATCAAAAACAAGCTCATAGAAATGAGGAAAAAGATGAGAGCAGATGTGAAACTCTCAGTAGAAGGTTTGACGATCAATTGGAGGAAATCACCCAGAAAATCAAGCAAGAAAACAAAGACACAGCAAATAGAAAAAGTTGGAAAATTAGAGGACTAATCCAGGAAGACTTTGCCTTGAATAACAGGAGTTCTTAGAAAAGTCAAGAATGAAATGATATTAAAAGTTACTATTGTAGGGGCTGGGGATATAGCTCTGTTGGTAGAGTGCTTGTCTCACATGCACAAGGCCCTGGGTTCAATCCCCAATCCTACAAAACAAACAAAAAACAAACAAAAAATTATTATTATAAAAATAATTCCAAAGCATTTTCCAGACTTAAAGTTCCTGGATTTCTATATTGAAAAGGCCCGTTGAATTCCCAATATAATGGGAAAAAATTAAACCTACGCTGAGACTCACAATTATGAATACAGGTGTTAGATTTTATTCCTGCTAGGAAAAAAAAAATGTCGTATTTCAACAAGCCAGAATTGTGAATACTTCCTGATTCACAATGAATCTAGAAGATTATTAAGAAGTGCCTTCAGAATTCTGAAGGAAACACTGCTCAGCCTCAAATGCAATATCCTGCCCTAGTATCAATCTGTGTTAGGGCAGAGGACGATACTGTGATACATGGGCTCTGAAGACTTGGCTTCCCGCACACTCTTTGTTCTCAGGGAGCGAAGGCATCGTGAAGATGTAACCAAGAAAGACATAAGATAACAGGACATCCAGCACAGGACACAGGGACAGAGAACCCTAGGAAATGCTGAAGGAAGATGTCAGGATGATAACTGTACCCGAGGGATAGGGAGAGAAGCCAAGAGAACTTGGTCAGGCCGTACAGTCCAGGAGACAGGAATTCAAGAAGACAGAATTCCCTCACGTCAGAGGTGGTTCACTATCTTAAGAGACAAATTAGGAAAGTGTCAGGGATGTTAGGCTTAACATGTACACAGAACATGAAACAAGCAAACTGAAACAAGGAATCATTCACTTCAGGGAGAGCAGATAAATGGGCAGGAAGGACCAGTAATCATAGTATGGTACTCAGCTCAACCCACCCCCCCACCCGCCCCCAAACAGGCTGAGTAGACCTATGTGAAATGCTTGGGAACAAGTTTTTCTGATTTGGGATTTTATCAGGAATTTGGAATATTTGCATAGGTTTATTTACAAAAACCAGTTAAAACATCTCTCATCTGAAAACTCTAAATCTACAATGTTCCAAAGTCCAAAACTTTGAAAACTGCAGGTTTTTAAATTAGGAATCATACCCTGTAATATAGTCAAAATATAAATACTGAATATGTACTGATATAAATATTAATGGAGGGAGGGTAAATGTAATCAAAGATAAAGTCTTATTTTTCATAGTTGATGATCAGTAGCTTTAGGACAGGGCTTTAGCTTAAGGTTTTAAAAAATTAAGAAGTAAGCTGGGTTTGGGGGTGCAAGCCTATCATTCCCAGTGGCTCTGGAGGCTGGGGCAGGAGGATCAGAAGGTCAAAGCCAGCCTCAGTAATTTAGCCAGGCCCTATGCAAGACCCTGTCTCAAAAAAAAAAAAAAAAAATTAAAAGGGTTAGGGATGTGACTCAGTGGTTAAGCATCTCTGGTTCAATCCCTGGTACTTAAAAACAAAATCAATAAGTAATATTAGACATATAGGGGTAAGGACCAGAAAATCAGATAAAAGACATCATTAAAAAGTTACAAAGATAAAACCACAATCTTGGAGTTGACATTTGCAACGAGGATGAAAAGGTGTTAGAATCTAATCTACATTCACCAACTTACGTGCAAGTGTCTAAAGAATTTCTAGCCAGGAACGATGGCACTCGCCTGTAATCCTAGTGGCTGAGGCTAAGGCAGGAGGATCATGAGTTCAAAGCCACTTAAAACTTGCAAGGCCCTAAGCAACTCATCGAGACCCTGTCTCTAAAAATAAATAAATTAAAAAAAATGCCAACATAAAAAAAATTTTAAAAAAACAAACAAGAAAGCTAGGGATGTCTCAGTGATTAAGGCCCCTGGGTTCAATCACAGTGCCAAAAAAAATTTTTTCTTTTTTTTTTTTGGAAAATCTTTTCCCCCCTGACTTTTCCATGGGATAATTAACTGCCCATCTTGTACTAATTAAATCTTCATGGCTTAGGAGCAAGGGAGTTTTGGTATGTGTTTGAAGATGTTGGTGTGTTAGTGGGTCAATTGGGTCAATCTTAACGAGTTTCTCCAGGATTCCCAGGGGACGGATTAAAAACATCTGGTTCTTTTTAGGTCTGTGGATTGGACGTACACGGATCTATTTTATCCACATTTCTGTTATGTTTTCCCAAAATGTCCCCTTTTGTTCCAGGCACAAAGGGAGTCCTCAGCACTGTTTGGAGGAACTGATAATTTCAGAAATGAAGACAGTTGGATCAGGGAGTCACTGGCTGCCTGTGGGAATCAACTGGCTTATTGACATAGACTTGGGCAAAGTTGACCCCCGCAGGGAGGTGACGGGAGCATAACTCGGGCAACATTGTTGTCTTCAAGGATGTTCAGTCTTGTTCCCCCCCCCCCCCTTTGTTACAGGAAGATGCTGAAACTCTGTGGAGAGACAGAGGACAAGCTGGCTCAGGAGCTGATACATTTTGAATTGCAAGTGGAGAGAGATGTGATTGAGCCCCTGTTTCTGCTGGCTGAGGTGAGAGGCAGGAATGAGGCCAAGGCTGCGTGACCCTGGGAGGGCCCAGGGGGAGCTGCTGAGCTCACCCCTCCTGCAGCCTGATTGCTATTTCCATCCCGTTCCTCATTCCACCACCTTCTGTCTTTCATAAGGAATCGTCACCACCTGGTCCCATGGTCAGGGTTCCCAGATACGGCAGCCCTTGCCACACTTCACCACGGCTCCCCCTCATATGCAGCCTCCTGTGTTGCCATTCTGATGGGTAAAGATGTAAACATGGCTGCTTCACTTCCTTTCCTGCTCCTAGTCCTGTCTGCCACCCTCCGCCCCCTTCACCTCTAGTGACCCGAATGGCCGGCTGTCCTCAGAGGGAGTCTGGGACCTGCTGGGCCTCTTGTGGGTGATGTTTACATGATCTTTTCTCTTTAGACTTTAAAGTACACTCCATTAAACTATTTAACTATCAAGCTAGCTTCATGTCTGTGCGGCAGATTTGCTGACTTCTACCAAGTGCAATTTTACCAAGAAAGACCAGAGATGGTTGGGGAGTTTGAATTGCCTAGGACCCTGGGCTCCTCCCAGTTGTCTTTAATCGGCCATATGAGACCTAAGCACTGCACTACCTGTGCACAGTTGGGTATCCCCAGCTTTACGTGGCTCTTGAGTATTTTAAACATGGTTAGTGCAACACAGTGCAACTCAGTTTTTAACTTTATTTAATTTTTGTTAATTTAGATTGAGTGTCACAGAGTTGCCTGTGACTGGAGGCCACGGTGCTGGGCAGCATTGCCCTCAACCGTGTTTGGCTTCCTCTCTGGATCACCCCTAGGATATCCACATCCACATCTCCGATTACCTAGAGGTAATCGGAGAGGAAAGTCCTAGTTGTAATACTTTGACATAGGTTGACATAGACCAGCACCAGCATTCTGGGTTCCATCCTGTGGCCAGGCATCCCCTAGCTTAGAACATTCATGAGAGACCCTGTGCTCCTCATAAGGCAGGATAGGACAGAGCTTTCTGGCCAAAACCCGAAGCAACCCCAGGAGCAAGGATGACCCCGGAAACAAAGCCGATTCTCCTGCATGACCTGTAGGAAGACACGCCTTGCTCCCCAGCCTTGCTCTGGACCCGTCCTCAGGCACTCCAACTCCCCCTTGGTGCAGGAAGTTGGTGCTCTCAGCACCCCACCTCATCCCTGCTCCATAGAGTGAATGGAACACTTCAGGGAACGCTAGGTTTTCCTCACATTTTCCTCATATATATATATGAAAAAGAAAATAGCCTGAGATGATTTTAGTTCAATTTACGGCCAATTTTCTTTTTTAATTCTCACATCCTGCCCTACTTTTGCTGGGCCTGGAACCAAAATCCTGCACTGGAATGTTCAGGGAAGTCATTTTTAGAAAGAAAAATATAAAAAGAGCATCCACATACAACCAAGTTGGAAGTACTCATCACAGAGGAAAACCAGGATGGCAGTGTTTATTCATTTATTTACTTTGGAAAAAAAATCTTTCTTTATTTCTATAAATATACAAATATGCCTACTTTATTCATGCAAATGTAAAATGTCTCTGTTCTTGCTGTTCCTCATGGCGTCTCAGATCTCCTGAGGCCAATGCTCCTTCGATTCCCACTGTTTGTTTTTGGAGTTAGGTAGGAGTGTCAGACGAGACTTTTCAGCTCCCTTCTCCTGAGGCCGGTGCTCTTTCCATTCCCACTGTTTATTTTGAGTTAGGTCTGAGTGTCAGCTGTGACTGCTCAGCTCCCTTCATTTCTGTCCTGTTTTTGCCCTGGTGGAAGTAGCAAGATGTGGTGAAGCCTCTCTTTTCTGGCTGCAGTGTGGCCAGGCCTAGGAGAGCAGGGGAGCCCAGAACTTCTGAGATGGTCAGAGTTGAAAAGGGGCCCGGCAGGTGTCCAGAGAAGAGACATCAGTGTATAATTCAGGATGAAGAATCAGGAATGTCATCTAATATTGGCCAGAGGAGACTGCGGTAATCAGGTTTCCATGATTGTGACAAGATACTTGAGAATATTAATTTAAAAAGAAGAAAGGTTTATTTTGGCTTATTTTTTATTTTTTTAGAGCTTTTATTTCATGATCAGTTGGCTCTTGTTTTGGGGTCTGTGAAGGGGCAGCACATTATGGCCGGAGTGTATACTAGAGCAAAGCTTTTCACTTGGGGGAGGCTTGGAAGCAAAATCAGAGATAGGAAGGGGTCGGCATTCCCAATACTCCCTCCCTGCAGTAACCTAACTTCTTCCAACTAGATCCTGTCCCCCCAAATTGCCCCAGGCCTTTTGCATGTGGACTTTTGGGGAACATTTAAGATCCAAACTGCAATAGGCACAAAATTTCATTCATGGAAGGTGAGTAAATTTATGTAGTTCTAACGAACAGCATAATGTGACTCTAAGTAATAACACTGTATTATGTATCTGAAATTTGCTAAGAAGGTAGATCTTAAGTGTTCTTATGGTGTGCATGCACACACACAGTGTTGCAGAGGAATAACATGGTAACTATGCAGGGTGATGGATATGTTCATTAGCTTGATGATAGTAATCATTTCACGATGTGTACATATCAAAACATCAGGCTGTACACCTAAAATACCGACAGTTTCTGCTTCTTCACAATTATTCACAATTAAGCAGAGGAGGCAAGAAGGCATTCCATCTGAAAATGAGGATCAAGACACTACTAGAAAACTTGCTGTGTGCCTGCCAATAGTTCTTAAAGAATTGTCATAAAGAATAGTTCTAAAAGAATTTTTCATGAGCTTCAGTTCATGTGTCTCGTCTTCTGCAACCGCAGGTGGAAATCCCAAATATTCAGAAGCAGAGGAAGCATTTAGCAAAGTTGGTGCTGGACATGGATTCCTCACGAACCAGGTAGAATTTTTTGGCTTTTCTTTTCTGCATGTCTGGGAGTAGTGACCACGTTTCGAATGGTGGCTGGTTTGTGTGGGTGAGCATGATCCATCCACTAGGGTTTTTTTTTTTTTTTTTTAATATCTGGTGCAAACTAGGCACTGGAGAAGTAGACACACTGGGTCCCTGCTCTTGTGGAGGCCGCAATTGGATTTGGAAAAAAATATCGGGCACGTGAACAAACAGGGCAATCTCAGGCAGTCATAAGCCATAATGTACAAAGTAATTCTAAGGGGAATGGTGCAGACAGAAGTATCAACATGAGGTGGGGTACAATGAGGCTTTTATTGAGAACATGTCAGTTGGTCTGAAACTTCAATGGTGAGGAGGAGGCAGCCATGCAGAGATCTGGTGCAGATTGTCTATAGCAGAGGAAACACCCAAGTGCATCCTGAGGTAAGGGTAAATATGGCATATTACAGGTGCAGAAAGAAGACCAGCATGGCTGGGGTGGAGGGAACAAGGGGGGATGTGGTAG
Source organism: Ictidomys tridecemlineatus (assembly GCF_052094955.1). Taxonomy (NCBI): domain Eukaryota; kingdom Metazoa; phylum Chordata; class Mammalia; order Rodentia; family Sciuridae; genus Ictidomys; species Ictidomys tridecemlineatus. The sequence goes on from NC_135479.1 coordinate 56,507,537, forward strand.
AAGAGAGGATGCAAAATGTAGGATGGATGATACATCATCGCTCTAGTATGGGAAGCGTTCCTAGTTCTGGGGATTACTGCCCTTCTGAACTTGGTGGTATAGGTAGATATCCCTTCTGTAGTCATCCTGTAAACCCGAGGCCCTTCTGAGAGAACTTCACATCTTACAGGACTGTTCTAACCTGCTTCTCAGAGTCCACCAGAAAATCCCTGTAGCCTGGGAGTGCCAGAGGCCCCGAGATAGCACTGACTGGCTGTCATCTGTGGAGTTGTACTGTTTGCCCTTTGGTTTTACGGGGACGGAAGTGGGGGCAGGTACCACTAGCACGCACAAGTGAATTAGTGAAAGTTCCTGCGTATTCACCTGGAAGGAAGTGTTTACTTCTACCTTAGGTCTTGTAAATCTTCATTATGTCCACATCTCATTTTATTTTTCTCAAAATGAAGAAACAAAAATAGAATGTGCTTGGGTGAGGGGATATGGGATAAAGTCCAGCCATAGGACTCTGAAGGTCAGGTCCTGAGATCCCGATCAGCTACTTTCTAGATCTGTGACATTGATAAAGTCACTTAATCTCCCAGAATATCCATTCCCTCACCTGTAGCATTCATGGGCAGACCTGAGGAGGTTGTTTTGAGTATCAAATGAAGCGAAGGAAGTCACATCACTTCCCGAGTACTTTACGAAAGGAAGCCTGAACTAGCACTACTTGGTGCCCGGGACTTCTGCATCTGGAACAGTGAAAGGCACAGGGCAGTTTCCCAAGGCCAGAAATAAAACAGGTAAAACCAGCAGAGCAACAAGAGTTCCCTTAATGAGTGTGATTTCCCAGACCTCAATCCACCTGAAGGATTTTTGCCATCGGTGCCTGTAAATCTTTCAAAAGTAGTTGATTAATTTTCAAAATAAATCTATTTTTAACAGGAGTCTGATAGCACTGCCATGCATTGGGAAGCGGTGCCGTCGGTCCCCAAAGAATGATGGCAGTGTACCCACAACTTTAGTAGGAAGAATTATCTTTCTGCTCTTTAAGCTTCAAAGCTTGGACTCTTCTTGGGCCATGTTCAGTCTCCCTGTTTCTTCTCTGAAAGAAAAGCCCAACTCTTGAGTCTCTTTATGGAAAGGATGGGCTGAGGAGTTTGCCGAACCTTGAAATGCATGGTTCATGTTGCTTTTCCCAACAGTTTTTTCCCAAGTTCCCCTTGATATTTTGTTACTATCATAACTATGTTATAATGTATATTAATATATATTGCCAATAAAATTCCCTAGAGAGAGGGTAAGGGGGGCATGCTTTTGAAGTACCAGGGTATTGACTAAAGGACAAAATTTAGTGGGGGTGGGGGAGGGATAGGGAATAAAAGATAATGGGAAATACTTTATTTTAATCTACATATACAAAATATAATTCAGATGTTTTTTTAAAAACAAATCCAAATTTGCAAAGCCATAAAAATCAACTTATCATTTATAGTTACCTTATATGTGTCTATGTGATATATATATGTGTGTGTGTATGCAGAAACACATACACACACATACATAAACGCCAATTGGTTGCTTTTTCTTTACATAGTGGGAGTCAGAAGGTGGTTGTAACTCGATTCCATAATCTCCATGGAGTATTCACATTTTTATTATCTTAAATAAAAATTAAGTTATACCATCTCTTATTTGCCAGAAAACCCCACAATACTTTAAAGTGGCTAAGGTAGAGAGGCGTTAATGAGCCACGCCATCTGTGTAGGGCAGACCTTTATGGAAAGTGTCACTCGGGGATTCTCACCGATGCTTTTCTGCCCAGTTATTTCAGCTTAAATTTTAAAATCACTTCCCGTAGAATACCTCCTCTCTCATTTGCCCTTAATGCTTATCTTGGAATCAGGAATCTTTCCTAGGACACGTGTCTATCCCTGGAGCTTCAGGCCAGCTTGAGATCCCAAAGACTTTTTTTAAAAGTGATTTTCCCATGGTTACATTCTTTAAGTGACAGGGAATCCTTTATTTTGCTATTAACAAAGACACTTTTGCTTTGCCTTTTTTTAGTGTCCCTTCTATCATAGAGCTCTGTGCTCTTATGTTGTCCCTGTTGATAACAAAAGGGAAAAGAAAAAAAATCAGGCCGAGAAAACCCCTAGCGATTAGACTCTTTGACTCTCAAGATGAGGGGGCCATTCCACGTTTTGTCCCTGCGTTGGAGGCTGCAGACTGGTGGTCTGAGAACCAGAGACGGTGCACACAGAGATGTGTGTTGTTTGGTCTACAGCGTTGGCCTGCATGGGGTTTAAAAGACATCATTTTTATGTCTTGTCACATTTCCTAAGGGGAATTCACATGAAAATTTCCAAATGCTCTCATTATTTGAAACACCTTGGCAGCCCATGACCCACGATTCTACCTGGGCCCTCCCAGCCTGGACAAGAGATTGGGCAGCAGCCCAGGCAACACCCCCCCTCTCCCGCCCTCCTGAACTGGCCAGAGTGAAGCCAGGCTTGGCTGCCATTTGTCATCCTGATCACGCTATTGTTCTTCTTCCAGCCTAGAAATAGCTCTGTTACAAGGAGAAAAGGAAAGAGGCCCCTGGTCGAGTTTTCAAGATAGTGGCCTACTTGGCTCCTTTGGCCTACTTGCTGGCCCCAGTTCACAGACTTTCCAGAGAGGCCCTCGCTACTGAGCCCTGCTTTACCTACTCCTTTCTACTGTCACTAGAACCTTCTTTCCGGGTCTGCGTCTGGTAATTCCCTGATGATGACCTAGGAAACAGAACTCTTTACATGCCCTCCTAACATTTTCGAGTGACTTCCTAGGAAGACCAGTATTCTCCCCACAAAGATACATTTTTAAGTAAATATAAATTGTCACTGTGACCAAAATACCTGACAAGAAAAACTTAGAGGAGGGGAGATTTATTTTGACTCACAGTTTCATGGGTTCAACCCACAGTCGGCTGGCTGCAGGGCAGACACAGAAAAGCCGTTGAGCTCATGGTAGCAGGGAAGTGGGGTGCGGTAGAGCACCCCCAGTGACCTGCTTCCTCCAATTAGGTGCCCCCCCATTCAGCTGTCGATGGATAAATTCACTGACAGGTCAGAGCCCCAGGATCCAATCACTGCCTAACGGCCTCACCTTTGAACCTTGCTGTGTTGGGGACCATGCTTTCAATTCATGAGCTTTTGGGGACATTCCAGTTCCAAACCATAACACGAGGTATCTAATTGTGAATGTGTAGTTGTTTTGTGTTTCCTGTTGGGGATTTTTGCTTTCAGATATGTTTTTTCATCTTATTGGCATATCTTCTCACTTAGTACCCATTATTGGCTTCAGCCAAAGTAGGTGAATTTCCAAACTCAGGTTCTCATGGGGAATGTAAATGAATAGCAGAGACTGTGCTTTAAGGCAGTGAGTTGTTTTGAAATATATATTATATTATATATATGTAAATTTATATATATGTGTATATATATATGTATATGTCTAGATATATATTACTGTGGTCAGCTGATTAAGTTTCAAACATTTCAGATCAAAAGTCAGTGAGGTGATGGATGTTTATTAACTTGATCTGATCATTCCACATTGTATGCTGAGCTTAATGGCTCAGCATATCACAGTGTCCCATAAATGTATGAAATTCTGATTTGTCAGTAAAAATAACATTGATTTTTCAAAAGTCAGCCAAAGCGATTGTCATTTGGCCTTAATATTTGGAATCCGATAGGAAAACGGCGTCTGACTGGGGGGCTGCTTGTCCTTTGTGGAGGGTAGTCGCTCCTCAGCTTTGGGCAACAGTTGGGATGTGGAAATGTGAGCCCCCTTCTCATGATGGAGGATTTGGTTCCTTTTCATTCCTTCTCCTTTCTGGTGAGAGTGCTCAGCATTCATTCCCACAACATCCAGAGGGCTCTGCCTGTCTCACTTCTCTCCCCTTTTTCTCCTCTTTCCCATCAGGTGGCAGCAGACTTCCAAGTCTTCAGGTCTGTCCAGCAGCTTACAGCCTGCGGGTGCCAAAGCCGATGCCCTCAGGGAAGAGATGGAGGAGGCTGCCAACAGAGTGGAGATTTGCAGGGTACCTGCCCTCCTTACTCCTCTGACCTGGGGCAGACTGGGGAACCCTCAGGGATTTCCTTTTCTGTTCACTGGAGTTCTCTTAAAACTTATCAGTGAATCTCTAGTTGGACTAAATGTCCCCAAACTTGCCTGCCAGCTAGCATCTCCCAGGAGTCCAGGAAGAACCCAGAATCGGGACTCTGATGGTGACCTAGACAGAGAGGCAGCACTGGATTCTCGTTGGTGACCCTACGTGGTAGGCAAAGAGAAAATGACCTTTGTTTCTGTGGGAAACTTTTATAAGACATCTGAGTCTCAAAAAAATAAATTGGAAGCCACACAGGACAATTGAGAATTTAGACTGCCTTGCCTCACCATGACACACAATTGTTCCTGTTCTGTCATGTTTCCTAAATCACCATATTACCCATCCTGTGCGTCCTGGGAGATGAGGACCTCTGGAGTCGAAATGCTAGCCATGGAGATAGTGACAGAGAAAAACTTCCTACTTTCAGGGGACAGTGGGTCACACTAAGAATTGTGACTGTGCTCCTGGAGTGAGGCCCTACATTGTGCCGAATCACGATTCCCATCTCCTTTCCCAACACACATCTTGGAGGACTGAATTAGCAGTACACCATTCATGGTTCTTGTGTGTGTGTGTGTGTGTGTGTGTGTGTGTGTGTGTGTACATCTGGTTACATGCATATGTGTCAGTTTGGGTTTCCAAGGAAACCCAAACTGTATTTAGATCCCAAAATATCATGTTTCTATAACTCTTCTGGGCTCCTGTTATCTTCGTCACACATAGTTTTAAAGAAAGTAACCACTTTGCATGCAGGAACCCCTGTTCTTTACAACTCTCTCTAGTCTTCTTTGCTTCCGCTTGGCTTATTCTTTTCTAGCCACTCTGTGCAGGTGGCTTTGACTTTGCATTCAGACGACATTCGGAATCGGATAGACTTTCTCTTTGGCATTAGAAACATTGAAAGATTTTTAAAGAATTCATCATCTCCCAGCCTAACGTTCTGTGGAACTAAGCAAATTGAGGCCAGCACGTCAGATGTAGGATGCATTGTGAGTAAAGCAGATTTGTTATGTGAACTCCTGGGTAAATGGCACATATCTAGCTGGTGTGCTATTCCTGAAGTATAATTCTTCTCCCTTTTTGATTTCCCTTTTACTCTGTGTTATTTAACTGTTTACCATAAATAGATGTTCTTCAGTTAAGAACATTAAAATATATATATATATATATATATTTTTTTCCCTATACATGGAATATACAAGTGGAGAGGCTGAATGAGAATGTCCAAATACACCAGAATAAAAATGAGTTACCTTGGGGCTGGGGATGTGGCTCAAGTGGTAGTTCGCTCGCCTAGCATGCGCGAGGCACTGGGTTCGATTCTCAGCACCACATAAAAATAAAACAAAGATATTGTGTCCACCTAAAACTAGAAAATAAATATTTTAAAAAATGAGATACTTTGATATATTTTTGTGTAGCTTCTTACATTTCCTGTTGTGCCAAAAATATTCTTCTTCAGAGATTATCAAGTAATATATATTTACTATGAGCAATGAAATAATACAAAAATATGTTATGAAAACATCAATGATCCTCTCCCTTCCTGCTCATCAACCCATTTCCAAAGAAGGTGACTAATATCTCTTCCCACCAATATTTTTTAAAACTTCCTGTGATAATATATTCTATTATATGCTGAGTGATCATAAAATTTATAAGAATAAAGGAAGCCAGTATTAAGAACCTGTTTATATAGCCCTCCACACCTTTTTGGACAATCATACTAGCACTTATAAATATATAATAATATCCTAATTTTGCTGTTTTTAATAATATAGTCATGCTGTTTATATTGTATTAACCTACCATTTAGTTTTCTAAATTAACACCGTATTTAGGACATCTTGCCAAGTTAGTGGCTATCTACCTAATGTAACCTTTTTGATAAAGTGCATCATATTCCATGCAAAGGAGTACAAACACATACATAGATACACATGTGTATATAGATACACATGCATACACACACATACATATATACACATGCACCATGACTTATTTCATATTGAGGGAAATTCAAACTGGTGTTGTTTCTGGCTTTTTTAATATTGGGGTTTATTTTGACATAATAATGCAAGCATGGACTCTTTAAAATATATATATATTTAGTTGTAAATAGACACAATACGTTTATTTTGTTTATTTTTATGTGGTGCTGAGAATCGAACCCAGTGCCCCACACATGCTAGGCAAGCATTCTACCACTGAGCCACAACCACAGCCCTGTTTTGTTTTGTTTTTATCCTTCATCAAAATGATATGGTAAACATCCCTATGTATATATCATTATATCCTGGTAAATTTTTTTCTATAGAGTACATATATTCCACTAAATAATATTTTTACATCAAAGTCTATGCACATTTTTTTTCAATTTTAGTGGAGATTGGCATTCTACTTCTCTGAAAAGGAAATTATAATTCACATTTTTACCATCAATTTTTAAAAATTACACACTTCCCCTCATTGAAACCAGTAATGTACAACTTTGGCCAGTTTGGTGGTATGTGTATGTGTGTGGGGAGCTATCTATATGTTATTAAAATATGCATTGAAAATTAAAATGGAAGTTATGAACATGATTTACCTTTTAGGTAGAAGATACATAATGGTCCAGGTAGGAACCATGACATATGCAAATGATGGGTGTATCTTATGTGTTTATTGAACAGTTTACATATATTTATTGACATTAGCAGTTGGGCTAATAACTTTTTTTAATTATTTGTGAACAAAGGTCATTAAACTTTTTTTTTTTTTTTGTGTGTGTGTGTGTGTGTGTTTTATAGGGTTTTTTCCCCATGTGCCATTTGCCTTTTGACTTTGTTTATTTTGGCATCTGCCATTAAAAACTTAATCACATAAGTTTATTTCTTTTGGGAAAAGTTTCTGCCTCTCCCTTTATGTATCTTCCACCTGAAGAATAAACCACATCCATACTGTCATTTTAATTTTTAATGCATTTTATACATTTTAAGACTCCAGGCATTTATTTTTATGCATAGTTTAAAATATAGGTGTTTTTTGTTTGGTTTGTTTGTTTTCCTTTTTTCTTTCAGATGGATAGTCAATTATGCCAGGAGTATTTATTAAACAAGCACCTTTCCCAGAAGTGAAGTTCTCTACTCTCCAGTTCCTCAGATTCATTAGTGAACTCTGTGTCCTGTTAATTAATCTCTGTGTCTATTCCTGGGACAATGGTGCCTAATTCTGTTTTCATGACTTCACAGCAGATACAGTCTGGAGTAAGGCAGCGTCACTATTTCTCATAGTTACCTGGGCAAGTCTGTGACATAGACCAGATACCTTGAGAGCACTCACTGTGGGTTTTGCTGAACTTCTCTTCTGATTCATTTCTGCTTCGTTAATCGCCAGCGGTATTAAGTGTCCACTTTGGACTACCTCCCTCTATTTCTGAGTTCATTGAGTGGGACTTCCCTGATCTTTTCATAGTTGTGTATTTTGTTATCAGGTGAGACAAACTTTTGGGGTCTCCTCCTTTGTACAAACTAGAAAAATTAGAACATGTGGACTAAAAATGACGAGTAGGAATCCAGGATTTCCCTTTGTTTTAGAGAGAGGATCTCACAGAGAGGAACCCAGATAGGACTCTCCAAATCTTTGGGGCCCAGAGAATCTTAGCCCACCAGGAAGAGAAGTCTGGGGTGGGGGAGGGGTTCCAGAAGACGCCACCTACTGGGACTTCAGTTGGATGGCAGGTGCAGGGTCCTGCCTGGGTTCTCTGAGACATTCAGCCAGTCCCTATCTTGCTTCCATCTTCAAGAAGAGACAAACCCCAGGCCTCTCTACTGGTGCCCACCTTCTCTTTTCTTCCCATGACTACTTATAAAAGAACCCTGAACTAGGGCATCTTGAGAGGGTTAAGACATTGGTAATTTTTCACCAAGAGGGGAGGAAGTGGAGAAGGTCCTGTAGTCACCTTTGCTCCTCCATCGTGAGGGTGATGATGATGGTTTAGTGACGCCTTCAGACTGGGGATCAACTTATTTGTAATGTGCTCTGTCCTCCCCTTTAGGTTAATGATCTGGCTGTGCCTGGCCTCCTCAGTGTCACTACCACCTGGGCTCAGGAAGCTCCCAGTGGTGTTTCAGGAAAGTACACCTTAGTGGAAACTCTGCCACCATGTAACTTCCTTTGATCTCCTGGGAGAGGTTCTCCTGGAAGAGAAGAATCTCTGTATCATGAACAGTGTCCCCTAAGGCATCAGCCTCTCCCCATCGGGCCCCATAGTCTACAGGGTCCCCAAATTTACATCAGACAGGATTTAGGTTCTGAGAACATTCTGTGTAGGAATAAGGGTCAGGAAAGTGGTGCTCACTATTTTAAGGTGTCTTTAAAAAAAAAAAAAGTTCTGAATGAATGATTCTTCTGTCTTAGAAAAGATAATAAAAATGTAGTCATCCCTCAGCAACTTTGGCAGATTGATTCTAGTATCCTGCTAACACCAACATTTGTGGATGTTAAAATCCCTTATATAAAACCTTGTAGTATTATATGACCTGTATTCCTCCTTCTGAGTACTTTAAATAGTGTCCAGATTATGAAACCTAATTTAATGCAAAGACTGTGTACATAGTTGTTATGCTGTATTGTTTATGGGATGGTGATGAGAGGGAAAAAAAAAAAACTATATGTTCAGTTCAGCTGTAATTTTTTTTACGATATTTTTGATCCATGGTTGGTTGATTCTGTGGATGTAGAACCTATGGATATTGAAGATCAGTTGCACCCAAGAATTCAAACACTATGGAAAAATATTTACTGATGGTCATAATAAATTTCAGACAGCACATCTTGGTGCTCCAAATAAAACTCAAGAGAAGATGGATATTAGGCACCACTAGATGAAAATGGAAAGGGAACTGAATGAGGCTGGGAATTATTTTTTAAAATATAGAAAAATAATGCAGGCATGAAATTGCTCTTAGTCAAGAAGAGATTGGCCATTGCAGAAAGCTGAACCGCTGGTGTAGAGGAAAACTTGGGAATTTCTTCTATATCTTAAAGAAAGAGCCAATGAGGAATAAAAATAATGGGGAAAATGAAGATATCAAATGTACAGGTAATGTACAGATAGCAGTAGCTTCTGAAAAACAGAACAAATCAGAGCACAACAGAAAGATAAAATAAGCTTGCCTCAAAGGTCTCTTTCAAATATGTGGATCCGAGAAATCAGTGGTTTTGCCCTTATCTGTACTTGTGAAATTTTGTCAGCAGTATAATTTTAATATGTTTTGTTTTCAGAGCACTTCAGATTTCACAGAAAAATTATGTAGACTCTAAAGAGAGTTTTGTCATTTCCAGAATGTCATGTGGTTGGAATCAGGCCTTGTGTACCGTACATCTTCCTATTGGCTTCTCTCACTTAGTAATATGCATTTTAAGTTTCCTCCAAATCTTTTCACAGTTTAAAAGCTCATTTCTTTGTCACACGGAATAATATGCTCCATTTTCTGGATGTGCCACAGTTTTTTTAATCCATTCATCTATTGAAGGGCAATTTTGTAGGCTGCCAAGTTTTGGCAATTTTGTAGCTGCCAAGTTTTGGCAATTATGAACAAAGGTCCTGTACACACAAATGCACAAGGTTTTGTGTGGACATGTTTTCAGTTCAATTGTGTAAATACCAAGGAGCACCACTGCTGAATCCCGCAGTGATAATATGTTTAGATTTGTAATAAACTGCCAACTGTCTTCCAAAGTGGCTCTACTACTTTGCATTCCTACCAGCAATGAATGAGCATTCCTGTTGCTCCACGTCTGTTCTGACATTTGGCATTTTCAGTGTTTGGGATTTCAGCCCTTCTAGTAGGTGCATGGTAGTGTTCTTTTTTTTTTTTAACTTGCAATTTCTTAATGATATAAGAAATTTCATGTGCTTACTTGCCATCTTCATATATTCTTCGATGAAGTGTTTATTAAGATCTTTTGCCCCGTTTTTAATTCATAAGTTTTAAAACCTTTTAAAGAAATGAATTCATTTAAGCAAGACCCCTGATTGGGAAGGAAAAAAAAATCTATGTATTTTTTTCCAATTATTTATCTGAATTTAATGACAGATTGCCCTACCTGTAATAACAGAATGCAAAATAGTTACATGGTTGTCCTTGGTTTTGTAATGATAAGTGGAAAGCGTCAATGTTCTGTTGCTGAAAATATAAAATATATGCAAGGATTTTTATGTTGTTTTGTTAAAATAGTGGGGGCCACAGAATTTACTGGAATATAAATTTAAGAACTGAGTATGACTTTAATGGAGAAAGTAGGTTTTTTGTTTTTTTTTTGTTTTTTTTTTTAACAGGACCAGTACTTTTCCTCATCCCATCTCCATTTGCTGTTAATCAAAACACTGTTGGCATTTAATTTAAATAATGAAATATGGCTATGCATATACAACACCCACATTTATATAATAGAGGAGAAGATGAATGAACAGAGGAATTCATATGAAATAGGATGTGGTAGAACAAATTGCAGTTATCTAATTGAGATAGTATTCTTGATTTGTAAGAGTAGCTTTCTGAAGGAAAGTATCAGATTCCCTTTTCAATAGACACCTCCTGTCAGCACTGGAACACATCAACTGAATCTTCGTCCTCCATTTTCAACTACACAGGCATCTATTTCATAGGTTGGTTGTCCGTCCAATTGCAATGTGATGATGTCTTACTAACAAACCCAGTCATTCTCAAGACTTTCATTAGTCACCCTTCCTCCCCCAGTACTGAGGCTCAAACTCAGGGCTCCAGTACAGAGAAATTATCCCTGTACCTCTAGGCAGGTGCTCCACCACTGAGCTACATCCCCAGCCTCTGCCTCTTAATTTTAAACCTTATCATCACAGAACCATCCTTCCCTGTCATCTTTCCATTAAGATGATCAGTGCTCCTGGTCTTGACTCTTTCCTTGGGCTTTTCATGAACCATGGTGAGTGTCAAGCATACTGTCAGCACCAGGAGTGGTAGAATAAACCCCCGTTTTTAATGGGGTTGTTATTTAGAACTATTTGAAAACACCCCAGTCTTCCTTCTGACTGATTTCTAGTTTTAATTCCATTGTGTTGAGAGCAGACTTTGTATGCTTTTTATTCTTTTAACTTTGTTAAGATATGTTTGATGGCCCAGAATGTGGTCTATCTTGATAGATGTTGCAGATGAGTTTAAGAGTGTGTATTCTGCCATTGTTGGATGACCTGGCCTGTCGATGGCCTGTTGATGTCAATGATGTCAAGTTCATTGATGGTGCTTTTGAAGTCACCTGTGTTCCTACTGATCGTCTACCTTGTCTACCTGCTGGATCGGACCATTCCTCGCAGAGACTTTAAAGTCTTCATTGTGAAGTGGACTTGTCTTTTTCTCTCTGTAGTTCTATCAGTTATTGCCTCTTATTTTGGTGCTCTGCATATACATAAAGGATTATTGTGTCTTTCTGGAGTAGAGACCTCCCTGTAATGTAATGCCCATCTTTATTCCTGATAATTTGCCTTCCTCTGAAGTCTTCCCTATCCAAAATATTAATGTAGCTCCCACTTTATTTTGATTAGTGTTGGTAACACTAATCCAGTCCTTTACTTTTAATCCATATGTACTATATATTAAAGTGAGTTTCTTGTAGACAACATATAGTTGAGTCTTGTTTTATGATCCCGCTTTGACAATCTGTCTTTTCATTGGCAAATTAGGACAACTTAATTGGATTAATATCCACTATGTTTGGTACTTATTTTCTATTTGTTGCCCCTGCGCTTGCTCTTGTTTGTCTTCGACAATTTTTCTTTTGTGATTTTCATTGAACATTTTGTCTGACTTTGTTTTTTCTTGATATGTTTTTTAAACATATCCATTCTACACTTTTTTAAAAAAATTGTTGTTTCTCTGGATTTACAATATTCCCTTACAACTAATTCCAGTCCATTTTTAAATCACAATACTGTTTCATAATTAGTGGGGAGTAACTTTTAGGAACAAAGTATTCCTAAATCTGAATACATTATTGCTACTATTATTTCTTGCAAAATTTTAGCTGTTATGCCAATTAAGAATAAGAAAAAAAGTCTTTATTTTTACCTTCAACTGTTCCTTCTGCACTGTTCTTCCATATCATTTTCTTCTTTCTAAAAAAGTTATGTTTAATGTATTTTGGGTTTTGTTTTTGTTTTTTTTGTTTTTTTTTGTTGTTGTTGTTTTGGTACTGGGGATTGAACTAAGGAATACTCAACCACTGAGCCACATCCCCAGCCCTATTTTGTATTTTATTTAGAGACAGGTCTCACTGAGTTGCTTAGCGCCTAGCTGTTGCTGAGACTGGCTTTGAACTCGAGATCCTCCTGCCTCAGCCTCACAAGCTTCTGGGATCACAGGCATAAGCCACCTCACCCGGCTAACATTATTTTAAATGAAGCAGTTTATTTAGCATTAAACATTCAGGCAAGAATGCAGATATTATCCATAATTGTTTGAATATTAATGATAAATGTGATAAAAATAATTCTGATTATCAATGATAAGTAAATCTTAATCACAATGATTTTATTTTTCCCACTTATCTTCCCTTTATCTATTTATAAAATTAACTCTTTTATGGAGTAGTATACTGTTGTACTTCTCATTTATTTGTATAATGTGATGCCATCTGTTTTAATCAGTTTCATAAACATTTTTGGTATTTTGTGATATAGAAGATGGCAATTGATAAACAGTAGATGGTGTATGATTTTTATAGGTTCCTTTTATGCAGTAGAAATAAGGAATTTTTTGGTTAATTTAGTGTGTGTGTGTGTGTGTGTGTGTGTGTGTGTATGTGTATTTTACTTCTATTTTTTAATTGTTTTAGTTGTTCATTTTAGATTTACATGACAGTAGAATGTGTTTTGACATACCATACATACATGGAATATATAACTTATTATAATTAGGATCTCATTCCTGTGGTTGAACATGATGTGAAATTACACTGGTCATATATTCATATATGATCATAAGAAAATTATGTCTGATTCATTCTACTGTCTTTCCTATTCCCACCCCTCTCCCTTTCCTCCATTCTCCCTTGTCTAATCCAATGAACTTCTATTCTTCCCCCTGCCCCCATTATTGTGTGTTAGCATCTACATATGACAGAGAACATTCAGCCTTTGTTTTGGGGGGGACTGGCTTATTTCACTTAGCATGATATTCTCCAGTTCCATTAATTTACTGACACATGCCATAATTTCATTCTTCTTTATAGCTGAGTAATAGTCCAGTGTGTATATATATATACACCACAGTTTCTTTATCCATTTATCTGTTGAAGAAATAGGAAAAGCACTTAGTTTGGTTCCATAGCTTAGCTATTTTGAATAGAGCTGCTGTAAACATTGATGTGTCTGTGTCACTGTAGTACACTGATTTTAAGTTCTTTTGGTATATACACCAAGGAGTGGTATAAGTAGGTTAAATGGTAGGTCCTTTCCAACTTTTGCTGAGGAATCTCCACACTGCTTTCCATAGTGGTTATGCCAATTTGCAGTCCAAATAGCAATGTATGAGTGTACCTTTTACCCATATCCTCACCAACATTTATTGTTACTTGGTGTTCTTGATAATTGCCATTCTGACTAAAGTGAGATGGAATCTCCGTGTAGTTTTAGTTTGTATTTCTCTAGTTGCTAGAGATGTTGAACATTTTTTCATGTATGTGTTGACCATTCCTATTTCTTCTGTGAAATGCCTGTTCAGTTCCTTTGCCCACTTATTGATTGGATTTTTTTTTTTTTGTTGTTGTTGTTTTTGGTGTTGAGTTTTTTGAGTTCTTTGTATATCATGGAGATTATTGCTCTGAGATGCAGGTGGCAAAGATTTTCTCCCACTCTGTAGGCTGTCTTTTCGCGTTCTTGATTATTTCCTTTACTGTGAAGAAGCATTTTAGTTTGATATCATCTTATTTATTGATTATTGATTTTACTTCTTGTGCTTTAGGGGTCTGCTTGAAGATGTTGGTTCCTAAGGCAATATGATGGAGAGTTAGGGCTATCTTTTCTTCTGGTAGGTTCAGGTGCTCTGGTCTAATTCCTAGGTCCTTGATCCACTTTGAGTTGTTTGTGCAGGGTGAAAGATAGGGTTTAATTTAATTTTATTGTATATGGATTTCCAGTTTTCCAGCATCATTTATTGAAGAAGCTGTCTTTTCTCCAGTGTGTGATTATGGTGTCTTTGTCTAGTATGAGATAACTGTATTCATGTGGGTTTGTCTCTGTGCCTTCAATTGTGTACCATTGGTCTTCATGTCTGTTTTGGTGCCAATATCATGCTGTTTTTGTTTCTATAGCTTGTAGTATAATTTAAGGTCTGATATTATGAGGGCTCCTGCTTTACTTTTCTGGCTTAGGTTTGTTTTGGCTGTTCTGGGTCTCTTTATTTTTTCCAAATTTATTTCATGATTGCTTTTCCTATTTCTATGAAGAATGTCATTGGAATTTTAATAGGAATTGCATTAAATCTGTATAGAACTTTTGGTAGTGTGAACATTTTCACAATATTAATTCTGCCTATCCAAGAACATGGGTGATCTTTACATTTTCTAAGGTCTTCTTCAATTTCTGTCTTTAGTGTTCTGTAGTTTTCATTGTAGAGGGTTTTCACCTTTTTTGTTAGATTGATTCCCAAGTATTTTATTTTTTTTATTTGTTGAGGCTATTGTGAATGGGATTAGTTTTTCTAATTTTTCTTTCAGCTAATTCATTTCATTGTTGTTGTATATGAACACAATTGATTTATGGGTGTTTATTGTATATCTTGCTATTTAGCTTAATTCACTTATGAGTTCTAGAAGCTTTCTGGTGTTGTTTTATTTTGGGGGGGGTCTTTTAAATATAGAATCATGTTCTCAGCAGATAGGGATGATTTGAGCTCCACTTTTCTTATTCCCTTTAATTTTCTTCTCTTGTCTAATTGCTCTGGATAGAGTTCCAAGGACTATGTTGAATAAAAGTGGCGAAAGAGGGCATTCCTGTCATGTTACAGTTTTTAGAGGAAATGGATTCAGTTTTTTTCCATGTAGAATGATGTTGACCTTGGTTTTAGCATATAGCTTCTTTAGTGTTAAGGTATTTTCCTACTGTCCCTAGTTTTTCTAGTTTTTTTGAGCAGAAATTGATACTCTATTTTGTTAAATGCTTTTTCTGCGTCTATTGAGATAATTATGTGATTCTTGTCTTTAAAATCTATTGATGTGATGAATTATGTTTATTGATTTCCATATGTTGAACCAACCCTGCGTCCCTGAGATGAGCCCCACTTGATCATGGTGCCCTATCTTTTTAATATGTTTTTGTCTATGATTTGCTAGTATTTTATTAAGAATTTTTGCATCTATGTTTTCAGGGATATTGGTCTGAAGTTTTCTTTCCTTGATGTGTTTTTGTCCGGTTTTGATATCAGGGTGATACGAGCTTCGTAGAATAACTCTAGAAGTGTTCCCTCCTTTTCTATTTCATGGAACAACTGGAGGAGGATTGGTGTTAGTTCTTCTTTGAAGGTCTGGTAGAACTTGGCTGAGAATCCATCTGGTCCTGGGCTTTTCTTGGTTGGTAGGCTTTTGATGGTATCTTCAATTTTATTGCTTGCAATTGATCTGTTTAAATTTACTGTGTCCTCCTCATTCAATTTGGGTAGATCCTATGTCTCTAGAAATTTTTCAATGTCTTCAAGATTTTCTATTTTATGGGAGTATAAATTTTCAAAATAGTTTCTGATTATCTTTAATATTTCAGTAGTGTCCATGTTGATGTTTCCTTTTTTTTTCATGAACTTTAGTAATTTGAGTTTTCTCTTTCTCTTTATTAATATGGCTAAGGGTTTATCAATTTTATATTTTTAAAGAACCAACATTTTGTTTTGTCAGTTTTTGAATTGTTTCTTTTGTTTCAATTTCATTGATTTCAGCTCTGATTTTAATGTATTTTTTTTACTTCTACTGCTTTTGGTGTTGATTTGTTCTTTTTTTTTCCCCCTAGGGTATTGAGATGTAATGTTAGGTTATTTATTTGGCAATTTTCTGTTCTTTTCATGAATGAGCTCAATGCAATGAACTTTCCTCTTAAAACTGCTTTTATGTCCCAGAGATTTTGATCTGTTGTATTGCTATTCTCATTTACCTCCAAAGTATATTTTTTATTTCATCCATTACTTCTTTTACTATTCATTGGTCATTCAATATTCAGTTTCCAGGTGTTAGAATAGCTTCTATTTTTTATTTTATCATTGATTTCTAATTTCTATCTATTATGATATGGTAAAATGCAGGGTATCATCTCTGTTTTCTTGTATTTGCTTTGTGGCCTGAGATATGATCTGTTTTAGAGAAGGATCCATTTGCTGCTGAGAAGAAAGTATATTCAACCATTGATGGATGAAATACTTAACTCTCTCTATAAAATCTAAGTTATTGATTGTATTATTTAGTTCTATAGTTTTATTGTTTAATTTTTGTTTGGAGGAGTTTTTATTATTTAGTTTTTGTTTGGTGAGAGAGGTGTGTTAACATCACCCAGTATAATTGTGTTGTGGTCTGTTTGATTCTTGAAATTGAGAAGGATTTGTTTGATGTATGTAGATGCTCCATTATTTGGGGCATACATATTTACGATTGTTTTATCTTGTTGATGTATAATTTCCTTAAGTAATATGAAATTTACCAGATGACCTAACCCTCTTTGGATTTTTGTTGTTTTTTTTTTCTTTTTTAGCATGCTTCATAATTTTTTGTTGAATGGTAGAGAAGATGTACTATGTAAAAGGAACTGTAGTAAACAGACCTTTAGTGATATGGTGGTAAGGTATGGGAGAAGGGAAAGTGTCTACATCCTGTGATGAGACTCAATCTTTTGCTGAGTGTGTGCACCTGGATTGTGAATTTCACCAGGGCTTTGCAGTTTATTTTCCTCTTAGGTGGGACAGAATGGCCAGAAGAAGCTGAAACTGAGTTTTTCCCTTCTCTTCAGGTGGTTAGGTATTGGAAAACAAAACAACAATAAAAAACAATTCAGTAGTTTAAACTTTGGTAAAATAATTTCTCTTGCAGGCAGACCTTGTTGAAAAAAATAGAATGGTCTGGCATATTTCAAAAAGGTAACTTTTCTTTCCCTTGGTGGATTTTTTTCCCTGGTTAGTTTTTAATTTTTTTTTTTTTTTCCTTTTCTCTGAAACTCATTGTGAGAACCTGGTAGAACTCCTGGAGGTAAAAGTGGGGCCTTCTCATGCCTGGGTCCCTTTGGAGGACTTACTTAACTTTCAGACTTGTCCACATTGAGTCTGCAGCAATTAGTTAATTACTATATATATATTACTTTATATAATCAAAAGCTAAATAATATATATGTAAAGCCCTAAGTATTTATTACCAAAGAAATGAATTATAAAGAGAAAATTTTAATAGATACCACTATAAGATAAAACTTGAATAAAGTACAGTGACTCTCCCAAAGTGATAATTCCCTAAAAGGCAAATGGAAAATTGGAGGAAGTCTTTGCATATTGATAAGTCAATGGTCTCATAAATAAAAGAATCCTTGCAGACTTTATAAATAAGGATTACATGAGTAATCTCATAGGAAAATCAGCACCTGGCATTGATGAGCAATTAACTATGGATAATAAAAGAAGTTGAAAAACATAATCTAGAAGGAAACTAACTTCTTGATCAAAAATATCATTTATTATTTTGATTTCATCTGTATATTTGATAGTGATTTCTTAGAATGAAAAGGTTACTGTGGAAAACAAAATACTTCTGAGTTATTTTTTAATGTTTATTTTTTTTTAATTTTAAATGAACACACAATATCTTTATTTTATTTTTTTATGTGGTGCTGAGGATCAAACTCAGTACCTCATGCATGGAGGACGAGCACTCCACCACTGATCCATAACCCCAGCTCCTGAGTTATTCTTTATAGTACAGTGACCTTTCTAATGGGTATTTAGAAGTGCATAACAACAGCTCTGAGGTTCCAATCCATGATTATCTTTTTAATGTATTTCAATTATATTATTATTTTTCTAATATGTTTGATTTAACTGTCAAGAATTATAGAATAAATTTTAACTGCAGAATTTGTCATAGAGGACTAATTAGGAGATGAGTGTAAAATCTTTCTGAACAGACATCTGTCCAGTTGTTATAATAGCAAAAAAATAAACTGATCAAGTGGTAGTCATCAGCATGGACATGAAGATGCTCATTTGCTCCATTTTATCCAGGCATATCTTTTTTCTGATTGCTTGTTTTACAAAAAATGGAACCCAACTGCTTTTTTGATCATTTTACCTCCCAGAAAAATACAGTTTGTAATGGTGAAAAAATAAAAACACAATTTCCAACCAGATGCCAGAGGCTTGGGAGGCTGAGGCGGAGGATCACGAGTTCAAAGCCAACCTCAGCAATGACGAGGTACTTAGCAACTCAGTGAGACCCTGTCTCTAAATAAAATACAAAAATAAGGCTGGATGTGGCTCAGTGCTTGAGAGTTCCTGAGTTCAATTCCTAGTACCAAAATAACCCGTAATTTCCAACAAGAGAAACACATTCATATAGTAAAATATGTCACCATTACGAACTGTGTTTTTCTAGGGGTAAAAAAGCAGTTTCGTTCCTTTTTTTTTTTTTTTTTTTTGAGGGGTAAACCAAACAATCAGAAAAAAAGATATGCCTGGATAGAATGGAACAAAATGAGCATCTTCATGTCCACGTTGGCAATTGATTGCTGCCTGCTCAGATTGCCCATGAACTTGGGTCTTTGTTTCCTATTAGAAATTCTGAGTGTAGATGAATTGCAAAATCAGAAAATAATGATTTTTAACAATACTTTAAACTCTAGTCATTATTGATGAAAGGGGTTTTGTTCTTTATAAAAAAAAATAGCAGATTTGTAGTTTCCATTCTTGTTTCTTATTTGTAGTGTGGCCTGTTTGGAATCCGCATTGGGACTTTAAAAACATAGTAACGAACTGATTTTATTTTTTTAAGATTGTCCTGGGAGAGGCCCAGATGGTGAGGAATTGAAAGTGTATTTGATGCAGCACCAGGTCTTTGGGGGCTTCTTTTCTTTTTCTCTGTCTGCTGATCCATTTTTATCGCTGTTTTTCTGGCTCAAAATATCTCCCTCCCAACGGGGAGACCGGTGATGTATGTCTCCTGAATGAGGCTCTGCAGAGATGTTAGACGAAGTGGATTCCAGATGAGATCCTCTCTCTGGAACCTTGGAGACACTTGGCAGTCTGCAGAGACCTTCAAATAAGGGTCCTCTGGGGGAAGAGGTTTGACGTGGTCTTGCGCTTATTGTATTTTGGAAATTTGCCAACTCTGAGCCTTAATTTCCTCATTTAGAAAATAGTTTTGAAGTTCCTACTAAGCTAAGCATTTTTAGACAGTGGTCAATAGATAAGATTCTTGAATACTTGGAACCTACTGACCTGAAATTAGAAAATTAATTCTTACCTAAGAGGGTTGGGTGAAAGTTTGTGCTTCAAACCTAGAAAGTTCTCCATGAATGTCCGTTCATTTTTTTCTCTTTGTTCATTCTGTGCAAGTCATTCGTGCATACCTTGGTCTCATCAGTGCTTAGAGATCCCCAGAGAACAGATTTCCTCTTTCAGTTCTGTGTCTTGGTTCCATTGACTAGTATACAAGAACTATTGAGTGATGTTCCCAGGAGTTGCTTGCCCGTCCTGGATTCTAGAAATGAAATAGGTTGCTCCTACACATCCCGGTGTTTTTGCTGAGAATCAGCTTAATTGGAGAAGCTAAGGATTGTGGTTTGGTACAGATTGCTTGAGGATTCATGGCACGGGCTCTGTCCAAAAGCATGTTGCCACTGCTTTCGTTTATTCAGCATCCAGGTGGTTTTCTTGGGCTACCATTGTGTTTGGCTCAACCTGAACATGTAAGCTCTTGTCAGTTACCCACCTCCTCTAAGTATTGCCAACCTCAGACTGCCAAACAGGCAAGCACCTAAGAGGTCATATGAGTTGCACAAACAAGTTCAGAGGAGGGTCACGCTCAGAAATACTGTGAGTGACAGGATTTCATCCTGCTCAAAATAAACATTGATGACGCAATGTTGTGCCTGTTTTTCTGGAACCTAGAATGGTTCTCCTCAAAGGATGAAGCATTCCACATTCCAACACTGCATTAGACCATTGCCATCCGAGCCCATGCAGACCTGAATAATGAAGGGATGCGGACGCGGTGAGATTCGTGTGCAATGTGGGATGAGTCCAGGTTTTGCCAGGTGTTGAGTCAGCAATACTTTCCCTGTGCACCTGTCTTCTCTAAGCTTTCTCTAAATTGCTGCATCTTCCTTCATCTCTTTCCTTATCGTGATGATCACGTAATCAGAATTGAGAGTGAAAGAGAGCTGGGGCAGGAGAAGGAAGTCTGCTTCAGGATGGTGGCACAAGCTGCAGAGGTGTATGGATGTCATTTGCACTTCATGCTCCCACACCAGCTTTGACTTTAACTGCAGACATGGCCCCATGTGTTCAAAACCCTAGGGGCACCTATTGGCATAGGTGTACTTTTCAAACTCACTCATTCTGTAGAGCCGTGGTGGGAAAACATGGAAGTCCCTATGAAAAAAAGTTTGTAACATATCAAATATTATTTAAAAATGAGATGAAACTGTTTAAGGCTCCTTTCCCCTGTGGTGTACAGACTTAGACATTAGTTACTTTATTATTTTATATTTTACCTTATGCAGGACCAACTCTCCGCTGACATGTACAGTTTTGTGGCCAAAGAAATCGACTATGCAAACTACTTTCAAACGGTAAGGGTCCAGAAAGGTGAGATTGCATGAAAGTGTTAGCAAGATTCATGGTGTGGATAGAAAGGGAAGGTGGGCGTGGAACTCAAGGCTTCTCACTTAGTTAGCACATCATGGAAAAGAGTGAAACTGTTCTATCATGAATCTTCTGCCTTCCTTACTCCTTATAGGGGGTTTCTTCAAAATACGTAAGAATAAAACCCAGGCCTCTCCCTGGATTTATTGCAGTTCAGTCATCAATTACACTGAATGATAGCTGAAAGCAATCTTGCTACCTTTCCTAGTTGACATCTGGTAGTGCTTGGAAGCATTTCTGATCATCACAGCTAGGGAGGGACATTGTCACCTTGTAGATGATAGACCAGGGACGCTGCTAAGTTTCTCACAGTATGTAGGGCAGCTCCCTACCAACGAGATTTGCCCACTCCCCCAATATATTAATAGGACCAATGTTGAGAAAACTTGGTCTGGGACAATAAGGGTCTTGAGGAGAATAGGAAAATAACCGCCTCATCCTAAGTGAGCACTGGTTTTGATATAGGTTTTTGCCGTAGTGGCAAATAGGTGAATAGTGATGGATATGTGACCTGTTTACCTGCCTCTTACCCATGGAAGCAGATTTAGAGTTAAAGAAAGAGGAAGAAACAGGATCTGAATCACCTACACTTAAATGATCCAGTTTAGATAATGAGGACTCTTGCTGTTTAGCAGGGTAAATACAAAGCAAGTGAAACAACAACAACAACAACAAAATAGTCCTCAGAGAAATAGTACAAAATGACAGATTGTCCTGTTCACCTGCTTGTGTTGAGACTAAAACTCTAGAAAGCACACACTCTGTCTATATATACATATACATGTGTGTGTGTGTCTGTATACACACATATACTTATATATGTTTATTTTTTATATGATCAGGGAAGTGATGGAATGATAAGGAAGGGGAGTAAAAATTAAAACAGGAGAATTCTTGAAAAGGAGACGTGCTGTGTGGAGTATGGTAGAAGTGCTATGTGCTATTAGCAGTCTTCGAACATTTTTATTACTGGCCCAGACATTCATGTGTTTCTTCCTTTCTGTAAAAGAGCTGATATCTATTATTCCCAACTTGGAGAGTTAATTTTACAATAGTATTTTTTCCAAGTGCATTCTATCAGTTTCAGTTGTGGAGGTGAGACTTGACTTTAGACTTTCTGAAACCAACGAAATATCAGCATTCCAAGCCTTATTAGATTGTCTAATTGTCCCTTGGGTACTATTTATTTACTTATTTTGTTAACTTTGTTAAAAAAACTAATCTGCATTAGTTTTCCATCAGTGTTATTGGTATTTCCTCTCCACAGCAAGGATTCAGAGCTGTTCCCTCCCCCCTCTGTCCTCCATGCCCACTCTTGGGGACAGGAGAAGGAGATTCTGAAAATAAATGAAGTAACTGTTGCTCATGGGTTTTCCCTGGCCGTTATCCACATGTCAGCTGTGTTTTAATTTAATGGGATGATCATAGTAGAGCACCATGAGGAGTTTGTTCTTCGGGCTGCACCATGACAGTCAGAGCAAGTTCACCTCCCAGTGGACCTAACGAGGATCCCAGGTCCAGCTTATGTTTTCAGATCAGCTCGAAGTTAAACTACGTTGGCAGAAATTGAAGACGTATATACAGATTGATTTAGCCCGTACATATTGTAGAGGCAAATGAATTTCTAAGGGTATTTCCCATTTATAATTACCTTTCCTTGTACCTCTTTTGCTACCTTTTGCTTATAGGATGGGATTGCAGGAAAGGTAGGGTGGTGGCTAAGACCAAGCTTTCTAAGCCAGGCTCTAGCTCTGGGGAAGCTCCCTTATTTTTTTCATAGTTCTCCTACCTCTCAAAGGCAGGAGTCTTAATTCTTAGTCTGCTGTGACAGGCTGAAGCATGACTATCATCCTACATGTGTTGGAGAAGGGAACAGGGGGCTCCATCTCCCTCCCCCATGAGTAACTACCTTCATGCAGAACCCGCTACGTGCAACAGAGAAGCCTGTGTTCCTGCCATTCAGCACAGGGTAATGCTTCTGCTTGTGTTTTTTCTCAGCTAATAGAAGTGCAAGCTGAATACCACAGGAAGTCACTGACACTGTTGCAGGCTGTATTGCCTCAAATAAAAGCACAACAAGGTAAGCAGATGCCTTCCCTGGGAGGGGAGTCTTGGGAGCCCGCTTACCTTCCCAGATAAGACCATCTCCTTGCATTTTGGTCACTGTTTAAGATTGACACAATCATGTCACATTTCGATGAGCCCCTAGAACTTTGTAAGATGGTATCGATCCAGTTGTAGCCAAGTCAAGCACATCCAAACACGAACCCCACCCAGCATGAATCAGGGGTGTGTCACATCAACCCCAGCACTGATGGATACAGCCGGCTGTCCACCTACCCTCTCCCTCATCCCCAATCCCCAACTGGGCTGCCATATATATATATATATTTTTTTGGTAGTCTTAGGAGAATCTGAATGACAAGAGAAAAGAAAGGTAATGTGAGTGACCTTCTCAAACTGCTGACTGACCTCTTTCTTGCTTCTCCTCCTCAGAGGCCTGGGTTGAGAAACCCTCTTTTGGGAAGCCGCTGGAGGAGCATCTCACCATCAGTGGCCGAGAGATCGCCTTCCCCATCGAGGCGTGTGTGACCATGCTGCTGGAGTGTGGGATGCAGGAGGAGGTAGGGTGGAGCATAGCCAGACCCAGCTAGGAGCAGGTCACCTCTTCCAAGAGGCAGCATCTCTAGGGTCTTCTCTCCTGTATCGTCCGTCTCCCTGCTGGCCCCCTCCAATCCAAACACAGAGGCAGCGGATGTGGTTCGGCCCCCTCTCCTGCAGACACAAGCTGGTCCTGATTTTTCTTCATTTTATATTGAGAGTGGAGGATTGTGGGCAGCTTGCCACATCTGGCCCTGAGGACTGGATGTGCAGATTTGACTTGTTGTTTCTTCAGACTTAATGTGATTTGATGACTCTGGCATTCTATTGCTGCTGTTACTACGCCAACTCATTCTCTCTCCTCCTCCTGTTGTATAAAAAAATTTCCTAATTCCCAAAATAGAGCTCTTAACGTTTTGGATCACAGCTCTCTTATAGACATCCTCAAAATTTGATGGATAGCAGCATTAGAGAGTATTTTTAAAGAACTGCCTATAAAAAAAAAAAAAAAAAGATCTATGAGAAATTGCTGGTGGCCATAGTTTTTATTGCTGTGTGAATTGTTTCCTGGGAGATAAGAGCCATCTTTCTTTGCTCCAGTAGGTTCTTTTAACACCTTTATCCGATATTCCTTTGATCCGATCACCTAGTCCATGTCTATTTAGACCACTCATGCATTTATTACTAAACAAAGCGTAAAATGAGATAGGAGGGTTATAAACAGCCTAGCATCTATCCAGTAAGCACGGTTCATCAAAAACAGGCTGCAACCCAAGTAAGCACTGGGTCACATGGGAAAAACTGAGGTTTCTAAGTGGAAGAAGAGGAAGCCAGTGAACGTTCATCTCAGTGTTGGCTGTTTCCATGTGCCAGGCCTATTTGAGATGCTAGATATTCAAAAAGGAGTGGGAATAAATGTTTCCTTTTCACCCCATTTTATGTGCCTTCACATTTGTCATCAATTAAGAAAGAAGAATTCTCTTTGATATCTGAGAAAGAGTTTCACGAAGGTGGTGAACTGGGCTTTTTAGCCCCTCTATTTTATTTTTTTCAATTATGGAAATATGTATACACACAAAGATAAGAAAATGATCCCCATCCCCCAGCTCCTGGTCAATCTGGTTTAATCTCTACCTCCATTTCCTGCCTCCTAATACCTGCTTTGGATATTTTGAAGCTAATTTCAGATGTTTTTGTGTCATTTCCACGAAGTGCTTTAGAATGTATTTCTTAAAGATAAGGAATATTCTAAAATATAGTTGCAACAGTATTATTATAGCAAAAAATGATGTTAGTAATGTACTAACATCATTACGTATCTAGTCGGTGTCAATTGGTTCTCAGAGAATGGACTCTGACGTCTCTAGACTTGCCTCAACTTTCCTGTCTCTGCCGTTTTCTGGGCCATTCTGCCTCTGGACAAATCTTGCACTCAATTAATCTCTCTCTCCTTCTCTTTCCTCCTCCTTCTCCTTTCCCTCCCCTCTTCCTTTTTCTCTCTCCCTCTCCCTTTTTCTTTCTCTTTTTCCCTACTTTACATGAGCTCTTTCCCTTTAATGACAAATATGCTTAGGTGTCCCGTAACTTAGAAAAAATAAAAATCTTCTTTCAATCTTGCTGCAACCTCGGACTCCTTTCCTAACCCCTTGGTTTCGTTCTGCTTTACAATTTCTATGGATAACTCTCAGCATTTGCTGTTTGTGCATAATGGCCACCGTTTACTCGTTGCACTTCCTTGGTGTGGCTTCTGTCTCCACCCCTACACTGCAGCTGCCCTCGGGGACCCTCAGGGAGCTCCAGGTTGTCAGATCTAGGGCCTCAGTCCCAGCCACCTTGAAGGGCTCCTGGCTGCCGGGCTGGCTGTCCCCTCCTACCTCCAACCACAGGGCTCTCCCCATTCCCTGTTCTTTCCTGTCATTTACTCCTCATCTCCTAGTGTTTCACTTCCACCTTAGTGGGAGGGCTCCACTCCTGTGTTGGCACTCTTTAACATTTCCATGAAAAATTTCCTCTAATACCCACTAAACTATTCACTAGTTACCTGTTTTTTTATTTTATTTATTTATTTATTTTTATGTGGTGCTGAGGATCGAACCCAGTGTCTCACATGTGCCAGGCGAGTGCTGTACCACTGAACCACAACCCCAGCCCCACTAGCTATCTTAATAACGTGTCCCTTAATGGGACAGTCTCCTCTCATAGTTACGCAATCAAATATCTGAAGTCTTAGGCACTCATTCACCTTATCCACAGAGCATATGTTCCAAGACCCCCAGTAGATGCCCAAAACTATGAGGATTACTGAACACTGTACACATTACTAGGTTTGGTTTTTTTTTTTTTTTTTTGCTCTACATAAAGACTTTAAATTTATACATTAGGTTTATATGGTAAGAGATTAGCAGCAACAATAATATACTAGAACACTTGTAACAATATATCATAGTAAGCTATTTAAATTATAGAAATGAGTTCTTTATTTCTGTAATTTTCCAGAAATTCCAACTTCCAGACTGAAGTTGACCAAGGGTAACTGAAACTTACTGAAAGAGAAGTTGCAGATAACGGAGGGTTACTGTATTTAACACTGTCCACCACCAAGTACTGCTAGCTCTTCTCGCATGGCTATGGCATAGTGTTGTGAGAGTCTAAACCTCTCCTTAAGTATATTTTGTAGCTTGGTCTCTTGGTCATTGTAGCCTTATGGACACATTGCATAGCCTCCTCACATACATGCCAAAGAGACTTGAACGCTGATTTATCTGTCACAACCTCCACTAGGAAGGGAGTTAGCCATCTTAGAAGGCCAGAAACTCAGTATTTCAGACTGAACATTTTCTTCTAAAGGAATCTGGAAATCTGAGTGACCATAAAAGTTTGAAGGAGCAAACAGGCGCATTCTGCCAGCTTGTTTCTCAGCCTGTATTTAGGTCACAGAATGGAGGAAGCTCTTAGGAGCAGTGGTGCATGCCTATAATCCTAGCAGCTCAGGGGGCTGAGGCAGGAAGATCAAAAGTTTGAGGCCAGCCTCAGCAACTCAGTGAGACACTCAGCAACTGAAGGAGACCCTGTGTTGAAATAAAACGGGCTGAGGATATGACTTAGTGGTAAAACATTCCTGGGTTCAATCCCCAGTACCAAAATAATAATAATAATAATAAAAATAAATAAAAATGAAGGAAGCTAACAAGTTGAAACAGAAACCACCAGGGTTTCCTGTCTAACTCACCTGGGACTTGGCGGTTCCTTTTCAGCGTTGACCGGGAGTTGTCTTCTCTTCTGCACACTCTGCTCTCTTCTTTTCATGCCTGGCTTGCTTTGCTCTACAATGTGCAGAGGCTTATTTGAACAAAGTGATGGTAATGCCAAAGTAATGCTAATAATGGAACATGGAGGCTCCATCATACCCTGTCCCCAGTCTGCCCTTCCTCTGAGGACTTGGCAATTTGATTGCTCCTCGTGTGTGTGTGCACATTCACCCACACCCCTCATAGACCTTTTCTCATCCCACTTGTTAGATCTCCACGTCTGACCTAGGAGCAAATAGCTGTCCTAGGACGTATCTTAAGTGTACAGGAACAACAGTTTGAGTGTTCAGGGTTCTAATGGCCAATGGATACTTCCCGAATCAGTATTATGAGCCACCCTGACATCAGGCAGGAAAACAGCACAGTGTAAAGTTAGATCCAGTCCCTACTCTCAAGTTGCCTACGTCTGCAGGAGGAGACCTAAGAAAAGGGGCAGAAACAATATGGGAAGCTGGTGTTAGAAGAATGTACCTTGGAGGTTTTGCCCTTGTACCTTTGAATTGCTGACTCTCCACTAACCCTCTGTTCTGTACGTAGGGACTCTTCCGAGTAGCTCCCTCTGCCTCCAAGCTGAAGAAGCTGAAAGCCGCGCTGGACTGCTGTGTGGTGGACGTGCAGGAGTACTCGGCAGACCCCCATGCCATTGCAGGTGGGCACCCACAGCCTGTTGGCAGGATGCTCTCAGCAAGGCCACATAGGGAAGGGGTGAGCATGCAGAGGGTGTGGTTACATGTCAAGGACACTCCAACCCAGGCCCTTCCAATAGGCTTCATTCACCTGTGTCCACTCAGGGCCCAGTTTCAGGGCTGCTTGCTCTGGCCCCTTGAAGGAGGGCCTCCTACTGTTCCAAGAGAAGATGTAGTGATGTGGGAAGTAAGGGGGACAATGTGACTGTCAGCCCAGGTTCCCCTACCAGAGCCCTGGGTCTGTTCGTGTGAGTAGCCTCTGTGTGGTCTTGTGTTGGTCAGGGAGCTGGTCTCCAGAGACAACCCACATGGGTACTGCAGGCTGCCAAGTCACCACGGCTCATTGTCATTATTGTATCTACACTCAGGAGCTTTGAAATCTTACCTCCGAGAGTTGCCAGAACCACTCATGACCTTTGAACTCTATGACGAGTGGATCCAGGCGTCCAAGTGAGTACCTTCTGTGGCACCGTCTTCAGAGTTTATGGGGATGTACTGTCATCCCTTGGTGTCTATGCTCAAAATCCTTTATGTAAAATGACTTAATAATTGCATATAACCCAGCGTACTTCATCTTGTAGACTTTAAATCACTTCTAGATTACTTACAAGACCTAATTAAATGGAAGCACTGTGTGATATTTTTTATTAACGTCTTGTTTAGGCAGTAAACAAAGGGAAAAGTCTATGTACGTTCATGCAGGTGGCAACCATCGTAGCCCTAACTGCAAAGTACATGGTCCATGGCTAATTGACTGCATGGATCTTGAACCCAGGAATACTGAAAGATGGCTCTGTTTATTGAAGATAGGGAAGCATGTAACCTGGGATCTGGAAATTTCATTTCAAATCCATCATGAAGACATTTTCCAAAGAGGCATGTACAAGGATGTTGATTGCAGCATAATTTGGGATAACAGAAGCCTGAAAGTTAATTAAAGATTTAGTGGGCAATGGAGGTGGGAGTTGTGACTAAATAAACTATGGTATGCATTTTCTGAAGCCATTAGGCAGAGCTATTTATGCTGATATGAAAATGTATGGAGATTTATTGTTGAGTGGAGTAAAGCAAGTTAATGAGGATACCATGTGATATTCTATTCTTAAAAACACACTCAAGTAGTAGAATTTCAGGTATGCCTCGATATATGTGGAAGTACACTAAAGAAGGTTCTGGAAGGGCTTACTCGGGCAATGGCAGTGACCCCTGCTAAGAGTGCGGTAGGACACAAGAGTGACCATGGCAGTCTTTGCCCTCATCTGTGATAGGAATATTGCACCAAGAACTAATAATAAAAAGGCGGAACAAGAGGGTAGTAGATGCTGTCTCCTGAGCATAAGCCTGAGGGAGCAGGCCTCAGCAAGGAGCAGGGGCAGGGCCCCCACCAGGTCACACACTGCAGCTTCTCAGCGTGGCTTTGCTTCTTGATTCTTGCATTCTTTCCTTGGTTTATTGCTGCATTAGGATGTTACATGTTCTCTTTGGCTATATGAGCTGTCTCAAGCTAGGTGTGGTGGCGCACACCTGAAATCCCAGCAGCTCAGGAGGCTACGGCAGAAGGATCTCAGGTTCAAAGCCAGCCTCAGCAACCTAGTGAGGCCCTGAGAAACTCAGAGACCCTGTCTCTAATAAAATATTCTTAAAAGCTGGAGATGGGGCTCAGTGATAAAGCAGTCTGGGGTTCAATTCTAGGTACACAAAAACAACATCTCAAGTAAACACTGTTGAGAATTGGCACGGGAGGAAAAGGTGGAGAGAATGGTAGAGATTGTGCAGTCAGAAGACAGAAAAGAAGAGAAGAGTGTTTTATGAGAGCAAGTCTGGAGCAAATAGCTATCCTAGCAAGGTGGCCATGATTGGAAATGGTGTCTTGAGATCTCTGGTCTTGGGACTTAGTCTCAAGGGCAGCCTGGGTCTTCTGTGAGAAAGAATCTGGTGTGTGTATCTGATACTAATGCACCTCCCCCTTCCACACACACTCTCACTCCCCCCCACCCCCTCTGATGGATCTTTTTAAAAAAAATCTGACACACAATTGTATAGGTTTATAGAATATAAGATGATGTTTTAATCCATGTATATATCATACAATGATGAAATCCAGGTAATGAGTATAACCATCACCTCCAACATTAATCTTTGATGCTTCTACTTCTTAATGAACGGAGCGCCAAAAGAGACCCAGTGAATTTGGAAGTGAAGCCAGACTTGAATGTGCAGAGCCAGAGGAAGCTCGCTTCAATCAAGTGACACAGTGTATTCTTTTCTTTTTTTTTTCTTTTTTTTTGGTGGTGCTGGGGATTGAACCCAGGGCCTTGTGCATGCAAGGCAAGCACTCTACCAACTGAGCTATATCCTCAGCCCCCAACAAGAGTATTTTTTAATGCATTGTAAAAGGCTGGCCAAATCTGTGGTACTCTTATTGTGAAGACCAAGTGTTGGACTCTGTGAGGACACTAGTTATAATAAGAGGCATCATTTTTTTCAGTGCTTATTAGAGGTTTAACTTTGCACTAAGCCCATTATACATTTTTACGTTCCTTAAATTTCTCAGAAATTCTTATTAAGTGGTTTGTGTTATGTCCCCCATTTTACAGGTGAGGAATTTGAGGTATAGAATAGGTGCATAGCAGCAGGCTACTTGCCAGCTAATGTATGGCAGAATGAGAATTTGAATCCATGGAGTCCAGTTCCAGGGTCCATCCACTTACCTATTTTATGTCTCTCGAAAGAAAGACTGGTCCCAGGAAGAAGTCAAGTGAGAACATACCATTTGCTGAAAACCATCCCTTTAAAAAAAAAAAAATCATGAAATATCCAAGAGATCTGGATGATGTGAAGCTAGAGAAAGGGAGGCTAGCTCAGCTCATCGCCACCTACCCGAGATGCTCTACTTGTTACCTCATTCGCAGAGGTGGATCTCCTTTAGGAAATAGGAATGATCCAGTGACCCAAAGTAGTGTCGGTGTCTTTGAACCTAGGGAAAAAGAACTTATTTTCACTCTGGATTATAAGCATGTCATGTTGAAGGCTCTTGGTGGTGATGGTGCCTTCCACTTAAGGTCACACCTTCTCAAGAAAGTCATTTTTGCCTGAAGCGATTGTTTCCAACCCTCTGTGTGCATCAGACTCTCCTGGGAAGCTTCTAAAAGATGCCAGTGGAGATTCAGGTGACATTCCTCTGGGTTCTGTGTTTCAAAGCTCCCAAGGCTGTTGGGTGGATAACCTTGACCCACCTTAACAGGGCGTTGAACTGCAGGCAGATTCCTAAAATACAGTCGGCCAGAGATGGGGCATCTGGGAGTCCAGCAGAACCCAAAGTGGACTGGTTATCTCAAAGTGACATTCCTTACAGTGTTAAAGCAGAGAGGACTTCCTTGTCATGCAGGCTGAGGAAAACAAGGCCTCTTCTGAATGCTTGTTGTGAATCTTCTATTTTTGGAAAAACTAGTCTTTTTCAGAGATCCATCTGATTGCATGGCACTTAACACAAGTGACCTCCTTCTGGTTTGGTCTGAGCTGCCGTGGCCCAGTGCTCGATGCTCCTTTAAAATAGCAGCTTCCCACGAACTGTCACCTTCAAAAGATCAAAGATCGGAAAAGGGAGTGGGGTTTGGTGCCAATGAAGATTCCTCAGCAAATGACAGAGGTGACAACAGCAGCCTGCAGATGGCTACTTAGCAATGATGTCGAACTTTGCATGAACCAGCAGCAGGACCAGCTGCTTTGGACTGCTGCTTCTTTAGACCTCTGGTGCAGCTCTGTGAAAGAAATATTATTGTGAACCTGGTACAAAGGAGGAAACAGGGGCTCACAGAGGTTGGGAAGTTGGCACAAGATCACAGGATGGAGCAGCGCCTTCCTTCCCGTGCAAACCCCACGTTGGCCAGGCTAGAGTCCCATGACAACTCCTTAATGTATCTTCTGTCACCTTTCAGTTTCTGAATGGAACCTTTAGTTTTCACTCTAATCTCCTGGTTCAAGATCCTTGTGGAGAATGCCTGCTTCTTTCTTGAGGCAGAAATGAGGAAAGTCAGTTTTCTCACCTTGGTCAGAATCAACAGTAGGACCTTGGAATACCCAGCAATGAAGTGTGCAGGTGACAGCCACACCTCGGCTGTGGGTCCCGGGTCAACAGGTTGGAGTTGGACCTCACCCTTCTGCTGTTTATCTTTCAGTTTTTCTTGAGAAAGGATTCTTGGCGCATAAAGCTTTTCTGACCATGTGGGTCTTGATGTAGATTTATATAAAAAAAGTCATCTTTTAAATAATACATATTTATTTAATTCTAAGAGTAAATCATTTTTGCATAGTGAAAAAAAAATCTTTTTCAGCTATTGGAAGTTATCCACTCCCTGAGTTATATCTTGAAGAGTCAGATTTCTTCATGTCTATGTAATCTCCTTATTTACAGGTATTTTATTAAGGTCCTATTATATGCCAGATGCCAGGGAAATTAAGAAGCAATAAGATCTTAATATAATATGCAGCATTATCTAAATACTTCACTATGCATTGAACTGGATGGCAGGCTGCCACTACAGTGTGCAGAGTTGGACTCCCTGACTGGTGTCTTGCGTCCTCTTGATAACCCTGTAACCCTGTAGTCCAGAGCAGGCCTCAGGCCTCTGTCCCATGCCCTTACCTGCCAGCCTGGCATATATTCACCATACAGAGGAAATTTTGTTAAATTAGCGCAGGCCAAGACAGAAGAATAATATAGAAGGCAAAATAATATTACCCAAACATTTTCAATAGTAATACCTTGCTCTTACCGTCCGTTACAGTAGTTAGCTCCTTGTCCAGTATGAGAATGACTGGTTAATATGATTGCCAATGGGGATTCATTGAATCATGCTCAACCAGTGATTTTTCCTATCATTTTCTCAGTATCCAGGAGCAGGAGAAGAGGCTCCAGGCCCTGTGGAATGCTTGTGAGAAACTGCCCAAGGCCAATCATAACAACATCCGGTAAGTGCGGACTGGAGTTGTAGCTCAGTGGTAGATCGCTTACCTTGCATGCGTGAGAACCTGGGTTCCATCCTCAGCACCACATAAAAATAAATAAATAAAGATATCGTGTTCATCTACAACTAAATAAAAAAGTTTAAAAAAAAAAATCCAGTAAGTGGGTACTGGAGACACAAGGATCAGCTTATTTGAGTCCCAGAAATGCAGTTCCCCAGGTAAAAGTCACAGTAACCTGTGTGCATAGCCTTTTGTGGTATGTTGTTGGCACATAGGGTCTCTTTTAAGCCTCAGCCTGTGAGGTAAGGCAGGGATAGTTATTACCATTTTGCAGAGAAGGAAACAGGCTCAGAGCATCTATAGAGTACTGGAGGCTACCTAACTAGCTATTGTCTAATGCACTCAAGTTCTTTGATTTGCAAGGAGTGAAGAAATCTCTGCACCCTAGCTTCAGATATTGGGAACTTATGGTAAAGGTAAGATGTTCCTGGAACCTTATAAGCTGACCAGTGCTGGAGCTGGCAGAGGCAGAGGTGTCCTTCAATTAGTCACAGGAAGAGGGGGCAAAGGAGAGTATTATGCACCTTTCAGTCACCCTTTCATTCAACCCAGATGTTTTCCACTTCTGCCTCTCACCTTTCTTGCTAGTACCTGGACTAGACCTCTCACTGTGTTGCAGATCTTCCCCCTTCCCCGGGCTTCTGCTTTCTCATCACAGTGAGAAAGCCAGCACCACTCCTGACCTGCCACCTCTCCCTGAGCTTCATTGGATGCATTTTCAGCTTCAGCACCTGCCACCATCTGCCTAATTGTTTCTCTTTTTTCTTGCTAAAAATCCCACCAGCAGGGATAGGGCTGTCCCTCAGTCGTAGAGGGCTTGCCTCGCACATGTGAGGCACTGGATTCTATCCTCAGCACCACGTAAAAGTAAATATATTGTGTCCATCTACAACTAAAAAAAATAATATAAAAAATCTCACCAGCAGTCAAATAGTGGTTTCTCAAAATTAAACATACATGCTGGGCTGAAGGAGGCTGAAGCAGGAGGATTGTTCAAGGCCAATCTCAGCAACTTAATGAGGCCTTAAGCAATTTAGTAAGACCCTGTCTCTAAATGAAAACTAAAAAGGATGGGGCTGTGACTCTGTGGTTAAGTGTCTCTAAATTCAATCCCTAAGACCCCCCCCCAAAAAAAAAATTAAACATAGAACTACCATATGATCCAGCAATTTCACTTCTCAGTATATTCCCAAAAGAACTGAAAGCGAGGACTTAGTATTTGGATACCCAGGTTCACAGCAGCATGATTCACACTAGTCCAAAGTGGAAGTAACCAAAGAGTCCACAGATCGAAAATGGATAAATGAAATATAGCTTATACGTACAACGGAATGTGAGATTCTGGTTCTTGCTACAACATGAATGAATCTTTGGTCTTGATGCTAAGTGAAAGAAACCAGGCACCAGAGGACAAAAGCTTATGATTCCCCTTATGTGAGTTACCTAGGGTAGTCAAATTCTCAGACACTAAGTCAAATGATGGCGGCTAGGGGTAGGGTCGAACGCTGAGGTTAATGTTGAATGGGTACCATTTCGGTTTGGGAAAATGAAAGAGTTCTGGAGATGGATAGTAGTGATGACCTGGTATCAGTGTGAATCTACTTAACCCCACTGAAATATATACCACAAATGGGTCTAAATGGTAAATAGTTATGTATGTTACTATAATTTAAAAATCCCAAGATCAAAAACTTAGATTGGTACTCGGCTCACGTTGGTGACCACAGCCCGTGGATTGATGATCCTCAGCTTTCTATGTCCTGGTCTCTTCCTTTGTGGCCTCTTGGAGGGCTTGAGGCCGGGTGTGGAGAAGCTTTGGAGGGACATGGCCCAGTGACAGCATAGTGACAACATGGTAGGACTCCATGTCTGGTCCTCTTGACAGAAGACGTGTGGAAAACTTCCAAGGAAGTTGCTTCACTCTGACCTGAGCAAATCAGGATGAGGACCACAGCCTTTTGGAACCCAGAGTCTAGGAGGAAATGTGGGGTTTTAATGTGGCTTGCTAGAGCTGTTCTGTTGTGCTGAATTTGTGCATAATTTCTTATTTTTAAAAAACAATATCTTTACTGAAATGTATTCACACATCACTGTACCTTTTAAAGTATGCCATGTTTAGTTTTTTAGTGCATTCAAAGAGTTCTGCAACTGTCAATATTAATTTTAGAGATTTTTTTTTACCACCCCATAAAAAACCCAGTTCTTATTAGCAATCACTTTTCATCTTCCCACTCCCCAACCCAGGGCCTGGCAACTACTGATCTACTTTCTGGGTCTATAGATTTGCATATTCTGGATATTACATATTATAGATATCATAATGTAGGCTTCTATATCCGACTTTCTTTCACTTATAATGTGTTCACAGTTCATTAATGTAGTGAGATATGTCAGTTCTTTATTCTTTTTTATGGCTGCATGACATTCCATATTTATCTCTTCATCCCTTGATGAACCTATGGTTGGTTTTCACTTTTTGGCTATTGTGAATAGTGCTGCTCCGAGCATTCATCTACCAGTTTATGTGTTGACGTACTTCTCTTGGATATACCCTTGGGAGTGGAATTGCTGGATCACGTGCTAAGCCTGTGTTCATTATTTTCTTCATTGGATCTTTCCAGAAAGCTTGACTAAGGGTAATTGCAGAAGACACCATCTCTCAGTCATTTAGCATCTCGCCGAGTAAGATCTGAGTCTGTCTTGTTTTTACAAAGAGAATACAGATTTCTCATTTCCTGATATGTCTTCATCATACTGCAGGATAGATGAGTCGCTGTCAGTAAGATGTGCTACTGGAGAGAAGTGTCGGCACACCTGTCTGGTGTGGAGCCCTAGTGAAACGTGGCCCTTCTCATTTCTTTTCAGATACTTGATCAAATTTTTATCGAAGCTGTCAGAATATCAAGATATAAACAAGATGACTCCCAGCAACATGGCGATTGTCTTAGGACCCAACCTCCTCTGGCCGCAAGCGGAAGGGTGAGTGAAGGGAGGGGAGCCCTGTGGGCAGCGTGGCAGGGATGCAAGGGGGCATGCAGGGGCATTCCCAAGATCATCACCAGCCTCATTGATATTTCACGTCCTCATTCTGGCACGGCCCACTCCCTGTATGGGGGAATGCACAGAGTTCTGCAGACCTCTCTCACCGACGGTCTCAGAGCTGTGGGCCTGAAGGAAGGGTCTTCTCCAAGTTAACCCAGGTCAGCATCAGCATGAAGGGAGGGAAGATGAGGGGCATGACGGCAGCAGGCAAGGCAAAGTCTCTCAGGCACCCTGGACTCTGTCCAAGATTCGGAGGGATGGAGGGTTGTCTCCAAGGAGACCTCAGAGTTGGAAAGAGGAGGAACTCAGCAGTGATGAGAACTGTACCTTATGCTAAAAGCGCCTTCGTGGGTGCTATTCGTTTACCTGTGGTTGTCCCCATTCAGAAAGGTGAAGTGTCCTTCCAGAGAGAAAGCCAGCTCACAAACCTAGGCCTGCAAGGTTCCAGTCCAGGATCCCTTCCCGGGCTCAATAGCTAGAGGACGGACCAAGGATCCCTTTATCCTGCCTCGGCTGGTGACCCCATCCTGCCCTCCTTTGCTCTGTGCTTGCAGAAACATCACTGAGATGATGACCACAGTTTCGCTGCAGATCGTTGGGATCATCGAGCCCATCATCCAGCACGCAGACTGGTTCTTCCCTGGGGGTACGTGGCGGCATTGGGTTGGGGGGGGGATCGGAGGCGGGGAGCAGGGAGATCACTGTGAGTTCAGAACTCTTTGAAACCAAGGACCACGGCCCCCAGGGCTTTTGTTGGTTTTGTTTTTAATCTTTGCACACACACACCACACACACACACACACACACACACACACACACACACACACACACACACACCAGTATTGGCACTGTCAGCACCTTCCTGTTCTCTTATCCATGCTGAAGGATGTTCTGGCATGAATGTGTCTGCTGTGGGTGCCAGTGAGGTCCATGGATTCTATTGGTTTCATACCATGGTTCCTTCAGGTCTGTGAATCATGGCCTGCCGGTTGCAGAAAGAGGAGAGAAATCCTTTTCTCCAAACCCTCAGGGCTCACAGATCATCTGGGTATTGCCCTTTCATTGCCCTAAGTTGTACCCTTTGAGTTGCCCCTTAGCATGTACAAAGGCAGATGTTTTTTTTTTGACCTAATTCAAAATTAGCTTCTCAAGGCGGCTTTCTAAGAGGGGATTTAAGACATGCCCTGAGCCATGGAAGCATCGTTGCCTAAGTACATGTCTTTCAGCTTTGACTGATGTTTTTGTTTTTGTTTTTGGTTTTTGGTACTGGGGGTTGAACCCAATGGTGCTCTACTACTGAGCCACATCCTCAGCCCATTTTTATTTTTTATTTTGAGACAGAGGCACTGTGTTGCCCAAGCTCTGCCTCAGCCTCCCAAGTCACTGGGATTAAGGTATTCGTCACCGTATCTAGCAGTGGTGATAGTTTTAAAGAGAGAGCAATGGTTACATTAAATGTAGTGTTTACTGAGAAAAAAAAAAAACTGATGCTGTGACATTATGGGTAGTAAATATGAGAAGGATGCTTCTAGCTATGCAGCAACATCCACTAACTCAAGCAAAGGTGAACTCCTCTAGTCCTCAGAGGAAATCAAAGAAGTTTGGCCATCTTTCTTCTGCTGACCGTGTTTGAGTGGCTGATCTTCTGAGAGCTCTATTGATGGCACAAAGCTAGGTGAGGCTAGGAAGCAAAGATAAAGAAAAAAAGGAAATAAGAGTCGAAGGCAATAATTCTTCACGTGCTGTGGATAAGCTGATTCATTACATCATGGACAGGCAGAATTGAGCAGAGCAAATCCATTCCCACTGACCAAAAAAAAAAAAAAATGTATCTCTTTGGGAACCAACAAATACCTCAATGAAAATCTTCCTATTTCTAACTTAAAAAAAAATGTATCCTGTTCAGTTTTATAGTAGGACTATATTATCATTTACAAATCTTAATATTGACTTTTTTTTTCATGACCAATTTCAATGGCTAGCACTTCTCATATAATATTAAATAAAAATAGCCAGGGTGGATATTGCTGTTTTCCTGATTACATCAGGACTGCTCTAAAGCATGATGTTTGACTAAGCTGATTTTGTCTTTTAGAGAAAGTATCCAAGGGCTTCTATTGTATTAAGTTTTGTTGGATTTTGAAAAAAAACACAAATGGACTTTTTTTCTTTATTAAATGCCAGTCTACGTGACCACATGTATTCTCTTCTTTGTCCTATTAATAGGATAAATGATATTATTAAGGTGAGTATACCAATTCTCTCTTCCCTGCAGAGATAGAGTTCAACATTACAGGCAATTATGGGAGTCCGGTGCACGTGAACCATAATGCCAACTATAGTTCAATGCCCTCCCCAGACATGGACCCCGCTGACCGGCGCCAGCCCGAGCAGGCCCGCCGGCCCCTCAGTGTCGCCACGGATAATATGATGCTGGAGTTTTACAAAAAGGATGGGTATGAAGCTGTGTCCCTTTTTCAGTCTTGGGGATTGGGAGAGTTGCGGGGAGGGAGTGAAAGGTAAGGAAAGAAACAGGATTGACATAGGAAGTTGCACTTACTACCACATCTTGGTGACTGGTAGTAAGTGACCTAATTCTTGAAACTGTGCTGTATGGTATGGGTCTCTCTGGCTTGCCTCCCTTGGGGCCAGAGTTAAGTATAGCTTTCTTAGCTGACAATTGTAATCAGTATTGATTAGTTCTCATCAAAGAAATTAAAGTTGGTCAATAAGGATAATTTTTAAAAATACAGAAGTATTTCATTTTGACTCAAAAGTGTGTATAAATGTGGAGCTGAGGTTTTAGCTCAGTGGAAGAGCATGTACTTATTAGCATGTGTGAAGTCCTGGGTTCCATCCCCAGCACCAGAAAAAGAAAAAAAAAAAAAAACGTGTAAATGTATATCACTTCTTGACTCTTTTGTGGCTTTACTTTGATTGTAGATTTGCTCAGTTACACTCTTCAGAAACATCCTTGCATAAATAATGCCTTTAATGCATAATTTAACATTTCCAGTTTCAATCTCTTTAGAGAGAAAACCTAAAATTTGGTGCATTCCAAGCGTAAAATTTTTATAGGTTTTTGAGATTTTTTCCCCCTGTCTTTTATATTTGACACCTATCTTACTTCAATGCAGTCCTTAATAGACTCATTAATGCACCCAGCTTCATGTGTGAGAGTGCCCAGGAACAACCCTTTTTACACTCATATTAAATGAGTTTACATAATATTTGACTAGATGATATGATTCTCTTAGCAAGTAAGATGGGCAGAAGTAGGTTTTGTAACAAGCTCTGATGAGTCATGGGAAGTACCAGCTCTGCCTTGGCAACCGAAGTCTGCGGCTGGATGAGAATCCGTAGGGCATCCTTGATGCAGAAGAAATGGGTTGCCTGGCTTGGTCAAGCAGGTCCAATGAGTCAACGTTGGCTGGGAATTTAAAATCACCACCACAAAATAAAACTTAGTAACTGCTCCTTTAGGATACATGCGAGCATAAAGCACTGAATGAGAGTAACAGAAATTCAGATAAAACAGCCAACATTCCCCTTTCTGATCAACTACCAGGTATCCAGAAAGATCTGTTTGAAAGGCAAATGGCCCAAAGGGATGAGGAGGGAGGGGTGAAAATCCTAGAAGTGTGGGGATTGCCCTTTTCACTCCTATTTATTCCAAATGAGAGTTGGCACTGGGGACTAGAGTTGTAGAGGTCGAGACCCAAGCCTGTGTCCTGGTGGGATCTTGAGGGTGGCCAGTGTTACCTTGCTGATCAGTGACCTGTATGTGTGAGGCAGTGGGGGGCTGTTTCTGTGCACATTGCTGTAGTTTACTGTTCTCTGTTTAGTAGGGAGAGATCAAGTTCTTAAACATTCAAGGAAGAAAGGAAAAACTTCTTCAACCCAGAAAAAGGAGTGAAATTAGAATCTCGGAGAAGCAGAGGCAGAGAATTAGACAATGCACTGGAATTTATTTTTAAATCTCATTCTAAGTAGTAATTCAGTTCCTTCATGACATTCACTAGGCCGAGGGACTGCCTTTGAGGGTCAGTGCTGGTCTGGGCAGGGGTATAGAGAACACCTCCGATTTGGTCCTGGGTGTTTCTGCATCAATGTGGACTACTCTGTCTTGCCAGATCTGTTCTGATTCTCTCCATTTTCTCTAAAAAGTAATTCACATGTCTTCGACGAGGGAGTTAGCAGAATCACCAGGATAGTCAAGTACCATTGGCCCCCTACAGACATGGGCAAATACAAAAGCATTAACAAAGTCCTCTTATTTCAGAACTTTGTAAATGAGATGTCCCTTCAGTGTGCCATTATGACCTAAAGTTGTAATTGCCACTGTCTACTCAGAGGGTCTAGGAGATGCACTATATAAATTATTGTTCTACATGAAATAGAATATATTGTGTATACTTTGAAATTTGTATTTCACATGAGGTGGAGATCTTCCTGGTTTAGGGAACCCTCAAAGAACTGATGGAGGCTAAGCCTCAACTTACCATTGTGTGCCACATCATGATATTTGGTCTACGATGGACCACATGTGTGACATGCATTTCACCCAGAGACGACATACCATCTTAGTTTGTGTAAGTACACTCCAATCGCACAACAGTGGAATCACTCAATGACAACAGTTCTCAGAACATGTACTGCCATTCAGCAGCACATGACTATGTGTGCTTTAAGATGTAGTGCACTTTTGGTGATCAGTTCTAACCTGGCTTTCAGAGAACAAAAAAACCCCAATTATAAGTTTTTTTAGGGGAGAAGAAAATAATTTACATCGGTTGAGTTCTTGTCTTAGCAACGTTAGGGAAATCCTCCATATTTCTCCTCATTTCTGAGATTTTAAAATCTACATCCTGAAGTCTTCAAACTATCCATTGAAACACTGACTAAGGAAAGCTCATAGTATGGAGGTTTTTTGGCCAGGTTAAAAAAAGAAAATTACACACACACACACGTAAAATACATATATAATTATATAAATTATATATTAATATATATAAGTTATATATCAATAAAAATGTTACTTTAAGAAAATGGAACAATTACAAAAAA
Source organism: Ictidomys tridecemlineatus (assembly GCF_052094955.1). Lineage (NCBI taxonomy): Eukaryota > Metazoa > Chordata > Mammalia > Rodentia > Sciuridae > Ictidomys > Ictidomys tridecemlineatus. The sequence continues at coordinate 56,548,308 of NC_135479.1, forward strand.
AAGGTAAAGAAAAAATAGAACTGTTACTTTAAAAAAAAAAAAACAGAAGAAAATTCTGGACAGATAAACCTGATAGAAGTGTTATAGAAATGGTAAGTTCCGCAGCAATGCCAATGACATTTTCCCGGACTAATGGCTTCTACATCCTAGATATCATATAAGGTAGTTTGCTCCCCTCATGACTTAGAGCTTTGTTCCTGATGCCTTTCTGGTTCATGATGACACAGGATGCTGAGTTTCTGTAGCAAATCACAGGATCAGATTGAGGCACTCGCATACATATTCTCATCATTGTAATAGACCTCATTGTGATAGTCCCTGGGTTCAATCCCTGGTACCAAAAAAATAAACATTAAAAATAATAATAATAATAATAGGGATGTTGAAATAAGGAGATTACTCTGGATTACCCTGTGCCCTACGTGACATAACGTGCATCTTTAGAGGAAGGAGACAGGGTAGATTTCACTATACCACACAGAGGAGATTTGAAAATGGAATAGAGAGATTTGAAGATGGTAGTCCCAAGCCAAGAAAAATCAGCAGCCACCATTAGCTCAATGAGGCACAGGGGGATTCTCTGGAGCCCCTGGAGAGAACACAGCCCTGCCGACCCCTCAGTTGACCTTAGAAGTACTTGTTCTGGACTTCTAGCCTCCAGAACTGTGAGGGAATACATCATAGTTACTATAATATAATAATCCTGGGACCTATTATATCTACGTTCAGCTTCTGCCACCAGATAATAGTGCAAGTACATGCTAAATTTATCTTAGCATCCAATATTGATAATGACCTTCTTGAAAATGCTGGAAGCAGGGAGGAAAGTATTTGCCTTATTCTGTAGATGAGAGCTCTGTTGTGTCAATGAGTCTCTTAATTGGGCCTGGAAGTTGAGGACATTTCAGAATGTATTCCTTATTAGAATTTCATTAAAAAATACAAAAGTGTGGGTTATGGCAGACCTCTTAGAAACATAAGATGCCAATGGGCAGGGAGGAGTGAAGCAGCGAGGATTATACTGTAGTGGGGCTGCCCGAAGACTTGTCATGTAGCATGCTCCCTGAAGGCAGGTGACAACTCTAGATTCCTCGTCCCTAACCTTCTTACTGTAAAAAAGAGCAGTAAAGACAGCCTCTCAGGCTCACCTGCCCTGATTCTGCAAGCCCTCCACCCCTGTCACCTTGCTGGCACAGAAGAGCCAGAAAAGCCACTTACCCGGAGAGTGGCTCCTGGACTCTGCCTTGTGCCTCCTGCTCATCGACTTCCAAGACCTTTGCTTCTTAGAGGTTCTTCTCAGCCCCTGGCTCCTTGCTTTCACCTTGATTCAACTTCACTTATGAAGCTGAGTCACTCAGTTTTCACCAGAAGCAGCAGGCCATGGGAAGTCTTGACCTCTAGAATAACTTGAGGTCTCCATGCAGCAGCATCTACCAAAGTCAGTTGTTCTTGTATTCATTCCTCTTCCATTTGTTGTCTCCTAAGAAACACAAGCCGGGCAGAGTGACACATGCCTGTAATCCCAGTGACTTGGGAGGCTGAGGCAGGAGGATCCTAAGTTTGAGACCAGTCTCAGCAACTTAGTGAGACACTGTGTCAAAAGAAAAAAAACCAAAAAGACCGTGGAAAGTTTGCTCAGCGGTGAAGTGCCCGGGGTTCAAACCTCAGTATTAAAACAAAACCAAAAAACTCACAAGCAGCTCCTTGAGCCTGGCTATTGTAGCTTCTTTATTTAATTCAGTAATGAATAGAAACTTGTGAACTCTTGATACAACCTTCTCATTGAGTTTCCCAATTTGTGAGCAGGTTCCCCTCCTTGGCAGCATACGCATACTGACCACTTTTGTAATTCCTGTCTCTGAGTTGAGTTTTATTGAGACATTCAGACATTTCAGTATACCACTGTGCTTCTAGAGGTAAATAAACTTAGGCCTCTAAATGTGTAGCTGCTGCTGCCTGTGTGATTGGTCTGCTCCGTAAAGATTTATGTTACCGAAAATGTCAGTGAACATTGGATGCGTATTCACCGTGAGCATGCGGTGCTGTCGTCCGTAAGAGAATGGTTTCAGCTGTCAGAGTGGTGATTACTTACAAGACAGCAGCCTCTTTGTAAAGGCAAAAGAATACATGCAGCTCATGTTTCTCAGCTGCTAACCTTTCCCAGTGATAGTTAGCAGGGTTCCGTTGGTACCCACCCACCCCATGCCCAAACTGCTCCTTCTCTTGGTAGCCTGGAGTTGAGAATGTAAGATGCCATTGGAAATAGAAAGCATCCCCTCTCCAGTCCTGATCCTGACCCTCCCCCCAATCCATGGGAATGATCTTTCCAAGCAGAGTAGAATAGGGCAAGGAAGGGAAGATAGGGTGGGATTTGCATCTTTCAGGGTTCTTTTTGCTGGTCACCATAGGACACATCACACACTCCTGCCATCCTTACTGACCATTGCAGCTAAGTGTTACTAGCTCTTTTTTCCCCCAAGTGAAAGAGTAAATCTTTTACTCTTTTCATCCTGATAAATTCTGAAGCCCAGAAAGCATACATAGGTTGATAATCCCCCACAACCCACTTTGAATATAAGGGGGTCAAACATGGGGCTGTGGCCCAGAAACTTGAGTAGCCTCCAAGAGGGTTTCTGGACAGCTTACAGAAGGAACTTATAACCCAAATGACTTGAAAGCTAGTGGATCCTGGAAAAAGACATCCCTCCTACACCCCGTCCATTTTAAGGAATCCAGGGGAGATGAAAAGTGTCAACTAAGTGTACGTCTGTATGTATAAAATGTAAAAGGGTCTCTGGTGATCCTTGGGAGGAAGTGTGTCAAGAATCTGTCCCCATCTCAGGTGTGCTTGGTTGAGCATCCCTTCTCCCCTGCGTCCCTCACTGCAGGTCCATCCTAGATACATGTCCTTAAATGACCCAAATCCCATCTGCTGCATCCAATCTTTGAACTTTTGGTTTTTAACACTGTGTCGAGGTAAATATGACCATTTTACATGAGCAAGATTTTACCTTGGTGCTTCTGACCAGTGCAGATGACCATTTGGTAGAGTGAGGCTAGTGTAAGCACATATAGCCCTGGTACCACCACCCCACTGTGCATATAAATACTAGAGACAAATGCAGGCGTGGAGAGTGTTTTCTCCCTTCCTACTAAAAATGTGAGCTTTTACCTGAGCCAATAAATCCCTTGTCTAAGAATCATAGGACCAGTTGTCCAATGAGAACCAACCTCCTTCCAAGTCCGTAGGACCCAGGAGAGGGCAAATGATGACTTGTACCAATTTCTTTTTTCATTATGACTTCTTCCCATCCCTCAGTGATATTGACTCTTGGCTGCTCTCTTTATTCGCCTATGTGATTTTCACCTCTACAAACAGTAAAATCACTTTAACCAAGCACATTGTAATGATGTAATGGCACAATAAAAACCCCTCCCCAAACCCTGACCTTGGCAGGAGACCAAGAGACCTCCCCCCTCTTGCAGAAAGACAACCCTTATGTCCAAAGGAAGGTGTAGATTTGTTGACACTAATATCTGTATGTTTCTGTCCCTGCAGCCTTAGGAAAATCCAAAGGTACAGTATCCTCTGGTAGCTACAAGGCCAAGTTCAATTTCAAACTAAGCCAACTGTGTGGTAGTGAGCTCTGTGAGAAGGTGAATGTGCCACTGTTTGGTTGCTTGGCCGACTTACTTGAAGCTGTGTGCCCATCATTAAAATAGACTCAAAGCCTGGAAGGACCATAGGCATGAGCAGCCCCTTCCCCCGCTATGTAGGCAAGCAGGTGTGGCCAGGTGCCCAGCAGTGGTGGATCAGGGGCCAAATCCCACATGACAAACAGAAGACTATTTAGATGTCTCCTGCTGGTTGGTTCAGTGTTCTAGTCTGGTGCTCTCTGTCCTTGCCCTACCCACCTCCTTCTCCCACTTGGGGGGAGTGGACATCCTCCCCCCACACCCTCCCCCAGTTAGGCCACATTGTGCTCTGAGAACAGCTTGGATTCCACACCCAGGGAGCTTGTTGGGCCATTATCTCAAGGACAGCTGGCTTTGGCAGAGGGTTGACATACGGCTTGTCAACTCCCAAGCTGCTGACTGTGCCCTGCTGCAGCCTTGCCACTGTGGGAGGGCTGCTCCTGCCAAGCGTGGGCCGCAGGGGCTGCGTCTTCGCTGGCCCCCAGCAGCCTGGGGGCTTGGAGCGTTGCTGGCCATTCCCTTCCCGCTGCGCATCGCTTCCCAGGCCCAGGAGGGTGCTAAGGCTGTGCTGCTCTTCTCCTAACACGGACCTGCTTGAATGTCTCCGTTTCGTGGGGGAGGGAGCCTGTCACCTGTCACGCGTGGGTAAGCAGGTATCTTTGTATCCCTCGCCAGCATGGGTGTGAGGGTCATGGATACATCTTGGGTGGCTCGAAGAGGCTCCTCAGCTGGTCGGAAAGCATCCTGCGCCCCGCCCTCCATGCAGCCTCCCGCCCCGCCTGCAGAGCTTGCTGCGCCTCTGCCATCGCCCCTACCGGAGCAGGTGCCCGACAGTCCCGCAGCTCCTGCGCTCTCTCCATCCGGCGTGGGCCTGCAGCCCGTGCCTGAGCGCGCCAGGTAAGCGCCTGCTACTGCTGTCTGGGGGTGGGCTGGTTGGCCTGAGCAGAGGGTGTCTGGGCTTGCCGCAGCACACTTGACGCCTCTTGGATTTGACATCCCCACCATCATTTCTCAGCATTCACGTTTGGCTTTCTGCTTCCCGCTGGCACAAGATCAGCCATCCACAGCTCCTTGGCTTTCCATCTAGTCCAGACTTTCCAAGAATGGCATCCCCAAGCAAACATAGAAGGTGGCAGCTTGCTAAAGCAGTGCGAGGAATTATGTTCCTTAGCTCTCCACTTCCCCTTCCTGTGCCTTTATCATTTTCTTCTTTTACCATTTAGAATTTCATCCTTTACCCCTCCCTCTCCTCTACCTTTAGGTGTGTAGTGGCTGTTTTTGCTGCTAAAAGTGGATCCAAGTAAGGCAGGGAATGGTGGTGACATAGTCATGCTGGGCCTGGTACCTCTGCAGGATGCTGCATGGTTGAATTTCCATTCTTTAAGGAGAAGGGAGAGGGAGAGAGATTTCAAGTTCCTTCCATCAGTAGTTCCATGAACATGAGCAGAAGCTTCTGTGTCCAGAATAATAAGATATAATCACTGCCCTTAAGGGGTTCACATTCCAGAAATGGGCTCAGACAGGTAACCCCAGCCTGGGTTATGCACACGCAGAAGCACAGGGGAAGGAGAACCATCCTTTGGGTCTTGTCCGAGGGGGGACTCTGGAAGCGAGAACTATATCTTGAAACAACTGCTATCCAGTTCTGTTATCTAACAACAATTTAGAGAACTAGAAAAGGTACTTACAATCAGATGCCATTGTGACTTCTGTTAGGGAAGTGTGGCGTGTCCCCATGGCCACTGGGGAGGAGGTATGGATTTTTGGTTCTTGGGAACCAAACCTTTTGATTCAGTGTTTTTGAAATACACACTCATACACACTCCCATTTCAACCCCCTGATGAGGGGATGGCAAATCATTTTTTATTCTTTAATAAGTAGAAGGTATTTTCACTGTGAAATGAGGAAATAAAGGGAACGGGATGATTCAGCGTTTGGCAGGGGGGCTTGACACAGAGTGCGGGGGTTGTTGCTGATGCTGCAACTCCAGATGCTGGGTCCTGCTGTGGAACTCTTGCTGAGCTTCAGATCTGTAGGAGAGGTACAGAAAAGGGCACAGGGAATTTGGTGGAGAAGCAGAGACAGACAGGCTGCTGACCAGGAGAGAGAGGCAAGTAGATAGGAGATTAGCTCAGATGATCCCCTCTTAGCACACTGTCCCCTGTCATCCTGATTTCCCATGTTATAAAGGAGACTCAGTGCCATATGATGTTTGGCATATAAATGATATTTCTTTAAAAATGTCCTTGAAGATGGATTCCCCCCGGGCTCTGAATGCATTCCAGGAATGTTATGGATGGGTGGCCTTGCAGAATCACTCATGGGTAGGGAATGTCACCCACTGGTTCAAGTTTATTTCAGAGGTCAGCTACGTTGCTCTGTATGTTACTGTTCCTGGGCGGTTGGTTCTGTGTGCTTGATTCTCATTTTCCTATGGCACCCTCTTTTTCTCTCCTTTTGTAGATTCTGCCCAGCAGAAATAGGTATTCCATTGTTTTGTTTTCCGTTTCCTGGACATTTGCAGCACAGATGGTGCTTCCTGCAGATACTGGATTCCTGTGACATCTCCCCCTTCCCCTGAGGATGGCAGGCCCTCCCTCTCCCCTCCTGGCCCAGCCCTGCCTTCAGCTCCCTCCATTCTAGGCTGGCCATTCTGTCCAGCCAGGCTCTCCCTGTGTCCTGCTCCTCTGCTTGGCATTCACGCTGACCTCAAACTCTGCTTCCTGCCCCTTGGCATCCAGTCATGTGTCTCCGGATCTAACCTGTCCTCCAATGTGCCTTTCCCAATCCTCCTTCATCTAGTGCTCCCAATAGCCACCCTCCACCCCACCTCTCCCATGGGGTCAGGTGCACCTATGCTGGGGAGAGAGGAGCCAGGCTAAGTAGGTAAATGCCTGTTTCTGTGCTGGGGAAAGTGGATCAGGTGGGAGGGAACAGAAAGACGAGGTGGATGATTTCTTGATAGATGTCTTATCTAGACCCAGGAGGAGCGTCTGGACCCCCCTACTCCCACCCAGGAGTCTTTTGGTTGGACTGTTTGGTGGTTTTCTTTGGTTGATTGTTTTAACTTCCTCTTGATGGTGACGGAGATGGATGGAAGGGGAGGTAGTCGTTTGGATTAATGCCCATGTGCCAGGTGACTTTGAGACTGAAGAAGAATCAAAGATGAGTTTCTGTCCAGTCTGAGTGACAAAACAGTTTTTTTTTTTTCTTTTCATTGATGAGATAGAGAAAGGAACTTTTGCTCTTTGGGTTCCTTTGGATTTAAGTTGATGGTCTCCTCTTGGAGGATTCCCCAGGTGCCATGGAAAACTCATCCTACAAGGGGGAGAAAGCATCACCACCTTGAGTGGGTCTTTCCTTCCTTCCTTCTCATGAAGAAAACTACTTAATGACTTCCTGTTCTGGCCCAGGTCCCTGCTTCCAGTCTTCCTCAGTGGGGCATGAGTAGAATATTCTTATTGGTGTTTGCTCCAAATGTATATTTGGAGTCTCTGAATGAGTTTAGGAACGAAATAGGCTGTGGCTGCTTTTGTGGGGGAAGAAACAACCATTGCTATAGGTTTAGGTTCCCAGACCCTCCACATTACACCCTTTAAGAGCATCACAATCGAGGGAGGATGTCGGATATCTCCCAACCCCAGAGCAGCACCTCTCCTGATTCACTAGGAGCTACCTGGAGTATTCTGGTGAAAAGGAGTGAGACCTTGTAAGGGAACATAGTGAGATCTCCCACAGATGGCACGCTGGAGGCTGGCAGGGAATGAGGATCTGCCATGGATTTGCTTATGCAGTAGAGTAGGTTGTCTCCTAACATGTACTTGATCCTCAGGCCAGGGTCTGATGAAGAGCCTAGCTGTGAGGAGGAATCTTCTTAGGGACCTGGTGACCTTGGTGTCCCTTTGTCAGTCTGAGGGACTCTAGAGGTCAGGGTCCCTCTCTGCCATTGACTCACCTTCCTCTAAGCCTGGAGGACCAGGACTTGAAATGGCCCACATGTGGGAGCACAGACTGGGTCAGCATTGACCCTGCCAACTGCTGGGACCTGCCACTGAGTTTGAGGATGATTCACAGAATTCCTCCCCTGCCTGGGGAAGTGATGGAGGCCATCAGGGGAGAGCTCTGGCCCTGCACAGGACAGCCTGAGGCCAAGTCATCAGTCCTTGCTGGCACACTCATCCTATTGAATCCTCTTGGCTCTGGTATGCCATGTCAGTCAAAGAGAAAAGAACATTTTGGTGTTCCAGTTTTCAGAATGTCCTAGAATGCCCATGTTGATGACAGATTTAGAGTGGGGACACACAGAGGCCCTGCCCTTACATTGCTCATGGCCTCCTTGAGGGCAGACGATGTTGGCACTGGGGGTGGAACTCAGGCCATGAGAGCTCCAAGAGAGGACCATCACCTTATGGGGCACCTTTGAAGGTTTTTAAGAAGGGACCAAGAAGATTAGAGCTGGGACAGAGTGGAGTGGGACCCAGAAGAACACTAGGATTGCATTTGGCAAGGCGGGTGCTGAAGTCAACTGAACTCGGGAGCTCTCTGCCCTGTGTGTTTGTGTTTCAGCACTGCTAAAAGCAAGGAATTGTCTCCAGGGTCTGGGCAGAAAGGAAGTCCAGGCTCCAGCCAGGGGACAACCTGTCCAGGGACGCAACCGGGGACTCAACCAGGTGCCAGCCCCAGCCAGCCACCTGCAGACCAGAGTCCCCACACCCTCCGGAAAGGTACGTCACCACTTCCCTTCTGGGCAGCCTCAGGCCACTGATGGTGCTTATCACTCCTAAAGGGTCCTTTCCATCCTTAGCCTGGGTGTCTAGAAACTGTGTGACTTAGTGAACAGTTCTGAGTCTGAGTCTTAGAGCTTAGAGAGGTGAGCCAACCCCTGAGCTGAGGGTGTAGCTCAGGGGTGGAGCACTCACCTGGAAGGTGCAAGGCCCTGGGTTCCACCTCTAGTGTTGCAACAACAGCAGCAAAACAAGAAATCAACCAAACCTAAATGGGACCATTTCGCCATCATCCTCAGCAAGCTCATTTGAAAAGCGAGGGACATACATCGGGCAGCGTTTCCTCTGCAGCACAGGATGCCACCAGTGCAGAAAGCATTGTCTGAGTTGGCGTGTGACTTTCCCAGACCTGCTGGACCCTACCTACAGTGCAGTAAAATCCCTCACACCAGCCCTAGATGGCTGCACCCCTCCCCAAATCCCTCCTGTAAAGGAATGAAGGGTGTCGGGATCGTATCTCCACGAGGCCAGACCTCCCGTACCTCTGTTTTGTTATTATGTTGACCCATCACTGCCCGCCAGGATTCTGCCACTGGAACCTGTGATAAAAGGCCTGGTTATTTTCCCTTCTGAGAATCACTCCTAAAATCTAACAATGTACTCCATGGCAACGTTTCTTAAATGGGAAGCTGGGCTGCAAGAGTACTTTTCTGGACTTTTGGGTTTGTCTCCACCTCTACCACCCCTTGGCAAAGCCTTTCATGTGTCTGAAATCATATATCCTTTTTAAAATTTTTTAAAATTTCTTATTGATTCCTTTTAGTTACATATGACAGTAGAATCCATCTTGACATCATGAGGGAAGCATGGCATGTGTCCTTTTCTAATTCAGTCCCCAGTTACATTATTTAATTTGTTCTGAGTTCAGGCCTTTCATGCCCTGAGGATGGCTGCGGCTCCAGATTGGTTATACAGACCAGGCTCATCACCCACATTTATCTGCAATCCATCCCTTTCCAGACTTCCTGGCACCAGGCTACCATGGAAGTTCCATTCTCCCAGTCTTCCTTCACCCCAGCACTTCTGTATTCTTCATTTCTTTCTCATCCTACAAATATTTATTGAACCCTATTATGTGCAGGAGTCTGCTTTCCAGAGAGGTTCAGTGATAATGCAAAGGTGGCACTGTGGGGACACATGGGACACTCTGGGTCCAACATCTTGATGGTTGAATGATGAGTGGACCAAAGTGGGGGCAGTAGGATGTTAGCCTTCCAGGGCTTTTCTCCAACACCAGTAGATTTTCCTTATGGTACGGACATGAGTTCTTCAGCACATCTCTGTTTACAGATCCTCCCCCAACCCTTCAAGCCAAGGATGATGGCTAAGCCATTGTTTCATCCATTGGAAGTGTCAGGGCTCCTGTTGCAGCTGGTCAGCTTCCTAATCCCAGTGGCCAGCTGACCCTTTGAGGTTTTTGCTGCACATTGGACCCATGCAGGGAATACTGCCTAGAATGACCCAGGTCCCTTTCTCAAGTGAGTGAGTAACTCAGAGTTGTTATTTGAAAGGATGATGTTCTTCTCCATTCCCCATCATTGCCCATCTGTGATACTTTTGCTTTTTTTTTTTTTTTTTGACCCCTCTGTCTTTTGACCACATGCATCCAGTGGAGTATCATGTCCTAGTCCTGTCACTACCCAGAAGTGGTCTCATCACAGACATGATGATGTTACCGTGTCCTCTCTCTCTTGCAGCTCATCTGGGAGGAGGCGTGCTCATGCTCCTATACCCAGGGTCTCCCATACTTCATATCCAGTCCAGTGGAATCATTCCTACAGGGCCCATGCCTGACCACACACTGTCATGAGCTACAGTGGCTACAGTCGTGGCTGCTGGCAAACTTACCTGAACTTAGGCAGTACAGGTAGAAAGTGAAACTGCAAAATTAAGTCGTTTCATTGCAAGTTGTGATTATAAGGCGCTTTTCATATGTAATCCCACTTAATTGTTACAGTGCCATGGAGAAAATGTTATTCTCCCTATTGTATAGAAGCGGAGTTTTTTTGTTTGTTTATTATTATTGCTTTTTAGAAGTTTAAATAAATTATACTGGGTATACAGTGGGTAACCAGCAGGATAGAAATTTGACCCCCAAGTTGGTGGACCCTAAGAAGCATGGTCTTTTGTCATCCACACAGAGGGCTGGATGAGCTAGGGTAAAACTTGAGAAATTCCTGGTAGGTTTTGTTCCATGGAGGGGTGGGGAGTGTCTGGCGGGGGGGGGGGGCAGGAATGGAGGAGGAGGCCTTAATGCTTCCCTGAGGATTTAAAAGATGGCTTCTTCTCGAATTCGGCTGCATGTGGATGCAGCCCTTACTTAATTCTGAGAGATGAATGATCCAACATTGTCTCAGGAACATTTGCCCATCAGTCAAATCTCCTGAATGTCTGGCTTTTTGTCTTTACCCATTCACTTTCAACTCAAGGTATTATGTATTCATCATCCTGTAGAGGGATTAACTAGATAGAGAGGGAAAAGAAGGCAATGCAAAGGAGATCTGCGCCACAATGTGCTTTAGAAGGTACAGTCAGGTTGGGGATATAGCTCAGTAGTAGGGCATGCATGAGGCCCTGTGTTCAATTCACAGAACCACAGAAAAGAAAAGAACATTTCAGTCCATCTGCCCATGCTCATACCCCAAGGGTACAATTCTCAAAAGAAAAAGGTTGGGGGGGCCCATGTGGGAGGAGGAGGAGGAGAACAGAGTGAAGGTGGATAATAGGTACCAAAACTCATTTGTAGGGGGTGGCACAGTAGGGTAACTATAGTCTGTAGCAATTAATTATACATTTCAAAATAACCAGAGGAAAAGAGTTGGAAAGTTCCCAACACATGGAAATGATAATATATGAGGAGATGGAAATGCTAATTACTCTGATTTGATCATTATGCACTGTGGTGCATGTATTGAATTACAATACTATATCCCACAAATGAGGACAAACATCATATGTCAATTAAAAAAAAAATAAGAAAAGGATTGGGGATGTAGCTGAGGGGCAGGACACTTGCCTAGTGTGTTTAAGTCCCTAGATTTCATCTCCAGCACTGCAAAGAAAGAAAAAGAGCCATGATCCAAGCACAGAATCCAGGTGGGGAACATAAAGTGGTGGAGGCCGGAGGTTCTGTGACCAGGAGATTTGTTCACACGTCACGGTTGGGAGACAAACACCACTGCACAGGTTTAGCCTGGTCAGTTTCCCATCCTGAGGACTTGCCCCAAGTCGGGTTCCACTGTGACAACTTGAACTCAGATCATTCTTGTTGGATCTGGTCTCCCGGACTGAGTGTCTCAGTGACACCTCTTCCCACTGGGAAATCAGCCCACGGCCCGTGGATGGGAGATTTGTTCTGTAGTTTGGCAGGGTGTGCATGTAGATGGTGGCAGAGATCCAGGAAAGAGAAGGAGAAATTAGTTAACAGATGGAAAGACAGGAAAACTTGCAGTTCCTAGTTCATTTTTAAAAATTGTATTGGCTGCTTTCGGTGTGGCAGGAGGCCTAGGGCAGGGAAGCGGGGTGACAGGAGGTGACCACTCTGAACCATGAAGCCTGTGCTGACGAGTCACACTGATGGGCTTCATTTAATAGCTTTGCATTTTGTTGTTGTTGTTGTTTTTTTCTTTCAGTTTCAAAGAAGTTGGCACCAATTCCACCTAAGGTCCCCTTTGGCCAGCCAGGGTCTGTGACTGACCAGTCCGCTGGCCAGCCGTCCCCCGTCAGCCTGTCTCCTACTCCACCAAGCACCCCGTCGCCCTACGGACTTAGCTACCCACCGGGTTACTCCTTGGCCTCAGGCCAGCTCTCCCCGGCTGCAGCTCCTCCCTTGGCCTCTCCTTCTGTCTTTACAAGCACTTTAGCCAAATCGCGACCCACCCCTAAGCCCCGACAGAGACCCACTCTGCCACCTCCTCAGCCTCCCACGGTCAGCCTCTCTGCCTCGAGCCCACAGTCCACGGAGCACCCTATGCTGGATGGCATGTCCCCTGGGGAAAGCATGTCTACAGGTAACCAGGCCACAGGCCCTTTCAAATATTCCTGTGAACCTTAGCAAACTGTGCCGGGGGGAGGGATGGTAGCGTCACTTTCAGGTAACTAGTTCCCATTTACTGTGAGATGGCTGTGCCCGTGCCATGGGCTGTGGAAAGAGGATCTTAGAAGCCCGCCTATGGGACCCTGGATTCAAGTTGTTCTGCAGGGGGCTTCTGTTTCTGCTCTTATTTTGGGGAGTTGAGCCTAAGTCCTTTGGAGGGGGGACCCAGGAGAAGCTGGAAACTGGTTATGATCACAGAACAGCTGGCATCAAAACACAGGTGAAGCCTTGAGTTTCCCTTGGACAGAATCCAAGGAGTTGAACAGGTCCAAGTGCTTAGGGAGAAGACAGGCTGAGAACCAGAGATATTTGTCCCTAGTAGCAAAATAAGCCTTGTGAGAAAAATGTGTTTCTCAGAATATATTTAGAGAAGGGTCATTTTCAGAGAAGGCATGTGTCTGCCTTTCTCCCCACCCCCCTGCCCACTGCAATTCCTCCAGCAGCTAATTGTATAAACCCACAGCTACTTAGATTTACTTTGAATTTGAAAACAACCATGGAGCTGTCTTCCCCAGGGGAAAAAAATGTGTAAATACACACACACACACGCACACACACCATAAAATCTTTCATTGTGGAAGAAACAGGACATTTTTTTAAGTGTTTCCCCAGACACTTGGGCCACATAAGATTATAAAGTCAGGGTCAGATTTTGTGGTGGCTTCCACAAAAAGTCATCTGAGCATTTTCCTTATTCAGGAAGACAGGTCAATTGTTGGGCTGCATCTTGGAATAAAGTCAGCCCATTCATCTCAGGGAAGAGCCTGCCCATATCTGTGGAGTATCGTCACAAATGGCAGAAGGTGACATGGCTGGCGTGGAATAAACGCATGCACTCCATGCTTTCAGGTGCCATAGGTATATGTACCACATAAGCATACAGACCACCCCGACATATGTACACCACACACATACATATCACACTTATACCCTACATACGCATGGACCACACATACACATGCCACATGCATATGCATAGATGCCTCACACATGTATGCATGTCACATGTAACATATACATACAGACACATGACAGATACATATACCACACACATGTACAAACCACACGAACATTTAAACCACCCACACATACACTACACATACATAAGCCATGTGCATATGCATACGTGCCACACACATGTAAAAAATACCACACACACATGCATACCACACACACATAAGCCATATGCATATACATATCCTATCACATCACACATATACCACATGTGCACACGTCATCCATACACTACATATATACCCATACACCACACATACATACCCACCACACACACCACATATACACAACAAATGCACATACCACATACATATACACACCATACATATGCTTATCACACACATGCCACACATATACTACACATATATACATCACCACATGCCTACACACATACATATATACATGCATACATATGTATACATACACGTGTACATATAAATGTATATATACACATACACATATACATACATATACCACAGATATATACACTATACATTCACACATACACCCCTGCATGTATACACTACACATACACCACACATACATATTCCACACATACACACATCACATGTGCACATACATACCAAATGTATATGTACCATACATACATATATCACTCTTATGCAAACATCATATGCACATACTACATACACCCACGAACACTACATGTATATGCATGCATCACACATGCCAACACCACATATAAAATCATGTATCCAGGGGCTGAGGGTGTGGCTCAGTGGTAGAGTGCATGCAAAAGTCTCTGGGCTCGGTACACAGCACTGAAACAACAAAAAGCCCACAGACCCATACACATGGCATACTTGAAAGAAAATACTGTGCTGGGTCTAGGATGCACCACGTCTCTCATGGATACTGCCTTCCCCCAGCATCCCCCTAGAGAGCACCATTCTCTGCCCTAGCTTAGACGGAGGCACATGCCTGTGAGGTCCAGCTCGTTGCTGCCAGTGAAAACACTAGGCAAACCCGCGAGTCTCTGCCTGGATCAGGAGATTTCAACGTTATGGGGAAGAGCCATCCGGGGACGTAGCTTCTCTGTTTTGGATGTGATTAATGTTGAATGTACAGCTGCTGTCCTCCACCCTGAGGCTTATTTTTAAATAAGGAGGTTCCTCCCTGTGAAATGACAGTGACTACCATGCCCTCCTGGTGTTCTTGGGGTGGTGTATGTTTCTGAGTGAGCCATGATGTAGAGGACAGCCACTGGCCTGGGGGAACCACACTTGCCCCAGGAGTTCCCAGTCACATGCGGCAGCCCTCAGGGGCTGCTCCTCCAGCACACCACCTCTGCTGACTCTCCAGCCACCCCAAGGCCAGAGCACAAGGGTGTCCCAGACTGTAAGCCACAGGATGAGGAGAGGATGTCACTCAGGGAGGCAGATGAGAGCAGAATGAGGAGCAATTTGGGGGCAAAAGTGGGCACAGGCAAGGAGGGACAGTGTCCCTGTGGCTTGAGATGTGGAGTGGGTCACTTCCCATCACACAGGCTTAAGATCTGACCGTCAGAGTCAATGACACCCCCTGGTCCCTGCATTCCATTTTGTTTTAATGTTCTCTTGAGAGCAGACCATGACTGTCTGGTATGTACGGGTCTCTGAGCCAGCGTAGAACCTGCAATGTTTTGGTGTGGCCCGCGTGGGACTGTGACACTCTGCACAGTGTTTTTGTTACATTCATGTTTCATCGTGTTTATTCCTCTCTCCGAATCCTATCATTGTGTTCTTGCAGCTGTGTGACATGGGTGACGCAGTGTTGGATACGTGTGAGGGGGATTTTCAGGGTAAGCTGGCTCCGGCCTCACCTCCCTCCACCCTCCAAGCCAGCCAGGCCGGCTGCCCCTGCCCCCTGCCGCCAGCGCCCCCCAAGAGCTGTCCCTCCTCTCTGCATGCAACTCAGACCGACTGACCGCATGGCCGCTGCACTCTTACCAGCCTCCCGCAACCTCAGTAAAGATGAACTGACCCAGGAGCTTATTTGGCTTTTTGAGATCATTGGCCTTTTTTTTTTTTTTCTTTCTTTCTTTTCATAGGAGCTGAGGGAAACATTCAACAAATGGGTTAGCTCTTCTTTCCCCGTCTTCTGTCTCACTGTATCACCGCTTTGCAGCTGCCCTCCTCTCCCCCTCAGGTTTAGAATTTGCAGGGGTAACAGATCTCTTCTTCACTGGGTGGATTTGCTGGAGGCTGTTGTGCTCAGCACCCTAGGAACATGCTCTGCACACTTTCATTTAGGAAGGTGTTCTGATGGGAGGACTTACCTGGTGTGGCTTGGCACAGGGTCCAACACGTGGTCTGTGGCCATGAGCTCGTACTAGCAGATGTCCACCGTCAGATTCTGCTCCCATCACCCTGGTACTGAGGATTGAACTCGGGTATTTTTTTTTTTTTTTAACTGAGCTGTATCCCCAACCATTCTTATTTATTTTTTTGAGACAGGGTGTCGCTCTGTTGCCTGGGCTGACTTGGAACTGGTGGTCCTCCTGCCTTAGCCTCCTGAGTTACTGTGTCTATGCCCAGCTCAGACACAGACTCTCATGCCTGTCTTCCTCCAGGCCGAGAGCTGGCAAATCCTGAAGAATCCATAGAGTCTTACAGCTCATTCCATCCACCTCCATAATAGTCGGCCGGATCCTTTCCGTCCCACTCAATAAAACAATTAGGGAGTATTTTGATCAGCATCTGCTTGGTTTCCTTCTCCTCCTTCTGCTGTGGAGGAATGAGGCTTAGTGGTAGAGTGCTTGCCTAGCATTCCCAAGGCCACTTGGGTCACATCCCCAGCACTGCAAAAAAAAAAAATAAATAAAAAAAAAATAAAAAGAATAGATGTCCAAAGCTAAAACCTAGAATGTGAAAAAAGCCACAAGAATGAGGCGTTTTTGCCTTAGTCAGACACTGAGTAAGTCCAGAGTAAGCCTGGGTTTCCTCAGCACATGGTCCTGCATCCTGGCTACAAGGGATCTGGTGCTCACAGACAGGTGTGTCCCAACAGACATTTCTGGAGTGTGGATGAAATCAATCACAGCCATGATTTCCTTCAGAATCCTAATGAGGGCTTCTCCCCCTAAATCCCGTCCCCTAGCTGAGTGACCTCTCTCCCGTAGGGTGGGGATCCTTTAAGGGAACAGTGGGGGTCATAAGCACCTGCGCTGGGTCAGGCAGTCTCATGTCATGTCTGCATTCCTCTCCTCCCCCACTTCCATTTGACTGCCGAGACTTAGGAAAGGTAAGACGTAGTCTAGGACCACACTTGTCTTTGAGATGAGCAGGGGAGCCTATGTTCTTCCTGATAGGGAGCCCCACCCAGCAGGTAGTCCCAGGCCGGCTTAACCTCCCACCTTTGGAGGAGAGATGGCCACAGATGCCCTGCAAGGCCCACGAGCCATCTGCTGCAGGAGCATGAGTGGCACTGGCTGAGCAGAGCTGCAAACCTCCAGATCTCTGCTCCGTCAGGCAGCAAATGGATGACAGGCTGGGATGACATTTTGAGGACTATCTGGGGGACGGGGTAGGCGGGGAGCTTTGTCCCAGAGCCACCATGTCTGTATAATGTCTTTTAGGACAGTGTCCAAGTGTATGTCTGTACTCTCAGCATGGTAGTCCTCAGTCTGAACATCTGTTTTACAACAAAACAAAAATTAAACTCCACTTCCCAGGTGTGGCCCACCACTCATCCCTTGCTAGGTTCATATTCTGTGTCACTTGCAGTACAGTTCCCAGTCTGGGTAGAGAAGCCAGGCTAAGTGAAGGCCAGAAACTAAGAAAACAATCTGACCAAGAATAAGGGACCCAAAGGACCCATCCCACCCCATTCATCTCCCACAGCCCCAGGGAGGCAACAGGCTTAGCCTTCTGGGGTTCAGTGCTCCAGGGCCATTTCCAGGGTGGTGTGTCCAGCGAGCTTCATGTATCAAGCTGCAGGCTCTAAAGACTTGTCTTGGTTTTGCCGACACAGTTGTCCACATGCTCATGCTGAGCCCTGTTCCTTCCTTTATACTCTTCCTGCTCCATTGTCCAGGAAGAATGACCTTCAATGCTCCTAATAAGGATGTAACCACAAAGGGGGCAGTTTCTTAGAATAAACCAGGAGTTTACTCCAGCTGCTACCAGATCCTGAGGGAGACCCTCTGCTTTGCCTCCATGAGCCTTCCCAAACAGCTGTTTCTCAAGAGTGAGATCGCTGACCCAGGTCTCCCCCAGTTGTCTCACACCCTGTCCATGCAGACTTGAGGGAACTAAATGCAGTCTGAGCTACATCCCCAAAGGATCCTATTGAGACCTGTCCAAGAGCGTCCTGCTTATCAGGATCCAAGTGCAGTGAGGCTGAGCTGTTCAGGACAGGCAATGTCAGGTCCTGGAATACAGTGGAATATTCTGGAATATCCTCCCTGAACCACTGTGGCAGAACCTGGATCCTAACCACCCTCAAGGTAGAAATGATGGGACCTGGCCACAGCTAAATCATGCAGTCACATGCTTAAACAAACCTCCAAGTGATCTGGCCCTAGAAGGAACAAACCACCCTGCTTCCCAATGCTGACATTATTTGTCTGCAGTTAGCCTCTGGTTAGCCAGAAGCTCCTTTTCAACTCTCTTTCTCTCTGCCGACTTGCAGATCTTGTCCACTTTGATATCCCCTCCATCCACATAGAGCTGGGATCAACACTCCGCCTGAGCCCCCTGGAGCACGCAAGGCGACACTCAGTGACAGACAAGAGGGACTCGGAGGAGGAATCTGAGAGCACCGCCCTCTGACACAGCACCCTGCCCCCAACGCGTGTACATAACATAACATGGGCCCCGGAGACACGCAGCCAGGAGCAGCGTCCCTGAGCTCAACAAGTATCCTCCGTTGGCTCTTTCCTGTCACCTCCAACGTGAGGTTGGAGTTCGGCAGAAAACTGCAATCTCTGGTCCATGTGGGGAATGTCGGTGGTGCAGATTTTGTTTGTTCCTTATGGGTGGTGACTTCGGCCATTTGTTTGACCTTTGCCTTTTGACTTTGTGCCTATTTTGATCCATTTTCAGCCTCCACGACAAGTAGTACCCACCCCTCCACCCAAGGGCCTGCTTGTCAGAATTGTCCTTTGGGGTGGGGGGTGTGAGAGACGGTTGTTACCTGGTTACACACACGAGGGCCACTGCCTTGACTGTGGACTGGGACAGGCAATGTCAGGTCCTGGAATATCAGTGTATTAGCCAGAAGAGAAGCAGGACAAGAGGGGGACTTTTCACTCAGACCTGGACTAGGGCTGGAATTCCTGAAGTCCTGGTCACTGACCTTTGCTTGATGCCCAGGGAAGGGCTGGCCCGTGCAACACCTTTAGGCTACCCTTCATCAGAGGGCCCCAAAATAATGGCTTACAACATTTGCTACCTAAATTTCTGTCCCCCCTCATGACTGAAAGTTCTTTATTCCTATCATTTTATACTTCTGAATTTAAAAGAGGATCTCGATCATGTCTGGAGAGTCTGTGGTAGCTCCCCATCCCCCTGAAACCCATTAAATCTGTCAGTCATTTATTTGGCCTCTCTAGGCATCCAGCTCACTAGAATGTGGGGTCCTGGAGCTGGTCTCTAAATCTGGAGGTTACAGCTGAATAGCAATAATCCTGTTTACCCAGAGCAGGTCGAGGAGAGTAAAACCAGCCTGCGGAGACGCTGGTCCACACAGTGGTGGGCCTGCTTTGCTCACCAGCATCCCCTGCGCATCCCTTCTCATGAAGTCCCATCCAGTTCTGGGGAGGAGGGTCGGGAGGCACTGGGAAGCCTGTTTGCACTTTGGATTAAGAGAGTGAGAAACAGATCTGGGCCATGCATGCAGTCGAAGTTTCAAATTTTATCCTTTTAAAATAGATATAATATACCTATACATGATATAATATTTGTATATATGAAATCTATATTTGTTTAATTTGAGCCATTCAATCAAAACTGATGTACAGGTGTACAATGAAAAAATTTAAATGCTTAGTTATTTTTCCCAACAGTGTAAAGTCACCCTTCTCTGAGAGTGGGATTTGCGGACTTTTGATGTTACAGCTTTGCTCACTTCCTGGCAAGGGCAGTTCAACCCCCAGTTTGTAATGGAGCCCGGGAGTTGAAAGTTCTCTTTAAATACATGTACAAATTGTTGTCAAAAGTAATGTTATTAAAATAGATTTATTATCCCTGAGCTGGCGTATGTTCTCGTTTTAATAACAAAGCTGTGGGGCAATTATCAATCTCCTGGGCTGTGTCTGGAGGTCTGCAGTTCACCACCAGGGAAGGCCAAGTCCTTGCTCTCTCTCTCTCTCTCACCTGTTTTAAAGCTCCTCCAATATTCTCCTGGGAAGGGAGAGGATGTAAATACTAGATTCAACTTTGAAAATTCTCTTTTGAGTTTCAAGTGCTAACCTGTGTTTTGAAATCCCACAAGGAAGCCAAGGAAGCCAACCCGATGTGATATTTTATACATTTTAAGGACAAAGAGTAATTCTCATTATGAGCAAGAGAAAACAAATTGGTCATCTCTACTTTTAGCCAGAACAATGAGAAGATTTGGACGCCCTGTTCCCCTGCCATGATCAGGCACTCAATAGATGTTTGAAGCCACTGGAAGGAGTTTGTATGGCTGGGCTTTGGTCAAGACTCAGCAGAGTGGTGGCGACCCTGGGGGTGGAAAGCTTTCCTGGGCACACTGGGAAGCTGGCATAACAACCCTGCTCTGAAGCAAAACCAGAACGAAGCAAAGAACTCAGGATTCCAAACTCCATCTTTATTGCATCTGATTCTCTGGGAATACTATCCCTCAAGTCTGGAATACCCAAACCCAATGTCACCTGTCACTTGGCTTGTCTCTGATTTGTAGAGGGAGCCACCTGGTTAGAGCAGGCGAGGGGTGCTGCCCGTGTCCACATGACTTCCTTAAATACCGGCTTGCATTAGAATTCTAGTTGCACCAGCTTTCTTGTTTAGCAGCCTCCTGTCCCACAGCCGTGCCAGGCACCAGTCACAGGAGGCGTCTTGCAGGCTGGTGTTTATGCTGGAGCCCAGGCCACAGCATGCCGCCACACACCCATCCAGAACTGCGTCCTGGTTGATCACCAGGATAAGGAGAGTGGGTGCCGCGCAGGGCAGAAGACACACACAGCCTTCAGTGTGCAGGGTGGTCCAGACCTCCTCTAGGCTCTGACCTTCTTACTCTGTGGGCTCTGCAGCTCCTCCGTGTGGGCACGTTTCTGCTGGGACTCCCCGTCCTGGGAGAGGAGGGATGCTCGCACCAGCCGAAGCTCCCGCTTCTCTCTGCGCTCCACCATCTCCTCAATGTCATCAGCAAACAGGGCTTTTAGCGGGGAAATCAGCTTTGGGATGGTTGGAAAGTCACCAAAATGAACCTGGGAGGCCAGACACACGATAGGAACATGCCTCAGAGGGACAAGAGCTGGGAATAAGGAGACTGCGCTCACTCTCCAGGAGCAGGGCCACCTCCCCACCCTTATACACCCTTAAGCCAAATGACTAAAATTCCAATTGAAAAGAGGGCTTTACAGGGAGGGAGGAAGCCCTCTAGAGAAAGCAGCAGACTCCCCACTCCTGGCTGAGGGTGGCAAAACCACAGGCCTCAGGAAAGGTGGTGCAAGCTAATGTCAAGGCGGCTTGGCTCTACCACTCATGACATGTGAGCGCCTGTATCAGGTCTGTCCTGAGGCACCAGTGCTTTGACTGTGGGGCAGTCCAGGCAATGTCCTTAGGACTAATGTCCAGCAGACCCTACAGGAGGTGGATCTCTGCATCGTACCCTGGATATGATGCTGGTTAGTGACAGACCCTCTTATCTTCATTGCCTCAAGCAGGAAAGAAAATGAAAGGAGGAGTCTGCACCTCCCCACTCTCCCCAAACACAGCCCACGTGACACACAGACCTTCATGTGGTCAAAGGCGATTCCCACTTTCTCATTGAAGTCAGGGCTGAAGAGGGGGATCTTGGCGTAACGCTGGCTGAAATGGTTCAGCATGATGAACTCCGCATTCATCCGCATCCCTACACCAATGGCTTGGGAGGTAGTGCTGCAGGACAAGGACAAGCAGCCAGGGAAGCTAAGCCACAGGGCAGGGCTCCAAGGCTGAGAACTAGCTCAGGCACTGGCCCTGCTGCTGCTGGGGCCCCCAGGGAGGGAAGGCCAAGGATGTTCTCAACTGGCACCTCTTTAGCCTGATCCTTCCCCTCTCCTTAAAGGAGGCCCACACTCTGTGCTGTCAGCTTTCATCAAGGAGGACACCTGGGAAACATCTGGGAGCTTCCACGGAGGTCAAGGCACGTCTTCCTTCAGACAGCCCAATATTCAGCCCCCCTCCCCACCCTAGCCCCTGCCTTCCCCTGGTCATTCCCTGATGTGACTTAATAGTTTCTTCCAGCTTATTTCTCTCGTTAAAAACACCATGCCTCATCATTAGAACCTAGGGAACTGCAAAAAGAGAGGCAGAAGAGACTGGTGGGCTCAGGAAGCCCCCTCAGCCTTGGAAGCTAGCCAGCCCTGTGTCACTGAGAGCACTGTCTTTCCCCGGGGGCAAAAGTGGGCTATTGGGGCTTCACTTGATGGGAGGAAGGAGGTGACAGGGAGGACTAACTAGTCTCTGCTACCTGTGTGTCTTTTCTACTGCTTCTTCTTCCATGCCATCTTCCAGAGTGGCCTCATGTATCAGGAGGGTGGCGTCTTTCCCTGGAGAGAGAAACAGGCTGTGTTGAGGTGCAGCCTTCTAGGTGAGCAGCATGTGGCCCTGGGATCTACAGCTGTGTCCTGACCCCAACACGCAGCAGCCTTGGCCCTGTGACTCATCTGCACATTAGGATGGCAGCCACACGGTGTAAGGGGGAACTCAAGTCTTCTGTCTCTGTGGACACGCCCTACGCTTATCTACACCCACCCCCACGCCTCACCGAGGCTCGTTTCCTCTCTACTCACCCATCTGGACCAGAGCCTCACAAGGCATGGTATCCCCCGAATAGACCACTTTCCAGCCAGACGTGTGCACCAGGGCACAGCCAAAAGCGTGCTTGCAGTGGCGGACCAGGCAGGTCTGAAACTGAAGGAGCAGGGCTAGAGGCTGGGCCTGGCCCCTCCCCCGCCCTCTTCCGGGCCCACGGCTGTGCCCCTTACCTCTTTCAGATCACAAGCCTCCAACAGCAATCTGATCAGTTTTTCAACTGTGGGATTATTAACCTCAGCCCCTTTCTGAAGGCATTTTGCAGGAATCATACTAAAAGAAGTCAAAATATTTAAAAATTACAGTAGCATTAAAAACAATCACTAAAGACGCGGAATAAAATGCAGGTCCTTGAGAGAGAGCTTTAAAATGAAACAGTATGAATTATAGTCATCAAGCTGGGGAGACTGATCAAGTTAGAGCCAACCATTCCCTATTCACTCTAAGGCACCTAGCAGATGAAGGCTCCCCTGCATCTAGGCAGCATAGGCCATGGATGACACCAGGCAGATGACGCCTCCCCTGTCCCCTGGGGACAGGGCCAACTCCCATCCACCCATTCACTTGGGGTGGATGGTTTCTGTGCTTCCACTATCTGGGTGTCTGGAATTGTCTAATGGACCAATGGTGGCCAAAATCTAGGCAACAGAACTGAAATGAGGGCTGAGGAGAAAAGCTTTACAGAAGTAGATGTTGTTAGGGCAGGGCTGCCAGGGGCTGCCAGCTGACCCGGGGTAAAGGCCACAGCCTGGGTCAGCTGCCCTGGATGCTCACCTGACGTGGTGGAGCACCTCCTGGCACTGGTTGTGGTACTGCTGCAGCCAGGCCCTGAGCTGGGTGGGGGCTACCACCAGCAAAGGGTGGAATGGCTTTCCCAGAGACACCTGTGACAAGGAAAGGAGATCCCAGGGCAGAGTCAACAACAGAACAAGTCAATCATGATGGTGTGTCAGGAAGTGTGGCTGCCGATGTATGAACCAAGGAAACTTAAAATGTATGAACCAAAGAAACTCAAAATGCTCACTTACCAGAGCACGCTCTCTCTGCAGCAGGATATTCAACAAGCCCTGGGAAGAAAAAAGGACAAGTCACTAGTGAGATCCAAACCCCATGGTCTTCTGCAAATGAAGGTTCTACGGTCCTCATCTTACAGTATTTCTGATCTCTATAATCAACCCTTCAGAGCTGACACAGTTAGGGTGACAATGACACATGACTTTGAAATATAATGGGCTAAAAACAAGATGATCTGTGGGTAAAGAGGGTAATGGCTGGGACCCAGAAACCCCTAGAAGACCCTAGCAAGGCCCTCACAGCCCTGTCTCCCACATCTGCCCAGTTTCACGGGGGCAGGCTGTTTGAGAAGGCAATTCAGGAAGTGTGTGAAGCAAAACCTTTACTGCCGCTTGAAAGAGCAAAGAAGAAAAGACGTCCTCACTGAGCAGGCCTGTGCTGGGGCTTCACAGAAGACTTCACCCCAGCCAGAGAAGAATCACAGGGCTCTGGGTGCATTTGGAAACCGCAGGAAAGCAAGCGCGAGTGCAAACAGGCAGAGGCCGCTCCTTCCAGTGGGCTAGCACGCCCGAGTCCCAACGAGCACTCACCGTATGATGGTCTGCATGCAGATGGGACACAAACACAGCAGCAAGGGTGCCTAGGACCCTGTCCACTTGGTCTCCATAATGACGGCACAGCTGCCCAAACGTGCCTTCACCACAATCCAGTAGCAGGGCCTTGTCCGGGCTATAGAAGAAGAGCAAGTGTCACCAACAGGAGAGCCTTCGGACAGTTTAGAGTGATGCTTTCTTTAGCAGAGAACAGGCAGCAGTTATGCAGGTATCTGCCTTCTATAAACTCTTGTACCGTTTTGTGGGGAGCTTGTATAAAAGCCAATTAATTTCACCATTACAATAACTTAAAATGATCAATCCTCTCTCTATAAAAGAATGATCCCTAGAACCCTGAAGACCACAGATATATACAAATGCTGGCATCCAGAAACTAAAATACTTAGATGGAATGAGACAACACCTTTGTGGAGAATACAAAGGCCAGACATTATGTATTCGAGACTGTTCTAGTGCCAGCTACCACAGGATTCTTGCTCTTCCAAGCATCTCTGGTTTCCTCAAAGCTGCCTGGTGCATGACGGGTTCCATGTGCTCCATGCAGGAGTTGGTTAGCGTAGACTCTGGCTTCTACTCAGTCTGACCTGGTAGGTCCCAAGTGGGGCTCACAGAGCTTCAATTCTGACAGCTTAAGGTGGTTTTTTGTTTGGAAGCCACACTCTAAGGTGGAGAGTGCTATTACCTTTCTGTCCTTCTTCCTTCTTGGGAGAAGTGCTCAGCTCCTCCCATTTGCAAAGGTCCCTCAAATTGACATGGCCTTCCAGGGGAAAGCACAAGTGGGGAAGGCAAGCTGGTAAGCACCTCTTCTGATTAGCTTTAGCAGGTTCAAGTTGCCACTCTCAGGGATTGGGGATTGGAAATCAGAGAAGCCCTTTTATGAGCATCTCAGCCCCCAGGTGAGGCCCTAAACTGAGCCACTTCACTGCATTTCTCAGTCAAAAGAAAAAGATGCCCTAGACTTGCACGTTTCAGATTTCAGTATGCTTCATATCATTGTTTGCATCTGCTACACTGTTTGGTGGCTGATCATCTTTCATTAGCACCTAAGAAGATACAGTGAAATTTAAAAGCTAACCTGGTACTCCACAATCTCACTTCCTACATTTATATATCTGCAGAGTCACTATAACTAGCTGACAGGGCTTCCTACCAACATGCTTTCAAATTTAGCCTGGTGAGTGGAACAGCACTTGTATTTAAAAAATAAGCATAATAAGCCTGCTCTCTGATGGGCGCAGGTGTTCTGGGAAAGCTGATACCTCAGGTTGACAAGCGTAGAGCTGACATTTCGAATCTTCATGGGGATGGCAGACCCCGTTCCCAGGAAGATGATTTCTGGATACTGGCTTTTTTTCTCTATAGAAAAACACATAAAAAACATCCATTTCTTCAGGTCAAAAGTGAGCCAAGCTTCAGTAATGAGCAAAGTTAAGAAAAACAATGAAGTCCAACCTCCCAGGAGAGGTGCTATTGCCTCACAAGAAAGGCTTCCTCATTAGGGTGAGACCTTCAGGCAATTTGTGAGGGAAGGGCCACCTTGGAGGTAGAACAAACACATTCTACAGTTTTTCCTTAAAAAAACACCAAAGCAAAACAAAAAACTCCAATTCTTTTTAAATAAATTGGAAAAAAAAGGGGAGAGATTTCTTTAAACCCTGAATTGCCATTTATTTCAAGAAAGTGGCATCTCCCTTGCACCTGCTTTTGTCCCCATATTCTTCACACAACTGCATTGGGTAGGAAACACCCTGCTGTGCCAGGGAGAAAGCAGGCTCAGAGGGCCTGGTCTCCATGGAGATAGTGAGGAGTCAGATCCAGAGAAACCCATGATTGCCACGCCCGTGTCCCTTCTTGGGCCTCCCTCAGCCCAACAGCCCTTGCGCACCTCTGAAAGCAATCTACAAATAAAACGAGTCTTTTGCTTTCTACATATCAGAAGACTAATTATAATGAGTAAAGGAATTCCTAGGAAGTTGGTCTTCCCAACCAGGAAGAAATTAAGATGTACTACTTCTGTGGCTTACCTGGTGCTGACTCCAGAGAAGCAAGATCATTTGGCTAGATTAAAGCCCCAACCCTCCTTCTATTCCAGCATTCCCTTTATCTCTTAATTAAAATAATACCAGAAAAACCAGTAAAAGCAGGAATCAGAAAATGCCCTAACTATTTTTCTTGACAGGATGGTGAAAACCCAATATGGCAGGCCAGAATCTTCCATGAACATTGATTAGTAAACCCAGGACCAGATTCCAGGTCAGCAGAGGTCCAGGTCAAAGCCCTACAGAGGGTCTCACAAGTGTCCCAGGTAACTTCTGAAGGACACCTGGGCATTACCACAAAGACTGAAATTTATTGGTCTGGGGTGGGACTGGGACTGGAACTCTTGAATTTCTCTACCCTACTTCTCTGATGATTCTAATGTAGAGCCAGGGTAGAGAAGTCCTGAGTTAAATAAATAAAGCAGGTTAGAATGTACCCGACTGGTGCTGTCAGGACACCTGCAGGTAGGCAGAGCCCAGGAAAAAGGTTATCCCTGGTCCTCCACTCACCTGCAGGGACTGGGCTGCTCTGCATGTTTCTTCTATACTCCTGCACACTCTCCTGGAAATTGGTGAGCTCCAGGGCCTCAGCTATGAATTCATCAGGATTGCAAGTAATAACGGTATCCCTGCAGAGAAAGGCATCGCTGGTGACTAAAGGGGGTGTTCAGGCTCAGCAAACACTGGTTTGCCTATGCACAATCAAAATCCATGGGGACAATGTGCAGAGCGTTCCTTTGGATCAAGAACAAAGACCAAGTGACTGAGATGGCACATTTCCATTCTGTCTCTGGAACTTTCTTGAGACAAGTGAGGGTAGCTCACTATGAGTTCTGAATAAATGCAACTCTTCACAATATCTTTTGGCCTCAAAGCCTGAAAACTGGGCACTATACTAATTCCCAGGGACAGGATGACTCTCCTTGTGGTAGGGGCCTATCCTATGTAGCATCTCTTGTGCCACTACCCCATCCCAGGTTGTGACAAGGAAAACTGTCTCCATACATTGCCAAATGGCTCTGCTTGAAAAACAAGGCCCTAGAGAATGACTCAAATTCAAGTGTACGAAGCTTATCCAATGGGAACTTCAGCAAAATGCTGAGCCTCACCCAGTTGCTTGGGGTGGAGATTGAGAACCTGCACCTCCAGCAAGCCCCCAGTGCTGACCCAGTGAGCAGCAAAGCCTTGACTGGTCTCGCTTCAACCTGGCTGAGCATCAAAATTATCTAAGCACTTAAGAAGTAAGCCCCAAGCCTAAATTGCAAGATCCTAACTCAGCAGGTCTGGGAAGAACCCAAGAACTGCATTTTTCATAAGGTAAATGTGAATATTGGCCAGGTTGGTCACTGATGTATATAACAGCCTGTGCAGATGCTAACAAAGAGACAGCAGCAGGGTCTTCAGCTCAAGATGGCCCCTTTGGGCCAGAATTCTACAAACAAGAGTGCTGGACCAAGGCTTCTCAAGAGTGCTGACTATTTAGCCACAAGGGTACACGTGACCAGTCATAACCTGGGGGAGTCAGTATTCTAAAACTACAAAGTACACAGGAAACTTAAAAAGTCCCCAGATTCAGATCTCAAAAAATAAAATAAAGTTGAGGGATGGTAAGAATTTTTCACTTCGCTGGATGGAAGTGGCAGAGGTATTCCAAGTGGCAATGTACATCATCAGGTGAGTAAAGAAGTGCTGCACTCTGACCTGGTAAGTTCACATTTAGGAATGACCTTCAGGGAACAGAGTTCTACTCCAACATACTCAGACAAGACATTTATTCTTTCACTAGAACAGCAAAAAATTGAGAATGTCCCAAATAAGCAAACATCCCTATCTAAAACACCAATAAAATCCTGTTACTGGAGAGTATTTAATGATACAGAAAGAGACTGGCACTCTCAGGCCAGAAACCCACATACAGAACTTTTAATTATATCCCCATATACACAAATTAAAAACAACAAAATGCTAAGTATCACTTTCCAGGTGGCAGGGTAGTGGGTGACTTTCTTTACCATACATCTCGCTATATACATGCATTAATGCACTGTCCGTGGCCCTTGTGCTAGGATGACACAGCGAATCTTGTGACAGAGACCACTTGGCCTGAAAAACCTTCCTGAAACATCTGCTATCCGTCCACTTACAGAAAAGGCTGCCCACCCCCAGCCCCAGCCCAGATGGTCACACTGGCTCAGAGCCGCACACACCTCTGCCACTCCCTTCTGGGACGCAGCTGGTACTTGAGGAGGCATTCTCCCTGCACTGTGGGCACGCAGAGGGTGGGGCCTTCCTCCTGAAAGAGATAGGAACACACTCCATGGTGAGAAAGAAAAGGACAGGAGCCAGGCTGACAGGGGCTGTGCTGGGACGCTACCTTACTCTGGGAACTGGTGAGCAGGGGGAAGATGTCTGGATGGATGAGGTTGAGCTGCGTTTGAATCTTGTGGCTGCGAAGGTTGTGGACTGATGCACAATTCTCATTCAGGATCAAGTGCTGAGTGTCAGGACCAAACCTACGGAGAAATCAAGCATAACATGGTGTCCTTTAGGTTATGACTTTCTTTAGAAGAGAAAAAATTGAAAATGTCCCAAATAAGCAAACACTGCAGACTGGGAGCACTGATGTGCTCAGAGTATTCAAAGAGGTACATCATTTGCTCCTAAATAGCTACCACATGGGCAGATGTAATCCTGGTTGTATTCTGTTGCAGCTGCCTTCGGAGTGTACTAGAGAGGATGGTGGAAAAACCAAGGAAAATTAACATGTTCAGATAGGGATTTGAAAACAAAATGGGGTGCAGGCTGCAAGATGAAAGGCATAAGAGTAAAACAGGCAGCATATATTACATTGCAACCCTCAAGGAATGAAAGACAAGGGAACTGAAAAGCATGAGACTGGCAGAGCAGAGAAGATGGAGATGAAAAATCTGTATGGGGAGAAGCAAGAGAGGAGCTGAAGAGCAACTCAAGGTCATCATGCACCTGAGCTCAATTCAGGCTCTTCTCATCCCTACTGCCCTCGGGCCCCACCCATGGCCCTGGGTGCTGGCTGTGCTTGATAAAAAAAAAAACACAAGAAAAAGGTCCAGGGCCCTCTCTTCCCAGTTACTAAACTATGGTAGTGGGATATACATATCCCAAGCATGCTGGGAATAATAAATCAGGAAATAAAATGACCTGTCAAGGATTTAACACACTGCCTGACATGCAGTGGACATTCAGTCAGCAGAAGCTATTATTTTATATTTGCAAGTCTCTTCTTTAGTGGGATTATCAACTAAAAGACAGTATTGTTCAAACATCACTAAGAGTGTGTAAAACTGAGATCAAGCCCTATAGTAGAGGGACATGTGTATATGCTATGCCACCTAGTGGTGGTTATTTTCCTCAAAGAGTGGCAGAGATGGATGCTCCCAGAATTACATGGCAGGAACCCAGAGGAAATTCAGGCAGAAACAGAAGTGAGGGTAGGCTGCACTTAACAGTGGGATGAGGAAAAATATACCACTGCCTAGAAGAGTTGCCCATGTGCCCTGGGCTGGGCTCCATACCTCTCCATCCACTGCTGGTATCTGCTGTCTAGGAGCACAGATTCTGGGGCCATGTGGACCACCAGGGCCACAGGGGTATCATCCTTTCCTTGGTACCTAGGGAGAGGAAGAATGTGGTATTACTTTATAAAATGATAAAAAAAAAAATCAGGATGTAAAACAATGACTATACAACGGGGAGGGTAATGCCTTATGCCCATGCGTGGTCCCTAAGCTGCTCCCGGTGGTGCCTGAGCACTGCTGGCCCAGAACTGGCCATGTCACCTACACTACCCATGTCCCCCACACAGAATTCCTCGACTGGACAAGCTCTGCTCTAGACTTCTTTCTGGTTGTCCTGGCTGAGCTTCTTCATGCGACACTGAGGTGCGAGTTTCTTCCTGTCCTTTCCCTGACTACTGGGGCTCCCTCCTTTCTTCATCTCTAACAAGCAGTTATTTCCTCAGGTCAATGTCCTGCACCTCCAATTCCACCTTGGGATCTGCCTTCCAGAGAACCTCAGGCACCAAGATGGAAAATTAAAACTCCCTGCAATCCCACTGTCCAGAGGGAAGACCATTATTTCCTTCTAGCTCCCTTTAAAAAAATGTTTTTCACACAGTAGCTTCTTCCTCCACCACCATCACACACATGCACAGGGTTCATAAATGACACCTCAGTGACTTGAAATAACTTTTGCTGCCTAAAACTTGATTCAAACAAAAACAAAGTCTATGCTACCAGAGTACCCAAATTCACCCCCACAGAATAAAGTGGGCCCAGAAAGAACTCCTAACACTATAACTAAGAGGTACCACAGACCAAAAAGATTTGTTGTATAAATAGAATAAAAGAGTAAGTGAAAAAACACAGATGGGTAAAAATTAGAAACTGATATAAAAATTAACAAAAGGAAAAAAATTAAGACAGACACAATGGTCAAAAATTCTACCCAAGGTTGAAGCTGAACTGTGAAACTGATTAACTTTTTCAGAGGAACAAAATAAAATGACACTAAGACCTGAAAGATGGTCCCAGGCTGAAATTCCGATTGACCTTGTGGTCTCTTCTCATTAGGTTAGATGCAGGAAAGTAAAAAAAATTCATGTAGGTAAAAATAATCCAAATAATGAGTTGAGGCATTAATTAGAACTCAAGAACGTTTAAGGATTTATTCTAGACTGTGAACTCTTAAGATTGCTACTTGATTTTCTAGTCCTTGGTTGTTAGTCCTTTCTACTTTCACTTCAAGGCTATGTATACCACAAAACCTTCCACCTACCAGTAGTGACATAAATCCTGCCAGTAGGATTTACACACATTTCAAACACAGATGCAGGGCTTCCCCCAAATACACAGCTGTATCCCCAAGATGCTTGTGTTTATATGGGCGGAGTTTCCTAAGCACTGATTCCTACTTCTTCCACCCAGGGACCCCTCATTATTACCTCTTGAAGGTGGTATTCTCACAGATGGGCTGAATGAATCCTTCATCTGGACATTCAACCACAATAAATGCAACACCAGGATCTGGGGGTGTACAGAGCTCTTCAGGCAAAATCTGCAAAACCAAATGGGGTCCTGATGTTCTCCCAACTGGATGGCCTTCAGGGCAGCTGCTAACATTACACAACCCATATCTAAGTATACAGAACACAAGACCAACTAGTAGAGTTATTACCACTACACCTTCCTTGCTCTTTGCTTATACTTAGACAACTAGTTGGTGGAGGCATTTCGAACCTACAGTGGCCAGTAAATGAAGCTTGGTATTCAAGATTGTCTTTAGTTTGTGGCCACTGCATCCTCAGACACCAAAGAACACTTAATCTGAATAAACGGCAGAGTGCTGTTCCTCTGAGTCAAGCATCCAAAGTCCATCCTTATGAAATCTATTTTTGGACACTGCCCTGAGCTCTAGTACAAGGAAGAGCATCTGTCCTTGCATAAGGAAGACAAGAGATCCTGAACAGATAAGTACTGCCCAAACACAGCAGCACTGATAGCAGGAAGCATCAAGATAAGAGCTCTATCATGGAGCCAAGCAATGGAATTACAAGCTGTCCTACTTTCTTCAAAAGTGGTGTTTGTAGGGTATGAGCCAGACAGTGCTCTGTCTAGTGTCCCAGACCTCACCCGAAACCACAGAATCATCATGGAAAACAGGCCTCACCTCTTTCCCTTCATAGATGATACTCTTCCCGTCCTTCACAGCAGCAATGATGGGTGCGATGGCAGCTGTCCCACTGAAATGAAGAGGGAGGCCCTCTGTGAGATGCCATCTCTTCAGGAATAAGGGTGCACCCAGCGAGTCCCCAGCAGTCTGATCCCCAACACTCACACTGGAAGGCCCATGTCCTTTGCTTTGAGCACCAAGAAGTTTCCTTTTTTCACGTGAAGCTGTAACAAAGGGAACACAAAAGCAATTCCAGTGGCTGAAGAAGAAGCCTGGTTTTAACCAACTTTCTTAGAAGTGTATCGTTCTGGTTTTTATTTTCATACAATTCATTACATTGAAGTTTATTGTTTTCAGAAGGTTTACAATATTCTGAGGAAGTCGCTCATTTTGCAATGCTTTAGAACTAAAAATCTGAATGAATTAAAACAGTGCTTTATTTTCCCCCAACACTGACTCATTATAAATTTGATAAAATGTAACTGTTTCCATATAAAAATTAATAAAAGTATCCTTCAGGAGAAACCCAAACATACTTGGGTTCTGTTTTATTAGTATATATTCATCGATTAATAACTAAAAGATCATCATTAAGACATTGTCTAACAAGGCAACGACCAGGCAAACTGCTATACACCACAATATTCCCATGATAGTGGAAAGATATCAAAAAAATGGACAGGCCTTTCTCCTTCTGCATTTTCAAACATTTGGCCTCATAGTATTATTGCTTTTATAATCCAGAAAAATTATAATAACAAATTCATAGTATGCTCTTACTTTGTTAGAAGGACAATAATCCTATCACAAAACTTCATAATCATTGCCCTGAACTTAAACTTCTATCTAAACATTTTTGGGATCTATTTCACACATGACAGAAAAAAGTCCCAAATGACCCAAGATGTTAATAGGTCTTTGTTGAAATATATTCAATCTTCATTTTCTTTTTCTTCTTCTTCTCCCCCCCCCCCCAACCGAACTGGCTATTAAACCTGGAGACACTCTACCACTAGGCTACATTTTAAATTGGCCGGGACCTTGTGACCTACCTACCCAGCCTCCCAAGTCCCTGGAATACAGGTGTGTGCCACCACACCCAGCTTCTTTAAATCTTGACAAAACTTAATTTCCTAAAGTTAAGAAGTTGCTCTTAGGACCAAGTCTCAAATTTTTGGATCTTAAAGTCTCATTCTCAGGATTCTAGAACTCTACCATCTCAAAAATACCATCTATCCTTCAGGAAGGTCTGCAGCTTCAGAGGATACATATCACACAAAGATGCTTGATTTAGCTGACATTAACAAGCATTCTCTTCATATACCCACATGGGTCTGCAGATGGAAACCAAATGTTTCTAATGTTAAAAGGAACCTGTAAAGCAACCAGGCCCCACCAGGCAGTCCAATGGCTGCCCAAAGCCCACACTCTCAGGTTTATCAAGCCCCATGCTCACAGATTATTTTCTCTGACCCTTAACCTTCACAGAACTTGAATTAGCCCACTGTATGGCTATGGAAACCGTCATCTGAGAAGCAACAAATACACTAGAACAGGGAAGAAAGACTTCGGGCTGTCCCAATGAGAGCAGCCCTCAGAAACAGCGACAGCAAAAGAAGGAGAGAAAAGCCAGCACGAGCAGCCTGCAGCCACTTAGTGTCAGAGCCTACAACTCCAGAACAGCTGCCCAAAGAAAACACAAATGCTAGAGTGTGTAAGAGTAAGCCTGTATCACACAAAAACACAGTTCATCATTCTTACACAACCGCTCAGGAACGTGGGAAGAATCTAATACAATTTAAAGAGTGACATATAAGATAGTTTCAAAAAATCATTTGCTGCCTAAAAACTCACAAACAAGTAATATGCCTGTTGACAACAGTACTTAACTTTTATAAAAATTACAACTGTCATTCAAATGAGGTTGTTAGAAATGACACTGGCCGTGATCCTGCAACTTATGCTTGCTACTACTAGTCTTCAGAATTGTTTTCACTTGTAGCTGTTAGAATCTGGATGAAAACTGCAAATATGTTTTAAAAATCATATTAATTCTTTAACAACAATACCAACAACAACAAAACAAAGCCCACACAAAAAAAATGTAGTCTTACCATAGAATAGGCAAAAGAATTTGTTACAGGTTATATTATAATAAAATTTTAATGTAAAACTCTTCTAAAAATACACCAAAAGATCTTAAAAATAGCTTATTGTAATAAAAATTTTAAATGGAATTGGTTAATTTCAGAATGCAGATCTAGGCCTCTGTAAATGCTAACCAGTATTAAAATTGATTTGATAGTAACACCTTAAGGATTACAGTGAAATGAAATAAAATTGAAACAGCAGAAGGAGTTTGAATAAAAGGCTGACTGATTAGCAGGAAAACAAATACAGCTGCCTTCAACTACTTCTGAATTCCAAGAAGGACCAATCATAGGCAAATATAAAATACATAAATAAATGGGTGGAGCGTTTAAAATATGAAAGTACAGGTAGTATTTTGAGAAACAGGACATCTGTGTTTCTTTTAGGCACAGGTAACCTAGGAACTATTACCTCTCAATTACTGCAAAACTGCTAACCAGAGGTCCTCAACCACACCGACTGTCACATGCTCACTTAAAGCCTGAATTTGGAAAGAGTTTCTTACCTTACAGACAAAAGCTACCACCAAGGAAGGGTCCCTCCCATCTCTTTTCTGGTTAATATCTGAGGAAAAAAACACATTTGATTATACTAAGGTAAATGTGAAGACTGTATTAGGCTCACAAATGGGTATCACTTCATATCTAGTTTTACTTCATAATAAATAAAAAAGGCTAATAAGATCCCAATACAAAGATTGAAAAAGAGCTGTGCCTAATATTCTTCAGATTTCTTTTTATCCTACTTATGTTGAGATTTTAATAAACAAAAAATGTAAAGCTCCAATCAGAGAAACTTCAGAATGGCAAGTAAAATTAATTTTTAAATGGCCATTTTACATAGGAATAAAGAAAAAGAATTGTGATGTGCTTTGTAAACAAGTAAAAAAATATGAAAAATAAGATAAATGCTGCTAAAAGGCCTTCCTGCAGGGAAAGTGTGGTTGTCAGTCTTTACCCATCCCACCTAAATAAGAAGGCACTCAAGTTCTGTCTTTTCTTGGACACCAGACAGACACACCTCAGGACAGGAACTGATCAAGACTGCCCAACACTGGGCAAAAGAATCCTTGAGCAGTCCAATTCCTTTGATACATCTAACCTTGGACTTTTAATTCTGTTTCCCAGTAGGTTGTCATTCTGAAAGAAAAGGTACAGATTCATTCATTGATTTGACTGTTTTGCTCAACTTAGTGGTTACAGTTTTTGCATTACTGAAAAACTAATGTGTATCAATGTTTCATTAAAGAAAAACACAAATGCCCTGTGTATGAATGACTTTGCCAGGTCCTGCTCTTCTCTGGCTAAACAGAACACAGGCTGTAGACTGGCCCTAAAGCTCAGGACTAACAACCCTTTGTGATAACCCTTGGTCAGCCATGAACTGCCAAGAAAAAAGTATGCTTTGTACACCTAGCTTTCTTATGATAATAATTCTAATTCAGAGCATTGAGAGGCAAAGAACTGTCATTTGCGACACCATGAACCGAACAGGAAGACACTCTACTAAGTGAAATAAGCCAGTCACAGAAAGACATACTATGATCTCCCTTATCTTTTGAATCTAAAAATGTTGATGTCATAAAAACAGAATAGAAAAATGGCAACCAGAGGCTGAGGGTAGAGGGAGAGGGAAAGAGGACATGTTGATCCAAGAATACTAAGGTTTAGTGAGGCTGAGAATAAGTTTCAGTGATCTGCTATAAGGCACAGTGACCACAGTTGATGATAATGTATTATTTATTTCAAAATTGCTAAGCTTAGATTTTTAATGTACTCACTCAATAAAAATAAGCTTGTGAGATATGGTGGCTATGTTGATAGAACCTTTCTACATTGATCAAAACATTTCCTTATACCCAATAGATACACATTGATTATTATTTGTCGACTAAACATAAATTGATCTTAAAAACAGGCAATGCATTAAGACACTTAAGTCCTTTCCCAGCAGGGTTATACCATTGCTGTCTGGAAGGTGCTGTGCATTTTCAGTGGACCCGGAGTCTGAAGACTGCTCTGGGCTGAGCCTGCCGAGAGGCCTTTCTGGGCTCCTTGATAGCCAGTGCTTCCCACATCTCTGTTCACCTGGACAGTACAGGAAACCAAAGGACACACTACATAAGGTGAGCTCATAGCCAAAGCCCAGATGTTCACATACAGGAATGCAAGAAGGCCAATCAAACCATCATGCCTTTTATTACAGTACCAAAGAATTAGTTACCAGTCTACCAGGTCTCTGGGCTTACTTATGTCTTACTCATTTTTATGCTTCTGCAAAGCTCAGAGCCTTACCACAATAGGGATTCAACAAATACTGACTAAAAAGCACACAGGCTCTAAGTTGGTTATTCCTCATCCTCTCTCTCCATTAACAAACTCTCCAAAGAGTACTCATCTCCATGAGAGAAAGAGTTAAGTCCAAAAAGTCAATGGAAAAGAAAACAAACAACAACAACAAAAAAAAAAAAAAACGCTGCTTTAAGGAGCTGTAGTACATCTTCTGATCTCAACAGAACCCATGTTTGCTCCTCCACGTATGTTCATTCATTTAAGGCCCACTGGACACTGAGAAAACCATGATCAGAAAAACGGAATGAGGTTAGCAATGATCAAACAAAAACATTTTACATATAAACTGTTAAATGCTATGAAGGGAAGAACAGGGTGCTAGAAAGAAACAACAGAGACAACTCAGGCTGGTGGAAGGAATTGGCAGAAGGGGTCCAAAGACATCTGATGAAGAGTAAGCTAGGCAAGAAAAGTTCTACTCTGACCATTCTCTAACTGGTCTACAAGCACTGTGCCATTGCTTGAGCCAGACCGCTCCCCTCCCTTCTTCCTCTGATGGGCACAGGCCTTGTTTCTTCTCTTGCATTTACACATGTTCTCATCTGCAGCCTTTTAGCACTTGGCAAGCATCATACTAGTTAGCACTATTGAGTAAATGTCCCTACCAGTCAATATTCTCAAGTAGGTAAAACTCACACGGACTGTTTAAACAGACACAAGGACCAGTGATATGCCCTGTTCCCAAGTCAAATCACATCATCTGGTTTTGGTACCTGAGAAACTTTATAGGAGCTTCTGAGTTCAGATAACACCCTTTTAGGTTGCAGTTACTGGTATTTATTTTAAAATATTGACCTGCACAAATCTTTTTCAAGAAAGAAGGGTACTAAGATCCATTGCAAACAAACCCAAAGCAATAAATATGCACATCTGAATGCAGCCTACTTTCTGATAATGCTCGATTATGGAATATTCCAATGCACAGTCATTATCAATATTCATGAGTTCAACATATCCTACAGATACAAGAATATAAACTTTTTTTTTTTTTTTTTGGTGCTGGGGATTGAACCTTGGGCTTGTGAGATATGCACTCACCAACTGAGCTATACCCCCAGCCCCAAGAATATAAACTTCTTAAGAACAGGTACCAAATCTAAATTCCTCAACTAGATTTCCCTATCATGCTCAAAACACAAAGCAAGGTACCCAAAGCAATTATTCAAAAGTTTTTGGTTTCACCCACATTTTCCGTACTCAGGACCTATACCTTCTTCCCCTAGGAAACCTGGCTTTTGTACTCACTATATATGGGGACTTGGTGAACTGTCATGGTTTCATCCTTATATTCTGGTGCAGAGTGGGGCCGCACAGCTGCATGAAAATCACAAATCAGGACAGTAATTATATTAGTAAACACATGTGAAAATAAGCTTTCAAGATCAGCAACCATGAGCCCCAGAATTCTGGTGGAAATCTGCCACTAAAACCAAAGTTTCTGAGTAGATTAACATTTTTTAAGGAAAGAAACAAAACTGTATTTTCAGCAGCCATTTATTTTTACACAGTCAAATGAAAAGACATGCTGTGATCATTGGTAACTATCCATTAATATTGTACTCGAACTGTCCTACGTTAACATATAGGATTATGATGCTAAAGAACCTATCATCTCAATTATAATGGCTGGTACACATTTTGAAATAAAAGACGAGTGTGACTATAAAAGAGGAGCATTAACAAGCCAAAGACTGGCCCTGGGATGAGGTACCTGCTAGCATCCCCAGATGCCAAGTACTATGAGCCTCCAGACACAGCTGGAGCTGAGGTTCAGCTACAAAGTCAGAGGCAAAACTGTCACACCCCTTTTCCTCCTGCAAGGAACTCAAGCAATAAGAACCATCTCTTGACTAGGGAAGGAGACTTGGAGCTGGTATGGAGAACATAACATGCCCAGCACATGAGTAGGCACATGTTTTAAAATACTCTTACCTTCCTACCCAGTATTTTTGTGGTATCAGATGAGGAAACAGAAAGTGTAATTAAGCAATATTTTAAAATTCCATGTCATGTGGATGAAGTATTTGATTTTCAGATTTGAATCTGGTTTTAATGGATTCTAATTTGAGAAGAAGAGTGTATATGAGAAAGAAATATCAGACAATGAGTCAGCCAAGGACATACCCAGTTCTATTCCTTTCAAAGGACCAGAAAATATTTTGATTGCTTCTATGTATTTTTCCTAAGAAAAAAAAAAAATAAAGTGACCAGTTATGATTAAACAAATATAGAACACAGTAATGTATTTAAACATATAAATGGAATCAACAGACAATGAACATAAAGCAAATGTGAATAAGTATTTTGAATTTCATTTATACACATAATTACTATATCTACTCTACACTGATGCCAAGGATTTAGCAGTGCAAAGGACATAAAGCCTTACTCCCATGAATCTAATGGAGGAGACAAAAATGAAAAAAAATAAATAATGATACAACATCTTAATGGCAATTATGGTTTTGTGCACTATAGGAACAATTAAAAATGCACAGGCTGAGGTCAACTTGTCTAGAAAGACAGACCCAGAGGAATTGACCGTTTAGCTGAGCTCTGAATATCTGGTAAGGATACAGACAGAGATGAGAGGAGGCAGAAGAAATTCATGTACAGATGACAGCCATGAGATGGGAGGTGCTTTGGTGTGACAGAGGGTTAGCGTCAGCCCTTGTAGTTGTAGCTTGGTGACAAATACAGATAAAGTGTGGACAAGACCTGAGGCCTATGGGAATTGTAGGCTATATCAAGGCACGTGGATTGTATTACAATGGACAGCAGCTCCTGAAGCATTTTAGGTTGGGAACTGACTGCATTTATATCTTAAAAAGAGGTCCCTCTAGCTGCTATGTGGCAGATGGATCACAAGGACAGATATGGAAGGCTATTGTAAATAGGTGTGGGTGACAGACAATGAAGCCCTCAAGGAGATGGAAACAGATAGACTTCAGGCATTATTTTAGAGACAGTATTAATAGTACTTCATTGGTATGAAGATGCCTGAAATTTAATAAAGAATAAAAATCGTAATTTATTAAGTACTTACTTGGCACTGAACATCTAAAAGGTGATTTAGTGCTTGATATATGTTACTTTATTTAGTCTTTAACACATGTATGAAACATAGCCACTTTATAGATGAAGAGATGGAGGCAAAGGGGAAAACAACTCATTCAAGGCCAGAGAGTTGAGAAGGTTTTAAATTGGGATCTTTTTATTTTTAATTTGAAAGGTGATGTGTTTATGCCACAACCAGTTATATCTGGAAGGCAGAAGGCTGATTAGCAAAAATAAACATTCTTCTAATTAACACTAAGAAAGGAGGAGTTGATTTTGATAGGTGAGTCAGGAGAGACTCACCAGTTGTGGAGGTCCAGAAAGCACACACTTTGGAAGCCCGGTTTCCTTTAAAGTAAGAATCATTCCTAAAAAAGAGGAATATAATAAGATCTCTGATCAACTTGGCCAGTAGTTACAGCCAGGCAGAGTAGCACCCTTTACTTAAAGGAGTTATTTATCTGTGTGTCCTCATTCTAGCTTCTAAACAGTCATTATATATGTCTTCCCTCTATACAGTCATCAGGCAACTCTTGGAGAGCAGAAACGATGCTAGCTAAAGAGACAGTAATACTTCACCAAATGCTTCTGGAATGAACAAACATGATAAGGGGATGAGGCAGTGAGGCACCTACTATGTAAAATGTTCAGAGGAGTTCACTCTCATAGTTATACAAAGTACAGGGACTGCCGTATAGATTGCACCATAGGCACTTCATGTACATTACCCCAGTCAGCTCTGAAATCAGGGACCAGTCTAGTATGCCACTCCCTCCTGCCCACATTACCAGGCTTACAGAATTTGGCTGCAAAATAATCTTGACCTTCTCAGTCAATGGACATGAACAATGAGATATCCTGGATAGCGCATGACTGTGTACAGCTGATAATGCTGTTCATGATAAATACACATACTTTAACCACTCTACTTTCCAGTTAAACCTCTGGCACAGCAACCCAAGAAACCAAGTGAATAGTAACACTGGGAGGCAGATCCACATTAAAACCTGCCCTGATGAATCACAGTTTTCTTTTTGTAGGAGTGGGGACTGAATCCAGAGGCACTCTTCCACTGACCTACATCCCAGACCTTTTTATTTTGAGACAGGGTTTTGCTAAGTTGCTGAGGCTGGCCTCAAACTTATGATCCTTTTTCCTTAGCCTCTCCACTAGCTGGGATTACAGGCATACTTGGCTCTAAGTCAGAGCTTTTGATGCTCTGAACTGCAGCTGACTGGGCTGGCAATTAAAAAAAAAAAAAAAAAATCCCAGCTCTTCTAGATTGGGAAAGGGGCAAAAAGAGAAAGGCGGGTTAAATTTCCGTCAGCATCTGAGCTTATAAAGAATTTACTCACCACACAATCCCCCAACATTAGACCAGTGCATTCGTGTCAGGAATATGTTGTCCAAGCGAGCAACCTTCAGTCTAAGAAAGAGAAAACATTTCAGTAATAGAAAATGGATTGACCAAAGACCATTTCTGCTACAGAAACACACCTGTCTCTCATCCCAGGTTTCAAGCCCCATAATCATCTCTATCCCCAAAAGAAAATTGTTGACTCACTTGTGTTCCTGCATGAGTCTCTGGACGCCTTCTCCACAGTTAAAGAGATACCTAATGAGGGAACATTACCAAAGACACTCAGAAGAGTCTATCCTGTAAATCTCCGACACCAGTAAAAATGCTTTGCTGTAGACTGTGAGCCAAACAATTAAAAATATATGTTGTACAAGTGAACTGACTTCTATTAGGACAGTAGGTTTGGAATAATTCTTAACAGAGGCCAGGAGACATGGGGCCTGAAGAGGATGGTTAGGGGCGAGATGGGACTTCTCTCCCATCAGCTCATTTACAGATCTGTCTAACCTAGACACCAATTAAGAGGACGCCTTTGGGGTGCACGGAAAGAGAATGCCAAGAGCCAGCCCTTGGTTTAAGGGATGGGAAGAAAGAAGACGCTTAGCCTGGAAACCTTATGGATCGAGAGATGTGAGGCATCCGGGGTCTCTCCCACACTCCCCAAAGAGCAGAAGGTGAAGTCCAACACGTGTGGAAGTGGGAGTCTGACAGGTGCCACGAAGCTCCTGGGCTACACAGCTCCGAGGGCTGTGTAGGGCCCCTAGGGCGGGGCGGGGCTCAGTAAGGGGACACCGCAGTCACCCAGTCGGACCCCGTACGCGGAGCACTGACCGGTTGTACTCCGAGAAGACGTAGAGCGCTGCGCCCGCGTCACGGTCGCCAGCCGCCACTACCTGAAGGTACACGGTGTTCGGGCCCCCAGGGCCCCATGACGGGCCGCGCTTCTCCCGCGTGCGCAGGTGTCGCAGGGGGTCCTTGGGCGGCCGCTGGCGGCGGGCGGGTCCCTGAGACATGGCGCGCCCGGCCACGGACCGCAGCAGCGAGCGAAGCGCCCACATGCGCCTGTCTCCACCTGGGCTGAGAAGGCAGCCGGTCACCTCGGTCCGCGTGCCCCAAGCACCGCCCCTCCACTCCGCGTGGTGGGCCCAGCCAACCAGGGTACAGGTAAACCATAGGCCCGCCTACACAAGCCTACGCGTCCAATTGAGAGGAAGCTTGCCTCTCGGGGGGATTGTCAATCGGCGGCGGCCATAGAGTGAAGGAATGCTAGAGCGCCACGGCGGCCCCGCCCTTTTCCAGTTCCGGCTTTCTATGCGTCATTTTTTTACCGGAAACTGTTCTTGGCCTAGGGCGGGACTTCCGGAGGCGCAGAGCCAGCGAGAATAATACCGGGAAAGGGCTGGTACTTTAGATGAGGATTTCGCATCGGGTTGGAGTGCCATCTTTTCGGTTAGGAGCTGTGTCCTTATGCAGGTCAACCCCTCAGAGATTTGCTTTGTTCCTGGTCGTGATGATTATTAGGATTAAGTGCGAGGAGATAAATTGTATTGAACGGTAGCATAGGCGCCCTAATCCATCCTAATTCGTGTGAATGCAGGTTTCAAAACATTGTTCTTAGTGGATTTTGAAAAGAAAAGGAAAGTTAGGAATTAAAAGAGCAAGCAAGGTTGACCTCTCTGACATTCGGTTTCCT
Organism: Ictidomys tridecemlineatus; assembly: GCF_052094955.1. Classification (NCBI taxonomy): domain Eukaryota; kingdom Metazoa; phylum Chordata; class Mammalia; order Rodentia; family Sciuridae; genus Ictidomys; species Ictidomys tridecemlineatus. The sequence continues at coordinate 56,590,868 of NC_135479.1, forward strand.
TATCTGCAAAAAAAGGGTAGTTAACTGCTGACTTAAGATTTTTAGGTCACCTGATTGGCAGCACTTTGAGTAGCACTGCTGAAGAAAAGAAGAAAGGGTTTCAACCCACACAAAGTATACTTGGAGAAAGATTGTGGGTAAAGAAATGTTGACCAGAGGCATCCTGGAATTAGATGTTCCAATGTGTGTGCCCTTTGAGAATCAAAGACTTACTCCCCTCCTACATAGCTAAGTAGGCTTTCCCTCTGAGAGTGTCCAGGGGGCAAAATTGTGACATATGCAGTCAGGGAGAAATAATGTCCATGTGCTTCTGCCCCTTTCAATGTTTTGTTCACTCAAATTATTCAATACAGTTTGACTCTATAGGTTCTTAATCAAGACAATAACAATCCCTAATGCTAGGCACTGCAATAGACATAATTAATTCACAGCAAACAATTCTATATTAATTCTAATCACTGTAAAACACACTTAATCATGATAGTCTAATGACAGACATTTCCTCTGCATGTAAGTTAAAAAGTCTTAAGCCTTAGGCTTTAAGTCCTGAAAATGCACACTCACTCAGACCGCAGTGATCTAATCCAGAACCAAGGCAGGTTTTTCCTGGTGTGGAATGGACCGCCAATTGAGGACAGGGTTGTAAGAAGAAGTTTTGGCTCTCACCAAGGTCCAGGCGAAGAAGTAGAGTTTGAGAGTGGTGAAGATCACACAGAGGCTCAGGAAATGATGACAAGTGATGGGCTGTCAGGTCCTCATCAGGCTCTCCAGCTCGAGTACATCCTTATTTCGGCCGGCTGAATCCCTGTTCATTTGCTCTATTATTTATACTAAATTTTGGGGCTCTTGACCCCCCTTTCAATTCTTATCAGCTACCACCGGATTTCTCAGTGACATCATTTACCCTATGGTCAGAAATGTCTGGTGTGGTGGTCTCCATCCTGATCTTCTTGTCTTACCCTCTTATCAGAGGAGGACAGCCTGCCAGGGGCTTTACTCTGTTTATCAGGGTGAGGGGAAGTAACTTGTTTGTGGCCATACTGGAGGGCTCTGTGGGTGTGCCTGGTGAGACTGCAGATTTCAAACTGGAGTTTTTAAAATGGAGTTGCTTAGGCTCAGGCCTAAGGCCATCCTAACAGAGAGGTTTCAGTAAAAGCTACCAGAAATACAGGGAGCTTCTGTGAAGAGGGGAAGTTATTTATCTGGAAGCTCTACTCACATAAAAACTGGTTTTGGAAGATGATCACCCTGTGTGAAAACAAGTTCTGTATTTGAAGTAAACATCCAGTGAGGGGTAGAAAAAATGCACATTTTTTTAGAGGACTTATGCATTGGAAAGATTACGATACTATTGTCAATTTAGAATAAACTCAACCAGTTCAAGAATAAAGAGCATTGCATTTATTTGAGACTAATTAGTATGGAAATCTTGGAAAACATGTAATCAAACATGAATGAAAATGTGCTTTGAGGTTTTACAAGATGGTAGCTGTATTTATAGCTTCAAACTGCAAGGTGGCTGGAAATTACATCATTTATTAAGGAGTAATTCTCATTGGTGCTAGCAAAAGTTAAACTTTTATAGAAAGGGATTGGGTGTAGTCTCAGTCTTTGGGTAGTTTGAATGAAGGGGTTCCTGTCCAGAAGGCCAGCAGACGAGTTCTTCTGACTCCATTTTTAAGTGCCCCCAAAGGATGCTCCTCCATTTTTTTTCCTTGACCCCTCCATTCCATAAGTATTCAAAATAAAACAATACAACAATTTTTAAGTATTAGGAAGTGCAATAAAAATTTGATTTTTCCCATGATGACTTCTTTGATCCTTTTAAAAAATACATATTAAATTCCACACAGAAAGCAATTTTGGTTCCTCCATTTTATTGGTCCCCAAGTGTGCATCTGTAAGGTAATCCCAAACTGCTTTATGTTTCAAAAACATAGGACGAAGGACTTTGGCCATTTACTCATGTAAAATTCTATGAGCTGAATAAAGAAGTAGGGAAAGCTTGAATGGTCATCAGGTTGTTTTTAGGGCCCATTGTACTTGAAGCCATTATATTTCTATTCCTGTTATATGGAGACAAAAATTAGAACTTTCTCAATCTAAGGTTTCCCTAGGATGTAAATTCCCTGAGGACAGGATTTTATCTCGTTTTCTGTTGTATTAGCTTCTGGGACAAGGCCTGGCTTATGACAGATAATAAATATTAAGAAGATGGTGGGACTGGGGTTGTGGCTCATTGGCAGAGCACTTGCCTAGCATTTGTGAGGCATTGGGATTGATCCTCAGCCTACATATGAATAAATAAAAAATAAAGGTACATCAACAACTAAAAAAATATTTTTAAAAAATAAGTTAGGAAGACGCTGGTAATTTAAATGTGGTTGTCCCTTCATAACTGAACAGGGTCTGAATTCAATCAGAACAAAAGCATGTTGTTATTATTTTGGTACTGGGGATTGAACCCAGGGGCACTTAATCACTATATCACATCCCAGCCCTTTTATAAATATTTTATTTAGAGACAGGGTCTTGTCGAGTTCCTTAGGGCCTCATTAATTGCTGAGGCTGGCTTTGAACTCTCAATTCTCATGACTTAGCCTCCTGAGCCACTGGGATTATAGGCATGAGCCACCAAGCCCAGCCAGGAATGAAAATCTGGCTAACCCAGATGGATTATCTCTGTTCCTTGTGGTGACTGCTAGGGTGGGAATGGAGTATCCAAAATGACCTAATTCACAGGCCTGGGGCCTTGGTATTAGCTGTGGGCAGAGGTTTCTTCATTCACCTCTGTGCAGCCTCTCCTGTCTGTGCAGACTGTCCTCACTCAGTAGTCAGGCTGAGCTTCTCTGCAGGGTGGCAAGCTTCCCAGACAGCGGAGTGAAACTGCAGTGCTTCTGAATTAGGCTAGAACCCAAAGCAAGTTGCAAAAGCATCCACCAGTTTCAAGAGAGGGGGAAATAGATTCCACTTCTTGATGGGAGTCAAAATTGCAAAATAGCTTTCAGAATGGAAGTGTTACTCAGTAGGTCCAGATCCCTCCTAGGAGAGAAGAGGCTAGGCTCCCTGCTTTGAAAATATTTGGAGTCAAATCGGTAGGAAAATAGATTTTACTCAAAGCCTGCTTTGAAGAAAGATAGAAGAAACTTAATTGTTTCAAAGAGCCCATCTCCAAATTTCTTGAAACTTAACAGGACTTTCAAGGAGAAAAGGCAGGGAAGTAACAAGGGGCAGAAGTACACAGGTTTTGCTACCTGACAGTCCCTTATCACGTCAAAAGGAGCTAGAATTCTTGGGGCCAGGAACTGTGACAGGGGGCAGGGGGTGTAATTAATCTTAATCTGTTCCAGGCTTTCTTGGAATCCTCTGATTATCCCATGAGTCCCTATGAAGATGTAGCTATCATGCAGAATAAGCTGTGTCCATGGACACTAGTGTACGTATATTTTTACACATGTATAATTATAAATGTACAGTTTGTAAGTTGATTTTCTGGTATACATACATAAACTTGTAAGAATGGTTAGCATGAAAAAGTCCCCTCATCTGTGGCCATGTCTTGGATGTTTTCACAAATTGAACTTTTGTACCTACAAAACTGAAGTTGATTCTGGAGATCTGACCAAGGTACACCTGCTTTGGGGTTCTGTCTGAGGCATCCACTGGCCTTTCCCAACATACATTCATTCATTCATTTATTCAACCAACACATACATTTTGAGCTTCTATTAGGTTCTAGATACAGTCATGTGCCACATAAGAGTTTCAGTCAATGTCAGAGCACACATAGGATTATATCACCTAAGATCATAGCCATCTTGGTTTGTGGGAGTACATTCTTTGATGTTCATACAACGATGGTATTGCCTGATGATGCATTACTCAGAAAGTATCCCTGCTTTTAAGCCATGTGTGCCTGGACTATATGAAGATATTGGTTTACAGATACAAGATCAATGAAGTGCTGCTTTCAAAAGGCTCAGAAAGATAGTGTTTTGGGGGCTGGCATGGGTATGGCCCCAGGACACACAGGAAAATGTTATATAAGGGAATTGGGACATTGGATGTTTTTGTCATCATTGGGTCTAATTCTAAAGTGGTCCAGCTTCAAGACCCCTAGAAATCAGACAACTCCAAATCTGCTGGCCATGAGGCATGTGAGGGAGATATTTTTAAAGCACAATTCATTCTGAAACAGATCTCAAAATTTGCCAGAGGCAAATTACATGATCCTTATGTCCCTGAGCAGTTTCTCAAACTGTCTGTTCCTTGTTACCAAGAACCCTGAAACCAGTCAAGCAGGAACTTCACATCATAGTTCTGTGGCTGAACTTTAAACAGAACTGTCACATTGCTCCTCCTTCCTTGCAGGCAGGCATAACCCCTCTACTGGAGCATGCTTGCCTCACTGAGCTAACCCTTCCCATACCTTATGTCATTTAACACTCCTGATGCAACTGTTAACCTGTATTTCACAGATGAGGAAACCAAGGATCAAAAGCTTGATAAAAGTCGACACAAACTGACTTCAAAACCTGTAGGTTTAATCAACAAACTGGACATAGCCCAGGACAGGATAGGATTCCGATCTTTTGACCTAGGCTTCCTATCCAGGAAGGGCCTCAACTGGAATCTGTAGCAGTATTTTTAAGTGAGGTTATGTATTCCATCTCAGGGATACATTGGCAGGAGTGAATAAAATGCTCCTCCTACAGCTTTAAACTTGTGCCCCTTCCTGAATCAGATTCTTTACACCAGGATCAGAAAACCAAGGTACCAGACACCTCTGACCCATCATCTGTTTTTATAAATAAAGTCTTATTGGAACATCAATGTCCTTTGTTTAGATACTTTCAGTGGTTACTTTGGTGCTACAACAGAGGAGTTGAGTACTTATGATAGATGGCACAACTCACAAGGACCAGACTGTCTATTCATTAGAAAACCTTATACAGAAATTGTTTGCTGATCCCGGATACATAATATGAATTCATTTTGAAAATAAATCTAATTATCTTGGAAATAGCAAAATTCTGTCGCACTGTTGTTTGCATTAAAAAATATCTTTTTGTTTCCAAGGATACTACAGAGTTGAGACTCTGATACATTTTTTAGTGTACTGGGAATGGAAAGGGAAAAAAGAGAGAATAAAATGAACAAGTGAGGGGTGAAGGAGAGAGATAGAAAGAAGAAAGGGAGGGAGAGAAAATGGGAGGAAGGAAGGAAAGAGGTAAAAGAGAAAGAGGACTCATCCTGGCTTGCACTCTGACAGCCTACAGCTCTGTCTTAATCAATACCCACCCCCCCTCTCCCCACAAGCTTTATTCTCCTTTAAATCCTCAGTGTTAGGCACAGTGCCTGGGAGCTCTGTAAATGTTTGCTGGTGACACAGAGGATCTGCCCAGTGTCAGTTTGTTCAGACTGCCATAACCAAATACTGCTAACTGAACAGCTTAAACATCAGGAATTCATTTTCTCACAGTTCCAGAAGCTGGACATCCAAGATGGAGATGTTGGCAGGGTTGGTTTCTTCCGAGTCCTCTCTCCTGGGGTTGGAGATGACTGTCTTCTTGCTGTGTCATTGCATGCATGGTCTTTCCTTGCTGTGTGCATCCCCGGTGTTCCTTTGTATGTCCTACTCTTCTCTTCTTATAGGGACACCAGTCAGCATAGATTAGAGTCCATTTTAACAACCTTTTTAAATGTAGGTATAAAGACCCTATCTCCAAACACAAAAATCCCCCTCCATATCCACAAGGGATAGGGCCCAAGGTCCCCAGTGGATACTACAAACTGCAGGGAGCACTGAACCCTACATATACTATGTTTTTCCTGTATATACATCTCTATTGTAAAATTTAATTTATAAATTAGACACAGTAAGTTATTAAAGATAGTAACAGATAATATAACAATGATAATATATTGTAATAAAAATTATGCAAAACTTATGAATTATTTCTGGAATTTTTTATGTCATATTTTCAGTTGAACATGGGCAACTGAAACCCAGAAAGCAAAATTGCAAATAAGGAGAGATGACGGTAGTCACATTCAGAGGTCCTGGGGGTTTGGGCATGAGTGAATGAATTAGGTGTTAATACATTTCCGTGTATCACAGCGCACCCTCTTCTCTTACTTTCTGATCCCCCCTTCCATTCAAGGACACCCTCAGCTTTCCCTCTCTGATCTCTGATACCCCTGGACATTAGAAGGGAGAGCTTTAGGGCTGTTCTTTCTTCTGGAATGATTCCAGCTTACAGCTCTGAAACAAAGTGTGGAATGAGGGCTTCCTATCACTCAGATTCTTACCCAAATGCACAGTGAGGCAGGCTGTCAGTCACCTCTCTCAGCAGAGGTTAAATATTCTGAGTTGAAGGGGAGATAGCTATACCCCACCCTCGATTGGCTGGAGCAGACCCCTCTTCGAGAATCTCTAGATCCATCCAACATCCTCGATGAAACGTTTTCCAGGTGGTTCCTACAACCAGCCTCCTCTGTGGTCAAGTGGCAGGGGAGCCGCACCTGCTCAGAAGACCCAGCGGTCCGGGTGGAACGGCCCTGCGGAGTGAGATGCGCTCTCCCGGCCACTAGAGGGCTCAGTCGCGCCGCTCCCTGGCAACGCTAAGCCATCCAAGAGAGTCACCGCTCGAATTCATGCATTGTCCAGCTAAGGCTTATTTTTAGCGTTACTAAAGTTTTGTTGCAGACAAGGAAAAGGTACTATTTTTTTAATCTCCAAAGAGCTTACATACAGGCTGGCTGGAGGCTGCAAAATGTGAACCACAGTATCCCCCTCCCAGCAGCTTTTAGTGAAGGCTTTCAAACATACTTGCAGTGAAGTTCCATCCATTCAATAATTAGATATTACCCTTATTAACTCTTAATGCAAGTGCTTTTCATATGTCTCTCATTTATCCACCCAACACTATATGTTTTTTTTTTCATTTCAAAGAAAGTGAGGCATATGATTTTGAGCTTATTTCTTCTTCTCTGGATTCCCCTCTTCAAGCAGTTACTGAGAGTTACCTGCCAAGTCTCAGGGGAGGTACAAGGTGGAGAATAAGGCAAATAGAGCCCTGCAGTCTTTCTTGATTTTATTCCAAAAGCCTCAGCGAGGGGGAGAAAAGGATTTTCTGGACGGACAAATTGTCTCTGGCAGAAGTGTGGAGCAAGAACAGTTCTCTGCAAAATTTGGAACAGGTTCTCTTGGTCCAAGGGAAGGAGAAGAGAGCAAAGGCAAATGAGGGCCGAAGTCAGGGGACCTCTGCCTTATTTCCAGAGCATAGTCCCTTGAAGGGGACAGGACCCATGCATCCATGGTTGCCTGGGCACCGGCCAGAAGGGACCAAGATGATGGGCATCTTAAGACTCCAGTAGCTAAGGACCAGAGTTCCCCATTTTCCTTGATAATATGCTGATTTCCTTTATACTCTCTTGTTATGGACTCAATTGTATCCCCACAAAGTTCATATGATGAAGCCCTTTGCGGTTTCTACAATGTTTTGTGGAGTCCTCCTGTTGTCGGTCAGCACTCTCCAGAGAAATAGAACCCCTGTAAGGATAAACAGATATTTATTTCAAGGAATTGACTCCTGCAATTATCATCTGGCAAGTTGAAAATGTGCAGGGCAGGCCAGCAGGCTAGTGACCAGGGAATAGTTGTAGTTCAAGACCAAAGGCAATCTGCTGGCTGAATCCTTTCCATCTCTGGGAAGGAATTGGGGGAGGCTCATCCACATTATAGAGAGTCATCTGCTTTATTTAAAAAAAAAAGATAAAGAAAAAGAAAATACCTTCACAGAGACATCTAGAATAACATCTGACAAAATATCTGGGTCCAATGACATAGTCAAGTTGACACATTCTGTCACTGCTAGGGACAGTAACATTGAGCTGAAAGTGGTCTTGTTTGCTATTAATGGGAGAGGTAGAAAGAGGGAGAATGTCCTATACTGGCTGTTTCTTGCTAGGGAACTATCCCTCTGCCCATACAAGGAAATAGTCATTCTAGAAACTCCTGAAACTTTAATGATCCAATAAAAGCAGTGACAGCTGCTATTTATTGAGCACTTACTATGTACTGTGCATACTGGTAAGTGCTTTTCTTTTAAGATCACTGGGCTCTGTCAGGTCTGTTCCCTATCCAGGACTCCAAGCCAGGAAGTCAGACCCAGAACCCCACCATATTTCTGCTCCCTGCTCCACAACTTGGAGGATATTTTTCAAGAGGAATGGGAAAAGCAGGAATTGCTTGTCTTCTTTGTGAGATTTTTCCCAAATGCTTTGTAATCCTCTGTGCCTCAGAGACTTAGATTTTTTTCAGAAACCAGAACTCAGAAAATTTCTTTGTTCTCTGCTCTCTAGTTTTCTCAGTTCCTCTTTCTAGTGGGCTTACCTGCTCTGGCAGAGAGAGAGAGAGAGAGAGAGAGAGAGAGAGAGAGAGAGAGAGAGAGAGAGAGAGAGAGAGAGAATGTGCACAAAGGGGAGAATTCTTGGGAGGAGACAGTTAATATTTTGAGATACTAGCCCACCTTGTCTGTGTCAGTCATGTCAGCTCATCACCTTCTCTTGCCACATATTTGACTTGCTTTTCCCCTCCATCTCCACTTCCCCTCATCTCCAAAAAGTCATAAAGAAGAGGAGGAAAAACTCAGAGGGTAGAAAATACCTGACCATGACTGACTCAAAAGAATGCACACAACGTGTAGGCTCCTGTTTTACAAGAAGAAAAAAATAAAACTTGTAAAAGGTTTTCCTGGATATAGCTTTTTGCTCATATTCTCTCTCCCTCTCTCCATCTCCCCCTCTTTCCTCATAACTAAAGAAGCTGGTAGCAACCACTCTGCTTTGCAACTCAGCTGGTAGAATGCCTGGAGAGCAGCCAGTGGCCTGGGTTCAATCTCCTGATAAGTCATCAATTTCTTTCTCACCCAAAACATCTGGTTTAGGGTCCTGAGTTATGAGCTAATATTAAATATAAAAGTTTATAGCATCACATATATAATACTGTTGATTAGAAACATCAAGAAAAGTAATTGACTGGAGGGGACTCGGTGTGACCAGCTGGTTGAACATCTGGATGGAATCCAAAGGGCCTGAATTGAATTCCCAATTCGTGCATTCTTTCTTGGCCGGTAGTATCTGGTTTGGCATTTTTAAAGATTTTGATTCTTCTCTTTGGATACTACTTTTTTGGAAGTATTTTATATACAATAATGTGAATTATATTTCAGTGAACTGAAAAAAAACCACTAAAATGAAATAAATACAGTTTTTAATCTTCCCACGCATCCATTCATCAGACATTTATGGTTGTCAGGTTTTTCCTATTCTTGTTGTTACCACAGATAGCCACATGGTGGCAGTGTGCACCCATGCTTTTCTCCGTGGGCAAAGGTTTGTGAAGAACTCAAGTTATCCACTCATCCATCTGGTTTGCAGCTGAGCCACTCAGGAAGGAGAAGAGTTTCTACCAGCCCGGGGCTTTGTTCTCAGGGATCTTCACTTGCTAGCCGTTACTTACGTATCTCCACAAAGTCCTTAGGTCAGCTGCATCCCAATAACTGAACCAATAACCTATGACCAATAACCTAAAGTTCAGCAAGATTTTGGTGACACTCTATATTGCCTACTATCTGCCTCTTCTTTTACTCTTGTCTTTCAGCCTTGATACCTGACCAAAGACCAAAAAGATGTGTCCACATCTTCTGACACTTTAGGGTTTAGGTCTTAGGAAGGGCTGTAGTGTCTGTACTCTTTTCCCTAACAGCTTCTTTTCCAGGATATTAGGCAGAAAATAGTTTGCATCTAAGTGCTCATTCAGGTAGAAAGTATTTGTTTGGAGCATTGTGTTGAGAAGCAGTCTGGGGCCTAATGGTCCAGGCTCAGAGCTCAAGATTCTATGCTGGATTAGCAATGTCTTTTTGCCTCTTTTCCTCCCTCCCTCCTTTCCTTCATTGTTTATTGAGTTCCTTTGAAGAACTGGGCACTGGGCTAAGAGATTCAACACTGGACAAGATCTTCTTGGTCTCTGCCCTTGGAGAATTCACAAATGAACCGAGAAACGGTCAAAAAATTGAACACAGGATAAACCCTGGGATAGAAAAACTATCGTGAGTTGTGGGGGCACATTGAAGAGGGACCTCAACCTGACTTGGGGTGTAAGCAATAAAACCAGGAGGCACATGGTAAAACCAGAGTGTAGGAGAAAATGTTAGAACAGCAACAGAAATGTACATAGGCCATTGTCATCTCATCTTTCAATTTGCTGTACCTTGCCTGACACCGTCAATGGTGAGTATTGGGCTCTTAGAATGTTTGACTTCAGAGGCCAGGCAGGTAATGTGGATGAATGGGAGGACAGGGGCAAACTAATGCACCCTGACTGCTCCTGATGGGACAGATCAACGCCAGGTGATTGCTGCCCTGTAACATGCAGTCTCACGGAGTGTCAGTCCGTGGGATTGTTTTTCAAGAGAAACTGGGAGTCTAGCTTCTTCTTTGAAATTTCCTGAGAATATTTATAAATACTTTTCGGGCCAAAAAGGATATGCACGGAAGCCAAGTTTGGGCTCTTGGGGATATTTGGCCTAATTAAATATTGGTTTCTATGACTGTCATCTAGTGGTGACAATGTGTTACTGCACCCTTTGTTTTTTTATAAGGGGGAAGGAACCAACTTCCTTCCACTGGTTCCTCAATTTGGCTTTTGATTTCCAAAATAAATATTGTTGTGAAAAGTTTCTAGGGCCGCGCCGGTGGTGGTTTCTCACCTTTTCCTTCTGGAAATCAGTTAAGTCGAAGGCGAGAACAATGTTCAGAATAGTTTTGCAGCTGTTAATTTTGCAGGCTGATTTTAATCAACTGAATGAATTATAATTGACACCTTGACCTCTTTGGAATCCAGATCCAAAGACCTTGAGTGCTCCTTGTAACTATAAGGCTGTATGAATCTATATAGTGGTCTTTGAAACCCCCTGAAATTGTGTGCAAAAGTTTTTAGCTTGTGCTATACCGAGTCAGATTTTCAAAGAGCCTCTGACTCAACAAGAGGGAAGTCAAGACTGCAAAACAGGGTACCCAAGGCTGAGTGGGCACTTGAATCCCCCAGAGGACTCATCAAAATGCAGATTACCAGGCTCCAGCCACAGTTTATAATCCAGGCGCCCTGGAGTATAGCAAAGAAGTTGCCTTTCTATCAAATTTCCTTGTGATGCTGAGGATACTGGTTTGGGACCACATGGTGAGGACTCCTGCTATGAATTATCAGCACTTTGAGAATAAGATCAGATCTTAGGCTTTCTGCTCTGTTGTTGAAACTCAGAATTGGCCACTGTCTTTTCAAGTACAAAGTATATATATAAAAAAAAGCAAAATAAAGCATTGTGTTACATGATGCCTCCTAAGTCTTTGCTCCATCCTTTGGCTATGCCAAAAAGAGTTTAAAGATTCTGGGCAGTGGTGCTTTGTTTCAGATGCTTGACTTAATGATCTGCCACTTCAAAGGCAAAAGACAGTGAGCTGGCATCTGGGGAACAGAGGGTTAGGGGAGTTTGGGAATGTCATTATAAGGACCTCCAAGGGCAATAAAATGTGCATGCCACCTCTCTCCCTCCACATTTCTGTCATTTTACTAGAATTTACTCAGCGGAGTCTCTAGGTTAGCCATGGTTATGGATTGGTGCTAAGACATTCTCCATGTCCTCCCTTCCTATCCTTTATGATGTACCCAATTTTGACTAAGGAAAGATTCAGACTCTGAAGTTTTCAGAGTTGTCTGCAATCTGTGAAAAAGTCACAATGGAATCTATATGTGTAATGTCCAGGAGATTTTCGTCTACCTGTGTCGTTTCTGGTCTTCAGCAGAAAGCTTGCAAATCACCTTGAAACAGCAAAGTGTCACCCTCCCAAAGCAACTGAACTCTCATTGCATGCAAGGTGCCTTGTCAAGGGCACTAAGTGTGCGTACCGTGGTTAAAGTGCCCTGTGAAGTTCCATTTGTCCAGGAATGATGAGGATTCAAGCCTCCCCATCCCATTTATCCGTGGAAGTGGAAAAGGCTTCGAGTTTCAGGCCCTGTGCTGAGGTGGCCAGAGTTTCATGGGAATTCCTGGGTAAGGGGGTGACACTTTGTCTCTCAGAGTCTGGGCTGGTCTTTTGACCCCAGTCTCCACCGTTTCTGTTTGGACCTTTCCTTCTCTGCTTGTAAAAATAAAAGAAGGATGTATGCCATTCTTTGCTTTTCAAGGATGGATGTTGCTTGAGGGAGTAAAATAATACTCATTCAAGGGATTTGCATTCTCTGCAAAGAAGGGGTAGCAAAGTAGGAGATGATGGGCAGAATATTCCAGGCAGCAGAGAAAGTTGTCCCAAGGTTTGGGGCAGGCACTGCTTCTTTCTCCAAGAGATTAGGATTCTCCAGGACTTTGGCAGTGGCCAGATTTATAGTGATGTGCACAGTGAGACTTCTTTGCAGTTAAGAACCCGGGTAGTGGGTCAGGAGTAAGGTCACCTGGGTGGAGAATGTGTGCAGAAGAGCAAGTGCCTTCCTGCCTTGGGAAGAGGAAAATTTCATGAGGACAAATCAGTTCGATCTTTGTAAGTACTCTGCCTCACCTGGGTGCTCCATGCTTGGTGCTCAGCAGTGGGGCAAAATGAAAAAGGCCAATTCTCATTCCCCTGGGAATGGAAATGTGGAATGCCTCAGCACCTGCAGGGAGAACAGGTGGACTAGAAAGATTCGGTTTGTACAGACTCGCAGACAGCACCCCCTGGTGATGAGATCGCCCACTCATCTCCCCTCCTTTTCCTGGGTGTCTCAGCATTAGGTGAAGAAAGGCCCAGACCTGTGAAGAAAGAGCCAAAGTGTATGTGTGTGTGTGTGTGGGGAACACATCAAAATTCTCAGCTCTTGTCTCTGCTGTGGGCAGAAGCTTGGGTGTAATTTGGGAAAATCTCCTCACCTTTCTCAGTCCCTATTTCCACATCTGTAAGATGAAGGTGTTGGATCCAATTCCCCAATACAGACAGGATCCAGGACAGGAATGATTAGAGCATTTGAGAAATTAGAGGAACATTTCTTTTTAAAACATTAGCTTCTATGATGACCAGGATGCCGTTTCCAGCCACAAATACACCTGCGTTAAGGGTAGTCTGATGAGTTTCGGCAGAGGTCTTGCGGGCGCTCCAGGTGAATCCTGCAGCTTCTAGCTTAAATCTCACTTCTCCATTTGCTTACTGTATTGGGTTGCTATTGCTGCCAGGATGAACTGCTACAAACTCGGTGCTTTCAGAGATGCCAATTTATTGTCTTACAGCTATGAATGTTAGCCTGCCTACGCAGGTGAACCAGGCTGCAGTCCTCTAGGAAGCTCTCAGAGAGAATTCTGCCTTTTCTGGCTCCTACATTTGACCTGCATTTCTTGGCCCCAAATCACGCCAATATCTGCTTCTGTCATTGCATCTCCCTGGTAGAAAGACCCATGTGACTCTGGGGATTATCTAGGATCCAGGTTAATCTCTTTGCCATGGTTTGAATAAGTCTCACACCCTAATGCGAGAGTGCTGGGGAGCAGAACCCAGGGGAAGTGATTGGGCCATGGGGCTCCACCCTCAAGGATGGATTAATATTGTTTTCTGGAGAGTGGGTTATTTATAAAAGAACAAGTTTAATCCCCCTTCTATTCTTTCTCATCCTCTCTTGACCTTCTGCCTTAGGCCTTGGAATGACGCAGCATGAAGGCCCTCACCGGTGGCAAGCCCCTTGATCTGGAATTTCCCAGCCTTAAGAACTCTAAGAAATGAAACTCTGTTCTTTGTAAGTTACCCTGTCTCAGGCATTCTGTTATAGCATCACAAAATAGACTAAGACACTCATCTCAAGATTCGTAATCACATCTGTCTACATAAATCCTTTCATCCTCTAAAAGAAGTAAGGTACCCTGTTTACCAGTTCTGGGAATTTGGGCATGAACATCTTTTGGAGAGCACTATCCATTCCAACACACTCACAGAGCAGAAGAAGGACTTCTAACTCTATAGATGAACTTTTCAGATCAGACCAGCCGTCATGGGGCTACCTGCTCAGCCATATGTTTCTCCCCTTCTCCTTCTTTACCCAAGCCAAAGAGGTTTTCTCCATGCTCAAATAAAAATAATGCTAGCTGGTATTCAATTCTGTATCTCATAGGGGCCAGATACTTTTCTAAGCATTTAATATACCATTATCTCACTTAATCCTCATAACAACCATTTGAAGTAAACATTCTTTTTTTTTTCTTTTTTTCTATTTCATTTCTTAGAAATCAGACACACCAAAAATCCAAGGAACTTAGGTCACACAGCTAATACCATGGGACAGGGTTTCAAACCAAGGTGGCTAAGGCAGTGTCTTCCTGCCAATCACTATATTATCACACGGCCTCTCCAGAACGTGTCTCTGTATTTTTCTGAGCCTTTGGGACAGGACAGCTTCTTGTGAAGTGCATCAGAATGTGATCCATCCAAAATACACTTCTGAAGCACACGAATCATTTGACCTGAAGGCACTTGACAAATAGCAGGGGCAGAAGGGGTTCCCTCGAGCTCCCATTTCTACCTAGAATCAAGGCATAAATTCACCAGGAGAAGAGCTGTCCCTGTACTAGGAAGAGGAGAATGTTATTGTCACTGGAGATGAGGAGTCGGTGTCATGATGAGTCTGCACAAACAGGCCTACTAAGAGAGCCCTTCAGCCTGCTCTAATTTGGATGTTAAATGTCCTCAGGTAGTAAAACCTTTCACTGTAAGTTTGTTGTGTCAGATATTGGTTATCGTGATGGACACCTGGCTAAGGGACCAATCATTAGTTTCCCCCTACAGATTTTTTAGTTCCTTCCCACAATTTGTCACAATTACTAGGCCTAAAACTGTTTTGTGGTTGTTGTTGCTGATCTTGTCACCTCTCCACAACTTGTTGTTAAAATGGTATATAAGCTCTCAGGTCTATCCACTTCTTTGGGTCTTCATTTTTAAAATATGTACAATAATAAAAAATATCAACATCACATAAAATTGGTGTGTTTTCCTCTTGATAATTTTTTCTTTGTCGATTTAATTCTCTGGTCCAGATGTAGAACCTAAGGGGGTAGAATTAAGTCTTTTCTTCCCTACAGTTCTCGTACATTCTGTTTCCCCTTGACCGCCTCTCCATTTATCCTATTTTTGAAAGCCACACTCAAATGTCCACTTTTCCATAAACTCTTCCCAAGTCACTGTGGGCTTCTGAGGAAGCGGCAGTCACCTCCCCCACCTCCACTTCACCCTGGGGTGTAGGAGGGTGGTACGTATAGAAAGGGTGAAAAACTAGCATGGGTAAGACAAGACAGGTCAGGGAAGGACTGATAAGAGATTTAGCATCTTTTCAGGTATCATGTGACCTCATTCTGAATTCTTTTGCTTATAAATGGCAAAATAAATTTGTCAATAAATAACTTGAGTGTTAGCAAAAAAGGGACAGTTTTTAAATCAACCGACTGAAAAGTCCAGGGGTAAACTTGGTGGGGGAACTTTAGTTATGACTGTACCTAGGTATCCAAAGGGTCCCACTAGGACCCTGTCTTACTCTCTACCTCTGAATTTCATGCTTCTCTCTGTTTACCTTGTTCTCCAATGGGGCTCTATCCCGGGGAGAGCAGAGAAAAATACCTGTAGCTCCAGGTAGCAGAAAGAGAATGCCTTGTTCTAAACGTACCAATGAAAGTCCTGGGGACTATGTGATTGGCTCCGCTTGGGTCCTATGCCCAACTTTGAACCAGTTAGGAGATGCTCCAGTCCTACAAAGTGAACCTCATGCACTGATGGTGGGAAAGGATATCATCATGAGAAGAAATGGTCTTTGGGTGTCACATGTGAATGATTCATGGTTCTTCATACGTTCTTTTGGGGTCTGGTAATTTTGGGGCCTGCTGTTCTATTTCTGAATTGCTTTTTGGCATATCTCTTTGGCTGCTGGACTGGATCTACCTTTCCCTGGCAAACTAATTCTCTTTTTCCTGCCCTTGTAAATTTCAAGTCCTTACAACAAAGGATTTGCCCATGTTTCACTTGGTCTAGACTTGATAAATTCATCTTTACAGCTCATGTGCTGTCCATGTCAGCTCACCAAAGAGCCACGTTCAATTTTGGAGAGAAAGGCCGCCAGAACACAGAGTTGTGTTAGGTCCTGGGGTGCTGTAGCCAGGGATTCTTATCATGGGTTTGCACCCAAATTCTAGCTCCCGTGGATACTGTTCATAGCTATGAAATGTCACAGCTCTGTCTCTCACTGAGAACTGCCTATGGCTGCAGGGGATTTTACCACCAGATCACATAGTATCCCAGGGCTCAGGCCACAATTGATATCTGATGTCTGCTTAAAATGGGATTAACAAAGGTCCAGACCTCATACCTCAACTGAGACATCTCTGAAACTTTACCTCAATTGCAGAACTCCCCATCTTCTCACCTAAGGCCTTGATTATAGCCACATTGTGGCTCACTCCTGGTGTTTTCCCACTCCCTTCCAAGTGTCTCTCCCACAGTAAACCTTCAGCATGCAACTCCTCATCTCCGAGTCTTTCCAGGGAACTAAGACATGTGTTTTGTTTTTGTTTTTGTTTTTGTTTTTTCCTTATGGTCAGTTGAGTTATGGTCAGCCTCCACAAATGAGCATCACTAAAGGCTTTAATATTGAGGAACAAATTTTCTAATCTCAGTCCTAGGTAGGCCTTACATCCCTGGACTTTGAGGTCTTTTTGTGAGACCATTTCACCTAAAAAAAAAAAAAAATCTATCAATGCAGCTATACAAATAAATTGCCTGATTTTGTATTAGTGTGAGTGGCAATTGGCTGAATTTTCAAGTGATAAATGAAGAACAGTGTCTTAGACTCTTTTCCTTTGCTGTAACAAAGTACCTAACTTGGGTAGTTTGTAATGAAGAGAGATTTGCTTAGCTCACAGTCAATAGCATGGTGCCATCTGCCTGGCTCAAGTGGGGAGCCTCATGATGGATGGCAACACAATGACGGACGGAGAACATGGGCAAGAAAGAGAGAGGTCCCATGATGAGATAGGCTGCAAGAGGTCAGGGAGGGACTGTGCTTGCTCTTTTTATTAACAACCGGCTCTATGAGCACTAGTCTCCTCCTACCAGATCTAACCCACTCCCAAGAGACAGCATTAACCCATTCATGAAGATGCAGCCCCCCCAGGACCTAATTGCTTTCCACCGGTTCCCACCTCTTAGAAGGTTTCCCCACCATTATACTGCCACACCACGGACAAAGCTCTCAGTACATGAAGCCCTGGGAAACAAACCGTGTCCCTACAACAGCAAACCAGTGCTTAGGATTAAAGTTCAGTGACCATGCCAAGAAATAGGAAGAGATAAAGATAAACAGGTTCCTGGCACAGGCTCAGAGTTCTGGGCTAGTAGGTGCCTGCTCATCATTGAAGACCCACTTCATTTAAGCTCCTTCTTCCAAGAGACTTTCCCTGCCTGTCAAAGTCACTTACTGTCTGACTTTCTTCTGTCTGTCTTACACATTTTAGTGAAACCCCTAATAGGAACACATCATTATACTGCCAAACATCTTCTCCAGTAAGGTGTTCTTCAAATATTTGTTTAAAAAACTAGGGAACACAGGATTCATTGTGGGGACTAGACTCCTCACAGGGTAGATAAAGACGGGCAAATGAGGATACAGATCTGGAAAGTGAAGGATTAGAGAAATTTCAATGTTCAGCCCTCTTGCAGCACTGATTTGGTGGATAAGTTACAGTTTACAGGGCAATCTGGGAGGCTGGCCTGTCTAGCTGTTTTTTTTTTTTTTAACTTTTTCACCACAATCTAATTAAAAAAAATACCTTTTCTTATCATGATCCAACGGGAACACTCACACATAAACTCATGTGAACAATCGAAAAACAAAACTTCCCTAAAATAACACTAATCTGTACTCTGTAGAGCTGAGGTACCACAAAAAATGTACTGTTTTTTTTGTACTCCCCAAATGAATTGGGTCCTTGGTACTTGCACAGAGTTCCTAAAACCCTTGGGATTTCCTGACTGATAGGAGTGTCTCTTATATGTTAATGAGGTGACTCCTGAGGTGGGGGTGGGAACTGGATCTCTTCAGTGTGGGGACTAGTTTCCAGAAAAATCCAGCATGTGATTGATTTCAGCCCCAATCCCCAAACTCTGAGGGGGAGAAAAGAAAGATTGGATTCAAATATAAATGATGTTTTAGTCAGCTTTTTCATGGCTGTGACCAAAAATCCTGACAAGAACAAATTTAGGAGGAAAAGTTTATTTGGGGGCTCAGGCTTTCAGAGGGTCTCAATCCATTAGATGGATGGCTCTACTCTTTGGGCCTCAAGGTGAGGCAGAACATCATGGCGGATGGGTGTGGAGGAGGAAGGCAGGTCAAGTCATAGACCCCAAGAAGCAGAGAGAATCTCCTCACCACAGACAAAATATAAACCCCCAGGCACACCTCGAATGACCCAACTCCTTCGGTCACATCCTACTGACTACAGTTACCTCCCAGTTAATCCCAATTAGGGGATAATTGGACTGATTGGGTTAAGACTCTCATAACACAATGATTTCAACTCTAAACCTTCTGGTATTATCTCACACAATGTAAGGGTCCGGCGAAAAGTCGTAGGAAGAGACCACCAAGAGACTGACTCATGCAATTGCAGAAAGGGATTTATTGAGGATCCAATTCAGTGCGCTGAGGATCCAGGCTCACTCAAGAAGGGAGAGCAGCCCAGTGCCCCGAGCAGAGGTTAAGCAGTGCTTAAGTACACTTTTTGGGGAGGGTGGAGGCTTTGCATACATTAAGACAAATCATCATGAGGCGTGGGAAAATCAAACAACAATTCTTAAACTTGATTAGTACATTCATTGGCGGGAACAGGTTGGTCGGGGGTGATTGGTCACTCCTAAGCGGGGTACACATTCAAACTGATTGGTTCGGGCCCTGTATGCTTACGACAAGCTGCACAGGGCCCTAGGCTAAATGGCCAGTAGGGCGTTGTCTTAACTGCCTCAGGAATTTCAGGTTCTGGGTGTAGCAGAGGAACTTAACAATACCTGGTCCTTCACTTTTTAACTCAGGCCTTGCAGCTTAGAAACTTTACAATGCCCGGTCTTTTACATTTAAACTCAGGCTTTGCAGCTTAGAAACTTTACCCTTTCAACATGAGCTTTTGGAGGACACAACATACATATCTCAATTATAATGAAATGACCATCGATTTAATCCATCACGTATACACAATGAAACTGCTATAAAATATGTGGAACAAAGGTCGGGTAGAGCTTCTGGGTTAGAAAACACACCCAGGTGCTGGGAAGGTGGTCCATCCCCAACTCCACAGGGACCAGGCTCCTGAGCTCTCTACCCTTCCTGACCTTGCCCTGTGTGTACTTCCTCTTTGGTGGGTTCATTTGTATCCTTGATAATAAGCTAGAATGTTAGTGCTTCCCTGAGTTCTGCGAATTATTCTAGCAAATAATCAGATTTGAGGGGAAGTCATAAGAATCCTTGAATTTGTAAACGGTGTGTATTATGGCTTGGATCTGAAATGTTCCCCCAGAAGCTCATATGTCAGTCAATACAACAATGCTCAGAGGCAAAAAGATTGGACCACAAGGGCTCATCAGTGGATTGATTAATAATTTGATTGTACTGCAATGCGGCACAGCTTTGGGGACTAGCGGTCCTTGGTCCCTTTCTGTTTGTCTGTCTGTCTCTCTCTGAAAACTGGATGGATGCCATGAACTGAGAAGCTTTCCTTTGCAACGCCCTTCCACCATGATGTTCTGCCTGACATCAGGCCCGGAGCAATAAGGTCAGCTTATTGTGGACTGAGATCTCTAAAACTGTGATCCCCAAATAAACTGTTTCTTCTCTAAGTTGATCTTGTCCAGTATTTTGGTCACAGAAATCTAAGATGACCCCATAGACACGTAGTAGCCTAGGGACTTAATTTTCAGTTGACTTCTGAAATGGGAATAGTCTTCTGGGCCAGAGCCCTTTGGTATGTAGAGTTAGTGCTACATTCAGGTGGTTAGTGTCAGAATTGAATTGAATTATCGGGCACCCATTTTGATCAGAGAATTGGGGAATTAATTGATGGTAGTGATAAAAAAAATAAATGGTATATACTAATACAAATCTATTCCATTCTATTCTTTCTATTCTATTCTATCCTATTTTATTTTGGTTATATTAATTTTTCAAAAATGCTATCTGTGACCTACTAATTGATATCTTTGGTCACCACTCATAACTTTAACAATACTTTGTACTTTGTATATACTGGAAATGAACACCCTGCATGAGGTACAGGTGGCAAAGATGTTCTCCCATTCAGTAGGCTCTCTCTTCTTGCTCTTGATTGTGAAGAAGCTTTTTAGTTTGATGCCACCCACTTACTGATTTTTGATTTTGCTTCTTGTGCTTAGGAGTCTTGTTAAGGAAATTGGTTCCCAAGCTGACATGTTAAAAGTGTTGGGCTTCAATTTTCTTCTAGTAGGTGCAGGGTTTCTGGCCTAATTCCTAGGTCTTGGATCCATCCACCTTGAGTTGAGTTTGGTGCAGCATGAGAGGGGTTAAATTTCCTTCTACTCAATGAGCCCATCCCCCCAAACCAAAGGTTGAATATTTTCTCTGATAGGTGGAAGCTAACCCACGATTTGGGGAGGGGGCAAGAATAGAAGTTCAGAGGATTTGACAAAGGAGAATGAAGGGGAGGGAGGGGGAGAAAAATAGGAAAAACAGTGGAAAGCATCTGACATAACTTTCCTATGTTCATATATGAATATACCACAGTAAATCCCACCATTGTGTATTATCCTCAAGACTGGGCCCTAATCAGAATCAGATATATTCCATGCATGTATAATTTTATCAAAATGGGCCTATTGTCATATATAACTCAAAAGTTAGAACTGATTAAAAGAACTGATTAAAAAAACAACATACTCTGTACTATACTGGAAGCTTCTTAAGAGCAGACACATTACTACTTACCTTGGCATCTCTCATTCCTAACACAATATCCAACACAGATGTGTCACTGATATAAGTTCATGAAATTGGTGGATGCATCAATGAATAAATGCATGAAATTTTGGTATACTTCATGCTGACTCAGGATTCAATTTTATGAATCCACCGGGAACATTCCTACTTAATTATAGATGTTCCTGTACTTACCATGGGATTATGTCTCATTAAACCCATCATAACCTGTAAATGCACTTAATACACCTCACCTACTGAACATCATGGCTCAGCCTAGCCTGCCTTAAATGTGCTCAGAACACTGCCATTAGCCTACACTCGGGCAAAATCCTCTAAGAGAGTGTTGAATATCTCATAGGAATTTTTAAAACTCTACTGATAGAGTGGCTGTATGGTCATCAAAGTTAAAAAATCACTACGTTCAATCATTCATTGTTAGCTGGGGATTCTGTAAGTGTCACCAACTGGAATGTTAATTTTCTGGTTTACCGTGCTAACTACTTTGGGTGAGGTAGCTGGTGTTAGACAGTCAGTACAAGTCTTGTCTTTGGAGTCCAGAATTAATCAAAGGGCATTGATTGTTTTTAGGCAATATTTCCTCAAAGGTGGGGTAACTACATGAATTCTATTTCTCAATTTCAAGATGTTTCTTTTAAGACACTGCCTGCCAGGGGCAGCCCCACCCCTCAGTTCTGAGAGCTTCAGAGTAACAGCTGCTTTCTATTTCTTAACGGTTGACCCTTCAGGAATATCTATGGAGACAACTCGCTTCTAGGTGGAGATAGAGGGAACTCCCGATCTCATCTGCGACACATTGCCAAAAGGCAGGTTAGCTTTGCAGATGGATCTTGGCTCCAATTTCATGTTATTTCTTATTAGCTTCAGTTTGAGAAGGTAACCTTTTTTGACCTTATCCTAAAATTCTGAAGTTGAACCCTTTCTGAAGCCCTTGACCCTTTGGCACTGAATACACACAATAAATCGTTGCTGAGTGATTAAACTGATACGATCAACCAAAGTTTTGATTTGTGGTCCACCATGCCTGACCTGCAACATCCTGGTCCCAAAGTCTGTTAGAACTGTGGAGGACAAGGTCAGCTTTATCCAAGACTACCGGAAGTGCTCCTCCCCCATTAGGTAGGCGTCTCCAGCCTATTCCAGCATCACAATTCCAACATCACTTAATACTCCATGCAGATTTCCCCAAACACAGGACTCATACATGAAACACACCTCCTATTCATTTTCCATGTGGAGCATATAAAAATGTGTTTTTTTTCCCCCTCCTGCAAAAGCTCACTCTTCCATCTGGTTTAAATTTGTGTGAAAGAAAGAAAAAAAAAATTTTGCCTACCCAGAAAAGGGTTAACGATAATGGGGAGGGGAGGTCTGTTTATAGGGCTGGACTCCTGCAAGAATCCAGTTTCTCCCAGAAGTTGAGCCCAATCAAAAACAATCCAGAGGGCCCAAGGAGCATTTCCTGTTAACCCTTTAGAGGACGCTCCACTGGCAGAACACATGTGGCCCTGAGCAGAGACCAAAGGAGAGGAGGAAAGTTCAGTCCTAGCAGCAGCAGCAACAGCAGGATTGCTGAGAAGAACATCTGCTGGTAGTATGGCCTGCGTAATAACAGCGAGCAACTTTAATAACATAATGAAAATCACATTTCTGTAATTTTATAATATACAGGCCCAGGACTGCAACATCACTTGTCTAAACATGATCCACTTCGGATGCAAAAGTTTGGGCCCCTTGGCAAACACTTAACCAGGGATCATTATTTAATTATTTACATTGAGACAAATTCTCACCAGACTTCAGTCTCATTAAGTCAAGGGTTTTTTTTGGTTTTGGGCTTTTTTTTTTTTTTTTTTCTCTCTCCTTTCCAGATGGCCAAATCCAAAACATTAACCACTTTGTGTTCTCTTTTTTTTTGGTCCTCCTGGAGGTTCCCAAGAATGTGACATCTCCTCCTCCAAGCAAAGAACATAGGTGGGCGGAGATACTTGGGGGTAATTATTTCCCTAAGGGCTGACAGGAGAAAGGAATTCCCTTGAGGCTGCAAGTGAGTCCCTTTTTAGAAGGGTCACTCTTCTGGAGAGGTTGAAACTGGAAAGATGGTGATGCTTGAGTTAAGCAGACTTGTGTCAATCTCCTCATTTCCATGTGAAGAAAATGAGCCAGGGTCTGGATCACTTTCTATGTGAAGGCTGCTATAATACATGATCTTCTGCTCTGGCCGTAAGAGCAACCCCATAAGAAAATGAGACTGTGGTCTTTAGGACAAAAATGGTGCTAAGTGTGAATGAAAATGTTTGCAGGCTTCTAGAAGAGTCTATCTTACACACAGATGAGCTCTACAAGGGGTTATCAATACATTATCATTGGAAATTGCATTGAGATTTCCCATAATTTATCTAATTCTGTCTTCAAAGCAACCCTGTTTCATTCATTAGGACAGCTATTATTTCCCCCCCACCCCTCTTTCAAATGGTTTAACTGAACGTTTAATGCACCCAGCTAGTGATAGGAACAGCTGGACATTACACCTCTGTTTTTTGATTCCAAGGCCAATTTGATTCTTCCATCTGACCATGCTGCATGCAATTTCACTTAATTCCTCTCAACTAATTGTGAAATGCAACAAGTGGCATGGATGACCCTTAAATAATGTGATAACAGGCAGCTTCAACACAATGAAAATCCATTAGTATTAAACCAAGAGAGCAGAACATTTGATTCCGCCCCCCCCCCCATGTCCCAGTGGATGACCTAGAATATCAGGGCACCTCTGATCTGGTTTCAGTGAATTTCCTATGGTCGAAAACTGTGCTATTCAAAGAGCAGCAGCATCAGCTGCATCTGGGAGGTGGTCCAAATCTGCAAGCTCAGGATCCTGCTCAGACCCACTGAGTTGGAGCCTATGTATTCACAAATGCCCTAAATGGTTCATATGCAACATAAAGGTTTGAGAAGCACCGCATCTACATTGCATGTTTTTGCTCAGCCCTGCCTGTTTTCTGTAGTGGCTTTGTGGTTTCTATGTCAGGAGAGGGTAGAGAGAGAGAGAGAAGAAAAGGCAGAAAGAACATCTTTGGGTCAGAATTGGAGAAGAAGTTTGGTTGGAGACAAGAACAACTGTGAAAGGAAAAATCTAGGCAAGATTTTGGAACCAAGAGTGACTTGGAAATAGCTGCCTGTAGACATCTGGTCTGTGGTCTCAAGGAAACAGAGGCGATATTGATTTTTGAAACAGGAGAGCATCTTGTGAAATATCTTTTGAAAAACCCTGGTGTGCTTCTGAAGGGAGACCAAACCCAGCTAACCATTTCTATAAGCAGCGATCTGCCAAATAGGTTGTTGGGCTGGAAGAAAACAGATTGCTTATTTCTTCCACTTATGCCTGAGCTCTTCCCCCATTCTGCTCCCTGCTGGGCTTCGGCAGACCCAGCTCTGGGTGGGAGACTTCCAGTTTCCTTGCTCTGGTGTCAGGATCTGCCCTCTAGGTTGTACTCACTTATCTCCCCCTGGTAGCTCATAATTTATGCAACAGAAGCCCGGGTTTCTTCTCTAGTGAGTCTGAAGTCCTTGCTCTTCTCCCACCCTGTTCTTCCTTCCCAGCCTGCATCTTTGCTTTGCAGGAGCTGCCAGATGTCAAATAGTTCCATATTCTGTGGCTTCAGAATCCAGGCAAATGTCCATGAAGGGGAGAATTGTAACCACCGAGACAGCAGCCTGAATACAGGGTCCTGGATTCTGTTGTGGGCAAATATGTTGAGAGATTTGCAATGACTCTCTTGGGAGTTGGTTGTCAAATTTTTTGGTGTGTTCAGGAAATGTCTGCCACATTTTACATCAACATTTTCAAACTGCAAGTGAGTGAAGTGTTGAATGGTAACAATGAGTGAGTGAAATGAATGGATTGCAAGACCAAGGGTGAACCAGCCCGGCTAATAGAAGGAACTTGTTTTTTAATTTACAAAAGCAACAGCATTGGAATGGAACAACTGTTCCTGGCACTTCACGGCATGGAACATAAACCCCATCTTGATGTCACATGAAGCCGCAGTATGTGAGAGTCTTTGTATGTAGATTATGGGTAGAAAGAATGGGGTGCCTCCAATAGTGTTTTTTGTTCAACCATAAAAAAGCACACAATCATGTCATTTGCAGAAAAAAAAATGGATGGAATTTTTGTTAAACGAAATAAGCCAGACTCGGAAAGACAAGGGGAGTATGTTTTTTCTCACATGTAGAAGTTAGGGTAGGAGGGATTTCATGAAATTAGAAAAGAGAACAGTAAATTAGAGAAAGGGGGACCACGGGGAATGGGGAGGGAGGGAAAGGAGACACACTGGGGAGTAAAATTAATCAAATTATGTTTTGTGCATGTGCGTCTATATCACAATGAATTACGTGACCATGTATAATTATAATGCAACAATTTTAAAAATTAAAAAAAGATGAAAATGGAGTTGCCTTTTGTCTATATGCCATCACTCATATTTTAAGACCCCAAAGGGTCAAAATCAATCAAAATATAGTTGGATATACTTCTAATTGCACCTTTACTCAATACTCCCAGGCTTGATACTCAAGAGCTTCAAAACATTTATGCTACTATTACTGTGACCCCAGGCAGTTTAAGATTAGTATGAGGATTCTACTCATATTTAACTCCCACCCCCAAGCCCTCCCTTCCAGCTGATATTAATGTTGCTTCCTAATTTCTGGTACAACTTGTCCGAATACACCAAGATGAGCCCACAGTGAGGCCCCTGTTTTCCTATGGGCTGACTACTTGGTGATAAACTCCGCCCCCCCCAGTTCATCTTCCCACCACATTTACAAAAAGAAGACACAGGAGCTGAGTTTTGTTAATTTGTTTAAGGCCATGCACTAGGAAGGGGAAGAATACAGATTTGAACTCAGGGCTCTGTGCTTCTGAATTAAGCCTGATCTTTCTCTGAACTCGTGATTCTCAGAGTGTGGTCCCTGTACCAGCAGCATCAGCATCACTCAAGAACTTGTTAGACAGGCAAATTCTCAGGTTCCACCCTAGATTGACTGAAGAGAAAACTCTGTGGGATGGGGCCCAGCATTTTGTGTTCTAACGTGCCCTCTAGGTGTGAATTCTAGTGCATGCTTAAATATAAGAACAATTCTTTTATACCAAGTTTGCTGTTGATATATTATTTCAGCCACAAGACTGGAAGTTCCCTGAAAGCAGGATTTGTATCTTACTCATATCTAAGCCAGACACTGTACTAGATGTTGCTGTCGAAATATAGTGACAGTAACAGCCAACATGTATTTAGTTCTTACTGTATGCCAGATGATGGGCAAAAAAAAAAAAAAATTGTGTTTTCTCTTTTGATCCCTGGAATAATCCAGTGCAGTTTACTCCCCACTGTTTATAACATTGAGTTTCCACATGAGTAAAGCAACGTGTTCATAATCCAATATATTGCATGATGAACCTGGAATGTGAACTAAGAGAATCTGAATTTAGAGCCCAATCTCTTACTGCAAGCTAACCTGCCCAGTAAATGTGTATTGAATGGATTATAAGTATCTTTCATGCACCATGCAGACAGTAAGTCAAAACTGTAAAAGAAGGAGAATGGAAATACAGAGCAGGGAATAGACAGGGCTTTGATATCTTTCAGAAAAAAATCATTTTCTTAGAGAAGGGTATCAGTCAGCTTTTGTGTTACTCTAATGAAATACCAGAGGCAATAAATTATAAAGAGAATGATATATTTTGGCTCATGGTTCTAGAGAATCCAATCGAAGACTGGGTGACGGCATTTCTTTGGGCCACTAACAAAGGTGGCACATTCATTGCAAGGGCACAGGCATAGTAAACTGCTTACGGGATTAAAAGAAAGATAAGGAGACCTATGTTCCCTTTAAGGCACATCCCCAAGGACCTAAAGGACCTCCTGTTTTAGTAAGCATTTTTGATGCTGTGACTAAAGGACCCAATCAGAACAATTGTAAAGGAGGAAGGTTTATTTGGGGGCTCCTGGTTTCAGAGGTCTCAATCCATAGACAAAAGGCTCCATTTCTGGGGGCTCAAGGTAAGGCAGGACATCATGGCTGAAGAGTATGGCAGAGGGAGCAGGCTCACATGATCAGGAAGCAGAGAGAGAGAGGGCTTCACTTGCCAAATATAAATAGGTTATCTGAAAGCCACACCCCCAATCCACACCTCCTCCAGCCACACCTTATCACTTCAGTTATCATCCAATTAATACCCACCAGGGGATTAATTCACCGGTTGGGTCAAGACTATAACCCAATTATTTCTCCTCCAAACCTTCTTACATTTTCTCACATGTGAGCTTTTAGGGGATATCACATCTAAACTATATAATTTGTCCTTGGCTCCCAAAAGCTCATATTCATCTGACAATGCAAAAATACATTTAGTCATTCGCAAGATTCCCCATGGTCTCAAAACTCGCTCAAAGTTCGAGTCCAAAGTCTTCTTTCTCCGAGGCTCCAGGCAATTTCACATTGTGAGCTCCCATAAAATTAAAAGCAATTTACAAGTATCCAATATATAACGGTACAGAGTTAACATTTCCATTCACAAAATTAGGGGCATAGAGAGAAGGGATAGGACCAAAGCAAGACTGAAATCCAGTTTATTAGTCCTGTTGCAAATTAGTAGCAAATTAGCTCCAGGTCTGGCCTCTGGGGCACGTGACATCTTGATGTTCTCTCTGAAGGGCTTGTGTGGTGTTGCCCCTTGTGGCCTTGTTGGTTACAGCCCAGTGGCCTTTCTGTTGGCTTGTCTCTGCTAGAGTCCTGCAGCTTCCCTAGGACAATGTCCCATGTAACCGGCATTTCTTATTCTCGGGCTTTCCACTGTAGCTTTGACTTCTTTCTCACATTTCCACATTTTGACTTCTCAGGGGGTGCCTGCAGGGCCTCTGACCCGGCTGCACCTTTGTCTGGCCTCCCACTGAAATCTTGGTGGAAGTCTTCATGAACCCCCAACTCCAGCATCTTGCATTCCTTTAGAACCAGCACCTCGTGGCTGATGCCAAGGTCTGCTGCCATCTTGAGCAGTAGCCAAGCCTCCAGGGACCCTTGCTATAGCAGCCTCTGAGCATCTGGGTGGCTGAGCATTTGAAAATACTTCTTAGGTCCCCTTGTGCAACAAGGGTGTCCCGCTGGTCTCTTCTTAAGACAATTTTCACCTTTACTTCCTTGAGGTTTAGACAGCTGTGGTCTTGCCAGCTCCTAAGATGCCCACAAGTCATCTTTCTATTGTCTCTGGGCAAAGTCTTTAGCATTAGTCTTTAGCATTTAGTGGTGGTAGTGTCTTTAACAACTGCAATTTCTTTAGCCTCAGTTT
Source organism: Ictidomys tridecemlineatus (assembly GCF_052094955.1). Classification (NCBI taxonomy): domain Eukaryota; kingdom Metazoa; phylum Chordata; class Mammalia; order Rodentia; family Sciuridae; genus Ictidomys; species Ictidomys tridecemlineatus. Next base: position 56,619,298 of record NC_135479.1, read on the forward strand.
TACTCCTGTGTTGCAAGTCCAGGTTTTTCAAATCTTTCTGCCCTGCTTTCTGCTTCTGTTTATCACAATGAATTTAGCTAAAAGCTGCCAACAATATCCATGCTACCACCTGAATGCTGTGCTGCCTAGACATCTCTTCTGCCAGATTAAGAAGCCCATTGCTTTTAAAAATCAGCCTCACAGAAAATCTCTGGACACAGGCAAAATGCAGACAACTTTTCAGCTAGAACATAACAGGAATGTCTTCTAGTCCAATTACCAATGGTGTACTCCTTTTCCTTTAAACCCTCTTTAGCCCTGTCTTCGCTGTTCCATTGGCCTTCTGGGTCTTCTGAGCTCCCACCAGAATCGGCCATTAAACTCTGCTTACCTAAAAAAAATTCCAGTTTGTACTGCTGAGCATCTCAACATTCCTCCCACCAATTTCAAGCTCAAAAAACTTCTGAACCGCATGGTCAGGTTAGTCATAGCAATGACCCCACTTCAATGTACTAGTTTCTTTTTTAGTCAGTTTATTTATTTATTTATTTTTTCTGCTGTGACTAAAGGACCCAATCAGAACAATTACAGAGGAGGAAAAGTTTATTTAGGGGCTCACAGTTTCAGAGGTCTCAATCCACGGACATCAGGCTCCATTCCTGGGGGCACGAGGTAAGACAGGACATCATGGCGGAAGAGTATGGCAGAGGGAACCAGCTCACAGGATGATCAGAGAGCAGAGAGAGAGATCTCCACTTGCCAGATACAAATATATACCCGAAAGCCATGCCCCCAGTTTACATCTCCTCCAGCCACACCTTATCACTCCAGTTACCACTGAGTTAATTCCTATCAGGGGATTCATTCACTGATTGGGTTAAGACTATAACCCAATAATTTCTCCCCCAAACCTTCTTGCATTTTCTCACATGTGAGCTTGTGGGGGACACCACACCTAAACCATAACACCTCTCATAAGACCCCATATCCTAAAGGTCCACAGTGCCTTCTATTAATGCCACTCTGATGAACAAGACTTTAACACATGCACCATTAGAGGACCCTCATCCGAATCACAGCAGGAAGCAAAAAGAATTCTTAAGATCCCTGTTTCATTGATGATAGATCAGCTATCTTGATCTCCTGCCCACAGATTTTACTAGTTCTGTTGACATCCATAGTACTGAATGCCTTGAATTCCTGCAGTAGGAGTTGCAGACTTCTGGGGAGTCAAGCAGGGTGGTAAGTAGGAACAGGAGAGAGATGTGCCTACCAGTTCCCACTTCCGAAGAAATGCTTAAATTCAACTCCGTCGGTCTAGGTCATGACTGTGTTTCTTGGAATCAATATTATAGCAGACATAAGCTGCTTGTTCTCCCTGGGCCTCAGATTTTCTCCCTGTAAATCGGGGTGACAATCATAGCTGTTTTGTTTGTGTGCAGCTCCAATGAGCCTGTGACTGTGAGAGTGCTTTATATAGGAACAAGCCTCTCTGGAAAGTTCTGTGTATTTTGCTGTGACCCCTGGGGGATACCCACCAGTTTTGATTTCCAGCTTGATATTCTTTTCTGCCTGAACTTCTTTCCTTGGGACATACGTATGTGATTTTTTTTTCAGTACTTAATGCAGACGCTCTGCCTATTGCTCTGAGACTTTGTGGTCCTTTTGTCAAAGAAAAAGAAAGGGCTCTGTGTCACTCAAAGACCAGAAGGCAGGGACCCCTTAAGGAATGTGATGTTGTTTCACATCCTCACCCTGAGGACCAATGGCATTTTCCAGGTTGGATCTGTCACATGCCACTTAGATGTCTGGGTTCCCCTACCAAACAGCCTTCTCCCCTCCCTCTCACCAATCCCTTTGCAACCACCAAAGCCCTTTCCAAAATGTCTTCACCTTTCACGTGACACTAAGCCCACAAATCCCCCATTCCAAATAAATGAGAAAGAGACCCCCTTTCCACCACGTTTTTGCTTGTGCCCCCAGCAACCCAAAGCCAGGATAAAATTTCGAGGCAGGGTGCATGTGTGTGTAATTGCTTCCTGAGAGGAAGACCTCTAGAGCTTGTTTCAAATGAGGTGTTAATGACGAGCACGGCAGGATTTGTTACCGTAGCACAAGCCCATCTGGATTGACCACATTAAATTGCTTTTCATGTGGCTGTGGCTCTTAATAGAGTCCCTTCCATCTTTGTTAGGGAGCATCCCACCACAGAAAACAAAACCAAAACCAAAAATTGCTTCTGTCCCTTTTCCTCTGCTGAAGGACTATGCTCCATCTGGTTTACCCACTGTGATTTTTTCAGATTGTGTAGCCATCTCCTGGGAGGGGAGTTCCTTGTAGGAACAATTGGAAACTTGGTCAGTATATATACTATATATCAACTCTTGCGCAGTCCATAAGGTGTCAGAATAGCTGGTATTTAGTTTGAAAGCCTAATCTCATTTCATTCTTTTAAAAGCTCTCTGAGGAAATACCTTAGATTTGCAGAATGACAGAATTAAAAGAATCTAGGGTTGGGATTTGCATCCAGCCACCTCATTTTATGAACAAGGAGAGAGGGAATCAGAGGCAAAGAATCCCTCCCCAGGACACAGAATTACTGAGCGGTGGGAAGAAGAATCCAGGTCTTCTAATTTGAAGGGAGATGATTGTTAGTTTTAGTTTGGGCTAAAATAGAACTTTCCTAATTCCCAATTCCTCCCTTTGCAAATGACCCTGTTTTCATCTTTCTAAGCAGCAAAGTTATTTATTTGACAGGTGCAGATGGAACCCTGGTATTCTCCACCGAATTAGACATTAATCTTACCTGTTTTTGTGGTCCTGGGGATCTAGCCAACAAGCCATCCTGTAGACTGTAGACATGCCCTCAGGATCCTAACCAGGTAAGGAGAGCATTTTTTTTTCTCTAAGAGGAGACCAGTGCCTGGAATTCCAACTGATACAAATTCAACCCGCTGAATCAAACTAAAATTATCCATTTTCTTATTTTACCTTTCCTTTATGAAATTACACCGTGGACTGAGTTTGTGTGTCTTTCTGCAAATTCTTATGTAAAAACTTAATGCCCAGTGTGATAGTACTAGGAGGTGATATTCTCTGGGTGTGCTTAGGTCATAGGGCAAGATCCCCCACAAATGGGATAGTGTCCTTTCAAGAAAAGACCCTAGAGAGCTCTTTTACTTCTTCCACCATAAGAGGACATACAAGAAGATGCTGTGAACCTGGGAGCTAGCCTTCATCAGACACTGAATCTGCCAGCGACTTTGATCTTGAACTTTCTGACAGAATTGTGATAAATCAATATTTGTCGTTTATAAGCCACTCAATCTCTGGCATTTTGTTACAGCAGCCCACATAGTCTGAGACAAAACAGGACACTTAGCCTGAAACTGGGAATAGTTAAAACTTTCCAATAGAGTTGGAATCTATTTAAAGTCTTCATAGTCTATAGAGAAGTGATGGTTTTGATGACATGGCCCCCTCCCCAAAGTATTATTGCTAGTCCAAATTTGAAATTTATTTCAGTCAGCTGACTTTGCACAGATAAATAAGTTCCCTTTATCTTGTTAAAAGGCAAAAAGAGACTTCTAGAATGTTTACGGCATGAGGTTAATGGGAGCTGTTAATGTTTTCTGAATGCTCTCAAGAAAGGCCTGATGTTCATTGGTGTTCATCTATATTCTAAGAAGGGATTTGGCTGTGGAGCATTGTGGTGAACACAATTGGATATGTTTCATTAAGACTGCAGCATCGTCTTTTAATTAACTTCTTGTTCCTGTCTTCGGTGAAATATTAATTATTTTTTAATCATCACTGGGATGCACTTTAAGGAGAAGCAGCTGGAATCATCCAACCTTCGTTTCATTATATAGATAGGTGTTATAATAATTAACTTAATTAGCTTGTCACTGCTTGCATAAAATATGACTGTATTTGGAGAACAGATATTGCTTTGCGGATCCAAGGTTAATTAAAAAATAGAGTGTATAAGAGGTCAAGTTAAATGGAGTTGGTGGCACCTTGATATCTGGCCAACGTGACATAAAGGATGTTTCTGCAGTGAGCAGGGACCAGAAACCAGCCATGGCAAAATGCTGAAGCCTCCTTGGGTGTCCACCTCTAAAATCGGGTCACCATCACCAAATCCAGTACCTGCATCTCATCTGTGGTGATCTCTCTCTGCATCAGGGATTCTTCTACTGGACCCTGGTTAGAGGGGTTTCCCTACTCATAGGATAAAGGGAAGAGCGAATGAGATAATTTCTTTAAATGGAAGATAGTTCTTTGTCATCTCCCGAGACCTGGATATGCCTGAATGGAAAATGGAAAAATCAGGAAAGAATGTAGCTGACATTAGCAGATATTTTCTGTGTGCCTGCTACTGATCTGAGTGATTCACATGCAGGAACTCAGTCCACACAATTCACCTATGAGTTGAATAGCTCTGTCCCTATTTTAGAGTAAAGGAAACTGAGGCCCAAAGAGATTAAATAATTCCACCAAGTTTGCATGGCTAGCTGGTGGTAGAACCAGGGTTTAAACTAGGTTTAAACACAGAAGTTTGGTTACAGGAGATAATGCTTATTCATTGCTCTTTAACAATTGCTTTTGAATAGAATATCACTACACTATGCTGCCTATTCACAATAATAAAAAAAATAAATAGCATTATTTCTAGGGAAAGGAGATATCTACAATGCAGACTTACTCCATAGGAGCAGGATCCTTTGCAATCAGCAAACCTACGCTAAACCAGAATGTTTCATCCTAATAAAAATGCTAAGGAGATAGCCTTGGTTGGGAAGAGTAATTTTGTTCATTCCTTGTCAATATGTGGGTATGTTTAATGTTTATAACTGTTTTTGTTTTGTTTTGTAATTACATAGCAGTCCATTAAAGGTTGATTGAGTTCCACCATCAGTCAAGCCTTCTAACAACACATTTGGAAGAGCAAATGTGCTGCCCAGAGAAATTCACTGTTTTGCACACTTTGAGATAAGAGCACACCCCAGCCTTCAGAAATGGCTCACTGAATGAAGATTGGGCAGGAAAATAATGGAAATCTCAACCTGAGGTGGTTACAAAATCATGCAAACTGTTGTTGACATCTACCTTGACTGTGCCTTTTGGTAATTGGAAGGGGATTTCATATCAAACGCTGCTACCTGCATGATGGACTGAGACGGACTGTGATTGACTTGGAAGAGTTGTGCACATTTCTGAGAAAATGATCTCAGAATCATTTACTTGGATACTTCCTGGACTCCTGGGTTTGATTCCACAAGATGGTTTGCTGACTCTTTCAATTGGAATGACTGAAATTTATTTTAAACTTAACTATTTGCTCAACACTGCTATTATATTACTTTAAGCTGTTATTAATTTGCCTGAGAGCGACGTGTGGTTTCGTGGTTTCGACTGGGTTGTGCTGATGTGGTTTGTCATATAGGATGCTAAATGTAGGACAGAAGCTTGGAAAGGAGGAAAATGGTAATTTTTTTTAAACAAGTCAGTTAATATTATTGCGAGTAAAAATCATGTACCATATGCTGATACTGTCTGGATAAACATTGTCCTTTTTTTATATATATTATGGGGTCAAAAAGGTGGAAATAACATAGAAATAGAGGAAGCCAATATGAGATTTAAAATCTGAAAGAGAATAAAGGATAAAGGGCAATCATACTATTTGAGTCAGCTTTTTCATTGTCGTGAGCAAAAGACCTGACAAGAACAATATAGAGGAGGAAAGATTTGTCTTGGCTCACAGTTTCAGATGTTCAGTCCATGGTGGGTTGACCCCACAGTTCTGAGACCTAAGGTGAGGTAAAACATTGTGGCAGAAGGGTGTGGAGGAGGAAAGCAGATCAGGTCATGTCAACTAGGGAGAGAGAGCTCTGCTCAAGGAACAAACATAACATAGAACAAAATAAAAGTTATGTGAATATAAATCTCTCTCTTTCTCAAAGTGATTGCCAGTGGTTAGGGTTGAGGGTAGATAGTTTTCAAGGTAATGTGTATTTTGCATCACAACTGTAGTATTGTTACACACATCACTACATGTGTTAAAACTCATAGAATTGTACACACATCAAGAAACTTTCAATTATTGCACATTTGTTTGAAAGGTATTTCAGCTGAACCATTTATGTGTTTACACTCTAACCCTGGTATAAAACAACATCACAAAGATCTACAATGTTTCTCTTATGTTAGATTGCTACCATATTGTTTTGTGTTTTAGAGTTATTGGTTTTTTTTTTTTTCATGAAAGAATAAGAGAAGTACTAGGGAGTTTGCTGATTCGTTGGGGGTATCTCTGCTGATGGAGCCCCAGGATAGAACCCAAAATAGTCAATGGTTGGGAGGTGGGAGCAATCTTAGGAAAATACTCCTATTCAATCAAGGCAATTTGTTGTCTGGATGGAGCTCTTCAGGCTACACTTTTATAACATAGTTTCTATGAATGAGTATCTTTCAACAGAGTAGTGGTCGAATGTGTTTATTTTATAGCAGACTTTGGTTATATTAAGTAGTGGGGGTGTGTTAAAGGTATACATTAGCACAGAACCCAGAGAAAAATCCAGACATAAAAGTCTCAAGAAGACTGGTGAGCAGAGCTCTCTCTGCATTTTTGTCACTATGTTCTTTCCCTTCTGCCACCATGTTCTGCCTTACCTGAGGCCCAGAGTAATGGAGTCGACCATCTATGAACTGAGACTCTGAAACTGTGAGCCCCAAATATACTTTTCCTTCTCTATGTTATTCTTGTCAGGTCTTTTTTGGCTACTGTTATGAAAAACCGACTACAACATCCACAATGAGTATATAAGATACAATACAACAAAATGCTGCATTTTGTTTCAGACACAATATATGAATGCTAAGGACTGTAAAAGTTCGGGTAGTTTATCCTACTTGCAGGCTAATAAACTAACATGTCGCTGTTTCAAAGATGCTTGATGTTGGCCGAAGATACAAGACTCCTGGATCGGAGAAAAAGGCTTTATATCAGCACAGCAGGCTATTCAAGCTTTGTGTTTTGTTCAAATCCCTGTGGCTTCTGAGTCTCCGTGGGGTTGATACAGATGGATGCCTTCATAAGCAGAGATTGCATTACAGAAGGGAAACACTGTGTTTGGGGGATTCATTGTTTTGTCTAGTGCATGACCAGCATGCCTGCTCTTTGATTGGTTGGGATGACGTCATCCCTCAAGGTTACTTGTTACAAACACAACCATGTAAAAATGGATCAGGTAAAGAGTGGTGAGGATCTTGTATACCCAGTTAGAGCATGCAGAGACACTCCAGACATGTGGGAGGATAGATTTCCTTCCGAACAGATTTCTTAATCCTATGGAAATAACGAAGAATGCGGTTGCACAATCATTATGATATAATAGTTTTTTTTAAAAACCAATAATTACTCCTAAAAGATTATACAGATCGCACTTCCTTCCTACTTTCTCTTCAACAAAAATGGGTCAGCTAAATATAAGACTGTAGTTACCACTTGAAGCCATGAAAGAGCAAACCGTAAAATGTCGAATTTGTACAGAGGAAGCCATCATCCTTCTCAGCATAATGTAGAGGCCCAGAGATGAGAAAAGAAGTCATTACAATAATCCAATGAGAGCCACCTTAATGGCTTTACTTGAAGGAGTTTATGGTACACAATACATACCTCTGAACATGCTGGGTTGTATTTTGCTGCTGGGATTTCAGCTTTGATCTCAAGGCAACAGGCAAACAATCCATCTCATCAGGAACCTGAAAAATGACTTTGGTCTAGAAAGCTACTTTCATCCTTATCTATGAGCAAACCCTGTGTCCTTCTCTTCAAAGTGATTCATTTATCTTTTATGAAATCCATGTGGTGACTCAGGGTACTGAGATCCTTTGCCCATACAATAAGACAGGCCACCTTTTGGGGATGGTTCTCAAAGGCACAGGAGAAAACTGTAGTGATGATAACAGATTCCATTTACTGAGTGCCTCCTGTACACCAGGCAGTGTGTTAAACTTATCTCATTTTCACTATTCTATGAAGAAGGTAAATTTTAACGTATATATTTTATACTTGGTGGAACTAATGCTTATAGAAGTTAAGAAATTTTCCAAGGTAACCAAATAAGGAAATGGGGAAGTCAAATTCAGAATTCATTCGCCACAGCTGACCAAGTTACCAAGTACTCCTTACCTTATATATGCTAGCTATGTTGGAGCTAGTTATGTTGCAGAAAAAAACACTGTGTTAGGATTAGGTGATTTGGGAAGCAAGCTCTGTAATCACAATATCCCAGTCTACATTACTACATTACCTGGTCAACAAGTATCCCCCTTGCAGATCAGGAAGCTAACAACACATGCCTTTCCTACTTTACAGGGTTATTGAGACATTCAAACCTACATTAAGTGATTTGAAAACCATAAAGTGGTCAATAAATATAAGGGCTTATTACTATTTGCTCTCAAATGTCCAAAAAAAAAAAATACAGATTCTGACTTCAACTGGGGCTACCACTGATCAATGAGATAGCAAACTGTAACTTCCAGAGACCAAATGGCTTTCTTTTAGTGTGTTATGGTCTGAATATGGTTGGTCTTCTCCAAAACTCATGTTGATATGTAAGGGCCATTGTGGTGATGTTGGGAAGTGTTCAGGTCATGGTCATGGAGACCTCATGAATAGATTATTATTTTTCTCTTGGGAGTGAGTTCTTAGTCTTGTAGGATTGTGTTATGGTTTGGATCTGGAATGTCCTCCTAAACACTGAGGTGGGGGCTTTTAGAAAATGATTGTGAAGGTTATAATCTCATCAGTGGATTAATCCACTTGGGGGATTAATAATCTTAATGGATTTATTGGGAGGTGGTGAAAACTATAGGTAGGTGGGCAAGGCTGAAGGTCGTGGTGGGAATGGCTAAAGGTCATGGTGGGCATGGCTAGAGGTCATGGTGGGCATGGCCTTGGGGCTTAGAACTCTCCATGGTCCCCTCCTGCATATGTCTCTTTCCTTCTCTCTCTCTCTCTCTCTCTCTCTCTCTCTCTGCTTCTTGGCTGCCATGAGCTCAGAAGATTTCCTCTGCCGTGTCCTCCCACCTTGATGATGTTTCTGCCTTGGAACTAGCTGACAGTGGACCAAGACCTTTAAAACAGGAGCCCAAATAAATCTTTTCTCCTCTAAATTTTTTTTTCCCAAGTATTTTGGTCACAGCAATTAACACAGATTGGCTTAAATACTGAAAGAGTGGGTTGATATGAAGCATCACATGATATGTCGCCTCTTCTACATGGGCCCACTGGCCTTTTTATGTTTGCTTTTATAATTTGAGGAAGCACAAGGTTCTCCGCAGAAACAAAGCCGATGGTGGGTACCCTGCTCTTTGACTTCTCAGGCTCCAGAACTGTGAGCCCAAATCAACTTATTTCCTATATAAATTGACTACTGTCAGGTATTCTATCACAACAACAGAAAAGGGACCAAGCAGTCTGTGTCAATTCAGATCAATGGTGAGGACTGTCCTGTGCTGAGAAGGAGGCTGAGGCCTGCTTAGGCAGATAAGAGTGCTCTGTGTGACTGAGAAGTGCACCCGTGAGAGGACAGAGGAGGGGTTGTGTTCATGTCTGATTTATTCTGTGCTGGTCTTGGCTTGAAGCAGAGGCAAATGAAGACAAAAGGAGTATGATGGCCCTAAATTGCTGTGCAGGAGCCCCCAGACACACTTCAACCGTGGTGATTTCTAGAGTATCAGAGGAGTTCTGAGCTACCTTGGACCATCCGCAGTGGGAAGGGTTAGTTCTCCCTCTGTACCAGCAGCTTGGGTAATTTTCCATCCTTGAGACATGCCTGAGTCTGGCTCCTGGGATGCAGAACTGGGCTGCAAGCCATAATGGGGAGCAAATCTCCACGGATTGGGGCACACGATGTGATGAAAAGCTTTGACAAAGGATGAGAGAAGGAGTGCTAGATGGGAGCGCGTATGGCCGAACCCGTAACTTGCAGTGTGTCTTCTATTAAAACCAGGCCTCCCGCGCCATCATTCACACACGTTTTTTTTCTTACTCTCTGCCCTGAGTTAAGAAAACTGTTATGAAAATAACATTGACCAAAGCTCAGGCCTGTGACTCTTGAGAAGTGATCCTCGGTGCATGAAAATGTGGGGCCGTGACACCTGGAATGGTCCTTGGTAAAGAATTTGGGTCTCTAATTAAATATGACTCCGTCTGGGTGGCCAGGCAAACCCATCAGGGACCCATATGACAGGCCCAGAGTTTTCACCACTCTCTACACAGGAAAGTGTTTTCAAAGCAATTTGTAGCACATTATACTCCTATTTGAAAAATAACAACCGTCTCCCCATATTTTACACAACTTTAAAAAATTAAGCAACTATAGTTTCACTTCATGGGGATAACCATAGTGTGTGTATGTGTGTGGGGTGTGTGTGTGTGTGTGTGTGTGAGTGTGTATATATACACACTCACACACACACACATATATATATATATATATATATACATGGAGACAGAAATTGGCTCATATGGTATATCTGCATGGTTCAGTGTGGTAGCTAATAGCCATATGTAGCTCTTTAAATTAGGATTACTAAAAATAATACAAAATAAAATTTACTCTGTCAGTTATACCGAGAATTAAACTTTTCTAGTGACCAAAAGTTGCACGTGACTCTTGGGAAGCATGCATATAGACTATTTCACATGAACATAGAAAGTGCTATTGGTAGAACATACCACAGTGCAGACATAGCTAGTGTCTCCCGAAGGTTCTTATGTAAAAACTTGGTCTCTATGGTGGGACTACTGCAGGGTGCTCCGTACCTTGAAGAAAACAGACGAATGAATAAAGAAAATGTGGTATAAGGGGCCCGAGTGGGAGGTCCTTAGGTCACTGAGAATGTGTTCATTACTATAATGATGATTCAATAAACTTTAAAAAATAAATATTTATTTATGTATGTGGTTACATTATTACTGTTACAGGTTGTACAGTTTAAAAAGTGCTAAGTACAAAATTACTTTCCAGGAAGATCGCAGAGATGACACTACTCACAAACAGAGAATAGAATTATCTCCTACCCTAATCTAGCCAGCAAGTTAGGAAATGCCACTTTGCGAGTTGAAGCAGTGACATCTCAAAGACCCTTTGAATTCTTGGATTTCCAGTAGGGCTGATAACAGCTTGCATTTGTGTGTGCATAAAGACAAAAGGTCATCCCTTGTGTGTGTGTGTGTGTGTGTGTGCCTTGCTTTTGCTGTGTTTTTTACTGAAACGTTTATCCCTTTTCAACTGATTCATACACGATCTCTAAATGTAAAGGAAATATCACAAAACTCACAAAGGCTATTTTTTGGTTTGCTATTTGCTTTTCATTTTTTTTTTAACTTACAAACATTATAAAATCATATTTATTTAAAATCACAGTCTTTTCCTTTTAGATTTCTTCTTTTGATAAGTTACTTGAGTTCAACCCTGCTAAAAATTATACATAAATATTTACTCTTTTATGATTTACTCTTTAAAAAAAAAAACACCTAAAACTTTAGTACATCTGGAATTCAATTAGGGTGTGGTGTAAGTTTGGTATTTACTATTGCTTTCTAAATGGTTAGACAGTTTTCCCAAAACCATTTGTTGAGTTATTCATTCTTTTTCTATGTATTTTAAATTTTAGCCTTATCAAATTATATAAGTATAAATATAATGTGTATATTACACTCAGGGCTGTTTTTATACTTCACGTTGCATTTTATGACTGTCTTTCTAATTTGGTACAAGTAACATATTGCTTTAATTATTGTACAATATATTACATGTTAATATTCGTGTGGTAAGTCTTCCTTGTAACTCTTCATTTCCAAAATATTTTTGGCTTTTCCAGCATTGACGGTTGGTCTCCCATGTGAATGTTAAAAGCATTTTCTGAGATTTCAGAAAAAAGTCTTGTCAGAGGTTTCAAGGGCATGGTTAAATGTAAAGCAAAAATTTGTGAAAAAAAGTGATTTTTATAAATCTTCCCATCCAAAAATATGAGACACTTGTATCTATTTATTCAGTCTCATTCTTTTATGACTCTAATTATACAGTTTTTCAGTTGTTTTCTTCATTGAGGCCCGGAAGTGGATTTTGCCAAAAACTTGGATAGGTATCCATCATTAATTAAGACATATCTGGCCCTAGCTTCTGGGAGGGAAATTGGACTAAGAGGCATAATAAAGAGAAAATTTTATGGAGGAGGCATACGATGTGATTTTTAATTTTTTTCATTGTTATAGTGAGTGAGATCTTTAAATGCCATTATATTTTTGAATATATTTTGGGGGGGACCAGACAGACAAGGTATACATTTGAGATATTTATTTTAAATTTAACTTTAATAATTTTATATTTTTATCTTATCTATAAAAGGCTTTTGGCTAGATATCTTGGGCTTTGCATATTATTTGCAAGAAATAGTTGTCAGTATTGAGAATTTTTACTTCTTTTGCTTAAAGATCAATATAGTGCAGTGCTTAAAACAAAATAAAACAAACAAACAAAAAATGATATTTGAGACAGACATACCTGGGGTAAACTTGAGCTGAACCACCTACTAACTTGAACCTTCTGCAAAATTTGCTCCGTCTCTAAGGCTCAGTTTCCTCAAAGTGGGATAATGATACCTACTTTATAGGAATCTTATGAGGATTAAATGAAATACTGCCTATAAAGCACAGAGCCAAGTACCTGGCACATACAGTTGCTATTATTGCTTGTCTGATTAGCATTGGCTGGAGCTCTCAGAACATTAAATAATAATGATAATCACGGACATCTAGACTTTATGGTAATAGATTCATTTCTAAATGGAAATTCCAGGCCCTCATGATGGTGATGATGATGATGACGACTAACGTTTTATTAAGCATTTGTGCTCCATTCAGCACATACGTCACAGAGGCAATTGCAGGAAACCACCCCAGCTTCTTGCAAACTTGCTCCCAATCGAATTGCTTGCTTTCATTTATTCAGTCTTTCATTCAATCAACTTACGTATTGAATTTATGCATGCATGGAAGATCTCACTTAATATGCATCAACTCTTACTGTAGTCATTTAGAATATGGTGTTCTTGTGTGGAGAAGAGGGAAGAAACAGAGAAACAGATACCGGAAGAAATATTACGTTGTGGTGCTGTCCATTTATCACAATCCTCCCTGTCCATCAAGTCTGGACTATGTGGTCTCACTGAAAGCATAGAATGGGGTTGAGGGATGACCTTCTTCTGATAGAAGATCACTCATTTATTCAACCACCATTTGCTGGTGCTTGCAGTTAAAAATTAGTAAAGTGTGGATCTTGCCCTTAAGTCATTCATTGTTGAGAAAAGTTGAAACATAAGGAGTTGTTATACCAGAAGAACACACAGAGTGGATGAGATCATGGAAGAAGAGGTGATGGGGTAGGGAGAGAGGAGGGTAGAAGACTTGTGGGGCAGGGGACCTGGTGGTGGGAAGTAGGACTGATCTCCAGAAATCTGATATTTGAAGTGAGCCATGAGGTACTGGCCAGAGCATACCAGGTGAGCAAGAAAGTGTATGCTGGTGGTGAAGACAATGTTTGCAAAGGTCCAGAGGAATTCGGGAGCAGATTGCTTAACCTGCCAATAAATAGCCTGTTCTTGTATGGTGAAGTTGAAATGCAAACAGGCAGACTTAGTGATTGAATTGGATTTGAAGTAACCTCGTTCCAAGCCAGTGCTTATCTTGGATGGTTTAATGAGGCCAGAAGGGGAGGGCAAAAACAGAAGAATCGGTTTCCTTCAAATTCATTCAGTCTCTCCATTTCTCTTCCCATCCTTACTTTTCTTTCCTCCCAAGTCTTATTCAAGACAACTGATGAGTCTTTTATAACACTGATGTGGAATATTAGCTAGAGTCAAAGAAGAACATTCCACTCTCTCCCTAAACTCATATGTAAATTCACAGGAAGGATGTACCTCCTAGGCCTCTATGATGTGCTGATGATCCAGAATTTGGGGATTGATTCATTTTTTTTTCCTCCTGAGTCAGCTTCTCCTCCTTTCTCTCTGCACCCTGCTTCCTTCCAGGTATTTGGGTTTGGCAGGCTATTAATGGGTGGAACCCACAGACACAAGGAAGTGATTTTATGGGCTTTCTTCTGGGCTCATGTACAATTTTTAAAAATTCCTTTTGATCCTCTAAGATCCCAGCAGCCAACTCTGGTTAACATCACCCAAGACGGCAGCCGCACCCAAGACCATCGGAGCTCCTAGACTCCTCCTGTGTCAGGCTTCAGGCAATTGAATCTCCTTGCCTGGAACTGGACACATCTTGAGAAGATTCAAGGGACGGGAAGTGGAGAGTTGGATAATTAACATGCGAATCTGATGAATGCCTACATCTGTGCAAAGCATTTTTTTTCCTTTTTTTTTACCAAATAAATACCAAATAAATCTCTCAAAGATTCCATTGCCATCTTTCCCCTTCTAGATTGACTAGTTTAATCCTCATTTTATACACAAACATTTCTGATCATAGGCCTCGTGTGAGCTTAGAGTTGATCCCCTTCTGGTCATCTGAAACTCTTAGCCTGTTCTCCTGAAATTCCTGGAGGTATTTGCAAGGAGAGACTGTGGAAAAGGAGAGCCATAACTTCCAGCCACATGGCTGCTGAGAGCAGCTCTTGGCCTTGTCATCAGCCCTCTTGAGCACAGCACTTGATGGCTTTGCTAACACTTCCACATGAAAAACAGCCATGAAGTAGCTATGAGTGTGTCTCAGATTGGATCTATTATTGTGATTATAGGCGGGGGCGGGGGATGGGGTCTTGCTGGATTATTCAAGCTAACCTCGAATTCCTAGACTCAAGCAATGCTCCTATCTTTGCCTTTGAGTGACTGGGACAACAGGCATGCACCACCGTCCCCAGCTCTGATCTATTGCTTGTTAGTACTGGAACACAGTGTGTCTTAGCCAGTATCTTGCTTAACTATTTCACTGAATTTGAGCATGGTTTTTGAATTAGGTAACAAAAACTCTCTTCCCTTGGATAAGAGAAAATTGTAGAAAATTTGTACCTGGGTCCAAAAGAGTAAAGAGTGCAATCTCTCTGGAGGTTGCTATATGTATATGACAGGGCTCTGTCCTAAGTTATGCACTTTTACCTGTGCCATGCCTGAGGGTGGATTTCAGGCTCATTCTATTTGTGCATGATACTGATAACATTGAATGGACTCAAACCCTGGGGCTGATTTCTATGGCATGAAAAAGCAGAAGCAGGTCTTCCATTTTCTTTTTCCTCTTCCTCCTTTCCTTCCTCTTTATAGCATACAAACATTTGTAAAACTCACAGCGAGCTACAGAGAGATAAAATGAGATGCAAGGAAGTAACGGAGGTAGTTTCATTCCAGACCTTGTCTTCAGTTGAGATTCAAAATTTCAGGGAAGTCTGAGATCACACACCTTCTGGGTTGTATTAGTGAGGGCTGAATTCAAATCCTCGCTCCCATCCTTGCATAGAATGTTTAAGTTCTCTTGACTTACTCTCTGAGAATGGCAATATCTGCTTTTCTCAGCAGAAGCACTGAATGCAATAAAACGGTGGCTATAGAGATTGGCACACACTTAATGTGTTCTTTTCTTTTTTTGTGGAGCTGGGGTTTGAACCCAGGACCTCATGTATGCTAGAAAAGCTCTCTACCACTGAGACAGACTCCCAGCCCCTCAATGTGTTCTTTTAATCAGGCAACCAGATCTGGGTAAAGCAACTGCTGTTAGCATGTGCTTCTGCGGAGGCCAACACATCAAAAAGACCACCAGAGCTAAAAATAAAGGGGACATGAAATGAATTCAGGCCACAGGATCAAGAACCAGCACTTTAGATGGGCTACCGCATATGCTAAAAGCAATGATTCAGTGTTGGAGACTAAAATTTTTAAGCCGAAAGGGACCATAAGAAATCACATAGTGTAAGTCCCCAGTTGAATATGGAGAACACTGCACAGATAGAGGCTGGTTGATTTGCCCAAGGCTACCCAGTTAGTTATTGGCAGAACTAATTCTCGTGTTAGAATTCTCTCTTCTGTCACACTGTTCTGATTCTAGTGATAATGATGATGGTGATGATGATGGCAATGACTTACAGCTCTTTATAAAAGTCACTTTTACACCAAAAAAGATGCAAGATGCATATTATCCCCATATCACAGATGAGGCGACTGAGGCACAGTCTAAGATGATTTACCAAAGGGCACTAAGCTAGTAAGTAATAGAAAGGAGTCTCAATTATTTATTTATTTATTTATTTTTTTAGGCTTTTCTATCTAGAGCTCTTGCTACAATAGCACTTTACCTCCTGGCTGGCTGCTACTGAGCAACTTTTCTGAACCTTTTTATTTTAAATTCTACAGGTAGCAATTTAACCATTAAAAGAATTCTATTTAGGGACTTAGATATAGATCATTTATTTTATTCTAGAAAAAGAATCCTAGAGATAAAAGGAACCAAAATATTCTGTTGAACAAGGCTTTCTGCTCTGAAATATGATGTGAAAATGTCCCAGGATCTCATCTCCAGAGAATAAATGCAGACCTGGCGGTACACCTCTCTGGGGTTAGGGGCAGGCATAAGGGTCCACTTCCACCACCCTCCAGCAGGTGGCCTGTTCAAAAGGCCCTCCTCACATCAGGAAAGAGGGGGAAGATGTGTTCATCTTGGAGGAACCCGGTCATGTATAAGCTTAGGCCATTTGCTTACTTGAAACAACTGCTCAGTGTTGCTAATCGCTAGAGAAAAGCAAATCACAGCATCATCTCGCCCTAGCTAGAATGGCTATCATCAAAAAAAGCACAAGTAACAGATGCTGGTGAGGCTATGGAGAAAGAGATGCCCTCATCCAGCGTCGGTGGGAATGTAATTTGGTGCAGTCATTATGGAAAAGAGTATGAAGTTTCCTTAAAAAAGCCAGAAGAAGAAGTACCACATGCTCCAGCCATCCCACTTCTGGGTCTGTATCCAAAGGAAATTAGATCAGCATGTCAGAGAGACTTCTGTGTTTCCACATCCATCGCAGCACTCTTCACAACAGCCAAGCTTCGGATGGATGAGCGCCTAGGATGAAATTCTATCATTTGCAGTAACATGGGTGCAACTGGAGGGTATTATGCAAAGTGAAATAAGTCAGGCACACAAAGACAAATATTCTCACTTATAGATAGAAGCTAAGAAGTTGATTTCATAGCAGTAGAGAAAAAAATAGTAGTTTCCAGAACCCGGGAAGAGCATGCATGGTATGGAGAGGGCAGTTGGGATGGAGAGAGGATGGTTATGGCTACACTCATGCAGTTGGACAGGAGGAATATTACTAATGTTCTATAGCATAGTGAGATAACTACAGTTCATGACAATTAATCAAACATTTCAAAACAGCTAGTAGACAGGATTTTTAATGTATATATGAATAAGAAATATTTGAAGTGGTGGATCACCATGGTCTAATCATTAAATATTGAACACACTTATTGAAATGTCACACTGTATCCTATAAATATATACAATTATTAGTTAAAATTATTAATCATTAATTATTATTTAACACAAAAAAGTAAAAACGAACAACTTCTGGTTACCTGCATGCTGACCTACTGTCATGATGGGAGATGGTTTTCAGTCTGAAGCCATTGATGTGTACCAGATTAATACAACGGAGAAAAACATGTGAGTCCTATGAGGTGGATAAAACTGAAGAAATTGTTTCAAGGAGAGGAAGCTAATCAGCGATTGAGCCTTTCTGGCATAAGTTAAATTTTCTTTTTCAATAATGTTCCAAGGAGATGATGCAGAGCGTTTGGAATTACAGGATCATGTGCAGAAGGGGGCAATGTGCTCTGGGGGGACTGGCAACAGAATAAAGATGATTGTCATGACTCAGAGTGTCTTCTCCCCCATGGTCCCTACTTTTGGTGATCTTCTGGAACATTCTAGGACACTGCTGGTCTTTGAATTCCATTGCCCCACCCCAGAGGACTGGCAGCCCCGGGTAGCAGCCTCCTCCTCCCTCCTTGTGTGGGTATTAGCTGAGGCAGTCTGGATTTTTATAGGAATTCCAGCATTAACGACTGGGTTCTGTTGGAAAGAGACTTGAGTCTCCTCCAGATCCCATCCCCCACCCCGCCATTCAGCCGCCTTACTTCTCTCTCTCTCTCTCTCTCCCTCTCTCTTTTGCATTTTAAATTCAAGGGGATCTTTCACATACACAGCCAGTGCTTGCTTTGAACTTGAAAATAAACATTACAAAAGGAAAAAAATAATGTCTGGTCCAATCTTAACTTGAAATGCCCCAATATGATTAGTATTAGACTGTGAAATGCTGCCGCCTTATCTCCAGGAGCCAGCTGTTAAAGGCATTTTAAGCGATCAGGCTGGTTGTTGTGGTGTGATGTTTTTTAAACAAAACATAAGCCCCCAAATGATCTGTGTACAGACTCCCCAGGAAGTCTCCTTTGTCAAAAACTCAATCTTTCTAATTTTCATTCTCTTTCCTTTGGGCTTGATCCCAATCAGGGAAGTGAGTGTGAGAATGAAATAGGTGCCCGTCTCAATCTGGCCATTTTCCCCTTGACTTCTCTGTGTGGCTGCCTCCCCCACCCCCTATACGTGCCTGGCTACATCTAACTACTTTCCAATTGAGGAAACAAATTATTTAGGTCATATGGGCCTCTGTTGCTATTTATGAGCCCCCCGTCCCTCAATTCCGGCAAAAAAACCCAAAAACCCTGCTTAGCATTTTGAAAACAGTTTTATTAATACACACAGGGTCTTCATGTCAACAACTGCAAATTACGGATAACAGACTCACATCTATAATTTCATGGCCTAATTCAATGGGACTTAATGAGCTAAAAAAATAAAAGGCTAAATGATAGTGGTGTATTTCCCTCAAAGCACTTTTTGAACTCACTGCCTACTTCTCACAACAAAAAGACAGAAAACAGAAAAGAAAATAAAAACCAAAAATATATAATTAAAAAAATTCACTCAAAAGCTTAGCTTTAAAGTATTAAAAGATTTTTAAATGTATGAATCACTACGTCTATGATGTATGAGTCCATTATAAAAAAAACATAGCAAATGAGTAATGGGTTTGCATCAACTTCCAGCTAAACTATGTTCAGGGAAATAAATTTAGAATTCAATCAAATGAGGAGCTGGTGTTGAATTCTTTCTGAACATGCTATTCCAGAATATTTGAGGGACATTAAAAGTAAAAAATAATGTATATTTGTCTTCAGTAAATATAAACTATATTTGGGAAGATATGATATTAAAGGCTGTGTATCAACATTAAAAACTTTCTTAGTGATGTACCCCCAAGACAGGTGAAGCATCAGAAGATCATTTCTTGTTAAATAAGCAATACAGAAAAAACAGGTACTGCAACCGGAGAGCCGTGGACATTATTATAGGATTGGAAGGGTCTGAAAGGATTTTGGTTAGAGATAGATTTTTCTTTTTTTTCAAATTTCAAATACAATTGGAATCCTGGTAGGAAGGCAAACCAAGGAGAACATCTCACACAAGAGAAGCTCAGAGGAGGACTTGGAGCAGGGCATTCTAGCGTCGATGGTCAGCCAGTGAATGGTGCTTCTTTGCTAGTTTGGAGAATCCATGTACAGATGTGGTTCAAAAGAGCCTCACAAACATTAGGTATATAGAAAATGATGTTCAGGATTCTACACACACACACACACACACACACACACACACAGTACACCCGATTACTAACAATAAATGGAAGAAATACCTTGTCCTTGGATTGAAAGATTCTATGTTATTATGATATCTGGTTTTATGATAGCAATGTAAGCATTCAATGCAATATCAATTAAAATCCTCAGAGTTTTTGGGGAAATTGACAAACTGATTCTAAAATATTCATATGAAAATGGAAAGAGGGATGAATAGTCAAGGTTGAAGAAGGTTGAAATGCAATTAAACTTTAAGGTGTATGATAAAGCTATAGCAAAGAAGATGATAGGTTACTAATGTAAAGACAGAATGACCAATGAAATCGAACAAAGTCCAGAAACAGACTCACACATCTTTGATCACGTGATTCACAACAAAGTTACTAGTCATGTTTCTACTGACAGTGTAAATTGGTGCAACCACTTTGGAAAACATACAGATAGTCTGTGACCCAATAGTTCCATATTTTGGTAAGCCAACCAAATTTGTCCACATGTACACCAAAAGACACTTCCAAAATGTGCATTGCATCACTTTTATCACAACCCTGTCTTAGTTCATTTTTTTTTCCCTGCTTTAAATTATTGGGCAGTTTATAAAGAATAGCGGTCTATTTGGCCCAGGTGCCATTCTGGAGGCCGAGAATCTGAAGCGCATGGTGGGATCTGGTGAGGGCCTTTCTTGCTGCATTCTAACATGGCTGGGGCGTCCCATGGTGAGACAGAGCAACCGCGCAAACTCAGGTCTCTTATTGTCTTCTTATAAAGCCCCCCCTGTTGTGAGGTCCCATGCTTAGGAACTGGTCTTACCCTAATTGTCTCCTAAAGGTCTCATTTCCACATACCATCAGCAGGAATTTCAGATTTCCCATCCTCTTGATACTATCCCATGGCACGTGAATTTCAAGGTAAGAGTTCAAATCCTAACAACCCTCCTTTGGAAACAACCTAAATGTCAATCAACAGTGGAGTGGAGAATAAATTATAGTGCATTCATACAACAGAATGAATTGTACAATACTAAAACACTACAGAGCAGGATCAGTAAATGTTTTCTTTCTTTATTCGTGTGTGTGTGTGTGTGTGTGTGTGTGTGTGTGTGTGTGAGAGAGAGAGAGAGAGAGAGAGAAGAGAGAGAGAGAGAGAGAGAGAGAGACTAAGGATCAAATCCAAGAATACTGTACCACTGAGCTACATCCCCAGATCTTTTTTTTTCTTTCTTTCTTTTTTTTTTTTTTTTTTAATTTTGAGACAAAGTCTCACTAAGTTGCAGAGGCTGGCCTCCAGCTTGTCATCCTTCTTTCTCAGCCTCCTGAGTAGCTGGGATTATACATGTATGCCACCATGTGTGGCCTTGGTAAACTTTTTCTACAAAAGGTGAGATAACAAATATTTTAGGCTTTTGGGGGACATATGGTCTCTGTCACCCAACTCATCCTGGCGTGTGTAGTCTAAGAGTGGTCCTGGATAATAGTTAAACCAATAAATATAATCGTGGCCCTCAAATTTTATTTGAAATCTGAATCTCATGTAATTGTTGCATTATCAACTAGTATTCTTCTTTGGACTTTTTTCAACCATTTAAAAAATATAAAAATTGTCCTTAGCTTGCAATTACAACAGAGAGAAGGATGTAGCTACGTGGTAAAGAACTTGCCTAGTATGCTTGAAGCCCTGCACCAATCCCTAGCACCACAAAATAGACATTTGGCATTAAAGATCTAGATGACAGCAGAGAGAGAAAAGAAAAAAATCAGAAATAATATCACATTTCATAACGTGGTTGAATCTCACAGACATAATGGTGAGTAAGATTAAAAAAAAATCTTACATGTATTATGATTCTATTTATATAATAAAGCTCAAAACTAAGCAGAATTCATTGATAGTGATAAAAATACCTATAGTGATTACCCTTGGAGAGGTAATAATTGGGTGGCCTCTGGCTGAGGCTCCTGCTCACCTTTGTAAGCTGATTGACAGCTAATCAGGTGTGATCACTTTATAAAAGTCATCAAACTTGCTATACAGGTTGTCCCACCTTCTGATTTTTCAATTCTATGATTTTTTTCCCCCAGTATTAACTATTAAATATTCTCAATTTCAAATACTTTTGACGGTCAGGATTTTCTGGATATAACTCCATCATCAATTGAAGAGCATCTGTATTCTAAAGCCAGTTTAAGAGAGAGAATCATGTGACAGCCAAAAGCATGGATTCTGTAGACAGGCCATCGGGACTAAGCTCTTTCTTTAGCTGTGTGACCTTTGGCAAACTGCTTCACCTCTCTTTTCTTAGAGTTCCTCAACTGTAAAATAGGTGATAACTGATTTGATATAAAAATTACTAGTTAACCTCCCCAAAGTCATTTGGAACAATGCCAGCATTCTCTCAGCACTCAGTAACTGTTAGCTATGATGACTGTAGTCAATAACTTTCTGACTTTGGGTCTGATGCTCCTGCCTCTTAAGATGTTTATAAACGCTTGATTCTGCCATATATTATGTTTACTTTTAGATTAACTCTTAGTCTGGGAGCACAAAGAAGTCTTTCTAACTCACATGTGGTCCACCCCAGCTCACCAGGAATCTGATTCTGGAGACGCATCTGGTAGTAAAGACCCAGAGTCATAAATAATATAAATACCCCTCATCCTATTCAGAAAGAACATGTTGCCTGTGAAGAGCTACAGGCCGGTAGGTGGTGGTTGAGGAGTCTGAGATCTGGGATTCCAAACAAATATGTATTTCCACTCTGAACTAAGACTTTTTATAAAAAACAGAAGGGGCTCACTGGGTACATGCATGAGCTCTACTTCTGGGGCTCACTGTCCTCTAGGTCCAGACGGATCTCCTGACCTCCAGGAACTTTATAGGACTGAACCCTGCTCCCTCGTCTTAAATCTTTTCCTGGAACAAGTCTGGGGAGAGAGAGAGAGAGAGAGAGAGAGAGAGAGAGAGAGAGAGAGAGAGAGAGAGAGAGAGAGAGAGAGAAAGAAACATAACCTGGATGTCTTATGTTCTAAAATACCAGGAAAGCATGGTGTGCCATATCTTTAAAAGACAAAATAAATAGCTTTCTTTACCTGACAGCAGATATTCATTCATCCATCTGCTCGTCATTCGACACGTGTTGAGCGTGTAATATTCTATATGCTGCACAAATGGCTGATGAAGTTCTGTGGTCAAAAAGATTTTGAACTTCCTTCTTTAAGGTGATATTCCTTTAACTTTCTCACCATAGACAGTCCCTCCCCTCCCCCTCCCTCCTTCCTCCTCCTTTTCCTCCAACCATTTACATCCCAGAACCCACTCTGGGAAACACTGAGTTCTGAGATCCTCTGTTGCTGGGGGACCCAGGTTCCCCTAATCTTCGTCGTCATAAATAACACTGCTATCCCGTATGTACAGGTCGGCACACGCGTTGGAGGATCTCTTTAGGATCAAGTCTTAGGAGTGGAGTGGTTGAGTTGAAGGCTCTGCCTCTTTTTCATGTGTGTGAAAGACCCTGTGTCAATTTTACAAATCTTAGGTAATCCAAGGCTCATAAAACACCAGAGCCGGCCCCGTCTCAGAGCACATTAACTTGTGCCCTTATGGCACAGTGGGGCAGACAGGGGCTCAAAGCCAGGGGAGTCTGACTGTGTGCCTCACGTGGGCTCCTGAGACAGCCATCCAGGAGAAGAAAGTCACATCATCAGAGGGAAGTGAGCGAGGTGTCAGACTGCTCTCCCTCCTTCCTCTTCCTCCCGGGCTTTCTGTTTCAAGCTAGCGTGTGTCATATTTATGAGCCACAGGGTATTTACCCAGAATGAAATGTCAGGAAAACTAAATCCACTTTAGCACCTCTTCTTCCCGTTAGAGGAGCTCTGAGACACCAAGCAGGTTGCAAAGGCCACGGGTTGTGTGCCTGTGTACACGTGTGGGATTTGCCTTAGGAACACTGGGGCAAGATGCACATCATATGACACTGTGCCATAGTGATTTCTCCTGCAGCACAGCCATGACCCTGTGGCTTATGTGGTCTTAAGACAGGACTGGGATGGGGGCTGTGTGAATGATTCCCTAGTCCTGCCTGCTGTTTCCCGTAGAACTGGCTGCCATGTGGTGAGCTCATGTTTTTTGAAAGACTCTTGGTAGGAGGTAGCAAGCCGTCGGGCCGCTTATTTGAGCAGACTTTCAGGCAGTGGGTCAGGACCGAGAGCCACTAAATCCAAACCAGACTCAGAAACTGGAGCACCCTCCACCCAACCCAGCTTCTAGACCAAAGGTGCGTCCCCTGGCATCTCCCTGGGAGTCCCTCACTTTTGGGTATTTGGTTTGAACAGAATCCAAATTTTCTCTTAAAGAAAAAGGGATGGTGTTTCCGAGTCGCCTCTCACTTTAATTTGAGGGAAAGTGATATCTTTCCCCTATTTTATGGACATACTTTAGCAGATCAGAACAGAGTCTCCCCAGACTCTGTTCTTATTTCTGGTTTAGAAAAGTTCTTCGTGTTTCATTGAATACCTTCCCACATCCTACCGTGCCCATCTTGTGCTTCAGCCCGCATGGGAAATCTGCTACCTCATCAATGAAACATGAATGGGATGGGAAATGGTTTGGCCAAGAAATTCTCGTCAACTGGCTGGCCAGAGTTGCCCAACGGGATCTCCCCTTTCCCATCCTCAAGCCACCCTGGACCATGTGACTTGGGGGATTCCACTGAGTATCCAGATTGGAGGTTATGTCACGAAGGACATGGGTGACATGCTTCAGTGAAGACATGGACATCTTCTTTGGTCCAACATAGGAGTCAATCAAGCAAAGCCCTATCAGGGCAGGACAGGTGCGATCATATCTCTCTTTCCATAGTTTCTATCACAGCACTGGACATACACAGGAGATCCAATAAATATTTGTTGAATGAATGAGTGAGTGACTGGTCATGGCATCTTCCAAGGTCTGCAGACTCTCTTGATCCATTGGTATGTGCACACCTGTGTGTATTTAGCTCAACTCCCAGCCATGTTAAACACTGGAGGATTTCACGAGAAGGCAGGATAGCAGGTGGGATGACCTCTCCAACGTTAGAAAAATACCCCCCACCGACTCACCGGATGCATTGAGATTGTAGGACTCACTAGAAATGACAGTCCAATGCCTGACTTGGATTCAGTCAGGCAGAGATATAGTTTGGAGTATATTTCAGTGAGGCCCCATGGGGAGTAGAGACAGAGAATATGTCAAGATGGAGGTCAGGTGACTGGGTAAAATTTGGACCTGGTTCCAGATATGCGAAATTGCCTATTCAGAGAGTGCATATGTGCCAGTGCGGTGGGTGAATTGGGATCAAAATCAGGACACCTGCCCTCTTCCTACAGCCCCATCCACATGCAGAAAGGAGTCTCTTCTTCCTTCCACAGGATAATGAGCACTCACTAAGCTTCGTAACTGCTGGGGTGGGGGTGGGGAACGGGTCTTTTCCTAGTTTTCATAGATTGCTCACATAGGACAATGCAGACTGCAAGTTCAATTTCATGTTGGTTTCTTACATTTCTCCAATTCCAGTTTTTAAATGTCCTGAACGTGTGAACCGTGAGCATGTTTGTCCGTATGTCTGTTTGTACTCCCAATACTGATAAGAAGCTTAAACTGATGGATGGGTGTTAAAATCAGTGCAGATGCATCCATACCAAATGTCCTCATGTTTTCTCCTGAGAGTTGGGTAGAGAAACGAGCTTCTGGCCATGAATCTCTCCCCTCTGCTGCCCGGTCCAGTGTGGTAGACATGTGGGCACTGCTTGTCTGTTCAAGTCCCCCACTGCTGCCTCCTCCTCCCTGGCTCTGCATGGGGAAGGAGGGACATTTGATAATGAGACCTGTGTGGTCTACCCACTTTGAGGTCTGGGCTAAGAAGTGACGTGATGAGGTTAGAGATGTTGTGGGTAGCTTCACCTCCCTACTTCCCCTCAAACTGGCCATGTCACCTCCCGTGACATCTTGAGAGAGGAAGCTCTTGCATTGCTAAAGATCCAGTTCTTCTAAATACTATATTTAGCCCATATTAGAAAAAAGCCAAAGAGACTCCCATGATCATCCTTCATCCTCAGTTTTCCCATCTCGAAAGTAGACGTGATCATTTTTTGATCACCTGGAAGAACCCACGTCTGGTCTGCAGAGTTCTGCGCTCCTGCGTGCCTGGCGTCACGGGGACCTGCCAGGGGGGATCTTTGAAGTCCTCCTGGTTCTGTTTTTTCCCTCTTCTTTCTTAAGCTGTAAATCATCAAAAACTCAGCAACTCCCTCCTTTTAGACATCAGGACTCACCCGGGTGCCCCATCCAGATCCCCCTTTTCCTCCTTAACTCTTCCCTAATGTATAGAAGTTTACATAAAGGGAGCTCGAAACACGCTGACATCTCTGAAGGATGTTGCCTCCCTTAAATCAAACCTCCGCCTTGCAGCAGAATCATGTGAGCAAAGAATAACTCTCCCCTCGTGGCAGCGTGAGATGGGTTTCAGAGGAGATGACCCCTTGTAATGTGGACTTGAGCTTGATCCTCATGTTTCCTCCTCAGCCTCAGCCCACACGATGTAAAATCAGCCTCGTTTTCTTCTTGGGATTGAACAAAAGTCTCCTAAGGCAATCATTTTCAGTTATGTATGAAATTGGAGGGCAGATGATGTAAACAAAAACAGGTTGGTGAGACTAAGAGTTCATGGGTCTTGACCCAAAATCCAGGGGAGCACTGCCCTGAGATACCTTGGAGTGTGTGTGTGTGTGTGTGTGTGTGTGTGTGTGTGTGTGTGTTACACAGTAGCAGTGTATTCAGAAAAGTTCTTTTTTTCCTCTTGTTAGTGGGAATTGAATCCAGGGGAGCTCTAACACTATGCTACAGCCTCTCTCACCCTGCTTTCTTACAAAATTTGAGACAGAATCTCACTAAGTAGCGGAGGCTGGCCTCCCATGTTGCAATCCTCCTGTTTCAGCCTTCCCAGTTGCTGGAAGTACAGGTGTGTGCCACTGTGCCTGGCTCAGAAAAAGGTTTTCTCTCCTCATGATTAATGCCCAGTGGTTGGGGGAAAAATAAATAAATTAGTTAAGAACACAGCGTGTGAAAACACTTAACAAGGAAGATATCAAAGAAAGACCAGTTTAAGGGAAATACATAAACACAAAATATCTTCTGTGTTTTGCAAATGAAGGAAAGAAAAAATTATGTTTAATAAGAAAAACAAAACCACGTGTCACTTAGTCTTCTATTATCATCAGGTGACGAACGAGGAGGGATGGTTCTATAGTTTGGAACTGGATTGTCCCCAAAGGTCCCTGTGGCAAGGGCTTGGTCCCCAGCCTGTGTTGCTATGGGGAAGTGGGGGAAGTTCAAGAGGTGAGACCTATCTCGCTGGAAGCCTTAGGTCATTAAGGGTGTGTCCTGAGGGGAGCTGTGGGACCCTGGTTTCTTCCTCTTGCTCTGGTTCCAGCCACGAGGGGAGAGGCTTGCCCTGTCGTGTGCTCCCCATGTCATGTGTACTCTGCCACCTCACCCCCTGGCCCCAAAGCAACCGCACCAAATCAATTATGGACTGGAAACCTCTAGAATCGTGAGCCAAAACAACCTTTTCCTTTTATAAGTTAACTATCTCAGGTATTTGTTCAATAGCAGAAAGCTGACTAACCAATGAGATGAAGGAAATAAAAAAAAAATTAGGAATTATGCTCACCTTCTGGGTGAGGGCAGTGCAGGTGGTAGAGAGATGGTGGAGAGTGTGTCTTGAGGGACTCTTTTCCAGGTGGATCTTCTTGTGTCTGCCAGACTCTGCTGATGAGCCTCTCATATCCTTTGGATCTTTCTGGTACAAAAATAAATAAATAAATAAATAAAACAAAACTTTCTGGATAGTTCCTAGATATCCCCAAAGTTTCCTCCTTTAAGCCCCGTCTCTCTGCACCTGGGGGTTTATCCATCTTTGGGGGTATCCTCCGCCCTCGCTAGAGCTTTCCAGAAGCACCAAGGATTTAACCCTTAGTACAGATTTTCATGCAGTGACGAAGACAAGTAGTAGGTGGACAAGTTGTCCAGCTTGCTTCCCTCTCCAGGGGACAATTTTGAGCCATTCTACTCAGTCTATAAAAAGCCCCCCCCCCCAGCAGGACTGAGCCCCAGCTGCCCACACAATCCCACATTGTTGGCTTTTCTCCTTTCCTGCTCACACTTCCTCCACATGGAGAATCAATTCCCAAATAAACAACTTATTACATCCAAATCCTTGTCTCAAGGTCTACTTTTGGTGGGTGGGGAATGCAAACTCAGACACATATTTTTTTCCTTTTTTTTTTTTTTAATGCTCCTTGTAGCCTTGCATACATTCTCAAATATAGCTGTAAAGGAGGGGAAAAAAATATCTTTCCTCACTCATCGCTAGGTTTGTGGCTGGGGCCTGTATAATAAGAGAAAAGCATATACAAGTTTCATCTGGCATGGAAACCTTCAAGGAATGAAAACCCAAAGAAATAGTTAAACTTGTGTATTTTTATATTAAGTTTGAGAAAAAATAGTTGTAGGGAAATATAATTGGACAAAGTAAGACTGATCTCATGGTAATAAACTGGGGGAACCTTGCAAATCCCTTTGTCCAGGTTCTTCGCTGTATCCCAGTATATTTGGAGATAAGGATTCTCTTTTCCTCTGGGTGCAGAAAGGGCACCTCTGGAATTGAGGGTCTCAAATGCCACCATGCCACATTTGAGGGTAGCACATCCTCAATCCGGTCTCACCCAAGATCTCTGTTAGCAAATACGTTAGGACACAGCAGATATTTACTATGGGTCAGAGCAACAACAACCATCACCAAAATACCACCCTGCTGGAGTGGGAGAGGCTGGCCAAGCCCCTGCAGGCCTTGGGCTCTTCTCTCAGGCTTTGTGTTTGCAAGGCTGTATAGTCCACCTTTATGTGCTTAGGGGAATGCAGTTCCCTTAAGAACCATCTTAAGAGGGAGGTACTACTGTCATCCCCATTCACTGATGGAGAAAGTTAAGGTACTGAGTCACTTATCCAAGGTCACTTGACTAGTTCATGGCAGAGGTGGGCTTTTCGAGGTCACTAGTTCCCTTCACCATCAAGGCAAAGCCTCTGTCTGCTCTAGCTGTCAGGCTTATCCTTAGAGGGACTGTGGTGTCAAGTGGGGCAGGGCTGACTCATTTACTTATTAATACAGGATTCGCTGCCCCAGGGGATCTCTAGCAATGCATTCTAACATTCTAAGATATTAAAGACTTTTAACATCAAGTCCAGGTCAAACATTCCTATCTCAAAATGCAAAATCTGAGATGTTCCAAAGTCCAAAACTTTTTAGCACTGACATGACATTTAAAATGTTTAGGATTTTTGAAGCATTTTGGATTTTTGGATTAGGGATAGTCATCCAGTAATATCTATGCTAATATTAAAAAATCCCAAACACTTCTAGTCCCAAGTATATCAGATAAGGAATATTCAACTTTGTATTCTGAAGTATAAAGTGTGTCCCAATACACATGCATATTCCAATAGAGAAAGTAATTTTGAAGAAGAGCTTCCTCAGTTGAAGAGAAGGTGAGTCACGGTGCAGAATGCTAACATATATCATCTCTCAAGGTGATTCCTCAAATAAGGCCACTATGGACATGTAGACATCCTCAGATGGGTACTTTTGCATATTTAGGAAGTGCTGTTATTGCATGGGAAGAAGGGGCTAAGAAGGGTAACCATTGGCAGCAGCAGTTGGGTTTCCTTTATTTTCTGGAACCGCTTAGCCCTAATTACAAATTTGCACAAATGAAGTGAGTTGCACAGGACCACAGAATGTTTCTTAAAAAAGTCCCCTGAAGTGTATTTGGAATAAAAATAGTCAAAAAAGAGTAAATGTTCATAACTCAGGTGCCCTGTGTTCCCCGAAGGGATTTACTAGGAAATACATGGTTATAGATATGCTTGGCTGATTGATAGCTGTTCTTAAAAAGTAGTAACATTGAATTCCCCAGGTTTCTCTGCTTGCAAATGAAGAGGAACATAAACTATCTTAGACAGAAAAATAAATTTATTGGCTTCCACAAGCAGGAAGTAGCAATTGACCTAAGTACAGTGAAGACCAGAGGCTCTAACATATGTTCTGCTCTTTCTCTCTGCAGATGGACCCCCTGAATATTCACACTGAGTTAATGGGTCACCATCAGTTCCAACTGCCCCATAGTCCCTATATCAAGATTCCCAAAACTCAGAATTACTTCCTTCTAGCTCCCATAGGGAGGTTGTGGAAAATACTCAGTTGGCTTGAATTTAGTCACACGCCTGGCTCTGAGTCCGTCCCTAAAAACAATGGCTCTCTGATTGACCAGCCTAGGTCACATGCTTGCCTCCTTGTGAAAGGACAGGAGGTACCATGCTTTCTATCCCCTTAGGATCACAGCCAATAAGAAAGGGACTGTTTCCCAAAGGAGAGGAAGCAACCTCACATATTTACTTTAAAATTCTCTCATTCATTGATTTACTGGTTCATTTATAAAATAAATCTCTGTGGATATCTATGAGGTTTCAGGGTGAGCTCTAGCAACTCTGAGACCAAGTGTCCATGCCTTAGTGACCATGTTGGTTTCCTATGACGCAGTAACAGAGTACCACACACTGGGCGATTTACACAACATAAATGGATTGTCTTACAGCTCTGGAGGACAGAAGTTCAAGGTCAAGGCATCAGCCAGGTCGACCTAGTTATTATTTTAATAAGTTTATGAATGATAGGATAGACGGATTTTAAATTTGGATTTAACAATCTCATTGTGCTGGCTCTGCAAAGCAATCTCTTACCCCTGGTGTCCTTTTGTACCTTGAGATGGGCATTCAGATACCAATAAAAGTATTCTTTTCTAAGTTTTCCAGTATGGGAAGAAATTATCATCCCAACTGATGGGGTTCAGAACATGCCGCCCCCCAAATATTGTACTCCTTGCCCTCCTCCTATCCTCTTGAAGTAGACCATATAATCTTTCTCTGATCTTCCTCTAAAAGAGGTGGTAAAAACTTCCTGAGATGAGCTTGCATAAATAGACCTTACTAAAATAGCTCTTTTTTAAAAAAATATTTATTTAGTTGTAGTTGGACGCAATACCTTTATTTTATTTATTTATTTTTATGTGATGCTGAGATCGAACCCAGGATCTTACACGTGCGAGGTGAGCGCTCTACAGCTGAGCCATAACCCCAGCCCTAAAATAGCTCTTATCTTTTATTAGTACCCTTATATATTTCCTAGTCACCTCCCCACAACTTATCATCATCCCTTGAAACTCAAACCCTCTTTTCTTTGTCAAAAGATATCTAAAAGACCCTGAGCCTAACCATTGGGTTGAGTTTTGTTTCTTTTATGTGAACTCTTGTGTATATAAATGTTAATACAATTTGTGTTCTTTTTCTCCTGTTGATCTATCCTTTTGTTAGTTTAGTTCACAGGCCCCCAGCTATAGAACTGAAGAGTGTAGAGGAAAAGTTAAAACTAAACACGCCTTTATGAAGTGCCTATATGCCAAGAACTTTGCAAAATTAGAGCTGAGTGTTATTAGAGGGTTAAACCCACTTTTCCTGTCTTAAAAAGACCCTTGGGGGTAAAAAGAGGCAGATAATTGGTGAAAATGGCAAGGAGGAAAGGGGAGGAAAGGAATTTTCTGTTACATTGCTCAAGTTCATCAGAAGGTAAAGGAATAACTCCTTTTATCTACATTTTTTTGGTGTGTGTGTGTGTGGGGGGGAGTTATTTGTAGATTTCACAACTTTTGTGCTTCTATCTTTGAGTTTTTTTTTTTTTAATGATTAAAGAGGGAGGGCCAGTTCAGGCCTACAGGGTTTGAGATTTTGGGTGGTGGAGGTTTAGTATACAGAAGAACTTTTTTTTGAGGAGCGGGGGAGGATTCCTCATTACAGCAGCTTCCTCTAGGAAGTTTCTAGAATAGTATTGTGGACGACTCAGGGAGTTTCTGTGGAAGCCCCTGGGAATGGGTTTGCCATGCCCCTATTTTTTTCCTTCAGGAAGTTGTTCCCTCCAAACCTCATACAGCACAACTGAGAAGGCTTTTGTTTCAAATTCCACTAACAATTCTCAGGAGGGTCTCCGTCTCCCACCTATATCATGGCATAGGGTTTTTTTTTTTTTCTTCTTCTTTAATTTCTGGCTGGGTGGGCAAGTACTTTGCAAACAAAGTACTTGACCTAGTTTATTCATGTTCAAGAGAGCAAAAGTAAGATGTTACATGCAGGGAAAATAAATGCAATCTAAATTGGCATCAACCATTGTTTTAGTTAGCTTTTGCCCACTGTGATCCAAAGCACATGGCAACAACAACTTAGCGGAGGGAAAGTTGCTTTGGGGCTCATGGTTTCAGGGGTCTCACCTCATAGATGGCCGATTCCATTGCTCTGGGCCCAAGGTGAGGCAGGATATCATGGAGGAAGGGCCCAGTGGAGGAGAGCTGCCCAGCTCAGAGGTCAGGAAGCAGAGAAAGACAGAACTCTACTTGCAGGGGACAAAATATAAACCCCCAAGACAGGTCTCCAGTGATGTACTTCTTCCATCCACATCCTATCCACCTACAGTTGCCACCCAGTTAATCCATATCAGTGGATTAATCCATTGATCCGCTTTCAGCCTCCATAATCATATTTCATCTCTGAACATTCTTGCATTGTCTCACACAAGAGCTTTCTGGGGACACCTCATAACCAAACTGTAACAATCGTCAGTGCTCACCTAGTTGGGACATCTTCTCTGCTGCCCCATGTGGAACAGGAGATTGTCAAATGTGTTCTGACTTTGGTTTATGTGCTGTCACCCTTCCTGACCTGCCTGTCAGAATGCAAGTGAGTGAAGATCATATTTCTACAGTCAAAACCTGGGATTTGCTCCCATTTTCAGAGAGAGTACATTTTAAACCTAGTGTTATCAATTATGTTGTAATAAATTGCTAATGTTCAATTAGCTTCAGATTAGAACATGGTGTTGGTAAATACTTTTATGCTTTAATCACACTCCACAGGAAATGGCAGTAGTTGTAAGAAGAGATTATGCTCAGACTCTGTGGAGGGAAGGAATTCCTTTGAGCAGGCAGACAGGTCATTTGGGAGGACTCTGTGTGGATTTGTAACACATTCAGAGACCAACACATCTCCCAACATTCTGGTTCCTGGATCTGCTCCCCACATGACCACAGACCAGGTGAAGAAATTTGTTTGTGTCCTGTTTCCTAAGAGAATAAGATTTTGAACTGATTGTCAAGGAATTCTTTCAAGAAGGTACTCCTAGAATAAACAACTCTTGCTTTTGGCTGTTGGTCTACTCTGTGTCACAAAGATTCTCAGTTAAGCATGAAAGGAAACTCAGAAGTCCAAGTGCTAGCTTTGAAAAGTTCTTTGACATTTTAATTCCTCATCTGGTAGAGCAAGGAGCTGAATTGCCCCCCCGTCTGTCTGTCTTTAAACGTTGCCAAGGATTTGATTGTATTTGTTGGGTGTCCATGAACTCCAGACATTATTCTGAAGTTATAAATGCTCTGTTGGTAGGATCTCATTCACCCCACTCAGCAAGCCCTTGATGAAGGTAGTGTTTTCACCCCTATTTTATGAGTGAGGAATTATATGCAAAAAGAGTCAGAAACCTCTAAGTTCATTGTGCAGAAATGGGATTCTCACCCTTCTTGTATGGCTCTGGAACATTGCTTTTCATCGTGACACCTATTAAAGAAACAATGATTCAACGACACTTGTTAAAACAGAATAAGAACACTATTCAGGACCTTTGCAATAATTTTGCAGTAGGGGAGCCAGATTGGGATCAACTCTGAATACAGCATGGCTAAGGGGGAATTTATAGCCAAGGGAAGGGGTGGAGGTTAGAAGACAGAAAATGACTAAAAGGACATATCAAGGAGAAGAGTCATTCTGGTTCAGCTGCCCTAACAGAATTCTTGCTGAAGACCAATCAGGGTGACCAGTCATCACCAGTAGGATGGTGGAGGATGAGGAACCTGATCAGATGTGGAGGGTGATCAAATATCAAGGATGGGAGTTCTTGCAGAACTGACTTGGCTCGGCTCTTTGCTAAAACTGGATTTTACAAGGAAATGCACAGATGGTCCAAGAAGTAGATTGGGAAATGTGACTACAGTTTTGCCAAAGAATTATAAAGACATAATAAAGATGAGCCATAAAACAAGTGAAAATGATCCTTTATCACTAACAAATCAATAACAAACATTTATTTTCAAAAGCGCATAAAACTTCCTTTAATTTGTAACATAGTCACCTCCTTTGCTGACTTGAATTCTATGCATATTCTCAACAGAGGAATTAATTTCTTTCCTCCCTCCCTCCCTCCTTCCTTCCTTCCTTCCTTCCTTCCTTCCTTCCTTCCTTCCTTCCTTCCTTCCCTCCCTCCCTCCCTTCCTTCTCTTCTCTCTTCTCTTCTCTTTTCTCTCTCTCTCTCTCTCTCTCTCTCTCTCTCTCTCTCTCTCTCTCTCTCTCTCTCTCTCTCTC
Organism: Ictidomys tridecemlineatus; assembly: GCF_052094955.1. Classification (NCBI taxonomy): domain Eukaryota; kingdom Metazoa; phylum Chordata; class Mammalia; order Rodentia; family Sciuridae; genus Ictidomys; species Ictidomys tridecemlineatus. Next base: position 56,653,591 of record NC_135479.1, read on the forward strand.
TTCCTTACTTTTACTAGGGATTGAACCCAGGGACACTCTGCCACTGAGCTACATCCCTTTGTATTTTGAGACAGGGTCTCACTGAGTTCAGTTGCCTTGCTAAATTTCTGAGGCTGACCTTAAACTTGCCATCCTCCTGCCGCAGCCTCCTGAGTCAGGAGCTACCACAACAGGTGAGAAATTACTTTCTTAAAGAAAAAAACCAAAACTCTACAAAGCTTTGAAAATTCTCTTGTTGCATAAGAATTTGATCATAGATAATTTTGCTATCAGTTTTGCCTCAGGAAAGGTTTTTTTCCCCCCCTTTGTTTTTTGTATTTAATATTGACCAGTTGCTTGATCCTTTTCATTTACTTTTATTCATTACTTCTAAGTGCTGGGTTGTGTCCCCCCACCTGCAGAACTCTTATGTAATTCCTGGGGACAGCCAGGTGTGCTCAAGAAGGTTAATCCTGGCCCTGAGTGGTATTTGCAGAATATGGAGGCATCCTTTGTACTTATTTTTTTCCTGTGTTCTTATTGGCACCATCCAATTACTGCTTCCTGAGCCTGGTGCTCCACCCTGGGTTCCCCTGGATACTGCAGCTACTGCTGCACAATGGGTCCTAGCAGCTAAAGTAGGGAGAATGTTCCTCTCTCTCTATGATAGCTTTCCTTTATTAAGTGGATGACAAAACTTTCTTAAGTGCTTCCACCAGAGCACTGGGAGCTTTCCAAATACTGCTTGGAATTTTAGACTCTCTGAAAACCATATATGAGTCCAGTGGGCTATGCTCCCAACAGCAGCTTGCTGAATACACAATCATTTCTCTCCTCTGACAGAGGAGTTCTGTCCTTGGATGGGTCACACTGACTCCCTGTCACTTTCCCCTTCCCTACCTGGACCCTCAGACTTCATGAAAATAGATTTCTGGCCAGCAGCCCCCACATTGTGTTTAGCATGCTTGGCTATGCCTCTGACCTTGAAGTAGGAACGTCCAGTCCGAGGATTATAGACCAACCCACATTAAACTAATTTCCTAAAACACAGATTGATTCCTTTTCTTTTTTTCAAACCCCCTTTGAGGGAATTTGCAATTCTTGAATCCACTCTCCTTCTCCTCTGCCCATCGAGGACTGCAGGAAATTTGGGATGCTTAATGAAATTTTGAAAACCAATTAGTCTAAAAGACTTGGTGTGCTCTAATAATGACATTGAATATATTTAACAAGTACTTTTGATTTCTTTAGAAAAGGGACGTCCAGGTTTCTTTCTGGGGCAGGAGGATAAATAATAATTGCCTGAGCTCTGCATGTGGGGTGTGTGTGTGTGTGTGGGGGGGGGGATGCCAACAGATCCATCAAACAGATTTTCAGTGAACCCTGTTCTTGGCACCACATCTTACGATCCCTTCCCCTCTCACTAGTTACACTGCACAGACCACACTCTGTCTTCTCTCCCTCCTCCCCTGGGCTACGGGCTGCTGCTGTCTGTCAGTACTCTAGCGTTTTCTGGAAATTTGTTGAAACTGATGATCTTCTCCCTCCTGTTCTTTTAATTGCTTGAGACCTAAGGCTTTTTCTAACTTGTCATCTTGACTCCAGAGAAATCTCAAGAAGGCACTGCAGATCTTGAGGTAGAAGATTTGGGATTTGAAAAGAAGAAAAGTGCTGGGGGAACAGTCTCCCTGTGAAGATGAACTCACAGCATCTACCCGGACGGAGGGTGGTGGGCATGCTGTAGGGGTGTAGGGAGAACTCCCCTCTGAGGTCTATTGGTCTGAGGAAATGAACTGTCAATAGGCTGATCATCAGTGGGGAAAGGTGTACAAAGTTATTTATGTGCCTGGAGACTCAGAGGAAGGCAGATAGCCAATAATCCAAAGAGGCTCTCATGCTTATATACCTTTCTTCATAGAAGAGAGGGGACCGGGAAATGTGGGCAGTTTGGAAGGTGTAGGAAATTTTTAAGGAAATGGATTGGGTCCAACACATGCACAGACAGGTCTATAAACGATTCTCTTTGGAAGGTGCATTGGCTTAGGAGACAGACAAGAGCTTTTAACAAAAGGTGGTGACATTTCTCAGTCTTCTTTCCTGAGATATGAGATTAGTGAAACCACAGGGAAGGCCCCGAAGGCAATTGTCTTCCTCATTTTCAGGTCCAGTTTTTAAGCAGATACAGAAATATCAGAGTTAAGCCTCTTCCAGCATCTGCTGAGCTCCAAGGTCTTTTAATCTAAAATATCCGGCATCATAGGGCACCACGTTTTGGTGTAGAATTCTCTGGTCAGCTTCAATGCCAATGTCCTACAGAGTGGTAAAGAGGAAACTGATGAGAACCAACCAGCAAAGGCTTGCTTGTTGGGAGCCTACCACAGCAGGGGCATTGACACTTGCATTTTGGCAGAGACTCAAAGGCTGAAGAACTGGAAAGCATTATCTTGGAATAAAAAGGGGAGGTTCAGGTGCATCCCGACTGGAGGTTGTTGGCACCGAGAAGCTACTGGTGAGCTATTAGAAACATTCCATCCTAGGTGATTGATTAAGGATGCAGATTTGGCTTTAAAGGTTACCAGAATATGCCACTCCAAAACATGCCTCTTTGGCATACGAATTATTTTGAGCTAAAGCCATTGTCAGTTGGCAGATTTGGGAATGCTCTACAAACAGGACCCAAGTTTTTATTTTAAAAAGGAAGCTGACATTTGGAAAAGGTGTCCACCTCTCTCTTATCAGGATGAGGAGGACTCTTTATATTGTTACATTCCCTAGTCCTCTTCACATAACTTGTGATGGGGTCCAGGACATAATACCCCCAATATATCACCTTGGCATGTTGAATATTTTAAGCTGAAAGGATTTGAGGAAAAGCCTTTGGAGGAAAGACTTTCTGACCTCCCCTTGAAGTGGGTCATAAGACCTCTAGTGGAGGAATCCAGCATCTTAATCTCCTCAGGGGCTCAGGCCTTGCTAAGATTCCCCCAGATCATTATACTTGGTGCATACCTTTTCTTTGCCCTATTGTATTTCTCCACGAGTTTCTGTTCTTCATCCAACCTATTAAAAAAAAACAAAAACAAAACAAAAAACCTTCCAACTCTTGCAGAGTAAGCCAGTGTTGTCTTGTTAAGCAGATGAAGTCTTCCAGGTAACAAGCCACCAGGGGCCATCTCTGTCTGGCTACCAGCCATTCCCATGTCCAAAGAGATCTTTAGTTTTTCTGAATACCCCAGCTCAAAATACATTGAAGAAACACTTTTGTCAGGGGATGTTTTACCTTTTTACAAGCTCAAACTCTTAACCCCCCTTTGGGATACTCGGGGCAGGGTGCTCTCCTGTGCATGATACCTGTTCATGTGATGCACATGCTAATACAACTTCAATCAGCTTTCTCTCTTATTAATCTGTTGTATTGCCAGTCTAATTTACAGATACCCACCTGGAGAAACTAAGGTGGATAGAAGCAAAAAGGTAACTTTTTTTTCTTCTTGCCCTTCAGCTTTTTCTGATTGGGAACAAAAATTAAGAAAACTGTCATGAATGAATCCAGTCCTGGTCACTTTAGGTCAGTGTTATAGGATCATTGCTTGTTTTCCTGAATTGTCGGTAAAGACAGCAGCAGTATGACTTCCTATACATCTTATTTAGGACAGATGGTCTTTTTGTGGCTATAGGAGATAAGGGGTTGCTTTCCTGGGCAGGTTATTGCAGATTGTGGATAAAAGTCTTATCTTTATTTTTAATTTTTTTTCAGTTGTAGTTGGACATATACCTTTATTTTATTTATTTTTATGTGGTGCTGAGGATCGAACCCAGGGCCTCGCACGTGCTAGGCAAGCACTCTACCCAGCCCCAAAAGTCTTATCTTTATAAACATTTTGCCTCTCTCTTTTTGAGGAACTGTATGTGTCCCTTGAGATCAAGGTTAATTCCCTTCTATCTGACACATCAGAGCAAGTGTTTTCCTCTTTGAACTTCTTCAGCAATATGACCCCATTAGTCCCAAGGCCTCACCAAGTTGCTCAGGCTGGCCTTGAACTTGAGATCCTCCCACCTCAGCCTCCCATCTAAGACAGTTGGGTCCTATGTATCTGTTCAGCCCCGTGTAGAGAAACAGAAATATCTTTCCTCACTGTGGTTGAAGTCCTTATCACAAAAGACAGATTAACAAAGGGAAAGCATACAAAGTTGTTTCTTGTAAGTTTTATATAACATGAGAGCCTTCAGAAATGAAGACACCCTGCCCCCCCCCAAGAAACATGCAACCTGTATATTATTGAGAGTTGGTTTAATGGAGAAATGCATAGTTGTGGACATGTTTGATTAGATTGAAATATACGTAATAAACTGGGAAAACTTTAGCCAGGCTTGTGTATTCAAATTCTTCTCTGTGACCCTGTGTCTTCAAAGGTAAGGATTGCTCATTCTTCCAGGTATGAGGGAATACCTAATCCTCTGCAAATAAGGATTTCACCATCTGCTTCAGGGGAGCAGAGGCGTGGAGGCTGACAGTGACCTTCTTGCTTCTGCTGTTTTCTCAAAGGATCAGGTGGCACATTTGGGGTAGCGTGTCCTGTACTCTATCACCCACTCTGTTGTGTTTCAGCCCACAGTGTGGGTACTGCCTCAGCATGGGAGCAAATTCCTTACCCACTCCACATTTCTGTCCCCCTACCACCCCGCAAATACAATTCTTTCACATCACTGTTGCCGAGGATTAAGTGAGGGAATGCCTTCAGGTATCTGTCACAGTCTTCAAAAGAACCAGTGGAAAGCAACAAATAAATGATGACTGATACCATTAACATTTCCTTGCAGGGCTATGGCCATGAAAACTGGCACAGTACTATGTTCTAGATTGCTAACTTTTAAATAAAAGAGGTAGAAAAGAAAAAAAAAAAAAGCTTTGAAGGGGTCTGTTTGAGAAAGAGACAGAAACAATTTGTTTCTCAGAGGGCTCAGCTTCCCCAGAGCATAGACAGGAATTTGCCTGGTAACAAACACAGGGCACATTTAGAGCAACTTAGTTGCATATTAAAAACTTAGGAGGTATCTGAGTTGCTTAGAGCACTGAACCCGTCATTGTGCATGTACAGCACCAATAAGCCTCCCTGTAGTTGAACAAAATATGTCCTTTCTCTAGGCTCAAACGCCCAAACTCCAGTTTTTAAAAGAATCTTACTTTATTGTTATTTTCTTTAACAGAAGACTTTGAGGTGTGAACTGAAAGTTGTTATTCCTCCCCTGAGCTTGACTGCTGGATTACCCAGCAGTCGTGGTACCCTGCAATGAATGGACATATTATGCCTTCCATTAAAAATTGTGACTCTTAATTAAAAACGTGATCGTGGGTCTTTATGGAGACATTGTTTAGGTTTTCTTTAGCTGTTAACACATAATAAATCATTTTAAAAGGACCTTTTCCCCCTATCGCTTAATGGTGAGTGCATTTTTTAAAAGCGATTTGAAAATAAAACTGGGATTAAATTTAGTGTTTGACAAGGTGCTAAGGGGCTCACCACCTCGGCTAGGATAAGACAAGAGGGCTTTACCTGATCGGCTACTGACCTTCTTGTCTCACTAACTCCATGCTGATGTGGGGGATTCAAACAGCAGCCCAGTGACTTTGGTGTCAAAAATTTAACTTGTAATATCAGGAAAATGTGCCATTAGATCACCCTAACTCACTTTCCCTTTATTATCTTATAATTGCAGAGCGTGCATCTTTGCTGAGAAGAAAAGCCTGCTTCAATTATGAATTCTCCAGTAATGCTATAAAGCAAAGAACAGTGCAGATCACTTGTGGGTGCATGTGAATAATTCATGCATGCCAAAGACCTTGCTCTTATTCTGTCTTCCTAACACAGGTTCCGTAAGATTAGAGTAAATGGCTTGAGATTTTGGCTTCCATTCCTCTTGGGGGTTCTGACTTGCAGAGACAGGAACCAGCCAGAGTCTGACTGGTGGTCAGGAACATCTTCTGATTTATTGGGCTGGGTTACTGTTTTGGGGTTGGGAGGCACAGTAAACGCAAGACTAGAGGTGAAGCCACCAGATGTGGAGGCTTCGTTGTGCATCGTGCCCTTTCTGAATGCCCGAGGACTGCATTATTTTGTAAAGAAGAAAAGCCATTCTCCACAGGGGTATTATGAGATGACAGATTTGAAAAGGTTTTGCAAGAGAATAGTCTCTCCAAGCAAATAGGAGAGACTAGGATGATAGGGTATCCACTCTGTTTCACAATCACTTTCAAGAATCTTTTCTTTGCAAAGTTTCTAGTCGCCTCCGAAAACCTATTCCCTGGTGGGATTTCCAAGTACAGAGTGCATATGTCATGCTCCTAGTAAAGAAGCTTGCTGTCCACATTTTTCTTGCTGCTGCGCGACCATTTCCAAGCCCAGGTTGGGGCTGAGCTTCGGTGTTGCAGTTCCCCTCTGCAGCCAGTAGAGGGCGGGCGGCCCCTCTGCTCCACAGCACCCGGCACACGGGTGGCTCCTGGGCTTCCCTCTCTCTGTCCTGGCTGTGACCTCCACTCCTGTGTGCCGTGGAGACCACACACGGCGGGCAGTGGTTTTACATCATGTTTACTGAAGGGAAAGGGAATTTAAAAGGGAATTCTGCAGAAATTACAAAATACCAGACTTCTCATTCCTGGTTAAAGTCCATTTCAAAGTTTATCCCTGATGCATCCTATCGTCCATTGGGCTCAGATCTCATCTCCTGGGGGCAGTTTTTTTTTTTTTTTTGCCTGATTTTTGTCCAGCCTGGTGCCTGTCTGCCTGCTTCCCTTGCTTTCATTTTAAATCCCATCTCTGATCCCCCTCCTCCTACCCGCTTCCTGTCTCCAAAACAGAATTCTCTTTTTGCATCTCGGCCCGTTATCCCTTTGCCTCAGAGGAAAGGGATAAGGGTTTGTTTCACAGATTTTGATGAAGAGAGTAGCTTTCACCCATCCTGTGAACCCATCCTCCCTGTGAAACTCAGCATTTACCTCGGAATGCAGTGGATGTTCATGCCCACACATCCACTTCCACCCTGAGAAGCAAGGAGAGCTGTTGCTGCACATCTCTCCCGCCACCCTCCAAAAGCTCCTCTGCTGCCTTTGACTTTGGACAAGGGGATCTCACAGCAGGAGGTCTTAAAGGTGGTCCTCCATGAGCTGAACTTGAAATCAGTGGGTGGGGATTCCTTCTCCCAAGGTGATTTTCTTCATCCTGGAAGGACGATTTCTCTCTGCTATAACTGCATTCCTGTGGCCCAGTCCTCCTTAGAAATGTACAAAGTGAATGTCATCATTTAAAAAAAAAAAAAAAAACATTCCTTGCATTATTGAGAGACAGTAATCATGTCTCCTGTCCTCTGCTTCTCAGATTAAAAATTCCCCACTTATCTCAATGGTTCCTATTGAGCACTTAGTGCCTGCACTGGTTGCTCACCTCTGATAGAAAACTGCAATCCTAGTTTCTACTGCATGCTTACTAAGCACCAACAGTTAAATACTTGATCAGGACCAATTAGGATTGTAGCACGACTGTATTTCTAGTATTGCACTCCTTAGTACTATCATTCAAAAAAGTCCTCTCTATGGAGATGTATAAAACATATGCAGGGTAGAAGATAAAAAGATAAAATCTCTTTTCCCAGTCCTTCAATCTCATTCCTAAGAGAGCATCTGCACAGATTTTGTCTCTTCCTGGATATTTTCTGTGTCTGCATGTACAAATGTACATTTGTGTATGCGCAATTCCCCTGCCTCTTATGATTAGGGTTATAATAATGGGTGCAGCTATGTCTTAATTTTTTCCCACAAAATAAAATTGGGGCATTATACTGTCTTTCTGTCTCAGAAAGTAGAAGTCACTCTCACTTAAAAAACTATTTTTATTGTTACCAATATGTGTTTGTGTGTGTGCATTTTATATATATAAAAAATGCACACACACATTTATGTGTGTATAATTCACACACAAACACACATAAATGGCATACATATTATTGTTTTTGACAAAATATTTGATACAAGGAATTAATGCAATGCACATATAATTTATGGAACGTAATAATAAAATGAACAACTGTGACTCTACCACTAATTTTAACATATATTTGTCTCCAGTAAATGCATTATTTGCTTTGTATGTTTTTTATTTTAAAATGTTATCATGTTGATGAGATATCTGACATGCCTTTTTATTCAATATTGTGTTTCAGATATCCATGGCAATGTGTTTAGCCCTATTTCATTTCTACTATTGAAAAGTACTCATGTCATCATACAATAATTTATCTATCATTTTGGATCAGTTTCTATTTTCTATTATGCTAAATAATTTCATAAATATTGTGCCTCCTGCTGTATTTTTAAAAATGGCTGTACTGCATGGTTGACCATAACAATTTATTCAGTTAATAACAAATGTGTGTGTGTGTGTGTGTGTGTGTGTGTGTGTGTACACATGTGTTTTGGTTTGAGTGTCTCTCAAGGGCAAATATGTTAAAGGCTTAGTTGGCAATCTGTGGCACTATTGAAAGATGCTGAGACCTCTAGGAGGTGTGGCCTAGGGAGGAAATGAGGTCATCAATGGCGTGTCCTTGAAGGGGACAGTGGGACCCCTGCCTCTTCCTCTGGGTGTTTCCTGGCCACCACAGATGAGCAGGTTTCTTTGTGATATGCTCCCATCAGGATGTTCTCTGCCTCACTCCAGGACTCAAAGCCATGTTCTAAAACCTCTGAAGTATAAGCCAAAATAACCTTTTTTTTCCTTATAAGTTGATTATCTCAGATATTTTGTCACAGTCATGGAAAGCTATTTGTATATGTGTGTGTGTGTGCGTGCGTGCGTGTGTGTGTGTGTGTGGTAGCGCACGTGCACATGCTAAAGAGAGAGAGAGTTAGTTTATATCTTTTGAGGTTATCACTATAAAGAGTGTGTTTATGCTAATTAGGAATAAATTCTAATGGTTGACTATTGTTTTTTCTGCTTTAAAGATAAGAATTTTCATCATTTGTATCACCAGAACCCTATCCCCCAGGTATATTGTATTAATGTTATTAAACATTATTATCCTTTCATCCCATCTCTATTCAAATATTATTCAATCAGTATTTTTCAACAAACATTTAATAAGTGTCTCTTAGGTACCACATGCTAGAAATAAAAACAATGAATACAATAAAAGTTTTCATTGGAGTTTTTCATACTACAGTGGGAAAAAATAAATATATGTAATTACAACACAAGGAAGTAAACTGTTCTCACAGTCATAATAGGTACTAAAATATTGATATATATGCCCCTGATAAGGGGGCAATGTCCAATAACAAAGAAAACAGATGTGTTAACTTTATTTATTTATTTTCTTTGAGAAATAGCTGTGGTATAGACTTTTGCCACATCTCATTTAATTCTCTCACTAACCCCTGGAAAGAAGTTCTGTTTTTCTCCAACTTTCAGGCTCATCATTCCATGATTTCACATTCCAATAGATGGTCAGTACAAGAAGATAGAACATGGGTGGCTTTCTGGAGCCTTCTCTCTGTATAGGAGCCACATCCAACTCCAGAGGACTTGGGCAGAGGGGGGCATCCCTGCTGCTCACATGACTAGCCTACCGAAGTCTGGGGAAAATCTCTGCCCTTCTCCTCTGAGCTCTCTCTCTCTCTCTCTCTCTCTCTCTCTCTCTCTCTCTCTCTCTCTCTCTGACCCACAAAGCACACCATCTTTTCAATGAGTCTGGACTCTTCAAAAGCAGGTGGATCTGTTGACTCAAAGCCACTTCCATTGTCAGCTCTGCAAATAACTGTTTTAAAGGCAAGAAAATATAATGAGTGAACATGTGGACATGTGGACACAGGACTGTGGATGGGCACAGCTAACTGGGCAGAGCCGCTCTGGGAGGGGATGGGCCACACCTGGTGATGCTGAAGATGCACGTGTGCTTGGAGAGCAGTGGGCAGTTTTGTTGGTGCTGTTTACAGCTACTTTTTTCTTTGGCCACAGCAGCAAAATTGAGGAGCTGTGCAAAAAGCCAACAGCATTTCCTATCTGTTTGGCTGACCCCTGCTGTGGGCGAATGCTTTAGCCTTTTGATCCATGTGTCGCTGGCGTGTCCTCCAAGCACTGCTTGTGATAGCAAAAATCTGGAAGCAGCATAAATGTCTTTCAATAGGGAGGGAATGGATAAGTACGCTAATGTGTTCACGCTCGGGAATCTGACACAGGAAGAAAACTGGTTGAATGAGATCTGCCACTGCAGATCCCCCAGATGTAAGGCTGAGAGAAAAAAAGAAAATGTATATTATCCATGATACGTTTTCTTAAATCTTAATAAAACCAAAAGTCATTGTACCTATCATTTACCTATGTCTATTTATATAGGTAGATATTTGTATCAGTGTGCACACATATATAAAGGGGTCAGAGAAAAATGTGCTATAGGATACATTTGCATAGGGGTTTTAAAACACAAAATATATGTATTGTCCATATATACTTGTATGTGTATATATGCCCAGCCAAGTGCCCCTTAATAATGGAGGTATATTCTGGAAAATGTATCCTTGGGTGATTTTTGCCATTGTAGAAACATTATAGAGTTCTAGATCTGGATCTCGAGAACTTACTCCGTGTAAGTACACTCTATGTGGCATCTAGATGACCTAGGTTAATACTGACCTGGCCTTTTGATGGTCTCCAGAGATGCGTGAACCATTGGGTGAGGTTATTGCCAGCATCATGTAGCATACTGTCTCACAGTAAACTTTGTATTTACAAGTAAAAGGAGTACATTCTAAAATGGCAATGAAAGTATAACCTAGTGAATATAAACCAGAAACATAGCTATTTATCATCAGGTATCATGTACCATCTGTAATTGGGTGTGCTTATATTTTTTAAATTTTTTACGACTCACTCAAGTGTCTAAATCAGCATCCCTTCAGCCCCGTGAGTAATGCATGTGTAGTTATATTAAGATGCTACAAAATCAGTAGGTGACAGGAACTTTGCAACTCTGTTATAATCGTAAATGGTGTTACGTGGTGCATGACTCTGTGTGTGTGTGTGTGTGTGTGTGTGTGTGTGTGTGTGTGTGTGTTTGTGCTCCTCTAGAAAGAGTAAGGGGTAGCATTTAAAGTAGAAATAAAAGTAATCTATCTGTAATGTTTTATTGCTCCTATTTAAACATTTTTTTGAAGTTTAAGTGGCTAAAAGTTATCATTTGCTAATTCTGGGCAGTGGCTATATAGGTATGTCACTTTATTTTTTTCTTATACTTTAAAAAAAACTTAAAAAGACCCAATAAGGGTTTAACAACTTTTTTGGAAATGCAGGCAATGAAAAGAAATATGGTAAGGGATAAAGAAGGAAGGAAAGGAGGGAGGATAGAATGGGAGAAAGGAAGGAAAGAAGCAAGAAAGTGAGGGAGGGAGGAAGGGAGAAACAGAGAGAAAAAAGAAAAAGCATAAAAAGCACAAATGAATGATCCTTGCAGGCACTTGTAAGTTTTTTGCCTGGGTTCATCTCCAGTTCAGTGGCTGAGCCCAGTGGGAGATGTTGTCCCTCTCTCTGTGTCTTTCCCTCTAAATGCTCATGGGTTTGTGACTCCCATTCCTATTCCATTCGCAGCTGTTCTGCTGCAACTTCTTTCCAGAAAGGGTAGCTGTGTGTTGTATTTGTGTCCAATAAAGACCTTTGGCTTGCTGGACTTGGATTTCAGACACTGACTTTGCCATTGGTTAAGACTTGATCAATTACCTCCATATATAAGAAACTTCAATGAAAATCTCAGTCCTCTATGATAGCTTTGATGCTCTAAAGAGTCCAGTGGGGGAAACTGGGTATATTAATATCTCTCAGGTCATCAGAACTGTCTGTAGTGTACCCTAAAACTGTAGAGTGAAAACAGTCATTTGAATTTAATTAGTTTTGTAGGCTACGGTCCTGAGGGTTAATTGACTCTTCAAAGTTCTAGAATTTTGTGTTTTTTGTTTTAGTTTTATTTATTTTTAACCCTGTTAGCAGGTGCATAAGGCAAATGGATATCAGCATTGGCTTGCTTTGTACATGAAAAATATAAAGCAATAATACTTTTTTTTTTTTTTAAATTGAGGTTTGGGGACTCTCACCTCTTCGAAAGTTAAAAAGCAAACCTAGCGAAACTGCTATTTTTCATCAACTTGGATGGAATTGTGGGTTCAGCAAAACTGATAGGAGCTCTGGGAGAAAGAAGGTATATTATCTCACAAATGCTAAGGAAAGGGAGCCTCAACATAGTTAGACATGAATCTTTGTCCCTAGGTCTTCAAATTTCAAAACCTTCAGGGGGAAAAAAAAAGAGCTATTATTCTCAGCCTGAAAAACATTATAAAGAACAATAGCCCATAAAAGCAGAAATGCCCTCAAAAATTAAATTCTGACAATGTAATTACAAATGATTTTTGGTAAAAGAGAAAAGGGGGAACATCTCTCTAAAAAAAAAATCAATGTGGCTAGACTCTCTGATTAATTCACATTTTAAAAGAACATGTACAAGAGATGTAAGGAGAGGTTTGAGTCAAACCTGGGGAAGAGTTATAGGAATGTCTAAAAGTAAGAAAATGCTGAGGCTTGGAAAAAATTTCAAGAAAAAGGGGCTACCCGAGATACATCCAGAGCAAGAATGTTGGGGAATGGGACACAAAAAGAAAAGGAATGACTCAAATATTTTTAAATTTTATTTTTATTCTGTGTTCTGTATTTCCTAATCTCCAGATATAAAAGATAATGAGCAAAATTCTGAACATAGGAACTTAAAACCCTATGAGGGTTTTAAATGCAAACGTTTTAATTTTTATTTGTGAATAAGGTTTTGGCGTCAGAACCATTCTCAGTTTAGAAAATTATTTGACAAGTTTTTCTATTTTTTTTCTGTACTACAAAACATTTAATGGACCTTAATGGACCTAAGTGTTAACATTTCAAATATTCTTTGAACATTTGGAAGAACTCATCTATAAAACTAGTTAAGACTAAGAATATTTGTATATATAGGGTTTTAACAGTTTTATTTATTAGCTTTTTAAGAATTATTAAACTTTTAAGGTTTTCTATTTATTTTGCATCAACTTTCATAGTTTATGTCTTCCTAAGAGTATTTTCCATTTATTAAAATAAAAAACTAACTCATAGTGCTTGTCAAGGACTTTTAAATTGCCTATTGGTAACTAAAAAGGAATAAAAATGGTAATAACTCTTTTCTCAGACTGTATATAACCTGTGTATTTGTGTTTCACTTTCAATTCATTATTTCTATTTGGTTTATTGATATTTTCTCTTATTCTTATATTCTTTTCTCTTTTAATTGAATTTAAAAATGGGCTTATTTTTAAGCTTACTGAATTTAAAAATGTTTATTCTTTTATTTCTATTTTTTAAAAATAATAAAGTCCATTGGAGCATAACTTCCTTCAGGTTTAACTTTGGAGGCACCTCATAACTAAATTTTATTGCCATTTTCTAAAGAGTCTATAATTACATTTACATTTTTCAAAATATTTTTAGATTTAGAGCAAAGGTGCACAATAGTACGGTTCCTTAGCTTTTTCTAATGTAATGCAGCATGTAACGTCTTCTCTAACCATGGTGACGTTATCAAAGCTAAGAGACTGACATAGATACTGTCATATTAAGTAAACTACACACTTTACTCATATTTCATCAGGTTTTCCACTAATGTTTTTACATCTAGTGCCCTACTTTGCATTTAATGGTCCAGACTCTGTGACCATCAATCTGAATTGTCCCTCAGTCTTTGTTTTTTTGAACAGTTCTGAAAAGTACTGATCACTTATTTTGTAGAATGTCCTTCATTTTAGGTTTGTCTGGTATTTTCTCATAATTTATTGAGGTAATGGATTTTTATCAACAACAACATTAGGTGATGCTGCCTTTCTCAGAGCTTCATGTCAGAACATGTATGATGTGGATACGTCTTGACCAGTTTGGATAAACCAGCTAGGTTTATCCAAAATGTACTTTCTCTCTTTTTTGTCATATACTCGTTGCTAGATCTTCTCTATAATAACTTGGGTTTTTTTTTCCTATTTTCCTCATTTCTTTTATGCATTTACTAATTGGAATTCTTCTGCAGAGAGTAGCTGTTGCTTCTTCACCATTTACTTTTTTATTCAATTATTGATTCTTATCTGTATGCTTGCAAATATTGATTTTATTCTATTGATTGTAATTTGTGACATTTGGTACAAAGATATTAATCTTTATTGTTCAAAGTATTCCAGTTTTGGCTATTTGGAGCTTCCTCAGGTTGGTTCCTGATTCCTTTTGACATGTCTCCTACCTTTTCTTTAGCATTTTCTTACTTTCTTGCATAATGAGTTAGTCAAGGTTCACCTTTATTTTTCTTGTTTCAACCTTGCAATTACCTACTTCTCCATGAAGTACTATCCATGGTTTCAGGTACCTACTGAACATCTTAGAATGTATTATGCATGGATAAGGGGAACTATTGTATTGGAATCAAAGGGATTGATATGAACTCATGGGCCTTTTATTAAAGAATGTTGTTTATAAATCAAGATCAGTTGTGTTCAGCACATTGGATGTGGACATTGCTACTGAGATGTTACTGCTTCTAGGTCCTTTGATTGGAAAAGAACTTGAGAGACATAAATATATACATCAGCCCATATGTGCACATATATGTATATCTATCAATGTATCTACATCTTTGTATCTATTTTGGAATACTCCATGAGTTCATGTTGAGCCCTCTAATTCCCAAACAGTAGTCTTCCCTCCTCTGTGGGAGATTACATTCCAAGATCCCCAGTCAATGCCTGAACCAGTATATAGTACCATACCCTAAATAGACTATGTTTTCTCCTACATATACACACCTAGGATAAAGTTTAATTTATAAATTAGGCACAATATGATATTAAAAACAATAGCTACTATTCTATTATATTATAGCAATATGCCATAGTAAAAGTCATTTTAAACTTACCAATTATTTTTTTCAGTATTTTTTATTTAACATTTTCAGATTGTGGTTGACAGTAGATAACTGAGATCTCAAGAAGCCAAGGCATGGGTAAGAAGAGATGAAAGTACAGTGCCACAGGACTCATTTTAACTTTCCATTTTCTTTATTTGTAACTTCCTTCTCCAGTGGGAGAAACCTGAATCTCTCATTATCTAAAAGACTTTATTTATTTATTTGCCTGACACTGAAGTGCACACCAAATCATTTTAGGATTATAAATTCATGTCTCTGTTAAAACAAAAAAATACTAACTTGGAGATAGTATTGATGTATGATTCTTTTAGTCTAGCTTTACTTATAATATCCAGTTAAATGCTGTATTCCAAAGTTACTTAGAGTAGTGCCCTTTCTTATCCCTTTCATTATGGTTACATCATTCATTTGCAACATATAATTCAGGTTTATTTTTATGGTTTACACTCTATTTTTTAGTGTCCTCATATCTTGATTCATTTTTTAAAAGTTCATATGCAATAAAACTTACTACATTGAATGGGTTTTGACAAAGACATAGAGACATGTATCTTTTACCATGATGATAATACACAACAGTTTCATCTGCCCCAAATTTTACCCAAGCTGCTTCTTTGTATCAACACTCTCTCTTACCTAGTAACTATGGATCTGTGTTTTGTTCTCTGGTCACGCGTTTTCCAGAGAAGGCTATACATTTGACCACATAGTATGTGGATTTTGGTTTCTGGCTTCTTTCCCTTTAAAATTGCATTAGAAGCATTTATTTGTTGTGTGAATTAGTAGTTTGTCCTTTTGGTTGTGAAATAGAGTTTCAGTGTATTGAGGTACCACAATTTGGTTACCCATTTACCATTAAAGGATATTTGGGTTGATTTCAAATTTGTGTTATTACTCATTAACACAATTACCCATTAATTGTGAGAGTGTTTGTTTTCATTTCTCCAGCATAATTGCCTTAGAAATGGGATTGAAATATCACATGGTAAGTCTATCTTTACCTTATGGGATATTGCCAACTTTTTTTCCAAAGGAAATCTAGAGTTTTCCATTTCCCATCAGCAATGAATAAGAATTCCAGTTGCTCTGTATCCTTACCACCATTTAATATTGTCAGTCTTTTCAATTTTAGCTATTCTAGTAGATGTATAATGGTACCTCATTCTTATTTTAATTTGCACTTTCTGAATAATTTTTCTTCTGGAGTTGATGGGTTGAACTCCAGGCATCTTGCATGTTAAACATGCACTCTTCCATGAGTTATATCCCCAGTTGTTCGATGAACAATTAATACTTCAGACTATTATTTGCTTATGTCTTTTTGGTGAATATTTGTTTAAACATCTGGAGCTTCCATTTCTTCTTATGCCCATCTTTTGTAGCTGGGAAATTATTCTAAATCTTTTGAATGGATGCATTTCCTTGATATATTAATTATTCTTGTGTACCTGGGGCTGTTTTCTTTATCCTGGAAGAATCCGTGGTGTTGGTGACTGACTGCAGTTATGGTATTAATGACTACAGCGGTGTTCATGTTAACAATCTTTGCTTTGAAAGGGGTGAACAAATAGACAGTGTTCTTCCTGAAGATATATGAACTTGGCGTAACTGCTTTCAACTCTGTGGTGTACTTTATATGTAGACTTTTCTGTATAGCTCTAGATTTTTGAACAATGGAGAGTAGGCATTAAAAGGCAGGTAGTTGTTAACTTTAACAAGTGAAAGAATTTCCCAAGAGTTATCAATGACCAGCAGCAGAATGATCTCTCAGCGAGGAAACAGGTGCAGGTTTAGATGCAGGCCAAGAAGGAAGGTCACCTGGCAATGGTGCCATCACTTTTATTAGCCAGGGTACAGACAGCAAGAGTGACCTTCATGGTACTGATGGACACAGGTCCTGCAATGCTCAGGGTTATGTAGACAGAAAGTTTTGATGAAGCCCAAAAGATTATTGGATGTACCAATAATAAAAAATTATTGGTATCGAAGCCTGTACCAACTCCAGCCTCTTTTAGAGTGACATGCTTATGAGCATGTCACTATAATCAGATTGCTATGGGGCACATCCTGACTCTTGCTGGCTCTGCTAACAGGAGCAGGTTACTTCCTCATAGCCTTGTTGAGTGAGTTCCGTGGGATAATGCATACAGAGTGGGGTAGTCTGGCACCCACTGGGCACATTCAGACTTACCCCTGTCTTACTGTCTCAGCTCTCCTAATTATGCAGGAAATCTTTCCTCTATTCTGTCACCTTTCTAAGTAAATAAGGGTCTAAAATCCACTTTCCTTCCTGAGTATTCACCAATAGGTTTCCAACCAGGGTTTGCCTCCACACGGATGTCTGATGGGGGCACCGATGATCCCAGTTACTGAACTTCAGCCTATGTTGTTTGAGTCAGGTTGTTCTTTATTCTTCCCCGGGCCCAGTTCTGGCATTAGTATTCACTTAATATCTAAAGAAGGTATTCTATTTAAATTTCCACTCTCATAAGGTTTTCGAGTCATGAGGATGTTGTTTTTTTTCCCCAAAGAAAAATCTCATGGATGCCTCACCTTGCTCTTCACAGTTCCATCCCGTCTGCAAACACATCCCCTCATTTAACCATCCATAAAAGCCCAGTTTCAGGGCGGGCCACACAGTCTGTTTCCACTTTCCGCATTCTGGTTGTCACCTAAAGGGGAAAGGTCCCTAAAACCATGACTCGGTGAGATATTCTAACAGCCACTTCCAAGGGAGTGTTTCATAATATCGCCCAGTCACCTGGGTCTGGTCTAAGAGGAGCAATATTGAGCATCTCTAAATGTCTCCAGGCTTCGTCCTCCCACTCCTCATCCAGAACTAATAACTCCTTGAAATGGGAAAGGAAAGATGAATTTCTGCAAGTCCTTGCTTTCAAGTTTCACTGCAAGTCATTTGCACAGAAAGTCAAAACATCTGTATCGAAGAGTTTGATCATTTTCTGAAAGACTCTGCCTTTTCATTAGTCAAACATATCATACTTTACTCCATGTAGGAGGATGACAGCAATTTGGGGAATTGAAATTGTAGGATCTTAGAGCTCCATGGAACCATAGAAATCATCCAGTCCCATTTTTCTTCAGTGTAGGAATTTCTTCAAGAGCATTCCAAATGGCTTAATGCTTTCCAGGGTGGAGAGTTTCTGGTGCATGGTAAGACTGGTTTTTCTGGTTAGAAACCTTTTTCTTTGCTGTAGCAAAATGTCACAAATGACTTCCTAACCATATGTGGGACAGGCATAATTTTATCTTCTGTGACATTTGCCCCCTGGTGTTATTCCTGTGAATATGTTGCACTGCATGGCAAAAACAAAAGGACTTTGCAGGTGTGATTAAAGTCAGTCATCAGCTCTCTTTAGGATTGAGAGGTTAATTTGATCCTCAGCATTTTCAAAACTGAAAAGATACCACATTCTTGTCAACTGTTCTGCTCCTTGACCACCCTGCTCATGGGCACTGACATCTGAATGACCAAATGCCCAGAGTTCCCAGGACTGAGAGTCTCTCAGAATGTGGAACTTTTGAAACTGGGAAAGTCCTAAGAAAACCAAGATGAGTTGCTCATACAGCCTGGTCTTACTAGATACTTGTTTATATAGACTTCGTTGCAATTTGAGCTTCGATTTGTGATCTAATGCTGGTCAGGGGGATCAGAAGGTAATCTCCTGAGAAGTAAATTAACAGAGAGGTACAAAGAGAAACACAAAATACAAATAAAAAAAAACACCCTTTATCAATTTCAAAGAAATGTCACTGGTACTATTCCTATTTGGTGGAAACGTATTTGAACATGAATGTATTTAAAAGAACTTTTATCATATTCCATTGCCATTATGAGTCCCCATTTCTGCTTATTTGAAATTCTGGCATATAAAGATGAGTTTTGCCTCAAACACAAGTGTCAAAGGTAAGTAGAGAGTGACAAAGAGACTTTGTCAATAGAGCTTAGGAGAGATAAAGGCAGTTGTGGAAAAGCAAGTCAGCTTAAGAACTGTTTTCTCGTATCTTTGAAGGACGGAGGTCCTGAAAGGCTCAGGGTGAGTTGACAGAGTACATTATAGTGTGTCATTATGCAGGGCTGTGTTTGGGTGACAGAAACCTCAAAATTGAGGGAAGATAAGTAAAAAAACCTACCCTGCATATTCTGTATATCTAACTTTCCTGCTTTGGGTTTTTTAGAGACAGAGTCAAAGGAGTAGATAAGTCACAAGTGTGAGGTATAAATTTGAAGTTAATAAATGTCTAGGTGCACAGCTGGTTTTGAGGGGGGAAGATGCAGCTCAGTGTGGATTCTAGCATCAGGAACACAGAGTGGGTTTTAAACACATTTCAACAGATGTGTTAGTCCCCAATACAAATGAAAACCCACCCTTTATCCATTTCAAAGAAATGTCACTGGTACTATTCATATTTGGTGGAAAGCCTCTATAATGTGAACATAAACATATTTATAAAAACTTCCATGGGCTTATTTGCAGCTGTGACCTCCCAATTGTATTCGAGGATCTTAAGTTCAGATACCTCTAATTTTCCTTTACCTGAAGGGAGACAAATTCACAGACATGGTGAGGATGCAGAGCAGAAACAACGGTATTTGCTTCTGCTTCTGTAGGCATGGAACCTTCTTTGTGTTTTTAATGCTCAACTTTTATCAGGGCCAAGTGATGGGCAGCAAATAGTTTCTGAAACTCACATCTGATCTTGCTGCTCCACGGCTTAATTACTTGAAATAGCTCTGGCTGCCCATAGAAATAATCTCTGAGCTTGACTCGGTGCTTCATTTTCCGCTTTTCTGGCTGGGCTCATTGCATGGGTTCGGCTTGTCCTGACTGCAGCTGTGTTGAGTGGTAATCACCATGACTTCTTCAGACGACCCTTATTGGTTTTTTCTGCATAGCTTACCAACTTACTATCAATAGGCCAAACCATTAGAGTGGTAGGTGGAGCCTCAAAACTGGACACTGGCTACAAGAATGTGCCTGATTCCTTGATATTAGAGATAAGTCACGTCGTATATTCCATCTTGAATGAAGCCACTTGTGTCCTAAGCTGTGTTTTCACCCCCTTTTCTGACCTAATTTATGATTTTGCTGCTTGCCACCCAGGACTACATTTCTATAAGTCTCCCCCATAAATTGCACTCAGTGCAATTCTAGATCTCTCTCTCTCTCTCTCTCTCTCTCTTTCTTCAGTCTCCTGGCACTCCGGGGCTGGATTTCACACACCAAGATCAGGCTGATCAGGAGCACTCATCTCCAGACCCTCTGCCATTGAATTTTGTACCCTCTGATTGCACTAGGTATAGTTACTATTCCACAAACCTATCTCCTAGTTTTTTCACCTATGTTCCTTTAATTGATACAGTACCATCTTGGGCCCATTTTTAATGCATTCCTGGTAAAAATCCTACATATTATTTATATCCAACACAAAGCCAGCTCCTCCCTTTGATGTAGGTGAGTACCTGGCCGAATGCCTGGCATAAATAATGTGCTAAGTGCCTATGGAATTGATTTGAGATGAACCAGGTTCAAATCCAACTCTTTGTGGATTTGTTTGCAGACTGAATGTATACAAAATAAATCCGTTGCCTTTCCCCAAATCTATTGCCTTTCCCATACAACCAATTGAATATTTAAAAGTAGCCACCAGGCATCTACTTAACCCTTGCCTGTTCAGACTCTTCCAGTGATTGTAACGTCGACCCGTGTGAGTTGCTGATGCTCAATCTTCACTGGTGTGCAGAACTTTTATGCATTTGGCCCACTCACAAGTTCATGAAGTGAAAAACCAGCCTCTACCTCAGAGCAAAGCCTGTCCAAGGAAGGGACATGACCTTAGTCCTTGGAAAGACCCACAGAGCACTCCTAAGCACATTCCCACCCTGCTGAGTTGTTTGTCTACAAATAGCAGGAGAGATCTGCTGCAGCAGGTGCCCCTGACTCAGTCAGGCTAGGTGGGGATCCATAGCAACCCCCTAGCAGCCACCAATCAGCATGAGACAGGGAAAATACCTGGGATGCCAGTGGTTTATGGTGGTTGATAACAAGTTGGGAAACCATGTAGTTCAGCACGTACACCCCTTTGGCTCAAACCAATCAGTTCAAACGAATACCCCTTTTGTACTGACCAATCACCCCTACCCAACTTGTTCCCACCAGTGAATGTGCTAATCATGTTTTAGAGTTGTTATTTGATTTTCCTGCGGTGTGTGATGATTTGCTAAGGGATGCTATGATGTATGTGAAGTCCCTGCCCTCTCCAAAGAATGTATAAAACTACTGCAAACCCTGGGCTCAGGGCCTCTCAGCGTCACCAGTTGCTGTGTGTGCGTGCGCAGAGGACCGAGCTAGCTCGCAATAAACACCTCTTTGCTGCTTACATCGATCTTGGGTCTCTGGTGGTCTTTGGGGGTCCCGAATTCGAGCATAACAGAATAAGGCCAAGCGGATATCAATCTGTTGTAATTCTCATGTTGGAGATGAAGAAACAGCATTAGGAAAGACAAGTGACTTGCATGAGGTCACATAGCTATGAAGTTGGAAAAGCAGCATTTGAGTTCATTTGACTCATATTTCTATGTTCTTTTATATGCCATGTTGAGAACAAATATTCCCAGTACCTCTATTTTGAGTCATCTCTGAATTTCTTTTTCCAGTACGGGGGATTGAGCCTAGGGGAGCTCTACCACTGAACTACATCCCCAGACCTTTTTATTTTTTATTTTAAGACAGGATTTTGCTAAGTTTCCCAGGCTGTGCAAGAACTTGCAATCCTCCTGCTTCGGCCTCCTGAGTAGTTGGGATTACAGGTGTATGTATGCTACCATGCTCAACTGTGTCACTTCTAGTTTGAATAAAATAATTTTACTTTTGATTGACCAGTAGGAGGAGTTTTGTTTTACTTGCTGAGATGCCTTATTTTGTCATTGGAGGTTAAGGGGGGAGCTGGAAAGCCTGGCTAGCATTGAGCACATGTGTCCTACAGGTGAAATACAGACTGTAAGACCCATGTATATGGAGAGGCTCACTGAGAGCACCCGTCAGTCCCAGACAGAGGAAATTCTGCACTCTGTCCACTGTAGTCACGTGAGGTCTCCATCTGAAAGCTACTGGGCTATGGGTAAGGCTGACCTCTGACATGACTTACAGGTATAAACACTGATGATTCACACAAAAGAAGTGCCAAATTTTGATCAGGGGATCTCGATGGCTTCCTAAATTTTGGAAATGGCTTTATTGGGTCCAAGGAAATGCCAGCTTTTCATTTGACAATCAGCCAACATGTATTCCTCTTTCTCCTCCTAAATTTAGGATTTGTGCAAAGGGGTACTTTTTTGGTGTGTCATGCTGTGTGTGTTGTCTGCGTGTATTGTATCTGTGTTTGGGGTGTGTATGCTGTAAAACCATCATGGTTTGTTGTGTATTTTAAGTATGTGAGCTGGGTGTGTGCTTTGGTGTTGTGTGTATTTTGTTTGTATGTTGAGTATGTGTGTTGTGTATATTTTGGTGTGTGTCTATTTGGGTGTTGTGCTGTGTATGTATCGTGTTGGTGTGTTGGAGTGTGTGTGTTTTGTAGTAAACATTGGGTATTTGTGTGATGTTGGTGAGTGTGTGTGAGTGTGTGTGTGTGTGTGTGTGTGTGTGTGTGTGTGTGTGTATGCGCACGCACTGCTAGCAGAGGGAGAAATCATTGAAGAACAAGGAAATGTGTCTTACCAGGAATGACAGGGATGTTGAAAAATCTTCTCTAAGTCCCTAATCTCTTCACCCAAGATTAAGCAAATAAAATTGTTGGTTTGAAGAAGTCAGATTCTTGATGACTCCAAAGAGACAGAGGCAAAGTGAGTCAAGAAGCTTAGCTTCCTATCAGCAAAGAGATAAAGGGGCTTCGGCTCTGAATGACAGTTTGAGCAATATACTCTAATCCGATTACCAGGGAATTCAGTGTCAGTCTATATTAATGGTGGATTTTTCATAAATGCGTGCTAAAGAGTCAGTGTTCATCATCCAACGACTTCAGTTATTGCTCAGGATGAAATAGCCCTGGCCTGAGACTCAAGGTTAAGGGGCAGGAGAAGGGTGCGGCTGGGGTGAGGGGCAGTGAGGCTCATCTCTTATAAGGGTCTTTTGTTCTTCAGGGCTTTGTTGAAACTGTCAGCTTCTGCTCAGAGGAGAGAAGAGGGAGGTGGGGGGAGTGTGCCATGGCATAGGGAAGGGTCTGAATTCAACACTAAGTAAATTCCACTTTGACTTTCCTAGGTGCCTCCTTTAATCTCAGGCTAAAACAATTCCTCATTTTAAAACTTGTTTGGTGGGATTTAGCATCTTTTAATGCTTTATGTATTTGGAAGAAATAGAAGGCAATGTGGTGTGAAAGAAGAGAGAGGTGTATTTCCATTCCAGAGCTAATTAATCTCTGGGGACTTGCATGGAAATTCTGGTGTGAGACTGAGCATAAGAATACAATTTGCAGGTAACAAACACACTCTTGGGTCCTGAATTCCAACCTTTTGGCTCCTCTGTCCCAAATCCAAACCAGGTCCTTAAAGACTGACGCTCATTACTTAGCTGAGGGCTGATGTTTTGTGTATTTCCATAATGAAAGGTTTATTTCTAGAGTAGATATCCAGGACTTTTATGAGTGGGATTATGGCTTGAATATGGTTTCACCTGGAAAGTGACTGGCAAATAATTTCAGTATAAATACCCCTAGCCTGGGTGTGTGTTTGGGAAATGCCTTTCGAATTTGGGGCACTGTGAATTTAAGCCTGGATGTGATCTCTAGGGAAGGGACACCCAACATTTCCTCTAAGAATGCAGACATTAGACCCAGACTGAGAAATCGGTTAACTTGCTTGAAGGACAGCAATTAACTTTTAGCTCTGGTTAGAAATCAAACTTAAGTGGAAAAGGGGGAGACCCTACACAGTTTCCATGAGTCTGCTTTTTCTAACACACAAAAATGTGGGGAGATCTCACATAGAGTGCCCTCTTGTTCCAGCTTGGCGGGAAGGGAAAAGTCTAGCTAAATATATTTATCACTCTCTAAAGGACTCTCCAGATTGGGAGGCAAGTGGGACCTACATTTAGTTGATCATCAACAAAACTTTGAAGGTGCTTATTGAACATGTAGATCCCCAGACCAACTCTAGACCTAATCAGAATTTCAAAGAATAGCTTTCTTATAATAGCTTCCAATTTAAGGATGATGATCAGCCAAATTTGGGAGCTACCAGTGTAGGACATCTGGGACATGAGGAAGAAGCAGAGGACTCCAAGATAATTTGACTTAATCTTATTGACTAATAATTAGTGGCCTTCCCCTTTACTAAAATCTCTTTTTTAACTTAACACCAAAAAAGACAATCAAATAACCCAATCAATAAATGGGTTAAGGAACCGAGCAGATACTTCACAGAAAAAGATATACGATCAATCAACAAATATGTGAAAAAATGCTCAACATCTCTAGCAATTCTCTAAATGCAAATCGAAACTAAGATTCACACCATTCAGAATGGCAATTATCAAGAATACAAGCAACGGATCAGTTTTGTTGAGGATGTGGGGGAAAAGCACACTCATACATTGCTGGTGGGACTGCAAATTGGTGCAAATACTATGGAGGTTCCTCAGAAAACTTGGAATGGAACCACCATTTGACCCAGCTATCCCACTCCTCAGTCTATACCCAAAGGACTTAAAAACAGCATACTACAGGGACACAGCCACATCAATATTTATAGCAGCTCAATTCACAATAGCTAAACTGTGAAACCCAACCTAGATGCCCTTCAGTTGATGAATGGATAAAGAAAATGTGGCACAGAGAAGTTGGGACATCTGTGTTGATGACTGTAGTAAGTAGAATTGATTGGGGATCTTGTTCCAAGCAGAGCAAGAGGGAACAACGGATGGAGAGGGTAACAAAGGAGGTACATTGGTTGGAGATCTTTTTGTAAATGCAGCAAAACTGAACCCCACCCCAAATGGAGAAGGGAACAGAGATGGTAGAAATTGGATGGGAAAAGGAGAATAGAGGCTTTGTGTTTTAAAATGGAAACTCAAGAGGAAAATTAGCCTTCATTAGAGTTTGGAAAGGCTCTCTAGATTTACTTCAAGGGCTGTGGACCTATAAATAAATAGATACCAGAACAAACAAACAAAAACTCTTGTGATAGAATCTTAGTAAACCTTGGAATATTACTCAGTCCTAAAGAAGAATGATTTTTTGCCAGTAAATGGATGGTTCTGGAGACTATCATACTAAGTGAAATAAGCCAATCCCAGGAAACCAAAGGTTGAAATGCTCTCTTTGATGTGTGGATGCTAACACACCACAATGGGTAAGGGGAGGAAGAATAAATGTTCAGTGGATTAGACAAAGGGGAATGATGGGAAGGGAGCTGGGTGGAAATAGAAAAAAACAGTAAAATGAATCTAAGATAACTTTTTAAATATATATATATATATATATATATATATATATATATATATATATGTTAGTTTTAGGTGGACACAATATCTTTATTTTTTATATTTATGTGGTGCTGAGTATTGAACCCAGTACCTCATGCATGCTAGGCGAGCACTCTACCCCTAAGCCACAACCCCAGTCCTCTATCATACCTTTTCTATGCTCATATATGAATAAACCACCAGTAAAATTTCACGTCATGTATAACCACAAGAATGGGATCCTAATTAAAATAAGTTACACTCCATGTATGTATAATATGTCAGAATACACTCTCCTGTCATGTAGATCTAAAAAGAACAAATTAAAAAAAGAAATAAACTTTCTAAGAATATTTTAAAAATAAAGAAATTCACCTCCAATATGTTAAAATTTACCAATAGAATGCATTTTACCTCTGGGAGGTTAAAAAAAAAAGAATCTTAGTAAACCTTGGACAATAAGTAGAAGAAATGGAGTGTACTGATGGTAGTTATTCAAAATTATACACCTTCTGTGTGCTCCTAATACCTTGTGTATATAAGCTATTACTCTACATTTGCTTGAAGCAAAGCAGGGTGGAGAATGAGATTCTCACGAAGAAGCCAATGTGGGCAAAGCCTAACCCACAAGAGGAGCTTTGGAGAATCCCCCTTCCCGTCTGCCTCTGGGGAAAGACAGTCTGTCTTGGGAGCACCATATTTGCACAGACAGTAGTTTTAGCTCATTGCCTTTCAAATAACTACAAAATACAAAAACATTAAAAAAAAATATGAGAATTGGGACCATGGAAAGAACAGAGCTAAGTGACTGCCCATAGATGTCACTAGAATGAAAGGGAACTTGCCTTGCAGGAAGCTGGATTCCAAGCTGTTTCCACTGACAAGATTAGGACTTCATTGATTCTGCTGCTACCCTTTGTCTGCATCACGGGCTGCCTAAACCCATTCCGCGGGAATCTCACCCTTTGTATTTCCATATCAAAGAGGGACTGTGGTTCTCAACTTGCCTTAGTGGCAGTTTGACAGCCAATATCCCACCTCCAATCAATGCGCTCTGCCAGTCATGTCTACAATGGACACTTCCTAACTTCTCTGCTCTGAGAAATTTATTCTTTTCAAATTATCTGGGAGGGAAGTCTCGGTGGGCAGTGGGGAGTGGCGGAACCCTCTAGGCTTTTGGCTCTGGAGGTGAGATGAGACCCTCATCAGTAGCCAAGCTCACCTCCTCTGATATCGGCTGGCATCAGAATTTGGTGGGATCTAGAATGAAACACTTGAGAACAAGATAAGGGCGATATTTTCCGGTTTAGTTAGCCTTTGTTTCCAGCTCTTCGACTGATTCTGTAAAAATCTACAAAGGCTCAGACAGGAAGAAGTTACTCTCTGATGCAGATCATAGTTAGAAAAAAAAAAAAAGTAATGTTTTCCATCTCCTTGATTCCATTCCTCCTTCCTTCCAAAAGTTTGCTCCTTTTTTTTCCCTGCATGAAAAAGGACTTGAGACAATAACATATTATATAAAAGGAAAAGTCTTGGTTACAATGAGTTTTAGATAGGAAACAGAATGGAGAGGCGAGGCTCATTTATTTATTATGACCAGCAGTACTCAAACGCGCACTCAAGTAATATTTTTAAGACTCGGATTCTCACTGGAGACATAACTTTTAGACACTGGGGTATGAGAAAAGCTTAATCTTTCAAACCCCTCGCTCAGAAGGCAAACCTATGTATCAAAGGTTAAAACAAAATAAACCTTCTTGAATAGGCTAAGCCACTGTTTCCTAACATATTTGACCAGAAAAATTGCAGTCGCCCCTTGGTTTCCATGAGGAGTTGGTTCCTGGACCTTCTCCAGATACCAAAATCTCAGGATGATCAGGAGGACCCTTTTATAAAATGGTGTAGAGTTTACATATAATATGTGGATATCCTCCCATGGACTTTAAATCATCTCCAGATTACTTATAATACTTAAAAAAATGTAAGTGCTATGTAAATAGGTATTATACTTAATTGTTTAGGAAATAATGACCAGAAAAATAGCCTGTACCTGGTAAGTACAGATGCAATTTTATTTTTGTGAATATTTTTGATCTGAGGTTGGTTGAACCAGTAGATATTGCATATCCTCCATTAAAAAATTGTGGATCTGAATGGATAGAGAAACTGTGGTATATATAACACAATGGAACATTATTCAGCATTAAAAGAGAATAACTTTGTGGCATTTGCAGGTAAATGGATGGAGTTGGAGAGTATCATGCTAAGTGAAGTAAGCCAATCCCCCCAAATCAAACACCAAATGTTTTCTTTGATATGAGGATGCTGACTCATAATGATGATGGTAGGGGAGCATGGGAGGAATGGAGGAACTTTAGATAGGGCAAAGGGGAGGGAGGGGGCAAGGGGGTAGGAATGACGGTGGAATGAGTTAGACATCATTACCTAAGTACAGGTGTGAAATACTTTGTGCACAATCAGTGACTTGAAAAATTGTGCTCTCTACGTTTGATATGAAATGAATTGCATTCTGCCATCATGTATAAGAAATTAGAATAAATAAATAATTTAATAAAAAATTGTGGATCTGGGACACTGATCTTCTCTACCTGTCTCTTCTCCAACCAAGCCTCCTCTTTCCTCGGACTCTTCTTTATCCTTTACATGGACTTTCCTTAGTGCTTAACATTTGTTTCCGGGTCTTTTTTTCCCTATGCCTTGCTTGGAGGTTTTAATCTGGTTTTGTGGATTTACACAGAAAACAAATTTGACTCAATGTAGAGTCTTCGTCTTTGTCCTCTTCTCCTGTTTGCACTCCCATGTGTCTTTCTGATGAATCCACTTGGAAGTCCCACTGCCTCACTCTTCCCAATGGAACTCAATTCATCCTTTTCTCCAATCTAGTCTCCACTTCCGCTTTCTTTCTGTGTTAATTACATTGCCCTGGTTCTACCTTGACAGTCTTGAGGTCATGTTTAACTTTTCTCCCCCCTATTTGGAAAAAAAATGATTTCTGATATTTTCCATAAATATCTTGAGGACTCTTGCTTCTAGGGGAAAATATTTAATATGAAAAGGAGGATAAAAATTTAAAAATGCACAGAGAGGCAAATACGGACACTTTTGTTTGTGCATTTAAACAACTGGAATAGATGATTGGTGTCATAAAATGTAAGTTTAATTGGAAGCATATTTCCAATGAACTGTAATGAAATTTTGCCCCCACCTCCTCAACTGAAATAAATAAAGGAGGAAAATGAACAACAGGATGAAATTAAAGAGCAAAAATATACTATTTACCAAATTACAGGAAGATGAATTTTGGAGGAGAAAATGTGCTGGGCAGTGTTGGGAACACACGGAGAGGAGAACACACCCAGTTAGCAAGTCTGATGCTAAGACATCAAATGCTCTGCCACCCAGCAGGAGTGTCTGTGGCTGTATGTTTTATTGTGGCAGTAATACTTATTAATTGGGATTCATAACATCTGAACTCTCTGTGTGGTCTGGTGAACGTGGATCCAGCGTTCCTTCTGCTTATTCTTTAAAATATACCTTGACCAACTTAGTTAAATGCCTCATTTGTAGAAATTATTTCTTGGAGTTCTGTTCCTTAATCCCTTATTTATTTGCATGTTTACCAAATAAAAACACAAACGGGCCAAGAGATTAAATAAACAATACCTGTAATTTCATGCAAGCCAGTGGCTTAGAGTATGTCCCAACACCTGTTTCTGCTTCTGTATATTTATGTGCTATTTTACAAAGATCATTCCTCATTGATTATCAATATTAATGTTACTTTATTGGTTCATGGCAATTTGTTCCCTATTGGGATATTTAATTTTTTTTTTTTGTGTGTGTGTGTGTGTGTGGTACTGGGGATTGAGCCCGGGATCTTGTGCATGTGAGGCAAGCACTCTACCAATTGAGCTATATCCTCAGCCCCAGATATTTAACTTTTATTACTAAGTTTTAAGGACACTTTTATTAATGGTTAATATTTAATTATGTGCAATATTTATTTGGCATGTGTTCTATGTCAGATGCCATTCTGAACTTTCACAAATGACACTGGTTATGCCTTTTGATCCGTCTGTAAGGTATGTACAAAGATTCTTTATTATTTTGATGTAGAAATGGAGACCATTTAGGAAATTTGTTCAAAGATACATGAGTTTTAAATTTAGGAGCCAAGGTCTTATGAAGCAAGATGATTCTAAATCTCCTTGATATTCAGTCTTTGAAAGAGGAGATGTTGAACGTTCCTAACTCAAAAATCTAAAATTGGATATTTAAAAAAATTGAAAAATTTTTCATAAGTGAAACATTTTATACTATGAAACTTTGTTTCATGTACAAAATTATTAAAAATCATTGTATAAATTCAGCTTTGGGCTAAGTGTATAATGTATATGTGAAATGTGCATGAATTTCATGTTTGGATTTGAGTCCCATTCCTAAGATATCTCATTACATATATGCAAATATTAAAAAAAATCCAAAATTCAAAATACTTCTGGCCACAACAATTTTAGATAAGGGATATTCAACCTGGATTAATATTAAAGGCATTAGCCATTTGGGTATGTTGTATTGCCTTTTGATTTTTCAAATTGACACAAAAAAAGATGAGAGTTAAATTGCATTTAGCAAATAATAGAGAAGTATTTTAAAGATTAAATTTTTTAAATAAAATTTCTTCAACAATCTCTAATTTCCCTCCACATATTTTTTTTCAGTATCTTCAGATACTTTGGAATATTGCTTATATTTATTTTGCTTAACTGTGTTTATTTTTTTTGAAACTGTCTCTTCCATTACATTTTCTTGTTGGTTCCCATTTCCCTTCTTGGGGGAATCGCTCTTCTCCATTCTAGCAATGTGATTCATCAGGAGTTTCCATGTCCTTAGAGATACCACCCACAGTTGATTGGCCCAAAGGTGGGCCTCCCAACCAAGCAAGGATAGCCTGCATTTCACTCTGGTGATAAGAGGCATGGGAAGTGAGACCTGGGAGCTGAAGAACCATGTTTCAAGCTGGGTGGAGGAAATCAGGTTACAAGGAAAGACACTGAAGCTGATACACAGAATAATGAAGACAAACAACAATAAGTGTTGGTGGGAAAAAGGTACACTCATACATTGATGGTGGGACTGCAAATTGGTGCAGCCAATATGGAAATTTTGGAATGGAACCACCATTTGACCCAGCTATCCTTCTCCTTGATCTAAACCCAAAGGACTTAAAAACAGCATACTACAGGGACACAGCCACATCAATGTTTATAGCAGCACAATTCACAATAAACTGTGGAGCCAACCTAGATGCCCTTCAGTGCATGAATGGATTTAAAAAAATGTGGCATATATACACAATGAAATTTTACTCAGCAATAAAAGAGAATAAAATTGTGGCATTTGCAGGTAAATGGATGGCGCTGGAGAAGATAATGCTAAGTGAAGTTAGCCAATCCTTAAAAAACAAATGCCGAATGTTTTCTCTGATTTAAGGAGGCTGCCTCATACTGGGGTAGGGAGGGGGGAGCATGGGAGGAATAGATGAATTCTAGATAGGGCAGAGGGGTGGGAGGGAAGGGAGGGGACTGGGGATTAGCAAGGATGGTGGAATGTGATGGACATCATTATTCAAAGTACTTGTATGAAGACACAAATTGGGTGTCAACATACTTTATATACAAACAGAGATATGAAAAATTGTGGTATATATGTGTAATAAGAATTGTAATTCATTCCTCTGTCATTTATTTTAATCAATAAAAAATAAATAAGAGATGGAGGGGGACTATATCCAGCCAGTGTAAAAGCTCTAGATTCTAGGAGACTAAATTTCCAGCTATTTGTCTTTAAGGAGTCACGATAGCAGTGAGACCAAAGGACCAAAGGTTACGTAGGCTACCATGTATCCTGCCAATAAATTCTATTTCGCCTAATTTAGGTCAGAGTGGTTTCAGTAATGCAGCCAAAGGAACCCTGAATAATACACTGATCATTAATGTTGTGTAAAATGGCTATCAACTTTTTAAATATTCTGTTACAAGTGATCAAAAAAGCTATTTATTATTTGAAATAGTTCTTACTTAAACTTTTTGGATTTCCAGAAACTAATGCATATCATCTATGAATGATGATAAAGCTATCCCTTAATCCCGTATCTATACATATAGATGAACACATATTTACATGTACACATCCCCACATAACGCCTCCCCTGATATATTTTTTTCTGATAGCTTTTGTGAGATCTTTCCAAATTTACTTAGAATAACAGCAGTACTGGCATTCATGCGGTTCCTGATTTTAAGAAGGCCTCTAAACATTTAGGGTTAAGTATGATCTTTGCTGTTGTTGATTTCAGGTAGTTATACATTATCACATTAATTGAAAGTTCTTTCATCTGTGTTTTACAAAAAAGCCATGCTTTTAGAGATGTTAGGAACAAATTTTCCATTTAAAAAATCCTTTTAGCATCTCTAAAGAAAATGGTATGCTTTAGAAGATCTCTTTTGATCCAAAATATCATTAATTATGTTCATAGATTTTTTTTTAAAAAAAAAGACTAATGCATTTTTTTGCAATTCTGGAGCAAGACCACTGTGATTTTTTTCACTGTGTAGGATTTATTTAACATACGACTATGTTTGCTTTGCTAATATTTTTCTTATTAGTTTGCAAAATTCACCTATATTTTTAAAGCATTGTTTTTTCAGGCCCTGGTATCAAGAACATGTTAAACTTTGTGAGATTTACTTGCTTTCAATTATTAAAATGCTGTATGAATTAGCTGTCTCTTGATGTTGGTTTAAACTACCGATAAACTTCCTGAGCCACTTGAGGGTTCTTCAAAGTTATTACCTTTTTTAGGGGATTATTTCTGTTTTCTACTTTTGTCAATTTTTTTTTCTGGAAAATATTCATTTAATTGAAATAATACATGGATGAGCAGATTTGTAAATAGCATTTTGTATTAGGATCTCTTACCTGTCTGTGCTTACTTTCTCTTTCTCACTTATAATTTTATCTTATGGAATTAACCTTACTAGAGCTCCATTTTATGGTCAGCAAACCAGCTCAAGTATTTATTAATCAATTTAGCTTTTCCTCCAAATTTATGAATTTGTCATTCCATAGAACAATTTATTAGAACCTACCTCCCACTTGTTTCTATTTTATTTTCCTTTCATTATTTTCCCAATTTGTATGCAGAGTTCATGTATTTACACTCTTTCTAGTTTACAACCAAACAATCGAAAGCCTTGAATTTTCCTAGAATTCAGATTTGTCTTTATCAAATAAGTTTTGATGCTTAATATTTATATTGCTATAAATTTCAACCTAGTTTGCCATGTCGGTTTTGATTCTAGGAGTTACAAAATGACAACAGTTTCAAATTTCAATGTGGCTGAGCTGTTCATTTTTTTTTCCTATTACCTATTACCTATTATACAAGTCGTATATACGACTTGTTTTAACTTTTCATTGTTGCGACCAAATTACCAGACAAATACAACTTAGAGGTCAAACCATAAGCCCAAAAAAATTTATTTGGGGGCTGGGGTTATGGCTCAGCTGTAGAGCGCTCGTCTAGCACATGCGAGGCTCTGGGTTTGATTCTCAGCACCACATATAAATAAAATAAAGGTATTGTGTCAACTACAACTAAAAAATATTTTAAAAAAA
Organism: Ictidomys tridecemlineatus; assembly: GCF_052094955.1. Taxonomy (NCBI): domain Eukaryota; kingdom Metazoa; phylum Chordata; class Mammalia; order Rodentia; family Sciuridae; genus Ictidomys; species Ictidomys tridecemlineatus. Next base: position 56,686,770 of record NC_135479.1, read on the forward strand.
AGTTTATTTGGGCTCATGGATTTAGAGGTTCACTCTATAGCTAGCTGGCTCCATTGATCTGGACCTGAAATGACCCTGCACATCATGTAGCAAGGGCTTGGCAGAGGAAAGCTGCTCAATTCATGGCAGCCATTAAGAAGAAGGAGAAGTCAGAGGGGGAAGAGGAGGAAGAGGAAGAAGAGGAGGAAGAGGAAGCAGCAGCTACAGCAGCCAAGGAAAGGATTTAGTATACAAAGGCATACTCCTACTGACCTGCTTTCTCCATCCATGCCCCGTCTGTCTACAGTGACCACCCAGTGGTCCATTCAAATGATTAATCCATCAACTGGATTAATCCACCGATGGGGTTGCAGCTCTCATCATTCAATCTTTTCCTAAAAACCTTATCTTTGAATCTTGCTGCATTGGGGACTGTGTTTTCAAAACACTAGTTTTGGGGAAGGACCATTCCAGATACAAACTACAACATGGCATCGTAGTCAGGTTTTTGTTGCTGTGACCAAAATACCCAAGAGCAACTTCAGGGGAGAAAACATTTATTTTGGACTCAGGGTTTCAGAGATTCAGTCCATGGTCAGCCGATTCCATTGCTCTGGGCCTAAGTTGAGGCAAAACATCATGGCAGAAGTGTGTGTTGGAGGGAAGCTGCTGCACTCATGGTGGCAACAAGGATAGCGACTGGGAAAAGGGGACACAGGGATGATGTACACTTCCAGAGCATGGCCCAAGTGACCCACCTCCTCCAGCCACACTCTGCCTGCTTACAGTTCCCATTCCAACTAGTGTGGACTGATTAGGTTCCAGCTCTCACTGTCCACTCATTTAACCTCCGAAAAATTCCTGCAGTAACAAGAATTTTGGGGACACACTTCATATTCAAACCCTAACACATGGCCAAAGAATATGGCATGGATCATTCATTTGGGAAGGAATTTACTTTTTGTTTGATCTAAAATAAGGCTAAGGGTACTAATTTGAGTAACAACACAACTAAAACTCCCTGAATCTATTCATCTCTTCAATTTCTACTTCCTAATTATATTATTCAGATCTTCTGTATACATTTTAGGGGGCACTCAATCTTATAAAAACTTGAAAACTTCCAAAATAACATCCCATTTTTTTATGTCATTTCTCCAAAACATGACAAGCACTGTTTTATTTATGTATTTCAATACATAACATTTCATCCATAAAGATTTAAGTCAATTGTAATTTCTCTGTTACCGTTTTATACTCTGTTGTGAGTATAAGAGTCTTACCTTGTCCATTTCAGAGATTTTGCTCTGGATTCTACTTTGCTTAATGCTGATGTGAATGTTTGCTTCTGAGTGTGACCACCAGTTGCCAGATTCAACTTTTCAATGATTTCCTTTGATGATGATTATTATTTTCGTGATACTCGGGATTAAACCCCAGGGGTGCTCTACCACTGAGCTACAACCCTAGCTCTTTTTGAGTTTTAAATTTGAGACAGTAGACAGCACCTCTGTTATGGTTTGGATGTGAGCTGTCCCCCAAAAGCTCATGTTTGAGACAATGCAAGAAGGTTCAGAGGAGAAATGATTGGGTTGTGATCACAACCCAATCAGTGAATTGATCCCCTGATACGGATTAACTGAGTGGTCACTGAAGGATGGGCTAGAGGAGGTGAGACTTGGGGGGAATGGCTTTGGGGTGTATCTTTTATATCTGGAGAGTAAAAACTCTCTACTTTATGATCGCCATACATGTGCAGCATCCTTCTTCCACACTGTGCCTCTGTGATGTCCTGCATCACCTGGATCCCTGAGGAATGGATCCCTCTGTTGACTTCTGAAACCAAGAGCTCTCTGATAAATTTTTTCCTCCTCTACAATTATGCTGCTTGGGTCTTTAAGTCAGGGGAGCAAGAAAGCAGATTAAAACAATCTCCTTTAGTTACTGGCCTTCGAGGCTAGCCTCAAACTGAAAATCCTCCCGCCTCCGCCTCAGCAGTTGCTAGGATTTCGAGAATGTGACCGGCATTCCACCAATTTGCAGTTCATCGAACAAGACAGTGTGAAGTGAAAATGACAGAAGATGAGGGGCTTGTGTTCATGGAAGTTTAACACAAAAACGGAAATTGTGAGGAAAGGTGAAGAGAAGGAAGTACATTTAAAAGCCGATGAGGAAAAGCCAATATAGAAGACAGTATTAAAATTTCAGACGAGAAAAGAAATAATGAATGGAATTAAATCACCAAAGAACTATTGGAAACAAGGTGGAGATCATAAGTTGGGGGTTTAGCTTAATGCAGGAGGAGGGATGCCTCTCCTCATCCTGTTAGGAAGGTGGACTTGAACTTTGGGAGCACTGGTACCTTTGCAAATTCATTTCATTACTTCTGTTTTACTGTGAAGCAGAGAGTTGTCTGCTGAGAAAGAGAAGTTTGATCATGTACAAATTTTCAGTGGTGGAGGTTTGAAACAGTTGCCATATAAAATGGGATAAAATCAATGAAAGAAGCATCGATAAATTGTCCCCGAGGACAAAAAGCTCAGGAGAATGCAAAAATCACAGATTTTTAGGTCAAACCTTTTTATGAGTGTGTGTGTGTGTGTGTGTGTGTGTGATTTCCTTCCCCATTACTTGGAAGCCTGGAAGAAGGACTAGAGACAGTGAAAAGTTAAGTCCATCCATGGGGTGTCTTTTGCTGGGCTGATGTCACTGAAGAGCAACAGAGAGATTGAAGATGTGGATGAGAGTTGGCGGAGATGTTAGGCATTGTGGTGCAGAAGGAATGAGAATCAGGATTGAGATACAAGAGTGAGCTGAGATGGGAGAAGTTCAGGAGTGTGTGTGTGTGTGTGTGTGTGTGTGTGTGTGTGTGTGTGTATGTTGCTGGGCTTGAACTGACGAACTTGTGCTTGCTAAGCGTGTGCTGTCTGTCACAGTTACACTTGTAGCCCCTTGGAATTCTATGCTTCACGTTGAATTCCAGATTCAATGTTGAATAACAGATGCAAAAAGTCATGGAGAGAAAACTGAAAACCTAAGAGGTGTATTTTCAGAACATAATGTCTTGGGCCATAATAATGTGAGGATGAAAGTATCAGAAAGCAGAGATGACAGAGTGACTTCCATTTTTGAGAGGGATGAGGAATAATTAGGGATATAGGGTATGACAGCATTCAAGTTGCCTGGGAAGTTTCCTGACCAACTGTTCCCGTTGTCTTGTATTTTTCTGTTCTGTGTGCTGAGGGGCCTTACTCAAAATTCATGAAATATGCACATTTTCAAAACCCATCCAAGAAAAAGTAGAAAACTTAGAATACTTCAAGTAAATTAGATAAATTTAATAGAATTTTTTAAAAAACTTGCTGCATATGAGAATTCAGTTCCAGAAATCTTTTCTGTTAAATCTATAAATCTTTAAGAAAAAAAAGGAAACTAATTCCACACAACTCTTACAGAAAATCAGAAAATAAAGAAAAGTAAAATTCCCAACTGATTTTACCAGGCGGCTACCACACACACACACACACACACACACACACACACACACACGCAAAACCCAGAAAAAAAATTAAGAGAAAATAAAACTACAGAACTATGACTCTTTTAAATTATTTTTAGTTGTTGATGGACCTTTATTTTATTCATTTATTTGTATATGGTGCTGAGAATTGAACCCAGTGCCTCACAGATGTGAGGCAAGCATTCAACCACTGAGCCATGACCCCAGCCCCAGAACTATGACTCTTATAAAAACCAATGATAAAAGTTTTATGAAAGTTTTACCAAATCACATCTGATAATATATAAAATTAGTAGTACATCATGAGAAAAATGTATTTATCTTGGGAATGCAAGGTTGGTTTAACATTAGAAAATCAATCAATATAATCAAGATATTATACAAAAAATGAAGTTATATGATTATTTCAATAATCATGAAATAATTTTTTAACATGTATTTATGATGAAAGCTTTTAGTAAGTTAAGAGAGGGAATCTTAAATTATTAAGAGAGGGAAATTGGCTCACCCTAAGAGATTGCACTGTACTCCTGGTAGAAGCTTTAGGATTTCTACCTGAGATCAGGAAAAAGGAAGGGATGTCCTCTCTTATCCTATCTACTCAACATTGAGTTGAGTCTTATTCGGTGCAAGAAATCAAGAAAAGTGAACAAAAGGCTCAAGAGTGGTAAGGAAGAAGTAAAATTTTCTTGATTCATGGATGATGTGTGAATGTACAAAGAAAATCTAAAAAATAAACCAAGAAATCACCAGTAGTCTAAAGGCAGTTCAGTAAAATTTCACATAGGGTCAAAATAAAAGAATCAGTTAAATTTCTCTATACTGGCCTCTATGGCCTGAATGTGGTGTTCCTCCAAGTTCATATTAATTGCCAGGTGACAGAGTTCAGAGATTGGCCTTTGGGAGGGGATTATATCTTGAAGGTGGGTCCTCCTGGAGATTAATGTCCTTGTGAAAGAGATGGAGAGCCTCTACTTGACCCCCTTTTGCCCTTTTATAACTAAGGACATAGCAAGAGGCACCTCCCTAAATACTGACTCTGTAGGCACTTTGCTCTTGTAATTTCCCAATCTCCAGAACTGTGAGAAATAAATGCTATCATTCACAAATTACTTGGTCTAAAGGACTTTGTAGACTAAAACACAAGTAACTAGCTATTAGGGAATGAAAAAAAAATTCCATTACAACAGCATTCAAAGATAAAGAAATTAACATAATGAAAGATGTTCAAGACGTATATTAAAATCCACCTAATATTATCACGGAAAATTAAAGACCTAAGTAAACAGGAAGTAGTAGAACAGTCAGGCACTGAAAATGATCTATTGACTCAATGTAATCCCAATTAATATCCTAGGAGAAATTCCTTTTTATTATTGTGTTTTTTAATTGACTTTAATTTTTAGTCTAGTTTTATGTACAAAAAAAAAATTTCGACTTGAAAGTATAGAGTTCCTGTGTGCCCCCTGCCCTCATAGCCAGTGTTCTTCCAATCTCCTACACCAGTATGGCACATTCGTTATATTCAGCAAACCCACATGAACATAATATTTTCATTTAAAGTCCGTAGTTTACATTGGGTCGTACATTCCATGGGTCTTAACAAATATACAGTGACATTTACCTACCATTATAATATCATAGATAATAACCTCACTATCCCAAATTCTGCGTACCATATTTTCATCCTCCTTCCTGCTAACTCCTACCAACTAATGTCCCCTTGGTTTTACATTTTTTTTTTACTTGATAGGGTTGGAATCAAACAGTTATGTAGACTTTTTAGACTGGCTTATTTTGCTTCGTACTATGCTTTTAAGTTTCTTTCATGTATTTTTGGTGGCTTGATGGTTGAATTCTTTTTAGTGCTGAATACTGTTCCATTGCCTAGATGTGATATTTACTCATTCACCTACTGAGGGATATCTTGACTGCTTCCAATTTTTGACAACTTTGAATAAAGTTGCTATGAATCTCCATGTACAGGTTCTTTTGTAGACAAAATTTTTTAACCCATTTTCATAAATATCAATGGATATTTCTGGATCAGGAAGCAAAAGTATATTTAGTTTTTTAAGAAACTGACAAACTATCTTCCAAAGGGGCTGTATCGTTTTTGTACTGCCACCAGCCATGACTCTTTGTTCCAGTTGCTCCATATCCTTGTCAACATTTGAAATTGGCAGTGTTTTTGACTTTGGTCCTTCTACCTGGTGCGTGGTGGTAGCTCATTTTCTGAATATGCAATTCTCGAGAGACATAGGATGCAGAAAGTCTCTTCATTTGCTTATTAGTCTTCTGTGCACTTTCTTTGGTGAGTGTCTGTTCACATCTTTTGCTCAATCTTAACCAGATTATGTTATTGATTTAATACTAATTGCTCAATCTTAACCAGATCTGTTATTGATTTCTAGTATAATTCCATTGTGTTCTTCTTATTGTTGAATTTAAATTTCTCCGTAGATTGTGAATAATAGTCCTTTATCTGATATGTAGTTTGCAAATATTTTCATAGTTGGTATCATGTCTGCTCATCCTATTCACAAAATCTTTTGTATAGTAGAAGGTGTTTTCTTAAAATTTTAATGAAATACAGATTGTTAATTATTTCTTTCATGGATTGCATGTTTGGTATTGTACCTAAAATGTCATCACCATACACAAAGACACTTAGATTTTCTCCTGTGTGATCTTCTAGGAGTTTTAGAGTTCTGCATTTAGATTTATGTTACACGAAACAAATTTTGATTAAGTCGTATTTTAATTTTCATTTTGTTTGGATTTAAAAAAAATTTTTATTGAAATTTCATCTTTAATCAATGTTTTATTTAGCAATATGTTTTATAATCACCAAGTACTTTGGGATTTTCTAACTAGATTTCTGTTACTGATTTCTAGTATAATTCCATTGTGTTCTGAGCACATATGTTGTGTGATTTCTATTATTTTAAATTTGTCATGACCTGTTTTATGGTCCAGAATGTGGCTTATCTTGGTGACTATTCCACATGAGCCTGAAAAGAATGCGTATTCTCCTCTTGTTAAAAAAGTGGTCTACAGATGTCAATTATAGAGGGCTGACTGACGGTGTTCTGGAGTTCAACTATTTCCTTACTGATTTTCTGCCTGCTTAACCTGTCCATTTTATGATAAAGGGTGTCAAAGTCTATGAGTATAGTAATGAATTGAGCTATTTTTCCTGACAGTTATATCGTTATTCCTCAGGTATTTTGAAACTTTGATGTTGGGTCCGTACACATTAAGCATTGGAAGGCTTTCTTGGAGAATTGACTCCTTTATCATCATGCAATTTCTCTCTCTATTCCTGCTAATTTTCCTTACTTTGAAGTCTAGCCTCTCTGAAATTCATATAACAACTCCATTTTTCTTTCAATTAGTATTAGCATGGTAAGTTTTTCTCTGTTCTTTTAATTTATGCATGTCTTCATATTTGAAGTGGCTTTGTTGTAGACTTTAGTTGGTTCTTAGTTTTTAATCTGCCCTTAGATATCAGTCTTTTAATTGGCATATTTAGACCATTGATGTTTAAAGTGATTATTGACATCATTGGATTAATAGCTAACATATTTCTTTTTTTTCTCTCTTCCCCTCCTTTTCTGTGTTTTGTGGTTTTAAGCATTTTATATGATTCTATTTTTCTCTCTGAACATGTCAGTCATATTCCTTTTCTTTTTTTTAAAAAACATTTCTAGTATCTTTCTGCAGAGTTTGCAATAGTTATTTAGGGTTAATAAACTAGAAAAAAAAATAATCTTGATTCTTTCTTGTGAAGAACTAATTGACTTTTCTGTCAATCTGACTAACTGGGCTAAAGGATGCCCAGCTAGCAGGTAAATGTTATTTAGGGGGGTGTATATTTTAGGGTAATTTTGGAAGAGATTAGCTCTTAAATCAGAATTTTGACTTCTGTGGGTGCACCCATGAATGCAAAATGTCCATATATATTTTTTTAAATGGCACATTGGCAGGTGCACCATTAAAATATCAGGTGCTCTTTGAAATTCTGGAGAACAACGTGAAATGGGCCTTTGCAAAGAAGAGGGGTAATGCTTATTAAGTTGATATATTTGTTCCCAGTTTTCACAAGAAACTTTAACACTATATTTCCTGCATCCAGACTCCTTTTAGGATTTATTCCCTCCTTAATATAGTAAACCCCCAATAAATGTCAATGATCCCAGATACCGTAGTACCAAGGCTTAAGTTTTTGAATTATGGCAACTATAGACACTTGGCACCATGTGGTTCTGAGTTTGGGGAGTTCAGAGACATTTACCTCATAAATATTACACATTTCAGGAAAAAAAAAAAACCAGACTCTCCAAGACATAGAAATGTTAATAACAAAATGAAAGCATTATCTGGGCAGGAAAGGCCTCTTGTTAGTTAAGTAAGTCTACTGCACACCAGACAAAGTGCAGAACGGCATCTCCAGCTCCCAGGCCTGGGCCCAACTATAAACGATCCATTCAAGTCTCTGAGAGTCCATGTGTTAAAGGGCTTCCAGATGTCATGGAAGGCAGGCACTCTGTTCTGTGATCTGGGTCTCATCGGCCATGTGGTGTTGATTTGGTTGCTGTGATAGAGCAACGTGGGATGAAACACAGGCTCCTCTGCAAGTTCCCCAAGAGTCGGAAAATTGTTTAAGGCCTCATCATTCATTGGGTTGGAAGACCCTGTGGCAAACATGTCCTGATTTCAGTGGGTTAAGGAGATGCGTAGGCACTCTCAGAAATATAAATTATTATCTCAGCCCTGAAATGACCCCAGATATTTTGGGATCTTAAAAAAAAAATTCCCATCCCATGGTCAGAAGCGAGGTGCTCAATTGGACCCGTTAAATGCAAAAATAAGAATTAGAACCTTCAGCGTCCACTCTTCCTTATGGGTCTTTTATTTCATTACCCAAAGTGATCATTCTCTTGGTAACAGCCAATGAATGCTCCCAATGCAGCCTTTCAGTGACATTTAGAGAATCAAAGACAACAAAAATAAAACGCGGACATTAGAGTCCCTATTTTGACTCTCCTAGGCTTCAGATTTCTGCTGCAACACCCAGTATGCTCCTAGGGATGATCCCTCTCCCATGAGTGTCTTTTAAAATAAGACCACCTTGACTCGGAAGCTGAAGGGGGATCCACTGCATTGAAATGACCACCCTGAGTTGCTGGCAGGTTGAGTTAGGGACATGAACACGGGGAGCAAAATCCGGAGCCACTTGGTCGTTTAGTCTGTTTAGGCTGCTCTCACAGAATACCACAGACTGTGTAGTTTACAAAGAACAGAAATTATTTCCCATAGTCTTGGGAGTTCCCCATAGAACTTAGGAGTCCAAGATCAAGACGCCAGCATTTGGTGTCTGGCCAGGGTCCACTTGCTGCCTCCTCACTGTGGGGAAGGCAGATAGCTGAGGGTAGCTATTAGAAAGGCCTTGATATCAATTAAAAGGGAGGAGCCCTCGTGGTAACACCTCCTAAGAGTCTCATCTCTTTGTTGTTGTTATTTGCAATCCAGCTTTTTTTTTTTTTTAAAATGTTTTTATTGGTATGTGGTAATTATACCTAACAGTGAGATTTATTGTGACATATTCATACATGCACATAACATAATTTGATCAATCCCATTCCCTGGTACCTCGATTTTCCTTTCCTTCCTTTCACCCTCTTATCTTCTTCCTCTATTCAACTGGCCTCCCTTTTATTATTATTTCTAAATTAGTGCCTTATAAATATATGTATGTGTGTATATATGTGGATGTGTGTGTTTTTATATATATAGCGGTATTCATACATACATAGACATAGCATAACTTGGTCAATTTTGTTCCCCAGTACTTTTCCATGCTTTCTCTTCCTCCCCTCCCCACCCCCCATCCTTTTTATCTACTTTGTGATATGCTTTCTGTTCTTCAGATTCCCTTTTCTTTTTCCTCTTAAGTCCTCCCACATGTGAGAGAAAATATTTTACCCCTGATTTTCTGAATCTGGTTTATTACACCCCCATTCTAACCATTTTCTACCAAGTGACATAATTTCATCCTTCTTTATGGCTCAGGAAAACTCCACTGTGTGTATGTACCACATTTTCTCTTTCCATTTGTCTGTTGGTGGACACCTAGGCTCATTCCATAACTTGGCTATTGTGAATTACAGTGTTATAAACATTGCTATGCATATATCACTATAGCGCCGCAGTCTGGCTGGGCACAATTCAGGAGCCACTTGTCAAAAGAAACGAACTTTATTTTTAGAACCACATACACCAAACAAAACAGCTCCTCAGGAAAAACCTTCAGAGCCCAACTGCCACAACGGGCTTCCCACAAGCCTCTCCACCTCTCCCACTCCTCCTGCTCTTGAGGCTGATTGGCTGGGTCATGTGGGCAGAGCCAAAAAAAGTCCCCCAATGAGCAGCTCCGTGGTCTGAAAGGGCGGGGAAACAGCCCAATGAGCATCACCATAGAGGAGCCAATCAATTGGCAGCTAGAAGTTTGCTGGGGCCGCTGTGAGCCAATCATCAGTTGGCAGCTGGAAGTTTGCTGGGGCCCCTTCGGCTGTGGCTCTCAACACTATAGGATGTTAATTTTAATTCTTTGGGAAAAATAACAAGGAGTGGAATATCTGGGTCATATGGTGGTTCCATGTCTAATCTTTTAAGGAATTGCCATACTGATTTGCTAAGTGGTTGTGTTGTAGGGACAAACGAGGCAAGGCACTGAAGATAGCAGGAAACAGTTTTATTTGGCTGCAGCCAGGTTCAGGGGGCACAGCTTTTGCTGTAATCAATTAATCCCCTGAACCCCGAGTTCAGGGAGTTTCAGAATTTTATACCCAGCATGTAAGGGGAGGGGCTCAGAAGTTCACATAAAAGCCGCTTTTTCTTTCACCGTTTGGGGCAAGTTAACCCTTCAAGGACAACACCTGAGAAGGGGAGAGCTTCTTCTCCTCTTTCTTTCCTCCCTCTGCCAGCTGTTACCACAGAGCCCAATTGTAACTTGTCTTAAAAATGTAGACATGTCTGTGAAGCCCAGCTCAAGGCCAGAGGCCTTGTTTGCACAGTTCTACAAATTACTATACTGGATACGGTTGTGAAAAACTAATAAGGGGGTGTCCAGCACCTAGAGTACTGGTATCTTCTCGGCCAGTTGCCAAGTAATCAGGGTGACATGAAAATAGGAAGTTTATCTACATTGAACTCTTTCACAGAGACTCTTTTGCTGATAGTCCTAAAATCAGCCATGGTGAAGAGGGTTTTCTGTGGAGAAAGGAGGTGCCACTTCAGTTGTACTAATTTGCAGTCCTACCTACCAATATTTAACCCTACTTCTAATATCACAACAACCGCAACCCTCAATATTTGAGGGTGAAAATTGAAATCATAGCCCACCAGTAAGTACAATCTTGTCTGCTGTGTTCCCTTTTCTGTCATAGTTGTTCTCAACAAATTTTCTGATCAGTTTTCTAGGGAGGATAAGTCAGAACAGAATTTAAAAGGACACAAGACAACATCAACAACAACAACAACAACAATAATAACAATAACAACAAAAAAGAAGTCTAACAGTAAAAAGATAAAATGAGCACATAAAGTTCTGAGGAAGGCTGAATTTCTTGAAAGTTTTTATATAAAAAAATTGAGCCTGTTTGGAATTAAACTAGGACACCTGGTCAATTTTCATTCATCCAAACAGATGCAAAAATAATCAGAACTCATATTCAAAAGCATAGTAAGATACACGGAAAGAAATTGGTACCTTGGTATCATGAAATAGAGAAGTTTTGGCCAATGTAAGCATGCACTGTCAATTACCCTGTGCTTCATTTTCTCCTGCCCCTGGTTACTAGCCTTCAAAATCAGGAAGTAACTTTCTGATCTATTTGCCTGCCTCCAACTGCTTACGCCTTTCTACATTTCTACCAAACTTAATGTCCTCTATGCATCTGTCTTCCCCCTCAAAAGCCATCTGTGGCTTCCGGTTGCCTGTTGAATAATGACCAACTTTGTCTCAGAACATTCTAAGCCCGGCACCCAAATTGGCAAGTAGGTTTCAATTAGTGCACCAACTCTGATGGATCTGTGTCCTCTCTTTCTGGACCCTCGTGTTGAAAAGGGATCTAAAGCTACATCTGAATCCAATGAGGAGGTGTGTTGTGATTGATTGGGGATGCCTGCCATGGCTTTGGTAGCGAAGTGCAAGCCCAGGACCACATATTTCCTATCCCTACCAGACACTATCTGGTCTCATCTATCATTCCATCCTTAGGACTCATTGCATTATCCCAGATCTTTTTTTCCAGCAAATTATCTTATGTTCAGTTAAATTAGGATAAAAATGTATAAGAATGTCTTTCTTATTAGAGTGCCAGCTACTTAAGATCAATCTATTCCACTTAATTTTTTTTTTTGTATACATCCCCTTTAGCCTTCTTATCACTTTTCACTTAGTTGATACTTTTACCAATTCTCATCTGGCCCTTTTCACTATTCTCCTGACCGTCATTGTATTGTGTGTTAAGCCCCCCAGTGCCTCCCATTTCAATTTCCTTAGGTTGGCTTGGAAGACCCCCAACCTTCAGTTAATACTAATCTTTCCAACATTGTCTCTGCATATCTTCAAATGCAACCTGAGATGAAGATCATCTTTAACCATGAGCTTCTTGAAGTCAGAGTCCATGTCTCATTCACCTATGTATTCTACACCATTGTTGCTTACAGTACTGTGGATATTAAATCAATGTTGACTGAATGAATGAATGAATAAATAAATCCTGAGTATGGAATTGTTAGTACATGTGTGCTAAATATAAAAATTGCCGAGTATGCTGGAACCTCAGAGACTCAGAAGTGAAAGAGAACATTGAGAATTGCTCAATGAGGTGCGTTGAGTTCTGGTAACATTACCTAGCTCTGGAAGATGGACCCAGACCTGCCAGTCCTAGGAGCTCTGATTTCTGTCTCTGTTTTATTTCCTCTTGCATTGGCCAGGAACGAAACTCACAGTCTCACTAATGCTAGGCAAGCACTCCACCACTGAGCTATACCCTCAGCCCCAACCACTTTGAAAATGCTCAGACTACAGAATTTTGCAAACCTTTTCTCCCCCTCACACAAGCCTCATTCCAATGCCACCTTCTCCCATAGATTGCATTACCCTACTTATTTTCTTCACCTAGCTTTTCATTTATCTTCCTTATCTTTTGACTATTTATTATCTTCCATCTTTCCCAGGACATGTAAGTTATGCAAGAGCATAGACTTTTTATAATTGCTTTGTTTTTTGTAGTATTACCAGATCCTGAAATAGTTTCTAAGTGTGGTTCAGTTTGTTGAATACTTGAATTGATGAATTCTCAGTACAGTTCTCCCTTGATACCCAGGAGGGGGAAGTGGTTATAGGACCTCTGTGAATACCAACAGCCACAACTGCTCTGAGTCCCTTATATAAAATGACACAGTATTTTCATATTATTTATGTATAACTTTTTGAATACTTTGAATCACCTCTAGATTACTTCTAACACCTAATACAATGTAAATACTCCATGAATAGTTGTCAAGTTGTATTATTTTTAGAATAATGAGAAGGAAAAAAATGTATATCTTCAATACTCACACATTTTAAAAAACTATCTTTTTTTATCTGTGGTTAGTTGAACACTAGCATATGGAATCTGAGGATATGGTGGGTGGAATGTTCTGGTCTTCATTTAGGACCCAGAGAGAGTGGTAATTGGGACAATCTAGGTGGTGGCTGAAAACTTGGAGATGGTTAGGAAGAGAAAGATAATGAAGTAAATTACTCAAAATACTCCATACCTAGTCTCAGGTGCCACAGTCCCGGTGCAGCAAAATAACTTGGGGGGGGGGTGGCGAGCAACTTGTGTGCATTGATGCAGCAGGAGTGGGAGCTGTTTATTGTAGGACAGGAGGGGTATATATACATTCCACACAGCTTATCTTAATTAACATAAACTAGATACAGCAGTCAACCAATAAGGAATCTCGCTGGCATTACTTCACAAACCACTCCCTCTGGCAAAATGCCAGGCGCCATCCTGACTTGTTTACAGACCTTAACACTCAGGAAAGAGAACTGGAAGCAGTTAAGTAAAAACCCTGCCAGTTTTAGAGTTTGGGGAAGGTGTGAGGCTCAGAAGGGAAAATAAGGAGAGATAATACTGATAGATTGGCATCATGTGGGCTAGTATGGCTCCGGAGGTCCCCGATCCTGGGGCATGTTGACAGTCTAGGAGAATTTCAGGGAAGGATTCTGGTATTGGGATGGTGACATGTTTCCAAAATTGTGAGACAGAAAAGGAGACTTTGAAGTGGATAAAACTATCACTCAGGTCCTGATGTTGTGAGTCTTAAATTAAGAATTGGAGAAGAAATATGAACTTATGAACAGAGCCATGTATTTTGAAGCCTGAAGATTGGGCAAGGCTAAGGAAAGAGGAAAATAGAGAAGGTTTGAGGTTCAGAGAAGGAAACTAGGAGTCATTGAAGGTCTGTCGTATGTTCGTTACCATATCTGATTACTTACATGAGACATCCCATTTAATCCTGTTCTACCCTGCATAGTGGATACAATCAAATCCATTTTACAGGTGAAGAAACAAGATCTCGACAAAATTAAAGCATTTTCCAACAGTTACATAAGTAATGGAGAAGCCAAGATTTAAACCAGTGGCCTGGAAGACTCCCAGATCTTTTCATGTTCTCATTTGGCCACAGTTGTTTTCTGTATCACAGTGATTCATACTCTCTGTCCTTCTGTGATATGTGTGATAAATGATCACACAAGTGACATACTTCTATCTGAATCAGTAATTTTGAGATGTCATCTGATTCTCAATCAGTAAGGCCTATCAGAATGTGAGTATAATATTACCAGGGGATAACCTTTAATTTGTGTTGAAAACAAAGGACTATTATATTTCCAACTTGAAATTAAAGCTAGTTGAGACACCAGGATGTGAATGGAACCAGGCTTAAAGGGGACACTTAATTTGTTCAAATCTTCCTGGGTCACCATAGTTGGTATGGAATTAAATTTTTAGGAGGTGGGAAAATGCACTTTGCTATCATTAAAATCTATTAAGAAAGAGACAGTGAAATGAGCCATACATCTGAATTTGGAACTCAGTCTGATAAAGTTGTTGCCCTGGATCAATAAATGGGAAATTAGCTGGACTGAATCCATGGTTAATCCATGATTAATGAGGGATCAAACTTCTTTTTGTAAGTTGAAATATATTGTGGATGGAGAACAAAAATCAGGATTAGTTTTAACAGCAAATGTAGAAGATAGACTGATTCTGACTCTCTAAACGTAAATGAGAGCAACCCTAGCTTATTTGGATTGATCTCTGAACTCTCTGTACAAAATTCTAAGTATTTGTTGATTTCATAGACAATAAAAATGTGATCATTTTGTTTGTTTCCTTTGACCGCTATAAAAAAAAATTCTCACAAATTAGTGACTTTAAATGAAAGATATTTATTCCCTTATCATCTTGAGACTAGAAATCCAAAATCAAGTTGTCAGCAGCGCTGGGCTCCCTCTGAAAACTGTAGGACAGAATCCTCTTTTGGCATTTTTAGCCTAACCATTGGCTCCAGATACTCTTTGGTTTGTGACCACCTAACACCAATCTTTGCAGATCCTTAAGGTAATCAGAGAGCTATTTTTTCAAAATAAGGTCACATTCACTGGTTCTGGGGTGGGAGAGAGAGAGAGAAGGATCTATTTTTGAGGGGCCATCAGTCAAAATCCCTACGGTCATATTTTATCAAGTAGAGGACAATAGAATTCAGGTGAAAATGGCAAAGGACAAACATACAAGACAGATTTGTAGAGGAAGCGTCTACATTTTTGTGATGTGGGATATCTTAAAGTTGGATGTCACGGTGGGTATCAAGACAAATCGTATGGCCACTGACATCTAGAAGTACATTTTCTCCAAGAGCAAGAGGATGAGATATTTTCTGGAGGACTTCTTGTCGAAGACTGAACTTCTAGGGAAAAGGTAATTGAATGGAATGGTTTGTACAATAGTGATGGTTCCTAACCTAGAACATCTTCCCAGTCAACCATGCCATAGGCGTCACCATGGGGCTCAGTCTGGTCAATAACCTGTAAAGCCAATGCTCATCAGGTGTTTTGGTGCTTACAGTTGAAAGCATTCCTTATTGACAGAATTGCTTTGCTAGAATAATTCAGTATTTTTTTTTTGGTAAACAATATTTTTAATTACTTTATAGGCTCCAGGCTCAGAAGGGGAGAAATCAAAGAATTGGAATTCTCTGACTTAGAATAAGGGTGAAGTCACCATGAGGTTTGGCACTGCAGCTGGTGGACTCTGAGCCCTTCTCACCTCCAAGGTGTTGTGGTAGTGGAAGCTTTGCTAGAGGACTGTGCTTAGGGAATCTGCTCTTGTTATCCAACTAGCATTTTAAGAAATCAGCAGCTTAAAGAAGGTGACAAAGATGGAGAGATGGACCTGGGAGGAATCTGTGGATCCATTGTGGTCTTCAGATTGGCCTTCCAGTTTTGTGGTTGCATCTACCACTCAGAATGCAGTCACATTCGCCCAATTTTTATGCAAACCTATGTACCAGTCTTTTCCTCCAAATCTTCTGCCTTCCAGTTTTCGTATGCACACATACAAATTCATGCACACATGTGTTTTAAATTACATAGAATTAGAATATGAATATCTTTCTTATTTCAAGAGCAAACCAACAGTACCAATAAAATTAAGAACATTATTGACTATTTTACTGCCATTCCTAGCAACCAAAGATAATGATTTATAAGTCTTTGGATAATCTTCTAGGTTTCTATTTATGCATTTATAAAATATACATACAGAAAAATTTGTAGTTCAGTTTTTGGCTGTTTGCGTGTATGCATTTAATATAAATGATCTCATATAATAAGGACTATTGTGTAATCTTGATTTTGAAAAAATAAGGTATTTTATATATATATATATATATACATACATACATACATATATATATATATATATATATATTTTATTTGCTTTATTTATATATATTTTCTTCCCTTATTGATAAACATACCTATTTTTGCATTCTGGTGTTTATAGCTGCCATTCTTTTCTTATTTCTGATCATAAAGGAATGTTTCTAATGTTTCATTTTTAGGTATGATAACCGATGCTGGTTTGTTTGATACATTTTATCAGGTTAATAAAATTCTCCCATAACTTCAGTTTGTGAGGACTTTTTAAAAATAATAAGTGAATGTTAAATCTTATTGTTTTAATTTTTTAAAAATTTGTTTTAATCAGTTCTACATGACAGTAGAATGAATTTTGACACACCATACATAAATGGAGTGCAACTTCTCATTCTTCTGGTTGAACGTGAGGTAGAGTAACACTGGTCGTGTAATCATATATGTATATAGGGTCATAATGTTCACTTCATTCTACTATTATTCCTACCCTCTTACCCCCTCATCTTTCTTCACTCCCCTCTGTATAATCCAAAGTACCTCTATTCTTCCCTAGCCCATGTGCTCCTTGTTGTGAATTAGCATCTGCATATCAGAGAAAACTTTGGCTCCTTGGGATTAGCCTGTTTCATTTAGCACAATATTCTCCAGTTCCATCCATTTATCTCCAAATGATATAATTTTATTCTTTTATGCTGAATAATATTCCATTTCATATGTTCTACACTTCTTTATTCATCTGTTGAAGAGCATCTAGGTTGGTTTCATAGTTTATCTATTGTGCATTGAGCAGCTCTAAACATTGATGTGGCTGTGTCGCTATAGTATGCTGATTTAAAGTATTTTGGGGATAAAACCAGGAATGGGATAACTAGGTCAAATAGTGGTTCCATTCAAAGTTTTCTGAGAAATCTCCATGTTTTTAACTGCTTTCCAGATGGGTTGTACCAATTTGCAGTCCCACCAGCAATATATGAGTGTACCTTTTTCCTCACTCACCAACATTTATTATTCTTGTATTTTTGATGATTGCCATTCTGACTGGAGTAAGATGCAATCTTAGTTTTGATGTGCATTTCTCTAATTACTAGAGATGATGAACATATTTTCATATATTTATCAATCAATTGTATTTCTTCTTCTATGAAGTGTCTGTTCAGTTCCTTAGCCCATTTATTGATTGGGATATTTGTTTTTTGGGGGGGTTTAGTTTTTTTAGTACTTTATATATCCTGTATATTAATGCTCTATCTGAGGTACATGTGGTAAAGATTTTCTCCCACTCTGTAGTCTCTGTCTTCACAATCTTGATTATTTCCTTTGCTGTGAAGAAGCTTTTTAATCTGATTTTATTCTTTTTATTTTTTTTTTGGTTTACAACCCCCATGGGTGCTTTACCAACCCTTTTAATTTTATTTTATTTTTAGTTTTGAGACAGGAGGAAGTGTCTCGCTAAATTAATTAAGGCCTCCCAAATTCCTGAGGCTGGTCTTGAACACAATCCTCATGCCTCAGCCTCCTGATTTCTTTTTCTCACATACATACTTTTTAGGAGAAACTGAATTTCTGGTTAGAACTGGGTTCAGAGCCAGTCTCCTGTTTGGAAAAAATCCAAGATCAAGCTTTGTTCTCACCACAAGTTTTCCAGAAAACTATGAATTGGGATATGTATATATATATGTGTGTGTGTGTGTGTGTGTGTGTGTGTGTGTGTGTGTGTGTATGTATGTATATTTGTTTTTTAGTTGAACACAATAGTTTTTATTTTGTTTATTTATATGTGGTGCTGAGGATCGAACTCAGGGCCTCGAACGTGCTAGGCAAGCGCTCTACTGCTGAGCCAGAACCCCAGCTCTGAATTGGATTCTTATCTAGTTGATAATAAAGTGATCCCTATCTTTTAAAAAATTGTTATTATTTTAAATTTTTAAAATTTGTTCTAATTAGTTATATATGACAGTAGAATGCATTTTGACACATTGTGCATAAATGGAGCACAACTTTCCATTCCTCTAGCTGTACGCAGTTCAGAGCCACACAGGTAATGTAGTCATACATGTATATAGGGTGATAATGTCTGTCTCATTCTTCCGTCTTTCCCATCTTTGCCACTCCACTCCTCCCTTGGTTCCTCTCTGCAGAATACAAAGTTCCTTCATTCTCTGCCCCTCCCCACTATGAATCTGCATCCAGTTATCAGAGAAAACATTTGGCCTTTGGTTTAGGGGGTTTGGCTTATTTCACCTAGCATGATATTCTCTAGTTACATCCATTTACTTGTAAATGCCATAATTTCATTCTTCTTTAAGGCTGAGTAATATTCCATGGGGTGTATGTACTACATTTTCTTTATCCATTCATCTGATAAAGGGTATCTAGGTTGGTTCCATAGTTTAGCTACTGTGAATTGAGCACCTATAAACATTGATGTGCCACTGTGTCACTGTAGTACGCTGATTTTAAGTCCTCTGGGTATAAACCAAGGAGTGGGATAATTGGATCAAATGGTGGTTCCATTCCAAGTTTTCTGAGGAATTTCTTTTCTGATTTCCAGAATGCTTGCATCAATTTGTAGTCCCACCAGCAATGTATGAGTCTTCCTTTTCCCCCACATCCTCACCAACACTTATTATTGCTTGTATTCTTGATAATTCCAATTCTGATTGGAGTGAGATGAAATCTGAAAGTAGTTTTGATTTTCATTTCTTTAATTTCTAGAGATGATGAACATATTTTCATATACTTATTGATCAAATATATTCTTATGTGAAGTATCTGTTCACTTCCTTAGCCCATTTACTGATTGGTTATTTGTTTTGTTTTGTTTTGTTTTGTTTTGGTGTTAACTTTTTGAAGTTCTTTTTATACCCTGGAGATTAGTGCTCTATCTGAGGTGCCTGTGGTAAAGATTTTCTCCTATTCCATAGGCTCTCACTTCATGTTATTGATTGTTTCCTTTGCTGGGAAGAAGCTTTTTAGTTTGAGTCCATCCCATTTATTGATTCTTAATTTTGCTTCTTGCTCTTTAGGAGTCTTCTTAAGAAAGTCAGTTCTTAAGCTGACATGATGGATAGTTGGGCCTACTTTTTCTTCTATTAGGTGCAGGATCTCTTTTCTAGTGCCTGAGTCCTTGAACCACTTTGAATTGAGTTTTGTGCATGGTGAGAGGGATTAATTTCATTTTGTTGCATATGAATTTTCAGTTTTGCCAGAACTTTTGTTGAAGAGGCTATCTTTTCTCCAATGTATGTTTTTGGTGCCTTTGTCTAGTATGAGATAACTATATGTATGTGGATTTGCCTGTGTGTCTTCTATTCTGTACCATTGGTCAATATGTCTGTTTTGGTGCCAATATAATTTAAAGTTCGGTATTACAATGCCTCCTGCTTCACTCTTCTTGCTAAGGATTTCTTTGGTTATTCTGGGTCTTTTATTTTTCCAAATAAATTGGTTTTTCTAGTTCTATGAATAATGTCATTGGGATTTTACTAGGAATTGCACTAAATCTGTATAGTGCTTTTGGTAGTATGGCCATTTTGACAATGCTAATTCTGCCTATCTAAGAGCATAAGAGATCTTTCCATCTTCTAAGGTCTTCTTCAATTTCTTTCTTTAGTGTGTTATAGTTTTCATTGTAGAGGTCTGTCACCACTTTTGTTAGATTGGTTCCAAAATATTTTGGATTTTTTTTGAAGCTATTGTGAGTGGGGTAGTTTTCCTAATTTATCTTTCAGTTGATTCACCACTGATATTTAGTAATGCATTTGAGTTCAGGATGTTAATTTTATGTCCTGCTACTTTTCTGAATTCATTTATTAATTTTAGAAGTTTTTGGTGGAAGGTTTTAGATTTTCTAAATATAGAATCATTGGCAAATATTGGTAATTTGAGTTCTTTTCCTATTCATATCCCTTTAATTTCTTTCTTCCAATTGCTATGGCTAGAGTTTTCAGGAATCTGTTGAATAGAAGTGGTGAAAGAGGGCATCCTTGTCTCGTTCCAATTCTAGAGGGAATGTTTCCCAGTTTTCTCCATTTAGAATGATGTTGGCCTTGGGTTTAGCATAGGTCGCTCTTATGATGTTGAGGTATGTTCCTAGTATCCATAGTTTTTCTAGTGTTTTGAACAGGAAGGGGTGCTGTATTTTGTCAAATGCTTTCTCTGTATTTATTGAGATGATCATATGATTCTTATCTTTATGTCTATTGATATAATGAATCATGTTTATTGCATTCCATATGATGAACCAATTTTGCATCCCTGGAATGAGCCCCACTTGATCATGGCACACTACTTTTTAATATATTTTGTATACAATTTGCCAGGATTTTATTGAGAATTTTTGCATCTATGTTCTTTAGGTATATTGGTCTGAAGTTTTTTTTTTCCTTGATGTTTTCTTTGTTTGGTTTTGCTATCAGGTTGGTACTAGCTTCATAGAATGATTTTGGAAGAGTTTCCTCCTTTTCTATTTCATGGAATAATTTGAGGAGAATTGATACTAATTCTTCCTTGAAAGTCTTGTAGAACTTGGCTAAGAATCCATCTGGTCCTGGGCTTTTCTTGATTGGTAGGCTTTTGATAGGGTTTTCTCCTTCGATAATTCCTTCATTATATAATGTATTTTATGTATTTTGTTATAGCAACATGAAACAGACTAATACAGAGGCCTTCCCATTGAAATTGATCTGTATAAATTGTGTATGTCCTCCCATTAAGTTTGGATAGGTCATATGTCTCTAGAAACTTGTTGATGTCTTCAAGATTTTCTATTTTATTAAAGTATATATTTTCAAAACAGTTTCTGATTATCTTCTGTATTCCAGTAGTGTCCCTAGTGATATTTCCTTTTTCATCATGAATTTTATCAATTTGAGTTATCTCTCTCTCTTCCTTAGCATGGCTAAGGGTTTATCCATTTTATTTCTATCTTTTTCAAAGAACCAACTTTTTGTTTTGTCAGGTTTTTTGGGGTTGTTTCTTTTGTTTTGATTTCCTTGATTTCAGCTCTGATTTTTATTTCCTGCCTTCAATTGCTTTGGGTGTTGATTTGTTCTTCTTTTTCTAGGACTTTGAGATGGAATCTTAGGTCATTTATTCACTGACTTACTATTTTTTTTTTAATGAAAGAGCTCAATGCAATGAACTTTCCTCTTTTAGCACTGCTTCATAGTGTCCCAAAGATTTTGATATGTTGTACCAATATTCTCATTTACCTCTAAGTATGTTTTTATTTCACCCCTGATCTTTTCTGCTATCCATTGGTCACTCAATATCCTGTTAATTAATCTCCAGGTGTTAGAGTAGCTTCTATTTATAATTTTATCATGATTCATTGATTTCTAATTTTATTCCATTATGATCTGATAGAGTGCAGGGAATTATCTCTGTGTTTTTTTTTTTCATTTGCTGAGAGTTATCTTGTGACATAAGATATGTTCTATTTTAGTGAAGAATCCAGGGAGCCTGGAGTCTCCCTTCCACATTACTCTTTCTCGGCTGCCTGTGAAGACCCTGTGATACCATGTAGTGCCATAACAGAGATCCTTCACTAGATATTATGCTATTAGGACTTTCCAGCCATCGGAATCATGATCCAAATACATTTCTCTTCTTTATAAAGTACCCAGCCTTATGTATTTTGTTATAGCAACATGAAACAGACTAAGACAGAGGCCTTCCCACAGAGAATTTGTCTTCACTGCTCTCTTTCCCCACACCACTAACTTTTAAGGTCACCCTTGAATGGGAATGATGTGAACAGCATTCCATTACCAATCTGCACCAACTCCATCAAGCTAACCCTCTATGAATTCTCTTAGGTAATTCTTCTGTTAGCAAGTCTCAGGGAACTCTCATGAGGTCATAGTGAGAACCAAGGGAAAGATTTCAGAGTGACAGCAGAGGTATCATAGGGTCTGGGCCACATTTATGCAGTTGCATCTGCTTAAGCACAATCTCTTTTAACGTGGGGCTTTGAGATCATCCAGCTCATGATGAGCTACTCTGGTCATAACGTCATTTAATGTCTCATAGTGAGAAACTAACTGTATCAGGGCCCAGCAGCCTCTAGGAGCTGCACTTTGAATGATGCATAGTTCTTTGTAGTAGAATGTCAATAGCACTGCTTGGAGAACCCTAGGGTCTTCCTGCAGTCTTTCAAATGGTCTGTTCTCTAAAATAGACTATATCTTATGCCACAAAACAACTCTTAGAAAATGCATAAAAATACACACACACACACACACACACACACACACCCACACACACACACACACATATATATATATATAGAGAGAGAGAGAGAGAGAAAGAGAGAGATAATACCCTGCACTCTATCAGATCACAATGGAATAACATTAGAAATCAAAGGACTCATGTGGCATCTCCTACTATCATGGGATCTATTGGTTTGTATAGCCCAAGCAGCAAGGCTGCTTTTACCGAAAACTGGACATGTTACAGAATCTTTCCTTGCTCTTGGTTCCAGTCCAAAGCCATAAACTCTCCAAGTCACCTTATATATGGATTGAAGTAGTGTGTAACAATGTGAAGTATTCTGCAGGCAAAACCTAAAGAAGCTTAACAAATAGCATGTTTATCTCTTACAAGTAGTAACTAAAAGATTAATCACCCTTTACTTTGTAAGGGATAGCTGTGTATGTCCTGCAGTAGTCTGGTAGACTCTGGATCTTCACAGGGTTGATTTCTCACTCTCTGGATTATTTTTTTAATAGTATAGGCCCACCTCTGGTTCATTAATAGGTATCTTCAAAATTGTGGACCAATGTGACTTTTTGAATGTCAAGATAGTAGATGTCTCTGTGTCCAAAGATGGAAAAATTTCTCTCTGGAAAGCAGTATGGAAATCTCTCAGAAAACTTAGAATGGAGCCACCATTTGACCCAGTTATCCCATTCCTTGGTATATACCCAAAGGACTAAAATTCAGTGTATTACAGTGATGCAGCCACATCAATGTTTAAATGTTTATAGGAGCTCAATTCTTTTTTTTTTAAGAGAGAGTGTGTGTGAGAGAGAGAGAGGGAGAGAGAGAGAATTTTAATATTTATTTTTTAGTTTTCGGCGGACACAAACATCTTTGTTTGTATGTGGTGCTGAGGATCGAACCCGGGCCGCACGCATGCCAGGCGAGCGTGCTACCGCTTGAGCCACATCCCCAGCCCCAGGAGCTCAATTCTTGATAGCCAAGCTATGGAACCAACCTAGGTGCCCTTCAACAGATGAATGGATAAATAAAATGTGGTATATATACACAATAGAATATTAATCAACCATAAAGAAGAATGGAATTATGGCATTTGCCAGTAAATGGATGGAACTGGAGACTATCATGCTAAGTGAAATAAGCCAATTCCAAAAAAACCAAAGGCCAAGTGATCTTTCATATGTGGATGCTAACACAATAAGCCAGGCCCCAGCAGGGGGAGAATAGAAGTTCATTGGATTAGACCAAAAAAATGAAGGGAAGAGATGGGGAATAGGATTAGAAAAGACAGTAGAATGAATTGGACTGTAATGGCCATTTCGCATTCATCAACTTGATTGGATTAAGAGATACAGAGGATTAACAGGTTTATGGGTGTGTCAATGAGGGTGTGTCTAGGAATGATTGGCATGTGAGATAGTCAACTGAAATGGAGACCCTCCCTAAGTATGGGCAGCACTATCCAATAGGATGATGGCTTGGACGAAATAAAAGTTGGAAGAACAAGAAAGCAGCAACAGATGCAAGCTTCATTCTTTTTGAACAGGTTCTTGATTGCTGCTATGTTCCTCTGAAGTTATCAGACTCTCACTTCTTCACTCTTCCAAAGCGGACTCTGCCAGTAATTCCCCAGAAGCCTTCAATCTCAGACTAGGGTAACACCATGTTTCCCTCTTGTTCTTGGGCTTCAGCATCTTGGACTGTACAGCTACTGGTTCTTCCAGCTCTCTAGCCTGCAGATGGGACTCTCCAGCTTCTGATCACCTAAGTCAACCTAATAATTCCCCTTGTTATAATTGTACTTCCTGTTGATTCCTTTCCTCTAGAGATCCCTAATACATAGACATAACTTTTCTATGTTCATATATGGATACACGATCAGTGTAACTCCACATCTTGTACAACCATAAGAATGGGATTCTAATGAGGATAAGTTATACTCCATGTATGTATAATATTTCAAAATACACTCTAATGACATGCATATCTCCAAAAAAAACAAATTAAAAAAAAAGAAATGGGATAATTAACATAGAACCTTGACTGTATTCCATGAATCTACTTCTGTCTTTCTTGGCAAATGGAAATGGCTTTAATCCTTCTTTTTTGGCTAATATGGAAAAGAATATATTCACCAGATCAATAACTGTGTATTATCTACCCAAGGCTCTGTGAGTCTTCTCTAGTGAAGCTACCACATCCAGCTTCATGGCTGCAATTTGGGCTACTCCTTGCGAAACTCAAGTAGTCCACAGTCACCCACCAGCTGGTTTTTATAAATGCCAAAATGATAACTGAATGGGAATCACCAGGAGGCATCCTTTTTATCTTTGAGGGTGGACTTGAATCTGTACCTTGCGCCTCTGAGATGGGATATGGTTTTTATTCATCTCTTGGTAGGATGGGGAAGTGGGCGGGGGGGCTTCTATTTGGCCTTTTCTACTATAATTGCTCTTATTCTAAAGTAAAAACGAAACCTGGCTCTCCCAATATTTTAACTGACAAGTGACAACTTGAAGAACCAGCTGTCTCCCTCCCTGAACATCCTATCAGGCAGCGTGAGGCACAGCCATACCCACCCTCTCAACTCTTCAGTTCCTCACCCCAGCTCACTCCTGCTGCTCCATGAAGCTGTTGTTGTCGGTCCTAAGGCTTCTCTGCTATAGCCAGTGGGACACCTACATCAACCTTCTCATCCCTTCTGCCAAACATGCAGATGGGAAATGGGAGGGAATTGATGCCCCTGATCCATAGGCAAGGGTCCTGTAGACGAATCCTCCCATGTCATGTCCCTTAGATGGGCAGTAATGAGGCCCTTGCTATATGGCTCTCTGGAGGGATTTCTAGAGACAGCACATCTGTTTCCCACAGTGGTGATCAACTTTGTACATACCCTTCATTTCTCTTTCCTTTTAACTCAATTTTACTTTGCCTCATCCCTACTTCTCTTCCCTGAGATTGCCGACTGAAATTAAGGGACTACATGCAGACTCTTGTCATAGGGTCTACTCTAGGTGTGGTGTGGAACTTTTAATGAAGTAGAATTTATGTCTGATATAGAAACTCAGAAGATAGCTGTAGGTATTTTAAAGAAAAATCCATGCGAGACTCTAATAGCCAGACATAAACTTTCTAGACTCTTGTCCATGCATACACACACTCATACACACACACACACACACACACACACACACACTCACACATACACATCACTTATACTTTTTTGAGGGGAGTAACAGGAATCGAACTCAGGGGCACTCAATCACTAAGCTACATCCCCAGCCCTATTTTGTATTTTATGTAGAGACAGGTCTCACTGAGTTGCTTAGTGCCTCACTTTTGCTGAGACTGGCTTTGAACCCATGATCCTCCTGCTTCAGCCTCTGGAGCTGCTGGAATTACAGGCATGAGCCACTGTGCTTGGCTATACTTATACTTTTATACTTACTAGGCACACACACACACACACACACACACACACACACACACTTTTTTAGCTGTAGATGGACACAATACCTTTATTTTATTTATTTATTTTTATGTGGTGCTGAGAATTGAACCCAGTGCCTCACACATGCTGATCTAACACTCTACCACTGAGTTACAACATAAAATTTTTGAAAAAATGGGACTAGGCTTTTTTTTTTTTAACTTGTTCTCATCTTATATATTATAAACATCTTTTTATGTGCCTCTTTGGACCATTGTCTGTTATTTAATTGCTGCTTAATAAATGTTTGCTGAAATGATTCTTTTTTTTTTTTAAGAGACAGAGAGAGAATTTTTTTAATATTTATTTTTAGTTTTCGGTGGACATAACATCTTTGTTTATATGCTGAGGATTGAACCCGGGCCGCACGCATGCCAGGCAAGCGCGCTACCGCTTGAGCCACATCTCCAGCCCAAGTGATTCTTAAAAATTGAGTTTAAAGTCAGATGTGGTGGTGTATGCCTATAATCCCAGTGACTTGGGAGGCTGAGGCAGGCGGATCACAAGTTTGAGGTCAGCCTGGGTAATTTAGTGAGACTCTGTCTCAAAAATAAAAAAGGCTGAGGGTGTAATTTAGTGATAGAGTGCTTGCCTAGCATATGTGAGGCCCTGGGTTTAATCCCCAGATCATGAGAAAAAAAATTAAATTAAAAAAGACTGCAAGTTATAAGTACCCTATCACATAGTGCTAGCATAATTGTTTCAAACCAGTCTCTTACACTTAGATATTAAATAGTTTCCCAGTTGTTTTTGCCAGCTTTGCATTGTCATGACCAAAACACCTGACAAGAACAACTTAGGTGATTTAGCAAATATTTCAGAGTTTCAGTCCACAGTCAATCAACTCCATAGCTCTAGACCCAAGTTGAGGCAGAATACTGTGGCAGTAGGAAGCAGCTCAGAACATGGCAAGCGGGAATCAGAGAAAGAACTCCTTTTACCAGGGACAAAACCTAAACACCAAACCCACGCACCCAGGGACACATCTATTTTAGCCAAATCCCACCTGCCTACAGTTACCACCCAGCTAATCCATATCAATGGATAATCCACTGATTGGGTTTAGAGCCCTGTACTCCGATTATTCCACCTCTGAAGGTTCTCGAATTGTCTTACACATGGGCTGTTGGGGGCTACCTCACATCCAAACCATAACACCAGATTTGTTATTCTAATGCTGTGCTCCGATTCATATGCATAAAGGTATTTAAGAAGTAGCAGTCTATCATAATGATTGAAAGCACAGCTGTGGGTGTCAGGCTGATGGATTAAAATATTCTGTTATATAATTTGAACCTAGTTGCTTAACTTCTCTAAGTCTCAGTCTCCTTGTGTAGGAGGCTCATCCATGCAATGGTGACAAACAATTCCATTAACTCATTCCATTAACTTGTGTAAGAATGTGATAAAAATAGATAATAATTGTAGGTGATGCATCATAGGGTGCTATAAGCACTCAGTGTTAATTTGTGCCAAGCACTTAGAATAATGACTATGGCACAATAACTGTTCAATAAAATTATTACAGATTACTTCCTTAAGATTAGTATCTAGGAGTACAATTTCCTGGTCAAAAGGTGTATGTTTTTGAGGTTTTGATGTAAATTGCCAAATTTTGGCCTGGATTAATAATCATAAGTAGCATACTACAGAGACACAGCCACATCAATGTTCACAGCAGCACAATTCACAATAGCTAGACTGTGGAACCAACCTAGATGCCTTTCAATAGATGAATGGATAAAAAAAAATGTGGCATTTATACACAATGGAATATTACTCAGCACTAAAAAATAACAAGATCGTGGCATTTGCAGGGAAATGGATGGCATTAGAGCAGATTATGCTAAGTGAAGTTAGCCAATCCCCCAAAACAAATGCTGCATGTCTTCTCTGATATAAGAGGGGTGACTCAAAATGGGGTAGGGAGAAAGAGCATGAGAAGATTACCACTAAATAGGGAAGAGAGGTGGGAGGGAAAAGGAGGGAGAAGGGGAATTGCATGGATGATGGAAGGAGACCATCATTGTTATACAGAATACATGTATGATGTTGTGAGGAGAAAAAGAAAAAAAAAAGAAATGTGTCACATTAGATTGGGTAGAGAGAAGTGATGGGAGGGGAGGGGACGGGAAGAGGGATAGGAAGGGCAGCAGAATAAAATAGACTTTATTATTGCTGTATGTATATAGGTGACTGTATGACCAATGTGATTCTGCAACCTGTACACTCAGAAAAATGAGAAATTATACCCCATTTGATTCAAATGTATGAATTATCAAGCGAAAAAAAAAACATGTTATGTGATTGAAGGCACAGGAAACTGTCACCTGCTATGTATTGTGCCTAAGGGATTACTTAATTCTAAAATAAAGGAATAGGAATTATCTGTTAAAAACATAATCCTAAGTAAATATTCATATTGTTGCTCAAATTAATATTCATGTGGCTACAAATATATGAATCAATCTTAATTCAAGAGGATAAGCATAAAATATTCTTAAAAATCACATATTTTGATTTTTGGAAAAAGTGTCCAGAATCATCTAATTAAATCTTTTATCAGCGAGGATAGGCTTGTCCATGCTATGGTGACAAACAACTCCATTAATAAGTCATTTAAAGCAAAAAAGGTTTTTTCTCCCTCATGCTACCTGTCCAGTGTATTGTAGCGTAGGGGTGGTGGAAAGGTGGGTGTCTACTACTTAGAAGTCATGCACTCGGGCTAATCAGGCTTCCATCTGGTGAGATATTTCCATGACCCATGAGGCAGGAAAAAGAGATAGTGGAAAAGCACGCACTGGCTTTATAGCTTCAGCCTGATTGACTCAGGTTAGTTCAACTTGTCTTTCATTTTTCAAACAAGATACAGCCAAACCTGCTTCACTACACTTTGGAGAACTACACTCCTTGTGCTCAGGAGAGAAGAAACAGGCTTTACTTGTGAACCGACTTAACGACCACTGGCTAATGGACTTGTGCTTTTAGGTTCCTGTGGCCTATTGAATTAGAATACTATTTATTCTTTGAAACAGGTAATATATAAGTCACATGGTTCAAGCTGCAAAAGGGATCTAGGGGTGTAGTTCAATGTAGTGTGCTTCTCTATATGTGAGACCTGGGGTCCATCAATAGCACTCCAAATAAAATAAATAAGTCAATAAATAAGCGAATAAATAAATAAATAAAAATGAATAAAAATGAAAGAGAGGGCTAAAACTCAAAAGCTACTAAATGTTGTAGAGTCATACATCTATATCCAACCCTTTTTTCCCTTACTCGGAGCCAACCAATACTAACAACTGTCTTGTTGCTTCTGGAGATGTTCTGTACATATATTTGCATGTATTAGCAAATATTATGTGTGGGCTGGTGAGTCTCTTTTTGCTTTCAGGCCCATTAATCACCTGCTCTAGTTTCAAATACGAAATCTTCCCCAAAGGCTCCTGTATGAATGGAGCAATGGCTGGAGAGGAAATAATTGGATTGTGAGAGCAGTAACCAAATCAGTCCATCCTAATTTGTATTGACTGCCTGGATGGTTGGTGTAGGCGTGGGGAGTGTAGCTGGAGGAGGTGGGTCATGGGAGGCTCTCCTTGGAAGCATTATTCTATCTTTGACACTTTTTTTTGTGTGGATTCCTTGGCCCTGCATCAGCTGAGCAGCTTTCCTCCTCTGGGCCCTTCCCTGGTGATGTGTGGCCCCAACATTGGACCCAAAGCAAGGAAGCAGGTCATTTATGCACTGAGACCTCTGAAAATGTGAGCCTCCAATAAACTTTTCCTTCTCTCAGTTGTTCTTGTCCTATATTTTGGTCACAGTGACACAAAATCATGATTAAAGCAAGGGGATGGGTTCTTTGGTTTCCTGTCCCCTTTTAATCTGTTCCCACTAGTGGCTCTCCTGTGTTTTTCTGTTGCCATGGCAGCCAAGGCTTCTGACAGTTGAACTTCTCAAGAAGTTACTGGATTCAGTACCTGAAGGACTTCAGGTGGCCTGGGTTTGTCTCAGGAGTTAGCAGCATCTGTTTCCCACAGGAAGTAAATAGAGGCAGGTGTGACAGAGTCTACAAGGTAAGAGAGTATGTGTCTGAGAGAGAGAAGACAGTGTGTGAGAGAGACACACACACACACACACACACACACACACAGAGAGAGAGAGAGAGAGAGAGAGAGAGAGAGAGATCTCAAGGGAAAGCCAATGTGTATGTATTCCCTTCCCCAATGACTTGCTGGAGCATCATGAGAAACCCTGGATTACAGATGTCATCATGTGATGGGAGGGTGGGTTCAAATAGCTGTATTAATTCTAGAAACTAAATTAATATCAATTATAATAATTTCAAAATATTTGTAATCTTTGATCCAATCATCCAGCCTATAGGACTATGTAAAGAGAAGTAGAGGCTTGTGGATAAGGGGTTTAGTATCATGAATAAGACTATTGTTAGTGGTCTTAATCGTGTAAGGGTCATTGATCACCTATGTTAATGATCACTAATAGGTGATCATCAAAGACATTTAACGGGAAAGTGGTTAAGGATTCCAGAATAGTCACATATGCATTTCCAAAATTTAATAATCTCACTTTGTTTGATGTGACACTCATATGCATGATGGGTGCATACACGTACAATCCATCCATACATGTAGATATGAAAAAAAGAAGACTATAAATAAATGCACCGAAATGTTTTTTGATGGTTATTATTCCCCTTGGATGGAGGGATGAGGGTATTTATTTTCACCTTTCTACTTTCCTGTGGGTTTTCAGATTTTATACAACTATCTTTAACGGGAGGCAGTTCTTCCCACTGTAGTGATAAGACAAAGCATGAGAGGTATCAGGTGGAGATGCTCAGGGCAGAGGGTCATTATTCAATAAATTGAGTTTTTAAAGAGAACAAACTGCCTCTTGTGCTCTTGACTGGAGAGTGCAAATACAGGATGCGCTTCTGCCTGAGTGGGATAGCTGGGAATGGATAAAGGAAGGGGCATCATTTGGAAAAGTCCATGAGTCCCTTCCCCCTATCATGAATTAATGTTTTTCTTTTGAAATTTCCAGTGTCCAGGGAGACTGGGCATTTGATCCTTGGACCTCATGGACGACTCATCCTCTGGCAGCAGCTGCCCCACCATGGAGCACTGTATTTCACCATCCAAATCCAACCAGAGCCTCTCTGTAGTCCCTTTCCCCTCAGAGGACAGGCCTGACTATGAGGGTGTCACACCCTGTGAAGACTTGACCCCTGAGGGTCCTTCCTCCCTCCCTCCTGTTCAAGGGGCAGGGGGAACCAGCAGTGTAAGGGGACCCATAGGGAGAAGAAATGGAATTCAGGGGAAGCCAGAGGAGCCTGGTGAAGAAGACATGGATGAGTCCATTAATGCCTACCTGTGCAGCCTCCACGAAGACTCAGTAGCTAAATGGGCTCAAAGTGACGATGATGATGATGATGACGAGAGTATGGACAATTGGGAACAGGAGACAATAACCAAGACCGTCTGGGAAATGTATTATTTCTTGAAAATTATTAAGGTGTGTCTGGACAGGCCGAAGAATGTCGAAGATGCCGACACTGTGCTCCCTGATTTGCCTCAGGAGGAGGATGTAGATGACTCTCTGCTCCCAGATTCTCCTCAGGAGGAGAATGTAGATGAATCTGTCCTCCCTAATTCTTCTCAGCAGGAGGATGTCCAGCCGAAGAATGTCGAAGATGACGACACTGTGCTCCCTGGTTCTCCTCAGGAGGAGGATGTCCAGCCGTCCAGCAGCGTCTCTTCCCATATGGATCAGGTCAGTCCTGAAGAACATGAGACTTGTCAGGACTCACCCACGTGTCAACCAGCAGAAAATGGAGACACCAAGCAGTGCCCAGAAATGCCTCCTGGGCTTGAGGAGGATAAAACTGTTGTGGTGAGCACAGAGCTGCCCCCCTGCAGAGGAAGGACAGGCCCAGTGGGGGTGCCAGGTGGGACAGCATGGAGTCCTTGTACCTGCTGTGAAGCAGAGGAGGACCCCAGTATCTGGGCAGATGAGCAATGGGAGAAGGTCCTCAGCCAGGAAAGGGGTCAGGGAAGAGGTGTTGGGGAAATGCCAGGGACACTGAGAGAGAGAGAGGGGAGGACAGAGAGAAGCACCTTACAGACCAGTGTGTGTGCCTGTGTGTGGCTTTAATGTGAGTGAGTCCTGAAACTTTGCATTGACAGTTGGCTCATTTAGGTAAAAACATAAATTGGAAATCCATAAATGAGTAATATTGGCCCCATTGCTGCTGACCGTGGATGTCTCTAACTCCTCCTCTTTGTCTTGGCAGATGGAAAGCCAGGAGCCTGACACTGCAGAGAGCTCCCCAGGGTCATCAGAGCAGTCAGAGGAGGGGGACCTGCCTTCAGATAAAGAAGGCACTTCCTGCCTGAATTTCCGGGGCTTCTTTCACTGGCTCAGGAAGAGAGTGGTGTCCTCCCTGCCAGGGAGAAAGCGCCGTGAGAGGGCCAGCAAGGTGCCATTCTGCTGCCACTAAAGAAAAGACATTTGGTTGGAGGCCACAGGCTCCAACCTCAAGATTCCCTCTAGTTAGGAACCCGATGCACCCAGAATTTTAATTGATTCCCCCGCCCGTGTTGTAGAGTTAGCCTGGTTTTCTGTTTTCCTAATAAAGTTCTTGTTTTGCATTTCTTCCTCCTCTTCCATCATAACATCTGGGCCCAGGTTGAAAGTAGGTAGGTTGACCAGAAGACTGAGGTTGACTCTGAGGACATCACAGGGAGTATCCTGCCTCCTACACAGAAGGCCTTCATTTCTCTCTCCCTCGGCCCCTTCTTACTGTATTTCCCCCTATTTTGTCTATGATTTCACACATTTTAACCTCTGTTATCATTAACTCCTATCTGCAGTGTCAGAGGCAGCAGGACCCCTGTGACTCCCACGTGGCAGGATGGTTTTGGGGGGAATTTGTGGGTCTGGAGTGAGTGGCAGAGGGCAGTGAGTCACTGGGAAGGCCATGTCAGTCAGTAGTGTTACACAGTCAGGGAGCTGTTCTGATGACCCTGGGGACCAGGTGGTTCTAGCATGTTATTCTAAAATGCCCTGGCCTGTTGTTTACTTTTAGCAACTTTGCCGACATATGTGGCCCATGGGGGAGGAAGGTGAGGGCTATAGTAAACTGCTTTTTTTTTTTTTTTTTTTTTTAGACATGCTTATCTCTACTGGTGGCTCATTCAGCTATGATCTCTCTTCTCAAGAGAGTACTGGTTAGATCAATGCAGCGTGGCCCATGTCTTAAATGGCCAGTAACAAATCGAAAAAAGAAAGAGAGAGGATTGCCCAAACCAGCATTTAAGGATGGTAACCTTTAAAACAGACAGATCTGCATGTTGAAATTCTTCCACTTACGTTACCTTTGACAGACCTGCTCCAACTGCAAGATTGCGTAATAATCCAGAAAGCCTTTCAAAAGTCAGATGATTACAGCAAAACATCTTAGATAGGCTCCTACCTGTAGAAGCCCCTTTCTTCAACTCACTTTTCCCTGACAGACTGACTCTGATTGCAAGGTTTTATAAAAAAGAAACACAAAGACAACCAGAGAGAGCCCCGATATCATGACGAACAGATGGGAAACTTTAAATTGGCCAGCCAAGATCTTTCCCAAGAGACTACCTACAGGATCAATGTAGTATTGGTCATGTCTTAAAAGGGACAGTGACAGATATAAACAAAACAAAAGACAGACAACCAGAGGGAATTCCGAGGCCCAAGGCCAACAAACAGGGGAGAATCTAGACCATATCAGAAGGGAGTAAACATCCCTAGGTTCTCCAGTCCTGTTTAACCATGACTGTACACCAGGGGCTCCACAGATGTCCCCAGAAAAGGGACCATCTGTTCCCATAAAGAGGAACATGATGTGTGATATTGAAGGTCTCCGTGTTCACACCGGGTGACTTACCAATTGACCAAGGGAGTCGTGTCTTAACTAGTTCAGTTTCCTTTTTCTGACAGTGGACCAAAGGAGTCATGTCTTAACTAGTTCAGTTTCCTTTTTCTGACAGTGGACCGTGATGGAGCAACTGGTACTGTTCAGGTGGAGAAGGCAGGTGTTCCCTGAAGCAAAAGGAGCTTTGGCAGCTGCTGGGATGCTCCTCAGTCCCTCAAAGGACTAGCTCCTCTAGTTCAACCAGAGGCAAACTCACCCATCTCATACCTCGCCAGCCATCGGCTGTCAGAAAGTCTGCTTTACATCAGCGTGGAAGTGGGGTTCTCTGGAGAACCAGGCCTGCCCAAGAAAGCTGGAGCAGGGACTGCTCTCAGGTCCCACCTGGGTACCAAATTTGTTGCCGAAAGCTCCGTCTTTGTCCCTGATAACGAAGACACAGTTTTGGTAATAAGGAAAAGGAAGGTTTATTGCTTTGCTAGCAAAGGAGAAACACAGGGGCCTCCTATCCTAAACGCTGTGATTCTCTTGATGGGATTTTTCTGATGACTAGTGGTGTTGAGCATCTTTTCTGTGCTTGTTTGACCATTTGTGTATCTACCTATTTTGAAGAAATACCCTTTCAGACACTTTGCCCATAGATCTAAAAAATTTAAAAAGCAAGAGCACTGTCATTGGAGTTCATTGGAGGGATCAGGAGGACATTCTTAGATCCTAGACAGGAGGCCGCCTACTGTTTAGTAGAGGAGAAAGGATTAAGAAGAGCTGGAGGAGCCTTTTGGGCTCAGAACAAAGTAGATTATTTGAAAGTTAAAATGAACATAAATAGAACAAATATCTTCATTAGTACTTACAAGATCAGTTTCTTTGCCATGTTTCTCTTGAATGTCTTATCATTGATATTTTTCTGAAAAATGTATTTTTAAATGTGACAATATTTTTTGGGATAAATTTCTTGCAGATGTCTGACACATTGGCAAACTTTAACAAGGAGAGATTCCATTTGAATTAACGTAAGTAGCCACATATTTGAAATGAGGTGAGGACCAAAAGTATTATTAAGGACATTTTTGTTTCTAGATATCTTAATTTTGCAAAAGTATTATTTTTATGTGATGATGTGCTCTATCACAATTTGGGTCTCTATAATGAATATCAGCTAAATTGTTTCATATTAAAATTTGATTTTTGAGTTTGATTTGTAATGGAATTCACAAGAATTCCTCTTCTTCCTCTTCCTTATCCTGCCTTCCTCTTCCTCCTTCTTCTTTTGACAAAGAAAATTCCAAAAGCTTTACCTTCATTCTTGTTTTTTTTTCTAGGCAGTTCATTATATTGTTTATAAATATTTAGATTGTTTTCCTCCTTTCTCTCTCTTCACGGTCTTTTGTATCAGGAAAGACCTTCTGAGCAAAGTTAATTAATAGTGATAGACGATAATGATAGAGAACATCTTTGTCTTGTTTCTGATGTCAGAGGGAACATAGCTAACATTTCTCCATTAAAACTGTATTTACTTTTGGCTTTAAGAAAATACCCCTTTGAAATAGAAAAAAAAATGTTCCTTGACTCCAAATGAAGATTTACTTTAACTCAAGAATCAACTTTGAATTTTATCAAAGGTTGAATCTCTGCTATATTAAACGACATTATTAACCTTTTAAAAATATAAAACCAGATTTTTATTTCTGAGCATATTCAAGTGGATCCTGTACAGAAATATATAAATAGTCAATATAAAACAATTTAGCTCACATTGACTATAGGGGTTCAAATTATGATAGAGCACAGTAATACATAAAGTTTGGCTTTTCATATAGATATGAAGTAAAAAGCCAGGCAACTTCAGAAAGTTGTTGCTCAGGTTGTGAAGAAGGGATACCTGTGACTTTGGACCATTCTCAAGGATGTATTCAGGAAACCCATGTATTCTATTGGAAGTAATATCTCAAACACTTTCTGTAGGTAGCATTCAGGAAATACCATTTAAAATTATGAACACAGTTACTTACTGACTAAGCAAATTCCATTTTACAAATTTATCCTGTAGACACATTATTCATATACCTGATGTGACATATGTACAAGTGTATTTCATCACAATTAAGAACAGCAAAAGGTCAGAAAATAGATTAACTATCCATCAACATGAGATGGGTTAAATAAATTATGGTAACACTCTTAGGAGGAAATAAAATACAGTCATAAGAATCATGAGAAATCTTTCCATTTATTCAAGTAGAGAAATTGCCCACATATATCACTATATTTTTCAATGAAAATACCTCTGGTAGTTTGGCTTTATGAACATCATTAATGCTACATTGGGAAGAGTTAGTCCTGAGTTTCATTTCATCATTAATTACAATATTATCTTTTTATTTAGCCCTAACTAGTGCTTTGGAAACTAATGCATTTTTTTTAAGATCACAATTCCTTCTTTCCTTTTATTGACATTTGTGAGTCCATGACCACCGGTATTTCCGGATCATGTATATGGTTTGCATACAGCATTTTTATCATCTGATTCAAATGTCTATTTTTTCTATTGATGGATGAATTTCATCTTTTTTATTTAAGGATAAAACACAGAATTTTATCTTAATTATGTCATGTACTTTATGTTATGATTTCTGGTTATGTAGCTTTAAAAATCTATAAAATA
The DNA here is from genome assembly GCF_052094955.1 of Ictidomys tridecemlineatus. Classification (NCBI taxonomy): domain Eukaryota; kingdom Metazoa; phylum Chordata; class Mammalia; order Rodentia; family Sciuridae; genus Ictidomys; species Ictidomys tridecemlineatus. Next base: position 56,723,591 of record NC_135479.1, read on the forward strand.
TTTTTGGATGTATTTTATTAGGCATTAGAAAGTTGCTCATATTTGTTCTAGTGGTTACTTTGAGAAGAATAATTTTTATAATATCCTCATGCTTTATTTTTTATAGACTATTTCTCTTAATTCCATACAATAAGGAACTAACAACTTTTCACACTCATCACGTAATTTTAATTGAACGTATTATTTTTCATGGTATTTATTATTTTTATTTTAATTTATTTGCGCATCTATGACTATATTAGTAGATCTGATATTATTTGACCCCCAATTATTAAATATTCAGAATTCATGCACCTATATTATTCAGAAATAATCCTGAATTCACACCTAGAGCTAAATACCCGAGGCATGTGTGAGATGTGGCTGTTACATCATCTCTTGCCACTGTCCTGGGAACACAGGGGAATCTCTGTCTCCCAAGGGTGGTCTGACTAGAGCTATTTAGGTTGTATGGTTGTGCTCATGTGTGGGGCATGCAGGGTAAGCAGGATGTGATGATAGAACTTTTATGGAAAAACCAGCTTTCTCAAGTCATGGAAATTTTGCAATCTATGACCTTCACTTCTAGTTATAAACTGTTAATACAACATACTGTAAGTTAATATAACCTGTGCTAAGAAGCTTGGAGAGAGTACAGGAAACACCAGGTACATTTTCTACCTGACTGCTTCACCTAAGTGCTGTTGATGGAGACCAGGCTACATCCCCAGCCCAGCTTTAAGAGGTACAAAGAACGTGTGGTTGTAGCCCAACAGACTCCTGCCTGTCCAAAAAGGACAAACAGCTGGTGGTGACTCAATGTCCATTTTAGAGTCTGAGTTGCTAACCAATGTAAGAAAGCATTTTTACTGCCGACATGTTCTTGGCAAAGTCAGAGCCCGTGGTAACTTGCTGAAATCACATTCTTTTCTCTTAACATGTAGAAAAGTATGGAGAGCAATTTTGGAACCTTATCCTATCGACAATGTTCAGAACTACAGCAAAAATGATAATACCACTAACAATATCGGTTGAACAGTTACGAGGTGTTCTAACTCTTTTGAACAAATTTATTTGCAGTAAAAATTATCTGCCATCTATTTTATGTTATGTCTGACTTTTTTGCATCTAACTGCAAAGTATAGAAATGTAAACCCAAGAGCTACTGGCCTGGAAGTAGACATTAGAAAGTTGCTCATATTTGTTCTAGTGGTTACTTTGAGAAGAATGATTTTTATAATATCCTCCTGCAGTGGAGCGTATGAAAATAGAATTGTAATCTATGAGCTAATTTAATTTCCACCAATAGTGTTAAAACTCATTTTACAGACAATATACAGAATGAATAAATAAATGAATGAATGTTCACTAAGATGATACATATATTTGGCCAAAGACTCTTTCCAGATTATATAAATATACAAATTACAGATTATATAAATATACAAATAAATTATACAAATCAACCACAAAAGTCTGTCCCCCGGCACTGCCAAGTTAAAAAAGAGCAAAAGACTAGATGGGATACTACTCAAAAGAAGATAATACGAGTTGTCAATAAGCATATAATAGTTATTCATTAAGGAAATGCAAATTAAAACCAAATGAGGTATTGCCACACTGTCACCTGAATTGCTAAGAATCCCCATTGTTAATAATAGACACTTACAATCTTCTATTTGGAGTTTTATTGTATTTTTTAAGTTAAGCACATTACTACACTACCTGATTAGAGCAGTTCCACCTCTAGCTGTTCATCCATCTATGTTATGTTCCATAAACATTTGGAACACAAAAAAAATGTTCAAAGTAACTTTCATTCTGTCAAAAGACAAAATTTCCATAAATTAGTTAAATGATCAAATTGACTTTTATTTGCAACTCATGAATTGGGCAATATCTCATCTGATGTTGGACATGGCAGGACAGTTAATTTGTATAACGTGACTGGAGCAGGAATGAGCAGAGAGCCTAACACAAAAGTGGACTGCGGAACATCAGGTTACTTAGGTCACTTTTCTGCAAGAGTTAGAGGGGAGGGGACTTTCTCACCATGTCAGCTAAAACTAATTTGAGTGTGTTCACTTGGAGATTTGGCTATCATCTCTTTTCTGATTTCTTGGAAGCATCAGATAAACAATTAAGTTTTGGTTGAGTGACATGAAAATTTATCATGAGTGACTCCCTTTTGATTGGATTTTTTTGGGACTCGTGCAGGACCTCAGGCCAAATCAGTGGCTTCCCTTAAATTTTATTTAACAGTCCTCAAACTATCAACAATGCAAATATCTGCATCCACAGGAGAATGGATAAACTATGGTATATTAGTACAATGAATACTATTCATGAATAAGAAAGAAAGAGCACAGGTACATTCAATCATGTGGAGGAGGCTTGGCCCTTGCATGGAGCAGGAGAAACCCAGACACTGGGTGTCCTGTGTGATATTAGAAGAGGCAAATATGATTCTTGGTGATCAAAATCAGAATAGTTCTTGTGGAAGATTGGTTGAAGAGGGCATAAGGAACTTTATGCAAGGATAAAATGTTTTATGTCTTGCCCTGTGTATGTATATCAGCCTTTTCATTAATGAACAAAGAAGAAAAATACAAAAGGATTGGGTACATGTCCCATGTTTCAAGAGCCACCGTAAGACCTTGGGCTCATTGTTGGTTCTCTTTGGAGAACCACACCTTTCCATTAGAACATGTAACTTTCCATTGATCCCTTTGTCACCAGAAGAGGGCCTGAGGGCTTCCTGGAGAAGGGACCTTAAAGCAAGTACCGTCCTTGGTGCATGTGACAGAAAATAATTTCAGCATGTGCCTACAGAAGCACAGGAATTTTTATTTTTTTTTAATTTTTTTTAGGAAAGAAAGGGATACACATTTAAGAGAGAATGCGGCGTGCATCTTGAGCGTGAGAGATGCTTTGGACGTCTCAGGCTCTTCTTTTAAAGAAGACTTGGTGAGGGGTGGGCAGGGGAATATATGTGAGGATGACTTCAGTCTGGTGATCACAAAATGGATTATGGATGTCTGGTCATTGTCAGGATCCTCCGGCTGTCCAGGTTTCCATGATCTGATCAATAGATAACACGGAAAAGGCCCCTAAATGACGGGTTTCTTAAAATATCATGTCTCTATCTGCTTAATCTATTTATTGCACGAGCTAATTAACAGGGCCCATGGTAGTTTTCATAAGTTGATAAATTCATGTTAATTCTAAGATTTACAGATTTTCCAGAAAATTGGGAGTGAGGAGCCTGGGAGGGAGAATGGACTTGTCGAGTGACGGGTCTGAAAAGGTATGTGAAACCTTAAAATAAAATCGCATTTCTTTGTGCTTCCTTTGGCTCCCTTTTTAAATTTCTTCCACCCTACCTTACCTTTGGATTCTGAAGTCTGTCCCCCGGCACTGCCGATGGCTGTCATGTCACTGTAAATCCACCGCAGGTAGCCAGCTGCACATCACTGTGCACTGGTCCTCATGAGCCTGGGGCTCTGTGAAAGATGCCATCCAACCATATCAGCTGACCTGTTTCACAGGCAGGGGGACAGACGGGGCGCATCAAAAAGTCACTGTGATGCACTTTGCCTAAAATTAAGGGCGAAGGAATAATAATGGAGCTTTTATGCTACGTGCATGTTTTCTTTTCCATTAAATCTTAGATATGCTGTTTGCTTTAGTAGCCTTAGTCCAGGCTGCTTTGAAATCCATAGGGGGAAAGAAACCCTTCATTAAGTTCAGCAGTACAGGCCGGCAATGCAGCAGCGCTCCTATTTGGTTTTCCTTCTGTAAATATTTGTGCTCTCTCAGGCTAAGGAGTGGCCTGCGCTAGAAACTAAAATATCCCCATTTATATCCTCCAGGTGCGGCAGGAAATGCCTGACCCCTCACCCTGCCCCTGCAATGACCTCAACCCCACTCCCAAGGACCACCCTCCGGGCTGCCCTAATGCAGACCCATGATCACCTCTCCAGGTTGACTGCTGAATAGCAGAAGATGAACCTGAAATTGAATGGTTATTGCAACCTTTTTTTTTTTTCATTCGAAAGGTGAAGGTTACTTAGCTTTCACTGCTGCCTTCAAGCTTGTTAATGAAAAGATGGAAAAACAATATTGACAACGCTGTCCAGAAATCGAGCCTGATTTATTACAGAAATGAGACTGAAGACAAATGGAAAAGTAAGAGAAGCGGGTATGACCAATGATAGAAAGAAAATTTCCAATGTCTTAAAGAAATAGTATTTCTTTTTCTACTGGTTCTATTCTTTCGGGTTTTAAAAATTGCATTCTTTTTTCCCACAAGAGAATTGTGTCATGAATGTTAATTCCAAATAAGAGGTCTGATGTTACCTGTGGGATCTGTGTGCCTCATTATCTCTTGCTGCTAACTCAATTTTGGGGAATTTTGATCACTCATTTATTCCATAAATATTTACTGAACTGCGTGCCAGCCCAGACATTTGGTTGATGCACTTGCTTTTTAATTTTTTAAATTTTACATCTCTATAGATCTACTTCTATTTTCCTTTCCCTAAAATCTTATCTTGGTAATTCATTATCAAGTTGTCATGTTCCTTCCTATTTAAGTTATCTCTTATGTAAATGGTCCTCTATATCTTCCAAGACCATGATGAGAAGCAAATGAATTAATCTTGATCAAACCATATAAAATATTTTTTATTTTGACTGTATTCCAAAATGTAACCAAAAGTCTTTGACTTTTTTTAAGTTTTAAAAAAAATTGTTCTAATTAATTATACATGACAGTAGAATGCATTTTGATACATCATACATCCTTTGAATGGGAAAGAAAAATATCAGAGAAATTAATTGATCTTAATAACTTTAATAAGATAATAAAAATTTAAACAAAAAATGGAACAAAAAAATCAGAAAAATACATGTGAAATCAGATGTTTTTCTAGTAGGAAGAAATAGGATCGCTTTATTTAAAATGGAACAAAGTCTGTAAACATTGCAAAAAAGTTGTAAACAGCAAATAGAACTTTAAAATGTCTTGCCATTCTAGACCTCAAAGGAATCCTCAAAAAACAAAGAAAAATGTTAAAATCCACAATTTCTTACCACCACTCAGCAATAAAACTAATCACAAAAGGATACAACAAACCTCTGAAAATCAAAATACATAGATTGAAATATTTTCTGAAGTAACCTATATTACAAGAAAATCAAAACTGCAATTGTAACCTACTGATATATAAGGTTTCTATACTTGCCTCTTCCTCTGCTGAGACCTTGGGGAAGGGAAGTGGGTGATAACTTCTAATTGCTCTTCACTTCTTTTCCCCATAGCTCTCCCAGTGGCTGGAGGAGAATTATCTATTCCATTTTCTTCTGGCAAGTTAAGCACACCTTTATTAGATATGCAGTGTTGAGCTGCGGAGGCCCATCATTTCATGTGCTAATAGAGGAGAAAAAGGAATTAGACAATCTTTTCTCAACATCAAGGGTGTCCTTCTGCAAAAATCTTACTCTTCAGTGCCGGAACCTGAACATTCATTTATTGCTTCAATCTTTTCGTTTAAATTATTTTGGAAACAATTCCAACTTATCTATCTCTCAAGCAGGTGGGCTGGCTCCTGGGAACAGAGTAAATGTCATGGCTTAACAGGCAAAATAGTAAAGCCCCTAAAGACACTTCAGATGTCACCACCGTCATACTTCCTCACTACACAAGAAGAGCTAAGCTAACCAGCATTCAACAGAAGAAACCAGAATGATAGCAACATAATAATGGAATAACTGAGGAGCAACCATGAGTTAATAAAACAGAAAAGAAAAAAGTGCCAATTTGTAATTAGTTAAATAACTAGATCTTTGAAGGGGATACTAAAATAATCAAGGTATTATTAACAATTAGAAAAAATGAGTGGTAGAAAACAGATATTTAAGGCTTATTACAAATAGTAATAGTACATAAAACAATATAGGGATAAGACAAATAGTACAATATCACACTTTAGGATAAAAAATTTCAGTCTTGCTGAAATGTCCAAATTTCTAGGGAAATATAAATTGCCAAGTTAAAAAATCAAACTAATAATAATAAAATGTGGATAATTCATTAAAAAAATGAAGAAAAAAATTTATCAAAAAACCCCCAACAACCTCTATCCCATTTAAAAAAGAGTCTAAACATAGACAGCTTTATGATTATCTTTTCTTGGATTTTACGAAACAGTTGCTTATGTCATAAAATATACTAAATCTTTAGAAAAAAATAAAAAACTTTAACATTACTTATTCTAAAGCCTAATATAAGACAAAAATAGAACATAAGGAGTGATCTGTTGGAAAGACCAAGTATTGTGAACAAATAATAACAAATAGGTTTGTTTGTTAAAATATCAATGTTATTAAATCTAGCCACATATTAGAAACAGAATTATGTATAACCAAATAGGATTGATCATGAGACTATAGATAAAGAATAGAAAAAAATTATTAAGATAGTAGATCAAAATGCAAATTAAAGGATTTATGATCCTCTTTATAAATATCAGATACAGTAGATAAAATTCATCATGTGCTACTAATAAGACTCTTTATAAACTGAGTCTTTCATGAATGGCATTAAGAACCTCTACCCTAAAGTCTATCATATATGATGGTGAAGTGTTAGAGAAATAGAATAAAGATGCCTGATATTATCATTTTCCTAGAATTTTTGTTGCAATCCAGTTAAATAAGAAAACAATAATAAGAGAAGGTGCAACTATTGGAAATAAGGACAAAACTTATTATCAGTCCATAGCCAGATAGCATGTCTGAAAAATTCCAAATGAAGCTGAATGCACCTGGAGCTAATTGGCAAGTTCAGAAAATGCTGAATACAAATATAAATGTATCTCAATGATGAAAGGTGGGGGGTGGGGAGAAATGTGATTATAGATGACAAAGGATTGCGGTCAAGAAAGAAGGGAAAACAACTGTATGTGTATATGCTAATGGACTAATTCTGTAGAGAGTGAACAATTCATGGCATTGGAGCAGAGCATTAGGAGAAATGTCACAAGCTTGAAGAAGATGAAATGAAAGAGAGAAGACCCTGGAGCCAATGGCTTATGCAGACAAACACATCAAGAATGAGGTAGAGAGAAGAATCTGCTGAGGTGCCAGAAGCAAGGAGTTCAGGAAGGTTCTTCCATGAAAGATGTAGATGTTTCATGTCCTCACAGGGCTCATTTTGTTGGAGCATCATGAAAGAATCACATCTAAGTAGGCTGAATATCAAATGGGAGGTGAGTAGGTTCAATCACTGACTGCAGACAGCTCTCCCTGAAGATTTTAATGGTGGAGGCAAGAATAGAAATGAAGTTATGGGTGTTGGGAGTCGCCCTGGCTCCAAAAACTAACTTCCCCATCCCCCAAGAAGAGCCGACCAATGGTGAGCCCTGCTGGCTCACATGATCCTTACCCACCAATCAGACTAGCCCTGCTGGCTCACCTGATCCTACACACCAATAAAAAAGCACCCCATGCCAACTGTCAAACCACCTCCGCTCTATAAATATGCAGAGCTGTTCCTCAATAAAACGGGCATTTGCTCCGACATGGAGCCTTGTTCTTTCTTTCAATGGGGTTTGAGATAATATATTCTATTTAAAAGAAGATAGAAATTAGATTTTATTTGATGATTTAAATAATCCAGGAGAAAACCAATTAATTGTGCTGAAGAAAGGGAATCACTGCTGAAGGAAAGTATTTAAGGATGGGAAAGAAAGGGATCCTCTATAAATGGCTTGAAAAAAATCATTGTTAAATACACAGATAGGTGAATTAACTCTGTTATTGTCAAATGAATCTCTCCAAAGAAAAAAAATTTCCATTAAAACATTTCATTTAATAATAAAAATTAATTTAATAAATAATTCAATATTTAATAATATTGAAATGCCTGAAAATAGCTAGAATGACGTGGAAAAATAAAAATTGTGGGGAGAAAGTTGCTCTAAATTTCATGTTGCTACTCATTGACTCACATCTGATGTCAGATTACACTGTGTAAGTCATGCATTAGAATATGTTCTAGGTAAGTTCACACTTAATGGAAACCATAAACATAATGAAAAATCATAATGGGCTTCTATGCATACTTTCAAAAGCAAATAGATTTGTAAATGCTCTGATAGGTAGAGTAAATGAAAAATAATTTTAAATTTTATTCTCTTGGTTTTTCTTAGTATACATGATAGTAGAACCCATTTTGGCAAAATCATACACAGATAGGATATCTCTTATTCTAATTAGGACCCTATTCTTGTGGGTAGACACAATGATGGGGTTCACTTAGGTATTTTCACATGTGTTCATAGGAAAATTATGTAAGATTTATTCTACTGTTTTTCCTATTCTTACCCACCTCCCTTCCTTTGGTTCTCCTTTGTCTAATTTACTAAACTTCTTTTCTTCCCCTTCCCCCAGCCTTATTGTGGTTTAGCTTTCACAAATCAGTGAAAACATTCGACCTTTGTTTTTTTGGGATTGGCTTATTTTGCTTAGCATGATATTCTCCAGATCCATCTATTCATTGGAAAATGTCATAGTCTTTCTTCTTTATGCTTGAGTAGTATTCTATTGTGTATAAATACCACAATTTTGTTATCCATTCATCATTGATGGGCAACTAGTTTGGTTCCATAGCTTATCTACTGTGAATTGAGTTACTATAAACATTGATGTAGCTTTGTCACTGTAGTATGATGATTTTAAATCCTTTATATGCAGAGGAATTGGATAAGTGGGTCAAATGGTAGTTCCATTCCTAGTTTTTTTGAGGCATCTCCATACTGCTTTCCAGTGGGGTTGCATCAATTTTCAGTCCCACCAACAGTGTATGAGCGCATTCTTTTTTTCCCACATCCTCATCAACATTTGTTGTTACCTGTATTCTTGATAATTGCCATTCTGAATGGAGTGAGATGGAATCTCAGTGTAGTTTTAATTTGCATTTCTCTAATTGCTAGAGATGTTGAATGTTTTATCATATATTTGTTGATTGTTCATATTACTTCTTTTAAGAAGGGTCTATTTAGTTCCTTTGCCCATTTTTTTTGATTGTGTTATTTGTTTATTGGCCTTAAGCTTTTTGAGTTCTTTGTATATCCTAGAAATTAACACCCTGTGGTGAAGTAAGGTGGCAAAGATTTTCTCCCATTCTGTAGGTTCTCTCTTCATTCTATTGATTGTTTCTTTTTCTGTGAAAAAGATTTTTAGTTTTGTTGCTATCCTGTTTATTTATTTTTCTATTTTATTTCTTGTGCTTTAGGAGTTCCGTTAAAGTTTCTGAGCTGACCAGCTTTTCTTCTAGTAAGTGCAGGGTTTCTGGTCTAATTCCTGTGTCTTTGATCCACTTTGAGTTGATTTGTGTGCCAGGTGAGAGACAGGGGTTGACTTTAATTCTATACATATAGATTTCCAGTTTTCCCAGCACCATTTGTTCAAAACACTATCTTTTTATCCAGTGTATGATTTTAGTGCCTTTTCTTTGTACAGCTTCTGCATAGTTCTGAAACATGTTGCTTTCATAATCATCATTACAATGATTTTTCATAATATTTGCACCAATGAGTGGTTCCTCATTTTTAAAAAATTTAAAGATAAAATCTTAAATACCAAATGATCTTATAAATTTTTCACTTCTTATGAATTTCCAAGTGTTTAAAGAAAAGCTTAGAGTATGTGAATTTCAAATTTCTCTTTCAAGCACAATGATAAAGTTCTTAACTTCCCAATTCTGGAACAAATACTGGAAAAATAAACAGCATTTGTGCTATTTTATTGTGACAATAATGAATTTGCATTTTTAATTTTTTCAAATATCAAGTATTTTCTAATATAAAAATTTCCATAGCTATGTTTGAATAACCCTGCATTATAAAACACATGCATACTGGATAATTCAGTATTTGTTCTGTTGGGTGTGTGAGTGGAAAAGGGGATATCCCCTGCAGTGAGTGGATTTTAGTCAGTCATAATATGAGTTTCCTCTGGTTACTATGACAAAATTTTACAAATTTAGTAGCATAAAACAATGCAAGTCAATTTCTCTTACAGTCCTTAAGGTGAGAAGTTCAAAATCAGTATCACTGAGCTGAAATTGAGTGGTTGGGAAGATTAACAAGAAGAAAAAGATAAAAGATAAAATTTATATACATGCATCTTTTACAGAAGCTCCATAGAAAAATCCATTCCTGACCTCTTCCAGCTTCTGGTGGCTGTTTGCATTCCTTGGCTTGTGGCTACATCACTCCAATCTCTGCCTCTGTGGTTACACCACTTTCTCCTCTTCTGTGGTAGTGTAAGTAATCTTCCTTTATCTTTCTTTCACAAGACTCCTATGACTACATTAAGAACTCACCTGGATAATCCAAGATAATTTTCCATCTCAAGATCCTCCACTGCATCACATCGTTTATGTCCCTTTGCGCTGTATGAGGTATATCATTCCCACGTTGTGGAGGATGTGAATATTTATGTAAGAGGGTGGGAAGTCTGACCTCCTATAGTCTCACAGGAATGTGCTCAGCCCTGGGGCATGCGATGAGACTGACCTTGGGTAAGGAGCAATTTCATACTCTTTCCAAATTAGTAAAGTTCAAAGTTTACCTCTGAAATTTTGATATAGGAGTCAGCAGAAATAGATGGGCAATGGGCAGATTAACAAGAAGAAAAAGATAAAATTTTTATACATGCACTGGGACATCAGAGGAATGTGAAAATCCCAAACCCAACACAACCTAAAAGCTTATATACTGTCTTCATAGGGAAGTGGGGTGGTGGTGGTATAAAGCAATAAGAAGAAATTGGTCATCAGAAAAATAGCTTCTTAGGAGAAACTAGTTGTCATAGGTTTGAAGATTAAAGTAATAATAATTTAATATTCTAGAGGAGGAGTTATCAAAAATAATGATCTTGGAAAAAAAGAGGAAACATGAGAAACACACTTTCTTCTTTTCAATTTTAAGTGCTAATAATAATCCTGAACTCACATACATATCTGATGAAGTGCATATTATATGTCCAGCTCATTTTACAGGGACTGGAAATAGAGAAGTAAGCCATATAGACAAAAGTTTTCTTTCTTGCAGTTTATATTCCAGTAAAAAGAACAATAAATAAGTAAACAGGTTAAGATAATGACACGAAGAACATTAAACATAGTGTGTTTAAATGATGTTTAGTTAAATTAAAAGGATTATGTTAAATAAAATCATATGATTTAAATTAAATCATAGCTATGATTGTAATTAAAAGTAGGCACTAATTTGACTGAATGGAGTTCTAAGTGGAGCTTATTTTTGAGCTGAGTCCTAAATGATGTGAACATACTAGCTACATACAGAAAGATCTAAGATAAGACGATTTCAAAGAGATTAGTTTGCAGTGGTCCAAAAAAAAAAAAAAAATAGGAGTGTATTAGCTAGCTTTCTGTCACTGTGACAAAATAGCTGAGATAAACAACTTAAAATGAAAGAGTTATTTTGTTTCATGGTTTCAGAGGTTCAGTCCATGGCCATTTGACTTTGTTGTTTCTGGGCCATGGTGAAGCAGGACATCATGGTGGGTAGAGTGTGGTTGAGCAAAGCTGGTTACCTCATGGTAGTCAGGAAGCAGAGCAAAAGAAGCTGAAATAAATGGACAGAGGAAGGGACTAGGAATAAGATACACTCTTCAGAGACATCCCCTTTGTGACGTACTTCCTCCAAGTAAGTCCCACTTCCTAAAATTTTTAACACCTCCCATAGCACCACCCGCTGGGTTGCAGGGACATTCCAGATCCCAACTGTATTAATTGGCAAAAGCTCATTATGTCCAATGACAGAAGAAAGATCTGTGTGGTTGGAGCAAAGGAGAATGCCCTGTGTGATCGAGTCAAGATGGAGCATGCAGAGTTTCAAAGGGGATGGAGATAAGTTTATGCATTTAAAAAAAAATAAGTTGGGAACTCCTTTTAAGGAGTTTTTTCTAATGGGCACTCATCAAAGGGCTTTATATGGAAGTGTAATATGATATGACTTACATTTTGAAGACATCATTCCCTTGTGTACAATGGACTACAGAGGGAATGATGACAAGTGCTAAGTTAGCATTCAGAGGACTCTACATGACAGATGATGACAAGTTGGACTAGGATTAAGGAAGTGGGGGTCTCAATGTTGCTAGTTTTAGGATAAAATTTGGATTTGGAGTATCATTGCTACTGGATTAGGTGTGACTTGGAGAGGACGAGGTGTGAAGGATGGCTTGATGTCTTCACTGGAGCAACTGGGTCACTCAACATAGCTTTATGGAGGTGAGAGAGATGGTTAGGATTGGGGGAAAACCAAAATCTCTCTCTGGCAATGTTGGAACACCCATTTGGCTTTCAAGTGGAAACGTCACAGAAGTTGTGTGTTCTATGAGTCTGGAATCCCAATAGAGTTCTTATCTCTCGACATGAATAGAGCACCACCAGTGATTTTAAAACATTAGACTGGGTAAGATTGCCGAGAGAGAGAGAGAGAGAGAGAGAGAGAGAGAGAGAGAGAGAGAGAGAGAGAGAGATGAGAGAGAAATAGAAGTTATAATCACTTTAATCTTCCCCCATATGCTCTTTATTCTTTAATTAGGTCATTTCCTGATCCCTTTCCCATGAATCTCTAAATCTTCTTCATTTTCATTAGAATTCAATTCACTTTGAGATACAAGTGCTGACTGAAAAAAAGAGGAAAGAAAATTCTGTCTTGGTCTTTTCTACTGGAAAGTTACCTCTAGGCCCTTGGAATGTCCTGCCTGATAAAACATGTCTCTGTTGGCCTGGAAACTAGTCTAATATTGTGGCTCATGCTGGGGCCTTTGGGTCATGTAGTATCTGGCTTCTGGAGGGACTGAAGAATAAAGACAATGAGTAGGCTTATAGAAAGGGTCAGCTGCTGAAGACCAGTTATGCAGGAAGAATGGGATTGAGTCCCCCAAAAATGTGGACACCCTGAGCCTGGGTGAGCTTCCCTGGTTGGCAGTATTCCATGTATTGGTGTACCAGCAAATCCCGTCACCAGAGTGACCACTGCCCATGACTCCGTGGGAAAGGCCAACCAGAAGCTCCATGTTGGGGGATTTCTTGGACTTTTCCCAGTGTGTCTCCTCCCGTGGATGATTTTAATCTGTACCCTTTCCCTATAATAATTCATAAATATGACTATAAATAGATTTTACCAACTTAGTTGAGTCCTTTTAGTTATTTGTCAAACCTGAAGGTAGTTTTGGAAACGTTTTGAATGTTTAGTCCATGTCAGAAGTGAGAGCGATCCTGTGTGGAGGATTCCTCCCACTACCTTTGGTTGGTGATCTTCACTCTGTGCATCTTTATTTTGGTTTTTAATCACATTCTTATTTTCTTTTTATTTAGTTAATTTATGTACTTGTGTGTTTTTTTGCTCTTAGAGAGAATCTCCCGGAGAGCCCCACCCTTTTTTTATATCCTCCTTAATACCTAACACAATTTCAAGAGTCCTATTATATTCTCAATATACATGCTGGATTTATTGTCATGTTGAGTTTTCATCTTTATCTTTTTAAAAACAATATTCTTATACTTCTCAAGAATTACTTCAACGGAAATTATTTTGTGAATTTAATTCATTCTGTGTCTGCATTAAAATGAGGGCTTTATTTATGTGTGTTTGTGGGGGTGACCCAAAGGAGGATGTAGGAGGAAGCCATTTCTCTCAATGTAATTTTCTGTTCTGTTTGAACATCTACATGGTAGATAATGTAGCTGCATCTTCCTGATATGGAAGCTATAGGTTTGGGGGACTTCTGTAACATTGAGAAGATCTCTTGAAGTTCAGAAACATGTATGGATGTATTTGGGGGAAAGGATATTTGAAGGAGAAGCCCAGAGTTCTCTAGTTTCTCTATTTGGTATAATTGTACATTTCTTGTAAGCCTATACTGTCCAAAATGGTAGCCATTATCAACATGGCTAACAAATGGTTTGATTGTAGCTTCTTGAATAGAGATGTACTATAAGTATAAAATATGCACTGGATTTTGAAGACTAACCCCTCCCCCCAAAATAGCAAAACATCTCATTAATGATTTTTATAATTGATCACATGTTGAACAGATACATGTTAAGTACCCCTTATCGGAACTACTTGTATCATTAGTTTTCAGAATTTTTTAAAAAATTTTTTTAATGTTTGCATACACCTAATGAGATATCTTGAGGATGAAACCCAATTCCAAATATGAAATTCATTTATGTTTCATCTTCATGAAATTCATTTATGTCTCATAAACTGAAGATAATTTTATACAATTTTTAAGCGTACCTGCATTCTGACTGTAACCTGTCACAGGAGGTCAGGTGTGGAATTTTCCACTTGTGGCATCATAATGCTCAAGAATATTCAGATTTTGGAGCATTCTGAATTTTGATTTTTCAAATAAAGGTCTGTCAATCTGTATCCTTGGCATATATCTGGTTAAATAAAACATCATTAAAATTACCTTCTTTAAGATGAGTCTACTAGAAAATTCAAAGTCCCATATATATATAAAATTTGGTCAGGCTTGTGCAATGTGTCATCTATCTGCAGAACCTCCCTGCTGTCAGCCTGGAAGGGTTGACTCCCCCCAGCTCCATACCGTGGCCATTCTCATTTTCAGGTGATAATTGCTGAACATCTGCAGGATGCAGAAGGTGCTCTTCTCCTCTTTCAGTGCTGGGGAAGAACACATAGATTTCTTCTCTGCTTTTTGTTTCTGAAGATCATTTTCTTAATTTTTAAGAGGCAAGGTGGATGCAAAAGAAGAAAGATGTTTGTTTTTCGTTGTCATCCCTCCAGATGCTCTTGGAAAAAAAAAACATTCTTCAAAACAAAAATTGGGAAAATAGCAATAATTATAGTTTAAAAAAACAATCAAGAAATCCTCTTACACACATCATCTTCTAATACTTATTTCAGATGGAAACTTCAAAAGTGTTGATTTTTTTTCCCCTTTTAAGTTTTCCAAAAAAACATTCCAGAGTCACATAGAGATTGCATATGCCAAGAATTTGTGAAAAGGACCTTTTAATGCAGTGTTCCTAGTTTTGAAAAAATTTGGTTTTAATAAAGAGGCCACAAAACTTTCTATGATATGTCAGTAATGTGCTATTTTAGTAATAACCCTACCTGTGTTCTAGGGCACAGATGATGAGAAAATATCCATAAGAGGGGAAAGAAAATAATTGAGACTTGACAGGCTAAATCTAGTAATGGTATTAGTGACTTCTTCAAAGCAGAGGCTGGCTCCTGGCTTTAACAGATGCTCATTGAATGGTTGTCAGTTTTATAAGGGCAGTATCTATTTTATTTCTTTAGGATCCTACAGAGATATGATTTGCACATGTGCCCTCTCCTCTCCCCCTGCCACTCAACTGCAGTTGCTACCTTTGAACACATTCTTACCAGATATGCAGAAGACAGCACCCTAGACAAGAAAAATCTTGGATGTGCTGCGCAGATCCCACATGGTGTGAAAATCATTGTTCTTTTTCTGCTGGTTATCAAATGTGAGTGGCCCTGACCCTCATAAATACAGCCACTTTAATTATATTCCCTTTTAAAGGCAGTTCAGTCATTCAAAATACATTTTTTAAAGGCTTCCAGTGAAAAGCATTAAAAGAAAAAAAATCTTTTAACCATAATTTAGTAATTCTCCAGCCTTGATTTTTTTGGCTTTCCTTGCTGCATAAGTGGTCGTATATTTTATAAGCCTTGCTAATTTGCTGTTAAATTTGCTATTTATATGATTCTAGATGATTTGTTGGACTTCATTGAACAGAAAAGATTTTTATTAGCAGCCAGTGCTTTCAAAGAGGTGGTTTCTTTCACACCATCAAGGCCACTTTCTCAACTTATTGACAGCTTTACGAGTGTAGCTGGATAAAGAACAGTTTCCTGTATCCAAAAGCGTTTTGCATTCCATGGGGCAAAAACTTGGACTTTTAATTAGGATATAAGAGCCTTCCTTTCTCTCCCAGCATTCCCTGGGGGGCACAGAGCAGTAACACTTGGATTTAGATAGTTAATCACCTGTCCAGACTTCAGCCCACTAAAATTAGGAAGGGTTTCAGGTCAAATGCTTACCTGGCACCCAGCCAGCCCAGGATGGTATTTATTTCTGCACATCTGCATTTTGTAGACATACGCACACACCATCTTGCCTTTCTAATTAATCAAGGGTACTTTTTGCCTACTTCAAAAAATCTCAGGTGAATCCTGTTGAGAACCTTATTTAAACCCATATCAGACATTTTTTTTTTCACTAAAGAATGAAGCATACATTGGGCTTTCCCATGTGAGTTTGCTTTACTGCACGGAGCACCAGGCAAATTCTCCTCATTCCTTCACTCTTGTCCTGTCTTCACTATCAGCATGTTTATAGGGCTTTTAAGGTTTTATGTTTCTGTTAAATTTTTCTTTATTGTTCTAATCTTACCCAGGAGAATCTTTCTCTTTTCAACATGGTGTTAGGGCTTTGATTGTGAAAACAATAAGACATCAGATAGTAAGTGAACATCTTGGGGTTTGAAGTGGTAGACTGGTTGATAAAAGTTTGCTAGTATCTGTGTATATTTTCCCCTTTCGGGAAAGCATGCACCTCTAGAATGTGTTAGTTGTCTGTCTCTGGTGTCTTGCTCTGTTTTTGCAGAAATTATGTATCAATAGGGCTTCTGCCAAGGGTCTGGAGAAGCATGATCTTTGAGGGTGGCCTTAAACTGATAATAATGCAATAGGACCACCAGAAAACTTATTCACTTATTTAAGTAACAGGCAGGCCTTTGATATAGAGACATTCATCAGTAAAGTTTTCTGAGTTGCCTACTTTTTGCTTATTTTTTAATCACATTTAGAAGATCCATTTCTTGACTCAAAAATGAAAAACAAAGTAAAGAAGAAATTCAGAACATGAATTTTTATCCAGGGGTCCAAATCTGGTGGCTTAGCAATACTGTTAAGGAACTTCAGCCAAATCGCATGGTGTTTCAGTCTATAAAATAGAGGTCGACTGCACTGAGCTCAAGTATAAGGTCTGCCTGCATCTGAGTGCCTGGTCAGAATTTTTCTATCTTGTTCTCTCTCTCTCTCTCTCTCTCTCTCTCTCTCTAAATAATCTCCATCTTATGTTCAAATGAACACACTTCCTCCACCCCAATATTCACAGACAATGTTTGCAAACATCTAAGCAATTTACAAATGGCAACAAAATCCATAGTAATTCTGAATGAATTGCTCTATGAGCCACTTACTTAGAATGTGCTGGATACTTCTTTGCAATCATGAGTAAAGTCACTGAAAACATAAGCACCCTGAGCACATTCTGACTTGAGTCTTTGCTATATCAATCATTTTCATACGACTTTCAGAATGTCGATATTTCTAACTAATGGCAACTAATACTGAGTTTTCTTCTATTTGCTTTTTTAAAAGATTGCAGTGAAAATTAGTTCTCTTCTAATCAGTGCAAAATAAATATTTTCTTGATGGGCTACTTTACACTGGTAACCATGTAATCAGAACTCCTGCATTTCTGCTTATATTTCTGCTTAAAATCAATAGGATAGTGAAATTGCATTTTAGTATCTTTTATTTCCACCATCATGATTCTGGAAATGATTTTTTTTTTTCTTTTCAGGCTAGGCAAGGAGTGTGCTTGCTTTATTTTTGTATCTGGTCTCTTGGCATTTCTTTTTTCTGCTAAGTGCTTTTTTTTTTTTTTTTTTCATGTTAGTGACCTTGATCCTATGGAAAGTAAGTTTAGAGAGCTTTTCATTAGCTCCGCCCTTGTTAATCCTGATTACTTAGGCATATCACTTCACGTGGGCCTTGGATTTTAAAACTTATCTAGTGAAATGAGTTACACAAATGTTCCCCTGGGGGAATGTCCCAAATGCCGAATTTTCATGTCCCTCCAAAAGCAACTTCATACATGAGAATTTTTTTCTGTGTGTGCAGAAATGTGACCTAAGGAAAGACATATCTAGTCTCAGAAATTTGCTTTCTACATTTTTGTTGACAGTGCCCAATTGTAACCAATTTTATGTATTCGCCTCTGGAGTATTTTGGAAAATGTTTCTTAAGATTCCATGCATGCATTTAATTTTAGATCTTACATAGCCTTCATAGTCAAGCTGGGCTCAATTTCCTTCCTTCCTCTAATTTTCTCTTTCTGTCTTTCTCTTCCTCTCCCCCTCCCTTCCTTCTCTCTCTCTCGCTCTCTCTCTCTCTCTCTCTCTCTCTCTCTCTCTCTCTCTCTCTCTTCCACTGGTGACAGAATAGACTATTTTCCCTCCTCATTTATTCCATACCAAGACGCTCCTTGACTCATTGACTCCTACTGTGCTCATGTGCTCATCAATACTCGACACATCCCCTGGATTACAGGGCCAGGGGAAATGCTATACCCCTGTAGTCACGTGCACCTAGCGTGTAAGGATGTGTGTGTGCATACACAGGAGGATGGTGAGGAAGGGAACAGCAGACTTATGGTTTTTCCTTTTGTCTCCATTTTCTACTCTATTTTAATTTGGGGTATCCCAAAAGGGACACTCACCATTTTCTTCTGGATATCTATATTAGGTACCTATTGCTATGTCACAATTCAGAGGCTCAACACCATAACTTTTTTTTAAAATTTCACTTTTTGTAGGTCAGAAATCTGAGCATGTCTTAGCCAGGTGTCTCTGGCTCAAGGTGGTCTGTCTGGTTGTAGTCATAGTGTGGGGTGGGATGGGGCTCTGCTGTCATCAGATGGCTTATTGAGGAAGGGTAGGGTCCCTTTCATTTTTTTTTTTTTTTAAGAGAGACACAGAGAGAGAGAGAGAATTTTTATTGTTTATTTTTTTTAGCTTTCGGCAGACACAATATCTTTGTTTGTATGTGGTGCTGAGGATCGAACCCGGGCTGCACACATGCCAGGCGAGCGCACTACCGCTTGAGCCACATCCCTAGCCCTGGGTAGGGTCCCTTTCAAAACCAACTCACTTGATTCTTGTGAGACCTCTGTCCTCACAACAGGTTTCTTCACAGGACTGTTCCATGACACAGCAGCTGTCTACCCTCTTCTGCCCTGTTCTCCTTGTTAGAGATGAACTGATGAATATAGCCCCCTCATAAGGGGAGGGGTTCACACAAAGCTGTGAGTATCAAGAGTCAGGGGTTGCTGGAGTCATCTTAAAAACTGCCTATACCAGCCATCTGGTGTCTAATGACTTAATTTCTTATATGTAAAATACATTCATCTCTCCCTTACACATCCTGAAATGTGTAATCTTGTTGTGGTATCAACTCAAAGTCTGATATATCATCACCTAATGTGGGTCCAGGTATAAGTGAGGCTCCGGGAGGTCTCATCTCAAGAACTTCTCATTGGGAATAGTTGATCTTGGTCTGTAAACTTGTGAACCTAAAGGGAAACATGATCTGCCTTCCCCAGGTCCAATACCCAACAGTAGCCCAGGGATGGGGTCATTGCTTTAATGACCATAAAAAAGGGACACCTTTGGGTTCATAGCAATTCTGAAACTCAGCCAGACAAAGGTTGGACATACTTTAATTAAGCCTCATGCCCTGGGAATCCTTTCTCTGGCTCTCAGCTCTGCCATTGGCCTCTTGGCTTTGAGTAATTCCTTTTATACACAAGTAGTGTATGTTTGTAGCTGATCAAATCTTTGAGCCTGATCCTGCCCGTAGAATTCAGGGACTACTAAAGGCCTCTGTTTATTCCTCACCATCTCTGTCCCCTTTAGAGTCTCTCTTTCTGTTTTAAGTACGTTAAAATCTTCTTGAGGCACATTCCATTTGGCAAAAATTCATGCCCAGCAAAATTTTCCTGACCCAAAATTCACATGTTGGTAGTGAGACAACTCTCTCTGTCCAAAATCAGGTAACCAGCAAGGGAACTTCTCTTTTTCTTTTTCACTCCTAGCCAATTCTCTTTATCACACTTCTCTAGGCATTGCTCTTTTTATCTTCACTTATACTTTTAAAAATTCTGCCTTGTTCTTTTTCTTTAAAACATTCTTCTAATGTTTTGTACATTAAAAAAAATCTTAATTTTTTTTTCAGGTCCATTTCTGCTCTTTCTCGTATTAGTTTATTCTCATTTATGACGTCGCTTTTTTCTCATGTGATTTTTCTTTGTTTTTCAGTTTGTTTATTTTGTTTTGCTTTTATTCAAGCCAGTACTTTTTTTGCAAATATATTAGCAAGAAAGTAGAAATTTCATGAGGTCTACGGTAAGGGCAGTTTCTCTGAAAGAGATTATGTTGGATCCTGCCTGGAGACATTGTAAATTCCTAGAATGACTTAGATGAATTCTTCTGTTTATTTTTTATTTATTCTGCTTGTTTTTAGAATATGCCCCCAGAAAGAATTCAGACCTCAATTTCATGTAAAAATAGCCCACAGTTTTGCAAATTATGAACGGAGGTCTTTTTCTTTTCGACCTAAAGTCGAGAGAGTAATAAGAAATTTTCTTTGCTGTTTTCTTTAAAAGGGTGAATGTTAGTATTTTTCCCCCCTAATTCTCTATTTCACTGAAACATTTTCAGATCTATGGGAAGTTTTGTCTTTAACTCCTCATTTCATCAGACATAAGGGACATTTTGTTGGAAAGGAGACACATTCCTAGACTTAGTCTCCTTTCCCTGGGCAGTTACTACAAGTAAAGTTTTGGGTTATGCAGCTACCCTTAGGGTGATTAGCCGCTTCAGAGCTCTCTGTTGCTGGATTCATGGGTGGGGTCTGAAACTGGCCTCTATGGAGTTTCCTTATTTTATTGCCAGCTCAGCAACACAAGTAAAATGATCAGCTTTGGACATTTTGTTATCAGAGGGTTACTGAGATTATTGCTGGACCTAGAAGTCAACTCTAATTTTGATTGGTGCATGATAGTTGTACATAATGATGGGCTTCTTTGCTACACATTTAAACATGCACACAATCTGTTTTGCTTTTATTCCAAGCTAGGACTTGTGTTTTTTTTTTGCAAATTTATTAGCAAAAAAGTAGAAATTTCTCAGCACTTCCTGTTTTTCCCACCATGATTTCCTGACAATAGTTCCCAGCCCTACACAGCATTTCGAACTGCCTTTCTTTTCTCTTATTGACAAGAGAATCGTATTTTCCTTCCAATATTCTCCAATTATCTAGGCTGTTGGCATGGAATCTGATTTCTTCACAATCATTCCTTGGGGTCCTTGAACTTTCTACTCTGCTGTAGACGAGTAGCTGTCCCATTTCCATTTTGAGATTCCCCTTCTCCACCTGCCAGGGCAAATCCAGTATTCCCTGACTTATGGATTCTAATATTTTGTTTATGTCTGCATTTTTCTCTGTCATTTCATTAAAGAACATTTCAAAGGTTGAACATTTTAAGCTCATTCGCACCTAAAAAGCCTTTATTTTGCTTTCCAGCTTGATTAATGGTGTGCCTGACGACTAAATATAAGTTTACAACAAATCACTGGGACTTCTGGTTTTAGTTCCAGCCTTTCAAGAGCTTGGAATTTTTCACTCCTGTCCTTACAACAAGGAAAAAGTGGAACACACTCAAAATCAATGGCTTTTCTCAGTTCCACTGGAGAATGGAGGACTCAAGGTAAACTAATACCCCAAATCTGGAGAGACACACAAATCTGGAGTCAGGGCCAATGACTTTTCACATGGAGAAGAAGACAGTACAGCCTTATAATAGTAGTGATATGTCAGCGTTGATTCTGATGAATTTCTGGAGGCTGAGTGGATTATCATGAAAGTGAAGATCTTCCAGGAGCCGAACAATCATGAACTCCTTCTGGGAAACTCATGAAATTCTTGTACTAAAAGAAAGGAATAATCTCTAGTAACTTTGGCAGTGGGGAGGGAAAGCAATCTTTTAAAAAACACCCAGAGAATTCTCTGTGACAAAGTACTACTGTTTAAGAGGATGATCTTACCAGTGTCTTCTGACACCTAAGATAAAGGGCATTTGCACAACTATAGCCCTCCCTAGCCTTCCTGTGGGGGAGGATGGAGGATAAAAACCATCTGCAAAGTCACAGCCTTGGAACACAGGCTCACTGAAAGATTGAGGCTTAATGTTAAGATTAGAAGATGTGGGCTGGGGATGTGGCTCAAGCGGTAGCGCGCTCGCCTGGCATGTGTGCAGCCCGGGTTCGATACTCAGCACCATATATAAAACAACGATGTTGTGTCCGCCAAAAACTGAAAAATAAATATTAAAATTCTCATTCTCTCTCTCTCTTCTCTTCTCTCTCTCTCTCTCTCTCTCTCTCTCTCTCTCTCTCTCTCTCTTTAAAAAAAAAAAAAAAAAAAAAGATTAGAAGATGCTTCCACTCCCCTGTACCTACCACCACATCAACAGGGCTTCAACCTGAGAGAGCTGCAAGGTATAGACTCTATCTAAGGAACAGTTCTTAGGCAAGCCCAAAGACAAGAAAGACAAAAAAAAAAAAAAAATAGAAATCTCATCAGAGATATATGAAAGTAAAATATCTTCTAAATTCTGAACTGACCCAAGAATAGGCTCATTTAGAGCATCTGTCACGACAATGTACTGGGCATTTGTAACTTGTGGCTGAGTACAATGAATGGCAGCATGCCATTGGAAACAGGGAGGGATTGGAAACACTGTCTCATAATGTGCCTGCGCCATATGAGTAGTGTAATATTATCTAAAGGTGGATTTTGGCTGCTTGTAAAGGCACATTTTAAACTCTTAAGGTAACCACTAACATATTTGTTCAATGAGATGCAAAGAAAAGATAAAATTGGATGTTGCAAACTATTAAATTAAAACTAGAGAAGGAAGAAGGGGAAAGGAAAGGGGGAAAGAAGCAACAAATATAACAAAGAGAAAACAATTACAAGCTTAGTAAATATTAGTCCAAGTATTTTTATAATCACTTTGAAGGTGAAAGGTCTGAATATATCAACTGAAGGACAGGTTGGTAAAGTGGATGAAGAAAAACAAGATTTAACTATAGGTTAAATAGAAAGAATCAAATGCATTAAAGGTAAAGGGATAGGGAGAAGTATACCGCGGTAATACTCACCAAAAGAAAGCTGAAATTGATATGCTAATTCTGAAACCAATTAGACTTCAGGGAAAGGAAAATTACCAGGGTTCATGAGGAACATTAAAAGTGATAAAGGGGTGCTGGGGTTGTGCCTAGCATATGTGAGGCACTGGGTTCGATTCTCAGCACCACCTATAAATAAGTAAAAAAAATGTTCATGACAAGTAAATATATATATATTTATATATTTATTAAGTGATAAAGGCGTCAATTCTCCCCAATGACGTAACAGACCTCACCCAAGCAACAGATTACCAAAATATGTGAAGCAAAAGCTGGCAGAACTAAGAGGAGAAGACAGCTAACTCTGCTTTTATAGATGGAGACATCAACACCCCTCTTTCTGTAACTGATAGATGAATGAGATGGAAAAATCAATAAAGACAAGAATGGGGCTGAGTGTCACTGTCAATCAACATAATCTAACGGACATTTACAGAGAAATTCATCCAACCACAGCAGACTACGCATGGAACATTCTCAAGCACACAAGGAATATTCACCAAGAGAGACACACCTCGGGGCCACAAAACACAGCTTAATAAATTTAACAGAAATTATACTGAGTATTTTCTGAGATCACAATGATATTAAATTGGAAATCAATAACAGAAAGGTATTAGAAATAACTCAAAATATTTGAAGATGAAGCCATACATTTCTAAATAACATGTGAGCTAAAGAAGAATTCCCAAGAGCAATTTTGAAAGAGTTTGAAATAGCTGGGCATGTTGATACATGCCTTTAGTCCCAGTTACTGGGGAGGCTGAATTGAGGGGGTTGGTTTAGACTGGAGTTTGAGATCAGCTTGGGCAAAATTGGGAGATGCTGTATCAAAAAACCAAAACAATAGTTTGAGGGGGCTGAGATTTTGGCTCAGTGGTAGAACACTCGCCTAGCATGTGCAAGGTCCTGGGTTCCATACTCAGCACCACATAAAAATAAATAAATAAAGATATTGTGCTCAACTACAACTAAAAAATAAATAAATATTTAAAAAACAATAGTTTGAAATAAATGAAGTTGAATATACAAGTTATTAAAATTTGTGGAGTGCATTGAAAACATTTCTTTAGTAGAAATTTATAGGATCAATTCATGTATTAAAAAACAATAAAAATAAAAAATAGCAATAATTTAAGCTTTCATTACAGTAAAGTGAAAAACAACATAAGCCTAAAGCAAGCGAAAGAAAGAAAATAAACTCTGGACTAGAAACCAATGACTTTGAAATTATGAAAACAATAAAGACAATTAACAAAACCAAAAGTAGTTCTCTGGTAGGATCAGTACCAATGATAAACTACTTGCCAGGGTAGCGAGGAGAAGAAAGTTGGAAGACACCCATTACCAATAGCAGAAATGAAGAGAATCATTTCTAAGGATAGCATGGATGTGGAAATGATAATAATAGGTAACATAAACAGCTCTGTGATCAAAAATATGATAACTTACAAGAAATGGGCCAACTCCTTCAAATTCTCAAAACCCTCACAAGGAGAGTAGATAATTTCAGTGGGTCTATATTGACTTAAAAATTGAATCTATAGTTAATAACCTTATCAAAAAAAGAAAGATACCACCAAAACCAGATGGTTTCACTGGTAAATTCTACCAAACATGAAGGAAGAAATAACACCAATTTTCTAGGATATCCTTCAGAAAGCAGGAGATGAGTTCAGGATTACCATAATATTCAAACCAGAAAAAAAGCCATTGTAAGAAAGAAAATGTACAGACCAATATCTCCCCTGAACACGAGGTAGACAAAATTATGTATCCCTTGTCCTCAGAGATATTCACATGCTACTACTACCTTCTATAGCAAAAGGCACTCTGCAGCTGGTGTTAAGGTAAAAACTTTAGGGGGATTATCCTGGGTTAGCTGGTGGGTTCAGTGTATTCATTAAAGATCTTTATAAGAGGAGACAGGAGCATTAAAGAAGAGATGTGTTGATAGAAACCGGAGAGTCGTGTTCTTTGAAGATGGTGGCTGTGGCCACTAGCCTAGGAAGACAGTGGACCTCAAGGAGCTGGAGCCAGGAGGATCAGGAGTTCAAAGCCAACCACAGCAATTTAGTAAGCCCCTAAGCAACTCAGTGAGACCCTGTCTCTAAATAAAATATGAAAAAGGGCTGGGGATGTAGCTCAGTGGTTGGACATCCCTGGGCTCAATTCCTGGTAGTAAACAAAAACCCCTGCAATTAACTTCAGACTTAATGGGTGAGAGACAGATGCTTTTCTGTTAAGGTCAGGAACAGGTAATGACGTCCTCTCACAACACTCCTATTTAATATCTGTGGGTGATCCTGGCTAATACAATGAGACATTAAAAGGACATAAAATAAAACAGATCAGGAAGCAAGAACATAAAACCGTTATTCACAGACAACCTATTTTACTATGTAAAAAGTCCCTTCAAATTGACGGAAAACAGCCCAAAGCAAAACAATACAATGACAAATAAAAACAGAAAACAAAACAAACAGAAAAACAACAAGCCAAAACCAAACCAAATGAACCGACAAACCAACCAAACAAAAACACCTCTCCCAAAACTACAAACAAAACCAAAAGCATCTGGGAGAAGTAGAGCAAAACCACAGAATTCAATTAAAATACAAAAGTTAATTATTTGGGGGATGTGCAATTAAAAGAATACCGTTGACAAGAGCTCCTACATTGAAATATTTGGGTATAGGTGAGTAAGATTTGGATAAGATTTTTTATATGGAAAAGTGAAAAATTCTGATGGAAAAAACAACAACAACTAAAAACACTCTGAATCTGTAGAGTCCATTCTCTTTGCTTGAAAATTTGAATATTGTTAAGGTATCAGTTTTTCCCATTTTAATTTATAGATTGAATTCAATCATACTCAAAATCTCTGCAAGCTATTTTGTGGAAATTGACCAAGTCATTCCAAAGTTTACTTAGAAAAGCAAAAAATCTGGAATAGTCAACACAGTATAGAAGAAACATTAGAACCAAGTTGGAAAACTCATACCATTTATTTTCAAGACTTACTATAAAACGATGATAATTAGGGTATCATTACATTATAAGAAAACAGATCCATAGGTAATTGAAACAGAAGAGAGGGCCCGAGAAACACACCCACCCAGGGATTGTCAACTCATCTTTGACAAAGGAGCAAAAATAATTCAATGGAGAAAAGATAGTCTTTCTAACAAATAGTGCCAGAATAGCAGATATCTATATGCAAGAAAGAAAATGATTGTCAACACACTTCTTACAACTTGCATAAAATTTAACTTAAAATGGATTGCAAAACCTAAATATAAAACTCAAACTATAAATCTACTAGATGAAAACTGATTTGTCGTTTGATTTGGCGATGAAATTTTAGATATAACAATAAAAGCACAATCCCTGAAAGAAAAAAAAATAGCAAATTGAACTTTTTATGATTGAAAACTTCTGTTTTTCAAAAGACACTGCTATGAGAGTGAATGATGAGCCATGGACTGGGGGAAAAATATTTGTAAAACACATGTCTGATGAAGCACTTGTGTGAAAAGATACAAGGAACCTAGAAATTTCAATGATAAGAAAAAAATTAAATTAATAAATATGTCAAAGATCTTAACAGATACCTCACCAAAGAAGATGTATAACTGCTATCTAAGCTCATGAAAAGATAATCAACATTATTTGTCACTAGGGACTGTGAATTAAAGCTACAGTGAGATACCACTACATATCAAATAGAATGGCTAAAAAAAAAAAATAAATAAATAAAAAAGAAAGACAATACCAAGCTCTGGAAATGACATGGAGAAATATTGCCAGTGTAAATGCAAATGGTACAGCCTCTTTGGAAGAGAGTTTGGCTGTTTCTCAAAGTTACACACAGTCTTACCATTCAATTTAGCAGTGCACATGAATATGCATAACATCTTTACACAGAATCACTAAAAAATGGAAGCAACCAGGATGTCCTTCAATGGGTGAATGGCTAAACAAATTTTGGTATATTCACCCAAGAGTATCTAGTATTAAAAAGAAATTAACTTGGATGAGCACAGTGGTGCACACCTGTAATCCCAGTGCCTCGGGAGGCTAAAGTAGGAGAGTTGTAAGTTCAAAGCCAGCCTCAGCAAAAGCAAGGTGCTAAGCAACTCAGTGAGACCCTGTCTCTAAATAAAATACAAAATTGGGCTGGGGATGTGGCTTAGTGGTGGAGTGACCCTGAGTTCAATCCCTGGTAATAAAGAAATGAACTATACTGAGCCATGAAAACACATGGAGGAGTCTTAACCACATATTGGTATGTGAAATATGTCAGCTTAAAAAGACTCCAGATTGCATGATTGCAATGACCTACTGGAAAATACAAAACCCTACAATAAAAAAGTTCAGTAATTGTCAGATGTTTGGTGGATTAAACAGGACTATTTTAGTGTGGTGGAACTATTTTTTTTTTAGGACACTTTTATGTTGGATACAAGACATGAGCACTTGTCAAAACCTTAGATACTACAGTACAGAGTGAACTGTCAAACACACAAATTAAAAGATAAACAATCCAATTTGTTAAAGTTTATGAAAGAAAAATGTGTTTACCTAAAGTGACTTTGTAAATGAGTGGTATAGATTCTGTAATTCTAAAGGCCAAAGGAACTGCACAAAAAGTAGTACACTCCAATTGATAAAGTGGTTTCCCATGGGGGTGTCAGTGAACAATTCTGATATTATATATATTTATGCTGGAATTGAACAATTAAGTAACTGGATGGTTTATGATAAGAAAAAAAATTAAATTCATAAATATGTCAAAGGACCTATGGGAAAAACTGACATCTTAACATAGGTTCCTCACTGTTGTGGTTGAGATATGAGGTGTGCCCCAAAAGCTCATGTGTAAGACAATGCAAGAAATTTTGGAGGTGAAATGATTGGGTTATGAGAGCCGTAACCTAATCAGTGAATTAATCCACTGACATGGATTAACTGGGCAGTGGAGTGGATAGTGATTAGAGGAACTGGGGGAATGTCTTTGGGGTTTGTATTTTTTCCCTGGTGAATGGAGCTCTCTCTCTACTTCTTGATGGCAATGTCCTAAGCTTCTTTCTTCCTCCACTCCCATCTGCCATGTTGTTATGCCTCACCTTAAGCCCAGAGCCTTAGAGTCAGCCACCTATGGATTTAGATCTCTGAAACCATGAGCATCAAATATAATTTTCCTCCTCTAAAGTTGTTCTTGTCAAGTCTTTTGGTCACAGTGGTGAAAAAGTTGGCTAAAATAGTAGTTTAGAGGTAAGGGGAAGAGACACATTAATCTGTGGGATACTGTATTATAGTTGGAGATATCCATGTGAATTCATGTTTAGCTTAATGTAGACACATATGTTTACATATGCAGATATTTATAGATGTGTACATATACATGCATCAGTACACATTCGTCTCTTTCCTGACTCTTTTAGCTTAGAGAGCCTTCAGGCGGTAACACCCCAGTAGCAATGAGCACACCTAACATTCAGATCTTGCTTTCTAATATCATTCTCAATAAAAGAAGCAGGACTCCTTGGATAAATGGCTGATTCTAGGCCTGGGGCAAGGATATAAAAGATGAGCCGAGGCTATTTTGCAAGTAAGGAAGGGCTTGAAAAACAAAAATAGAAACAGAAATACAACCAATATACATTGGTAAAGTTATGTCTGAAGCACAAAGAAACCAACAGACAGAGTTCCTAAGGCCAAGGCTACAAAAATATGAGAAGAAAATAAGGTAATTTTGGACAGATTGCAGCTCAAAATATAAAATAAATATAAGTCTATCCTGATATGAGAAATGATTCACTAGTGAAAGAAAAAAGACAAATCTCCCCTGCAAAAATACTACAAATAGTTTATATAGAAAGAGTAATTTTACAGTGGGAAAACTGACAAATATTACTTAGCTAAGTGATCAAGGTCAACTGCAAGGTCATAAATCATCTGATACAATTTACCCTCAACATGATTTGATGAAAATGGTGTTGGCTTCTTGTGATCTTCCTCCCTCAAACCCAAGCCCTTAATCTAATAATAAGAAAAAAAAATTTGAACACCTGATAAGAGGGACCTTCTGCAAGCTACCAGACCACTATTCCTCAAAACTATCAAGACCCTTGAAAACAAAGAAAACCTGAGAAAATGTCACAGTCGAGAGGAGCCTAAGGACACATGTCAAGTGAAGGCAATGTGATCCTGGAACAGAAAAAGGCTAGGGAGAAACTAAGGCAATCCGAATAAGCATGTGTTAATTGTAACAAATGAACCGTGCGATTATTAGATAGGAATCAGAAAGGCAATCTGAATGCTAGGTTTATGGTAACTCTCTATACTGTCTCCTCAACTGTTTTGTCATTCAACAAGTGTTCTAAAGTAAACAGTTGATAAAAATACCTTCAGACCTTTGAAGGCACTCTCTTCTAATAGCCAGTGGTCTTCATGAGAAATGAGATTGTCGCTCCTTTGTGGGAGATGTGATTCTTTCTCTCTCTCCTGGAAACTTTCAGACTTTATTTATTTTGTTAAATCCATGCTGTTCTTACGTTTCATGGTGATCCTTTAGATGTGGTCTTCTGTCATTGATCTTGATCATCAATCATCACGTTATAGCCCCTTTTCTTCTGTGGAATTTATATACTTCATCTAAGTTTCTTTTCATTATATATTTGATAATTTTCTCTCCATCTTCTGATCTCTGAGCTACTTCTTTTAATAAGATGCTGAATAACCTGGAATTGACACTTACCTGTGTTCTTATATATCTACCTCTACCATCCTGAAGTGTATTTTAGGAGTGATGCCCAACAGTTTTTGTTGTTATTTCAGAATGTGTTTATTGTAACGCTTTTTTATATTAAGACTATTTTTTTAAAATTTAGTCAGCATTTTATTAAGGTTTGTTATTAAGGTTTGTTAGGCTTCCATTAATTATTACAATTAAATATAGTATTTTAATAACATTTCCCCCCAAAAATATATACTTTTGAGTAATAAGTACCTTCCTTTTAAAAATTTGGGTTGTCTTATGAGATGATTCAGGATAGAATGAGAGTGATCAAGATTCTCTGAGAAGAAACCTGTAAATCATCTTCATCATCATACTGTCAATGAAGTAAATAGATAAAAAAACATCTAATTGTTCCTTCTGAGTAGAATATGTAAATAAATACATAACGTAGTTATTACACAAATAAATCATGTTCAGTAAATAATGAGCTGGAGCACTGTGTATCAACAGGGGTAAATCATTAAAATAGAATATGGAGAAAAATAATTTACTGAAGTGTTGTGGTTTCAATAGGAGGCATCCCCCAAGAGCTCCTGTGTTAAGGCAGAAATGCCACAGGGATGGAGTGATTCGATTATAAGCGGCGACCTGACCGTCCATGGTAGCTTGAATGTGTTAACTGGTAACTGTGGGATAATGGGGCATGGCTGGAGGAGCTGGGTCTTTGGGGGATGTCCCCTGGAAGAGTTCATCTTCCCTGCTGCTGGTTCTCCCCTCTCTCTCTCTCTCTCTCTCTCTCTCTCTCTCTCTCTCTCTCTCTGCATTCTAACCCTACCATGAGGTGCAGAGCTTTCTTCTGGGGGCCCCTTCAGCCACAGTGCTCCTCCTCACCTGGGGCCCCAAATAACGAAGTTGGCCCACCCTGGACTAAACCTCTGAAACCGTGAGCCCAAAATCATCTTGGCCCCCTCTCAATCGATCTTGTCGGATACTTTTGTCACAGCAATGAAAAAAATGGACACAGGAAGGACACATGGGTTTACAATATCCTTTATAGAACAGGTTTGGTTAGACATTCCACAAAATAGTACCTATGGTTTATATACACAGGTGCACCTACACCCACACACATACATACACATCTGTCAATCAAGTCATATCGAAATATGCTTGACAAGAGTGAACAGGAATATAAAGAAAATGATGAGCCTCCAAAGGAAGGGATGCACATATGAAATGGGGGTTGGCTTCAAGGCATCTTCGTTTACATCTTTAACCTCTGTTTTATTAACTATGATGACATCTTACTGGGTGTTTGCTGTATTTTCTTTATCATTTTGATATTATTGAAATATTTCATAACTGGAAAATGAATAAAAGGCAGCAAATAAATTTTAGGCTGCAGGATGGTACGAAAAAATAAGTATATATATACATATATATATATATATATATATATATATATATATATATAGAGAGAGAGAGAGAGAGAGAGAGAGAGAGAGAGAGAGAGAGCGCCAACTTTATCTTCCAGTTGTTCCACTGATATTTTATTGTGACAAATTAATTTTAATTTCTAAGGATTCTTTGATAGTCTTTGATTTTTCATTTGTCAGCATCCTATTTTTTTTTAACAGGTACATTTTCTCTCAAAATTGATTGAGGGTAAGACAGATGATGATCTTATTTGTTGTTATTGATGTCCCTCTTTGGGTATTACTCCTGTTCCTTCCGCCTTTTTGTGGCCTTTCCTCTTCCCCTGTCTCATGACTGACTTTTATCCTATAGTCTTGGTTGCCTGTGGACGTGTCAGGATGGAGAATCCTGCTGACAACCACATGGAGTTGATGTGAGGCTCCTGAGACACCTTTGCGGGTAGGTCTGCTTGTTATTGCACTTCTGGGCCTTCAGAATGGCCTGGAGAGGAGCTGGTGGCCTGTAACATTAAGGTCATTCAAATGTAGAATCAGAAGGGCTTTTCTCTGTACAAAGAAACCCAGCAAGACAAACTCCTGGGAAATTTGTTTGATTTACTTTGTGTTTTTTCCTCTGGGAGGAAACAGTAGGCTTCCTAGGCTCAAGCTGAGAGTGGGGCAAAAGGAACTGCCATTCAGCCTTTAAGCTATTCTTTCTTTCTCCATAAGTTTCATTCTAGGCTTCTGTACCTGCTTCCCTCTCCAAACTGGGAGCCCCTCACGGGTCCCTCTGAAAGACGGGGTTCCTCCTTCCTGAGACCTTCCTCCCACCAGGAGACTCAATTCCCTATTTGACTTCACTTTTTAGGACACTCTTTTCTACTCTAGCACCCAGAAACAGTCAGGAGTTGATTGTCCTCTGAGATCATTTTCTCTCTATGCACAAGAAGAGCAAGGCTCTGCAGAGACAGCTGTTAATTTCACATTTTTGGAAAGCATTTGGGGTTTTCAGAAACACCCGTCCAATTTAGATCCTAGCTTTCACAGCAATTGTGCAATTCTGAACAAATAGTCAATTTCTCAAAACTTCAGTTCTCTCACTTTTACAATGATATCATGTGTTAGTTTTCTGTCATTGTGACAAAATTCCTGAGATAATCAACTTAAGAAAAAAGGTTTATTTTCGGCTCCCAATTTTAGAGAT
Organism: Ictidomys tridecemlineatus; assembly: GCF_052094955.1. Classification (NCBI taxonomy): domain Eukaryota; kingdom Metazoa; phylum Chordata; class Mammalia; order Rodentia; family Sciuridae; genus Ictidomys; species Ictidomys tridecemlineatus. Next base: position 56,756,083 of record NC_135479.1, read on the forward strand.
TTCAGTCCGCAATCAGTTGGCCATGATTGCCTTTAGGCTTGTTCAAGACAAGTGTGTCATGGTGAGAGAACATGGCGAAACCATTTGTCTCATGACTGGGACACAGAAATAGGGAAAGACTGGGGTCCTGACATCCCAGTCAAGAGCATGCCCCCAAAGACTGCCTGACTTCCCCCTATGCTTCACGTCTTAAAAGTTGCCACTAATATCATCATGGGCTGGGGACCAATTCTTTGACACAGGATTCTTGTGGATCATAGCAGCGGGGGCAGGGGGTGGGTGGTGATGCTGGAGAATGCTGAATGCATTTGTGAGGTTAGATTGAGATTATATTCATAACGGATTCAGCAGAGTGCAGGGCCTGAGGCCATAAGCTAATACATAATGTTGTCATAAAAATTAGCAGTACTATGAACTACATTTAAATTTTAATTTGTGTACCCAATAACCATTGGATCTTATAGGAAACTGATCATCTACCTGGATATCTGTTCATTAAGTGTAACATTAAGTGTGATAAAAGCTGTATAAGGCAAAGGATAAAGGGGTTCGACTAAGTATGGAGGAAAGACTGAGAGAGAAAATTATTGCTACAATGAAGCAAATATTAAAAAAGGAAATAGAGGAAGCAGGGTCCACATGAGCTACCCTGATGACACAGATGTGTTTGGCTCATTTTGCCTGAGGAGCCTGTGTCCTTTGTAAATGGCAATTATGAAGAACAACATTTCAAACATTTGACTATGGCGAATCTTGGAAGTGGACTTGGAAGGGTCAAGATAGAAGCGGATGCACACAGTTTTGGAGCAGTGGGATGGGAGGAAGAGAAATATTCGGAGGCGTTTTACCTTTCACCCTGGGGCCTGATAATAGTATGATTATACAAACAGACTTCTGAACACAGAAAGCAAAAACAAACAAAAGTTCTGAGTGGAAAATAGCAAAAAGGATTTAGGGAAAACATAAATGAAATAATCTCATGGAAGAGAAGAAACTTCAGAGCCAGGACAGAGAGTGGGATCTTTGGGGATAATATATTTAACCTCAATATCCAAACCCGGAGATTTAACTCTGTAGTTATGATGCAGGGGTGTTGGGAATGCTGGTTGGAGAAGAGACACCAGATTCCTTCTTCTCCATGTTACGTTAATTTTCTGCACTCTGTCGAGTATGTGTTTTTCCCATTTGTTTGACCAACACAGGCAGGGAATGAGTGAATAAGCTCCTTCTGGCATACATTTCCCCATTTACCAGGGTCCATGTTTACATTAATCACACACCAGCCTATATGAGGTGCTCTTTCTGTTAACCCCACACAGCTGCTAATTAGCAGGTCACTTGCGGGTTAGAGGTATGCTTGTGTTGTGCTTCTCGGCTGGCTGTTGTGTTATTACAACAACTGTAAATGCCATATGCAGCTGCCATACGGGTTGTGCTCAGAAGGCTGTTTGTATAATTACAGGCATTAGCTAGAGATGGAGCCTGCCAGCTGACATTCAAGAGGCAATAATAACTTAATTTCCCTCACAACAAATTGGCTCTCTAATAGGGAAAATTTAGTTCAACTCTGGACTTAGGGATGGCTTGAGAATTCCAGCAAGCACATTTCAGTACATTTATTATTATCAGGGGCAGGGTAAGCACACCCAGAGCCAAGTCAGTTTCCTGCCGTAAGATCTACCAGGAGGTGACATTACTTCAGATTATGCCATGACCTTTTATTACCAAAAGAAAAAAATATATATATGCATATATTACTTTATATATTCTAAAGAAAAGATATTTAAATAAATATTATACTATGTAATATATATATTATTTTTTTCAGGGAAGTCAAGTTCAACTGGTTTCAACAGGGGATCTGTCTTAGTTGCAGTCTTAAATGTGCCAGGAAAGTTTGCTATTATCCACCTAGAGTCTCAGTACTGGGCACAGCTCAGGAAATTCTCTTAGGTTGTAGTGTTTGGAATTAAATCATCTATGGATTCACATGGGATCCTACTTACTGAGACTCCATGATTCCCTTAGCTCAAATCTTTCTCCTCCCATTCTTCATCCATCTCTTGCTGGTGGAATATCCTTTTTATAATGTAATACCACCCATTATTTTCCTCTCCTTACTCTAGAGAATATAATCTTTTTTTCTCAGCACTTGGAATAATCATTATAATATTTTAGGTTTCTTAAATTGTAAATTATTATGTGTGCCCAGACCTGTCTCAAAAAATTGACCGGGAGAATCAAGCAGTGTTTCTTATCCATTTTGGTAACACCTATGTTACTTTTTACTAAGCAGGTGCTCAGAGCAGTTATTAAACGGATGGACATACATATCAAAAGAAAGAGATCAATATGTAAGGAATTACAATAATACTATATTTTAAAATTCTCCTAGAACTTTAACAAAAATGGCAAAGACAGAAGTTATAAAAGATTTATGGATTTGACTATAAAACAAAAAATATAAATTTTTAATGCAAGAGGTATAAATATTCACTATATATCTAAATGTTGATAATATTTATATTTTATATATAGTTTGTATCTCTAAATTTTTGTGTGTATCAATTCATAAACAGATCCATAACTGTTTCTCCATTTATAGCTATATCTCTCAATTTGGTATTATCTGCATTTAAATGAGGTCATAAACCTTTAAATGATTCAGAAGGATGTGGTAAAAGAAAGTTAAAAAACATAAACATTATGAACACAATTTTTGTATTAAATTGATCTAGTGATAAGTATTTATGCATTTAAAGCCCAGAAAGTTTGCATAAAAATAATAGTGATTACTTATACTTGATAGAATTTGGATCACTTTTTATTTTGCTAGCCTGTGTTTTATGAAATGTTCGCACTGTATCCATAATACTTTTGTATTCAGGAAAAGATTATTATTAGCATACAATTTATTGATATATTTTCAAAATTTTATAAGAAGAGGGATTTTAGTGCTTCTATATTTTCTTTTAAATATTGTACATGGTATAAATGTTGTAGGATTGTGTTAGTTTGTATTCTTTTTTCAGTGGGGAAGGGGGATTGAACTCAGGGGCACTCAACCGCTGAGCCACATCCTCAGCCCTATTTTATATTTTGTTTAGAGACAGGGTCTCCCTGAGTTGCTTTGCATCTCACTTTTGTTGAGGCTGGCTTTGAACTTGGGATCCTCTTGCCTCAGCCTCCTGAGCCTCTGAGATTACTGGTGTGCACCACCGCGCCCACACCCGGCATTAGTTTGTATTCTTAATGAATTGACTTCACTTATTTTATATATTAAATGCCTTAAGACTGAGGTAGATAATATTTCAGAGTTCAAGGGTGTAGAATAGGGTACAGGTAGGAAGTCAAGGCAGACTGAAGATGAAGTGCTAGTACAAGAGCTGGAGCAAGGTTGAATGAAACAGGGGCTATATTTGTTCAGTTATTTGGGTTTTTAAAATTTTTTTAATTTTTATACTTTTACTTATTTTGTAAGGAGGTGATACTTTGACTAGTCAGTAGCAAAAGAATAAAATGAGCTATAAAGCTTGCTGAGCTTATGCCTCATTCCAGACAATACAGTATTTATATTGACATGTGTTCTTTTTTTTGAATGCATTTTTATAGAGGATTGAATTTAGTCTTATGTTGGACAGTTTTCCCAGGCCATAGTGGCTGAGCTGGAACTTAAAACCCGTCTATGTGACTCTATAGCCCAGATTATGACCGCCTTCCATGTGGCAAACCTTGGTGAAGACAGAGTCAACATGTGTTTTGGTGGACAGTTCTTCATGGTTTGCTCTCAGTCTTCATTTTATGTCGTATGTACTCAGTGTTGCTGACATGGTTGTGCCCCACCCACATCTTTTCAGGCCCAGGGCTTCCTACCTTTGGCCCCTTTGAGTGGTGGCCACTAAAGGCTCACATTAGCCCCTTCTCCAGGACTGGCTCATCAGCAGAGGGCAGTAACCGAGTTCTGGAGATTGTATTCCTCCTCACCTGGGTGGTGGAGAAGAGGGAAACCAGAGTCAAATGATTGACAGGAGATGTGACGTTCTGCCCCTTTGCTTTCAGGTGGGATGCAGCCTGAGGTGTGACTCATGCTCCAGGATGTTCTGTGGAATCAGGCAGAAGCCCATCTGACCTGAGCCCAATCCTTGTCGGGCTCCCCTCAGTCTCTGAGAGCACTTCTTCACCAAATCAGTTCATGACAACCTCCCTTCCCATCTGTCTCTGCTTGTAGGTGCCCTACATGAAACACTAAGATATTTAAATTATTGAATAAGAACATTTTATGGAATTGTAAATTTCTCTTTAGTAGATAAGGCAGAGCATCTTTTCATATGTTGAAGGGTCCGTGTTTGTCCTATACCGTGAACAACCTGCAAAGTACTGTGCATGCAGAATACTGGTTGAAATATTAAAACTTGGGATTTTTGCCTTTCTGTTTTGCAAATGTTTACTTTAGAATCGCATTTTCTAGATGTGTGTTAAGAACTTACCGATAGTTTTATTGATTGGGCTTATAGCAAATTTAGTCTGGCACGGGGTGACTTACCTTTCATTAAAGACTTACATGTGTTCTTCATGATTGTATTAAACTTTATTCATAGATTGCATTTTCTTAAGCTATTCAAGGAATTTATTTTACAAATGGAATAATTGTTATCTATTTTAATTGATCATTGTTTTCCTATATGGATGTTTTTAATTTCTGTACATTAAATTTTATCCTACATCTTTATACATTCTTGTACTGTTTTAATATAAACTTTGAGTTGATTCTCTAGAATGCTTCAAGAGTACAATCATATCACATATTATATGTAACAAACTGTGTCTCTTTTTCCTAAAGTTTACACCCCTGATTTCTTACTCTTGTTTAGTAATATTGGCTAGTACTTCCAGAATAAGAATATTATCATTATTGGACATTTTATATTTTCCCTGCCCGAGGTAAGAATTCTTTTGGTATTTTTTTTTTCATTGAGTATAATGCTGGCTTTGGGACTGAGATTTTAGCATTTGTGTATCTGTTTATTAATAATATTATTGCTGTTGTTGATCTTGTGACTAATTACTTGCAGTACTAGGCAATTAACCTGAGATGCTCTACCTCTCAGCTACATCCCAACCCTTTTTTATTTTGTTTTTAAATTTTTGAGATAGGATCTTACTAAATTGCCCAGGCTGGACTTGAACTTGTGATCCTCCTGCTTTAGCCTTCTGAATCCCTGGGATTGTAGGCATGAACGTCCACACCCATCTGTTTTATAAATTTATTAAGAAGATAGCTAGATTTTTTAAAAAATTAAAAACATTAGGTAGGGAATCAACTCATCCTAAAACTGGTAAGTAAAATGAAAGAATTAAGTATTCTTTTTTTCTATTTGAGCTGTACCACTGGGTGGCTAATCGGTAGGTAAAGGCAGGCACCTTTTTAAAAAAGTAGTCTAGCTGATTGGTGAAAAAATAAATTAATTAGGAAATTAGTATATTATTATTTTATAATTTCCAGTAAATTAATGGATCTAGGCGGTGGCCATGAATAGCTGAACATCACAAGAAATAACTAGTTAGTACGTGTTTTCTGATGAGAAAATAAAATGCTACCTATATCTTGTCAGCCTATCAAACCCAGGTGTATTGACTTTTTGTGATTAAAAATACCTGAGGAAAGGTTTATTTTGGCTTGGGGTTTCAGAGGTTTTAGTCTGACTCCACTGTTTGGGCTTGAAGCAAGGCAGAACATCATGGTGGAAGGGTGTGGGGCAGAGGAAAACAGTTAACCTCACGGCAGTCAGGAAATAGAGGGACTTTCTAGGCATCTTCTCATGACCTACTTCCTCCACAGAGGTCCTACCTTCTACAGTGTCCACCAACTTCCAATCATGGCATCAAGTTAATAATCCATCAGTAGATTAATCCATTGATGGGATTGGAGTCCTCACGATCCAGTCACTTCCCCAAAGCCTCCCCTCTGAACACTGCTGCATTGGGGACCAAGCCTTCATTCAGCTCAAGCACCTTTGAGGGACAATCTAGCTCTAAACTGTATAACACAAAGTCTGATCAAGTCTCTAGATCCAGCTGCTATTGGGCAAGAAATTCAGAATACAGAGGGCCACGTTCAACCATGCCACAAGTACTCAATCTATAAAAATAGCCCTGATTTGTGACATTTTGAAGGTGTTCACAAAGTAAACACTCCTGCCACGTTCCCTCTTCCAAGAGGATGCCGCTCCACAGGGAGATGGAAGGAATTCCGAATCTGCTTCCTTGAGTCTGTGAGGGCCACTTCCAGGAGACAACTGAGTGGATGTGGAACCCATGATCCATTCTATCATCTCCCACTTTTGTTTGGGGGATGTATCCACTTATGGGGTTTTACTGAAAAGTATTCATGACCATAACATTGCTTTATTTTTAATAAAGACAAAACAAGATAGATGATTGTCGTGAGAATGATGCAAGGGAATCCAGGGAGGACCTCTTCATTTTTCTCCTCTCTCCTCTGTGTTCTTTCGAAGATGCCAAATTCCCCTCCTGAAAGAGGAGCACGGGTGTTTCTGAACTCAGATCTTAGGTCGACTGTGGGAGTTCTCAGGAGAAAGTGTAGAGGAGAATCCTGAGCTTGTCAATGACTTCAGGTGGCTGAGTTACTGAAGGGTAAGAGGAGAGAAAGTGAGGAAGTCAGATGCTTTGGACTTGAGTGATTAAATACCGAGTCTCCAGGGGATCCGAAGGTCAAAGATGGAAAACCGAAGCAGAACTCTCAGTTCAGGTGGTGACTGTGGATGGCGGCAGATGAAGCCAATGCTTTTCAGGCAAATCGAATTTTATGGCTTAATGACTTCTGAAAACTGATTTAAGAGACATGAAATGTTCATGAGGCCCACCTGCTGGTCTCTGTGCTTCCTGATGAATGAGAGCTCCTGATGCAGGGTTTCTCTAGCATTGTTATCTCCAAGGTATCAGAAACTGAGAATAAGGCTCTGCTGCAAAATCATACGGGAGAATCTCTGCAAATCCAGTCTCCTGGACCCCACTCCAGAGGTACGGGATCAAAAAATGGTGTGGGGGCAGAAGACCCACAAATATCTATTTTCTTAAACTTTTTCCTGAAGGTCTTATACAACCCGTCCATGAACTGGCACTCTTGGGAAAATAAAGTTCTAACTTCTTCTATAGGATTATCTTTCGGGGGTGGAAGGTGTGGCCATAGGGACAAAGGACTGCAGGCAAAAGAAGAGAAATTAGGAATCACAATTTGCTGTGACTAGAAATGAAGCTCAAGAGTGTGCTATACTGACTCACCATCCTTTCCAGCATCTCCATGATCATGATTTTTCCCCCATATTTCCTAACAGCCTTTCTGTGTTTCTGATCTGCAACCTCCAAAATTCACACTGGGTTTCTCCAAACTCTAACATCCTGAACTAAACCTGTAAAGAGACTATAATGTTAACAGTCTCCTTGGTGACGATTTAAACACAATCATCTGGAACCTTCTCGTGCATTCGTTCGTCTGACAGCAACTTATGGGGTACTAACTCTGTACCAGGCATCAAAAGGGTTCCGTATCACAGAGAGGGGCCAAGTTCATGTAGACACTTATCTAACCCTCAAGAAACTTTATTAAGTAATAAGATACGAGATAAAAACCAATCCCTCTCTCCTAGAGCCACCAGGACTTTCTATTTTGTAGGTATTTAGGAAATCTTGGTGGCGTGAAAGGACCCAGTGTCTGCCTGGAAACAATGGCTGCTTCAGAGTGGGGAAGACATGAATGTGTGCTTGGCTGGCCTCAGGGAGGAGCAGAGGCCTGAGATACAAGCCTTGAAAAAGTGGGTAGAGGGCAGATTGTAAATAACCGTTAGGATTTTCGAGAGTGCCACCGTGCGTCTGGCACTTTGCTTTACAAATGTTATTACATTTAATCAGCATAACATATAGGTATTATTATAACCTGACATTAGCACATCAAGCATCTACTTTTCATTCCAGACGGGGCAAAGAAGCTTGGAAATCAGAAGCATTTCCCAGCAGGCAGCCCTCACCGGGCAGCAGAAAACTGTACAAAGCAGAAGACAGGTCCCGAGTCTGAAGTGTCAATTATATTTCTAACAATTGCATATGGAATTCATTAGCCAGCTAAATGGTACCTATTTCAGCATCCCGCCAGCTGGAGGGATTTCCAGGAGGAAATGTGAGAAGGGAATAAGTCTAGGAATCTCAGGTTCCCCAGGGCCTTCTGGAATCCATACAGATGAAGCAAGATAAGGTCAACTCTGAAGTCCCTTCACTTCTTCCTGCACGGTCTGCATCGTTACCTCACCGACGAATAAGCCCAGAGCACCTGTATCTGTGCAGAGGTGGATAGAGGTTTGATCTGCTGTTTTTGCATCCCTTTGAGCCCCGGAGGCTGAGTGTCCTTCAGGGATGGTCGGCAGAAGCCAAGAAAGAACTCATTCAGCCCCAGCTCTCTGTGGGAAGCTTGTATCTCTTTGACACGAGGGTTCTTTATTATATGCTTCCTATTACATCTTTAGCACAGCTTTGTGTTGGCTTTTCCCATAGGTTAAATATAATGACGGGTAACCTAATCCTGAAGGTAACAGAATAATCTTAGAGGACACAAGGCTCTATTTAATTCTTGCCAAATGACAGAATATACCCAGACTTTGAACAGGACCCTGCAGAACTCCAGTAAGTTTTTTTTTTTTTTTTTTTTTGTGTGTGTGTGTGTCTTGTCGAGCTTGGAAAGCCAGTCTTCTCTTTCTATTCTTTTTCCCACTCCCAGGCAGGATCTGATTTCACACCAATTGGTCTGTAAGAGGATAATGGTATCACAATTCAAGACAGGCAACCATGGAGAATTGTTTTATATGCTTCTGATACTCAAGAAGTTTCAGTGGCCTGGGCTAGAGCTCAGTTTTCAAGGAGTATCAATTCCAGGGCAGAAGATGGTGTGGTTTAAAAAAAAAAAAAGAACAAAAAACACAGGCTTTGGAATCAGGTTGATGTGGGTTGGAAACCTAGCTCTGTCTCTTATTAGTTATAATCTTAGCCAATGTCTGGGCCTCTGTTTCCTAATTGGTAAAATGAGGATAAAATTATGCCCCAATTGTAGAAATGTTGCCAGGGCAAAATTAAGAAAATACAGGAAATGGTAGGTATTCAGGATAAGGTGGGTATTTTCACCTGTGGCCTTAATCGCACGATAAGATCAAATAAAAATAATGTTGCCCAATTTATCCTCCCCCTGAGAGAGATAGTGTGTCACGCTGTCCTCTGTAGAGCCCCACAATCTGAGTGTTTGACATTGGGATGCTTGGTGGTGGCGTTAATTTTGATGTGTCTAGAGATCTGAATTTTCAACCTGGACTCCATTTCCATACACAAAGTGCATTTACTGAGGGCCAGATTTTATGTGGTGAAATAGACATCATTGTAGGTGCTGATGTTTATAGAGATAGGAACCATATATTCTCTCTTTTGAGAGGCTTACAGATTGACAGGGGAGCCTGGTTCTGCAGGGGTCATGATGGATGTGTGGGTTCACCGAGAGGTTGGAGGCAATGTTGTCTGTGTTGGAGAAGAATCAGGAGATGCATCAAAGTGACTTCATCTGAGACTTGTGGTTGATTAGCTGTTCTAAAGGAAGAAAATCAGTGGCATCGAATTCTAGACAGAGGGGGCTGCTTGGTTAAATCAATGAAATGGCTTGGGTGGATCAGACAATGGTTAAAAGTTCATGGTGGCTGGAGCATAGAGCAGGGGATAGTCCACAGACAATACTGGAGAGGTGTTGGGGTCCGGTCCTGAAGGATTTATAGGGCATATTCAGGAATTTGGCTATGATCCCAAGTATTGTTATGGAACCAAGAAAACTTTCTCTGTAAGGAAGTGGGAGAGTTGGATTTGCCTCCTAGAAAGGTACTTTGGCTATATTGACGAGAATCTCTTGGAGATACAATCATCTTATTTTGTATATCCTGCTTGGAGTTTGTAGTATTTCTTGAGTCCTTTGCTCAGAGTTTTAAAATTTGTATTAGAAAATTCTAGCCATTGTCTCTGGAAATATTGATTGGCCTTCATACTCTCTTTGCTCTTCTTTTGTAAGTCTTTAAAAATCACATGTCAAATGTCTCTTAGAATCTAAACTAAATTTTTCCTTTTTCTTTCTTTTTGTGATTACATACATTTTGTAAATGAAGCTTTATCAGAACAGCTATGCTCACTCATTTGTATATTATTAATGGAAACTTTTTCACTCCAAGGTAGAGGTGAACACAGGCTTAGCGTTCCTAATCTGAGCATCCCAAATCTGAAATGTTCCTAAATTCCTAAACTTTTGAGTGTTGACATGACACCACAGTAGAAAATTCTACACCTGCCCTCATGTAACAGGTCACTGTCAAGATGCAGGTGCACTGAAAACAATGTACAAAATGAACTTCAGGTTGTGTGTTTAAGGTAAATATGAGAGGCAAATGTATTTGGTGTTTAAATATGGGTTTTATCCAGGATATCTCATGATGTATATACAAAAAATAAAAAATCCGAAATGTGAAACACTTCAGGTCCCAAGCTTCTCAGGTCGGGGATGGTCAAATTCTAATTTTCACAGAGACTGTATGGCATACAAGTTTAGAACCTTTACTCTCTAGACTTTTACAGAAAAAGGTTACCTATCTCTGAGCTAACTGGTTGTTAAACAATCAGTTTCAGTCAGTTATTTTGCCGCTGTGACTAAAAGACCCAACCAGAACAATTGCAGAGGAGGAAAAGTTTATTTGGGGGCTCACAGTTTCAGAAGTCTTAGCCCATAGAAGGTCAATTCCATTCCTCAGGGCTGGAGGTGAGGCAGAACATCATTGAGGAAGAGTGAGGCAGAGGGAAGCAGCTCATATGATGATCAGGAAGGAGGGAGGGGGAGAGAGAGGGAGGGAGAGAGGGAGAGAGAGAGAGAGGGAGGGAGAGAGGGAGAGAGAGAGAGATCTCCTCTTGCCAGAGACAAATATATACCCCATAGCCATGCCCCCAAAGCCTCACCTCCTTTAACCACACCTCATCTGCCTTCAGTTACCGTTCAATTAAATCCTACCAAGTGATTAATTCACTGATCAGTTTAAGGCTCTCATAACCCGATGGTTTCTTCTCTGAACCTTCTTGTATTGTCTCACACGTGAGCTTTTGGGGGAAAGTTCACATCCAAACCATACCATATTGATCTATTGGTTTTCTTATTTTTTCCAGTTAAAGAATTTCTATTTGATTCTTTTAACAGTTTCTTGTTCTTTCCTTGCATTTTTCATCTTTGAATTTGTCAACATATCAATCACAATTATTTTAAAATCTATGCCTCAATAATACCAGTACCTGAAATCTTGTTGGTTTTTCTTATCTTTTTTTTCTTTCTTGATGGTTTGCCACTTTATGCTTGGTCTCTTGAAGTCATGTTTATTGTGTGGTGACTGGTTTATGGCATATTATAGAGAGTTTCCAAGGCTTTTGTCTGGATGGAGTTTCTTTACTTCAGATAGCACTGGGTATTGTTTCTAACAGGTTAACTACTTCAAAGAAAGAAAAATTAAATCCAAGCAGGGGTTGAGTTGATACAGGTTGCTTTTCAATCTCTGTGAAAGTTGGAATCATGATGAAATCCAGAGATGTTCACCAAGCCTACTCTTTCCTGGTAGACTCTAAATTCAGTCTTTAACCTAAAGCTGATACAATTTTGCTTAGTTCCAAAACCTCTGCTTTGTGATAGGAACAAAGATAAGATTTCCACTTCTCAGCCACCACCTTTGAATCAGTAAATATTTTGAATAGAAAGTTCTGTATATTAGGTCCACATCTTTTTACTTCTTTTCTCTCCAAGTTCATAGTCCTTCAAGATCTCTTGGCCTTATAACTCTCTGATGACTTCAGATAGATTTCTCCATATTTTCTAATTGTTATTGGAAGGATGACTGATCTACAACTAGACATTTTGTTGTAACTGGAAGTGAAATTATAGATTATAGGTAATTTGTGATGAGGCATGGAAATATAGGTGAACTTGAAATATGCCAGCCTTCACAAACAATGAAGAATGATTTTATTTCTGAAGGAATCAATTAAGGAGAACTTGCGTATATCTGAGAAATAACAATGACTTATACCCCTGGCCACATTAATGAGTAGGTTATGCAAATACATGTGGGAAAGGTGTGTATTTACCATCATCAACATCTTAGCCACTAGAGAAAATGCATGTTAAAACAACAAAGTATTACTTTATCATAACGGTAACATAAAAATTAGTAGGAATGCTAATTCTGATGAGGACATGAAGAAACTAGATCACACTGCATATGAGAATGTAAAGTGTTATAGGCATTCTGGAAAACAGCTTATCAATTTCCTATAAAACTAAACATGGAATTATCATCCAATCCAATAATTATACTCCTGGGCAGGTATTCTTCAACTGAAAAGTTATCTTTATATGTTTATGTAGAAATATATAAACAAATACTCATAGCAACTTTACCTGCAGTATCTTCAAGCTGGAAACAACTCAGATGCACTTCAACTAGTTAATGAAGACACAAACTGTGGTGTATATGTACCATGAAATATTACTCAGCCACAAAGAAGGAGCTGACTATTGATCTACACAAAATCTTGCATGAATATCAAAGGGATTTTGTTAGTAAGAAAAGCTTAAGTGATGTAGCCAAAGATTACATACTCTATAATTCCTTGTATGTAGTACTTTTGAAAGGTCAAAGTTTTAGAAATAGAAGATAGATTAGTGATTGCCAGGCTGTAGGGACAAGTGGTGGTGAGGATACAGTTATAAAATGGAGCTCTACTTGTGTTGATGACTCTCTTCAGGGTCATAATAGCGAACATACAGGTTCCATGAAATGACAAGGCAGAAATACCCACAAGCATAGATACAATGAAGAGATGTTAAAGTTTAAGTTTTTTTTTTAAATTTATTTGTTTGCTTGTTTGTTTATTTATTTTTTCATATTGCTTATTGTGCATTAGAGTGGAACATAATAAAGGGATCTATTGTTACAAATAAGGTACATGTCTTAAGTGGAAAATGAGAAAAACTTAGGGTGTATGTTCAAAGACGTTGGATGGGCACAAATGTCAAATGTCCAAGACTGTCCACTTCTTGGCTTATGTTTACAAGTAACAAGAACAACATACTCTTTCTGAGCTAACTCAAACTGTCTTCATAGCAACAAAAGTAAATCAACTGGCCCTATCGGTGATAGTGATTCCTTCTTTAGTTCAATCACCACTTTTTAAAATAATTTATAATTAATGTAATACATTGTAAAATTCTCCCTTATCAATAAACTCTGGAGAAAGAAGCAAATAGTAGGGACAATGATCTTGAAACTACAGTTTGTAATTTTTACTTCTTCCACTGTCGATTTCATACTTCTTTTTCCCTTAGTAAGCATTTAATACTTCAAGATTGTTTACCTGATATGGTGATGCAAACTTTTCTAACCAAGAGACTTTAACTTTGCCAGTCTTAAATGTTAGGAGTTTCTGTAATTTTCCATTGGTTTTCATCACTGGGCTACTGCAGTGATTATAAAACTCCATAGGTTCTCTCAATGAATGCCATGAACTTCACCTATGATGAGGGTTGATGTTGTGATTCCAACTTCATTGTAATTCAGACCCCAAGTCAGACTCTGCATTTGATTTTTGGCTACATGACTTTGTATTACAAGAGGCACAATTTTTTCTGATTAGTTATGAATATCACTTGATATCATTTGATTAGAAAAATACAGATTGCATGATTATCTCTTTCTTCATTGTCTAAGTTTCTGAATTCTTGCTACTACATTGGGAAAATGGAACTCACAATGTGGCGAATAACTGAAAGGCAAGCAAGGTTTTAGGAAATATTATTTGGCCACACATGACTGCCCACTGCAGGTGGTATTTGTGGACTCAGAAGAGAAGTGTTAATCACTAGGAATCAGCATGGATTTACACTGAATCCAACTCATTTCCTCTCTAGCTAGAATTATTCAAATAGTAAATTATGTGTTCTGAAGAAGAATCATTCTGTAAGAAAGAGGTCTAAAGGGGCCAATTTAGGAAAAAGTTAAATTAGCTAAGGTAGTTTCTTTTTTAATGGCAGAAAAACTTAAATAGAGGAAATACAGAATACTGCAGCTCAAAATATAAGATTTTGGAGAGCAATTGCTAATGAGGTTTTAGTATTAAGGCTTATGGCGGCAGATAGATACTCAAAATACCTGGAAATAAGACAAAGACACAGCATTAAAGTACTTAGGACAGTAGATGCAAAGACAAGAGGTCTGACCAGAAGCCAGCAAAGGGTGAACCTGTTATCTGGATAGGAAAAAAGTCTTTAATAGATGAGCCTGGTATATAAACTGGAAACTGGTGGTCCTTTCCAGACTGAGACAAGGGGCTTGAGGCTAAAGGGTGAGTATACAGGGCAAGAGGCCAGCGGGGATTTTTTCCGACTTGTTCAAAGCAGATGAAGAGAAGAATGTGTGTCTGACTTAATTTTAACTTTATAGAACACTTAGCTCCAAGTTTAAGGCACTGTTTATAAGCTGGAACTTCAGTGCAAAGTAAGAAAAATGACCTAGAAGAGGTCATTCAAGAGAAATATTAGAATCCATTGGGTTAACTTTGTTAAAGAAATCCCCTTCGGGTGGTAGCATCACAGAAGCTATCTGAGATGCAATAACCAGTTCAAATGGCATCTTCTAGGAGGCATATACAGCTCTGACCGGGAGTCACAGCTTCTTTTATCATAGCAGCATTTGCCCTTCATATTCTTACTGATCATTTTCCAAACATTGAGGATTTCTCTTGTGACCGAGGTGCTACTTTCATTCTAGTAATTGCACATCTGTGTTGGTATCAGATTTTAATAAGTCAGATCTAGAGAGTAAGAAAAAATAGTTTTTGCAGTGTCAACAAAGATCTCCCTATTGCCTACAGAATAATATTACTCTCCACGACGTGACAGTGGTGGAGACCTGCATTTTCTTCCCTCCTTCTTTTCACAGACCCTGGGTTGCAGAAAAATCAGGATTTTCTTTCCTGAATATTCTACTCACTTTCGTACCTTCTTGTTTTCATTCCTGAATTTTTCTCAGCTGAGCCTTACTCCACCCTTATCCCCTTTCTCCTTTTATTAGTATTTTCTTAAAAATTATAAGATCTCAGGAAAAACATCCTTCATTAAATGCCAATATCTCTGAAAATATCTAGCTTAGTTTCTTGCACATGCTCAATAAAATTTAGTCACTTCATCTTTTCTTTTCCTTACCTATTGCAAAAAAGTCTTTCTTTGTCTGCCCAGTAGAAATTAATTGCTCTTTCTCTATTATATCATAGTAACAACTACTGTGGATTTGTTCGGTACATTTTACTCCATATGTATCTGTACTGAAGTGATATGCAACTTCTGAAGCTTTTTCACTGATGTGACCAAAAAGACCTGGCAAGAACAATTAGAGGAGGAATAGTTTATTTGGGAGTTTCAGAGGTCTCAGTCCATAGATTGTCAACTACATTCCGTGGAGCCCGAGGTAAGCAGGACATATAGCAGAAGTGTGTGGCAAAGGAAAATAGTTGGGGACATGACACCCAGGAAGCAGGGAGTTCCCCTCACCATGACAAAATATGAACTCTAAGGGCACACCTCCAGCGACCTGCATCCTCTAGCCACACCAAACCTTCCTACCATTACCAGCCAATGAATTCCTATCAATGGATTAATGCATTGATTAGGTTAAAGCTTTCATGACCTGATCATCTCACTTCTGAACCTTCTTGCATTGTCTCATGCATGAGCTTTTGGGGGACACCTCATATCCAAACCATAATAGCAACTTAAAAAAATTTGCAAATGTACATAAATCCTATCACATATTCAGTAACTTCTAATTGTATTCAAACATTTTTATTTTTAAATTTTAATGAATGGATACTTTTTTTTAAAAAAATAACTATTTTCTGCTCTTAAAATATGCTTAAGAGACTAATTTAAAATTTATGAGATCAGGTCACTTCTCTACTAAGTGATATGTGATTTTACATGATAATATCAAATATATATTTATGCAATATGATTTGATATTTGCATTTCAATGATATACAGTTGCATACTACACATCATTACTTTTTGGCAACAGCAGATTGCATGTATGACAGTGGTCCATTTAGATTATATCACCAATAACATTGTGATCATCTTAGTTTATTAGTACACTCGGATGACGTTTGCATGATGAAGAAATTGCCAAATGACACAGTCCTCAGAATGCATTTCTATCTTCTTTTTCCAGTACTGGGGATTGAACCCAGGGTGCTCTACCACTGAGCCAGATCCCTAGCTCTTTTTATTCTGGGTCAAAGTGGAAATCAAACTTGGGATTCTCCTGCCTCAGCCTCCTGAATTGCTGGGATTATAGGCATATGCTGTCATGCCCAGCCAAGTCTCTGGTTTTATATGCAAATTATATTTATTTATCTCTTCCTTAAAGGATATTACTTCCTTTATTTTTTTCCTCTGTCCCTTTCTTCCTTTTTCTCTTTCCTTCTTAAAATCACCCAGTCTTAGGTATTCTGTTATAGCAATAGAAATCTGAGATTGACCTTAATTAAATCAGAAAAGTCTTCTCATTTTTGTCATATTCCAATGACCAAAGGAAGTCATAGGCCTTGTTTAAATCCATATGGTATGGACATCAGAGAGTAGGACTCATAGGAGCCACCCTTTGGTCTGTTTGCCAAGATTGCTTTTTCCTGTCGTGATGGTTGATGAACCCTTCCTAGGGGGAGACGTAAAAGAGACACAGTGAATGAGTACAACCACCACTTAAGGTTGACTATAGCATCATACCCACTGTCCCAGATCTCCCCTACCGAATATTATATCACCTACTCAACCAGCCACATGAAGATCAAGTTGGATATAGCTGAACCGGGAAGAGCCTGTAGGTCTACAAGGCCATCAGAGCTAACCAGGCTACTTCTGCCCATCAGGTTCTCTGTCATTCATAATCATGCAAAACAGCAGTTGTAAATTGAAGAAGACTGTGACCTCCTTCAGACATGGAGGAAGACTTCTTTAACTTTCAGAAAACAAAACAAAACAAAAACGAAACAAACAAACAAAAAAACCCCTCTTTTTGTCTCCAAAGATGACCAGTGGAGAGTTGTAGCAGACCTGAGCCCAATTCTCCTGGTGACACAATGATCTTGCTTATGTTTCTGGCAGGGTACAGGAAGAGCCCAAGAGTAAGCTCCTGTACAGACTCATGAAAATGGGTCCAGGGTAATATTAAACAGGAGCTAAGAGCTGAGGCTCTCTGATGCCTCTATTTCCAAAATATATTGAATTGGAAAAGGCTCAAAGTCAAATAAACCATTACTGGGGCACTTGCTACATTGGGGGTCCTGAGTAATTTTCTAAAGTGTACCACCAGGCTGAATTCCAGAGACCTCAGGTATCAGGATAAGGTCCATCTCAAGAGTCTTCACAGTGTCCTCGGGTATCTGGAAGAACCTTCTCTGATTATGCTGGAGGCAAGGAATTCAATATGTATCTCAAATACTTTCTTTCTGGAATGCACAGTATCTAAGACTATGTGATTTCTGCAGTAAGAAGATCTCCTATCATCATAGGAAGGATAAAAATCTCCACAAGATAATATGGAGGAAGGAGACAGGTACACCTCCAAACAACTTTTACACTGGTTCCTGGCCATTTGTGGAATTCTGAGGATGATTAAAAGAATAAATGCTAGAGAATCTTCAAGAGGAGTATAGTCCTTCCTTCACCAATTCACTCATCACAACCTAAATTACTGCTCTCTCTCACAAATTTGGAAGGAAGGCATCCACAGCAAGGTCTTTTAAGATAAGAAAACCAGTAGGGTTGGATCTTTTAGGAGCAACTTCAGGGCCACCCGTATTATTAAAATAGTGGTTCCTCCACATGGTAGAGAGATGGACATTGTGTCTAAGAGGATAGACTGTAATTTTTGATGTCTGTTAAACAGGAATCAGAGCAAGACTCAGCATGGGGACCATGACCCAGGGAGATATCCCTAGAGATCCAAATTCCCTCAATGCAGTATAAATAAAGAAAAGCATGCACTCAAAACAAAATGCTATCTTCTGCTTGACTTTCAATGAGACAAGACCCAGTTGTGCCTCACGTATTTTCTGTGATGTCAACTATACTGCATTTTGAGAACATATCTAGCAGAGCCTCTCTCACCCCATGCTCAATCGGAATGCTCCGACTTTGGTGGACTTGGTTCTTCAAAACTGTGGCTGAAAGATACAGATGGTGAGCTGGGAAGCATCAATACCACCACCTTCCTGTCTTCTTCCTTCTCCTTACCCAAGATCCCTGATCAAAAATAGTGCACCTTCAGTCTTATACACAAGGAAAGCAAGGATAAGATTTGTGTCCCATTGGATATCCAGAGGTTGGAGAGGAGATACAGCTGCTTTGGCTGGCCATCAAAATAGGAAAGTCTATGTCATATGTTGTTAAATGTATAGTTTATTTTCTCCAAACTATTCTTGTTCTCCTGCTTCAGAACTCCTAAGTGTGTGTGTGTGTGTGTGTGTGTGTGTGTGTGTGTGTGTGTGTATGTTGGACAGGGGAGGTCACAATAAGGGGACATTGTGATCATGGTCATCACCTTCTTTCTGACCAACACATAAAGCCAGAGAGCCATCACCTACTCACTGCCACGAAGGGATGCTTGAACATCCATCTTGAACCTAACAAAGCTTTCCGAATAACAATTTAAGTAAATAATTGTCCACTTAGTGACTATAAGATTACATCAGGTTTTCCTGTGTTTAAGGAAGAGACACAGCTTTCAAGTAACACTAAGCTCTGAAGTCAAATACAGGTAGAATTGGAAATCCAGAACTGGGTTTCCACTGGGGGTGATTACATTGTAAAACACCATGAGTCTCAGACCCCCCCCCCCCAAAAAAAATCATATAGAAAAGACAGGAGTAAAGAAGCAGCACCTAAAGTGTATTTTCTTAAGAAACCAAAATAATATTTCTACAGACTCTCTTTCTTATAGCAATACTATTGAAAAAGTGATAATTTAGTAACTGGTTTGCCAGGTCTTTAATAAATATTCCTATTTAGATTTCAGATTCGACAACCATTTTTGATGCCCACTTTCCTCTATTCATGGACTACATGTTCCAAGTTAAACCTCATCCCATTTCTTTGAAATAAATATTCTTACCAGTTCAGGTAACTGTTGAAGGTAGGCTTAGGTAATTTGCTAGAAGTTTTATAGCTACTACATCATTGAGCCAGAATTAAAAGGCAGGATATTTCCCAGAAAGTTCATGAATCCTTTGAGAAGCTGGAGAGAAAGAATGAATGATTTCTGAAGGACATTCTAAGGACGTTGTTTCGAATATCTCTTTTTACTTGAGGTGGCACACAAGCCCAGAGAAACAGTGAAATCCCTGTGAGCAAAGCATGAGCTGGCCAGCTCTTTCTGAAATATGCCTGTTCTGATCAAGGACTAGCATCATGACCCATACAAAAATAACTGTTTTACAACAGCTTAGTGGATTGCTTGGTCCTTAAGCTTGATTGCAATTCTCTTAACACTTAAAAACTTAAGAAGGTTTTAGTTCTCTCTGATTGAGGGGGGGGGGTAATAATGTGTGAAGGTTCTCCTGTTGTAAATTCATGAGAAATTCCCTTTACCTATGAATGCCCCATTTTCCTGAGACCAAAGTAAGACTCGTGACTGAATTTGATAGCTCTGGCATCAAAAGTGTAATGGATGGAACACTAAAGATCTTCCGATGCCAGGCAATGAAGGGAAGTTTGGTATTGTCAATGTAATTCTCAGGATTTCCCTGAACCAAATTCCCAGGTCACCTGAGTTCTGGGTCTCTGATAAAGTCAGAAATCTCACTTTTTTTCTTTAAAATTTGTAACCCCAAATTCTTTTGCCATGATGTTAATGTTTATATCTATACCTATACCTATACCTATATCTATATCTATATCTATATCTATATCTATATCTATATCTATATCTATATCTATATCTATATCTATATCTATATCTATATCTATATCTATATCTATATCTATATCGATAGATAGATAGATATAGATATAGATATATGTGTGTGTGTGTATGTGTGTGTGTGTGTGTGTGTGTATGTATAAGTGTGTATGTATTAGTTCCATTTAGTATTAGTCATTGGACCTTTATTTTATTTGCTTATTTATATGCAGTGCTAGGAATCGAACCCAGTGCCTCACACATATGAGGCAAGTGCTCTACCGCTGAGCTACAACTCCAGCCCCATAATGTTTTTAATAATATATCACAGTGTTTTAAACACAGATGCTGAAATTTGTTTTGTATGGTTGCATTTCAAGAAAATAAACATTAAGATGATTATTTATAAGAAGATTAATGTGAATTAATGTGATTAAATGTGAATTATTTGATTATTTTTAAAATAAATTTTTAGTTTGTAACTGATACATAAAAATTGTATTCATGGCAGAGAATTATTAATTCTTCTTTAATATCAAATATAAAGTTTTTAAAAATAAGTGAGCAGAGTTATTTAAAATACAAAGATGTTTATTAGTTATGATACCTGTAACCACGCAAAAATTTGTTAATAAAACTCTTTAGAATATTATTTTGACTCGATATAAAGTATATACACACACACACATATTTATAAAAAGAAGTGTAATTTTTGATTTTTATCCTATAACCTAGATGATAATCTAGTTTCAGATATGCTTTGTTTCAACTAATTGTCTCAATGGATTTCTTTAACAGCACTGTGTGTAAGGAGTTCTATTTAGTACAAATTATGAAGTGGCTCATATGCAAAATGAAGATATAAATTGCATAAGGAAATATTTATTTCTCAACTTAAAGCTTTATATATCTTAAGGTATGTATCTTAAAGTAGTGCTGTTACAATAAGCAAAGAAACAAAAAGATATCTAATTTTGTGAGAGAGAGAGTGTGTGTGTGTGTGTGTGTGTGTGTGTGTGTGTGTGTGTGTGTGGTACTGGGGATTGAACCCAGGGCCCTGTGCATGTGAGGCAAGCACTCTACCAACTGAGCTATATCCCCAGCCCTAAATTTTTAAAAGTGGATAGAATCCTGTTTTTATTTCTAGTCCTTCCTCCCCAGATATGTAGACCAGGGAGCTTGGGAGATGTCGTGTCGTTTCTTCTAGAACAGAGGAAGTTTGGCTAGAATCTGAGAGCAAATGGGCTGACGAGGTTCCCCTCAGCCTTGCATGAAAGCGCTGGTACACATCTTCATTCATTTCCTTAGGATGCGTTCTTGGAAATGGAGCAGTAGACTTACTTTAAATAAGTCTACTTTTGATACGTCTTTGTTATGTATCTCTAGAGAAGAGCCTCAGAAAACTTTCATCATTTGTATACCCACCTCACAGTCTCTAGCACTGACATTGTCATTGGAAAACGATTCCCTAAAAAAAAGGAACTCGTTGTTTTAGTTGACTTGTTTTGGCTAGTTAAAAAAGATTCAAACATTTTTACAAGACTTTCTTCCTTCTCATGATAATTGACTATTGATGGTTTCTCTTCTTTTTTTTTTTTTTAAAAAAAAAAAGAACAAAAAACTTAGGTATAATTGACATATAAGCTGCATATGTTTCAAGGGTAAAATTTGATAACCTTTATGTGTAACATATATTTATGCACATGTACATATAGAAATATACTCCCATAGAACTGTTATCATCAGGATAAACTAATATATCTTTCTCCCATCCCCCTCCTCCTCCTTCTCCTCCTCCTCCTCTTCCTCTTCCTTCTTTCCACCTACTCTCCTGTGTTATCATCAGGCAGCCACTGATCTGCTTTGTGTTTTTTTTTTTAGATTAGTTTGGATTTTCTAGAATTTATATCAAATTGAATCTTACAGTGTTTCTCTGTTGCTGTCCACTTCTCTGTTTCTCTCTTATTTTATGTTCTGGCTTTTCTCAGTCAGCATAATTAAAGACTCATGCATGTTATTTTGTGTGTGTGTGTGTGTGTGTGTGTGTGTGTGTGTGTGTGTGATCAGTTCATTCACTTTTTTTTTTGGCTGAATAACGTTCTGTTTTATGAATAGACCACAATTTGTGTATTTATTCACCTTTGGATGGGCACTTGGCTATTTGCAGCATTGAGTTAGTGCAAATAAAGCTGCTATAACATTTGTGTGCAAGTCTTCATGTGGAAAAATGCTTTTTGTTTCTCTCGCATAAATAACTAGTGTAGAATGGCCAGTGTGTGTTCAACTTATAAGAAAATACTGATTGGGAATTCCACAGTGACTTTAGCCATTTACATTCCCCACAATGTTTGAGAGTTCCGTTGCTCCCCATCCTTCCAACACTTGGTATAGTTAGTACTTTTAATTTTGGCCATTCCAACTTGGAATGGCCAAAATTAAAAGTACTAACTTTGGCTGTGTTTTTCACTTGATTTTCCTGAAAGATTCCTTGATGATGTTAAACATCTTTTCAGGTGTCTATTTTCTATCTGTATTTTTCTTTGGTGGGATTTCTTTTGCCTGTTCTTATTGGGCTGTTTATTTTTGTATTGATGGGTTTTGAGGGTTCTTGATATAATCTGGAAACAAGCATGACCTGGGAACAATGTCTCTGAGTCTATGACTTGCCTTTTTATTGTATTAGCAATGTCTTTCAAGAAGTAGAAGTTTCAGATACTGATGAAGTCCAATATGCTAGTTTATTCTTTTATGAATTGTGCTTTTGATGTTTACCTGAGAAATCTTTGCATAGCCAAAGGTCACACATATTTTCTCCCATGTTTTCTTTTAGCAGTTTTATAGTTTTATCTCTATTTTCCATTTGGAGCTAGTTCTTTATTATAGTATTATATATACATGCATATAATATACATATATTATATGCATGTATATATTTAAACTTTTTCTTCATATGTATTGCAAATTTCTCGTTTTCAAAAAAGTGGGTTTTTTTCTTTGTAGCTCTCATTTGATTATTGCACTTTCAGTTTGGGGGCTACATGCTTATCAGATGTTCTGACTGGTCTATTTATTGGATTTCATGACCTGATCTAAACTTATTTCAGTCCCAATGAACAAAAAAAAATCATTTTTTCCTTAAGAAAGTCCCATAAAGTTGTGTGATTTCTTTTTCTACACAGAGATCATTCTCATTACCCTCATTGCTCCTGAAAACAGTGATGGATTTTTTTTTATACTGGAAAGCAAACTAGAGTACTATTACAATATGTCACTCTTTCAATTTCTTCTAAACCTTTTAATGATGCCCCCAACTTTTGGTCAGAGACAGGTTCTATAACCCCCCAACACAACTTTTGTAGGTACACAAGGCCTATCGTCGAACTTTATTTCTCATGACAGTAATGTACAAATGCAGAATTTAAAACATTTGGTAAAAGCACCAAATTCTTGATAGACCTTTCATTTTTCACAAAGGTATATTTGCAAAGTGAGTTTCAGAAATAAACACGCGGAATTTTTCATGGGTCTTCAATATAAATGGGAAAATGTCACCTTCTGAGCAACCATAGCTGTTGATTTGTGGCATTTGTTTGGAAAGCAAAACGTGTGGGCACTTGTCCAAATGTAAAGTGGAAATAAGTTCCTATGCAGCAGATGTTTACCATCTCTAAGCAAATGGACCCTAGTACTCAATGGATGCTCCAGCTGTTGATTTGCTCTAGTTTCAGAGAGAAGAGAGTCATTTAAAATAAAATCCCTTTTGGCTGTCCAAAGAGACAGTTGTTGGGTAAAAAAATATCTGTTCTTCAGAAACATAATCTGATGGTGACTTGTTTGGAAATACAATGAGTCCAAACTCCGAAGTTCTCCAAAGGAACAGAATAGCATTAACTAAATGAATGACTGAATAGGTTATTGGGATATATGATCTGTATAAATACATTCATTTAGCAAAAATTTATTCAGTTTATATCAGGCATGGTCTTAGTCTTTTTTTGTGTGTGACTCCCACAGAATACCCAAGACTGAGTAATTTATAAAAATCAAAGTTTATTTGGCTCATATCTCTGGAGACTGAAAGTCCAAAAACATGGCTTTGGTATCTGCCGGGCACCTGGTAAGGTCATCTTGCTGCATTGTAAATGGTGGAGGATATCATGTGGCGAGGCAGGGCAAGACTGTCAGCTCAGGTCACTTTTCCTCTTCTTAGAAAGCCATTAATGCTATCATGGGAGGGTCTTACCCACATGACCTCATCTAACCTTAATAACTGCTTCAAAGTCTCACCTCCAAACAGCATCAACATATACTTTTATCAGGTTTCCAGTCTATGAATTTTGGGGATGGGGGGACATATTTAATCCACTTTCTTAGGCATAATTGTCAGCCTCACGTAGCTTTGGTTGTAGCGGGGGAGGAGAGGCACTATTCAAATCACATATGAAGACACAGGATTAACATGCAGGTAAATGTTTTAATGGGAAAGTACAGGGGCACCATATCAAGGTATAGACTTGGAACCTGTACTAGCCTGGGGGGATCAGAGAAGTCTTCTCTGAGAAATGGCATTACATTTGAGACCTTAATGGTAATTAACTGAATGAAGAGATGAGGAGAGCATTTTCCAGACCAAGAAAGCAGTACATGCCCAAGGGAACAGGACTTTGTACTGCATGCAGAAGGCGAGTGTAGATGGGAGGGAGTGGGTAAAAGCATGGTGGTAGGAAAGTAGGTAGGAGACAGACACTGAGGGCTTCAAAGGCCACATGAAGATACCATAGCTTTGTCTTAAAAGGATTAGAAATGGTTGTGAATTATTTGGTTCATGGTTCCCCAAAGACAGCCCCAACAGCAGCAAGGAGACCCATTTACGGCAGGTATGACTAGAGGCCCCAGGAGAGACCATGGGTAGTTCAGGTTATCAGTGGGCCTGTGGGGGAGAGTCTCACTGTGTGAATTGTGATACTTTAAAGGTGACTTCGGTGTCTAGCTTCAGCAGCTGTGAGACTGTTGGTGGCATTTGTGGAGATAAGGGAGACTTAGAAGAACAGCCTTGGTAGTCAGTTCATTTTCAGACATGTTGAATTTGAGGTGACTCTGAGCATGCTTAGCGAAGTCAAGTGGACAGAGGTACATGTGGGTCTGGAGCTCGGAGGAAAGAGCTCCCTTATAATGATCAATTGGGAGCCATTGACCTACAGGTGGTGATTCAGGCTGTGAATATGTATGCCTTGGACTTCACACAGCCTTTATAGAGCTGAAAGCTGGTTCAACACCAAACCTTAACAAATCCTGATATTTAATGTCAATGTATTAAAGACTGAGTCTGCAAAGAGAAGTGTCAGGAGATAAGAGGGGATTACTAGAAGAATATTGTGTCTTAGCTCTCTGTTGCTATAACAAAATACCTGACACTTGGTAACTTATGAAGAACAGAGGATTATTGAGCTCATGGCTGGAGGCTATGAAGTCCAAGAGCATGGCACTAACATCTGGTAAGGACTTTCTTGCTGTATCATAACATGGTGGAGACACATAGTAAGATAACAGAGCAAGCATGCCAATTCAGGACTCTCTTCCTCTTCTTTCAAAGTCACTACTGCCATCCTCACAGTTTCATCTGATTACCTCCCAGGGCCTTACCTCCAAATACCACCAATACAGAATTTTAGAGATGAAACCATCGAACACTGCAACTTTTGAGAGATACATTGAAACCAAGGCAGGTGGGATTCACAAACCTGAAAGAGAAAAGTTGTCTTTAGAAAGTAGTCTTTGACAGCATCCAAATCCCTCCAAAGTCAAGAACTATAAGGCCTGAAAGACAATGTGTCACGTTTAAAACATTTTGTTGATTTTTAAAGCCAGTTTGTCCCACCTCTCTGATGTTGTTTTATGCTATTTCTTGTTATTCTCTTTATGTCCCTGTCCATATGGGGAAATTCATTTTTGTCTAATATTTCCTGATGTCTTGGAAAAGGTTTTATACAGTGGCATAAAAATTAAAAGAGAACTTATATTTGATTTTTGGTAGAATCAAATAATGATAGAAGCATTTTAGAATTTCTTCATAGAAGATGAAAAAATGAAATAATTTATAGTCCCCCCCCGCTTTACATATCTATTTTATTTTTATAACAATGTGTATCCCCTGGAATCATTTACTACATTACATATTTTCTCTTTTAAGTAAAATTCATTTTTTTATTCATTTTTGCATAATTACAACAGGTAAGTGCCCCTCTTTTCGTATCTACTTTTATTTCTATGTCTTGCCGGCTTTTGTATCACATTTGCTTCATTCTTGGCCTCTACATTTTTATTTCTTGATTGGAGTTCGTATTTACTTACATTTCAATAAAATATTTAAATATTTTTTGTATCATAAGATGATTGTTGAAACAAAATACAAATACTATAGAATAATAATAGATCCATGTTCCCAGGAAGAACCACATGAAAATCAATATTCTCTGGGGTCTCTTTCCTTTTAGCACACGGAGGTGTCTAGATTTTAGCCTACTTGGCAATCTGGGACCCTTTTTCATCTGAAAACTCACGTCTCTCTGAACATGAAACTGTTTAGCCTTGGATAATTCTACTTTGATCATGTCTTCTCCTTTCTATTCTCTTCTCTTTCTCCTTGAGACCCCCCAGTTGTCTGGTGGTTGAATCAACTTCAGTTCTCAACTTCACATTGGATAACACAGCTCAACCACTTTCTTCAGGTATCTACCAGTTCTTGCAAGTTGCCATCTTGGAACCGGATGTGGTCAGGAGGGCAGGACAGACAGGGTGATTGGTGGCCTGGCTACTTCAAAATGCAACACCACCCACCTTAGAGAGGGGTGGCTCAAATCCTCCCATCCATTTGTAAGAGGTCTTTGTTTTATGTGACTAAGGCCAACATAAGTGTTTTTTCCAATCTGTTTCTATCAGTTAAGGAGATATTTCTGCAAATTTCAGCAAGAAGGTCCTTACCAGATATTATGATGTATTAATCTATTATGTATTAATAGATTTAAGGCATTATGTTACCTAGCAATCATTTTTAGTTTGGTTGTAAAATTTTTATATTTCGGAATTTTCAGTTATTTTTGTGGACCACCTTGGGCGTATTATTTTAAATTAAAAATCATAAATACCTATTGAGCACAGGCTATAAAAATGATACATTATTAACTTTTTTCCCCCTCTCTTTACCTAAAATATAAAAACATAGAGGAGGATAAAAGAGAAAGGTACAAAGCTTTTAGTCATGTCAGAATAATATTTTCACTCTTATGGTAACCTTTCCCCTTGTGTTAGAATTACTACCAAAGGGGGGAAAATTAAATTCCTCTAAAATATCTATTGCTTTGATTTTTTTTTTAAGTAAGCAGTGAACTGGCTAACAAATCCATTTCCCCAGCATGGAGAACCTTTTGCTCTCACAGTTGTCCTGCTGGAATCAATAAACTGTTGATTAAAAACCTTGTTACCTAATACATTTAGTAAGGTTAAACTGTTTTTAAGAAACCTAATCACTTTCATGTCACTAGCTGCAGGGACAGAGACCAAAGCTGTGGCTAATTATTAACAACTTTACAAAGTTGATATTGAATTTCTGATGTATCCCAAATGCCTTTTTTTTTTTTCCTCTGATTAGTTCCTGTGTCCAAACTTGCTCTCCTGTTGCTAACTTGGAGAATGATCTCCGTGTTTAAGATGCTAAGGTTTCAGAAATCTTTGAAACAGCAACAGATTCTCTCCTGGTTTCGAAACTGCCTTACTGGTGCAACCTCTCGACACAAAGGGGAATAATTGCTGGCTCACAGGCGGCCAATAGCCTCCTCAAAGACCACCTGTTTCAAGGTTGCTAACTCCCAGCCTCAGGAACAAGGTGATCAGAGTTGCCTTGTAAAACAGGCCAACCTGGCATAAGCATATTTCAACTCTCAAATCTCGTCTCCTCCCCTGACTTCTCTCCTGGGCCCCAGAACTGCATTTCCAACTGCCAAATATGTGCATATTTCCCCAATTGCAGGGGACCACAGCTATCTTTTGACAAAACTGTATTGAAAGCTGGGGACTATTGACTGAGATTTTAAACTAGAAACCAGTCTTCATACTGTCCCTGGGGTTGCGTCCTAGGAGTGAAGGTGACATAATTAAGGCATCCAATTAAGTTGGCGTTTATTGGTGACAGCCCTGACTTCTGAGTAACTGACCTCTTCTGTCACATAATCTTATACTCAGAAGGTGCATGTTGGAATCATTAGGCTTCTAGCACGAGTCTCGCTGGTAGAACGAGGTCTAAGGGCAGGACAAAAAGATCATTTCCCCCTCGAAATCTGTCTATCTCATTAGCCTTTTCATGGGCGATATAACTTCTCCTTCCCTGCACATATGTGGGGGTCCCATGGCTATCAATATGGAGCATGCCATTTCCATTATTGTTATAAATTATGTGCCAAGTCCCTGGAGGCCCTTGTCCCAAGGTACAGATACTCATTGAAGATGAACTATTATATGACAGCACAAGGAAAAATGAACTTTAGGAAGTAAAACTAACAGACTGCTTTTTATAAACCATTAATCCATCCAGCATATGTAATATAGGTAATTCACATAAAATGGAGTGCATAATTCACATGGATCATTCTTGAACTCTCACCACACACACACACACACACACACACACGCAAGCACACACATACACCTCATATCTTCAAATGAAGATTGATTTGGTATTCTAATTTTTATTGATAGGTTTTCTTTGTTTTTCCTTGCCTTTCTATTCTTTTTTTTGTTTCAATTGAATATTTTTATTTCCTGTCCTTTAAGTTCTGAAATGCAAATAGAAGATTAAAGTTTGTCCTGCTGGTGGAATAACAAAAACTATTCAAACTATTTTATATATGTGTGTGAATAACAAAAACTATGTGAAATATTTTATATATGTGTATGTGTATAAACAATATATGTACATGTATAAATATGTGTGTATATGTATTTATAAAATGTCATATACACACACACACACACAAAAAAAAAATATGTCCTTTGAGGAACTTGGTTAAACTTATATTATGTTGCCTCCAAATGATATTGGCTAACAGTCAAGGTTTTGAACATTACAAATATTAGTCAAATAATTAAATCGGCTCCTTGATTTTAAACAAAACATCCATTTAAAAGTATTTATTTAAACAATTAGTGATGTATCTTTATTCTCTATCACCAATTACTGTCTTGAAAGTATCTTGTACAATCACAAAAATGGGAATTTATACTCTAAAATATATAGTATGTCAGATTGCACTCTGCTGTCTTATATATCTAAAAAGAACAAATAAAAGAAGAATGTACTTTGTGTAAAAAGTTATTAAATAAATTCATACATAAAGATCATTTTCTTTCTAAGTTAAAATTGACCTTTTATTAAGATTAACTTTTGTTTCTCTCCCAAAATTTTGAGAAGCACTGTTTCTCACAAGTGATTAAGGGAATTTGTCATATGCTGACTTGCCTTATAAGCAATATTAAAGAAATTCCCTTTGGCTGAAAAGGAAAATAATACCAGATGGCCACTCAAATCAGGGTGAAGAAATGAAGAAATCTTTTTGTGGTAAAAGAGTAGATGAACATACAAGAGTGTATAAATGCACAGTTTACTTCTCTTAACTTTTTTAAAAGTTTGTTTAAGATCACATAAAATAATAACTATGACATAGTACTGTTCAGATTACAGCATGTATAAATGCAATATATATATATATATATATATATATATATATAACAACAATGATAAAAAAGTTGAAATGGAAATAGAGCAATCGTAAGGCAAAATTTCTGTTTTGTCTGAATAAATTTTATTGATATTAATCTGAAGCAGACAATGATAAACTAAGATGCAAACTGTAATTCCTAGAGGAATTACTAAAAAAGTGACAAAAATATGGATAGCTTAAAAAGACAAAAGAATGAAAGCACTAAAAAATAGTTACTTTTTTAAAAAAGACAAAAGGCAGGAAAAATAAGACAGCAAAAAAAACAGTAAAATAGTATACCATTGACAACAGCAATAGACAATTTAACAGCAACAGACTTGACTATTCTTCTGTCCCCTGTAGTTAATAAAACAGCTAGACAATGTGTCAGCAAGGATATGAGACATTTGAACAACACTGTCAACTGCTTTGAGCTAACACGTCTACAGAACATTCCACCCAATGACAGCAGAGCACACATTCTTCTCAAGTGCAAATGGAACCCTCTCCAGGATGGATACAAGGCCATAAACCATTCATACATTTAAAGGGATTCAGATAATAAAAAAGTATATTCTCTGACTACAATGAAATTAAACAGCAATGGAAAACAATAGGGGAAAGAAAAACTAGGAAATCCCCAAAGACTTTTAAGAAACCCATTTGTAAAGAAGAAATCACAGTGGAAATCAGAGAATATTTTGAATTAAATAAAAAGGAAAGCACAATATATCAAAATGTATGGAATACTATTGAGTTTAGAGGAAAATTCAGAGTTGTAAATAACTACACTAGGAAAGAAGATCTCAAATCTAACTTGAACGTCTTTAAGTAACTAGAATACAAAAAGCAAATTAAAACAAAAACAAGCAGAAAGAAGAAAATACTAAAGATCAGAGCTCATACTAAAGAAATTGCTAGCAACCAAACTGAATTACAAAGTGATACTATGATTGAATTTATGATAACAAAGATAATAAGTTAGAAGAAATGGAAACACTATTAGAAACACTATTAATCCATTATTAAAATAGATGCAAGAAGAAATAGAAAATTTGAATAGGTCCTTAACAAATAAATGGAGATAGGAATTTTAAACACAGAATATAAAGAAATAAAGAAAGGAAAGAAGTCAGGTCCAACTGATTTTGCTGATGAAGTCTATTAGATATTTTAAAAAGAAATAATGCCAAATTTTTACAAACTTCTTGATGAACTTGAAGAGAAAGGGACACTTTAATTTATCCTGAGGTTGCTATTAACTTGATATGAAAGTGAAAAAGACATTATGAGGAAAGAAAACTATAGGTTAATGTACCTCATGAATATAGATAAAAATCCTTAAGGAAATATTAGCAAATTAAACCTAGTAATATAGAGAAAAATTACACCATACCCAAAGGGGTTCATAGCAAAAATGCAACATTGTTTTACACTTGAAAATCAATTAATGCAGCAAAGCAATTAATAGGATAAAGAAGAAAGCCATGTAATTATTTAAACATATTCAGAAAAAAAGGTCTTTACAAAATCCAAAACCTATTCATGATGAATACTCTGCCTCAACAAACGAGAGACAGAAGGGATAAAAAAATCTATGAAAAATCTACAGCAAACATTGTACTTAAAGATTGAGCACTTTCTCTCTAAGATTGTTAACAAAATTGGTTCATTCACCATTTATCTTCAAATATGATATGTGCGGTTCTATCCAGTGCAATAAGACAGGAAGAAGAAATTGAAGGCAAAATGATAGGATACAAGATCCAAACATAAATATCAATTATGTTTCTTTTTTCTTTTAAGAGAGATAATTTTTTAATATTTTATTTTTCAGTTTTCAGTGAACATGACATCTTTATTTTTATTTTTATATGGTGCTGAGGATCGAACCCAGCACCCTGTGCATGCCAGGGCCACATCCCCAGCCTCCTCAATTATGTTTCTTTATGTTAGTGATGGATGTAAAGATGAAGTTAGAAAGACAGT
Organism: Ictidomys tridecemlineatus; assembly: GCF_052094955.1. Lineage (NCBI taxonomy): Eukaryota > Metazoa > Chordata > Mammalia > Rodentia > Sciuridae > Ictidomys > Ictidomys tridecemlineatus. The sequence continues at coordinate 56,787,902 of NC_135479.1, forward strand.
TCAATTTATGATAGCATGGAAAACTTTAAGAAATAAATTTAACAAAAGAAGTATAAAGACTTTCACCCTGAAAACTACAAATCTTTGCTTAGATAAACTAAAGACTATCTAAATAAGGGGGAAAACATAGATGGGAAGACTCAAAATTGTTAAGATAATGATTCATGAAATCGACTTACACATTCAACACAGTCTTCATGAAAATCTCATATGAGACACAATTCCCCATCAGTATAGTTCTTTATAAAAAATATAATAGACTTTATGTAAACCTTGACAAGGAGATCTTAAGATATATATTGAAATATAAGAGAACCAAGAGTAACACAAATAATTTTGTGAAAGAATAGAATTAATGGACTTATCGTATCTTATTTCACATTTACGATAAGCCTGTAAATATAAATTTACCATACAATCCTGTAAGTGCATTGACAGTGACCACCTCGAGAGAAATGAAATGTGTGTTCTCACGAAAAGCTTGTGTATGAATGAATATTCATAACATCATGATACATAGCGGCCCCAAACTTGAAAATTCCATACACGCGTCAAGGGGTAAATGGGTAAACAACATGTAGTATGTCCATACAATACCATACTATTAACAATAAAACAGTTTAAAACTATATGGATGAAACTCTAAAACAACATGTTAAGTGAAAGAAGTATATAATTCCATGTATATGGAAGGAATATAAGCAAATATAAGCAAAAGCAAACCCTGTAGGAACAGAAATCGTATCTACGGTTGGTTATGTAGGCCTAGAGATAAGAATTGCCTACAAATGACCAAGAGGGTTCCTTTTAGTTATTATCAAAGACAGGATTGTGGTTATGGTTGCACGGTTCTACAAGTTTATTTAAAGGTCACTGGCAAAATTTAAATGGCCAATAAATTTATGAAAACGTGCTCAACATCACAAGCTGTCAGGCAAATGCAAGTCCAAACCACAATGAGAGATTATCTTATCCTGGTTCATATGTACAGCTATTACCAAAACGGCAAAAAATAACAATTACTAGTCCTCACTAGTAACGGTGGAGGATGTGGAGAAAAGAACTCTTGTATGCTCTTGGTGGAAGTGCATATTATTATGGTCACTGTGGAAAACAGTATGAGGTTCCTCAAGAAACTAAAGTAGATGTAACATATGATCCAGCTGTCTCACTTCTGAGTGAATAGCCTAAGGAAATGATATCAATATACCAAAGATAACTGTCACTCTCCTATTTATTACAGAACTATTCACCATAACTAAGATATGGAATCAACCCAGATGCCCATCTATGGATGAATGTATAATGAAACTATAGCACACATATGTGGTGGCATATTATTCAACCATAAAAAAATGGTATCCTGTCATCTGTTGCAAAATGAATGAAACTAGAGGATATTATATTAAGGGAAGTGAATCAGATGCATAAAGATAATTTTTGAATGTTCTTTCTTATACATTGACATTAAAAATGTTTATCATAGTGTAGAATAGTAATTATGAGAGGCTGGAAAGGGTGAGGGGATAGGGGTTTAGTGGAAAGTTATATGAAGGGTGTTCAAACACAGATTGGAGTAATAAGTTCTAGAGTTCTACAGAACAACAGAAAGATTATAGTTCTTTCTGAGAATAGTAATTATGAGAGGCTGGAAAGGGTGAGGGGATAGGGGTTTAGTGGAAAGTTATATGAAGGGTGTTCAAACACAGATTGGAGTAATAAGTTCTAGAGTTCTACAGAACAACAGAAAGATTATAGTTCATAAAAATCTACTTGGAATGAAACCACCATTGGACCCAGCTATCCCACTCCTCAGTTTATATCCAAAAGACTTAAAATCAGCATACCACGGTAATGCAGCCACATCAATGTTTTTGCAGCTCAATTCACAATAGCTAAACTATGGAACCGATGTAGGTGTCCTTCAATAGATGAATGGATACAGAAAATAATATATATATATATATATTTTTCAATAGAATGTTACCCAGCTTTAAAGAAGAATGAAATTATGGCATTTGCCAGTAAATGGAAGGAGTTGGAGAATATTATGATAAGTGAAACAAGCCAATACCCCCAAACCAAAGGCCAAATATTTTCTCTAATATGCAGATGCTAATTCACAATAAGGGTGTGGGGGACACTAGATAAGAATAGAGGAACCTTAGATTAGATAGAGGGAAATGAAGGGAGGGGAGGGCAGGGAATGCAGGGATAGGACCAATAGAAGAAGGAAACAGACATTATTACTTTATGTATATATGTGACTGCATGATCAATATGATTTTTTACAGAATGTACATTAAGAAAAATAAATTATATCCCATCTATGTATGATATATCCAAGTGCATAAATGCATTATACTGTAATATTATAACTAATTAAAACAAAAAATTTTAAAAATCTACTTTATATTTTATGAGTAACTAGAAAAGCCAAGCAAAGATTTCAAAGCAAATCATGAAAAGGAGACAGAAATGTAAATTACCCGGGATTTGAACAGTACACATTGTATATAGCCATTGAAATATCACATTGTACCCATAATTTGTGAATTTCAGGTTAATGTAAAAAAAAAAAAACAGGGGATGGAAAGGTTAACTTTCTTGACTTGCTTGTTACACATTATATGCATGTACTGAATCATCACACTGTACCCCACACATTTGTGCAATTAAAATAATAACTAATATGATACAGTAAACTAAAAAATAAAATCATTGGTTTGTCCACTTAATGTGTCTGTAATGTGGTATGAAATTATTGCAGTATAAAGCTATAAAAATAATAGCACCCAAAATGTAGGGTTTAGGGAGTTAAAAACAAACTTGACAATGTATTGATACCTGTTTAAAGCTGGTTGATGATTAATAAGGTCTCATTATACTATTCCTTCTACTTACTATTGAAATTTTTGATTACTGATTAAAAAATAAGTAAAAATGAAGTGATGTCACATTAAAGATAAAAATATATATTTTCTTTTTATTGTGGAGCTGGATTGTAGAATGTGGCTCAGGCTTGAGGCCAAAATTGGACTTCCTAACACCTCCTCCTAAACTCTCCTCAATTTAGACCTGGAGATATGACCCCGGGTTAAGTTATTTCTGCACAGACATTCACCAATCAGATACACGGACACCCCAAGCTTCTCTTGTGCTTTGTCGCAAACAAAGAGAAAGAGAGGGGAAGGGGAAAGGGAGAGAAGATGGGGCGGAGGGAATGAGAGAGAGAGAAAGGCAAAGACAGACTGAGAAATCCAGATCTGCACTCCTGAGATCTAACACAGAGATGATGTTCACACAGGACTCAGATACATCCACCTATTCGCTGGATGAATGTCTAGACCAGTTGAGTTGGACTCTTACTATTCAAATATGTGACTTCTCTTTCCATGAGAAGAGCTGAAGAAAAAATTGGGGGAAATGACAGCAGCTTATTCTTCTTTAGAGAGCTTTAGAGCTTTCTTGGCAAGATGTCACAGATGGGTTGAGTTCTCTTAATAAGGAGATAAAAATCAAGCGATCAAACACAACCCAGACATTTATCCTGAAGAACTGTTTTTATCTCAATTGAAACCATCCTTGGCTGGACCCTGGTAATGCATGAATCTTATCAAATTGCATTTTCAGCCTAGTGCTTATCATTTCTGGAGGTGGAAGAGCATCTCATGCACATTAGCATTTGAATATTACAAAGAGTTTTAGGTGTTAGATGGTTGTCAATGGTCTTCTTTATCACAGGCAGGAATTTACCAGACAAAACAGTCTCTGTAAGAAAATCCTCCTCATTGAACATACAACAAAGGTTTTAAACAGGTTCGAAGATGTCCCATGTAGAGAAAATCAAACCAAATGATGGTTTATGTATCAAATGTGTTGGTATCCTGTAGGAACCTTTGTTAAAATAATATTCTCAAGCTCTGTCCTTGGACATTCTGACTCACAGGCCTGGGTCTTTGGTGTAAGATTTTGTGTTTTCAAGATATATGCATGTACTGAATCATCACACTGTACCCCACACATTTGTACAATTAAAAAAAGTGGGAGCCACTTTTTTGAATGAGCACCTAACTCAACAGAATGCTTTAAACTCTGCAGAACTTCACTTAGGCAATTCCTGCTCATTAAGATCTAAGAGTGCCATCGATCACTTGGAGATCAATTGGAAATCTATTTGTTCACACTGCATTTCAGCTTTTGGTTTGTTAAGTCCATGTATCATCCCTACTCTAATCTGGTTCTCAGCTCCAGGTGAATGATAATAGCCTGGGAAGGAAACCAGAATACAGGATAGGAGCTCCAGGGAGGAGTCTTATAAAATCAAGCAGAATGCCAGCATATATTTGCCAAAGTTTAACCCCCACTCTTGGCTTAAAAGTAAAGGACCCTCAGCAAAGTAGAAAAGCATAAAGTGATTTGTAAGACAATAAACAATGCCTGTTTTATACCAATAGGAAAAAAATGCTCTTAATTGGGTCAAGGGCTGCTTGCTGGTCACTTCGCCATATTAATTGTCCCCTTCTTTCTTGACATAACCTCAAGTTTTGCATGGCAGCCTGGTGCCCATTTCACACGTCTCAGAGTGGACACAGTCAGGACGCAGCAAAGCTTTGTTGAACCAAAGCTCCTGTTGCCAAAAGGGCATTGAACGAGAATTAGGGAAGCCAGTCGTTGAGCTGTGCCCCTGCTACTTGCTATTTGGGGAGCCTTAATGAGTCAGGTATCCTCTCTTACTCACCACATGAAAGATTTGAAGTGAATTATATCTAATCTATTAATTATGATAAGAACAATTTAAAAAAAATCCTTATTTACTTTAACGTCAACATGTTCGTGGAAAGTGTCATTTCAACTCGTTTCCCCTCCAATGTAGTATTTACTCTTCTCCTGTTTTGCAGTAACCATGTGGTTTCAGCGTATTGAGCCCACCTTCTGGACACCATAATTGGTTTAGTGATGTGTCCATGATCCATGGCTAAGTCAGCTGCTTGTTACTTTCCATTCCAATGTCCAGAAAACTGGATCAAATGTTCAGGATGTTTCTCTCTCTCTCTCTCTCTCTCTCTCTCTCTCTCTCTCTCTCTCTCTCACTCGATTAAAACAAAACAAAACAAAACAAAAAACTTACCTGGACTTATTGCTCATCTTGCCCCATAACCTTGAAACCTGGAATCCAACCTGAGGGTAAAGTTGAGACACAGAGAAAAGCAGAGCAGAGAGATGTGCACAGAGATAATCACGAGGCCTTGATCAGCCCCCACCAGGAGCCCAATCCATGATTGCACATGTCACTTCTGTGAATAAACTTAGACCCTTTGTTGTTTAAGATCATTTTCTTTTATTTTCAATCCACAAGTATTATACCTCATAAAAGGATCATGCCTTAAAATCTAAGCTTTGGACCATTAGAATCTATGTTCCACAAAGATGGAGGAGAGGAACAGGCTTCCAAATGGTCTCCTGGGTTTGTCCTTCTGAAGAATAACCAAAAAGTGATGGGATGAATGAATTATTTTAAGGTAGAAACCAAATATGTTGAATGTATTTTTTTTTAATTTTTAAATTTTTTTTAAAGATAGAGAGGGAGAGGGAGAGAGAGAGAGGGAGAATTTTAATATTTATTTTTTAGTTATCAGCAGACACAACATCTTTGTTGGTATGTGGTGCTGAGGATCGAACCCGGGCCGCACGCATGCCAGGTGTGCGTGCTACCGCTTGAGCCACATCCCCAGCCCTGAATGTATTTTTAGATGACAGACTCCAGCATATTTTACACAAAGGACCTTAGAGATGATGAGTAATTTTTAGGCTCTTGGCCCTTTGGCACCTTCCTAGTTGGCATCGGCTTTCTGGATGGTCATAGTCATTTAATAAATATTTAGTGAATAATATAAATACATGAAAGGATGTGATCCAAGGGAGTAGGGGAAGAGGGGACAGTGTATATGAGTATCGTGGTTGTATTCATGTGGAGATTTTGCAATGCAAAAGTGAGCCAAACCAACCTGGAAATTCTCTGGAAATCCATTGCCACAGCTGGGATTTGTAAATGTGAGACTTGTATATGCAAACACAGGCTATAAACATCAGGAAAAAGAAGTTCTAGCCAACAGAGCAACTTGATGACACAAATCAGGAGAGTAAAACGTTGGACCAGTTAGGGACTTTTATGATATATAAGATCCAGGCCCCCGTGTCTGCCTTACCTGGCATTACCCCATAATCATATCATAGGATTGAGCTTCTTACTTTCATCTCCCACTTTGGTTTCTATTGCAACCCTTAGCATGATTCATTCAGGAATAGGGGATTTGTTTATTGACTCTGATCTTCTCCTCTTATAAACAAAAAAACCATTTGCTTCAGAAATTTGCCATTTGGTTCTCTGTCTACATGTACAATGTAAGCTCACAAACTCTTGTAACCGAAGAACTTTTTAAAATATATTTGAAAGAAGACCACACAGGTGCCATTAGACATGAGGATGAAGTTGTATTTTTAAAGGACATGAGAACAATCTCGCAAAAAGTGAGACCCTAAATTTAAAAATCTCAGGAGGAGAAAAAGAGATAGAAATGAGTTAAGAATATTTACCAATTCTTTGGTATTTATGGCATAAAACTGAATACATTTTAAAGAATTTTATAGAATTCACTTTCACTTTTTCCTCAAAAAAACATTTCCTGAGATATCTTGGACTCAATTTTCTTTTTGTCTTTCAGAAAAAGAAACATGAAGCTCTTGTATTCGTTTCTGCCATCGCTTCAACATGGAGTGTTTTCTGAAATGTTAAAAAAAATGAGTCCAATATAAACTTTGTATTAAGACAAATAATTTTCTTTTCTTAAAATAACCATTTCCCCCACATGATCTCACTTTACAGCATCACGTGTGGTAGGAGATCTTGTTATGAGGCTATAAAGCTCAGAAGAATCACATTTCAGCTAAAAATGGAAATTGATAATAAACGAAGCTGGCCAGTTTCACTGGGGAAGGAGCAATCTAGTAAAATGTAAATATGTTATCAACTGAGCCTGGGTGGAAGGGTTGGGGATTCTAACGCAGTGACTCTCACACTCCCACGGGAGAGAAAAGAGAAGCCCCTGATTTGCTGATGACACTTAATTCACCCAGAATTATCACCAAAGCCCTTGTGATTCTGCTTACCTCAGCATGACAAGACTTGACCAACTGGCATCTGTGTAATGAGCCAAATACCATCTTGGAGTCTTTTTTTGCTGCTGCTATAAACCCAGGGGAAGGCACCAATCCCAACTGAAATCTTAGAAGAAGGAAGGGAAGAAATGAAATCTTGGCAAAGAACGATTCATCAACTTTCCACTGGGGAGATGTTGGCAGAGATCACTGGGGTCAGAACCCAGAGTGAATCCCTCTGCACCTAGACAGACTCTGCTGGCTGGCATGACATCAGCTTGCTGCAAATGCAAAGCCTTAAGCCTTCTTCCATCAGTAGCACCTGGTCTGCTCCTGATGGACGAGCAGAAATAATTAAAGGTGTCAGAACTTTCTGGAAGAAATCCAGGTGAACAAAGTTCTCTGGGGTGAGTACAAAGTGAACAGTGCTGAGAAACACATTTCCTTGCCTTCCCTCTGTGTCTCCCCCTGTGCCTCCCCAGGAATATGCAATCATTCACAAAGCACTCCTTATGGTAGGAACTGTGTCTGAACTGAAAGCCCAGGGGACAGAACCACATGGATATGGCCTCCTACCTCAGCCCAGGCTCTTTCCACACCTCAATGGCACGTTTTCCCCTCCAGTAACATATGGCACATGCAGGATATGCATGCAGGTAGGTGTGCTTAACCCAAACCTAACTGATTGTTGAAATAGAAGATACAAGCATTACTGCACACAGCGAGGTGTAGGTTGCCGACTCCTAAACTCTACAGATGGACGGAGATGTGCTAGCTCCAGGGACTGCAGGATTTTTAGGCTCCTTTGGAAAGTCTACAAGGTCATAGTCAGGACTAAATCTAGTGTGCAATGGAAGAGACAGGTTGCTCAGTAAGTAGATACTCCCACCTCGTCTATGAAGGGCTCAGACTCTAAGAAAGCATTGAACAGGGCATTTAAAAAATTTTGCATGATGGTGCACGTATGTCATCTCAGTGACTCAGGAAGCAAGGAGATGGCAATTTTGAGGCCAGCCTCATCACCTTAGTGAGACCGCATCTCAAATAAAATACAGATAAATAAATAAATAGCCCAATCAATAAATGGGCCAAGGAACTGAACAGACACTTCTCAGAAGAAGATATGCAATCCGTCAAGAAATATATGAAAAAAATGTTCAACTTCTCTAGTAATTAGAGAACTGCAAAACAAAACTATTCAAAGATCTTTATCTGACTCCAGTCAGAGTGGGAATTATCAAGAATATAAGCAATGATGAGCATTAGCATAATTGCAGCTATCTTCCTTTCCCCCACCTCCACTTTATGAATACTGTTCTTATTCCCAAGAAAGAGAAGCTATCCTGAGATAAAACCTACTGGCCTGGAGACTTGCTGGTCTCTCCCCCTGTTCTCTCATTGAGAGATAGGAGACAACTTACAGGCCCCTGAGATGGGGACCTACTGGTTTCCCTGTTCTCTCCTTGAGAAGATAAAGGACATGCTTGTTATTCTGTTCCCCCTTCTGATAGGAAAACTGCCTGTCTCTGTGCCCAAGAAACAAACACAAGATCAGAGGGTGCTCACTAAGTCAGTCAAGACTAAACCCGCCCCTAGCACAGCCATGATTGTAGCCTATAAAAGGTAACATTCAAGAAGGAGTCGATATTGCTGTCCCTTTGTGCAGAGGAGCCTTGTCAGCCTCCTGACAATAAACCACTTCCAAAGGAAAGCTGACTTTTTTTTTTAGGGGTCTTGGGGTCCTCCTTCACAATACCTCCAGTGTTCCTTTCCTGCTAGGGCCTTAATCAGACTTGCTGGTCTACCTCATTTAGATGACAGTGTCATTATCTAACGTGGCATCCACTGCCTTCTCATGAAGCAAGATCATAACACATCTTCTTCAGGTATTAAAAAATGATAATAAGTTGTGGGTCTACACTTCAGATCTAAAGTCAGGACCCAGAATGACTTTAAGAGATGGAACACTTCCTGAAATCCATCTGACTCAATGGGACTTGGAACCTAAATGCCTACAGGAAGTTTCTCATTTGTCAGTTAAGCCAACATGATGGTTAATATAGATGTCAACTTGATGGGCTCTCAAGTTTCCAGACATTTGGTTAAGCATCATTCTGGATGTGTCTGTGAGGATGTTTGTGAGATAAGATTAATATTTGTACCTCTAAGCCAGGTAGGGTGGCACAAACCTGTAATCCCAGTGCCTGGGAGGCTGAGGCAGGAGGATTGTGATTTCAGAGCCATCTGTGACATCTTAGCAAGGCCCTGAACAACTCAGTGAGATGGTCTCTAAATAAAGCATAAAAAAGTTTGGGAGTGTTGCTCACTAGTTATGTGCCTCTGGGTTTAACACTCAGTACCAAAACAAATAAGTCAGTGTGTCTCAGTAGATCTAGTAAAGCAGATTGTCCTCCCCAGTGTAGGTGGGCCGCTTCCAAATCCATTTGAGGTCTGAATAAAGCAAAAGACTGCTCTGCCCAACTGTCTTGGAGCTTAGACATCAGTCCTCCCTGCCTCTGGACATGGACTGGACTTGTCCCATCAGCCCTTCTGCTTCTCAAGTCTTCAGACTCAGACTAGAATATTACCACTGGTGCTCCTGGGTCACCAGCTGGAAGATGGCAGCTCCCAGACTTCTCAGACTCCATAAATCCATCAGCCAATTTCTAGAAAAATTTTTCACTTTATATGTAAAATCTACTATTTTTTTTCAAGTTTATTATTACTTTTCTTGATTCTAGGGATTGAACTCAGTAGTGATGAACATCTAAGCCACACCCGCAGGTCTTTTTAAAAAAGAAATTTTATTTAGAGACAGGGTTGCCGAAGTCTGGCTTGGCACAAATCAGGAGCCACTTGTCAAAAAGAAACTAACTTTATTTTTAGAACTACAAACGCCAAACAAAACAGCTCCAGGGAAAAACCCTCAGAGCCCAACTGCCACCACCGGCTTCCACAAGCCTCTCTCTCCCACCCCAGCCTTTTCCTCCCACAATCCTCCTCCTCTTGAGGCCGATTGGCTGGGTTGCGTGGGCAGAGCCAAAGAAGTCACCCAATGAGCAGCTCCGTGGAGGAGCCAATCAGCTAGATGTTGCTGGGGCAGCTGTGAGCCAATCATCAGCTGGCAGTCTGAAGGGCAGGGAAACAGCCCAATGAACATCACCGCAGAGGAGCCAATCAGCTAGATGTTGCTGGGGCAGTCTGAAGCTTGCTGGCAGCTGGAAGTTTGCTGGGGCCCCTTTGGCTGTGGCTAAACAACAAGCATGTGGCTTATGGACCGTGCCTGCCTTAGGTTGTCCAATACATATGGTCCTTACCCGTCTTCGGATGAGCTGACCTCAGGGCGTCAGCCTCCTGTCTTAGGTTGGTACCATTGTAATTGGATCTTACCCGTCATTGACTACCGGTCCAGTACAGCCACACCTGTGGAGAGGTCTCAGCGGGGGGGGGGGGGTGAGGTTCTTTGCCTCACCTCTGTTGACCCCCAAATTTTAGCTGAATGATCATGACAAGCAGAAGGGAGGAAGATATACCAAGTCAATTGACGGTTCTGTAAGCAGTTCAGTGTAAGTTCTGTAAGCAGTTCAGTGATGGCTATTGCAGAAACTGTAGATTAGTTTTATCTTTGTCTTCACCGGCACAGGGATGAAGATAGGAATTCTGGCAATAATGACTAAAGAAAAAATTAGGTAACATTCCAGAAGACACTAAAAGAAAACAATTTTCTTAACAATTTATATTATCTTCATCGGCACTGGGATGAAGATAGAAATTCTGGCAATAATGGCTAAAGAAAAAATTAGGTAACATTCCAGAAGGCACTAAAAGAAAACAATTTTCTTGAAAACAATTTTCTTAACAATTTATATTATAGTGAAGAGAATTATTAAATATGATGAAAACTAAAGGTGAGAGTAAACAAACAGATCTGTTAACCTCCTTTTTTGTTTACATATTAAAACAATTCTTAACAGTTATTTACCCAATTTAAATTAAACCATTTAAATCACGTGAATAAAAAAAAAAAATATTTGGATCCATCTTTTCATGAGCGCTCATCATATATGATATATAGAAATATGTACATTGGACATACGTACATTCAAACATATAACACAAAACACAAGTGTGCACACATAATATAATACATACAACACATAACACAATAGTAAAGGCCTTATAACTTTTTACAGGTAAAATCTCTATTGCAATGTTTAAAAACTCTATAGTCAAAAAAAAAAAAAAAATAGAACTGATCAGCAAAACATTAACCTAGGTCTGTATGAGCTCAAAAAAATAAAATAGAACTTCATGATATGGGAAAGGGCAATAATAAAATAGATATTGAAAAAAGCATCCTGGTTCTGTCGCAGATGTAAGGATAGCCAAATTGGAGTTTTGGATATCAGCTATTATGGATTTGAGCTAAATCATCTTCTTTTTGGTCTGTAGAAATCGCTTTAGTTAATCTCTCTGGAATCCAAATCGGCTGCTGTTCTCTCTGTGGAAACACAAAAACAGACCCCCGACTCCAGACAATCACTGGGTCAGGATTTTAGTTAATCTCTCCGGAATCCAAATCAGCTGTTGTTCTCCCTGTGGAAACACACAAACAGGCCCCCGACTCCAGACAATCACTGGGTCAGAACCTTGGTTAATCTCTCTGAAATCCAAATCGGCTGCTGTTCTGGGTCAGAACCTTGGTTAATCTCTCTGGAATCCAAATCGGCTGCTGTTCTTCCTGTGGAAACACACAAACAGACCCCCGATTCCAGACAATTACTGGGTCAGGACCTTTCCATTGTCCTGTTAGAATATCTTTCCAAAGTACCTTGGGCTTATGTACATTTTTTGGACACATATGCCTTTCTGCAGCACTAAGTCCTAATGAATCCAAATTTAAAAAGTTTAGAGTAAAAAGCGTTATTTTAAGTTTATCTTTGGGGAATATATACCCCTTCCCAATTCCATCTTTTTGCTTTAATAAGTACATTTTAATAGTTTGATGAGCTCTTTCAACTATGCCTTGACCCTGTGGATTGTATGGGATTCCTGTTATATGAGTAATGCCAAATGATGAGCAAAATTGTTTAAAAGAAGTAGACGTATAACCAGGGGCATTATCTGTTTTTAACTGTTTTGGAATGCCCACAGTGGCAAAATTTTGTAAGCAATGAGCTATAACATCTTTAGTTTTTTCGCCGGCATGAAGGGAGCCCATCAAAAATCCAGAAGAAGTATCAATTGTAACATGCAAATATTTTAATTTTCCAAATTCTGGCAAGTGTGTGACGTCCATCTGCCAAATATGGTTAGGCATCAATCCTCTAGGATTGACTCCAAGATTAACTTGTGGTAAAAAGGTCACACAATTTTGACATTGTTTTATTATTTGTCTAGCTTGTTCCTTAGTTATTTTAAAACGCTTTTGTAAAGTATTAGCATTGACATGGAATCTTTCATGAAAATTTATAGCTTCTTCTAGTACAGAGAAAATATGTATGTCACGTGTAGTTTTATCTGCTAAATCATTGCCTAAACTAAGGGCTCCAGGCAATCCTGTATGTGCCCTGATATGTCCTATAAAGAATGGATCTTTTCTGTCCCAGATTAAACTTTGTATAGTGGAAAACAAAGAGAAAACAGTAGAAGAAGGGGAAATTCTACCAGCATCTTCAAGGGATACTATAGCATTAACTATATACTGGCTATCAGAAAATAAATTAAATACAGAATCTTTAAACATCACAAAAGTTTGTAATACTGCATTAAGCTCTACCTTTTGAGCTAATTGTTTGGGTACTAAAAATGTAAAAGTTTGATCAGGTGTAACTATTGCTGCTGTACCATTATTTGACCCATCAGTGAATATATTTGGAGCATTCATGATAGGTGTTTTTCTTGTCATTTTTGGAAAAATTACAGGATGCAATGACCAAAAAGACAATAAAGGATTAGATGGTAAGTGGTTATCAAATGAAACATTAGATTTGCACATTATTATTGCCCAAGTATTTAACTCATTAGCTAATTCATCAATTTGATTCATAGTATATGGAGTAATAATTTTATGGGGAGAAATTCCAAACACTGCCTTTGCTGTTTTTATTCCTTTGAGTATTAATTGTCCTACAGCCTCAGGATATCTAGTAAGAATAGTGTTAGGAGAATAAGATAAATGTATCCATAATAATGGACCTTCTTGCCAAAATACTCCTGTAGGAATATTTTTTGTTGGTAATACAATAAATAATAAAGGCAAACTTATATCAATTCTATCCAAATGCATATTTTCCATATATGTTTCAATGATTTTTAATGCCTTTCTTGCTTCAGGCGTTAACATTCGGGGTGAATTTGGATCTGATGGACCTTTTAGGATATCAAATAAAGGTCCCAATTCTCCTGTTGGAATACCTAGATAAGGCCTTATCCAATTTATGTCTCCTAATAACTTTTGAAAGTCATTAAGTGATTTGAGTTGATCTACTCGTATTTGAATTTTTGGTGGACGGACCATGGTTGAGGATAATAGAACTCCTAAATAATTAATTGGAAAATTTAATTGCACTTTATCTATTGCTATCTCTAGATTATAATTTTTTAATAAGTTTGTAAGTGTGGCATAACATTCTAGCAATGTGTTTTTAGCTTTGTGTGCCAATAACACATCATCCATATAGTGAAATATTTGTAGTTCAGGATTTTGATTTCTAAGTGGCTGGATTACTTTGTTAACATAAATTTGACACATAGTTGGGCTGTTAGCCATCCCTTGAGGGAGTACTTTCCATTCATATCTCTGATCAGGACCTTCATGATTTAGTGCAGGGATAGTAAATGCAAAACGTGGACTATCCTCAGGATGAATTGGAATTGAAAAAAAACAATCTTTAATATCTATAACTAAAACATACCAAGTTTTTGGCAAAGCAGACAATTGAGGAATCCCCGATTGAGCAGGTCCCATAATGACCATTTCATTGTTAATGGCTCTTAAATCTTGCAGTAATCTCCATTTACCAGATTTCTTTTTGATGACAAAAATGGGAGTATTATGGGGAGATACAGAAGGTTGTATATGTCCTTCCGCTAATTGTTGTTTGACCAGATCATGGGCTACTTGTGTCTTTTCTTTAGTCAAGGGCCACTGAGGAACCCATACTGGTCTTTCTGATTTCCATGTAATTTTTATTGTCTCAGTGGCCCTTTGTGAAAATCCAACCCATGTCTGTCTGTTCCTTGATCTATTTGTATTGGTGCTGCTATACATTGTTCTTGTCTTTCTAATCTTTTTCCTTTCCTAAAACCTTGTCTAGCCATAATAGTGGGTGCATTTTGATTGATATTATTTGTTAATGTCAAACCTAATTGATCTAAGACATCTCGTCCCCATAAATTTACGGGAAGATGATCCAATACATATGGCTGTATAGTTCCTTCACATCCTTCAGGATCCTTCCAATCTAATAGCATTGCACTTCTATCGGGATTAGTCGCCACTCCTAGGCCTCGAAGCGATTGAGTGGCTTGTTGTAATGGCCAATGTTTTGGCCATTCTTGACGAGAGATGATGCTAAGATCTGCACCTGTATCCAGTAGCCCATTAAATTCATGTCCTTGAATATTTAGTTTTAGCATGGGGCGAGAATCTAAATTTAAAGAAAGCATAGCCCAATCTACACCTGTGGAGCCTAATCCCTTGGAACCTCTTTCTACAACATGACTGGAAAATTTATCATGTAGGCTTGGTATTATTAGTAACTGTGCTATTCTATCTCCTGGTGAAATTACTGATATACCCTTTGGAGAACTGGCTATAATTTTTATTTCACCTTCATAATTGGAATCAATTACCCCAGGACTTATCAAAAGTCCTTTTAGAGTAGAAGAGCTGCGTCCCAATAATAAGCCTACTGTTCCTTTGGGAAGAGGTCCTTTTACCCCTGTGGGAATGATTTGAACTCCCATCTCTGGAGTTAGTACTGATTTGGTGGAGGCGCAGATGTCCAACCCTGCGCTCCCTCTGGTTTGTCTGATGAGGGATCTGATGTGCTGGGCACTACCCTGATGGGGTTGCTGGGGTTGCTGGGTTCCTCCAGTGCTCCGTATATTTGTGGTTTGGGGCCCCGGAGCATTGGGGCCCCCTGTCCATTTTTTGGCAACGGAGCCCGATGCCTTTGTCCACGATATTGTGGATAAACACCTTGTCCTTGTTCGTTTTTTGATAATGGAGTACCCTCTATGGTGGTTTGAGGACGGTATTCATTAGCCCAATATAATGGAGTACCCTCTATGGTGGTTTGAGAACGGCATTCATTAGCCCAATGTCTCCCTCTACGGCATCGTGGGCAAATACCCGGTATTCTACTTGTTTGATACCTAGTTTTGTTAAACCCTCCTCCTATGGGGCAATTCCTTTTAAAATGTCCTGTTTGTTGACAATTGTAGCATGTTCTTGGCCTGGCATCTAAAGCCTGTTTTACTGCAGCTGCCACAATTTGCCCTTGTTCATTAATGTCTCTGGCATCTAAAACCTGTTTTACTGCAGCTGCCACAATTTGCCCTTGTTCATTAATGTCTCTGGCATCTAAAGCCTGTTTTACTGCAGCTGCCACAATTTGCCCTTGTTAATTAATGTCTCTGGCATCTAAAGCTTGTTTTACTGCAGCTGCCACAATTTGCCCTTGTTCATTAATGTCTCTACATAATTTAATATATGTGTTTAAATCTTCATGTTTCCATGGTCTAATGATATCTCTACACCAACGATTCGCTTGGTCATAAGCCAGTTGTTTTATAAATGGCATTGCTTGTTCTGTATTCCCAAAAACTCTGGTAGCTGTTTGAATAAGCCTATCTACAAATTCAGCGTAAGGTTCATTAGCTCCTTGTATTATCTTAGATAATTGACCTTGTAAACCTCCAGGTTCTTGTAAAGACTTCCATGCCCTAACTGCATCTACAGCAATTTGTAAATATACACCAGGATCATATGCAAGTTGTTGCTGCCGATCCTCATAAGGTCCCTTTCCTAACAACATATCTAGATTTCTCTGAGGATAACCAGCTGCTGCATTTCGACTAGCCGTCTCCTTGCAAAATTCCTCATTGGCAACCTTCCATAACAGGTATTGTCCTCCATTTAGCACAGCTTTACACAAACTAGCCCAATCTGCTGGCGTCATGCTTAAGTTGGTAATGGATTCGACCAAGCTTACAGTGAAGGGTGCTTGAGGACCATAGGTTGCTACAGCCTCTTTTAGCTCCTTCACTGATTTGAAATTTAAACCCTGGTAAGTTCGCTGCCCTCCTACCTCAAATACAGGGCATACTTGAGATCCTGTCTCAGGATCCAAACTATCAACTGCGGGGGTTGGGAGTCTCTTAGCATATGGAGGTGGTGCTGTTGATTGGACACTTATGCCCTCTGGTGATAGAGTGCTGTTAGTAGCAGTCTCCTGTAGAGGTGGCGCTGTTGGTTGAACACTTACGCCCTCTGGTGATAGAATGCTGTTAGTAGCAGTCTCCTGTAGAGGCGGTGCTGTTGGTTGGACACTTACGCTCTCTAACAAAAGGGTCTTATTAGCAGTCACCTGTTTTAACTTTTCCCCTGATAGATTTTTCTGCTCTAAACTTCCTTCCTCTGTCTCACTATCTCGAAAGACCTTCTCTTTTACTTGAATCTTTTCCTCTTTCTGACTAGCTCGAGCTTTTACTTGAATCTTTTCCTCTGTCTGACTAACTTGAGAGACTTCCTCTTCTACTTGAATCAATATGTCTTCTTCTTCCTCTACCTCTGTCTGAACTGAAGGCTTTGGACTAAGCAAACTAGATACCAACGTCCACAATGACAATGTGCCAACTGGCAGAGTCCCTGGGTAGTTCTTTTCTATTCTTTTTAAATCTTCACCATGATGGTTCCATTGTGATATATCTAACAACTCCTCCTTAAAAAGCCATGGGCTATATTCTTGTATTACATCAACGTATGCCCTGACTGCTCTTGGTTTTACTGGGAAGCTTCCTTCCTCTAACAATTTACTTAACACTCTTTCGGTTTGTTTTTTACTAATTGCTGATCCCGTATTTCTACTATAATACAACCCAACAAGATGACGCCAAACAAAACCGAGACAGAATCCAATAAAAAGGGAACCACACAAAATCATTATAACAGCCTTTCTATCCTCCTGACATGTCCATCCGTCCTTTCTCCCTATCTGTTCCTCAAACGCAAATAGTTTTTCCTCAGATGTGAGTGGTTTTTCTTCCCTCTCACTCATCTCCAGGGACAGGCAAGTTAAAACAAAAACGAAGCAAAACAAAAGAGTAAACTTAGAATGGCTACCCATCCTCTCGCCCTGCCCTCAGGGGCGAGCAGTTTACTTACCCTCAGTTGCTCCCCGTGCGAGCCACCAAATGCCGAAGTCTGGCTTGGCACAAATCAGGAGCCACTTGTCAAAAAGAAACTAACTTTATTTTTAGAACTACAAACGCCAAACAAAACAGCTCCAGGGAAAAACCCTCAGAGCCCAACTGCCACCACCGGCTTCCACAAGCCTCTCTCTCCCACCCCAGCCTTTTCCTCCCACAATCCTCCTCCTCTTGAGGCCGATTGGCTGGGTTGCGTGGGCAGAGCCAAAGAAGTCACCCAATGAGCAGCTCCGTGGAGGAGCCAATCAGCTAGATGTTGCTGGGGCAGCTGTGAGCCAATCATCAGCTGGCAGTCTGAAGGGCAGGGAAACAGCCCAATGAACATCACCGCAGAGGAGCCAATCAGCTAGATGTTGCTGGGGCAGTCTGAAGCTTGCTGGCAGCTGGAAGTTTGCTGGGGCCCCTTTGGCTGTGGCTCTCAACACAGGGTCTTGGTGAATTTTTTAGGACTTGCTAAGTTGCTGAGGCTGGTTTTGAACTTGCGATCCTCCTGATTCAGCCTCCCAAGCCATTGGGATTACAAGCATGTACCACCACACATAGACTACAATGTGGTACTTCTTCTGCTTCTCTAGAGATTCCAGATTACATACTATGCCCTTCCTTCCTTCTTTCTTTCCCTCCTTTTTTTTCCTTCCTTGCAGGGCCGGGGATCAAAACAAGAACCTTGTACCACACTAGACAAGCACTCTACCACTGACCTATACCCACACCTCTTTTCTATTTTATTTTGAGACAGGGTCTTTCCACGTTGCCAAGGCTTACCTTTTCACATTGCCCAGGCTTATGTTCTTATCTTTCTGCTTCAGTCACCAGAGTAGCTGGGGTGACAGAATGCACCACTGCACCTGGCTTCCATTTCTGAAATTATGATCCAGTTCAAAAGTATAAAAAGAGGCATTGTGAACCTGTCACAGGAGGCACGGAACCCTCAACAAAGCCTCTGTGGATTCTTGCCCACGTGCATCACCTTATTACATTGATGGAAAAATGACAGACAACTCCAACTGAGGGTCATTTGACTAAATACCTGATCATTGTCAGTTCATAAAAGGTGAGGGAAGACTGAGGTGACTCGTGGGAAACTACAACTAAGTGCAGCTTGCATTTCTAATAAGATCTTAGAGGAGGAAAAGGACCTTAGTGGAAGAACCGGGGCAGCTCCAGGGCTGTCTCTGTGCTAGTCAATGGTATTGCAAGAAAATTCCCACCATGGTCTGCTCACTGCAGTAGCTGTGTAAGATGTCATCCTTGGAGCAGTGGGCTGAGGGACATATGGATGCCCTTCAGTAGGCTTACACTTCAGTAGGCTCTGGAAGTGCACACTGAGGCCAAGATGAAAAGGTCAAAGACAAAACACATTCAAGTAGGAAAAAGGATAAAACAACCAACCATGTGTTACAACGAAGTTTGTCAGGCCTTGACATTTTGCCATATTTGATTCATTACTTTCTAAAAAGAAAATATTATAGCCAGGCACTGTAGCACACAACTGTACCCTAACAGCTCAGGAGGCTGAGGCAGGAGGATCTTAAAATTCAGATCCAGCCTTAGCAAAAGTGAGGTGCTAAGCAATTCCGTAAGACCCCGTCTCTATAAAATAACAAACAAGGACCGAGGAGCTGTTTCAGTAGTCAAGTGTCCCTGAATTCAATCCATGGTCTCCCTTGAAAGAGAATATATTATAGATAAAACTTAGGCCCCTGATCTCCACACCTTGCTGTTCGTGTTTTCCACTTCCCTCAAGAGCACCAATCTTAACTTGAGGTTTACAATGTGCTTGTTTAAATGTCATTTCATATTCATATATTGCCTTATTTGGGGGAGAAAACATGTGGGTAGGAACATACTCGATACATTGGAATTGTACATCTAAAAGTGGTTAAACTGGTAAGCTTTATATGTATGTTAACAATTAAAAAATCAAGAAAACAAACCCATGTAAATGGATTTTCTGTGACACATTTTGTGACAACTTTCACATTCAGCCTTCTCAGCCTGAATTATTCTTTCTTTAGTACCCTTTGTTTACCTGCTACAGACTACTCTCACCCACCACCCTTGATGGTCATATGTTACACATGGCTTGAAGTCTTGAATAAGGAGCCCCTTGACCACAAAAACTCCAGACAGCTTTTTTGGGATATTAAGCTAGTGAGGATAATATGTGCTCAATGTCTGTGGAAGGAAGGAAGGAAGGAAGGAAGGAAGGAAGGAAGGAAGGAAGGAAGGAAGGAAGGGAGGGAGGGAGGGAGGGAGGGAATAAGGAGGCTGAAATTGAGGAAAAAGAAGTCATTTAAAACTAAACACTCATAGGCTTCTCAAAATGTGAGCAATGAAGGTCACACAGGGTGGTAGTAAAATAAGGATGAGAAGCACCTTTGAGGGAACCTGTGGATGAGTGAGGAGGAGGATGGTGGCCCTGGAGGTGAACTGGCAACATAGGAAGTATCAGCATAAAGGATGAGTCCGGCCAGCCTCAAAGAAGTTGAGCTATAGGGACAGTTTTAATGACACTTGCAAAAGTGTTGAGAGCCACAGCCGAAGGGGCCCCAGCAAACTTCCAGCTGCCAGCAAACTTCCAGCTGCTGGCTGATGATTGGCTCACAGCGGCCCCAGCAAACTTCTAGCTGCCAACTGATTGGCTCCTCTGCAGTGATGCTCATTGGGCTATTTCCCCACCCTTTCAGACTACGGAGCTGCTCATTGGGGGACTTTTTTTGGCTATGCCCACACGACCCAGCCAATCAGCCTCAAGAGCAGGAAGAGAGGGGGAGATTGAGAGGCTTGTGGGAAGCCGGTGGTGGCAGTGGGCTCTGAAGGTTTTTCCTGAGGAGCTTTGTGGTGTGGTGTGTGGTTCTAAAAATAAAGTTTGTTTCTTTTGACAAGTGGCTCCTGAATTGTGCCCACCCAAACTGTGGCATTTGGTGGGCCGCACAGGGGAACGACTGAGGGTAAGTGATAAGGTAAACTGCTCGCCCCTAAGGGCAGGGCGAGAGGATGGGTAGCCATTTTAAGATTCTTCTTTTGGTTTGCTTCACTTTTGTTTTAAGTTGCCTGTCCTTGGAGATGAGTGAGATGAAACAAAAACCGCTCAGATCTAATAAAAAACTATTTGCGTCTGAGGAACAGATAGGGAGAAAGGACGGATGGACATTTCAGGAGGATAGAAAGGCTATTATAATGATTTTCTGTTGTTCCACCTTTGTTTCATTCTGTTTCAGTTTTGTTTGGCATTATCTTGTTGGGTTGTATAATAGTTATAGTAGAAATATTCAAGTAAAAAAGAAGGTCTCTCGAGCTAGTCAGACAGAGGAAAAAATTCAAGTAAAAGAGAAGGTCTCTTGAACTAGTGAGACAGAGGAAAAAATTCAAGTAAAAGAGAAGGCCTCTCAAGCTAGTCAGACAGAGAAAGAAAGTGTAAAGCAGAAAAAGCCATCAGGGGGAAAGTTACAACAGGAGACTGCTACTAACACTTTTCTATCACCAGAGGGTGTAAGTGTCCAACGAACAGCACCACCTCTACAGGAGACTGCTACTAACACCTTTCTATCACCAGAGGACGTAAGTGTCCAACTAACAAGGCCACCTCCATATGCTGGGAGGCCCCCAACCCCCGCAGTTGATAGTTGGGATCCTGAGACAGGATCTCAAATATTAACATGCCCTGTATTTGAGGCAGGAGGGCAGAAAATTCACCATGCTTTAAATTTCAAAAAAGTGAAGCAGCTAAAAGAGGCTGTAACAACCTATGGTCCCCAAGCACCCTTCACTGTAAGCATGGTCAAATCCATTAACAACTTGAACATGATGCCAGCAGATTGGGCTAATGTGTGTAAAGCTGTGCTAAATGGAGGACAATACTTGTTATGGAAGGTTGCCAATGAGGAATTTTGCAAGGAGACGGCTAGGCGAAATGCAGCAGCTAGTTATCCTCAGAGAAATCTAGATATGTTGTTAGGAAAGGGACCTTATGAGGATCAGCAGCAACAAATTGCATATGATCCTGGTGTATAAGCACAAATTGCTGCAGATGCGGTTAGGGCATGGAAGACTTTACAAGGACATGGAGGTTTACAAGGTCAATTATCTAAGGTAATACAAGGAGCTAATGAACCTTATGCTGAATTTGTAGATAGGCTTATTCAAACAGCTACCAGAGTTTTGGGGAATATAGAACAAGCCATGCCATTAATAAAAAAACTGCCTTATGAGCAAGCAAATCGTTGGTGCAGAGAAGTCATTAGACCATGGAAACATGAAGATTTAAACACCTATATTAAATTATGTATAGAGACATTAATGAACAAGGGCAAGTCTTGGCAGCTGCAGTACAACAGGCTTTAGATGCCAGAGACATTAATGAAAATGGCAAATCATGGCAGCTGCAGTAAAACAGGCTTTAGATGCCAGGCCAAGAACACGCTACAATTGTGAACAAACAGAACATTTAAAAAGGAATTGCCCCATAGGAGGAGGGTTGAACAAAACTAGGTATCAAAGGAGTAGAATACCGGGTACTTGCCCACGATGCTGTAGAGGGAGACACTGGGTTAATGAATGCCATTCTCAAACCACCATAGAGGGTACTCCATTATCAAAAAATGAACAAGGACCAGGTGTTTATCCACGATATCCTGGAGAAAGGCATCAGGCTCCATTGCTAAAAAATGGACAGGGGGGCCCAATGCTCCAGGGCCCAAAACCACAAATATACGGAGCACTGGAGGAACCAAGCAACCCCATCAGGGTAGTGCCCAGGACACATTGTCCATCAGATCCCTCATCAGACAAACCAGAGGGAGTGCAGGGTTGGACATCTGCGCCTCCGTCAATCAGTACTAACTCCAGAGATGGGAGTTCAAATCATTCCCATAGGGGTAAAAGGACCTCTTCCCAAAGGAACAGTAGGCTTATTATGGGACGCAGCTCTTCTACTCTAGAAGGACTTATGATAAGTCCTGGGGTAATTGATCCCGATTATGAAGGTAAAATAAAGATTATAGCCAGTTCTCCAAAAGGTATATCAGTAATTTCACCAGGAGATAGAATAGCACCGTTACTAATAATACCCAGCCTACATGATAAATTTTCCAGTCATGCTGTAGAAAGAGGTTCCAAGGGATTAGGCTCCACAGGTATAGACTGGGCTATGCTTTCTTTAAATTTAGATTCTTGCCCCATGCTAAAACTAAATATTCAAGGACATGAATTTAATGGGCTACTGGATACAGATGCAGACCTTAGCATCATCTCTCATCAAGAATGGCCAAAACATTGGCCATTACAACAAGCCACTCAAACGCTTCGAGGCCTAGGAGTGGCGACTAATCCCCATAGAAGTGTAATGGTATTAGATTGGAAGGATCATGAAGGATGTGAAGGAACTAAACAGTAATATGTATTGGATCATCTTCCCGTAAATTTATGGGGATGAGATGTCCTAGATCAATTAGGTTTGACATTAATAAATAACTTCAACCAAAATGCACCTACTATTATGACTAGACAATGTTTTAGGAAAGGAAAAAGATTAGAAAAACAAGAACAAGGTATAGCAGCACTAATACAAATAGATCAAGGAAAGGACAGACATGGGTTGGATTTTCAGAAAGGGCCACTGAGACAATAAAAATTACTTGGAAATCAGAAAGACCAGTATGGGTTCCTCAGTGGCCCCTGACTAAATAAAAGATACAAGCAGCCCATGACCTGGTCAAACAACAATTAGCGGAAGGACATATACAACCTTCTGTATCTCCCCATAATACTCCCATAAGAAATCTGATGAAAAAGAAATCTGGTAAATGGAGATCATTGCAAGATTTAAGAGCCATTAATAATGAGATGGTGATTATGGGACCTGCTCAATTGGGAAGTCCTCAATTGTCTGCTTTGCTAAAAACCTGGTATGTTTTAGTTATAGATATTAAAGATTGGTTTTTTTTTCAATTCCAATTCATCTTGAGGATAGTCCACATTTTGCATTTACTATCCCTGCACTGAATCATGAAGGTCCTGATCAGAGATATGAATGGAAAGTACTCCCTCAAGGGATGGCTAACAGCCCAACGATGTGTCAAATTTATGTTAACAAAGTAATCCAGCCACTTAGAAATCAAAACCCTGAACTACAAATATTTCACTATATGCATGATATATTATTAGCACATAAAGATAAAAACACATTGCTAGAATGTTATGCCACACTTACAAACTTATTAAAAAATTATAATCTAGAGATAGCAATAGATAAAGTACAATTATATTTAATTTAATTATTTAGGAGTTCTATTATCCTCAACCATGGTCTGTCCACCAAAAATTCAAATATGAGTAGATCAACTCAAATCACTTAATGACTTTCAAAAGTTATTAGGAGAAATAAATTGGATAAGGCCTTATCTAGGTATACCAACAGTAGAGTTGAGACCTTTATTTGATATCCTAAAAGGTCCATCAGACCCAAATTCAACCCAAATGCTAACGCCTGAAGCAAGAAAGGCATTTAAAATCATTGAAACATATATGGAAAATATGCATTTGGATAGAATTGATATAAATTTGCCTTTATTATTTATTGTACTACCAACAAAAAATATTACTACAGGAGTATTTTGGCAAGAAGGTCCATTATTATGGATACATTTATCTTATTCTCCTAACACTTTCTTACTAGGTATCCTGAGGCTGTAGGACAATTAATACTCAAAGGAATAAAAGCAGCAAAGGGAGTGTTTGGAATTTCTCCCAATAAAATTATTATTCCATATACTATGAATCAAATAGATGAGTTAGCTAATGAGTTAAATACTTGGGCAATAATCATGTGCAAATCTAATGTTTCATTTGATAACCACTTACCATCTAATCCTTTATTGTCTTTTTGGTCATTGCATCCTGTAATTTTTCCAAAAATGACAAGAAAAACTCCTATCATGAATGCTCCAACTGTATTCACTGATGGGTCAAATAATGGTACAGCAGCAATAGTTACACCTGATCAAACTTTTACATTTTTAGTACCCAAATAATTAGCTCAAAAGGTAGAGCTTAATGCAATATTACAAGCTTCTGTGATGTTTAAAGATTCTGTATTTAATTTATTTTCCGATAGTATATAGTTAATGCTATAGTATCCTTTGAAGATGCTGGTAGGATTTCCCCTTCCTCTACTGTTTTCTCTTTGCTTTCCACTATACAAAGTCTAATCTGGGACAGAAAAGATCCATTCTTTATAGGACATATCAGGGCACATACAGCATTGCCTGGAGCCCTTAGTTTGGGCAATGATTTAGCAGATAAAACTACACATGACACACATATTTTTTCTACACTAGAATAAACTACAAATTTTCATAAAAAGTTCCATGTCAATGCTAATACTTTACAAAAGCATTTTAAAATAACTAAGGAACAAGCTAGACAAATAATAAAACAATGTCAAAATTGTGTGAACTTTTTACCACAAGTTAATCTTGGAGTTAATCCTAGAGGATTGATACCTAACCATATTTGGCAGATGGACGTCACACACTTGCCAGAATTTGAAAAATTAAAATATTTGCATGTTATAGTTGATACTTCTTCTGGATTTTTGGTGGGCTCCCTTCATGCCGGAGAAAAAACTAAAGATATTATAGCTCATTGCTTACAAAATTTTGCCACTGTGGGAGTTCCAAAACAGTTAAAAACAGATAATGCTCCTGGTTATACTTCTACCTCTTTTAAACAATTTTGCTCAACATTTGGCATGACTCATATAACAGGAATCCCATACAATCCATAGGGACAAGGCATAGTTGAAAGAGCTCATCAAACTATTAAAATGTACTTATGAAAGCAAAAAGAAGGAATTGGGAAGGGGTATATATTCCCCAAAGATAAACTTAAAATAACCCTTTTTACTCTAAACTTTTTAAATTTGGATTCATCAGGGCTTAGTGCTGCGGAAAGGCATATGTGTCCAAAAAATGTACATAAGCCCAAGGTACTTTGGAAGGATATTCTAACAGGACAATGGAAAGGTCCTGATCCAGTAATTGTCTGGAGTCAGGGGTCTGTTTGTGTGTTTCCACAGGGAGAACAGCCTCAGATTTGGATTCCAGAGAGATTAACTAAGGTCCTGACCCAGTGATTGTCTGGAGTTGGTGGTCTGTTTATGTGTTTCCATAGGGAGAACAGCAGCCAAATTGGATTTCAGAAAGATTAACTAAAGCGATTTCTACAGACCAAAAAGAAGATAATTTGGCTCAAATCCATAACATCTGATATCCAAAACTCCAGTTTGGCTATCCTTACATCTGCAACAGAACCAGGATGCTTTTTTCAACATCTATTTTATTATTACCCTTTCCCACATCATGAAGTTCTATTTTGTTTTTTGAGGTCATACAGACCTAGGTTAATGTTTTGCTGATCAGTTCTATTTTTTGACTATAGTGTTTTTAAACATTTCAATGGAGATTTCACCTGTAAAAAGTTATAAGGCCTTTACTATTATGTTATGTGTTGTATTATATTATGTGTTCACACTTGTGTTTTATGTTGTATGTTTGTATGTACGTATATCCATATATCATATATGATGAGTGCTCATGAAAAAATGGATCCAAATAATTTTTTTTATTCATGTGATTTAAATTTAAACTGAGTAAACAGCTGTTGAGGATTGTTTTAAAATGTGAACAAAAAAGGAGGTTAACAGATCTGTTTGTTTACTTTCACCTTTCCTTTTCATTATATTTAATAATTCTGTTCAAGATAATGTAAGTTGTTAAGAAAATTGTTCTCTTTTAGTGCCTTCTGGAATGTTACATAATTTTTTCTTTAACCATTATTGCTAGAATTCCTATATCATCCCAGTGCCGGTGAAGACAAAGATAAAACCAATCTACAGCTTCTGCAATAGCCATAACTGAACTGCTTGCAGAACTTGCCTGGACTATGTATCACTTGTATGCATTGTGAACTCACTTGTATGCATTGTGAACTATCTGTTGGTGCAGCGACTTGTGGTAGTGTTTGGGTACTTTTGCTGATGGTATCATCGGCGGTACAGATTTTCCAAAATGAGCCATCAATTGGCTTGGTGTATCTTCCTCCCTTCTGCTTGTCATGATCGTTCAGCTAAATTTGGGGGCCAAAAGAGGTGAAGAAAAGAACCTCACTCCCACACTGGTACAAAGACCTATCCACAGGTGTGGCTGTATGCTGAACTGGTAGTCAATAACGGGTAAGATCCAATTGCAACGGTACCAATCTAAGACAGGAGGCTGACGCCTTGAGGTCAGCTCATCTGATTACAGGTAAGGACCATATGTACTATTGGACAACCTAAGGCAGGCAGGGTCCCTAAGCCACATGCTTGTTGTTTAAACAGAGAGGGGGAGATGTTGAGAGCCACAGCCGAAGGGGCCCCAGCAAACTTCCAGCTGCCAGCTGATGATTGGCTCACAGCGGCCCCAGCAAACTTCAAGCTGCCAACTGATTGGCTCCTCTGCAGTGATGCTCCTTGGGCTATTTCCCCACCCTTTCAGACTACGGAGCTGCTCATTGGGGGACTTTTTTTTTGGATCTGCCAACGCGACCCAGCCAATCAACCTCAAGAGCAGGAGGAGTGGGGGAGGTTGAGAGGCTTGTGGGAAGCTGGTGGTGGCAGTTGGGCTCTGAAGGTTTTTCCTGAGGAGCTTTGTGGTGTGGTGTGTGGTTCTAAAAGTAAAGTTTGTTTCTTTTGACAAGTGGCTCCTGAATTGTGCCCAGCCAGACTGCGGCACAAAGGAATTTCAGATAACAAAGTACAGTGGCTTGAGAGGATTTTTTAAGTGAAAAATTGCAGAACACTTTTTAAGTTTTGGTAAAATAGTTTCAGTGCTGGAAAGTGCTCCATGAGAATTGACTCCAAGTCACTCTCTTAGATATGCCTTGAATGTGTCAGGGGAGGATCCTCAGGAACCTGGCCACCCCCACCAACCACAGTCCTTATCAAGAGCTTGCTTTATCTCATTCATTCTGGAACAACCCTGTGAGGTCTGTAATAACATCTCCCAGAACTTACGAACGAAGACACCAGGCTCAGTGTGGTTACATGGCATGCAAAGGCTTCACCTTCCCCCCTCCATGTTGCCCCTTATGCCAGCAAACAAAATTGTGTCTGCCTGGGCACAATTCAGGAGCCACTTGTCAAAAAGAAACTAACTTTATTTTTAGAACTACAAACGCCAAACAAAACAGCTCCTCAGGGAAAAAACCCTCAGAGCCCAACTGCCACCACCGGCTTCCACAAGCCTCTCCTCACACCAACCTCTCAACCTCCCACAATCCTCCTGCTCTTGAGGCCGATTGGCTGGGTCGCATGGGCGGAGCCAAAGAAGTCCCCCAATGAGCAGCTCCGTGGAGGAGCCAATCAGATAGATGTTGCTGGGGCCGCTGTGAGCCAATCATCAGCTGGCAGTCTGAAGGGCAGGGAAACAGCCCAATGAACATCACCGCAGAGGAGCCAATCAGCTAGATGTTGCTGGGGCCACTGTGAGCCAATCATCAGCTGGCAGTCTGAAGCTTGCTGGCAGCTGGAAGTTTGCTGGGGACCCTTTGGCTGTGGCTCTCAACAAGTTTCAGTGCTGGAAAGTGCTCCATGAGAATTGACTCCAAGTCACTCTCTTAGATATGCCTTGAATGTGTCAGGGGAGGATCCTCAGGAACCTGGCCACCCCCACCAACCACAGTCCTTATCAAGAGCTTGCTTTATCTCATTCATTCTGGAACAACCCTGTGAGGTCTGTAATAACATCTCCCAGAACTTATGAACGAAGACACCAGGCTCAGTGTGGTTAAATGGCATGCAAAGGCTTCACCTTCCCCCCTCCATGTTGCCCCTTATGCCAGCCGACTTGCTAGAACAAGCCACCAGGCCAGGACATTTTAGAATAACATGCTAGAACCACCTGGTCCCCAGGGTCATCAAAACAGCTTTCTGACTAACACTACTGACTGACATGGCCTTCCCAGTGACTCACTGCCCTCTGCCACTCACTCCAGACCCAGAAGTTCCCACAAACCATCCTGCCACGTGGGAGTCACAGGGGTCCTGCTGCCTCTGACACTGCAGATAGGAGTTAATGATAACAGAGGTTAAAATGTGTGAAATAGACAAACTCAGGGGAAAATACAGTAAGAAGGGGCTTAGGGAGAGAGAAATGAAGGCCTTCTGTGTAGGAGGCAGGATACTCCCTGTGATGTCCTCAGAGTCAGTCTCAGTCTTCTGGTCAACCTACCTACTTTCAACCTGGGCCCAGATGTTATGATGGAAGAGGAGGAAGACATGCAAAACAAGAACTTTATTAGGAAAACAGAAAACCAGGCTAACTCTACAACACGGGTGGGGGAATCAATTAAAATTCTGGGTGCATAGGGTTCCTAACTAGAGGGATTCTTGAGGTTGGAGCCTGTGGCCTCCAACCAAATGTCTTCTCTTTAGCGCCAGCAGGTTGAGACCTTCTTGGCCTTCCCACGGCGCTTTCTCCCTGGCAGGGAGGACACCAATCTCTTCCTGAACCAGTGGAAGAAGCCCCGGAAATTCAGGCAGGAGGTGCCTTCTTTATCTGAAGGAAGGTCCCCCTCCTCTGACTGCAAGGCTGAGACTGGGGAACTCTTTGCAGTTCCAGGCTCCTGGATTTCCATCTGCCAAGACAAAGAGGAGGAGTTAGAGACATTCAGGGTCAGCAGCAATGGGGCCAATATTACTCATTTATGGATTTCCAAATTATGTTTTCACCTAAATAAGCCAACTGTCAATGCAAAGTTTCAGGACTCACATTAAAGCCACACACAGGCACACACACTGGTCTGTAAGGTGCTTCTCTCTGTCCTCCCCTCTCTCTCTCTCAGTGCTCCCTGGCATTTCCCCAACACCTCTTCCCTGACCCCTTTCCTGGCTGAGGACCTTCTCCCATTGCTCATCTGCCCAGACACTGGGGTCCTCCTCTGCTTCACAGCAGGTACAAGGACTCCATGCTGTCCCACCTGGTACCCCCACACTGGGCCTCTCCCTTGCTCTACAGGGGGCCAGCTCTGTGCTCACCTCAACAATTTCATCCTCCTCAAGGCCAGGAGGCATTTTTAGGAACTGCTTGATATCTCCATTTTCTGCTCGTTGACATTTGGGCAAGTCCTGACAAGCCTCGTGTTCTTCAGGATTGACCTGATCCGTATGGGAAAAGTCGCAGCTGGACAGCTGGACATCCTCCTCCTCTTGAGGCGACTCAGCTGGGACAGAGTCGTCCAGACCCTCCTCTTGAGGCGGCTCAGTTGGGACAGGGTCGTCCGGACCCTCCTCTTGAGGCGGCTCAGTTGGGACAGGGTCGTCCGCACCCTCCTCTTGAGGCGACTCAGTTGGGACAGGGTCGTCCAGACCCTCCTCTTGAGGCGGCTCAGTTGGGACAGGGTCGTCTGGAACCTCCTCTTGAGGCGGCTCAGTTGGGACAGAGTCGTCCAGACCCTCCTCTTGAGGCGACTCAGTTGGGACAGAGTCATCCAGACCCTCAACTTGAGGCGACTCAGTTGGGACAGAGTCGTCCGGACCCTCCTCTTGAGGCGGCTCCGTTGGGACAGGGTCGTCCAGACCCTCCTCTTGAGGCGACTCAGTTGGGACAGGGTCGTCCGGACCCTCCTCTTGAGGCGACTCAGTTGGGACAGGGTCGTCCAGACCCTCCTCTTGAGGCGGCTCAGTTGGGACAGGGTCGTCCGGACCCTCCTCTTGAGGCGACTCTGTTGGGACAGGGTCGTCCGGACCCTCCTCTTGAGGCGACTCAGTTGGGACAGAGTCGTCCGGACCCTCCTCTTGAGGCGACTCAGTTGGGACAGGGTCATCCGGACCCTCCTCTTGAGGCGACTCAGTTGGGACAGGGTCGTCCGGACCCTCCTCTTGAGGCGACTCAGTTGGGACAGGGTCGTCCGGACCCTCCTCTTGAGGCGACTCAGTTGGGACAGGGTCGTCCGGACCCTCCTCTTGAGACGGCTCAGTTGGGACAGGGTCGTCTGGACTCTCCTCTTGAGGCGGCTCAGTTGGGACAGGGTCGTCCGGACCCTCCTCTTGAGGCGACTCAGTTGGGACAGAGTCGTCCGGACCCTCCTCTTGAGGCGACTCAGTTGGGACAGAGTCGTCCGGACCCTCCTCTTGAGGCGACTCAGTTGGGACAGGGTCGTCCGGACCCTCCTCTTGAGGCGACTCAGTTGGGACAGAGTCGTCCAGACCCTCAACTTGAGGCGACTCAGTTGGGACAGAGTCGTCCGGACCCTCCTCTTGAGGCGGCTCCGTTGGGACAGGGTCGTCCGGACCCTCCTCTTGAGGCGACTCAGTTGGGACAGGGTCGTCCGGACCCTCCTCTTGAGGCGACTCAGTTGGGACAGGGTCGTCCGGACCCTCCTCTTGAGGCGACTCAGTTGGGACAGGGTCGTCCGGACCCTCCTCTTGAGGCGGCTCAGTTGGGACAGGGTCGTCCGGACCCTCCTCTTGAGGCGGCTCAGTTGGGACAGGGTCGTCCGGACCCTCCTCTTGAGGCGACTCAGTTGGGACAGGGTCGACCGGACCCTCCTCTTGAGGCGACTCAGTTGGGACAGGGTCGTCCGGACCCTCCTCTTGAGGCGACTCAGTTGGGACAGGGTCGTCCGGACCCTCCTCTTGAGGCGACTCAGTTGGGACAGGGTCGTCCGGACCCTCCTCTTGAGACGGCTCAGTTGGGACAGGGTCGTCCGGACCCTCCTCTTGAGGCGGCTCAGTTGGGACAGGGTCGTCCGGACCCTCCTCTTGAGGCGACTCAGTTGGGACAGAGTCGTCCGGACCCTCCTCTTGAGGCGACTCAGTTGGGACAGAGTCGTCCGGACCCTCCTCTTGAGGCGACTCAGTTGGGACAGGGTCATCCGGACCCTCCTCTTGAGGCGGCTCAGTTGGGACAGGGTCGTCCGGACCCTCCTCTTGAGGCGGCTCAGTTGGGACAGGGTCGTCCGGACCCTCCTCTTGAGGCGACTCAGTTGGGACAGGGTCGTCCGGACCCTCCTCTTGAGGCGGCTCAGTTGGGACAGGGTCGTCCGGACCCTCCTCTTGAGGCGGCTCAGTTGGGACAGAGTCGTCCGGACCCTCCTCTTGAGGCGACTCAGTTGGGACAGAGTCGTCCGGACCCTCCTCTTGAGGCGACTCAGTTGGGACAGGGTCGTCCGGACCCTCCTCTTGAGGCG
This sequence comes from Ictidomys tridecemlineatus, assembly GCF_052094955.1. Classification (NCBI taxonomy): domain Eukaryota; kingdom Metazoa; phylum Chordata; class Mammalia; order Rodentia; family Sciuridae; genus Ictidomys; species Ictidomys tridecemlineatus. Next base: position 56,819,729 of record NC_135479.1, read on the forward strand.
ACTCAGTTGGGACAGGGTCATCCGGACCCTCCTCTTGAGGCGGCTCAGTTGGGACAGGGTCGTCCGGACCCTCCTCTTGAGGCGGCTCAGTTGGGACAGGGTCGTCCGGACCCTCCTCTTGAGGCGACTCAGTTGGGACAGGGTCGTCCGGACCCTCCTCTTGAGGCGGCTCAGTTGGGACAGGGTCGTCCGGACCCTCCTCTTGAGGCGGCTCAGTTGGGACAGAGTCGTCCGGACCCTCCTCTTGAGGCGACTCAGTTGGGACAGGGTCGTCCGGACCCTCCTCTTGAGGCGACTCAGTTGGGACAGAGTCGTCCGGACCCTCCTCTTGAGGCAGCTCAGTTGGGACAGGGTCGTCCGGACCCTCCTCTTGAGGCGACTCAGTTGGGACAGGGTCGTCCGGACCCTCCTCTTGAGGCGACTCAGTTGGGACAGGGTCGTCCAGACCGTCCTCTTGAGGCGACTCAGTTGGGACAGGGTCGTTCAGACCCTCCTCTTGAGGCGACTCAGTTGGGACAGAGTCGTCCAGACCCTCCTCTTGAGGCGACTCAGTTGGGACAGAGTCATCCGGACCCTCAACTTGAGGCGACTCAGTTGGGACAGAGTCGTCCGGACCCTCCTCTTGAGGCGGCTCCGTTGGGAACGGGTCGTCCAGACCCTCCTCTTGAGGCGACTCAGTTGGGACAGGGTCGTCCGGAATCTCCTCTTGAGGCGGCTCAGTTGGGACAGAGTCGTCCAGACCCTCCTCTTGAGGCGACTCAGTTGGGACAGAGTCGTCCGGACCCTCCTCTTGAGGCGGCTCAGTTGGGACAGAGTCGTCCAGACCCTCCTCTTGAGGCGACTCAGTTGGGACAGAGTCGTCCGGACCCTCCTCTTGAGGCGACTCAGTTGGGACAGAGTCATCCAGACCCTCCTCTTGAGGCGACTCAGTTTGGACAGGGTCGTCCGGACCCTCCTCTTGAGGAGACTCAGTTGGGACAGAGTCGTCCAGACCCTCCTCTTGAGGAGACTCAGTTGGGACAGAGTCATCTAGACCCTCCTCTTGAGGAGACTCAGTTGGGACAGAGTCGTCCGGACCCTCCTCTTGAGGCGACTCAGTTGGGACAGAGTCGTCCAGACCCTCCTCTTGAGGAGACTCAGTTGGGACAGAGTCGTCCAGACCCTCCTCTTGAGGCAACTCAGTTTGGACAGAGTCGTCCAGACCCTCCTCTTGAGGCGACTCAGTTGGGACAGAGTCGTCCAGACCCTCCTCTTGAGGCGACTCAGGAGGTACAGAGTAAGCTGTATCCTCCCCCTGTGGTGAATCAGGGTGCCCAGTGTCGTTATCTTTGACAGTCTTCGGCTGGACATCATTCTGATGAGAATTAGGGAAGACAGATTCACCTACATTCTCCTCCTGTGGAGACTGAGGGAGTACTGGGTCATCTTCTTCATCATATTCTGGGTTGTCCAGAAACTCCTTGATATATTTCTTGATATCCTCCAGCTCAGAGAATGACTGCGTGATGGTCTCCTGTTGGCGCTGGTCCATCCTCTGGTAGTCCTCACTTTGAGGCCAGTCAGCTATTGAATTTTCATGGAGGCAGTTCAGATAGGTGTACATGATCTCCAAGATGGCTTTTTCACCAAGGTCTTCTGGCTTCTCCTTAATTCTATTTCTTCTCCCCATGCGTCCCCTGACACTGTTGTTTCCACATGCCCCTTCGACAGGAGGGAGGGAGGAAGGACCCTCAGAGGGCAAATCTTTACAGGGTGTGATACCCTCGCAGCCAGGGCTGTCCTCTGAGGGGAAATGGCCCACTGAGAGGCTCTGGTTGCATTTAGATTCTGAAATGCTGCGATGCATGTCGGGGCAGCTCTTGCCCGAGGACAAGTTGTCCATGGGGTCCAAGGGCTCAAAAGCCCAGGCTCCCTCGACACTGGAAACTTCAAAAGAAAAACATTAATTCATGATAGGGGGAAGGGACTCATTTACTTTTCCAAATGATGCCCATTCCTTTATCCATTCCCAGCTATCCCACTCAGGCAGAAGTGCATCCTGTATTTGCACTCTCCAGTCAAGGGCACAAGAGGCAGTTCTTTCTCTTGGAAAACTCATTTTATTGAATAATGACCCTCTGCCCTGAGCATCTCCACCTGATACCTCTCATGCTTTGTCTTATCACTACAGTTGGAAGAACTGCCTGCCATAAAAGATAGTTGTATAAATTTGAAAATTTTAGGAAAGTCAATGATGTAGATAAAATACCCATACCCTGCCATCCAAGGGGAATGACAATCCTCAGGGAAAGAGTTTGATGCTTTACTTTATAGTCTTCTTTTTCCTCTTATCTACATACATGTATGGATTTGTGCATGTGTGCACACATCTATATATATGGGAATTCACATCAAAGACAGTGAGATAATTAAATTTTGTGGCACAACCTACAGGAAACACATCTATGGCTATTCTGTGATCCTTCAGCACTTTCTCGTTAACTCTCTTTGGTGATCACCTGTTAACAACCATCAACATAGATGATCAAAGAACGTTAGATAATTAAGACCAAAACCAATTAATGATAGTAAACCCCCTTCTCCACACATTTTTACCTTTTTTTTTTTTACATATTCTTATAGGTTGCTTTATTGAATCAGAGATTAAAAACATTTTTAAATTATGATAATTGACACTAAATTACTTTCTATAAAGAATACAGCTATTTAAACACCCATTCTGACATCATCTGATGGCATCTTTAGACCATCATTTCTACTGATGCTCCAGAAAATCTTTGAGGAGAAGAATATATACACATTGGCTTTCCCTTGATCTCTCTCTCTCTCTCTCTCTCTCTCTCTCTCTCTCTCTCCCCTGTTCTCTCTCACACACACACTCACCTACCTTGTAGAGTCTGTCACACCTTACTCTATTTACTTTCTCCGGGAAAAAATTCTGCCAACACCTCAGGCAGATACGGGCTACCTGAAGTCCTTCAGGTACTGAATCCAACTGAGAAATTCAACTCTCAGAATCCTGAGTTCTGAGAACCTTGGCTGCCTTGGCAACTGAGGAACTCGGGAGAGTCACTATTGTGGAAGGAAAATGGGGATAGAAAACCAAAGGGCACATCCCTTTGCTTTAGTCATTTTATCTGTCAGTGTTACCAAAGTATATGACAAGAAAAACTTAGAGGAGGGAAAGTATTTTTAAGCCTCACATTGTCAGAAGTCATAGAGCACGGGCTCCCTTGCTCTGGGTCCTCCAAGCAGCACATAATGGGGTGGAGGGGCCAGTGGAGGAAATGTATCAAGAGATGGAGATCAGAAAACTGAGACAGGAAAGGGCCACAGGAGGAACACTTCCAGGGCCAAACCCCAGTGACACACCTCCTCCAAACATGTCCCGCATTCCTACAATTAGTAGCCAGCGGTTCATTCAAACTAGGATGAATTCATTAGGTTTCAGCTCTCACAATCTTCTTCTTTAACCACTGAATATTTTTGCATTAACAAAAGAGCTTATGATGGACACCTCACATCCAAAATATAAATTATGCCCTTGTCTTCTAAATAGCTCCTATCCTTCTCACAGAGCAAGATGCAGTCCAAACGGACTCTCCCAAGAGTCTCATAATGACCACAGCTCTGGCACTGCCCCCAAACTCCAGGCCAAGTCCAAGTCTCCTCTGAGACCTCTGACCAACACTGGTTTGGGATGCCCCGGAAAGTCAAAGAGAAGTGTCCTATATTCTAAATATAGTCACACACAACAATCATCCCTATTTCAAATGAGGGACCAGGACACAGAAGAAGGACTTAGGCCAAAATAAGATCAAGACCCAGCTGGACAGAGAGGCTCCCTGAGTCCACCTATAGTGGCCAGGACACTTGATGGTGAGTTGTTATTTCCTCAGGGCTTGGCTGCAGTGCTCATGGGCTCTTTTTTCCTGGTGGTCTCTGCAGCCCCAGCTTGGCTCAGACGACACTCCATGTTACTGGCATCTCCTGGGGTCTCTGTCACAGCTTCTCTTGACATTTATAACTTCAAGCATGGGTCTCTCAGGGCCAGCCCGTGGGGACTGGGCCCAGCAACACTTTGCCTGGCTCCAAATCTTCTGTTGAAATCTGGGTGGGAGCTTTCATGACCCCTTATGTATTTGTCAACAAAGAGACATGGGTTCCAGCACCCCTGAAAGAAACAAAGCACACATGCATGAGCACACACACGAGCACAGACACGCTTTATGTAATAAGAAAACAGAGCTGAGAAATACCTATCCGACCTAAAGGAGCCTCAGCCCACTGGGATCTGTTCAATTTCATAAGCTGTTTTCCAAATATTTGTCTCCATTTCCATTTAAAAGTTAGTATTTATAGCGTGGCATAACCTTATCTTCCATTTCTCACTTTTGACTGGATGTAAATATCTAGTTTCTGTTCGATAAGGTTGGAGTAGGTTACTCTTTCAGAGTTCCCATGGCATCATGCAAGAAATAGGCAGAGCTGGGGTTGGGGAGAAACACTTACTGTCCAAGAGATGTAGCCTGGCTGTTGCCTGTAGGCTAACCCAGCATCTCAGATCAATGCATCCTTGACTATGTGCAGGGTCTTGGGCTCTTGTCCACATGCCCCCTTTCCAGGTGTTAGTTATGCTCAAAGAAGCCTATGAGCTAAGTCTCATGGGTTTCCTGTTTCACAGAAGAACATGTAACATTCGCAGTCAGGTAACTGGCTCACATTCCCAAGTCATCACCCCAGGCACCTGGATTCAGAGGCAATCTGCCTTCAGAGCCCCCACCTCTTAATCTCCACTCAACCTCATCTCTAGGGACCTGAGCCCCCACGTCCTCCTAGAAGACTGTGGGGGAGCTGACCCAGGCCACAGTCAGACCCATATGATGTTCCTTGGAAGCATCTCCCCTGTAGGAAACTTCATGCTCCATGGGACAAACAAAAGGAATAGGTGGTCCATGGGGCTAGCCCTCAGCAATGGGGTCCACATTAAGAGCTGGGGAAAAGGAAGGTTTAAAATAAGTATTAAGCTTCCTCTTTAGCATCATGAGCTCTGAAATCCTCTATTTTGGATCCTCATGAAATTTTGAACCTGCCTTCCCAAACAGTGTAGCCTTGCAGGGAATTCACCGGTATCTCCCCTTCTGTGAAGTTGGACTGGAGCTGTACAAAACTGTCACCATGAATGGATCACTTTGACCAGCATATAAACACTTGAGGAGAAAAGAAAGGTTTCCAGCCTAGACCCCTGAAGTGCAGAATGATCCTGAGGCCAAGGGAGATTTGAAAGGAGACAACCAAGGAAAGGGAGAGGAGAGGAGAACAGGAAAGTAGGTAGAATGAATCAGACAAACCATTCCCATGCTCATGAAAGAAAACACACCAGTGAAACTCCACATCATGTACAACCACACGAATGAGACTCGAAGTTACAGCCATGTATGTGTAACATGTCAAAATACACTCTACTGTCATGTATATCTCAAAATAACAAATGAAAAAAAACCAACAGTCCTTTAATGACTAGTTTTGTGTGCTCCTGGACACTCACATGCAAAAGCCCCAAGGTGGACACAATCCAAATGTCCATCAGTGGATGAAGGGGTAAACTGTATGTGCCAGATCTCCACAGGGGATCAGTACTCCGTCATGAAAAGGAATGTAGTACGGGTTCATGACACAACATCTATGAACCCGGGAAACCGGATCTCAGTGAAAGAAGCCACTCACAAGAGATCACATGTCATCTGCTTCCTCTAATAGAAAACCTTCAGAATATGCAAATATAGAGAGGAAGAATGTGGATGAGGAGCTGCTGGGGAAATGCAGATCCCCTCCTAATGTGTCCAAAGGTTCTTTCTAGGGTGATGAAGATAGTCTAGAGTTACACAGGGGTGAGGGTTTCACAGCCAGATGAATATATGAGAAACCATTCAACTATATAGTAGAGGCTGTGATAGGCGAAGTATATCTCAGTAATGCTGCTTAAAGGCGAAAATAAAGCACAGCTCTTGGAAATTAAAGAGAGAGAGAGAGAGAGAGAGAGAGAGAGAGAGAGAGAGAGAGAGAGAGAGAGAGAAACTCAAGTAAATTTGAAATTTTATTTATTTCTACCATTTCTCTGAAATATCTTTATGTATTATTATTCTCTACTGAAAGAAGAGCACATGTGCGCGCGCGCGCACACACACACACACACACACACACACACTACACACATTTTGTCCCCATTTGAAATGTGCAACTCAGCTAGTAAATGTCCCTGACACTCACACTCTCTCCTTCCCCAGAAAAAACACAATACTTACTGTTTGTAGTTTAATAGGTTTTTTTATTTACTTAGAATGTTTTTCTAAAGCATCATAGAAATAGCAATGGCACACATCCTCCTTGGTGGCCATGCTGAGGAGTGCAGTCACTTCCCAGTGAAAACTGACCTTTTACCTCTCCTAACAGATTAGGGGACTTGGGGTCGTCCTCACAATACCTCCAATGTTCCTCTCCTTCTAGGGCCTTAGTCAGACTTGCTGGCCCAGCTCTTTTAGATGACAGTTTCATCATCTAATGTGGCATCAGCTGCCCTCTCATGAAGCAAGATCATAACACATCTTCTTGAGATATTAGAAAGGATAATAAGCTGTGGCTCTACACTTCAGATATAAAGTCAGTACCCACAGTGACTTGAAGAGATGAGACACCCTGAAATCCATTGGACTCAATGAGACTTGGAACCTAAATGCCTACAGGAAGTTTCTCACTTGTAAGTTAAGCTAATATGATGGTTAATTTATATGTCAACTTGATGGGCTCTCAGGTTTCCAGATATTTGGTTAAGCATCATTCTGGGTGTGTCTGTGAGGATGTTTCTGGATGAGATTAATACATGTAACCCAGGTACGGTGGTGCAAACCTGTAATCCCAGTGGCTTGGGAGGCTGAGGCAGGAGGATTGTGATTTCATAGCTGGCCTTGGGCAACTTAGCAAGGACCTAAGCAGGTCAGTGAGCTCTAAATAAAACATAAAAAAGGCTGGGATGTTGCTCACTGGTTAAGTGCCTCTGGATTCAACAACCAGTTCCAAAACAAACAAATGAACAAATAAATAAATAAATGTTTGTCCCAGTAGACCCAGTAAAGCAGATTGTCCTCCCCTGTGTGGGTGGGCCTCTTCAAAATCCATTCGAGGTCTGAATAAAACAGAAGACTGCTCTGCCCAACTGTCTTGGAGCTTGGACATCAGTCCTCCCTGCCTCTGGACGTGGACTGGACTTGTCCCATCAGCCCTCCTGCTTCTCTAGCCTTCAGACTCAGACTAGAACATTACCATAGGCACTCCTGGGTCACCAGCTGGCAGATGGCAGGTCCTGGACTTCTCACCCTGCATAACTCTATGAGCCCATACCTTGGAAAAGTTTCTCTCTTTACGTGTACAATATTCTATGTGTTTCACATTTCTTATTATTTTTCTTGGTACTAAGTATTTAACCCAAGGGTGCTTAACCTCTATGACACATCCCCAAGCCATTTGAAAAATTATATTTTATTTAGAGACAGGGTCTGGCTAAGTTACTTAGGAGGGCCTTGCTGTGTAGCTGAGGCTGGCTTTGAACTTGCATCTTCCTGCCTCAGCCTCCTGAGCCGCTGGGATCACAACCATGCACCACCACACACAGACTACAATCTCCTACTCACTATGTTTCTCTAGAGATCCCAGATGACATACTGTGCCTGCCCTGTCTTCCTTCATTCCTTCCTTTCCTCCTACTGTAGTAGTGCCAGGGATCACACCTAGGACCTTGGACACACTAGACAAGCACTCTACCACTGACCTCACTCATTTTTTATTTTATTTTGAGATGGGGTCTTTTCACGCTGCCCAGGCTGACCTTGAACGTGTGATCCTTCTGCTTCAGTCACCAGAGTGGTTGGGGTTACAGGATGCACCGCTGCACCTGGCTTCTATTTTTGAAATTATGATCTAGTTCAAAAGTATAAAATGAGGCAGTCTGAATCTGTGATAGGATGCACAGAAAGCATTCTCGCCCACATGCATCACCTTACTGCAATTATGGTAAAGTGACAGACAACTCCAACGGTGGGACATGTGACAAAATATATGATCCTTGTCGGGACAGTGCAGGCCATTCATGGGAAAGTACATTTAAGTGAAACTTGTATTCTAATGAGCTCATAGAGTAGGAAAAGGACCTTAGTGGAAGAACTGGGGCTGCTCCAGTGCTGTCTCTGTGCTAGTCAATGGTATTGCACCCAAGTTCCTACCATGGTCTGCTCACTGTGGTAGGCGTGTAGATGTCACCCTTGGAGCAGTGGGCTGAGGGACATATGGATGCCCTTCAGTAGGCTTGCACCTTCTCTGGAAGTGCCCACTGAGGCCAAGATGAAAAGTTCAAAGAAAAATGAATTAAAGTGGTAAAAAGGATAAAACAACCCACCATGTATTGCAAAGGACCCACCATGTATTACATCTAAGTTTGTCAGGCCTTAACATTTCGTTATATTTGATTCATTACTTACTAGTAAGAATGCATGATAGCCAGGTGTGGGGGTGCACATCTGTAATCCCAGCAGCTCCAGAGGCTGAGGCAGGAAGATCACAATTCAAAGTCAGTCTCAGCAAAAGCAAGGTGCTAATCAACTCAATGAGAATCTATGTCTAAATAAAACACAAAATAGGGCTTGGGAACGGGCTCAGTGGTCGAGGGCCCCTGAGTTCCATCCCTGAACCTCCCCCCCCAACACACAAAATATATTATAGATAAAACTTAGGCCCCTGACTTCCCATCTGTTTGCTGTACCCAGTGTTTCCCACTTCCCTCACAAGCACTGTTCTCAATGTTCACATTATTCTTGAAGTTCACATTATGCCTGTTTTAATGCTATTTCATATTAATATATTGCTTTACTTTGGGGATAAAATATATGGACATCAGTCCTCCCTGCCTCTGGACGTGGATTGGACTTGTCCCATCAGCCCTCCTGCTTCTCCAGCCTTCAGACTCAAGACTAGAACATTACCACTGCCACTCAATAAAACTGAATTGTATGCGTAAAAGTGGTTAAACTGGTACACTTTAAATGTATTTTAACGACAAAAACAGGGAAAATATTTAACAATAACAGTTAAATTCCCTGATATTTAACAACAACAAAAAAAAAACAGGGAAAATACCAATGTAAATAGACTTTCTGTGATACTTTTTATGAGAACTTCCACATTCAACTCTCTCAGGTTGAATCATTCTTTCTTTAGTACTCTTTGTTTACCTGCTACAGAATACTCTCACCCACAAACCTTTACAGTCATATGTTTCCTGGCTTAACTCTTCAACAATTAGCCCCTTGACCACAAAGATTAAGATCTCTTTTCTGGTATGTTAAGCTACTGAGGATTCTATGTGCTCAATGTCTGTGAAAGGGAGGAGAAAGATAAGGAGGTTGAAATTGAGGAAAGGAAGACTCTAAGATTAAACACTCATAGGCTTCTCAAAATGTGAACCATGAAGGTCACACGGGGTGGTACTAAAGGAGGAGAAACGCCTTTGAGAGAACCTGTGGATGAGTGAGGAGGAGGATGGTGGCCTTGGAGGTGAACTGGCAACATAGGAAGTATCAGTAAGAAGGATGAGTCCAGCCAGCCTCAAAGAAGTTGAGCTGTAGGGACAGTTGTAATGACACTTGCAAAGGAATTCCAGAGAGCACAGTGCAGTGGCTTGAGAGGACTTGTTAAATCAAGATCTGCTGAACACTTAAAGTTGGTAAAATGGTTTCAATGTGGAAAATAGCTCCATGAGAGTTGACTCCAATTCGTTTTCTTAGATATGCCTTGAATGTGTGTGGGGGGGGGAGGATCCTCAGCAACATGACCACCCCCACCAGCCACAGTCCTTATCAAGAGCTTGCGTTATCTCATTCATTCTGGAACAATCATGTGAGGTCTGTAATATCATCTCCCAGAACTTATGAATGAAGACACCAGGCTCAGTGTGGTTAAGTGGCATGCCCAGCCCCCACCTTCCCCGCCTCCATGTTGCCCCTTATGCCAATAGATTTGCTAGAACCAGCCACCAGGCCAGGACATTTTAGAATAACAACCACCTGGTCCCCAGGGTCATGAGAACAGCTCCCTGACTGTCTAACACTACTGACTGACATGGCCTTCCCAGTGACTCACTGCCCTTTGCCACTCACTCCAGACTCAGAAGTTCCCCTCAAACCATCCTACCACGTGGGAGTCACAGGGGTCCTGACACTGCAGGTAGGAGTTAATGATAACAGAGGTTAAAATGTGTGAAATAATAGACAAAATAGGGGGAAATACAGTAAGAAGGGGCCGAGGGAGAGAGAAATGAAGGCCTTCTGTGTAGGAGGCAGGATACTCCCTGTGATGTCCTCAGAGTCAACCTCAGTCTTCTGGTCAACCTACCTACTTTCAACCTGGGCCCAGATGTTATGATGGAAGAGGAGGGAGACATGGAAAACAAGAACATTTATTAGGAAAACAGAAAACCATGCTAACTCTACAACACAGGCTGGGGAATCAATTAAAATACTGGGTGCATAGGGTTCCTAACTAGAGGGATTCTTGAGGTTGCAGCCTGTGACCTCCAACCAAATGTCTTCTCTTTAGTGGCAGCAGAATGGGATCTTGTTGGCCCTCTCACGGTGCTTTCTCCCTGGCAGGGAGGACACCATTGGCATCCTCAGCTAGTGGAAGAATCCCGGGAAATTCAGGCAGGAAGTGCCTTCTTTATCTGAAGGCAGGTCCCCCTCCTCTGACTGCTCTGATGACCCTGGGGAGCTCTCTGCAGTTCCAGGCTCCTGGCTTTCCATCTGCCAAGACAAAGAGGAGGAGTTAGAGACATTCACGGTCAGCAGCAATGGGGCCAATATTACTCATTTATGGATTTCCAATTTATGTTTTTACCTAAATGAGCCAACTGTCAATGCAAAGTTTCAGGACTCACTCACATTAAAGCCACACACAGACACACACACTAGTCTGTAAGGTGCTTCTCTCTGTCCTCCCCTCTCTCTCTCTCAGTGTCCCTGGCATTTCCCCAACACCTCTTCCCTGACCCCTTTCCTGGCTGAGGACCTTCTCCCATTGCTCATCTGCCCAGACACTGGGGTCCTCCTCTGCTTCACAGCAGGTACAAGGACTCCATGCTGTCCCACCTGGTACCCCCACACTGGGCCTCTCCCTTGCTCTACAGGGGGCCAGCTCTGTGCTCACCTCAACAATTTCATCCTTCTCAAGCCCAGGACACTGCTTGGGGTCTCCATTTTCTGCTCGTTGACACTTGGGCAAGTCCTGACCAGCCTCCTGCTCTTCAGGACTGATCTGATCCATATGGGAAGAGATGATGCTGGATGGCTGGACATCCTTGTCCAGAGGAGAATCAGAGAGCACCGGGTCATTGTCTTCATCATCTGGATTGTCTAGAAACTCCTTAATATTTTTCATGATATCCTCCAGTTCACAGAATGACTGGGTCATCCTCTCCTGTTGGCACTTGTCCATCCTCTGGTAGTCATCACTTTGAGCCCAGTTAGCTACTGAGTCTCCATGGAGGCAGCTCAGATAGGCATACATGATCTCCATGATGGCTTTTTCGCGAAGCTTCTCTGGTTTGTCTTGAATTCCATTTCTTCTCCCCATGGGTCCCCTTACATGGCTGGTTCCACATGCCCCTTGGACAGGAGGGAGGGAGGAAGGACCCTCAGAAGGCAAATCTTCACAGGGTATGACAGCCTCACAGTCAGGGCCGGCCTCAGAGGGGAAATGGCCTACTGGGAGGCTCTGGTTGGATTTGGATTCTGAAATGCTGTGCTCCATGACAGGGGACGAGTCGTCCATGGGGTCCAAGGGCTCAAATGTCCAGTCTCCCTGGACACTGGAAATTTCAAAAGAAAAACATTAATAGGTGATATGGGAAAGGGACTCATTTACTTTTCCAAATGATGCCCATTCCTTTATCCATCCCCAGCTATCCCACTCAGGCAGAAGTGCATCCTGTATTTGCACTCTCCAGTCAAGGGCACAAGAGTCCTATAGGTTGGATTATTGGATCCACGATTACAAATATTATAAAATTATGATAATTGATATTAAATTACTTTCTAGAATACAGCTATTTAAATGCCCATCCTGCCATCATCTGATTGCATCTTTAGTCCAGCATTTTCATGGTGCTCCAGCAAGTTATTGGGGAAGAGAATATACAAACATTAGTTCTCTCTCTCTCTCTCTCTCTCTCTCTCTCTCTCTCTCTCTCTCTCTCTCTCTCTCTCTCTCTCTCTCTCACACACACACACACACAAACACACACACACACACACACACACACTCATGTACCTTGTAGACTGTCACACCTGGCTCTTGTACTTCCTTAGGAAAGAGATGCTGCCAACTCCTGAGGCAGACACAGGCTACCTGAAGTCCTTCAGATACTGAATTCTATAACTGAGAAGTGCAACTGTCAGAAGCCTGGATTCCAAGACTGTTGGCTACCTTGTCAATAGAGGAATAAACTAGAGCCACAAGTGTGAAACCAGAAAAAAAGGATACAAAAACCAAAGGACCCATCTCATTGCTTTGGTCATTGTTTTTTTTTTTTTTTTCTGTGCCTATGACCACAGTATATCACAAGAACAAATTAGAGAAGGGAAAGTACATTTGGGCCTCATATTTTCTGAGAATATAGGTAACTGGCTCCCTTACAGCAGCCCATCATGGAGGGAGGGCCCAGTGGGGGAAATGTATCAACAGACGGGGGTCAGAAAACAGAGACAGGAAAGGGCCACAGGAAGAACACTCCTAGGGCCAACTCCCAGGGACTCAACTCCTCCAAACATGTCGCACCTACCCAGTCCGTTCATTCAAACTAGGATGAATTCATTAGCTTTCAGATCTCACAGTCTCATCCTGTGACCTCTGAATATTCTAGCACTAACAGGAGCTACTTGGCAAGCATCACATCCAGACCTTTACATTCTGCCTCTGTCTCCTAAAAAGCTCATATCTTTCCCGCAGAGCAAGATGCATGCCCTTTGTCTCCATGAGTCTCATCGTGTCCACAGCTCTGGCACTGCCCAAAAGTCCAGGCCAAGTCCAAGTCTCTTCTGAGACCTCAGACCAACTCTGGGTGGTGATACCCTGTAATAGTCAAAGACAAGTTTCATGTATTTAAAATACAGTTGTACACAATAATCATTCCCATTTCAAAATGAAGGACTAGGGCCCAGCAGAAGGACTGAGGCCAAAATAAGACCAAGACCAGCTGGGCAGAGAGGCCCCTTGAGTCCACCTACAGTGGCCAGGACACTTGACTATGAGGCATTATTTCCTCAGGCTGCAGTGCTCATGGGCTTTTTTAGCCTGCCACCCTTACAACCTCAAGCATTGGTCTCTCAGGGACAGCACACAGGGACTTGTCCTGGCAACACTTTACCTTGCTTCAGGTCTTCCTCTGAAATCTTGGTGGAAACTTTCATGAACCCCTTATCTATTTGTCAAAAAAGAGTCCTAGGTTTAAGCAAACCTGAAACACACACACACACACACTCACACACACACACACACTCATGTACCTTGTAGACTGTCACACCTGGCTCTTGTACTTCCTTAGGAAAGAGATGCTGCCAACTCCTGAGGCAGACACAGGCTACCTGAAGTCCTTCAGATACTGAATTCTATAACTGAGAAGTGCAACTGTCAGAAGCCTGGATTCCAAGACTGTTGGCTACCTTGTCAATAGAGGAACAAACTAGAGCCACAAGTGTGAAACCAGAAAAAAAGGATACAAAACCACAGGACCCATCTCATTGCTTTGGTCATTTTTTTTTTTTTTCTGTGCCTATGACCACAGTATATCACAAGAACAAATTAGAGAAGGGAAAGTACATTTGGGCCTCACATTTTCTGAGATTATAGGTAACTGGTTCCCTTACAGCAGCCCATCATGGAGGGAGGGCCCAGTGGGGGAAATGTATCAACAGATGGGGGTCAGAAAACAGAGACAGGAAAGGGCCACAGGAAGAACACTCCTAGTGCCAACTCCCAGGGACTCAACTCCTCCAAACATGTTGCACCTACCCAGTCCGTTCATTCAAACTAGGATGAATTCATTAGCTTTCAGATCTCACAATCTCATCCTGTGACCTCTGAATATTCTAGCACTAACAGGAGCTACTTGGCAAGCATCACATCCAGACCTTAACATTCTGCCTCTGTCTCCTAAAAAGCTCATATCTTTCCCGCAGAGCAAGATGCATGCCCTTTGTCTCCATGAGTCTCATTGTGTCCACAGCTCTGGCACTGCCCAAAAGTCCAGGCCAAGTCCAAGTCTCTTCTGAGATCTCAGACCAACTCTGGGTGGTGATACCCTGTAAGAGTCAAAGACAAGTTTCATGTATTTAAAATACAGTTGTATACAATAATCATTCCCATTTCAAAATGAAGGACTAGGGCCCAGCAGAAGGACTGAGGCCAAAATAAGACCAAGACCAGCTGGGCAGAGAGGCCCCTTGAGTTCACCTACAGTGGCCAGGACACTTGACTATGAGGCATTATTTCCTCAGGCTGCAGTGCTCATGGGCTTTTTTAGCCTGCCACCCTTACAACCTCAAGCATTGGTCTCTCAGGGACAGCACACAGGGACTTGTCCTGGCAACACTTTACCTTGCTTCAGGTCTTCCTCTGAAATCTTGGTGGAAACTTTCATGAACCCCTTATCTATTTGTCAAAAAAGAGTCCTAGGTTTAAGCAAACCTGAAACACACACACACACACACTCACACACACACACACACTCATGTACCTTGTAGACTGTCACACCTGGCTCTTGTACTTCCTTAGGAAAGAGATGCTGCCAACTCCTGAGGCAGACACAGGCTACCTGAAGTCCTTCAGATACTGAATTCTATAACTGAGAAGTGCAACTGTCAGAAGCCTGGATTCCAAGACTGTTGGCTACCTTGTCAATAGAGGAACAAACTAGAGCCACAAGTGTGAAACCAGAAAAAAAGGATACAAAACCACAGGACCCATCTCATTGCTTTGGTCATTGTTTTTTTTTTTTTCCTGTGCCTATGACCACAGTATATCACAAGAACAAATTAGAGAAGGGAAAGTACATTTGGGCCTCACATTTTCTGAGATTATAGGTAACTGGCTCCCTTACAGCAGCCCATCATGGAGGGAGGGCCCAGTGGGGGAAATGTATCAACAGACGGGGGTCAGAAAACAGAGACAGGAAAGGGCCACAGGAAGAACACTCCTAGGGCCAACTCCCAGGGACTCAACTCCTCCAAACATGTCGCACCTACCCAGTCCGTTCATTCAAACTAGGATGAATTCATTAGCTTTCAGATCTCACAGTCTCATCCTGTGACCTCTGAATATTCTAGCACTAACAGGAGCTACTTGGCAAGCGTCACATCCAGACCTTAACATTCTGCCTCTGTCTCCTAAAAAGCTCATTTCTTTCCCGCAGAGCAAGATGCATGCCCTTTGTCTCCATGAGTCTCATTGTGTCCACAGCTCTGGCACTGCCCAAAAGTCCAGGCCAAGTCCAAGTCTCTTCTGAGACCTCAGACCAACTCTGGGTGGTGATACCCTGTAAGAGTCAAAGACAAGTTTCATGTATTTAAAATACAGTTGTATACAATAATCATTCCCATTTCAAAATGAAGGACTAGGGCCCAGCAGAAGGACTGAGGCCAAAATAAGACCAAGACCAGCTGGGCAGAGAGGCCCCTTGGGTTCACCTACAGTGGCCAGGACACTTGACTATGAGGCATTATTTCCTCAGGCTGCAGTGCTCATGGGCTTTTTTAGCCTGCCACCCTTACAACCTCAAGCATTGGTCTCTCAGGGACAGCACACAGGGATTTGTCCTGGCAACACTTTACGTTGCTCCAGGTCTTCCTCTGAAATCTTGGTGGAAACTTTCATGACCCCTTATCTATTTGTCAAAAAAGAGTCATAGGTTTAAGCAAACCTGAAACACACACACACACACACACACACACACACACACACACACACTCTCTTACATAATACAAGAACAAAGTCATAGTATCTGCCCTAAAAGAATCTCAGTTCATTGGGATCTGTCCATTTTATAATATTTTTCCAAATATTTGTCTCTATTTTCTTTCAATAAGATCGTATTTAACGTGTGCCATAACTGTCTTCCATTTCTCACTCTTGGCCAGACTGTCTTTAAGATTGTAGAAGTTCTGTCTTTCAGAGTTGTGATAGAATGATGCAAGGAATGGGCAGAGCTAGGGTTGGGGAGAAACACCAATTATCTAAGAGATGAAGCCTGGCAATTGCCTGTAGGCTGTCCCAGCTGCCATGAGTGACCATGGCCTCCCTGAGTATATGCAGGGTCTTGTGCTCATGTCCACATGCCCCCTTTCTGGGTGTTAGCTACCATTAGTCTCAAAAAAGCCTATGAGCTATGTCTTAGTGGTTGCCTGCTTTACAGAGGAACATGTAACATGCGCAGTCAGGTAACTGGCTCACATTCCCAAGTCATCACCCCAGGATCCTGGATTCAGAGGCAATCTGCCTTCAGAGCCCCCACCCCTAATCTCCACATGCCCTCATCTCTAGGGACCTGAGCACCCACTTCCTCCTGGAAGACTGTGGGGGAGCTGACCCAGTCCACAATCAGACCCATATGATGTTCCTTGGAAGCATCTCCCCTGTGGTGAACTTCATGCTTCATGGGACAAGCAAGAGAAGTAGATGGTTCATGGTGGTCTTGAACAATGGGGTTCATATTTGGAGAGGGGAGAAGGGAAGGTTTAAAATAAGTATTAAGCTTCCCCCTTAGCAGCATGAGATCTGAAATCGTCTATTGTGGCTTCTCATGAAACCTTTGAACCTGCCTTCCAGAACAGTGTGGCCTTACAGGGAATTCACTTGGCTGGCTGTGGTTATTGACAGTGGAAGATCAGGCAGGGCAGGGCCAGAAGCCCGGAGGTGAAAACCAAGCCTGCAGAAATGCATCCACGGGAGGCTGGAGGTTCTAGGAGGTGAGCATAAAGGTAAGTCAAAAACTCTTAAGTTACCAGAGCCTGTTCCCTGCTCCATCAGACAATCACTGCAAAACACCCATTCAAAATCATCTTTGAATAATCACAGGGTATGAAACCTCAGAGGGTCCCTTCTGAGCGCAAGGCCCTGCGTGATTGCAGAATTGTGAGCCTGATAAAAAAAATCTATGAAAAATCTACAGCAAACATTGTACTTAAAGATTAAAGATTGAGCACTTTCTCTCTAAGATTGTTAACAAAATTGGTTCATTCACCATTTATCTTCAAATATGATATGTGCGGTTCTATCCAGTGCAATAAGACAGGAAGAAGAAATTGAAGGCAAAATGATAGGATATAAGATCCAAACATAAATATCAATTATGTTTCTTTTTTCTTTTAAGAGAGATAATTTTTTTAATATTTTATTTTTCAGTTTTCAGTGAACATGACATCTTTATTTTTATTTTTATATGGTGCTGAGGATCGAACCCAGCACCCTGTGCATGCCAGGGCCACATCCCCAGCCTCCTCAATTATGTTTCTTTATGTTAGTGATGGATGTAAAGATGAAGTTAGAAAGACAGTTCAATTTATAATAGCATGGAAAACTTTAAGAAATAAATTTAACAAAAGAAGTATAAAGACTTTCACCCTGAAAACTACAAATCTTTGCTTAGATAAACTAAAGACTATCTAAATAAGGGGGAAAACATAGATGGGAAGACTCAAAATTGTTAAGATAATGATTCATGAAATCGGCTTACACATTCAACACAGTCTTCATGAAAATCTCATATGAGACACAATTCCCCATCAGTATAGTTCTTTATAAAAAATATAATAGACTTTATGTAAACCTTGACAAGGAGATCTTAAGATATATATTGAAATATAAGAGAACCAAGAGTAACACAAATAATTTTGTGAAAGAATAGAATTAATGGACTTATCGTATCTTATTTCACATTTACGATAAGCCTGTAAATATAAATTTACCATACAATCCTGTAAGTGCATTGACAGTGACCACCTCGAGAGAAATGAAATGTGTGTTCTCACGAAAAGCTTGTGTATGAATGAATATTCATAACATCATGATACATAGCGGCCCCAAACTTGAAAATTCCATACACGCGTCAAGGGGTAAATGGGTAAACAACATGTAGTATGTCCATACAATACCATACTATTAACAATAAAACAGTTTAAAACTATATGGATGAAACTCTAAAACAACATGTTAAGTGAAAGAAGTATATAATTCCATGTATATGGAAGGAATATAAGCAAATATAAGCAAAAGCAAACCCTGTAGGAACAGAAATCGTATCTACGGTTGGTTATGTAGGCCTAGAGATAAGAATTGCCTACAAATGACCAAGAGGGTTCCTTTTAGTTATTATCAAAGACAGGATTGTGGTTATGGTTGCACGGTTCTACAAGTTTATTTAAAGGTCACTGGCAAAATTTAAATGGCCAATAAATTTATGAAAACGTGCTCAACATCACAAGCTGTCAGGCAAATGCAAGTCCAAACCACAATGAGAGATTATCTTATCCTGGTTCATATGTACAGCTATTACCAAAACGGCAAAAAATAACAATTACTAGTCCTCACTAGTAACGGTGGAGGATGTGGAGAAAAGAACTCTCGTATGCTCTTGGTGGAAGTGCATATTATTATGGTCACTGTGGAAAACAGTATGAGGTTCCTCAAGAAACTAAAGTAGATGTAACATATGATCCAGCTGTCTCACTTCTGAGTGAATAGCCTAAGGAAATGATATCAATATACCAAAGATAACTGTCACTCTCCTATTTATTACAGAACTATTCACCATAACTAAGATATGGAATCAACCCAGATGCCCATCTATGGATGAATGTGTAATGAAACTATAGCACACATATGTGGTGGCATATTATTCAACCATAAAAAAATGGTATCCTGTCATCTGTTGCAAAATGAATGAAACTAGAGGATATTATATTAAGGGAAGTGAATCAGATGCATAAAGATAGTTTTTGAATGTTCTTTCTTATACATTGACATTAAAAATGTTTATCATAGTGTAGAATAGTAATTATGAGAGGCTGGAAAGGGTGAGGGGATAGGGGTTTAGTGGAAAGTTATATGAAGGGTGTTCAAACACAGATTGGAGTAATAAGTTCTAGAGTTCTACAGAACAACAGAAAGATTATAGTTCATAAAAATCTACTTGGAATGAAACCACCATTGGACCCAGCTATCCCACTCCTCAGTTTATATCCAAAAGACTTAAAATCAGCATACCACGGTAATGCAGCCACATCAATGTTTTTGCGGCTCAATTCACAATAGCTAAACTATGGAACCGATGTAGGTGTCCTTCAATAGATGAATGGATACAGAAAATAATATATATATATATATGTATATTTTTTCAATAGAATGTTACCCAGCTTTAAAGAAGAATGAAATTATGGCATTTGCCAGTAAATGGAAGGAGTTGGAGAATATTATGATAAGTGAAACAAGCCAATACCCCCAAACCAAAGGCCAAATATTTTCTCTAATATGCAGATGCTAATTCACAATAAGGGTGTGGGGGACACTAGATAAGAATAGAGGTACCTTAGATTAGATAGAGGGAAATGAAGGGAGGGGAGGGGAGGGAATGCAGGGATAGGACCAATAGAAGAAGGAAACAGACATTATTACTTTATGTATATATGTGACTGCATGATCAATATTTTTTTACAGAATGTACATTAAGAAAAATAAATTATATCCCATTTATGTATGATATATCCAAGTGCATAAATGCATTATACTGTAATATTATAACTAATTAAAACAAAAAATTTTAAAAAATCTACTTTATATTTTATGAGTAACTAGAAAAGCCAAGCAAAGATTTCAAAGCAAATCATGAAAAGGAGACAGAAATGTAAATTACCCGGGATTTGAACAGTACACATTGTATATAGCCATTGAAATATCACATTGTACCCATAATTTGTGAATTTCAGGTTAATGTAAAAAAAAAAAAAAACAGGGGATGGAAAGGTTAACTTTCTTGACTTGCTTGTTACACATTATATGCATGTACTCAATCATCACACTGTACCCCACACATTTGTACAATTAAAATAATAACTAATATGATACAATAAACTAAAAAATAAAATCATTGGTTTTTCCACTTAATGTGTCTGTAATGTGGTATGAAATTATTGCAGTATAAAGCTATAAAAATAATAGTACCCAAAATGTAGGGTTTAGGGAGTTAAAAACAAACTTGACAATGTATTGATACCTGTTTAAAGCTGGTTGATGATTAATAAGGTCTCATTATACTATTCCTTCTACTTACTATTGAAAATTTTGATTACTGATTAAAAAATAAGTAAAAATGAAGTGATGTCACATTAAAGATTAAAATATATATTTTCTTTTTATTGTGGAGCTGGATTGTAGAATGTGGCTCAGGCTTGAGGCCAAAATTGGACTTCCTAACACCTCCTCCTAAACTCTCCTCAATTTAGACCTGGAGATATGACCCCGGGTTAAGTTATTTCTGCACAGACATTCACCAATCAGATACACGGACACCCCAAGCTTCTCTTGTGCTTTGTCGCAAACAAAGAGAAAGAGAGGGGAAGGGGAAAGGGAGAGAAGATGGGGCGGAGGGAATGAGAGAGAGAGAGGCAAAGACAGACTGAGAAATCCAGATCTGCACTCCTGAGATCTAACACAGAGGTGATGTTCACACAGGACTCAGATACATCCACCTATTCGCTGGATGAATGTCTAGACCAGTTGAGTTGGACTCTTACTATTCAAATATGTGACTTCTCTTTCCATGAGAAGAGCTGAAGAAAAAATTGGGGGAAATGACAGCAGCTTATTCTTCTTTAGAGAGCTTTAGAGCTTTCTTGGCAAGATGTCACAGATGGGTTGAGTTCTCTTAATAAGGAGATAAAAATCAAGCGATCAAACACAACCCAGACATTTATCCTGAAGAACTGTTTTTATCTCAATTGAAACCATCCTTGGCTGGACCCTGGTAATGCATGAATCTTATCAAATTGCATTTTCAGCCTAGTGCTTATCATTTCTGGAGGTGGAAGAGCATCTCATGCACATTAGCATTTGAATATTACAAAGAGTTTTAGGTGTTAGATGGTTGTCAATGGTCTTCTTTATCACAGGCAGGAATTTACCAGACAAAACAGTCTCTGTAAGAAAATCCTCCTTATTGAACATACAACAAAGGTTTTAAACAGGTTCGAAGATGTCCCATGTAGAGAAAATCAAACCAAATGATGGTTTATGTATCAAATGTGTTGGTATCCTGTAGGAACCTTTGTTAAAATAATATTCTCAAGCTCTGTCCTTGGACATTCTGACTCACAGGCCTGGGTCTTTGGTGTAAGATTTTGTGTTTTCAAGATATATGCATGTACTGAATCATCACACTGTACCCCACACATTTGTACAATTAAAAAAAGTGGGAGCCACTTTTTTGAATGAGCACCTAACTCAACAGAATGCTTTAAACTCTGCAGAACTTCACTTAGGCAATTCCTGCTCATTAAGATCTAAGAGTGCCATCGATCACTTGGAGATCAATTGGAAATCTACTTGTTCACACTGCATTTCAGCTTTTGGTTTGTTAAGTCCATGTATCATCCCTACTCTAATCTGGTTCTCAGCTCCAGGTGAATGATAATAGCCTGGGAAGGAAACCAGAATACAGGATAGGAGCTCCAGGGAGGAGTCTTATAAAATCAAGCAGAATGCCAGCATATATTTGCCAAAGTTTAACCCCCACTCTTGGCTTAAAAGTAAAGGACCCTCAGCAAAGTAGAAAAGCATAAAGTGATTTGTAAGACAATAAACAATGCCTGTTTTATACCAATAGGAAAAAAATGCTCTTAATTGGGTCAAGGGCTGCTTGCTGGTCACTTCGCCATATTAATTGTCCCCTTCTTTCTTGACATAACCTCAAGTTTTGCATGGCAGCCTGGTGCCCATTTCACACGTCTCAGAGTGGACACAGTCAGGATGCAGCAAAGCTTTGTTGAACCAAAGCTCCTGTTGCCAAAAGGGCATTGAACGAGAATTAGGGAAGCCAGTGGTTGAGCTGTGCCCCTGCTACTTGCTATTTGGGGAACCTTAACGAGTCAGGTGTCCTCTCTGATCACCAATTTCTTACTCACCACATGAAAGATTTGAGGTGAATTATATCTAATCTATCAATTATGATAAGAAGAATTAAAAAAAATCCTTATTTACTTTAACGTCAACATGTTCGTGGAAAGTGTCATTTCAACTCGTTTCCCCTCCAACGTAGTATTTACTCTTCTCCTGTTTTGCAGTAACCATGTGGTTTCAGCGTATTGAGCCCACCTTCTGGACACCATAATTGGTTTAGTGATGTGTCCATGATCCATGGCTAAGTCAGCTGCTTGTTACTTTCCATTCCAATGTCCAGAAAACTGGATCAAATGTTCAGGATGTTTCTCTCTCTCTCTCTCTCTCTCTCTCTCTCTCTCTCTCTCTCTCTCTCGATTAAAACAAAACAAAACAAAACAAAACAAAAAACTTACCTGGACTTATTGCTCATCTTTCCCCATAACCTTGAAACCTGGAATCCAACCTGAGGGTAAAGTTGAGACACAGAGAAAAGCAGAGCAGAGAGATGTGCACAGAGATAATCACGAGGCCTTGATCAGCCCTCACCAGGAGCCCAATCCATGATTGTACATGTCACTTCTGTGAATAAACCTAGACCCTTTGTTGTTTAAGATCATTTTCTTTTATTTTCAATCCACAAGTATTATACCTCATAAAAGGATCATGCCTTAAAATCTAAGCTTTGGACCATTAGAATCTATGTTCCACAAAGATGGAGGAGAGGAACAGGCTTCCAAATGGTATCCTGGGTTTGTCCTTCTGAAGAATAACCAAAAAGTGATGGGATGAATGAATTATTTCAAGGTAGAAACCAAATATGTTGAATGTATTTTTTTTAATTTTTATTTTTTTTTAAAGATAGAGAGGGAGAGGGAGACAGAGAGAGGGAGAATTTTAATATTTATCTTTTAGTTATCAGCAGACACAACATCTTTGTTGGTATGTGGTGCTGAGGATCAAACCCGGGCCGCACGCATGCCAGGTGTGCGTGCTACCGCTTGAGCCACATCCCCAGCCCTGAATGTATTTTTAGATGACAGACTCCAGCATATTTTACACAAAGGACCTTAGAGATGATGAGTAATTTTTAGGCTCTTGGCCCTTTGGCACCTTCCTAGTTGGCATCGGCTTTCTGGATGGTCATAGTCATTCAATAAATATTTAGTGAATAATATAAATAGATGAAAGGATGTGATCCAAGGGAGTAGGGGAAGAGGGGACAGTGTATATGAGTATCGTGGTTGTATTCATGTGGAGATTTTGCAATGCAAAAGTGAGCCAAACCAACCTGGAAATTCTCTGGAAATCCATTGCTACAGCTGGGATTTGTAAATGTGAGACTTGTATATGCAAACACAGGCTATAAACATCAGGAAAAAAGAAGTTCTAGCCAACAGAGCAACTTGATGACAAAAATCAGGAGAGTAAAACGTTGGACCAGTTAGGGACTTTTATGATATATAAGATCCAGGCCCCCGTGTCTGCCTTACCTGGCATTACCCCATAATCATATCATAGGATTGAGCTTCTTACTTTCATCTCCCACTTTGGTTTCTATTGCAACCCTTAGCATGATTCATTCAGGAATAGGGGATTTGTTTATTGACTCTGATCTTCTCTTCTTATAAACAAAAAAACCATTTGCTTCAGAAATTTGCCATTTGGTTCTCTGTCTACATGTACAATGTAAGCTCACAAACTCTTGTAACCAAAGAACTTTTTAAAGTATATTTGAATGAAGACCACACAGGTGCCATTAGACATGAGGATGAAGTTGTATTTTTAAAGGACATGAGAACAATCTCGCAAAAAGTGAGACCCTAAATTTAAAAATCTCAGGAGGAGAAAAAGAGATAGAAATGAGTTAAGAATATTTACCAATTCTTTGGTGTTTATGGCATAAAACTGAATACATTTTAAAGAATTTTATAGAATTCACTTTCACTTTTTCCTCAAAAAAAATATTTCCTGAGATATCTTGGACTCAATTTTCTTTTTGTCTTTCAGAAAAAGAAACATGAAGCTCTTGTATTCGTTTCTGCCATCGCTTCAACATGGAGTGTTTTCTGAAATGTTAAAAAAAATGAGTCCAATATAAACTTTGTATTAAGACAAATAATTTTCTTTTCTTAAAATAACCATTTCCCCCACATGATCTCACTTTACAGCATCACGTGTGGTAGGAGATCTTGTTATGAGGCTATAAAGCTCAGAAGAATCACATTTCAGCTAAAAATGGAAATTGATAATAAACGAAGCTGGCCAGTTTCACTGGGGAAGGAGCAATCTAGTAAAATGTAAATATGTTATCAACTGAGCCTGGGTGGAAGGGTTGGGGATTCTAACGCAGTGACTCTCACACTCCCACGGGAGAGAAAAGAGAAGCCCCTGATTTGCTGATGACACTTAATTCACCCAGAATTATCACCAAAGCCCTTGTGATTCTGCTTACCTCAGCATGACAAGACTTGACCAACTGGCATCTGTGTAATGAGCCAAATACCATCTTGGAGTTTTTTTTGCTGCTGCTATAAACCCAGGGGAAGGCACCAATCCCAACTGAAATCTTAGAAGAAGGAAGGGAAGAAATGAAATCTTGGCAAAGAACGATTCATCAACTTTCCACTGGGGAGATGTTGGCAGAGATCACTGGGGTCAGAACCCAGAGTGAATCCCTCTGCACCTAGACAGACTCTGCTGGCTGGCATGACATCAGCTTGCTGCAAATGCAAAGCCTTAAGCCTTCTTCCATCAGTAGCACCTGGTCTGCTCCTGATGGACGAGCAGAAATAATTAAAGGTGTCAGAACTTTCTGGAAGAAATCCAGGTGAACAAAGTTCTCTGGGGTGAGTACAAAGTGAACAGTGCTGAGAAACACATTTCCTTGCCTTCCCTCTGTGTCTCCCCCTGTGCCTCCCCAGGAATATGCAATCATTCACAAAGCACTCGTCATGGTAGGAACTGCGTCTGAACTGAAAGCCCAGGGGACAGAACCACATGGATATGGCCTCCTACCTCAGCCCAGGCTCTTTCCACACCTCAATGGCACGTTTTCCCCTCCAGTAACATATGGCACATGCAGGATATGCATGCAGGTAGGTGTGCTTAACCCAAACCTACCTGATTGTTGAAATAGAAGATACAAGCATTACTGCACACAGCGAGGTGTAGGTTGCCGACTCCTAAACTCTACAGATGGACGGAGATGTGCTTGCTCCAGGGACTGCAGGATTTTTGGGATCCTTTGGAAAGTCTACAAGGTCATAGTCAGGACTAAATCTAGTGTGCAATGGAAGAGACAGGTTGCTCAGTAAGTAGATACTCCCACCTCGTCTATGAAGGGCTCAGACTCTAAGAAAGCATTGAACAGGGCATTTAAAAATTTTTGCATGATGGTGCAGGTATGTCATCTCAGTGACTCAGGAAGCAGGGAGATGGCAATTTTGAGGCCAGCCTCATCACCTTAGTGAGACCGCATCTCAAATAAAATACAGATAAATAAATAAATAGCCCAATCAATAAATGGGCCAAGGAACTGAACAGACACTTCTCAGAAGAAGATATGCAATCCGTCAAGAAATATATGAAAAAAATGTTCAACTTCTCTAGTAATTAGAGAACTGCAAAACAAAACTATTCAAAGATCTTTATCTGACTCCAATCAGAGTGGGAATTATCAAGAATATAAGCAATGATGAGCGTTAGCATAATTGCAGCTATCTTCCTTTCCCCCACCTCCACTTTATGAATACTGTTCTTATTCCCAAGAAACAGAAGCTATCCTGAGATAAAACCTACTGGCCTGGAGACTTGCTGGTCTCTCCCCCTGTTCTCTCATTGAGAGATAGGAGACAACTTACAGGCCCCTGAGATGGGGACCTACTGGTTTCCCTGTTCTCTCCTTGAGAAGATAAAGGACATGCTTGTTATTCTGTTCCCCCTTCTGATAGGAAAACTGCCTGTCTCTGTGCCCAAGAAACAAACACAAGATCAGAGGGTGCTCACTAAGTCAGTCAAGACTAAACCCGCCCCTAGCACAGCCATGATTGTAGCCTATAAAAGGTAACATTCAAGAAGGAGTCGATATTGCTGTCCCTTTGTGCAGAGGAGCCTTGTCAGCCTCCTGACAATAAACCACTTCCAAAGGAAAGCTGACTTTTTTTTTTAGGGGTCTTGGGGTCCTCCTTCACAATACCTCCAGTGTTCCTTTCCTGCTAGGGCCTTAATCAGACTTGCTGGTCTACCTCATTTAGATGACAGTGTCATTATCTAACGTGGCATCCACTGCCTTCTCATGAAGCAAGATCATAACACATCTTCTTCAGGTATTAAAAAATGATAATAAGTTGTGGGTCTACACTTCAGATCTAAAGTCAGGACCCAGAATGACTTTAAGAGATGGAACACTTCCTGAAATCCATCTGACTCAATGGGACTTGGAACCTAAATGCCTACAGGAAGTTTCTCATTTGTCAGTTAAGCCAACATGATGGTTAATTTAGATGTCAACTTGATGGGCTCTCAAGTTTCCAGACATTTGGTTAAGCATCATTCTGGATGTGTCTGTGAGGATGTTTGTGAGATAAGATTAATATTTGTACCTCTAAGCCAGGTAGGGTGGCACAAACCTGTAATCCCAGTGGCCTGGGAGGCTGAGGCAGGAGGATTGTGATTTCAGAGCCATCTGTGACATCTTAGCAAGGCCCTGAACAACTCAGTGAGATGGTCTCTAAATAAAGCATAAAAAAGTTTGGGAGTGTTGCTCACTAGTTATGTGCCTCTGGGTTTAACACTCAGTACCAAAACAAATAAGTCAGTGTGTCTCAGTAGATCTAGTAAAGCAGATTGTCCTCCCCAGTGTAGGTGGGCCGCTTCCAAATCCATTTGAGGTCTGAATAAAGCAAAAGACTGCTCTGCCCAACTGTCTTGGAGCTTAGACATCAGTCCTCCCTGCCTCTGGACATGGACTGGACTTGTCCCATCAGCCCTTCTGCTTCTCAAGTCTTCAGACTCAGACTAGAATATTACCACTGGCGCTCCTGGGTCACCAGCTGGCAGATGGCAGCTCCCAGACTTCTCAGACTCCATAAATCCATCAGCCAATTTCTAGAAAAATTTCTCACTTTATATGTAAAATCTATTTTTTTTCAAGTTTATTATTACTTTTCTTGATTCTAGGGATTGAACTCAGTAGTGATGAACATCTAAGCCACACCCGCAGGTCTTTTTAAAAAAGAAATTTTATTTAGAGACAGGGTCTTGGTGAATTTTTTAGGACTTGCTAAGTTGCTGAGGCTGGTTTTGAACTTGCGATCCTCCTGATTCAGCCTCCCAAGCCATTGGGATTACAAGCATGTACCACCACACATAGACTACAATGTGGTACTTCTTCTGCTTCTCTAGAGATTCCAGATTACATACTATGCCCTTCCTTCCTTCTTTCTTTCCCTCCTTTTTTTTCCTTCCTTGCAGGGCCGGGGATCAAAACAAGAACCTTGTACCACACTAGACAAGCACTCTACCACTGACCTATACCCACACCTCTTTTCTATTTTATTTTGAGACAGGGTCTTTCCACGTTGCCAAGGCTTACCTTTTCACATTGCCCAGGCTTATGTTCTTATCTTTCTGCTTCAGTCA
Organism: Ictidomys tridecemlineatus; assembly: GCF_052094955.1. Taxonomy (NCBI): domain Eukaryota; kingdom Metazoa; phylum Chordata; class Mammalia; order Rodentia; family Sciuridae; genus Ictidomys; species Ictidomys tridecemlineatus. The sequence goes on from NC_135479.1 coordinate 56,847,617, forward strand.
CCAGAGTAGCTGGGGTGACAGAATGCACCACTGCACCTGGCTTCCATTTCTGAAATTATGATCCAGTTCAAAAGTATAAAAAGAGGCATTCTGAACCTGTCACAGGAGGCACGGAACCCTCAAAAAAGCCTCTGTGGATTCTTGCCCACGTGCATCACCTTATTACATTGATGGAAAAATGACAGACAACTCCAACTGAGGGTCATTTGACTAAATACCTGATCATTGTCAGTTCATAAAAGGTGAGGGAAGACTGAGGTGACTCGTGGGAAACTACAACTAAGTGCAGCTTGCATTTCTAATAAGATCTTAGAGGAGGAAAAGGACCTTAGTGGAAGAACCGGGGCAGCTCCAGGGCTGTCTCTGTGCTAGTCAATGGTATTGCACCAAAATTCCCACCATGGTCTACTCACTGCAGTGGCTGTGTAAGATGTCATCCTTGGAGCAGTGGGCTGAGGGACATATGGATGCCCTTCAGTAGGCTTACACTTCAGTAGGCTCTGGAAGTGCACACTGAGGCCAAGATGAAAAGGTCAAAGACAAAACACATTCAAGTAGGAAAAAGGATAAAACAACCAACCATGTGTTACAACGAAGTTTGTCAGGCCTTGACATTTTGCCATATTTGATTCATTACTTTCTAAAAAGAAAATATTATAGCCAGGCACTGTAGCACACAACTGTACCCTAACAGCTCAGGAGGCTGAGGCAGGAGGATCTTAAAATTCAGATCCAGCCTTAGCAAAAGTGAGGTGCTAAGCAATTCCGTAAGACCCCGTCTCTAAATAAAATACCAAACTAGGACCGGGGAGCTGTTTCAGTAGTCAAGTGTCCCTGAATTCAATCCATGGTCTCCCTTGAAAGAGAATATAGTATAGATAAAACTTAGGCCCCTGATCTCCACACCTTGCTGTTCGTGTTTTCCACTTCCCTCAAGAGCACCAATCTTGAGGTTTACAATGTGCTTGTTTAAATGTCATTTCATATTCATATATTGCCTTATTTGGGGGAGAAAACATGTGGGTAGGAACATACTCGATACATTGGAATTGTACATCTAAAAGTGGTTAAACTGGTAAGCTTTATATGTATGTTAACAATTAAAAAATCAAGAAAACAAACCCATGTAAATGGATTTTCTGTGACACATTTTGTGACAACTTTCACATTCAGCCTTCTCAGCCTGAATTATTCTTTCTTTAGTACCCTTTGTTTACCTGCTACAGACTACTCTCACCCACCACCCTTGATGGTCATATGTTACACATGGCTTGAAGTCTTGAATAAGGAGCCCCTTGACCACAAAAACTCCAGACAGCTTTTTTGGGATATTAAGCTAGTGAGGATAATATGTGCTCAATGTCTGTGGAAGGAAGGAAGGAAGGAAGGAAGGAAGGAAGGAAGGAAGGGAGGGAGGGAGGGAGGGAGGGAGGGAATAAGGAGGCTGAAATTGAGGAAAAAGAAGTCATTTAAAACTAAACACTCATAGGCTTCTCAAAATGTGAGCAATGAAGGTCACACAGGGTGGTAATAAAAGAAGAATGAGAAGCACCTTTGAGGGAACGTGTGGATGAGTGAGGAGGAGGATGGTGGCCCTGGAGGTGAACTGGCAACATAGGAAGTATCAGCATAAAGGATGAGTCCGGCCAGCCTCAAAGAAGTTGAGCTGTAGGGACAGTTTTAATGACACTTGCAAAGGTGTTGAGAGCCACAGCCGAAGGGGCCCCAGCAAACTTCAGGCTGCCAGCAAACTTCCAGCTGCTGGCTGATGATTGGCTCACAGCGGCCCCAGCAGACTTCTAGCTGCCAACTGATTGGCTCCTCTGCAGTGATGCTCATTGGGCTATTTCCCCACCCTTTCAGACTAAGGAGCTGCTCATTGGGGGACTTTTTTTGGCTATGCCCACATGACCCAGCCAATCAGCCTCAAGAGCAGGAAGAGAGGGGGAGATTGAGAGGCTTGTGGGAAGCCGGTGGTGGCAGTGGGCTCTGAAGGTTTTTCCTGAGGAGCTTTGTGGTGTGGTGTGTGGTTCTAAAAATAAAGTTTGTTTCTTTTGACAAGTGGCTCCTGAATTGTGCCCACCCAAACTGTGGCATTTGGTGGGCCGCACAGGGGAACGACTGAGGGTAAGTGATAAGGTAAACTGCTCGCCCCTAAGGGCAGGGCGAGAGGATGGGTAGCCATTTTAAGATTCTTCTTTTGTTTTGCTTCACTTTTGTTTTAAGTTGCCTGTCCTTGGAGATGAGTGAGATGGAAGAAAAACTGCTCACATCTAATAAAAAACTATTTGCGTCTGAGGAACAGATAGGGAGAAAGGACGGATGGACATTTCAGGAGGATAGAAAGGCTATTATAATGATTTTCTGTTGTTCCACCTTTGTTTCATTCTGTTTCAGTTTTGTTTGGCATTATCTTGTTGGGTTGTATAATAGTTATAGTAGAAATATTCAAGTAAAAAAGAAGGTCTCTCGAGCTAGTCAGACAGAGGAAAAAATTCAAGTAAAAGAGAAGGTCTCTTGAACTAGTGAGACAGAGGAAAAAATTCAAGTAAAAGAGAAGGCCTCTCAAGCTAGTCAGACAGAGAAAGAAAGTGTAAAGCAGAAAAAGCCATCAGGGGGAAAGTTACAACAGGAGACTGCTACTAACACTTTTCTATCACCAGAGGGTGTAAGTGTCCAACGAACAGCACCACCTCTACAGGAGACTGCTACTAACACCTTTCTATCACCAGAGGATGTAAGTGTCCAACTAACAAGGCCACCTCCATATGCTGGGAGGCCCCCAACCCCCGCAGTTGATAGTTGGGATCCTGAGACAGGATCTCAAATATTAACATGCCCTGTATTTGAGGCAGGAGGGCAGAAAATTCACCATGCTTTAAATTTCAAAAAAGTGAAGCAGCTAAAAGAGGCTGTAACAACCTATGGTCCCCAAGCACCCTTCACTGTAAGCATGGTCAAATCCATTAACAACTTGAACATGATGCCAGCAGATTGGGCTAATGTGTGTAAAGCTGTGCTAAATGAAGGACAATACCTGTTATGGAAGGTTGCCAATGAGGAATTTTGCAAGGAGACGGCTAGGCGAAATGCAGCAGCTGGTTATCCTCAGAGAAATCTAGATATGTTGTTAGGAAAGGGACCTTATGAGGATCAGCAGCAACAAATTGCATATGATCCTGGTGTAAGCACAAATTGCTGCAGATGCGGTTAGGGCATGGAAGACTTTACAAGGACATGGAGGTTTACAAGGTCAATTATCTAAGGTAATACAAGGAGCTAATGAACCTTACGCTGAATTTGTAGATAGGCTTATTCAAACAGCTACCAGAGTTTTGGGGAATATAGAACAAGCCATGCCATTGATAAAAAAACTGGCTTATGAGCAAGCAAATCGTTGGTGCAGAGAAGTCATTAGACCATGGAAACATGAAGATTTAAACACATATATTAAATTATGTATAGAGACATTAATGAACAAGGGCAAGTCTTGGCAGCTGCAGTATAACAGGCTTTAGATGCCAGAGACATTAATGAAAATGGCAAATCATGGCAGCTGCAGTAAAACAGGCTTTAGATGCCAGGCCAAGAACACGCTACAATTGTGAACAAACAGAACATTTAAAAAGGAATTGCCCCATAGGAGGAGGGTTGAACAAAACTAGGTATCAAAGGAGTAGAATACCGGGTACTTGCCCACGATGCTGTAGAGGGAGACACTGGGTTAATGAATGCCATTCTCAAACCACCATAGAGGGTACTCCATTATCAAAAAATGAACAAGGACCAGGTGTTTATCCACGATATCCTGGAGAAAGGCATCAGGCTCCATTGCTAAAAAATGGACAGGGGGGCCCAATGCTCCAGGGCCCAAAACCACAAATATACGGAGCACTGGAGGAACCAAGCAACCCCATCAGGGTAGTGCCCAGGACACATTGTCCATCAGATCCCTCATCAGACAAACCAGAGGGAGTGCAGGGTTGGACATCTGCGCCTCCGTCAATCAGTACTAACTCCAGAGATGGGAGTTCAAATCATTCCCACAGGGGTAAAAGGACCTCTTCCCAAAGGAACAGTAGGCTTATTATGGGACGCAGCTCTTCTACTCTAGAAGGACTTATGATAAGTCCTGGGGTAATTGATCCCGATTATGAAGGTAAAATAAAGATTATAGCCAGTTCTCCAAAAGGTATATCAGTAATTTCACCAGGAGATAGAATAGCACAGTTACTAATAATACCAAGCCTACATGATAAATTTTCCAGTCATGCTGTAGAAAGAGGTTCCAAGGGATTAGGCTCCACAGGTATAGACTGGGCTATGCTTTCTTTAAATTTAGATTCTTGCCCCATGCTAAAACTAAATATTCAAGGACATGAATTTAATGGGCTACTGGATACAGATGCAGACCTTAGCATCATCTCTCATCAAGAATGGCCAAAACATTGGCCATTACAACAAGCCACTCAAACGCTTCGAGGCCTAGGAGTGGCGACTAATCCCCATAGAAGTGTAATGGTATTAGATTGGAAGGATCATGAAGGATGTGAAGGAACTAAACAGTAATATGTATTGGATCATCTTCCCGTAAATTTATGGGGATGAGATGTCCTAGATCAATTAGGTTTGACATTAATAAATAACTTCAACCAAAATGCACCTACTATTATGACTAGACAATTTTTTAGGAAAGGAAAAAGATTAGAAAAACAAGAACAAGGTATAGCAGCACTAATACAAATAGATCAAGGAAAGGACAGACATGGGTTGGATTTTCAGAAAGGGCCACTGAGACAATAAAAATTACTTGGAAATCAGAAAGACCAGTATGGGTTCCTCAGTGGCCCCTGACTAAATAAAAGATACAAGCAGCCCATGACCTGGTCAAACAACAATTAGCGGAAGGACATATACAACCTTCTGTATCTCCCCATAATACTCCCATAAGAAATCTGATAAAAAAGAAATCTGGTAAATGGAGATCATTGCAAGATTTAAGAGCCATTAATAATGAGATGGTGATTATGGGACCTGCTCAATTGGGAAGTCCTCAATTGTCTGCTTTGCTAAAAACTTGGTATGTTTTAGTTATAGATATTAAAGATTGGTTTTTTTTTTCAATTCCAATTCATCTTGAGGATAGTCCACATTTTGCATTTACTATCCCTGCACTGAATCATGAAGGTCCTGATCAGAGATATGAATGGAAAGTACTCCCTCAAGGGATGGCTAACAGCCCAACGATGTGTCAAATTTATGTTAACAAAGTAATCCAGCCACTTAGAAATCAAAACCCTGAACTACAAATATTTCACTATATGCATGATATATTATTAGCACATAAAGATAAAAACACATTGCTAGAATGTTATGCCACACTTACAAACTTATTAAAAAATTATAATCTAGAGATAGCAATAGATAAAGTACAATTATATTTAATTTAATTATTTAGGAGTTCTATTATCCTCAATCATGGTCTGTCCACCAAAAATTCAAATATGAGTAGATCAACTCATATCACTTAATGACTTTCAAAAGTTATTAGGAGAAATAAATTGGATAAGGCCTTATCTAGGTATACCAACAGTAGAGTTGAGACCTTTATTTGATATCCTAAAAGGTCCATCAGATCCAAATTCAACCCAAATGTTAACGCCTGAAGCAAGAAAGGCATTAAAAATCATTGAAACATATATGGGAAATATGCATTTAGATAGAATTGATATAAATTTGCCTTTATTATTTATTGTACTACCAACAAAAAATATTACTACAGGAGTATTTTGGCAAGAAGGTCCATTATTATGGATACATTTATCTTATTCTCCTAACACTTTCTTACTAGGTATCCTGAGGCTGTAGGACAATTAATACTCAAAGGAATAAAAGCAGCAAAGGGAGTGTTTGGAATTTCTCCCAATAAAATTATTATTCCATATACTATGAATCAAATAGATGAGTTAGCTAATGAGTTAAATACTTGGGCAATAATCATGTGCAAATCTAATGTTTCATTTGATAACCACTTACCATCTAATCCTTTATTGTCTTTTTGGTCATTGCATCCTGTAATTTTTCCAAAAATGACAAGAAAAACACCTATCATGAATGCTCCAAATATATTCACTGATGGGTCAAATAATGGTACAGCAGCAATAGTTACACCTGATCAAACTTTTACATTTTTAGTACCCAAATAATTAGCTCAAAAGGTAGAGCTTAATGCAATATTACAAGCTTTTGTGATGTTTAGAGATTCTGTATTTAATTTATTTTCCGATAGTATATAGTTAATGCTATAGTATCCTTTGAAGATGCTGGTAGGATATATTTTCCATATATGTTTCAATGATTTTTAATGCCTTTCTTGCTTCAGGCGTTAACATTCGGGGTGAATTTGGATCTGATGGACCTTTTAGGATATCAAATAAAGCTTCCAATTCTTCTGTTGGAATACCTAGATAAGGCCTTATCCAATTTATATCTCCTAATAACTTTTGAAAGTCATTAAGTGATTTGAGTTGATCTACTCGTATTTGAATTTTTGGTGGACGGACCATGGTTGAGGATAATAGAACTCCTAAATAATTAATTGGAAAATTTAATTGTACTTTATCTATTGCTATCTCTAGATTATAATTTTTTAATAAGTTTGTAAGTGTGGCATAACATTCTAGCAATGTGTTTTTAGCTTTGTGTGCTAATAATACATCATCCATATAATGAAATATTTGTAGTTCAGGATTTTGATTTCTAAGTGGCTGGATTACTTGGTTAACATAAATTTGACACATAGTTGGGCTGTCAGCCATCCCTTGAGGGAGTACTTTCCATTCATATCTCTGATCAGGACCTTCATGATTTAGTGCAGGGATAGTAAATGCAAAATGTGGACTATCCTCAGGATGAATTGGAATTGAAAAAAACAATCTTTAATATCTATAACTAAAACATACCAAGTTTTTGGCAAAGCAGACAATTGAGGAATCCCCGATTGAGCAGGTCCCATAATGACCATTTCATTGTTAATGGCTCTTAAATCTTGCAGTAATCTCCATTTACCAGATTTCTTTTTGATGACAAAAATGGGAGTATTATGGGGAGATACAGAAGGTTGTATATGTCCTTCCGCTAATTGTTGTTTGACCAGATCATGGGCTACTTGTGTCTTTTCTTTAGTCAAGGGCCACTGAGGAACCCATACTGGTCTTTCTGATTTCCATGTAATTTTTATTGTCTCAGTGGCCCTTTGTGAAAATCCAACCCATGTCTGTTGTTCCTTGATCTATTTGTATTGGTGCTGCTATACATTGTTCTTGTTTTTCTAATCTTTTTCCTTTCCTAAAACCTTGTCTAGCCATAATAGTGGGTGCATTTTGATTGATATTATTTGTTAATGTCAAACCTAATTGATCTAAGAAATCTCGTCCCCATAAATTTACGGGAAGATAATCCAATACATATGGCTGTATAGTTCCTTTACATCCTTCAGAATCCTTCCAATCTAATACCATTGCACTTCTATCAGGATTAGTCGCCACTCCTAGGCCTCGAAGCGATTGAGTGGCTTGTTGTAATGGCCAATGTTTTGGCCATTCTTGACGAGAGATGATGCTAAGGTCTGCACCTGTATCCAGTAGCCCATTAAATTCATGTCCTTGAATATTTAGTTTTAGCATGGGGCAAGAATCTAAATTTAAAGAAAGCATAGCCCAATCTACACCTGTGGAGCCTAATCCCTTGGAACTTCTTTCTATAGCATGACTGGAAAATTTATCATGTAGGCTTGGTATTATTAGTAACTGTGCTATTCTATCTCCTGGTGAAATTACTGATATACCCTTTGGAGAACTGGCTATAATTTTTATTTCACCTTCATAATCGGAATCAATTACCCCAGGACTTATCAAAAGTCCTTTTAGAGTAGAAGAGCTGCGTCCCAATAATAAGCCTACTGTTCCTTTGGGAAGAGGTCCTTTTACCCCTGTGGGAATGATTTGAACTCCCATCTCTGGAGTTAGTACTGATTTGGTGGAGGCGCAGATGTCCAACCCTGCGCTCCCTCTGGTTTGTCTGATGAGGGATCTGATATGCTGGGCACTACCCTGATGGGGTTGCTGGGGTTGCTGGGTTCCTCCAGTGCTCCGTATATTTGTGGTTTGGGGCCCCGGAGCATTGGGGCCCCCTGTCCATTTTTTGGCAACGGAGCCCGATGCCTTTGTCCACGATATTGTGGATAAACACCTTGTCCTTGTTCGTTTTTTGATAATGGAGTACCCTCTATGGTGGTTTGAGAACGGCATTCATTAGCCCAATGTAATGGAATACCCTCTATGGTGGTTTGAGAACGGCATTCATTAGCCTAATGTCTCCCTCTACGGCATCATGGGCAAATACCCGGTATTCTACTTGTTTGATACCTAGTTTTGTTAAACCCTCCTCCTATGGGGCAATTCCTTTTAAAATGTCCTGTTTGTTGACAATTGTAGCATGTTCTTGGCCTGGCATCTAAAGCCTGTTTTACTGCAGCTGCCACAATTTGCCCTTGTTTATTAATGTCTCTGGCATCTAAAACCTGTTTTTCTGCAGCTGCCACAATTTGCCCTTGTTTATTAATGTCTCTGGCATCTAAAGCCTGTTTTACTGCAGCTGCCACAATTTGCCCTTGTTCATTAATGTCTCTACATAATTTAATATATGTGTTTAAATCTTCTTATTTCCATGGTCTAATGATATCTCTACACCAACGATTCGCTTGGTCATAAGCCAGTTGTTTTATTAATGGCATTGCTTGTTCTGTATTCCCAAAAACTCTGGTAGCTGTTTGAATAAGCCTATCTACAAATTCAGCGTAAGGTTCATTAGCTCCTTGTATTATCTTAGATAATTGACCTTGTAAACCTCCATGTCCTTGTAAAGTCTTCCATGCCTTAACTGCATCTACAGCAATTTGTGAATATACACCAGGATCATATGCATTTTGTTGCTGCCGATCCTCATAAGGTCCCTTTCCTAACAACATATCTAGATTTCTCTGAGGATAACCAGCTGCTGCATTTTGACTAGCCGTCTCCTTGCAAAATTCCTCATTGGCAACCTTCCATAACAGGTATTGTCCTCCATTTAGCACAGCTTTACACATACTAGCCCAGTCTGCTGGCGTCATGCTTAAGTTGGTAATGGATTCGACCAAGCTTACAGTGAAGGGTGCTTGAGGACCATAGGTTGTTACAGCCTCTTTTAGCTCCTTCACTGATTTGAAATTTAAACCCTGGTAAGTTCGCTGCCCTCCTACCTCAAATACAGGGCATACTTGAGATCCTGTCTCAGGATCCCAACTATCAACTGCGGGGGTTGGGAGTCTCCTAGGATATGGAGGTGGTGCTGTTGATTGGACACTTATGCCCTCTGGTGATAGAGTGCTGTTAGTAGCAGTCTCCTGTAGAGGTGGTGCTGTTGGTTGAACACTTACGCCCTCTGGTGATAGAATGCTGTTAGTAGCAGTCTCCTGTAGAGGTGGTGCTGTTGGTTGGACACTTACGCTCTCTAATAGAAAGGTCTTATTAGCAGTCTCCTGTTTTAACTTTTCCCCTGATAGATTTTTCTGCTCTAAACTTCCTTCCTCTGTCTTACTATCTCGAAAGACCTTCTCTTTTACTTGAATCTTTTCCTCTTTCTGACTAACTTGAGAGACTTCCTCTTCTACTTGAATCAATATGTCTTCTTCTTCCTCTACCTTTGTCTGAACTGAAGGCTTTGGACTAAGCAAACCAGATACCAACGCCCACAATGTCAATGTGCCAACTGGCAGAGTCCCTGGGTTGTTGTTTTCTATTCTTTTTAAATCTTCACCATGATGGTCCCACTGTGATATATTTAACAACTCCTCCTTAAAAAGCCATGGGCTACATTTTTGTATTGTATCAACGTATGCCTTGACTGTTCTTGATTTTACTGAGATGCCTCTTTCCTCTAACAATTTACTTAACAGTCTTTCGGTTTGTTTTTTACTAATTGCTGATCCCGAATTTCTATTATAATACAACCCAACAAGATAACACCAAACCAAACCGAGACAGAATCCAATAAAAATGGAACCACACAAAATCATTATAACAGCCTTTCTATCCTCCTGACATATGAGTCCGTCCTTTCTCCCTATCTGTTCCTCAGACGCAAATAGTTTTTCCTCAGATGTGAGTGGTTTTTCTTCCCTCTTACTCATCTCCAGGGACAGGAAAGTTAAAACAAAAATGAAGCAAAACAAAAGAGGAAACTTAAAATGGCTATCCATCCTCTCGCCCTGCCCTCAGGGGCGAGCAGTTTACTTACCCTCAGTTGCTCCCCCTGCGAGCCACCAAATGCCGCAGTCTGCCTGGGCACAATTCAGGAGCCACTTGTCAAAAAGAAACTAACTTTATTTTTAGAACTACAAACGCCAAACAATACTGCTCCTCAGGGAAAAAACCCTCAGAGCCCAACTGCCACCACCGGCTTCCACAAGCCTCTGCTCACACCAACCTCTCAACCTCCCACAATCCTCCTGCTCTTGAGGCCGATTGGCTGAGTCGTGTGGGCGGAGCCAAAGAAGTCCCCCAATGAGCAGCTCCGTGGAGGAGCCAATCAGATAGATGTTGCTGGGGCCGCTGTGAGCCAATCATCAGCTGGCAGTCTGAAGGGCAGGGAAACAGCCCAATGAACATCACCGCAGAGGAGCCAATCAGCTAGATGTTGCTGGGGCGACTGTGAGCCAATCATCAGCTGGCAGTCTGAAGCTTACTGGCAGCTGGAAGTTTGCTGGGGCCCCTTTGGCTGTGGCTCTCAACAAGTTTCAGTGCTGGAAAGTGCTCCATGAGAATTGACTCCAAGTCACTCTCTTAGATATGCCTTGAATGTGTCAGGGGAGGATCCTCAGGAACCTGGCCACCCCCACCAACCACAGTCCTTATCAAGAGCTTGCTTTATCTCATTCATTCTGGAACAACCCTGTGAGGTCTGTAATAACATCTCCCAGAACTTATGAAAGAAGACACCAGGCTCAGTGTGGTTAAATGGCATGCAAAGTCTTCACCTTCCCCTCTCCATGTTGCCCCTTATGCCAGCCGACTTGCTAGAACAAGCCACCAGGCCAGGACATTTTAGAATAACATGCTAGAACCACCTGGTCCCCAGGGTCATCAAAACAGCTTTCTGACTAACACTACTGACTGACATGGCCTTCCCAGTGACTCACTGCCCTCTGCCACTCACTCCAGACCCAGAAGTTCCCACAAACCATCCTGCCACGTGGGAGTCACAGGGGTCCTGCTGCCTCTGACACTGCAGATAGGAGTTAATGATAACAGAGGTTAAAATGTGTGAAATAATAGACAAACTCGGGGGAAAATACAGTAAGAAGGGGCCTAGGGAGAGAGAAATGAAGGCCTTCTGTGTAGGAGGCAGGATACTCCCTGTGATGTCCTCAGAGTCAACCTCAGTCTTCTGGTCAACCTACCTACTTTCAACCTGGGCCCAGATGTTATGATGGAAGAGGAGGAAGACATGCAAAACAAGAACTTTATTAGGAAAACAGAAAACCAGGCTAACTTTACAACACGGGTGGGGGAATCAATTAAAATTCTGGGTGCATAGGGTTCCTAACTAGAGGGATCCTTGAAGTTGGAGCCTGTGGCCTCCAACCAAATGTCTTCTCTTTAGCGCCAGCAGGTTGAGACCTTCTTGGCCTTCCCACGGCGCTTTCTCCCTGGCAGGGAGGACACCAATCTCTTCCTGAACCAGTGGAAGAAGCCCCGGAAATTCAGGCAGGAGGTGCCTTCTTTATCTGAAGGAAGGTCCCCCTCCTCTGACTGCAAGGCTGAGACTGGGGAACTCTTTGCAGTGTCAGGCTCCTGGCTTTCCATCTGCCAAGACAAAGAGGAGGAGTTAGAGACATTCAGGGTCAGCAGCAATGGGGCCAATATTACTCATTTATGGATTTCCAATTTATGTTTTTACCTAAATAAGCCAACTGTCAATGCAAAGTTTCAGGACTCACATTAAAGCCACACACAGGCACACACACTGGTCTGTAAGGTGCTTCTCTCTGTCCTCCCCTCTCTCTCTCTCAGTGTCCCTGGCATTTCCCCAACACCTCTTCCCTGACCCCTTTCCTGGCTGAGGACCTTCTCCCATTGCTCATCTGCCCAGACCCTGGGGTCCTCCTCTGCTTCACAGCAGGTACAAGGACTCCATGCTGTCCCACCTGGTACCCCCACACTGGGCCTCTCCCTTGCTCTACAGGGGGCCAGCTCTGTGCTCACCTCAACAATTTCATCCTCCTCAAGGCCAGGAGGCATTTTTAGGAACTGCTTGATATCTCCATTTTCTGCTCCTTGACACTTGGGCAAGTCCTGACAAGCCTCGTGTTCTTCAGGATTGACCTGATCCGTATGGGAAAAGTCGCAGCTGGACACCTGGACATCCTCCTCCTCTTGAGGCGACTCAGTTGGGACAGAGTCGTCCGGACCCTCCTCTTGAGGCGACTCAGTTGGGACAGGGTCGTCCAGACCCTCCTCTTGAGGCGACTCAGTTGGGACAGAGTCGTCCAGACCCTCCTCTTGAGGCGACTCAGGGAGCACTGAGTCATCTTCTTCATCATATTCTGGGTTGTCCAGAAACTCCTTGATATTTTTCTTGATATCCTCCAGCTCAGAGAATGACTGCGTGATGGTCTCCTGTTGGCGCTGGTCCATCCTCTGGTAGTCCTCACTTTGAGGCCAGTCAGCTATTGAATTTTCATGGAGGCAGTTCAGATAGGTGTACATGATCTCCAAGATGGCTTTTTCACCAAGGTCTTCTGGCTTCTCCTTAATTCTATTTCTTCTCCCCATGCGTCCCCTGACACTGTTGTTTCCACATGCCCCTTCGACAGGAGGGAGGGAGGAAGGACCCTCAGAGGGCAAATCTTTACAGGGTGTGATACCCTCGCAGCCAGGGCTGTCCTCTGAGGGGAAATGGCCCACTGAGAGGCTCTGGTTGCATTTAGATTCTGAAATGCTGCGATGCATGTCGGGGCAGCTCTTGCCCGAGGACAAGTTGTCCATGGGGTCCAAGGGCTCAAAAGCCCAGGCTCCCTCGACACTGGAAACTTCAAAAGAAAAACATTAATTCATGATAGGGGGAAGGGACTCATTTACTTTTCCAAATGATGCCCATTCCTTTATCCATTCCCAGCTATCCCACTCAGGCAGAAGTGCATCCTGTATTTGCACTCTCCAGTCAAGGGCACAAGAGGCAGTTCTTTCTCTTGGAAAACTCATTTTATTGAATAATGACCCTCTGCCCTGAGCATCTCCACCTGATACCTCTCATGCTTTGTCTTATCACTACAGTTGGAAGAACTGCCTGCCATAAAAGATAGTTGTATAAATTTGAAAATTTTAGGAAAGTCAATGATGTAGATAAAATACCCATACCCTGCCATCCAAGGGGAATGACAATCCTCAGGGAAAGAGTTTGATGCTTTACTTTATAGTCTTCTTTTTCCTCTTATCTACATACATGTATGGATTTGTGCATGTGTGCACACATCTATATATATGGGAATTCACATCAAAGACAGTGAGATAATTAAATTTTGTGGCACAACCTACAGGAAACACATCTATGGCTATTCTGTGATCCTTCAGCACTTTCTCGTTAACTCTCTTTGGTGATCACCTGTTAACAACCATCAACATAGATGATCAAAGAACGTTAGATAATTAAGACCAAAACCAATTAATGATAGTAAACCCCCTTCTCCACACATTTTTACCTTTTTTTTTTTTACATATTCTTATAGGTTGCTTTATTGAATCAGAGATTAAAAACATTTTTAAATTATGATAATTGACACTAAATTACTTTCTATAAAGAATACAGCTATTTAAACACCCATTCTGACATCATCTGATGGCATCTTTAGACCATCATTTCTACTGATGCTCCAGAAAATCTTTGAGGAGAAGAATATATACACATTGGCTTTCCCTTGATCTCTCTCTCTCTCTCTATCTCTCTCTCTCTCTCTCTCCCCTGTTCTCTCTCACACACACACTCACCTACCTTGTAGAGTCTGTCACACCTTACTCTATTTACTTTCTCCGGGAAAAAATTCTGCCAACACCTCAGGCAGATACGGGCTACCTGAAGTCCTTCAGGTACTGAATCCAACTGAGAAATTCAACTCTCAGAATCCTGAGTTCTGAGAACCTTGGCTGCCTTGGCAACTGAGGAACTCGGGAGAGTCACTATTGTGGAAGGAAAATGGGGATAGAAAACCAAAGGGCACATCCCTTTGCTTTAGTCATTTTATCTGTCAGTGTTACCAAAGTATATGACAAGAAAAACTTAGAGGAGGGAAAGTATTTTTAAGCCTCACATTGTCAGAAGTCATAGAGCACGGGCTCCCTTGCTCTGGGTCCTCCAAGCAGCACATAATGGGGTGGAGGGGCCAGTGGAGGAAATGTATCAAGAGATGGAGATCAGAAAACTGAGACAGGAAAGGGCCACAGGAGGAACACTTCCAGGGCCAAACCCCAGTGACACACCTCCTCCAAACATGTCCCGCATTCCTACAATTAGTAGCCAGCGGTTCATTCAAACTAGGATGAATTCATTAGGTTTCAGCTCTCACAATCTTCTTCTTTAACCACTGAATATTTTTGCATTAACAAAAGAGCTTATGATGGACACCTCACATCCAAAATATAAATTATGCCCTTGTCTTCTAAATAGCTCCTATCCTTCTCACAGAGCAAGATGCAGTCCAAACGGACTCTCCCAAGAGTCTCATAATGACCACAGCTCTGGCACTGCCCCCAAACTCCAGGCCAAGTCCAAGTCTCCTCTGAGACCTCTGACCAACACTGGTTTGGGATGCCCCGGAAAGTCAAAGAGAAGTGTCCTATATTCTAAATATAGTCACACACAACAATCATCCCTATTTCAAATGAGGGACCAGGACACAGAAGAAGGACTTAGGCCAAAATAAGATCAAGACCCAGCTGGACAGAGAGGCTCCCTGAGTCCACCTATAGTGGCCAGGACACTTGATGGTGAGTTGTTATTTCCTCAGGGCTTGGCTGCAGTGCTCATGGGCTCTTTTTTCCTGGTGGTCTCTGCAGCCCCAGCTTGGCTCAGACGACACTCCATGTTACTGGCATCTCCTGGGGTCTCTGTCACAGCTTCTCTTGACATTTATAACTTCAAGCATGGGTCTCTCAGGGCCAGCCCGTGGGGACTGGGCCCAGCAACACTTTGCCTGGCTCCAAATCTTCTGTTGAAATCTGGGTGGGAGCTTTCATGACCCCTTATGTATTTGTCAACAAAGAGACATGGGTTCCAGCACCCCTGAAAGAAACAAAGCACACATGCATGAGCACACACACGAGCACAGACACGCTTTATGTAATAAGAAAACAGAGCTGAGAAATACCTATCCGACCTAAAGGAGCCTCAGCCCACTGGGATCTGTTCAATTTCATAAGCTGTTTTCCAAATATTTGTCTCCATTTCCATTTAAAAGTTAGTATTTATAGCGTGGCATAACCTTATCTTCCATTTCTCACTTTTGACTGGATGTAAATATCTAGTTTCTGTTCGATAAGGTTGGAGTAGGTTACTCTTTCAGAGTTCCCATGGCATCATGCAAGAAATAGGCAGAGCTGGGGTTGGGGAGAAACACTTACTGTCCAAGAGATGTAGCCTGGCTGTTGCCTGTAGGCTAACCCAGCATCTCAGATCAATGCATCCTTGACTATGTGCAGGGTCTTGGGCTCTTGTCCACATGCCCCCTTTCCAGGTGTTAGTTATGCTCAAAGAAGCCTATGAGCTAAGTCTCATGGGTTTCCTGTTTCACAGAAGAACATGTAACATTCGCAGTCAGGTAACTGGCTCACATTCCCAAGTCATCACCCCAGGCACCTGGATTCAGAGGCAATCTGCCTTCAGAGCCCCCACCTCTTAATCTCCACTCAACCTCATCTCTAGGGACCTGAGCCCCCACGTCCTCCTAGAAGACTGTGGGGGAGCTGACCCAGGCCACAGTCAGACCCATATGATGTTCCTTGGAAGCATCTCCCCTGTAGGAAACTTCATGCTCCATGGGACAAACAAAAGGAATAGGTGGTCCATGGGGCTAGCCCTCAGCAATGGGGTCCACATTAAGAGCTGGGGAAAAGGAAGGTTTAAAATAAGTATTAAGCTTCCTCTTTAGCATCATGAGCTCTGAAATCCTCTATTTTGGATCCTCATGAAATTTTGAACCTGCCTTCCCAAACAGTGTAGCCTTGCAGGGAATTCACCGGTATCTCCCCTTCTGTGAAGTTGGACTGGAGCTGTACAAAACTGTCACCATGAATGGATCACTTTGACCAGCATATAAACACTTGAGGAGAAAAGAAAGGTTTCCAGCCTAGACCCCTGAAGTGCAGAATGATCCTGAGGCCAAGGGAGATTTGAAAGGAGACAACCAAGGAAAGGGAGAGGAGAGGAGAACAGGAAAGTAGGTAGAATGAATCAGACAAACCATTCCCATGCTCATGAAAGAAAACACACCAGTGAAACTCCACATCATGTACAACCACACGAATGAGACTCGAAGTTACAGCCATGTATGTGTAACATGTCAAAATACACTCTACTGTCATGTATATCTCAAAATAACAAATGAAAAAAAACCAACAGTCCTTTAATGACTAGTTTTGTGTGCTCCTGGACACTCACATGCAAAAGCCCCAAGGTGGACACAATCCAAATGTCCATCAGTGGATGAAGGGGTAAACTGTATGTGCCAGATCTCCACAGGGGATCAGTACTCCGTCATGAAAAGGAATGTAGTACGGGTTCATGACACAACATCTATGAACCCGGGAAACCGGATCTCAGTGAAAGAAGCCACTCACAAGAGATCACATGTCATCTGCTTCCTCTAATAGAAAACCTTCAGAATATGCAAATATAGAGAGGAAGAATGTGGATGAGGAGCTGCTGGGGAAATGCAGATCCCCTCCTAATGTGTCCAAAGGTTCTTTCTAGGGTGATGAAGATAGTCTAGAGTTACACAGGGGTGAGGGTTTCACAGCCAGATGAATATATGAGAAACCATTCAACTATATAGTAGAGGCTGTGATAGGCGAAGTATATCTCAGTAATGCTGCTTAAAGGCGAAAATAAAGCACAGCTCTTGGAAATTAAAGAGAGAGAGAGAGAGAGAGAGAGAGAGAGAGAGAGAGAGAGAGAGAGAGAGAAACTCAAGTAAATTTGAAATTTTATTTCTTTCTACCATTTCTCTGAAATATCTTTATGTATTATTATTCTCTACTGAAAGAAGAGCACATGTGCGCGCGCGCACACACACACACACACACACACACACACACACACACACACACACTACACACATTTTGTCCCCATTTGAAATGTGCAACTCAGCTAGTAAATGTCCCTGACACTCACACCCTCTCCTTCCCCAGAAAAAACACAATACTTACTGTTTGTAGTTTAATAGGTTTTTTTATTTACTTAGAATGTTTTTCTAAAGCATCATAGAAATAGCAATGGCACACATCCTCCTTGGTGGCCATGCTGAGGAGTGCAGTCACTTCCCAGTGAAAACTGACCTTTTACCTCTCCTAACAGATTAGGGGACTTGGGGTCGTCCTCACAATACCTCCAATGTTCCTCTCCTTCTAGGGCCTTAGTCAGACTTGCTGGCCCAGCTCTTTTAGATGACAGTTTCATCATCTAATGTGGCATCAGCTGCCCTCTCATGAAGCAAGATCATAACACATCTTCTTGAGATATTAGAAAGGATAATAAGCTGTGGCTCTACACTTCAGATATAAAGTCAGTACCCACAGTGACTTGAAGAGATGAGACACCCTGAAATCCATTGGACTCAATGAGACTTGGAACCTAAATGCCTACAGGAAGTTTCTCACTTGTAAGTTAAGCTAATATGATGGTTAATTTATATGTCAACTTGATGGGCTCTCAGGTTTCCAGATATTTGGTTAAGCATCATTCTGGGTGTGTCTGTGAGGATGTTTCTGGATGAGATTAATACATGTAACCCAGGTACGGTGGTGCAAACCTGTAATCCCAGTGGCTTGGGAGGCTGAGGCAGGAGGATTGTGATTTCATAGCTGGCCTTGGGCAACTTAGCAAGGACCTAAGCAGGTCAGTGAGCTCTAAATAAAACATAAAAAAGGCTGGGATGTTGCTCACTGGTTAAGTGCCTCTGGATTCAACAACCAGTTCCAAAACAAACAAATGAACAAATAAATAAATAAATGTTTGTCCCAGTAGACCCAGTAAAGCAGATTGTCCTCCCCTGTGTGGGTGGGCCTCTTCAAAATCCATTCGAGGTCTGAATAAAACAGAAGACTGCTCTGCCCAACTGTCTTGGAGCTTGGACATCAGTCCTCCCTGCCTCTGGACGTGGACTGGACTTGTCCCATCAGCCCTCCTGCTTCTCTAGCCTTCAGACTCAGACTAGAACATTACCATAGGCACTCCTGGGTCACCAGCTGGCAGATGGCAGGTCCTGGACTTCTCACCCTGCATAACTCTATGAGCCCATACCTTGGAAAAGTTTCTCTCTTTACGTGTACAATATTCTATGTGTTTCACATTTCTTATTATTTTTCTTGGTACTAAGTATTTAACCCAAGGGTGCTTAACCTCTATGACACATCCCCAAGCCATTTGAAAAATTATATTTTATTTAGAGACAGGGTCTGGCTAAGTTACTTAGGAGGGCCTTGCTGTGTAGCTGAGGCTGGCTTTGAACTTGCATCTTCCTGCCTCAGCCTCCTGAGCCGCTGGGATCACAACCATGCACCACCACACACAGACTACAATCTCCTACTCACTATGTTTCTCTAGAGATCCCAGATGACATACTGTGCCTGCCCTGTCTTCCTTCATTCCTTCCTTTCCTCCTACTGTAGTAGTGCCAGGGATCACACCTAGGACCTTGGACACACTAGACAAGCACTCTACCACTGACCTCACTCATTTTTTATTTTATTTTGAGATGGGGTCTTTTCACGCTGCCCAGGCTGACCTTGAACGTGTGATCCTTCTGCTTCAGTCACCAGAGTGGTTGGGGTTACAGGATGCACCGCTGCACCTGGCTTCTATTTTTGAAATTATGATCTAGTTCAAAAGTATAAAATGAGGCAGTCTGAATCTGTGATAGGATGCACAGAAAGCTCAACAAAGCCTCTGTGGGTTCTCGCCCACATGCATCACCTTACTGCAATTATGGTAAAGTGACAGACAACTCCAACGGTGGGACATGTGACAAAATATATGATCCTTGTTAGGACAGTGCAGGCCATTCATGGGAAAGTACATTTAAGTGAAACTTGTATTCTAATGAGCTCATAGAGTAGGAAAAGGACCTTAGTGGAAGAACTGTGGCTGCTCCAGTGCTGTTTCTGTGCTAGTCAATGGTATTGCACCCAAGTTCCTACCGTGGTCTGCTCACTGTGGTAGGCGTGTAGATGACACCCTTGGAGCAGTGGGCTGAGGGACATATGGATGCCCTTCAGTAGGCTTGCACCTTCTCTGGAAGTGCCCACTGAGGCCAACATGAAAAGTTCAAAGAAAAATGAATTAAAGTGGTAAAAAGGATAAAACAACCCACCATGTATTGCAAAGGACCCACCATGTATTACATCTAAGTTTGTCAGGCCTTAACATTTCGTTATATTTGATTCATTACTTACTAGTAAGAATGCATGATAGCCAGGTGTGGGGGTGCACATCTGTAATCCCAGCAGTTCCAGAGGCTGAGGCAGGAAGATCACAATTCAAAGTCAGCCTCAGCAAAAGCAAGGTGCTAATCAACTCAATGAGAATCTATGTCTAAATAAAACACAAAATAGGGCTTGGGAACGGGCTCAGTGGTCGAGGGTCCCTGAGTTCCATCCCTGAACCTCCCCACACACACAAAATATATTATAGATAAAACTTAGGCCCCTGACTTCCCATCTGTTTGCTGTACCCAGTGTTTCCCACTTCCCTCACAAGCACTGTTCTCAATGTTCACATTATTCTTGAAGTTCACATTATGCATTTTTTAATGCTATTTCATATTAATATATTGCTTTACTTTTGGGATAAAATATATGGACATCAGTCTTCCCTGCCTCTGGACATGGACTGGACTTGTCCCATCAGCCCTCCTGCTTCTCTAGCCTTCAGACTCAAGACTAGAACATTATCACTGCCACTCAATAAAACTGAATTGTATGCGTAAAAGTGGTTAAACTGGTACACTTTAAATGTATTTTAAGGACAAAAACAGGAAAATATTTAACAATAACAGTTAAATTTCCTGATATTTAACAACAACAACAAAAAAAAAACCAGGGAAAATACCAATGTAAATAGACTTTCTGTGATACTTTTTATGAGAACTTCCACATTCAACTCTCTCAGGTTGAATCATTCTTTCTTTAGTACTCTTTGTTTACTTGCTACAGAATACTCTCACCCACAAACCTTTACAGTCATATGTTTCCTGGCTTAACTCTTCAACAATTAGCCCCTTGACCACAAAGATTAAGATCTCTTTTCTGGTATGTTAAGCTACTGAGGATTCTATGTGCTCAATGTCTGTGAAAGGGAAGAGGGAGATAAGGAGGATGAAATTGAGGAAAGGAAGACTCTAAGATTAAACACTCATAGGCTTCTCAAAATGTGAACCATGAAGGTCACACGGGGTGGTACTAAAGGAGGAGAAACGCCTTTGAGAGAACCTGTGGATGAGTGAGGAGGAGGATGGTGGCCTTGGAGGTGAACTGGCAACATAGGAAGTATCAGTAAGAAGGATGAGTCCAGCCAGCCTCAAAGAAGTTGAGCTGTAGGGACAGTTGTAATGACACTTGCAAAGGAATTCCAGAGAGCACAGTGCAGTGGCTTGAGAGGACTTGTTAAATCAAGATCTGCTGAACACTTAAAGTTGGTAAAATGGTTTCAATGTGGAAAATAGCTCCATGAGAGTTGACTCCAATTCGTTTTCTTAGATATGCCTTGAATGTGTGTGTGGGGGGGAGGATCCTCAGCAACATGACCACCCCCACCAGCCACAGTCCTTATCAAGAGCTTGCGTTATCTCATTCATTCTGGAACAATCATGTGAGGTCTGTAATATCATCTCCCAGAACTTATGAATGAAGACACCAGGCTCAGTGTGGTTAAGTGGCATGCCCAGCCCCCACCTTCCCCGCCTCCATGTTGCCCCTTATGCCAATAGATTTGCTAGAACCAGCCACCAGGCCAGGACATTTTAGAATAACATGCTACAACCACCTGGTCCCCAGGGTCATGAGAACAGCTCCCTGACTGTCTAACACTACTGACTGACATGGCCTTCCCAGTGACTCACTGCCCTTTGCCACTCACTCCAGACTCAGAAGTTCCCCTCAAACCATCCTACCACGTGGGAGTCACAGGGGTCCTGACACTGCAGGTAGGAGTTAATGATAACAGAGGTTAAAATGTGTGAAATAATAGACAAAATAGGGGGAAATACAGTAAGAAGGGGCCGAGGGAGAGAGAAATGAAGGCCTTCTGTGTAGGAGGCAGGATACTCCCTGTGATGTCCTCAGAGTCAACCTCAGTCTTCTGGTCAACCTACCTACTTTCAACCTGGGCCCAGATGTTATGATGGAAGAGGAGGGAGACATGGAAAACAAGAACATTTATTAGGAAAACAGAAAACCAGGCTAACTCTACAACACAGGCTGGGGAATCAATTAAAATACTGGGTGCATAGGGTTCCTAACTAGAGGGATTCTTGAGGTTGCAGCCTGTGACCTCCAACCAAATGTCTTCTCTTTAGTGGCAGCAGAATGGGATCTTGTTGGCCCTCTCACGGTGCTTTCTCCCTGGCAGGGAGGACACCATTGGCATCCTCAGCTAGTGGAAGAATCCCGGGAAATTCAGGCAGGAAGTGCCTTCTTTATCTGAAGGCAGGTCCCCCTCCTCTGACTGCTCTGATGACCCTGGGGAGCTCTCTGCAGTTCCAGGCTCCTGGCTTTCCATCTGCCAAGACAAAGAGGAGGAGTTAGAGACATTCACGGTCAGCAGCAATGGGGCCAATATTACTCATTTATGGATTTCCAATTTATGTTTTTACCTAAATGAGCCAACTGTCAATGCAAAGTTTCAGGACTCACTCACATTAAAGCCACACACAGACACACACACTAGTCTGTAAGGTGCTTCTCTCTGTCCTCCCCTCTCTCTCTCTCAGTGTCCCTGGCATTTCCCCAACACCTCTTCCCTGACCCCTTTCCTGGCTGAGGACCTTCTCCCATTGCTCATCTGCCCAGACACTGGGGTCCTCCTCTGCTTCACAGCAGGTACAAGGACTCCATGCTGTCCCACCTGGCACCCCCACTGGGCCTGTCCCTTCCTCTGCAGGGGGGCAGCTCTGTGCTCACCTCAACAATTTCATCCTCCTCAAGCCCAGGACACTGCTTGGGGTCTCCATTTTCTGCTCGTTGACACTTGGGCAAGTCCTGACCAGCCTCCTGCTCTTCAGGACTGATCTGATCCATATGGGAAGAGATGATGCTGGATGGCTGGACATCCTTGTCCAGAGGAGAATCAGAGAGCACCGGGTCATTGTCTTCATCATCTGGATTGTCTAGAAACTCCTTAATATTTTTCATGATATCCTCCAGTTCACAGAATGACTGGGTCATCCTCTCCTGTTGGCACTTGTCCATCCTCTGGTAGTCATCACTTTGAGCCCAGTTAGCTACTGAGTCTCCATGGAGGCAGCTCAGATAGGCATACATGATCTCCATGATGGCTTTTTCGCGAAGCTTCTCTGGTTTGTCTTGAATTCCATTTCTTCTCCCCATGGGTCCCCTTACATGGCTGGTTCCACATGCCCCTTGGACAGGAGGGAGGGAGGAAGGACCCTCAGAAGGCAAATCTTCACATGGTATGACAGCCTCACAGTCAGGGCCGGCCTCAGAGGGGAAATGGCCTACTGGGAGGCTCTGGTTGGATTTGGATTCTGAAATGCTGTGCTCCATGACAGGGGACGAGTCGTCCATGGGGTCCAAGGGCTCAAATGTCCAGTCTCCCTGGACACTGGAAATTTCAAAAGAAAAACATTAATAGGTGATATGGGAAAGGGACTCATTTACTTTTCCAAATGATGCCCATTCCTTTATCCATCCCCAGCTATCCCACTCAGGCAGAAGTGCATCCTGTATTTGCACTCTCCAGTCAAGGGCACAAGAGTCCTATAGGTTGGATTATTGGATCCACGATTACAAATATTATAAAATTATGATAATTGATATTAAATTACTTTCTAGAATACAGCTATTTAAATGCCCATCCTGCCATCATCTGATTGCATCTTTAGTCCAGCATTTTCATGGTGCTCCAGAAAGTTATTGGGGAAGAGAATATACAAACATTAGTTCTCTCTCTCTCTCTCTCTCTCTCTCTCTCTCTCCCTCTCTCTCTCTCTCTCTCACACACACACACACAAACACACACAGACACACACACACTCATGTACCTTGTAGACTGTCACACCTGGCTCTTGTACTTCCTTAGGAAAGAGATGCTGCCAACTCCTGAGGCAGACACAGGCTACCTGAAGTCCTTCAGATACTGAATTCTATAACTGAGAAGTGCAACTGTCAGAAGCCTGGATTCCAAGACTGTTGGCTACCTTGTCAATAGAGGAACAAACTAGAGCCACAAGTGTGAAACCAGAAAAAAAGGATACAAAAACCACAGGACCCATCTCATTGCTTTGGTCATTGTTTTTTTTTTTTTTTTCTGTGCCTATGACCACAGTATATCACAAGAACAAATTAGAGAAGGGAAAGTACATTTGGGCCTCATATTTTCTGAGAATATAGGTAAGTGGCTCCCTTACAGCAGCCCATCATGGAGGGAGGGCCCAGTGGGGGAAATGTATCAACAGACGGGGGTCAGAAAACAGAGACAGGAAAGGGCCACAGGAAGAACACTCCTAGGGCCAACTCCCAGGGACTCAACTCCTCCAAACATGTCGCACCTACCCAGTCCATTCATTCAAACTAGGATGAATTCATTAGCTTTCAGATCTCACAGTCTCATCCTGTGACCTCTGAATATTCTAGCACTAACAGGAGCTACTTGGCAAGCATCACATCCAGACCTTTACATTCTGCCTCTGTCTCCTAAAAAGCTCATATCTTTCCCGCAGAGCAAGATGCATGCCCTTTGTCTCCATGAGTCTCATCGTGTCCACAGCTCTGGCACTGCCCAAAAGTCCAGGCCAAGTCCAAGTCTCTTCTGAGACCTCAGACCAACTCTGGGTGGTGATACCCTGTAAGAGTCAAAGACAAGTTTCATGTATTTAAAATACAGTTGTACATAATAATCATTCCCATTTCAAAATGAAGGACTAGGGCCCAGCAGAAGGACTGAGGCCAAAATAAGACCAAGACCAGCTGGGCAGAGAGGCCCCTTGAGTCCACCTACAGTGGCCAGGACACTTGACTATGAGGCATTATTTCCTCAGGCTGCAGTGCTCATGGGCTTTTTTAGCCTGCCACCCTTACAACCTCAAGCATTGGTCTCTCAGGGACAGCACACAGGGACTTGTCCTGGCAACACTTTACCTTGCTTCAGGTCTTCCTCTGAAATCTTGGTGGAAACTTTCATGACCCCTTATCTATTTGTCAAAAAAGAGTCATAGGTTTAAGCAAACCTGAAACACACACACACACTCACACACACACACACACACACTCATGTACCTTGTAGACTGTCACACCTGGCTCTTGTACTTCCTTAGGAAAGAGATGCTGCCAACTCCTGAGGCAGACACAGGCTACCTGAAGTCCTTCAGATACTGAATTCTATAACTGAGAAGTGCAACTGTCAGAAGCCTGGATTCCAAGACTGTTGGCTACCTTGTCAATAGAGGAACAAACTAGAGCCACAAGTGTGAAACCAGAAAAAAAGGATACAAAACCACAGGACCCATCTCATTGCTTTGGTCATTGTTTTTTTTTTTTTTTTCCTGTGCCTATGACCACAGTATATCACAAGAACAAATTAGAGAAGGGAAAGTACATTTGGGCCTCACATTTTCTGAGATTATAGGTAACTGGTTCCCTTACAGCAGCCCATCATGGAGGGAGGGCCCAGTGGGGGAAATGTATCAACAGATGGGGGTCAGAAAACAGAGACAGGAAAGGGCCACAGGAAGAACACTCCTAGTGCCAACTCCCAGGGACTCAACTCCTCCAAACATGTCGCACCTACCCAGTCCGTTCATTCAAACTAGGATGAATTCATTAGCTTTCAGATCTCACAATCTCATCCTGTGACCTCTGAATATTCTAGCACTAACAGGAGCTACTTGGCAAGCATCACATCCAGACCTTAACATTCTGCCTCTGTCTCCTAAAAAGCTCATATCTTTCCCGCAGAGCAAGATGCATGCCCTTTGTCTCCATGAGTCTCATCGTGTCCACAGCTCTGGCACTGCCCAAAAGTCCAGGCCAAGTCCAAGTCTCTTCTGAGATCTCAGACCAACTCTGGGTGGTGATACCCTGTAATAGTCAAAGACAAGTTTCATGTATTTAAAATACAGTTGTATACAATAATCATTCCCATTTCAAAATGAAGGACTAGGGCCCAGCAGAAGGACTGAGGCCAAAATAAGACCAAGACCAGCTGGGCAGAGAGGCCCCTTGAGTTCACCTACAGTGGCCAGGACACTTGACTATGAGGCATTATTTCCTCAGGCTGCAGTGCTCATGGGCTTTTTTAGCCTGCCACCCTTACAACCTCAAGCATTGGTCTCTCAGGGACAGCACACAGGGACTTGTCCTGGCAACACTTTACCTTGCTTCAGGTCTTCCTCTGAAATCTTGGTGGAAACTTTCATGAACCCCTTATCTATTTGTCAAAAAAGAGTCCTAGGTTTAAGCAAACCTAAAACACACACACACACACACACACACACACACTCATGTACCTTGTAGACTGTCACACCTGGCTCTTGTACTTCCTTAGGAAAGAGATGCTGCCAACTCCTGAGGCAGACACAGGCTACCTGAAGTCCTTCAGATACTGAATTCTATAACTGAGAAGTGCAACTGTCAGAAGCCTGGATTCCAAGACTGTTGGCTACCTTGTCAATAGAGGAACAAACTAGAGCCACAAGTGTGAAACCAGAAAAAAAGGATACAAAACCACAGGACCCATCTCATTGCTTTGGTAATTGTTTTTTTTTTTTTTCCTGTGCCTATGACCACAGTATATCACAAGAACAAATTAGAGAAGGGAAAGTACATTTGGGCCTCACATTTTCTGAGATTATAGGTAACTGGCTCCCTTACAGCAGCCCATCATGGAGGGAGGGCCCAGTGGGGGAAATGTATCAACAGACAGGGGTCAGAAAACAGAGACAGGAAAGGGCCACAGGAAGAACACTCCTAGGGCCAACTCCCAGGGACTCAACTCCTCCAAACATGTCGCACCTACCCAGTCCGTTCATTCAAACTAGGATGAATTCATTAGCTTTCAGATCTCACAGTCTCATCCTGTGACCTCTGAATATTCTAGCACTAACAGGAGCTACTTGGCAAGCGTCACATCCAGACCTTAACATTCTGCCTCTGTCTCCTAAAAAGCTCATTTCTTTCCCGCAGAGCAAGATGCATGCCCTTTGTCTCCATGAGTCTCATTGTGTCCACAGCTCTGGCACTGCCCAAAAGTCCAGGCCAAGTCCAAGTCTCTTCTGAGACCTCAGACCAACTCTGGGTGGTGATACCCTGTAAGAGTCAAAGACAAGTTTCATGTATTTAAAATACAGTTGTATACAATAATCATTCCCATTTCAAAATGAAGGACTAGGGCCCAGCAGAAGGACTGAGGCCAAAATAAGACCAAGACCAGCTGGGCAGAGAGGCCCCTTGAGTCCACCTACAGTGGCCAGGACACTTGACTATGAGGCATTATTTCCTCAGGCTGCAGTGCTCATGGGCTTTTTTAGCCTGCCACCCTTACAACCTCAAGCATTGGTCTCTCAGGGACAGCACACAGGGACTTGTCCTGGCAACACTTTACCTTGCTTCAGGTCTTCCTCTGAAATCTTGGTGGAAACTTTCATGACCCCTTATCTATTTGTCAAAAAAGAGTCATAGGTTTAAGCAAACCTGAAACACACACACACACACACACACACACACACACACACACACACACTCTTACATAATACAAGAACAAAGTCATAGTATCTGCCCTAAAAGAATCTCAGTTCATTGGGATCTGTCCATTTTATAATATTTTTCCAAATATTTGTCTCTATTTTCTTTCAATAAGATCGTATTTAACGTGTGCCATAACTGTCTTCCATTTCTCACTCTTGGCCAGACTGTCTTTAAGATTGTAGAAGTTCTGTCTTTCAGAGTTGTGATAGAATGATGCAAGGAATGGGCAGAGCTAGGGTTGGGGAGAAACACCAATTATCTAAGAGATGAAGCCTGGCAATTGCCTGTAGGCTGTCCCAGCTGCCATGAGTGACCATGGCCTCCCTGAGTATATGCAGGGTCTTGTGCTCATGTCCACATGCCCCCTTTCTGGGTGTTAGCTACCATTAGTCTCAAAAAAGCCTATGAGCTATGTCTTAGTGGTTGCCTGCTTTACAGAGGAACATGTAACATGCGCAGTCAGGTAACTGGCTCACATTCCCAAGTCATCACCCCAGGATCCTGGATTCAGAGGCAATCTGCCTTCAGAGCCCCCACCCCTAATCTCCACATGCTCTCATCTCTAGGGACCTGAGCACCCACTTCCTCCTGGAAGACTGTGGGGGAGCTGACCCAGTCCACAATCAGACCCATATGATGTTCCTTGGAAGCATCTCCCCTGTGGTGAACTTCATGCTTCATGGGACAAGCAAGAGAAGTAGATGGTTCATGGTGGTCTTGAACAATGGGGTTCATATTTGGAGAGGGGAGAAGGGAAGGTTTAAAATAAGTATTAAGCTTCCCCCTTAGCAGCATGAGATCTGAAATCGTCTATTGTGGCTTCTCATGAAACCTTTGAACCTGCCTTCCAGAACAGTGTGGCCTTACAGGGAATTCACTTGGCTGGCTGTGGTTATTGACAGTGGAAGATCAGGCAGGGCAGGGCCAGAAGCCCGGAGGTGAAAACCAAGCCTGCAGAAATGCATCCACGGGAGGCTGGAGGTTCTAGGAGGTGAGCATAAAGGTAAGTCAAAAACTCTTAAGTTACCAGAGCCTGTTCCCTGCTCCATCAGACAATCACTGCAAAACACCCATTCAAAATCATCTTTGAATAATCACAGGGTATGAAACCTCAGAGGGTCCCTTCTGAGCGCAAGGCCCTGCGTGATTGCAGAATTGTGAGCCTGATAAAAAAAATCTATGAAAAATCTACAGCAAACATTGTACTTAAAGATTAAAGATTGAGCACTTTCTCTCTAAGATTGTTAACAAAATTGGTTCATTCACCATTTATCTTCAAATATGATATGTGCGGTTCTATCCAGTGCAATAAGACAGGAAGAAGAAATTGAAGGCAAAATGATAGGATATAAGATCCAAACATAAATATCAATTATGTTTCTTTTTTCTTTTAAGAGAGATAATTTTTTTAATATTTTATTTTTCAGTTTTCAGTGAACATGACATCTTTATTTTTATTTTTATATGGTGCTGAGGATCGAACCCAGCACCCTGTGCATGCCAGGGCCACATCCCCAGCCTCCTCAATTATGTTTCTTTATGTTAGTGATGGATGTAAAGATGAAGTTAGAAAGACAGTTCAATTTATGATAGCATGGAAAACTTTAAGAAATAAATTTAACAAAAGAAGTATAAAGACTTTCACCCTGAAAACTACAAATCTTTGCTTAGATAAACTAAAGACTATCTAAATAAGGGGGAAAACATAGATGGGAAGACTCAAAATTGTTAAGATAATGATTCATGAAATCGACTTACACATTCAACACAGTCTTCATGAAAATCTCATATGAGACACAATTCCCCATCAGTATAGTTCTTTATAAAAAATATAATAGACTTTATGTAAACCTTGACAAGGAGATCTTAAGATATATATTGAAATATAAGAGAACCAAGAGTAACACAAATAATTTTGTGAAAGAATAGAATTAATGGACTTATCGTATCTTATTTCACATTTACGATAAGCCTGTAAATATAAATTTACCATACAATCCTGTAAGTGCATTGACAGTGACCACCTCGAGAGAAATGAAATGTGTGTTCTCACGAAAAGCTTGTGTATGAATGAATATTCATAACATCATGATACATAGCGGCCCCAAACTTGAAAATTCCATACACGCGTCAAGGGGTAAATGGGTAAACAACATGTAGTATGTCCATACAATACCATACTATTAACAATAAAACAGTTTAAAACTATATGGATGAAACTCTAAAACAACATGTTAAGTGAAAGAAGTATATAATTCCATGTATATGGAAGGAATATAAGCAAATATAAGCAAAAGCAAACCCTGTAGGAACAGAAATCGTATCTACGGTTGGTTATGTAGGCCTAGAGATAAGAATTGCCTACAAATGACCAAGAGGGTTCCTTTTAGTTATTATCAAAGACAGGATTGTGGTTATGGTTGCACGGTTCTACAAGTTTATTTAAAGGTCACTGGCAAAATTTAAATGGCCAATAAATTTATGAAAACGTGCTCAACATCACAAGCTGTCAGGCAAATGCAAGTCCAAACCACAATGAGAGATTATCTTATCCTGGTTCATATGTACAGCTATTACCAAAAAGGCAAAAAATAACAATTACTAGTCCTCACTAGTAACGGTGGAGGATGTGGAGAAAAGAACTCTCATATGCTCTTGGTGGAAGTGCATATTATTATGGTCACTGTGGAAAACAGTATGAGGTTCCTCAAGAAACCAAAGTAGATGTAACATATGATCCAGCTGTCTCACTTCTGAGTGAATAGCCTAAGGAAATGATATCAATATACCAAAGATAACTGTCACTCTCCTATTTATTACAGAACTATTCACCATAACTAAGATATGGAATCAACCCAGATGCCCATCTATGGATGAATGTGTAATGAAACTATAGCACACATATGTGGTGGCATATTATTCAACCATAAAAAAATGGTATCCTGTCATCTGTTGCAAAATGAATGAAACTAGAGGATATTATATTAAGGGAAGTGAATCAGATGCATAAAGATAATTTTTGAATGTTCTTTCTTATACATTGACATTAAAAATGTTTACCATAGTGTAGAATAGTAATTATGAGAGGCTGGAAAGGGTGAGGGGATAGGGGTTTAGTGGAAAGTTATATGAAGGGTGTTCAAACACAGATTGGAGTAATAAGTTCTAGAGTTCTACAGAACAACAGAAAGATTATAGTTCATAAAAATCTACTTGGAATGAAACCACCATTGGACCCAGCTATCCCACTCCTCAGTTTATATCCAAAAGACTTAAAATCAGCATACCACGGTAATGCAGCCACGTCAATGTTTTTGCGGCTCAATTCACAATAGCTAAACTATGGAACCGATGTAGGTGTCCTTCAATAGATGAATGGATACAGAAAATAATATACATATATATATGTATATTTTTTCAATAGAATGTTACCCAGCTTTAAAGAAGAATGAAATTATGGCATTTGCCAGTAAATGGAAGGAGTTGGAGAATATTATGATAAGTGAAACAAGCCAATACCCCCAAACCAAAGGCCAAATATTTTCTCTAATATGCAGATGCTAATTCACAATAAGGGTGTGGGGGACACTAGATAAGAATAGAGGTACCTTAGATTAGATAGAGGGAAATGAAGGGAGGGGAGGGGAGGGAATGCAGGGATAGGACCGATAGAAGAAGGAAACAGACATTATTACTTTATGTATATATGTGACTGCATGATCAATATTTTTTTACAGAATGTACATTAAGAAAAATAAATTATATCCCATCTATGTATGATATATCCAAGTGCATAAATGCATTATACTGTAATATTATAACTAATTAAAACAAAAAATTTTTAAAAATCTACTTTATATTTTATGAGTAACTAGAAAAGCCAAGCAAAGATTTCAAAGCAAATCATGAAAAGGAGACAGAAATGTAAATTACCCGGGATTTGAACAGTACACATTGTATATAGCCATTGAAATATCACATTGTACCCATAATTTGTGAATTTCAGGTTAATGTAAAAAAAAAAAAAACAGGGGATGGAAAGGTTAACTTTCTTGACTTGCTTGTTACACATTATATGCATGTACTGAATCATCACACTGTACCCCACACATTTGTGCAATTAAAATAATAACTAATATGATACAATAAACTAAAAAATAAAATCATTGGTTTGTCCACTTAATGTGTCTGTAATGTGGTATGAAATTATTGCAGTATAAAGCTATAAAAATAATAGCACCCAAAATGTAGGGTTTAGGGAGTTAAAAACAAACTTGACAATGTATTGATACCTGTTTAAAGCTGGTTGATGATTAATAAGGTCTCATTATACTATTCCTTCTACTTACTATTGAAATTTTTGATTACTGATTAAAAAATAAGTAAAAATGAAGTGATGTCACATTAAAGATAAAAATATATATTTTCTTTTTATTGTGGAGCTGGATTGTAGAATGTGGCTCAGGCTTGAGGCCAAAATTGGACTTCCTAACACCTCCTCCTAAACTCTCCTCAATTTAGACCTGGAGATATGACCCCGGGTTAAGTTATTTCTGCACAGACATTCACCAATCAGATACACGGACACCCCAAGCTTCTCTTGTGCTTTGTCGCAAACAAAGAGAAAGAGAGGGGAAGGGGAAAGGGAGAGAAGATGGGGCGGAGGGAATGAGAGAGAGAGAAAGGCAAAGACAGACTGAGAAATCCAGATCTGCACTCCTGAGATCTAACACAGAGATGATGTTCACACAGGACTCAGATACATCCACCTATTCGCTGGATGAATGTCTAGACCAGTTGAGTTGGACTCTTACTATTCAAATATGTGACTTCTCTTTCCATGAGAAGAGCTGAAGAAAAAATTGGGGGAAATGACAGCAGCTTATTCTTCTTTAGAGAGCTTTAGAGCTTTCTTGGCAAGATGTCACAGATGGGTTGAGTTCTCTTAATAAGGAGATAAAAATCAAGCGATCAAACACAACCCAGACATTTATCCTGAAGAACTGTTTTTATCTCAATTGAAACCATCCTTGGCTGGACCCTGGTAATGCATGAATCTTATCAAATTGCATTTTCAGCCTAGTGCTTATCATTTCTGGAGGTGGAAGAGCATCTCATGCACATTAGCATTTGAATATTACAAAGAGTTTTAGGTGTTAGATGGTTGTCAATGGTCTTCTTTATCACAGGCAGGAATTTACCAGACAAAACAGTCTCTGTAAGAAAATCCTCCTCATTGAACATACAACAAAGGTTTTAAACAGGTTCGAAGATGTCCCATGTAGAGAAAATCAAACCAAATGATGGTTTATGTATCAAATGTGTTGGTATCCTGTAGGAACCTTTGTTAAAATAATATTCTCAAGCTCTGTCCTTGGACATTCTGACTCACAGGCCTAGGTCTTTGGTGTAAGATTTTGTGTTTTCAAGATATATGCATGTACTGAATCATCACACTGTACCCCACACATTTGTACAATTAAAAAAAGTGGGAGCCACTTTTTTGAATGAGCACCTAACTCAACAGAATGCTTTAAACTCTGCAGAACTTCACTTAGGCAATTCCTGCTCATTAAGATCTAAGAGTGCCATCGATCACTTGGAGATCAATTGGAAATCTACTTGTTCACACTGCATTTCAGCTTTTGGTTTGTTAAGTCCATGTATCATCCCTACTCTAATCTGGTTCTCAGCTCCAGATGAATGATAATAGCCTGGGAAGGAATCCAGAATACAGGATAGGAGCTCTAGGGAGGAGTCTTATAAAATCAAGCAGAATGCCAGCATATATTTGCCAAAGTTTAACCCCCACTCTTGGCTTAAAAGTAAAGGACCCTCAGCAAAGTAGAAAAGCATAAAGTGATTTGTAAGACAATAAACAATGCCTGTTTTATACCAATAGGAAAAAAATGCTCTTAATTGGGTCAAGGGCTGCTTGCTGGTCACTTCGCCATATTAATTGTCCCCTTCTTTCTTGACATAACCTCAAGTTTTGCATGGCAGCCTGGTGCCCATTTCACACGTCTCAGAGTGGACACAGTCAGGACGCAGCAAAGCTTTGTTGAACCAAAGCTCCTGTTGCCAAAAGGGCATTGAACGAGAATTAGGGAAGCCAGTCGTTGAGCTGTGCCCCTGCTACTTGCTATTTGGGGAGCCTTAATGAGTCAGGTATCCTCTCTTACTCACCACATGAAAGATTTGAAGTGAATTATATCTAATCTATTAATTATGATAAGAACAATTTAAAAAAAATCCTTATTTACTTTAACGTCAACATGTTCGTGGAAAGTGTCATTTCAACTCGTTTCCCCTCCAATGTAGTATTTACTCTTCTCCTGTTTTGCAGTAACCATGTGGTTTCAGCGTATTGAGCCCACCTTCTGGACACCATAATTGGTTTAGTGATGTGTCCATGATCCATGGCTAAGTCAGCTGCTTGTTACTTTCCATTCCAATGTCCAGAAAACTGGATCAAATGTTCAGGATGTTTCTCTCTCTCTCTCTCTCTCTCTCTCTCTCTCTCTCTCTCTCTCGATTAAAACAAAACAAAACAAAACAAAAACACTTACCTGGACTTATTGCTCATCTTGCCCCATAACCTTGAAACCTGGAATCCAACCTGAGGGTAAAGTTGAGACACAGAGAAAAGCAGAGCAGAGAGATGTGCACAGAGATAATCACGAGGCCTTGATCAGCCCCCACCAGGAGCCCAATCCATGATTGCACATGTCACTTCTGTGAATAAACTTAGACCCTTTGTTGTTTAAGATCATTTTCTTTTATTTTCAATCCACAAGTATTATACCTCATAAAAGGATCATGCCTTAAAATCTAAGCTTTGGACCATTAGAATCTATGTTCCACAAAGATGGAGGAGAGGAACAGGCTTCCAAATGGTCTCCTGGGTTTGTCCTTCTGAAGAATAACCAAAAAGTGATGGGATGAATGAAATATTTTAAGGTAGAAACCAAATATGTTGAATGTATTTTTTTTTAATTTTTAAATTTTTTTTAAAGATAGAGAGGGAGAGGGAGAGAGAGAGAGGGAGAATTTTAATATTTATTTTTTAGTTATCAGCAGACACAACATCTTTGTTGGTATGTGGTGCTGAGGATCGAACCCGGGCCGCACGCATGCCAGGTGTGCGTGCTACCGCTTGAGCCACATCCCCAGCCCTGAATGTATTTTTAGATGACAGACTCCAGCATATTTTACACAAAGGACCTTAGAGATGATGAGTAATTTTTAGGCTCTTGGCCCTTTGGCACCTTCCTAGTTGGCATCGGCTTTCTGGATGGTCATAGTCATTTAATAAATATTTAGTGAATAATATAAATACATGAAAGGATGTGATCCAAGGGAGTAGGGGAAGAGGGGACAGTGTATATGAGTATCGTGGTTGTATTCATGTGGAGATTTTGCAATGCAAAAGTGAGCCAAACCAACCTGGAAATTCTCTGGAAATCCATTGCCACAGCTGGGATTTGTAAATGTGAGACTTGTATATGCAAACACAGGCTATAAACATCAGGAAAAAGAAGTTCTAGCCAACAGAGCAACTTGATGACACAAATCAGGAGAGTAAAACGTTGGACCAGTTAGGGACTTTTATGATATATAAGATCCAGGCCCCCGTGTCTGCCTTACCTGGCATTACCCCATAATCATATCATAGGATTGAGCTTCTTACTTTCATCTCCCACTTTGGTTTCTATTGCAACCCTTAGCATGATTCATTCAGGAATAGGGGATTTGTTTATTGACTCTGATCTTCTCCTCTTATAAACAAAAAAACCATTTGCTTCAGAAATTTGCCATTTGGTTCTCTGTCTACATGTACAATGTAAGCTCACAAACTCTTGTAACCGAAGAACTTTTTAAAATATATTTGAAAGAAGACCACACAGGTGCCATTAGACATGAGGATGAAGTTGTATTTTTAAAGGACATGAGAACAATCTCGCAAAAAGTGAGACCCTAAATTTAAAAATCTCAGGAGGAGAAAAAGAGATAGAAATGAGTTAAGAATATTTACCAATTCTTTGGTATTTATGGCATAAAACTGAATACATTTTAAAGAATTTTATAGAATTCACTTTCACTTTTTCCTCAAAAAAACATTTCCTGAGATATCTTGGACTCAATTTTCTTTTTGTCTTTCAGAAAAAGAAACATGAAGCTCTTGTATTCGTTTCTGCCATCGCTTCAACATGGAGTGTTTTCTGAAATGTTAAAAAAAATGAGTCCAATATAAACTTTGTATTAAGACAAATAATTTTCTTTTCTTAAAATAACCATTTCCCCCACATGATCTCACTTTACAGCATCACGTGTGGTAGGAGATCTTGTTATGAGGCTATAAAGCTCAGAAGAATCACATTTCAGCTAAAAATGGAAATTGATAATAAACGAAGCTGGCCAGTTTCACTGGGGAAGGAGCAATCTAGTAAAATGTAAATATGTTATCAACTGAGCCTGGGTGGAAGGGTTGGGGATTCTAACGCAGTGACTCTCACACTCCCACGGGAGAGAAAAGAGAAGCCCCTGATTTGCTGATGACACTTAATTCACCCAGAATTATCACCAAAGCCCTTGTGATTCTGCTCACCTCAGCATGACAAGACTTGACCAACTGGCATCTGTGTAATGAGCCAAATACCATCTTGGAGTTTTTTTTGCTGCTGCTATAAACCCAGGGGAAGGCACCAATCCCAACTGAAATCTTAGAAGAAGGAAGGGAAGAAATGAAATCTTGGCAAAGAACGATTCATCAACTTTCCACTGGGGAGATGTTGGCAGAGATCACTGGGGTCAGAACCCAGAGTGAATCCCTCTGCACCTAGACAGACTCTGCTGGCTGGCATGACATCAGCTTGCTGCAAATGCAAAGCCTTAAGCCTTCTTCCATCAGTAGCACCTGGTCTGCTCCTGATGGACGAGCAGAAATAATTAAAGGTGTCAGAACTTTCTGGAAGAAATCCAGGTGAACAAAGTTCTCTGGGGTGAGTACAAAGTGAACAGTGCTGAGAAACACATTTCCTTGCCTTCCCTCTGTGTCTCCCCCTGTGCCTCCCCAGGAATATACAATCATTCACAAAGCACTCGTTATGGTAGGAACTGCGTCTGAACTGAAAGCCCAGGGGACAGAACCACATGGATATGGCCTCCTACCTCAGCCCAGGCTCTTTCCACACCTCAATGGCACGTTTTCCCCTCCAGTAACATATGGCACATGCAGGATATGCATGCAGGTAGGTGTGCTTAACCCAAACCTAACTGATTGTTGAAATAGAAGATACAAGCATTACTGCACACAGCGAGGTGTATGGACGGAGATGTGCTAGCTCCAGGGACTGCAGAATTTTTGGGCTCCTTTGGAAAGTCTACAAGGTCATAGTCAGGACTAAATCTAGTGTGCAATGGAAGAGACAGGTTGCTCAATAAGTAGATCCTCCCACCTCGTCTATGAAGGGCTCAGACTCTAAGAAAGCATTGAACAGGGTATTTAAAAAATTTTGCATGATGGTGCAGGTATGTCATCTCAGTGACTCAGGAAGCAGGGAGATGGCAATTTTGAGGCCAGCCTCATCACCTTAGTGAGACCACATCTCAAATAAAATACAGATAAATAAATAAATAGCCCAATCAATAAATGGGCCAAGGAACTGAACAGACACTTCTCAGAAGAAGATATGCAATCCGTCAAGAAATATATGAAAAAAATGTTCAACTTCTCTAGTAATTAGAGAACTGCAAAACAAAACTATTCAAAGATCTTTATCTGACTCCAATCAGAGTGGGAATTATCAAGAATATAAGCAATGATGAGCGTTAGCATAATTGCAGCTATCTTCCTTTCCCCCACCTCCACTTTATGAATACTGTTCTTATTCCCAAGAAACAGAAGCTATCCTGAGATAAAACCTACTGGCCTGGAGACTTGCTGGTCTCTCCCCCTGTTCTCTCATTGAGAGATAGGAGACAACTTACAGGCCCCTGAGATGGGGACCTACTGGTTTCCCTGTTCTCTCCTTGAGAAGATAAAGGACATGCTTGTTATTCTGTTCCCCCTTCTGATAGGAAAACTGCCTGTCTCTGTGCCCAAGAAACAAACTCAAGATCATAGGGTGCTCACTAAGTCAGTCAAGACTAAACCCGCCCCTAGCACAGCCATGATTGTAGCCTATAAAAGGTAATGTTCAAGAAGGAGTCGATATTACTGTCCCTTTGTGCAGAGGAGCCTTGTCAGCCTCCTGACAATAAACCACTTCCAAAGGAAAGCTGACTTTTTTTTAGGGGTCTTGGGGTCCTCCTTCACAATACCTCCAGTGTTCCTTTCCTGCTAGGGCCTTAATCAGACTTGCTGGTCTACCTCGTTTAGATGACAGTGTCATTATCTAACGTGGCATCCACTGCCTTCTCATGAAGCAAGATCATAACACATCTTCTTCAGGTATTAAAAAATGATAATAAGTTGTGGGTCTACACTTCAGATCTAAAGTCAGGACCCAGAATGACTTTAAGAGATGGAACACTTCCTGAAATCCATCTGACTCAATGGGACTTGGAACCTAAATGCCTACAGGAAGTTTCTCATTTGTCAGTTAAGCCAACATGATGGTTAATTTAGATGTCAACTTGATGGGCTCTCAAGTTTCCAGACATTTGGTTAAGCATCATTCTGGATGTGTCTGTGAGAATGTTTGTGAGATAAGATTAATATTTGTACCTCTAAGCCAGGTAGGGTGGCACAAACCTGTAATCCCAGTGGCCTGGGAGGCTGAGGCAGGAGGATTGTGATTTCAGAGCCATCTGTGACATCTTAGCAAGGCCCTGAACAACTCAGTGAGATGGTCTCTAAATAAAGCATAAAAAAGTTTGGGAGTGTTGCTCACTAGTTATGTGCCTCTGGATTTAACACTCAGTACCAAAACAAATAAGTCAGTGTGTCTCAGTAGATCTAGTAAAGCAGATTGTCCTCCCCAGTGTAGGTGGGCCGCTTCCAAATCCATTTGAGGTCTGAATAAAGCAAAAGACTGCTCTGCCCAACTGTCTTGGAGCTTAGACATCAGTCCTCCCTGCCTCTGGACATGGACTGGACTTGTCCCATCAGCCCTTCTGCTTCTCAAGTCTTCAGACTCAGACTAGAATATTACCACTGGCGCTCCTGGGTCACCAGCTGGCAGATGGCAGCTCCCAGACTTCTCAGACTCCATAAATCCATCAGCCAATTTCTAGAAAAATTTCTCACTTTATATGTAAAATCTACTATTTTTTTTCAAGTTTATTATTACTTTTCTTGATACTAGGGATTGAACTCAGGAGTAATGAACATCTAAGCCACACCCGCAGGTCTTTTTAAAAAAGAAATTTTATTTAGAGACAGGGTCTTGGTGAATTATTTAGGATGGACTTGCTAAGTTGCTGAGGCTGGTTTTGAACTTGCGATCCTCCTGATTCAGCCTCCCAAGCCATTGGGATTACAAGCATGTACCACCACACATAGACTACAATGTGGTACTTCTTCTGCTTCTCTAGAGATTCCAGATTACATACTATGCCCTTCCTTCCTTCTTTCTTTCCCTCCTTTTTTTTCCTTCCTTGCAGGGCCGGGGATCAAAACAAGAACCTTGTACCACACTAGACAAGCACTCTACCACTGACCTATACCCACACCTCTTTTCTATTTTATTTTGAGACAGGGTCTTTCCACGTTGCCAAGGCTTACCTTTTCACATTGCCCAGGCTTATGTTCTTATCTTTCTGCTTCAGTCACCAGAGTAGCTGGGGTGACAGAATGCACCACTGCACCTGGCTTCCATTTCTGAAATTATGATCCAGTTCAAAAGTATAAAAAGAGGCATTGTGAACCTGTCACAGGAGGCACGGAACCCTCAACAAAGCCTCTGTGGATTCTTGCCCACGTGCATCACCTTATTACATTGATGGAAAAATGACAGACAACTCCAACTGAGGGTCATTTGACTAAATACCTGATCATTGTCAGTTCATAAAAGGTGAGGGAAGACTGAGGTGACTCGTGGGAAACTACAACTAAGTGCAGCTTGCATTTCTAATAAGATCTTAGAGGAGGAAAAGGACCTTAGTGGAAGAACCGGGGCAGCTCCAGGGCTGTCTCTGTGCTAGTCAATGGTATTGCACCAAAATTCCCACCATGGTCTGCTCACTGCAGTGGCTGTGTAAGATGTCATCCTTGGAGCAGTGGGCTGAGGGACATATGGATGCCCTTCAGTAGGCTTACACTTCAGTAGGCTCTGGAAGTGCACACTGAGGCCAAGATGAAAAGGTCAAAGACAAAACACATTCAAGTAGGAAAAAGGATAAAACAACCAACCATGTGTTACAACGAAGTTTGTCAGGCCTTGACATTTTGCCATATTTGATTCATTACTTTCTAAAAAGAAAATATTATAGCCAGGCACTGTAGCACACAACTGTACCCTAACAGCTCAGGAGGCTGAGGCAGGAGGATCTTAAAATTCAGATCCAGCCGTAGCAAAAGTGAGGTGCTAAGCAATTCCGTAAGACCCCGTCTCTAAATAAAATACCAAACTAGGACCGGGGAGCTGTTTCAGTAGTCAAGTGTCCCTGAATTCAATCCATGGTCTCCCTTGAAAGAGAATATAGTATAGATAAAACTTAGGCCCCTGATCTCCACACCTTGCTGTTCGTGTTTTCCACTTCCCTCAAGAGCACCAATCTTAACTTGAGGTTTACAATGTGCTTGTTTAAATGTCATTTCATATTCATATATTGCCTTATTTGGGGGAGAAAACATGTGGGTAGGAACATACTCGATACATTGGAATTGTACATCTAAAAGTGGTTAAACTGGTAAGCTTTATATGTATGTTAACAATTAAAAAATCAAGAAAACAAACCCATGTAAATGGATTTTCTGTGACACATTTTGTGACAACTTTCACATTCAGCCTTCTCAGCCTGAATTATTCTTTCTTTAGTACCCTTTGTTTACCTGCTACAGACTACTCTCACCCACCACCCTTGATGGTCATATGTTACACATGGCTTGAAGTCTTGAATAAGGAGCCCCTTGACCACAAAAACTCCAGACAGCTTTTTTGGGATATTAAGCTAGTGAGGATAATATGTGCTCAATGTCTGTGGAAGGAAGGAAGGAAGGAAGGAAGGAAGGAAGGAAGGAAGGAAGGAAGGAAGGGAGGGAGGGAGGGAGGGAGGGAGGGAATAAGGAGGCTGAAATTGAGGAAAAAGAAGTCATTTAAAACTAAACACTCATAGGCTTCTCAAAATGTGAGCAATGAAGGTCACACAGGGTGGTAATAAAAGAAGAATGAGAAGCACCTTTGAGGGAACGTGTGGATGAGTGAGGAGGAGGATGGTGGCCCTGGAGGTGAACTGGCAACATAGGAAGTATCAGCATAAAGGATGAGTCCGGCCAGCCTCAAAGAAGTTGAGCTGTAGGGACAGTTTTAATGACACTTGCAAAGGTGTTGAGAGCCACAGCCGAAGGGGCCCCAGCAAACTTCAGGCTGCCAGCAAACTTCCAGCTGCTGGCTGATGATTGGCTCACAGCGGCCCCAGCAGACTTCTAGCTGCCAACTGATTGGCTCCTCTGCAGTGATGCTCATTGGGCTATTTCCCCACCCTTTCAGACTACGGAGCTGCTCATTGGGGGACTTTTTTTGGCTATGCCCACATGACCCAGCCAATCAGCCTCAAGAGCAGGAAGAGAGGGGGAGATTGAGAGGCTTGTGGGAAGCCGGTGGTGGCAGTGGGCTCTGAAGGTTTTTCCTGAGGAGCTTTGTGGTGTGGTGTGTGGTTCTAAAAATAAAGTTTGTTTCTTTTGACAAGTGGCTCCTGAATTGTGCCCACCCAAACTGTGGCATTTGGTGGGCCGCACAGGGGAACGACTGAGGGTAAGTGATAAGGTAAACTGCTCACCCCTAAGGGCAGGGCGAGAGGATGGGTAGCCATTTTAAGATTCTTCTTTTGTTTTGCTTCACTTTTGTTTTAAGTTGCCTGTCCTTGGAGATGAGTGAGATGGAAGAAAAACCGCTCACATCTGAGGAAAAACTATTTGCGTCTGAGGAACAGATAGGGAGAAAGGACAGATGGACATTTCAGGAGGATAGAAAGGCTATTATAATGATTTTCTGTTGTTCCACCTTTGTTTCATTCTGTTTCAGTTTTGTTTGGCATTATCTTGTTGGGTTGTATTATAGTTATAGTAGAAATATTCAAGTAAAAAAGAAGGTCTCTCGAGCTAGTCAGACAGAGGAAAAAATTCAAGTAAAAGAGAAGGTCTCTTGAACTAGTGAGACAGAGGAAAAAATTCAAGTAAAAGAGAAGGCCTCTCAAGCTAGTCAGACAGAGAAAGAAAGTGTAAAGCAGAAAAAGCCATCAGGGGGAAAGTTACAACAGGAGACTGCTACTAACACTTTTCTATCACCAGAGGGTGTAAGTGTCCAACCAACAGCACCACTTCTACAGGAGACTGCTACTAACACCTTTCTATCACCAGAGGACGTAAGTGTCCAACTAACAAGGCCACCTCCATATGCTGGGAGGCCCCCAACCCCCGCAGTTGATAGTTGGGATCCTGAGACAGGATCTCAAATATTAACATGCCCTGTATTTGAGGCAGGAGGGCAGAAAATTCACCATGCTTTAAATTTCAAAAAAGTGAAGCAGCTAAAAGAGGCTGTAACAACCTATGGTCCCCAAGCACCCTTCACTGTAAGCATGGTCAAATCCATTAACAACTTGAACATGATGCCAGCAGATTGGGCTAATGTGTGTAAAGCTGTGCTAAATGAAGGACAATACCTGTTATGGAAGGTTGCCAATGAGCAATTTTGCAAGGAGACGGCTAGGCGAAATGCAGCAGCTGGTTATCCTCAGAGAAATCTAGATATGTTGTTAGGAAAGGGACCTTATGAGGATCAGCAGCAACAAATTGCATATGATCCTGGTGTATAAGCACAAATTGCTGCAGATGCGGTTAGGGCATGGAAGACTTTACAAGGACATGGAGGTTTACAAGGTCAATTATCTAAGGTAATACAAGGAGCTAATGAACCTTACGCTGAATTTGTAGATAGGCTTATTCAAACAGCTACCAGAGTTTTGGGGAATATAGAACAAGCCATGCCATTAATAAAAAAAACTGGCTTATGAGCAAGCAAATCGTTGGTGCAGAGAAGTCATTAGACCATGGAAACATGAAGATTTAAACACATATATTAAATTATGTATAGAGACATTAATGAACAAGGGCAAGTCTTGGCAGCTGCAGTACAACAGGCTTTAGATGCCAGAGACATTAATGAAAATGGCAAATCATGGCAGCTGCAGTAAAACAGGCTTTAGATGCCAGGCCAAGAACACGCTACAATTGTGAACAAACAGAACATTTAAAAAGGAATTGCCCCATAGGAGGAGGGTTGAACAAAACTAGGTATCAAAGGAGTAGAATACCGGGTACTTGCCCACGATGCTGTAGAGGGAGACACTGGGTTAATGAATGCCATTCTCAAACCAC
This sequence comes from Ictidomys tridecemlineatus, assembly GCF_052094955.1. NCBI lineage: Eukaryota > Metazoa > Chordata > Mammalia > Rodentia > Sciuridae > Ictidomys > Ictidomys tridecemlineatus. The sequence continues at coordinate 56,890,448 of NC_135479.1, forward strand.
CATAGAGGGTACTCCATTATCAAAAAATGAACAAGGACCAGGTGTTTATCCACGATATCCTGGAGAAAGGTATCAGGCTCCATTGCTAAAAAATGGACAGGGGGGCCCAATGCTCCAGGGCCCAAAACCACAAATATACGGAGCACTGGAGGAACCAAGCAACCCCATCAGGGTAGTGCCCAGGACACATTGTCCATCAGATCCCTCATCAGACAAACCAGAGGGAGTGCAGGGTTGGACATCTGCGCCTCCGTCAATCAGTACTAACTCCAGAGATGGGAGTTCAAATCATTCCCACAGGGGTAAAAGGACCTCTTCCCAAAGGAACAGTAGGCTTATTATGGGACGCAGCTCTTCTACTCTAGAAGGACTTATGATAAGTCCTGGGGTAATTGATCCCGATTATGAAGGTAAAATAAAGATTATAGCCAGTTCTCCAAAAGGTATATCAGTAATTTCACCAGGAGATAGAATAGCACCGTTACTAATAATACCAAGCCTACATGATAAATTTTCCAGTCATGCTGTAGAAAGAGGTTCCAAGGGATTAGGCTCCACAGGTATAGACTGGGCTATGCTTTCTTTAAATTTAGATTCTTGCCCCATGCTAAAACTAAATATTCAAGGACATGAATTTAATGGGCTACTGGATACAGATGCAGACCTTAGCATCATCTCTCATCAAGAATGGCCAAAACATTGGCCATTACAACAAGCCACTCAAACGCTTCGAGGCCTAGGAGTGGCGACTAATCCCCATAGAAGTGTAATGGTATTAGATTGGAAGGATCATGAAGGATGTGAAGGAACTAAAGAGTAATATGTTTTGGATTATCTTCCCGTAAATTTATGGGGATGAGATGTCCTAGATCAATTAGGTTTGACATTAATAAATAACTTCAACCAAAATGCACCTACTATTATGACTAGACAATGTTTTAGGAAAGGAAAAAGATTAGAAAAACAAGAACAAGGTATAGCAGCACTAATACAAATAGATCAAGGAAAGGACAGACATGGGTTGGATTTTCAGAAAGGGCCACTGAGACAATAAAAATTACTTGGAAATCAGAAAGACCAGTATGGGTTCCTCAGTGGCCCCTGACTAAATAAAAGATACAAGCAGCCCATGACCTGGTCAAACAACAATTAGCGGAAGGACATATACAACCTTCTGTATCTCCCCATAATACTCCCATAAGAAATCTGATGAAAAAGAAATCTGGTAAATGGAGATCATTGCAAGATTTAAGAGCCATTAATAATGAGATGGTGATTATGGGACCTGCTCAATTGGGAAGTCCTCAATTGTCTGCTTTGCTATAAACCTGGTATGTTTTAGTTACAGATATTAAAGATTGGTTTTTTTTTCAATTCCAATTCATCTTGAGGATAGTCCACGTTTTGCATTTACTATCCCTGCACTGAATCATGAAGGTCCTGATCAGAGATATGAATGGAAAGTACTCCCTCAAGGGATGGCTAACAGCCCAACTAAGTGTCAAATTTATGTTAACAAAGTAATCCAGCCACTTAGAAATCAAAACCCTGAACTACAAATATTTCACTATATGCATGATATATTATTAGCACATAAAGATAAAAACACATTGCTAGAATGTTATGCCACACTTACAAACTTATTAAAAAATTATAATCTAGAGATAGCAATAGATAAAGTACAATTATATTTAATTTAATTATTTAGGAGTTCTATTATCCTCAACCATGGTCTGTCCACCAAAAATTCAAATATGAGTAGATCAACTCAAATCACTTAATGACTTTCAAAAGTTATTAGGAGAAATAAATTGGATAAGGCCTTATCTAGGTATACCAACAGGAGAGTTGAGACCTTTATTTGATATCCTAAAAGGTCCATCAGATCCAAATTCAACCCAAATGTTAACGCCTGAAGCAAGAAAGGCATTAAAAATCATTGAAACATATATGGAAAATATGCATTTGGATAGAATTGATATAAATTTGCCTTTATTATTTATTGTACTACCAACAAAAAATATTACTACAGGAGTATTTTGGCAAGAAGGTCCATTATTATGGATACATTTATCTTATTCTCCTAACACTTTCTTACTAGGTATCCTGAGGCTGTAGGACAATTAATACTCAAAGGAATAAAAGCAGCAAAGGGAGTGTTTGGAATTTCTCCCAATAAAATTATTATTCCATATACTATGAATCAAATTGATGAGTTAGCTAATGAGTTAAATACTTGGGCAATAATCATGTGCAAATCTAATGTTTCATTTGATAACCACTTACCATCTAATCCTTTATTGTCTTTTTGGTCATTGCATCCTGTAATTTTTCCAAAAATGACAAGAAAAACACCTATCATGAATGCTCCAAATGTATTCACTGATGGGTCAAATAATGGTACAGCAGCAATAGTTACACCTGATCAAACTTTTACATTTTTAGTACCCAAATAATTAGCTCAAAAGGTAGAGCTTAATGCAATATTACAAGCTTTTGTGATGTTTAGAGATTCTGTATTTAATTTATTTTCCGATAGTATATAGTTAATGCTATAGTATCCTTTGAAGATGCTGGTAGGATATATTTTCCATATATGTTTCAATGATTTTTAATGCCTTTCTTGCTTCAGGCGTTAACATTCGGGGTGAATTTGGATCTGATGGACCTTTTAGGATATCAAATAAAGCTTCCAATTCTTCTGTTGGAATACCTAGATAAGGCCTTATCCAATTTATATCTCCTAATAACTTTTGAAAGTCATTAAGTGATTTGAGTTGATCTACTCGTATTTGAATTTTTGGTGGACGGACCATGGTTGAGGATAATAGAACTCCTAAATAATTAGTTGGAAAATTTAATTGTACTTTATCTATTGCTATCTCTAGATTATAATTTTTTAATAAGTTTGTAAGTGTGGCATAACATTCTAGCAATGTGTTTTTAGCTTTGTGTGCTAATAATACATCATCCATATAATGAAATATTTGTAGTTCAGGATTTTGATTTCTAAGTGGCTGGATTACTTGGTTAACATAAATTTGACACATAGTTGGGCTGTCAGCCATCCCTTGAGGGAGTACTTTCCATTCATATCTCTGATCAGGACCTTCATGATTTAGTGCAGGGATAGTAAATGCAAAATGTGGACTATCCTCAGGATGAATTGGAATTGAAAAAAAACAATCTTTAATATCTATAACTAAAACATACCAAGTTTTTGGCAAAGCAGACAATTGAGGAATCCCCGATTGAGCAGGTCCCATAATGACCATTTCATTGTTAATGGCTCTTAAATCTTGCAGTAATCTCCATTTACCAGATTTCTTTTTGATGACAAAAATGGGAGTATTATGGGGAGATACAGAAGGTTGTATATGTCCTTCCGCTAATTGTTGTTTGACCAGATCATGGGCTACTTGTGTCTTTTCTTTAGTCAAGGGCCACTGAGGAACCCATACTTTTAAAATGTCCTGTTTGTTGACAATTGTAGCATGTTCTTGGCCTGGCATCTAAAGCCTGTTTTACTGCAGCTGCCACAATTTGCCCTTGTTTATTAATGTCTCTGGCATCTAAAACCTGTTTTACTGCAGCTGCCACAATTTGCCCTTGTTTATTAATGTCTCTGTCATCTAAAGCCTGTTTTACTGCAGCTGCCACAATTTGCCCTTGTTCATTAATGTCTCTACATAATTTAATATATGTGTTTAAATCTTCTTATTTCCATGGTCTAATGATATCTCTACACCAACGATTCGCTTGGTCATAAGCCAGTTGTTTTATTAATGGCATTGCTTGTTCTGTATTCCCAAAAACTCTGGTAGCTGTTTGAATAAGCCTATCTACAAATTCAGTGTAAGGTTCATTAGCTCCTTGTATTATCTTAGATAATTGACCTTGTAAACCTCCATGTCCTTGTAAAGTCTTCCATGCCTTAACTGCATCTACAGCAATTTGTGAATATACACCAGGATCATATGCATTTTGTTGCTGCCGATCCTCATAAGGTCCCTTTCCTAACAACATATCTAGATTTCTCTGAGGATAACCAGCTGCTGCATTTTGACTAGCCGTCTCCTTGCAAAATTCCTCATTGGCAACCTTCCATAACAGGTATTGTCCTCCATTTAGCACAGCTTTACACATACTAGCCCAGTCTGCTGGCGTCATGCTTAAGTTGGTAATGGATTCGACCAAGCTTACAGTGAAGGGTGCTTGAGGACCATAGGTTGTTACAGCCTCTTTTAGCTCCTTCACTGATTTGAAATTTAAACCCTGGTAAGTTCGCTGCCCTCCTACCTCAAATACAGGGCATACTTGAGATCCTGTCTCAGGATCCCAACTATCAACTGCGGGGGTTGGGAGTCTCCTAGGATATGGAGGTGGTGCTGTTGATTGGACACTTATGCCCTCTGGTGATAGAGTGCTGTTAGTAGCAGTCTCCTGTAGAGGTGGTGCTGTTGGTTGAACACTTACGCCCTCTGGTGATAGAATGCTGTTAGTAGCAGTCTCCTGTAGAGGTGGTGCTGTTGGTTGGACACTTACGCTCTCTAATAGAAAGGTCTTATTAGCAGTCTCCTGTTTTAACTTTTCCCCTGATAGATTTTTCTGCTCTAAACTTCCTTCCTCTGTCTTACTATCTCGAAAGACCTTCTCTTTTACTTGAATCTTTTCCTCTTTCTGACTAACTTGAGAGACTTCCTCTTCTACTTGAATCAATATGTCTTCTTCTTCCTCTACCTTTGTCTGAACTGAAGGCTTTGGACTAAGCAAACCAGATACCAACGCCCACAATGTCAATGTGCCAACTGGCAGAGTCCCTGGGTTGTTGTTTTCTATTCTTTTTAAATCTTCACCATGATGGTCCCACTGTGATATATTTAACAACTCCTCCTTAAAAAGCCATGGGCTACATTTTTGTATTGTATCAACGTATGCCCTGACTGTTCTTGATTTTACTGAGATGCCTCTTTCCTCTAACAATTTACTTAACAGTCTTTCGGTTTGTTTTTTACTAATTGCTGATCCCGAATTTCTATTATAATACAACCCAACAAGATAACACCAAACCAAACCGAGACAGAATCCAATAAAAATGGAACCACACAAAATCATTATAACAGCCTTTCTATCCTCCTGACATATGAGTCCGTCCTTTCTCCCTATCTGTTCCTCAGACGCAAATAGTTTTTCCTCAGATGTGAGTGGTTTTTCTTCCCTCTTACTCATCTCCAGGGACAGGAAAGTTAAAACAAAAATGAAGCAAAACAAAAGAGGAAACTTAAAATGGCTATCCATCCTCTCGCCCTGCCCTCAGGGGCGAGCAGTTTACTTACCCTCAGTTGCTCCCCGTGCGAGCCACCAAATGCCGCAGTCTGCCTGGGCACAATTCAGGAGCCACTTGTCAAAAAGAAACTAACTTTATTTTTAGAACTACAAACGCCAAACAATACTGCTCCTCAGGGAAAAAACCCTCAGAGCCCAACTGCCACCACCGGCTTCCACAAGCCTCTGCTCACACCAACGTCTCAACCTCCCACAATCCTCCTGCTCTTGAGGCCGATTGGCTGAGTCGTGTGGGCGGAGCCAAAGAAGTCCCCCAATGAGCAGCTCCGTGGAGGAGCCAATCAGATAGATGTTGCTGGGGCCGCTGTGAGCCAATCATCAGCTGGCAGTCTGAAGGGCAGGGAAACAGCCCAATGAACATCACCGCAGAGGAGCCAATCAGCTAGATGTTGCTGGGGCGACTGTGAGCCAATCATCAGCTGGCAGTCTGAAGCTTACTGGCAGCTGGAAGTTTGCTGGGGCCCCTTTGGCTGTGGCTCTCAACAAGTTTCAGTGCTGGAAAGTGCTCCATGAGAATTGACTCCAAGTCACTCTCTTAGATATGCCTTGAATGTGTCAGGGGAGGATCCTCAGGAACCTGGCCACCCCCACCAACCACAGTCCTTATCAAGAGCTTGCTTTATCTCATTCATTCTGGAACAACCCTGTGAGGTCTGTAATAACATCTCCCAGAACTTATGAACGAAGACACCAGGCTCAGTGTGGTTAAATGGCATGCAAAGTCTTCACCTTCCCCTCTCCATGTTGCCCCTTATGCCAGCCGACTTGCTAGAACAAGCCACCAGGCCAGGACATTTTAGAATAACATGCTAGAACCACCTGGTACCCAAGGTCATCAGAACAACTTTCTGACTAACACTACTGACTGACATGGCCTTCCCAGTGACTCACTGCCCTCTGCCACTCACTCCAGACTCAGAAGTTCCCACAAACCATCCTGCCACGTGGGAGTCACAGGGGTCCTGCTGCCTCTGACACTGCAGATAGGAGTTAATGATAACAGAGGTTAAAATGTGTGAAATAATAGACAAACTCGGGGGAAAATACAGTAAGAAGGGGCCTAGGGAGAGAGAAATGAAGGCCTTCTGTGTAGGAGGCAGGATACTCCCTGTGATGTCCTCAGAGTCAACCTCAGTCTTCTGGTCAACCTACCTACTTTCAACCTGGGCCCAGATGTTATGATGGAAGAGGAGGAAGACATGCAAAACAAGAACTTTATTAGGAAAACAGAAAACCAGGCTAACTTTACAACACGGGTGGGGGAATCAATTAAAATTCTGGGTGCATAGGGTTCCTAACTAGAGGGATCCTTGAAGTTGGAGCCTGTGGCCTCCAACTAAATGTCTTCTCTTTAGCGCCAGCACGTTGAGACCTTCTTGGCCTTCCCACGGCGCTTTCTCCCTGGCAGGGAGGACACCAATCTCTTCCTGAACCAGTGGAAGAAGCCCCGGAAATTCAGGCAGGAGGTGCCTTCTTTATCTGAAGGAAGGTCCCCCTCCTCTGACTGCAAGGCTAAGACTGGGGAACTCTTTGCAGTGTCAGGCTCCTGGCTTTCCATCTGCCAAGACAAAGAGGAGGAGTTAGAGACATTCACGGTCAGCAGCAATGGGGCCAATATTACTCATTTATGGATTTCCAATTTATGTTTTTACCTAAATAAGCCAACTGTCAATGCCAAGTTTCAGGACTCACATTAAAGCCACACACAGGCACACACACTGGTCTGTAAGGTGCTTCTCTCTGTCCTCCCCTCTCTCTCTCTCAGTGTCCCTGGCATTTCCCCAACACCTCTTCCCTGACCCCTTTCCTGGCTGAGGACCTTCTCCCATTGCTCATCTGCCCAGACCCTGGGGTCCTCCTCTGCTTCACAGCAGGTACAAGGACTCCATGCTGTCCCACCTGGTACCCCCACACTGGGCCTCTCCCTTGCTCTACAGGGGGCCAGCTCTGTGCTCACCTCAACAATTTCATCCTCCTCAAGGCCAGGAGGCATTTTTAGGAACTGCTTGATATCTCCATTTTCTGCTCCTTGACACTTGGGCAAGTCCTGACAAGCCTCCTGTTCTTCAGGATTGACCTGATCCGTATGGGAAAAGTCGCAGCTGGACACCTGGACATCCTCCTCCTCTTGAGGCGACTCAGTTGGGACAGAGTCGTCCGGACCCTCCTCTTGAGGCGACTCAGTTGGGACAGGGTCGTCCAGACCCTCCTCTTGAGGCGACTCAGTTGGGACAGGGTCGTCCAGACCCTCCTCTTGAGGCGACTCAGTTGGGACAGGGTCGTCCAGACCCTCCTCTTGAGGCGACTCAGTTGGGACAGAGTCGTCCAGTCCCTCCTCTTGAGGCGACTCAGGGAGCACTGAGTCATCTTCTTCATCATATTCTGGGTTGTCCAGAAACTCCTTGATATTTTTCTTGATATCCTCCAGCTCAGAGAATGACTGCGTGATGGTCTCCTGTTGGCGCTGGTCCATCCTCTGGTAGTCCTCACTTTGAGGCCAGTCAGCTATTGAATTTTCATGGAGGCAGTTCAGATAGGTGTACATGATCTCCAAGATGGCTTTTTCACCAAGGTCTTCTGGCTTCTCCTTAATTCTATTTCTTCTCCCCATGCGTCCCCTGACACTGTTGTTTCCACATGCCCCTTCGACAGGAGGGAGGGAGGAAGGACCCTCAGAGGGCAAATCTTTACAGGGTGTGATACCCTCGCAGCCAGGGCTGTCCTCTGAGGGGAAATGGCCCACTGAGAGGCTCTGGTTGCATTTAGATTCTGAAATGCTGCGATGCATGTCGGGGCAGCTCTTGCCCGAGGACAAGTTGTCCATGGGGTCCAAGGGCTCAAAAGCCCAGGCTCCCTCGACACTGGAAACTTCAAAAGAAAAACATTAATTCATGATAGGGGGAAGGGACTCATTTACTTTTCCAAATGATGCCCATTCCTTTATCCATTCCCAGCTATCCCACTCAGGCAGAAGTGCATCCTGTATTTGCACTCTCCAGTCAAGGGCACAAGAGGCAGTTCTTTCTCTTGGAAAACTCATTTTATTGAATAATGACCCTCTGCCCTGAGCATCTCCACCTGATACCTCTCATGCTTTGTCTTATCACTACAGTTGGAAGAACTGCCTGCCATAAAAGATAGTTGTATAAATTTGAAAATTTTAGGAAAGTCAATGATGTAGATAAAATACCCATACCCTGCCATCCAAGGGGAATGACAATCCTCAGGGAAAGAGTTTGATTCTTTACTTTATAGTCTTCTTTTTCCTCTTATCTACATACATGTATAGATTTGTGCATGTGTGCACACATCTATATATATGGGAATTCACATCAAAGACAGTGAGATTATTAAATTTTGTGGCACAACCTACAGGAAACACATCTATGGCTATTCTGTGATCCTTCAGCACTTTCTCATTAACTCTCTTTGGTGATCGCCTGTTAACAACCATCAACATAGGTGATCAATGAACCTTAGATAATTAAGACCAAAACCAATTAATGATAGTAAACCCCCTTCTCCACACATTTTTACCTTTTTTTTTACATATTCTTATAGGTTGCTTTATTGAATCAGAGATTAAAAACATTTTTAAATTACGATAATTGACACTAAATTACTTTCTATAAAGAATACAGCTATTTAAACACCCATTCTGACATCATCTGATGGCATCTTTAGACCATCATTTCTACTGATGCTCCAGAAAATCTTTGAGGAGAAGAATATATACACATTGGCTTTCCCTTGATATCTCTCTCACTCTCTCTCTCTCTCTCCCCTGTTCTCTCTCTCACACACACTCACCTACCTTGTAGAGTCTGTCACACCTTACTCTATTTACTTTCTCCGGGAAAAAATTCTGCCAACTCTTGAGGCCGAAAGGCTACCTGAAGTCCTTCAGGTACTGAATCCAACTGAGAAATTCAACTCTCAGAATCCTGAGTTCTGAGAACCTTGGCTGCCGTGGCAACAGAGGAACTCGGCAGAGTCACTATTGTGGAAGGAAAATGGGGATAGAAAACCAAAGGGCACATCCCTTTGCTTTAGTCATTTTATCTGTCAGTGTTACCAAAGTATATGACAAGAAAACCTTAGAGGAGGGAAAGTATTTTTAAGCCTCACATTGTCAGAAGTCATAGAGCACTGGCTCCCTTGCTCTGGGTCCTCCAAGCAGCACATAATGGGGGGGTGGAGGGGCCAGTGGAGGAAATGTATCAAGAGAGGGGGGTCAGAAAACTGAGACAGGAAAGGGCCACAGGAGGAACACTTCCAGGGCCAAACCCCAGTGACACACCTCCTCCAAACATGTCCCGCATTCCTACAATTAGTAGCCAGCGGTTCATCCAAACTAGGATGAATTCATTAGGTTTCAGCTCTCACAATCTTCTTCTTTAACCACTGAATATTTTTGCATTAACAAAAGAGCTTATGATGGACACCTCACATCCAAAATATAAATTATGCCCTTGTCTTCTAAATAGCTCCTATCCTTCTCACAGAGCAAGATGCAGTCCAAACGGACTCTCCCAAGAGTCTCATAATGACCACAGCTCTGGCACTGACCCCAAACTCCAGGCCAAGTCCAAGTCTCCTCTGAGACCTCTGACCAACACTGGTTTGGGATGCCCCGGAAAGTCAAAGAGAAGTGTCCTATATTCTAAATATAGTCACACACAACAATCATCCCTATTTCAAATGAGGGACCAGGACACAGAAGAAGGACTTAGGCCAAAATAAGATCAAGACCCAGCTGGACAGAGAGGCTCCCTGAGTCCACCTATAGTGGCCAGGACACTTGATGGTGAGTTGTTATTTCCTCAGGGCTTGGCTGCAGTGCTCATGGGCTCTTTTTTCCTGGTGGTCTCTGCAGCCCCCAGCTTGGCTCAGACAACACTCCATGTTACTGGCATCTCCTGGGGTCTCTGTCACAGCTTCTCTTGACATTTATAACTTCAAGCATGGGTCTCTCAGGGCCAGCCCGTGGGGACTGGGCCCAGCAACACTTTGCCTGGCTCCAAATCTTCTGTTGAAATCTGGGTGGGAGCTTTCATGACCCCTTATGTATTTGTCAACAAAGAGACATGGGTTCCAGCACCCCTGAAAAAAAAAACAAAGCACACATGCATGAGCACACACACGAGCACAGACACGCTTTATGTAATAAGAAAACAGAGCTGAGAAATACCTATCCGACCTAAAGGAGCCTCAGCCCACTGGGATCTGTTCAATTTCATAAGCTGTTTTCCAAATATTTGTCTCCATTTCCATTTAAAAGTTAGTATTTATAGCGTGGCATAACCTTATCTTCCATTTCTCACTTTTGACTGGATGTAAATATCTAGTTTCTGTTCGATAAGGTTGGAGTAGGTTACTCTTTCAGAGTTCCCATGGCATCATGCAAGAAATAGGCAGAGCTGGGGTTGGGGAGAAACACTTACTGTCCAAGAGATGTAGCCTGGCTGTTGCCTGTAGGCTAACCCAGCATCTCAGATCAATGCATCCTTGACTATGTGCAGGGTCTTGGGCTCTTGTCCACATGCCCCCTTTCCAGGTGTTAGTTATGCTCAAAGAAGCCTATGAGCTAAGTCTCATGGGTTTCCTGTTTCACAGAAGAACATGTAACATTCGCAGTCAGGTAACTGGCTCACATTCCCAAGTCATCACCCCAGGCACCTGGATTCAGAGGCAATCTGCCTTCAGAGCCCCCACCTCTTAATCTCCACTCAACCTCATCTCTAGGGACCTGAGCCCCCACGTCCTCCTAGAAGACTGTGGGGGAGCTGACCCAGGCCACAGTCAGACCCATATGATGTTCCTTGGAAGCATCTCCCCTGTAGGAAACTTCATGCTCCATGGGACAAACAAAAGGAATAGGTGGTCCATGGGGCTAGCCCTCAGCAATGGGGTCCACATTAAGAGCTGGGGAAAAGGAAGGTTTAAAATAAGTATTAAGCTTCCTCTTTAGCATCATGAGCTCTGAAATCCTCTATTTTGGATGCTCATGAAATTTTGAACCTGCCTTCCCAAACAGTGTAGCCTTGCAGGGAATTCACCGGTATCTCCCCTTCTGTGAAGTTGGACTGGAGCTGTACAAAACTGTCACCATGAATGGATCACTTTGACCAGCATATAAACACTTGAGGAGAAAAGAAAGGTTTCCAGCCTAGACCCCTGAAGTGCAGAATGATCCTGAGGCCAAGGGAGATTTGAAAGGAGACAACCAAGGAAAGGGAGAGGAGAGGAGAACAGGAAAGTAGGTAGAATGAATCAGACAAACCATTCCCATGCTCATGAAAGAAAACACACCAGTGAAACTCCACATCGTGTACAACCACACGAATGAGACTCGAAGTTACAGCCATGTATGTGTAACATGTCAAAATACACTCTACTGTCATGTATATCTCAAAATAACAAATGAAAAAAAACCAACAGTCCTTTAATGACTAGTTTTGTGTGCTCCTGGACACTCACATGCAAAAGCCCCAAGGTGGACACAATCCAAATGTCCATCAGTGGATGAAGGGGTAAACTGTATGTGCCAGATCTCCACAGGGGATCAGTACTCCGTCATGAAAAGGAATGTAGTACGGGTTCATGACACAACATCTATGAACCCGGGAAACCGGATCTCAGTGAAAGAAGCCACTCACAAGAGATCACATGTCATCTGCTTCCTCTAATAGAAAACCTTCAGAATATGCAAATATAGAGAGGAAGAATGTGGATGAGGAGCTGCTGGGGAAATGCAGATCCCCTCCTAATGTGTCCAAAGGTTCTTTCTAGGGTGATGAAGATAGTCTAGAGTTACACAGGGGTGAGGGTTTCACAGCCAGATGAATATATGAGAAACCATTCAACTATATAGTAGAGGCTGTGATAGGCGAAGTATATCTCAGTAATGCTGCTTAAAGGCGAAAATAAAGCACAGCTCTTGGAAATTAAAAAGAGAGAGAGAGAGAGAGAGAGAGAGAGAGAGAGAGAGAGAGAGAGAGAGAGAGAGAAACTCAAGTAAATTTGAACTTTTATTTATTTCTACCATTTCTCTGAAATATCTTTATGTATTATTATTCTCTACTGAAAGAAGAGCACATGTGCGCGCGTGCGCACACACACACACACACACACACACACACACACACACTACACACATTTTGTCCCCATTTGAAATGTGCAACTCAGCTAGTAAATGTCCCTGACACTCACACCCTCTCCTTCCCCAGAAAAAAAACAATACTTACTGTTTGTAGTTTAATAGGTTTTTTTATTTACTTAGAATGTTTTTCTAAAGCATCATAGAAATAGCAATGGCACACATCCCCCTTGGTGGCCATGCTGAGGAGTGCAGTCACTTCCCAGTGAAAACTGACCTTTTACCTCTCCTAACAGATTAGGGGACTTGGGGTCGTCCTCACAATACCTCCAATGTTCCTCTCCTTCTAGGGCCTTAGTCAGACTTGCTGGCCCAGCTCTTTTAGATGACAGTTTCATCATCTAATGTGGCATCAGCTGCCCTCTCATGAAGCAAGATCATAACACATCTTCTTGAGATATTAGAAAGGATAATAAGCTGTGGCTCTACACTTCAGATATAAAGTCAGTACCCACAGTGACTTGAAGAGATGAGACACCCTGAAATCCATTGGACTCAATGAGACTTGGAACCTAAATGCCTACAGGAAGTTTCTCACTTGTAAGTTAAGCTAATATGATGGTTAATTTATATGTCAACTTGATGGGCTCTCAGGTTTCCAGATATTTGGTTAAGCATCATTCTGGGTGTGTCTGTGAGGATGTTTCTGGATGAGATTAATACATGTAACCCAGGTACGGTGGTGCAAACCTGTAATCCCAGTGGCTTGGGAGGCTGAGGCAGGAGGATTGTGATTTCATAGCTGGCCTTGGGCAACTTAGCAAGGACCTAAGCAGGTCAGTGAGCTCTAAATAAAACATAAAAAAGGCTGGGATGTTGCTCACTGGTTAAGTGCCTCTGGATTCAACAACCAGTTCCAAAACAAACAAATGAACAAATAAATAAATAAATGTTTGTCCCAGTAGACCCAGTAAAGCAGATTGTCCTCCCCTGTGTGGGTGGGCCTCTTCAAAATCCATTCGAGGTCTGAATAAAACAGAAGACTGCTCTGCCCAACTGTCTTGGAGCTTGGACATCAGTCCTCCCTGCCTCTGGATGTGGACTGGACTTGTCCCATCAGCCCTCCTGCTTCTCTAGCCTTCAGACTCAGACTAGAACATTACCATAGGCACTCCTGGGTCACCAGCTGGCAGATGGCAGGTCCTGGACTTCTCACCCTGCATAACTCTATGAGCCCATACCTTGGAAAAGTTTCTCTCTTTACGTGTACAATATTCTATGTGTTTCACATTTCTTATTATTTTTCTTGGTACTAAGTATTTAACCCAAGGGTGCTTAACCTCTATGACACATCCCCAAGCCATTTGAAAAATTATATTTTATTTAGAGACAGGGTCTGGCTAAGTTACTTAGGAGGGCCTTGCTGTGTAGCTGAGGCTGGCTTTGAACTTGCATCTTCCTGCCTCAGCCTCCTGAGCCGCTGGGATCACAACCATGCACCACCACACACAGACTACAATCTCCTACTCACTATGTTTCTCTAGAGATCCCAGATGACATACTGTGCCTGCCCTGTCTTCCTTCATTCCTTCCTTTCCTCCTACTGTAGTAGTGCCAGGGATCACACCTAGGACCTTGGACACACTAGACAAGCACTCTACCACTGACCTCACTCATTTTTTATTTTATTTTGAGATGGGGTCTTTTCACGCTGCCCAGGCTGACCTTGAACGTGTGATCCTTCTGCTTCAGTCACCAGAGTGGTTGGGGTTACAGGATGCACCGCTGCACCTGGCTTCTATTTTTGAAATTATGATCTAGTTCAAAAGTATAAAATGAGGCAGTCTGAATCTGTGATAGGATGCACGGAAAGCTCAACAAAGCCTCTGTGGGTTCTCGCCCACATGCATCACCTTACTGCAATTATGGTAAAGTGACAGACAACTCCAACGGTGGGACATGTGACAAAATATATGATCCTTGTCAGGACAGTGCAGGCCATTCATGGGAAAGTACATTTAAGTGAAACTTGTATTCTAATGAGCTCATAGAGTAGGAAAAGGACCTTAGTGGAAGAACTGGGGCTGCTCCAGTGCTGTCTCCGTGATAGTCAATGGTATTGCACCCAAGTTCCTACCATGGTCTGCTCACTGTGGTAGGCGTGTAGATGTCACCCTTGGAGCAGTGGGCTGAGGGACATATGGATGCCCTTCAGTAGGCTTGCACCTTCTCTGGAAGTGCCCACTGAGGCCAAGATGAAAAGTTCAAGGAAAAATGAATTAAAGTGGGAAAAAGGATAAAACAACCCACCATGTATTGCAAAGGACCCACCATGTATTACATCTAAGTTTGTCAGGCCTTAACATTTCGTTATATTTGATTCATTACTTACTAGTAAGAATGCATGATAGCCAGGTGTGGGGGTGCACATCTGTAATCCCAGCAGCTCCAGAGGCTGAGGCAGGAAGATCACAATTCAAAGTCAGCCTCAGCAAAAGCAAGGTGCTAATCAACTCAATGAGAATCTATGTCTAAATAAAACACAAAATAGGGCTTGGGAACGGGCTCAGTGGTCGAGGGCCCCTGAGTTCCATCCCTGAACCTCCCGCCCACACACACAAAATATATTATAGATAAAACTTAGGCCCCTGACTTCCCATTTGTTTGCTGTACCCAGTGTTTCCCACTTCCCTCACAAGCACTGTTCTCAATGTTCACATTATTCTTGAAGTTCACATTATGCGTGTTTTAATGCTATTTCATATTAATATATTGCTTTACTTTGGGGATAAAATATATGGACATCAGTCCTCCCTGCCTCTGGACGTGGATTGGACTTGTCCCATCAGCCCTCCTGCTTCTCCAGCCTTCAGACTCAAGACTAGAACATTACCACTGCCACTCAATAAAACTGAATTGTATGCGTAAAAGTGGTTAAACTGGTACACTTTAAATGTATTTTAACGACAAAAACAGGGAAAATATTTAACAATAACAGTTAAATTCCCTGATATTTAACAACAACAAAAAAAAAACAGGGAAAATACCAATGTAAATAGACTTTCTGTGATACTTTTTATGAGAACTTCCACATTCAACTCTCTCAGGTTGAATCATTCTTTCTTTAGTACTCTTTGTTTACCTGCTACAGAATACTCTCACCCACAAACCTTTACAGTCATATGTTTCCTGGCTTAACTCTTCAACAATTAGCCCCTTGACCACAAAGATTAAGATCTCTTTTCTGGTATGTTAAGCTACTGAGGATTCTATGTGCTCAATGTCTGTGAAAGGGAAGAGGGAGATAAGGAGGATGAAATTGAGGAAAGGAAGACTCTAAGATTAAACACTCATAGGCTTCTCAAAATGTGAACCATGAAGGTCACACGGGGTGGTACTAAAGGAGGAGAAACGCCTTTGAGAGAACCTGTGGATGAGTGAGGAGGAGGATGGTGGCCTTGGAGGTGAACTGGCAACATAGGAAGTATCAGTAAGAAGGATGAGTCCAGCCAGCCTCAAAGAAGTTGAGCTGTAGGGACAGTTGTAATGACACTTGCAAAGGAATTCCAGAGAGCACAGTGCAGTGGCTTGAGAGGACTTGTTAAATCAAGATCTGCTGAACACTTAAAGTTGGTAAAATGGTTTCAATGTGGAAAATAGCTCCATGAGAGTTGACTCCAATTCGTTTTCTTAGATATGCCTTGAATGTGTGTGTGGGGGGGAGGATCCTCAGCAACATGACCACCCCCACCAGCCACAGTCCTTATCAAGAGCTTGCGTTATCTCATTCATTCTGGAACAATCCTGTGAGGTCTGTAATATCATCTCCCAGAACTTATGAATGAAGACACCAGGCTCAGTGTGGTTAAGTGGCATGCCCAGCCCCCACCTTCCCCGCCTCCATGTTGCCCCTTATGCCAATAGATTTGCTAGAACCAGCCACCAGGCCAGGACATTTTAGAATAACATGCTACAACCACCTGGTCCCCAGGGTCATGAGAACAGCTCCCTGACTGTCTAACACTACTGACTGACATGGCCTTCCCAGTGACTCACTGCCCTTTGCCACTCACTCCAGACTCAGAAGTTCCCCTCAAACCATCCTACCACGTGGGAGTCACAGGGGTCCTGACACTGCAGGTAGGAGTTAATGATAACAGAGGTTAAAATGTGTGAAATAATAGACAAAATAGGGGGAAATACAGTAAGAAGGGGCCGAGGGAGAGAGAAATGAAGGCCTTCTGTGTAGGAGGCAGGATACTCCCTGTGATGTCCTCAGAGTCAACCTCAGTCTTCTGGTCAACCTACCTACTTTCAACCTGGGCCCAGATGTTATGATGGAAGAGGAGGGAGACATGGAAAACAAGAACATTTATTCGGAAAACAGAAAACCATGCTAACTCTACAACACAGGCTGGGGAATCAATTAAAATACTGGGTGCATAGGGTTCCTAACTAGAGGGATTCTTGAGGTTGCAGCCTGTGACCTCCAACCAAATGTCTTCTCTTTAGTGGCAGCAGAATGGGATCTTGTTGGCCCTCTCACGGTGCTTTCTCCCTGGCAGGGAGGACACCATTGGCATCCTCAGCTAGTGGAAGAATCCCGGGAAATTCAGGCAGGAAGTGCCTTCTTTATCTGAAGGCAGGTCCCCCTCCTCTGACTGCTCTGATGACCCTGGGGAGCTCTCTGCAGTTCCAGGCTCCTGGCTTTCCATCTGCCAAGACAAAGAGGAGGAGTTAGAGACATTCACGGTCAGCAGCAATGGGGCCAATATTACTCATTTATGGATTTCCAATTTATGTTTTTACCTAAATGAGCCAACTGTCAATGCAAAGTTTCAGGACTCACATTAAAGCCACACACAGGCACACACACTGGTCTGTAAGGTGCTTCTCTCTGTCCTCCCCTCTCTCTCTCTCAGTGCTCCCTGGCGTTTCCCCAACACCTCTTCCCTGACCCCTTTCCTGGCTGAGGACCTTCTCCCATTGCTCATCTGCCCAGACCCTGGGGTCCTCCTCTGCTTCACAGCAGGTACAAGGACTCCATGCTGTCCCACCTGGCACCCCCACTGGGCCTGTCCTTCCTCTGCAGGGGGGCAGCTCTGTGCTCACCACAACAATTTCATCCTCCTCAAGCCCAGGACACTGCTTGGAGTCTCCATTTTCTGCTCGTTGACACTTGGGCAAGTCCTGACCAGCCTCCTGCTCTTCGGGACTGATCTGATCCATATGGGAAGAGATGATGCTGGATGGCTGGACATCCTTGTCCAGAGGAGAATCAGAGAGCACCGGGTCATTGTCTTCATCATCTGGATTGTCTAGAAACTCCTTAATATTTTTCATGATATCCTCCAGTTCACAGAATGACTGGGTCATCCTCTCCTGTTGGCACTTGTCCATCCTCTGGTAGTCATCACTTTGAGCCCAGTTAGCTACTGAGTCTCCATGGAGGCAGCTCAGATAGGCATACATGATCTCCATGATGGCTTTTTCGCGAAGCTTCTCTGGTTTGTCTTGAATTCCATTTCTTCTCCCCATGGGTCCCCTTACATGGCTGGTTCCACATGCCCCTTGGACAGGAGGGAGGGAGGAAGGACCCTCAGAAGGCAAATCTTCACAGGGTATGACAGCCTCACAGTCAGGGCCGGCCTCAGAGGGGAAATGGCCTACTGGGAGGCTCTGGTTGGATTTGGATTCTGAAATGCTGTGCTCCATGACAGGGGACGAGTCGTCCATGGGGTCCAAGGGCTCAAATGTCCAGTCTCCCTGGACACTGGAAATTTCAAAAGAAAAACATTAATAGGTGATATGGGAAAGGGACTCATTTACTTTTCCAAATGATGCCCATTCCTTTATCCATCCCCAGCTATCCCACTCAGGCAGAAGTGCATCCTGTATTTGCACTCTCCAGTCAAGGGCACAAGAGTCCTATAGGTTGGATTATTGGATCCACGATTACAAATATTATAAAATTATGATAATTGATATTAAATTACTTTCTAGAATACAGCTATTTAAATGCCCATCCTGCCATCATCTGATTGCATCTTTAGTCCAGCATTTTCATGGTGCTCCAGCAAGTTATTGGGGAAGAGAATATACAAACATTAGTTCTCTCTCTCTCTCTCTCTCTCTCTCTCTCTCTCTCTCTCTCTCTCTCTCTCTCCTCTCTCTCTCTCTCACACACACACACACACACACACACACAAACACACATACACACACACTCATGTACCTTGTAGACTGTCACACCTGGCTCTTGTACTTCCTTAGGAAAGAGATGCTGCCAACTCCTGAGGCAGACACAGGCTACCTGAAGTCCTTCAGATACTGAATTCTATAACTGAGAAGTGCAACTGTCAGAAGCTTGGATTCCAAGACTGTTGGCTACCTTGTCAATAGAGGAATAAACTAGAGCCACAAGTGTGAAACCAGAAAAAAAGGATACAAAAACCACAGGACCCATCTCATTGCTTTGGTCATTGTTTTTTTTTTTTTTTCTGTGCCTATGACCACAGTATATCACAAGAACAAATTAGAGAAGGGAAAGTACATTTGGGCCTCAGATTTTCTGAGAATATAGGTAACTGGCTCCCTTACAGCAGCCCATCATGGAGGGAGGGCCCAGTGGGGGAAATGTATCAACAGATGGGGGTCAGAAAACAGAGACAGGAAAGGGCCACAGGAAGAACACTCCTAGGGCCAACTCCCAGGGACTCAACTCCTCCAAACATGTCGCACCTACCCAGTCCGTTCATTCAAACTAGGATGAATTCATTAGCTTTCAGATCTCACAGTCTCATCCTGTGACCTCTGAATATTCTAGCACTAACAGGAGCTACTTGGCAAGCATCACATCCAGACCTTTACATTCTGCCTCTGTCTCCTAAAAAGCTCATATCTTTCCCGCAGAGCAAGATGCATGCCCTTTGTCTCCATGAGTCTCATCGTGTCCACAGCTCTGGCACTGCCCAAAAGTCCTGGCCAAGTCCAAGTCTCTTCTGAGATCTCAGACCAACTCTGGGTGGTGATACCCTGTAAGAGTCAAAGACAAGTTTCATGTATTTAAAATACAGTTGTACACAATAATCATTCCCATTTCAAAATGAAGGACTAGGGCCCAGCAGAAGGACTGAGGCCAAAATAAGACCAAGACCAGCTGGGCAGAGAGGCCCCTTGAGTCCACCTACAGTGGCCAGGACACTTGACTATGAGGCATTATTTCCTCAGGCTGCAGTGCTCATGGGCTTTTTTAGCCTGCCACCCTTACAACCTCAAGCATTGGTCTCTCAGGGACAGCACACAGGGACTTGTCCTGGCAACACTTTACCTTGCTTCAGGTCTTCCTCTGAAATCTTGGTGGAAACTTTCATGAACCCCTTATCTATTTGTCAAAAAAGAGTCATAGGTTTAAGCAAACCTGAAACACACACACACACACACACACACACACACACACACACACTCACACACACACACACACACACACTCATGTACCTTGTAGACTGTCACACCTGGCTCTTGTACTTCCTTAGGAAAGAGATGCTGCCAACTCCTGAGGCAGACACAGGCTACCTGAAGTCCTTCAGATACTGAATTCTATAACTGAGAAGTGCAACTGTCAGAAGCCTGGATTCCAAGACTGTTGGCTACCTTGTCAATAGAGGAACAAACTAGAGCCACAAGTGTGAAACCAGAAAAAAAGGTTACAAAACCACAGGACCCATCTCATTGCTTTGGTCATTGTTTTTTTTTTTTTTTTTTCTGTGCCTATGACCACAGTATATCACAAGAACAAATTAGAGAAGGGAAAGTACATTTGGGCCTCACATTTTCTGAGATTATAGGTAACTGGCTCCCTTACAGCAGCCCATCATGGAGGGAGGGCCCAGTAGGGGAAATGTATCAACAGATGGGGGTCAGAAAACAGAGACAGGAAAGGGCCACAGGAAGAACACTCCTAGGGCCAACTCCCAGGGACTCAACTCCTCCAAACATGTCGCACCTACCCAGTCCGTTCATTCAAACTAGGATGAATTCATTCGTTAGCTTTCAGATCTCACAATCTCATCCTGTGACCTTTGAATACTCTAGCACTAACAGGAGCTACTTGGCAAGCATCACATCCAGACCTTAACATTCTGCCTCTGTCTCCTAAAAAGCTCATATCTTTCCCGCAGAGCAAGATGCATGCCCTTTGTCTCCATGAGTCTCATCGTGTCCACAGCTCTGGCACTGCCCAAAAGTCCAGGCCAAGTCCAAGTCTCTTCTGAGATCTCAGACCAACTCTGGGTGGTGATACCCTGTAATAGTCAAAGACAAGTTTCATGTATTTAAAATACAGTTGTATACAATAATCATTCCCATTTCAAAATGAAGGACTAGGGCCCAGCAGAAGGACTGAGGCCAAAATAAGACCAAGACCAGCTGGGCAGAGAGGCCCCTTGGGTTCACCTACAGTGGCCAGGACACTTGACTATGAGGCATTATTTCCTCAGGCTGCAGTGCTCATGGGCTTTTTTAGCCTGCCACCCTTACAACCTCAAGCATTGGTCTCTCAGGGACAGCACACAGGGACTTGTCCTGGCAACACTTTACCTTGCTTCAGGTCTTCCTCTGAAATCTTGGTGGAAACTTTCATGAACCCCTTATCTATTTGTCAAAAAAGAGTCCTAGGTTTAAGCAAACCTGAAGCACACACACACACACGCACACACACACACACACACACACACACACACTCATGTACCTTGTAGACTGTCACACCTGGCTCTTGTACTTCCTTAGGAAAGAGATGCTGCCAACTCCTGAGGCAGACACAGGCTACCTGAAGTCCTTCAGATACTGAATTCTATAACTGAGAAGTGCAACTGTCAGAAGCCTGGATTCCAAGACTGTTGGCTACCTTGTCAATAGAGGAACAAACTAGAGCCACAAGTGTGAAACCAGAAAAAAAGGATACAAAACCACAGGACCCATCTCATTGCTTTGGTCATTGTTTTTTTTTTTTTTTTTTTCCTGTGCCTATGACCACAGTATATCACAAGAACAAATTAGAGAAGGGAAAGTACATTTGGGCCTCAGATTTTCTGAGATTATAGGTAACTGGCTCCCTTACAGCAGCCCATCATGGAGGGAGGGCCCAGTGGGGGAAATGTATCAACAGATGGGGGTCAGAAAACAGAGACAGGAAAGGGCCACAGGAAGAACACTCCTAGGGCCAACTCCCAGGGACTCAACTCCTCCAAACATGTCGCACCTACCCAGTCCGTTCATTCAAACTAGGATGAATTCATTAGCTTTCAGATCTCACAGTCTCATCCTGTGACCTCTGAATACTCTAGCACTAACAGGAGCTACTTGGCAAGCATCACATCCAGACCTTAACATTCTGCCTCTGTCTCCTAAAAAGCTCATTTCTTTCCCGCAGAGCAAGATGCATGCCCTTTGTCTCCATGAGTCTCATTGTGTCCACAGCTCTGGCACTGCCCAAAAGTCCAGGCCAAGTCCAAGTCTCTTCTGAGACCTCAGACCAACTCTGGGTGGTGATACCCTGTAAGAGTCAAAGACAAGTTTCATGTATTTAAAATACAGTTGTATACAATAATCATTCCCATTTCAAAATGAAGGACTAGGGCCCAGCAGAAGGACTGAGGCCAAAATAAGACCAAGACCAGCTGGGCAGAGAGGCCCCTTGAGTCCACCTACAGTGGCCAGGACACTTGACTATGAGGCATTATTTCCTCAGGCTGCAGTGCTCATGGGCTTTTTTAGCCTGCCACCCTTACAACCTCAAGCATTGGTCTCTCAGGGACAGCACACAGGGATTTGTCCTGGCAACACTTTACCTTGCTCCAGGTCTTCCTCTGAAATCTTGGTGGAAACTTTCATGACCCCTTATCTATTTGTCAAAAAAGAGTCATAGGTTTAAGCAAACCTGAAACACACACACACACACACACACACACATACACACACACACACACACTCTTACATAATACAAGAACAAAGTCATAGTATCTTCCCTAAAAGAATCTCAGTTCATTGGGATCTGTCCATTTTATAATATTTTTCCAAATATTTGTCTCTATTTTCTTTCAATAAGATTGTATTTAACGTGTGCCATAACTGTCTTCCATTTCTCACTCTTGGCCAGACTGTCTTTAAGATTGTAGAAGTTCTGTCTTTCAGAGTTGTGATAGAATGATGCAAGGAATGGGCAGAGCTAGGGTTGGGGAGAAACACCAATTATCTAAGAGATGAAGCCTGGCAATTGCCTGTAGGCTGTCCCAGCTGCCATGAGTGACCATGGCCTCCCTGAGTATATGCAGGGTCTTGTGCTCATGTCCACATGCCCCCTTTCTGGGTGTTAGCTACAATTAGTCTCAAAAAAGCCTATGAGCTATGTCTTAGTGGTTGCCTGCTTTACAGAGGAACATGTAACATGCGCAGTCAGGTAACTGGCTCACATTCCCAAGTCATCACCCCAGGATCCTGGATTCAGAGGCAATCTGCCTTCAGAGCCCCCACCCCTTAATCTCCACACGCCCTCATCCCTAGGGATCTGAGCACCCACTTCCTCCTGGAAGACTGTGGGGGAGCTGACCCAGTCCACAATCAGACCCATATGATGTTCCTTGGAAGCATCTCCCCTGTGGTGAACTTCATGCTTCATGGGACAAGCAAGAGAAGTAGATGGTTCATGGTGGTCTTGAACAATGGGGTTCACATTTGGAGAGGGGAGAAGGGAAGGTTTAAAATAAGTATTAAGCTTCCCCCTTAGCAGCATGAGATCTGAAATCGTCTATTGTGGCTTCTCATGAAACCTTTGAACCTGCCTTCCAGAACAGTGTGGCCTTACAGGGAATTCACTTGGCTGGCTGTGGTTATTGACAGTGGAAGATCAGGCAGGGCAGGGCCAGAAGCCCGGAGGTGAAAACCAAGCCTGCAGAAATGCATCCACGGGAGGCTGGAGGTTCTAGGAGGTGAGCATAAAGGTAAGTCAAAAACTCTTAAGTTACCAGAGCCTGTTCCCTGCTCCATCAGACAATCACTGCAAAATACCCATTCAAAATCATCTTTGAATAATCACAGGGTACGAAACCTCAGAGGGTCCCTTCTGAGTGCAAGGCCCTGCGTGATTGCAGAATTGTGAGCCTGATGGTTTCTGGAGCGAAGTTTGCTGTTGTCTGTTCTGTTCGTTGGTTTGTTTCTTTCCTTTCAGGAGAAACACAGAGGATGGCTTACTCTTTGGTGCTTGGCCAGTCTGGCTTAAGACTGAACACAGGGCTAAGGGGATATAAATGACAATGAGAGGAATATAGCAGATGCTGTAGAAGAAAGATTTCCTGCTACAACAGGTGATCAGACACTCTAAGGAAGGGAGCTGAGGTCCCGCTGTGTGAATGATGAGAGTGGCTCACATGGAGGCTTGGAGAGGGGAAAGATCCTCCATTGAGCTGAGAGGGAGCACAGGAGGGAGCTGACACCCGATCTGATCTGGGCCTTTGGTTTCAGTGACGTGCACCCCTGCTCACGTGCGTGATCTGCTTCATTCCTAATAACTCATAAGCACACCAAGCATTTGTTCTTATGCCCACACCAGGGTCCCTGTGCTCTACCTTTCTCCTCTAACTTCTCAGGGTTCCCCCAGGTATTTACTCTGTGATTATTGAAGAATGACTTTATGCACTTTCTCCCGGGAACAGGAACAAAATTCACCCCAGGGGATTTCATTCTCTGAACTCAAGCTATAATAATTCAACCCCAAATGTTTTAAAAAGCAACCCACACGACCTCTGTTCAGGGATCCTAATAGAGAGCAAATAGCTCTCTCCAAACTTCTGCTCTCATATCGTTACATACAGATATTTGTTTCTATTTAGTATTAAAATGTGTCCCCCCCTCCCCCCGCCATCTCATATGGAACAGCTTTTGAAGATTCCTGTGAGGCACAGCTGGGGAAATTTCTCCTTTGAAGTGCTGCATTTATTCATCTTTTGTCAGTGGTAGGGGTTTTTTTTGTGTGTGTGTGTGTGCTCAGACATTTTATACTTTTCACAGTTATTTCAAAATCTATTTCACTTGACGTTGAGTCAATTTATCACTCTGCACACATTCCCATTTCGCCTTTGCCTTGTTTCTCTCACCTTAGTATTCTGTTAACTTCATCAGGGTACTTTTCCCCTCCTTTCAAGATATACCGGGAAGCTTACAAAGGTATCCAAAGCCCATTGATTTTAAATGCTTTTGCCTCCAATTCTTGTGTGGACCCTGGTAGTTCTAGAGTGTATCAATGATGACTAACACAAGCTGGAGATTGAGACTTGTGAATTTGCCTAATAATAAGATCAGTGGGTCTCAGATGCAAATCTGAAAGTGGGTGATTCATTGAAAAAAATATCAGTTTGAGGCAGCTCAGAATCAAGAAGATGAGGTTAGATTGCCTGGTTGCTCGATATTTGTTCTTCCAGCCTTTCTCAACAGAGCAGTTTAGCAACACAGGCGTGTTTTGCATCAAGTTGTCTAGGTATGGAATGAACCAAGAAGGCGTTCCTGTGGTTCTGGGACCATTCAGTTTCAGCAGAGAGTATCTTTTAGAAATAGCTCAAAATGACTTATTAAAAAAATCCTTTTGATGAGTATTGCCATTTTCATTAGACTGAATCAGGAGAAAAGGCAGTTCAGTGTGATGGAGAAATGGAAAGTTGATAACTTGGGATAATTCTTATTTGCTTTATGTGAGCAGACAATGCAATTCAGCAAATCCTGTTTATCTCAGTTATGGTTTAAACATGAGATGTTCCCCCAAAGCTCATGTGTGAGACAATACAAGAACGTCTAGAGGTGTAATGTTTAGATTATGAGAGTTGCAATCCAATCTGTGTATTAATCCATTGATATGGATTAATTTGGTGGTAGCTGTAGGCAGAAAGGATATAGCTGGATGAAGCAGGTCACTCAGGGTGTGACTTTGTGGTTTACACTTTTGCCCATAATAAGTGGAGCGCTCTCTCTCTCTCTCTCTCTCTCTCTCTCTCTCTGTCTCTCTCTATTTCTCTCTCTCTCTCTCTCTCTCTCTCTCTCTCTCTCTCTCTCTCTCTCTCTCTCTCTCTCTCTCTCTCTCTCTCTCCTTTTTGGTTGCCATGTCCTGAGTTGTCTTGTCCTTCTGTCATGATGGGCTTTTTCATCTCAGGCCAGAGCCAAATTGCCCAACTGGACTGAAACTCTGAAACTATGAGCCAGAATGAAATTTTCTTTTTGTAAATTGTTCTTATTAAGTCTTTTGGTCACAGTGATGCAAAGCAGAGTTAAATACCTACTCTGACTTTTGGCTACTAACAATCTAAATAGCACCTAAGTTTGCATGAATCTTTAGAAATAATCATCTCCATGTGCTCTGTGCATGTCACAACTCTTCTGGGGTGTTCTTTTGGTTTTGGAGAACTTATTATGAGAACTTATTATAGGAAGATTTTATTAATGTCATGATGTATGATCAACCTTTACAAATATTCTATAGGTGTTTGAAAAAGCACTATAATAGATATAGTTTATATGTTCCAATATATTTTAAAACATAATGTTCCTTAAATTGATATTCTTTATCATGTTCATTTATTTTTATCTAATGGATCTATCAGAATCTAAAAATATGTTGAAAAAATCTCATCAGAGTGGTATTTTTGTTAATTTCTCCATTTGCTTTCCATTTATAGTGATTATCTCTAATTTTCATCTGCATATCCACAACTCATATCTTCAGTGTCTATTGTATTTGGATAGATTTTGTAAGATCAGCCTCTTTTCAGAATTTAGCATTATTCTCATTTAACCTCAATTTTCTATTTTGTTAGACCCCATCAAAAGGCAGCTCTCATGCCTGGGGTAGAATAGTTACATTGATTCCTCATTGTGACAAAAATTGACACAAGCTAGGGTGGACGGGTATTGCTCCTGAGCCACTCCTGAATGTCACCTTGATTTGTTAAAGAGACTCTTAGAGTCCTTGCAGTGAACCTGAGAATATTTTGCTCAGCTCGGCTCCACTGATCTTAAACTTTGTAGAAGCTTTACTAGAACTGTGGCACTACCTTGCTTGCCAAACACAATTTTCAATCTTGTTATGCTTATTCTTGGTTTGTCAAATAGAAAAAAGTGTATGCATTTAAATCATAGAAAGTATGACTGTGAAATCTGGGAATGAGAATGATCCTAATCAGATGGAGAGAAGCTATTAGAGTGGCTATTAGTCTTAAATGAGGGGATTAAAACTCTTTTTAGAATCCAATGGAAAAGTACCTTTTTAATGGTAAGAACCAGGAAAGTCATATATTTAGATTGTAGAAGGAACACGTTGGAATTTAAAAGTTAGGTATGCAGGTTAAGCTTCCCTTACCAGTACCCTATAATTAGGAAATTCCAGATTTTTAATTTGCATGAAGGTGAAACCCTGAGATTCCCCACTGTAGCTAAAAACAGTTTTGCTCTTAACATCTGGGTCACAGGAATGAGGTGGGTGTCTCCTCCACAGCCCAGTCGTGCCAGAATGATGGGGTAGGTTTTAGAGAGACTGAAGAAAAGTGCCCCAAGACAGCATGGGAGACATAGGATTTACTGAGGAAAGCTTGGAAGAGATCAGTGATTGCTTCAAGAAGCCTGACAGACAGCACTTCTGTCCCTCAAGGTACTTTCCCAGGAAAATGCATCTCCTCTCCCATGGTGTTTTGTCCAGTGGTGGCTGGCTGGACAAGTGACATATATCCTTTCCACAGTGCACTCAGTTCTACACCAGTCCCCACTCAGAAAAGAATTAGGCTACAGAAGTAGCCATAACACCAGTGTTAGCTTGTTTGTCTGACCTGCATCTCAAGGTGCAATTGCTACAGCAGATATGCAAAAAAGTTGCTTTCTACAGATAACAATTAGCTTCCTTAATTTCCAGTGTACACAGGAGAAAATCAGCATCCTTCAAGATGATAGGTACCTGCCCTGTGGCCCAGGCTTGCTCTCATTGTTCCCTTGATTGGCTAGGTTTGGGGGAACAAAAGGGAGTCATTTGGGGCCATGGGGTTTTATCATCCACCTTTCCTTTAGGGACAATAGAGAAGAGTCATGCTGTTCCCTTGGAGTTTAGCATTACACTGGTACAGATCCTTAAAACATATGAACAATAGCATTTAAATCATCTGTAATAGCACAGAAGTCATCTGACCTCCACTAATTGCTTTTCCTTAGATAGAAACATCTTCGAAAATTCCTTCCCTCCAATCAATATTATGCTCCTATTTTTTAGGTTTGTTACTTCCTAGAACAGGCCATGTTCTCTTTCCTAACCCAGAGATTTTTTCAAAGGTACTGTGTCCATCTCAAGAACATCTGGGAGTAGAAAGCCAATGCCCCTTTCAAATGGAACTGAACCAAACCTGGGAAGGAGTGAAGCATGAGCAATCTCAGTTCAGATACCGTCAGATCTGGAGGCAATCTCAAAGTTGGAATTTCAGATATTTGGCCAATTCTTCATCCTCATCTTTTTCATTTGCACACTTAGGTTGAAGGTCTGGTTGATGCATGGAGCAGTTTCCATCCACACCAAAGGAAATCTCAGCTCTCTGCAGTCTTTGGAGAAAAAAAAAAAAGTCATCCTCTTGACACGCTATTTGTTACAGTGAAAAGTCTCCCTATGTCCATCTGTTTCCTATAAATGTGTTTATTTGCTCACCCTCAAGGAGTAGGG
Source organism: Ictidomys tridecemlineatus (assembly GCF_052094955.1). Classification (NCBI taxonomy): domain Eukaryota; kingdom Metazoa; phylum Chordata; class Mammalia; order Rodentia; family Sciuridae; genus Ictidomys; species Ictidomys tridecemlineatus. The sequence goes on from NC_135479.1 coordinate 56,918,629, forward strand.
CCTTGGCTAAGGAGTCCCCCATCGCATTGGGAAAGTCATGATTATCATCAGAATCTTCCAGCACCACTGATGAAAGTCACGTTATTCAGTTTCTTCACTGTATAAATCAAGATGCACGGGCTGGGCTGCAGTAAATGTTTGTTCAATGACTCATGTCCACATAGTCAGTGTCTTCAAAAAAATTTTTTTTCAATCTCACAAAGATCTAAAATAAAAACATGAGCATTTTTTAGTGTAATGTGTATCCATGTCTTATCAAAATAATTGGTTTAAAAATAAAAACTTACCAACATGTATCAAAGGAAGACCAGGGTATGAAGGAATGAATGGTACCCTCCAACATGGTTTGAGGATGATGAATTAATTGGTCTGGCACTTTTGGAAGGTAATCTAGCAATATCTATCTATTAAAAAATATACAATACTATCCATCAGCCTATCTATGCAAATTTAACCCACCAAAGTAAAAAACCTGGAACAAGAGGATATTTAGCAAGGTGGTCCAAGGGGCTGTGTGGCTATTTTTTTTTTCAAAAATTAAAACTTGAGTGTAGATATAAGACTGAATACTCTTACTTTCCCAGGTCAATGTTGGCATTTACTAATGATGCAAGTCTTGCTGGTATTGGAACATTATTAGAAGGGTAATGCAGAACTTGGACTCCAATGTAAAATTCAAGTTTTAGAATGAACAAGAACAAACCTTTTGAGTCCAAATAAGGTTGCCTTATCTCGAAAAACTACCAAAAGATTATGGGATTTTTTTATGGAAAGGAAAATTTGACAGAGTATGGGTAAGAGCAGTTATTGGAAAAAAATAAAATTATTTTATTTTTATATTTCTCCAAGTTAAAATGCCTCATGTGCAACCAATTCGCTTAAGTGTACATTTATAATATTTCCAAATTGTAGTGGAAAAACAAATGAAATAAAAAAATAAACAATATAAAAACACAATTAGGATTGGAGAAGTTGCTCAACAGTAGAGCCTTTGCTTAGCATGTGAAAGTCTGTGGGTTGCAGACTCAGAATGATGAAAAAAATATATTAAAAAAATCAAGACACACCCGGAATGTCCACCCATAGGTAAAGAGTTGAATAAACTATGGGATTTTTACACATCTTTGAAAATAAACTGATTGCATTTTTTTAACCTGGAGGAATATCGTCAGGGAGAAAAACAAGCTATTGTTAAATGTAGTGTATGATCCCAATGAGTGGAAACAGAACAAAATTTTCCTCTCCTCCTTCTTAGGGTTATTAACATTGGTAGGTGGCAGAGAGGGAAGAAGTGAGAGGAGAGTCTAAGAAGAAAGTTCTTTTTTTCTATGTACATATTTTGAATAATTTCAACGGTTGCCATCCATCAGTGAATCTTTGACCCATGGAATAAAAATCTAGCACAAGATACAAAAATTAAATTGATTAATTATAATTGAAATGAGCACATGAATCAAAATGAAAACAAGTGCAGGCATAAAATATGATTTCATTACTCTGGAGATGTTTATAAACTGATAAATGCTATGTGCCATATTTTACTGGAGAACCTTCGCATTTATCTTATTTAATATATATGATATAGCCGGAGATGCGGCAGTTGATTTTTAGAGCTCATTGCAGGCAAGATTTCAAGTGATTGCAAAACAGAAAATTTGGGGCATATGATGTGCGATGTAGCTCCTGCAACTAAGGTACCAAGTCTGTGTTGTTCTGCCCTTCTCCTGGGTAAGAGGTGCCCAGAAAACCCCACAGAAAACTCTTCACAAGGGCTGGCGTGAATGCAGGTGGAAAAGTTTTAAAAGGGCATAGAGGGTAAAAAGTGAAAGTGATTATGTTACAGAGAAGAAAACAATGTCCAATTTAATGACAAATGTAGTTTTATAAATAGATCAAATTCTTCATAAAATAGGGACATTCTCATAGGCTTTGTCCTTCTGCAAAATTCTCTGCTAAGGTCTCACCATTCCAGGGTTCTCAGTCTAGGCTATTTATTCCAATCACCCAAAGGAAGTCTACATATCCCAGTGCACGGGATTTGCCCCAAACCAACTAAATCAGAATCTTTGGGGATGAGATCAACGTTTCAAGTCTACTCAGTTGATTTTAATGTTCAGCCAAGTTTGAGAACTGCTGCTCTAAAAATTCCTTGTATCTCTCTCACCTTTCCTCAGACCCCTGAAACTGAGGCAGTCTCAAGGTCTGCAAGAGAACCACAATTTCTTCCTCATTTCATTAAGAGCGATTTAGATGTCTTACGTGAGGCTGTTGGTGCATCTGTACTTTTGGTCTCACACAAACTCCTTCATGTTGTGCCCAAGCATCTTCATTTTCTCCTCATGGTGGGAGGGGGAGGGTCAAAATAGGCTGAAACAAAAGAACTCTTTACCCCAAAGATGAATTATGACACTGGTGGAGAAAGCAGACACAGCTGCAGTCAGTTTTTGTTTAAATAGCTTTTTAATTTTTTTTTCCCTTTAGCAGTACACATGGAAAAAAAGTTCTTTGAGCCCCCTTTACAAGAGAGGCCTTTGCACACCTAAAACCTTTTTCTGTTTGTTCCATGCCCACCTCTGCCTCCTTGGGAGATCAGAATTTCCTTTTGCCGAGTCAGCCCTGATCTCCAAGAGAGCTGTCCTCACCCCAAACACACAAAGCCAGACCCCTCCAGTGGAAGGCCCAGGCCATTTTCCTGCTGAGTGGCCTGCGGTGGGATCAGATGAGCTGTTAAGTCTTTTTGATCTTTAACTCCTCAGAGCCTGATTTCTCTGCAGGTGTGGGAGGAGAACCTGGAGGGAGCTGACCCACAGGTGTGAACTGAACTTGACCAACCTCTCCTCCTGACGTGTGTTCTCTTTGCATTTTTTGGTGTCATTTGGCATTTTAATGGACACTTTTATGGAGCACTGGACAAGAACAGATGCCAAATGAGAAAGCATGTGTCTCTGTGGCTTCATCAACCTGAGCTTGTTCCATCATCCAAGATTGGGTCTTTACAAACCAAACAGAATTTTCACTTTCTATAGCTAGGTGCTTTGGAGGTCTGGTAACGGTGCCTGTGGTAGTGTTTTTGGAAGCCTAATTACTAAAGCAGTGAGGAGCTCTCTGAGACCAAGATGCCTCCTGTCACTGAGACACCTTATGTCGTCTGTGTTGGCAGTATACGTAGTCTTCTAAAGTCTTGGAAGGAAATAATAGTTTTATTAACCATCAGTTCTCAATTATGGCAAAATACTATTGCCTTACAATAAGGGATCATCAGACTTGTTGGTAGTAAAAGTGTTTTGATGACAGTATGTGAATCACTGACTTCATGTATTTGCGTAGATTCAAGGTTATTTCTGTTTTTAAAAAGGAAAAGTTTGTCTTTCGCCTATAGTCCAATATGTGACTTTGAACTTGACGGCAAAGCAAAAAGTTACAGCAAAAGCTTGGGAGTCCTGCACCACGTAGGCATGCCCATGGTAATAGGTCACACATGCCATCCATCAAGTGTGTAGGGGAGAAAGGTTGAGAACTGCTGGGATAATTAATGGGGTAATAGGCGGCTAAGTTCAAGAAAACTACAGTGAAAAGCACATGAATGATTACCTTTTGCTGCCACCAGTCTTTTTTCTTGCTTGGATTAGTATTTCTAACATGTAGGGAATTATGTTACTTTTCTTTTGCATTTAATAGTACTTTATCTATTGTTCTTTGATGTGTTTACTGTTTGCTGTGGGTCTCAGGCATGGTTATAAAAGCAAAACTACTGATGAGCTTTTCACTGATTTATTTATTTCCCGGGAAATCTTTTCCAGTCTAACTTGATCAGTCAATGGGAGAGGGTTTTACACACCCAGGACTCTGTATTTACTGATGAAATAATGAATGCAGTAACCTATGGCTTATGACATACAGAATGTGACATGAAAAAGTGACCGTTTTCGGAAAGTCTAGTGAATTTATTCTCTTTTTTTCAGCCCCCTCCCTTCCCACGGTAAATTTTCTTGCATTTCTCTGACTCTTAGAGAAGACAGTGAGACTGCTTTGATAAACTGTTAAATTCAGTGTTACTGGAGATGATAAAACTAGAGAGGTCCTACCGCAGTCCCTGAATGAGTGCAAAGTCAGCCTGATTATGATCATGAGATCACTGAATGTCCTTGACCTCAGTTCTTCTCTCTCCATTAGACATTGCCACATGGAAGACTCATCATGCTCTTGAAATCAACTTAACAAAAAAGAGGTTACCACCTGCAACCGTAGCACCACTGATGAAGGGCTTTACCCAGGCTCCTATTACCGAAAGAGAAATACTAGATGGGTATAAAAGAAGGGCGTTGACCTTGGGGATTTGACTTTACTACATCAGCAGAGCTGGTGAAACAGTTTGCATGCCTCTGCTGCTTTGGTCTCTGGTGTGAGAGCTTGAATTCAGTAGAGCAGATGGTTGGGAAGAAATGATAGATGTGAAGTGTAAGAGAGGAAATTCACACTGGAATCCATGACCCTCTCTAGCTCTTTTGAGTCACCAACCTCAAGGGTGTGGTTGATCTGCTGGTGCCCTGTGTTATAAACATAGTTCCAGCTTCGTCACTATAACACAGAGGAAAGGGTGACAGTGAGGTTCCACTTCATTTGAACACACCGGTATGCATACATGCACATATACACCGACACATAATTGTATGTTAAAACTTTCATGTAAATGACTTATTTCTCTAAGTTTCTATGTGAGTACCTTCTTCTCATGGAGATAAAAATGTATTGGGAATCATTTAGAAAAAGCAAAGAAGGATGTTGGCATTTATTAAGCACTTCCTAGGCACTAGGTGGTGTAATGAACACCTTTAATTTTCAAAGCAACCCAGAGATGTAGGAGACATGAGCCTCATATAGAGTTTATTAAGGAATCTTTAAAAAAAATTTTTTTTTGAGTGTGGGACAAACATGAAACAGTTTTATTTCTTCTAATTACTTTGCCAACCACATTCTCTATTCTGGGCATTGGGGCTGTTTAACGATGTCTCAGCTTGATTCTCTGACTTTTCAGTCCCTTTTGGTTTTTTGAAGTGTCTCATTTGGGTTCTGAAGAATCAGTCCTGTTTATTTAAAGCCTCCCCTCTCATTCCTAATACCCTCTGTCTTTTCCCTCCTGCTTGGGTGGCCAGGCCTGCGGCTGTAGTGGCTTTGGGAGAGAGAGAGAGGGATGGGCTGGGTGGTCTGCTCTGACACAGCTCCTCTTTCCCTCTTTCCCCCCCCGCCCTCCTTCTTCCTCTCCAGTTGTGGTTGGCAGGAGGGAGAGAAGACAGGAGTCTTTTTATTGAATCCTCTTAATGAGGGCACAGTTCTTGTCTCAGAGAATTATGTGCTGTCTAACTCCTCTCTTTGGGCTCTACATTTATGAGGGATGGCTCCAAAATGCCTGGTGGGCAGGAAAGTCATTCTAAGCACCTCCGTTAGGTATTTATGGCCCCTTTTAAGATCTGTTCCCATTACTTTGATGTGTGCACCATTTTGTACTCAGGTGAGGTTGTCCTCAGTAAGACTGTTCCTGTAAATCTCATTTCTTTCCTCCATAAGGGAGTTTGGGTTTATACGTGTCCATCTTGCATTACGCGTTGTATCTGAGGACTACAGAGAGGTGCTGTGGACTAAATATTTGTGTGTCCCCAAAATTCATATTTGAGACCTAATCCTCAATGGAATGAAACCGGGGATGGTGTCAGGAGACAATGAAGTCTTGAAGGTGGACTCCTCAAGAAGGAATCTAATAGCCTTATTAAAAAGACCCTTTCACTATAGGAGATACATTAAGAAAGTGATTATCTATAAACCAGGAAAAGAGCCCTCACCAGATACTGAACTGACCAGCACCTTCATCTTGGATTTCCCAGCCTCCTGGACAATGAGAAATAAAAATTCTTTTGTTTCTAAGCCAAAGTCTACGGTAGTCTTTACAGGGACCAGAATAGACCATTATTCTTAAATAATAAAGATGCAGCATATGTGTCTTTCAATGAATAGAGTTACCAGTATTATGACCAGTTCTACTCTGGCTCCCATTAAAATGCTCTTGATGCTGATGAGAAAAAGATTGTGTGAGGTGTTGGCATTTCTAATACCATACCAGTGAAACCATCTTGGAGTTCACTGAGCCATTTAACAAATATTTATTCAATACCTATGTGGAATATACACCATTTTGATTTGGCGGATGGATAATTCCATAAATAAAAACTCACATATTTGTGAAGGTAGAGTATTTCTGTTTTTTCTTGTACTTTACTATTCAGATGTACAAAAACGTCTAACTTTATGTTTTAAATGAATAGTATCATCTTTCTCAAAAGCCTTTATCCAGTTGGCTAGAGTCAGAGGACAATAAAGAAACTTTCCAATTATTATTATTATTACTATTATTATTATTATTATTTAATATTTGGGGGCTAAACAGCCACTTTGTATTTATTAAATTTGGGGAGGGGGAAATAATCAATGAGAGTTCATGTCATTTTCCCATTCCACCCTTTTTTGTCCATATATATGGGAGAATTCAAGTGATGTCATGGCTTTTGGAGATGGAATCATGCTGGTCTCTCTGCTGGCTGGTCTAGTCTGATGGTGAATGCTGACTACCTGGGACACCTTGGAGATACCTAGCTGTAATCCATGATCTTCTTTCCTTACGTCTGGTAACCAATTCTCCATATTTTATATTTTCAAATTCAAGTGGACATGAATCCCCCAATCCATTAAGCAGTTGACATTTCATCCTGGGAATGTAGAATCTTCTATATCTCCCACCTCGGGTAGGACAAGGACCACATTCCCTAGGGTCAGCTCAAGCTCATTTTATCTAGATGTCTCTACCCATCATTGCGGCACCCTTGAAGATCTTTCACCTAAAAGAACACCGTGGGGAAAGTAGACCTACATGTGTTGATGTACATGTGTCCCCCACAGTCATGTAAATATCTACATGTGTCCCCCACAGTCAAGTAAATATCTACATAACATCTTGCCCTTGTGCATCAGTCCTATGGATGTGGAGGAGAAGCGTTCAGTCTCATCTATTCCCCCTGCATCGGTTGCTCTTCCCTTTCCATACTCCTCTAAGCTGGAAGCAATGAGACTTCTACTTCCTGACAAGTGGGACTTCCTCTTCCTGTTATCCTTCTTGTTCTTGGGGACACCTGGCCTCATGATTTGGCTTCCTTCCTCAGTGGTGTGTTGTGGTACAGAAAGAAAAACTAACTTACTGATAAAGGTAAAGGAACACACATTGGGTGACATTAAAAAAAAACCACATTCTTATTTCTCATTATAAAGAACTTTTCATATATTATCTCATTTCAGGGTTTATAAGTCCTTAAGAAAATATCAAGGAGTTTAATAAAAGAGATTTTGGAAGGAAAGACAGCTCTAATCCTTTTTGTTTGAATCCTTCAGCCAAGTATAAACTCAAACTAATGAAACATGAAGTTAAATGTGATGTTTCTTACTGATACACAAACACACAGGGGCTTAGACTTTTAGAACAAAAGTCTATCCTGAGATATGTTTGAATGTTTATTTTCAAAACTGATATTTAGAGGTTCAATGAGAATTCAAATCAAGTACAAATTCTTGAGGTTGTCTATGCTTTTAAATCATATTCTTAGATAGTGAATGTTTAAGTTAATTTATAATGTTTATGTGTGAAAACAAATAGGATTTCACTATTGGTGTGGGCTATTCCTATATTGTTAGCTAAGCTTACGAATTAAAACAGAGAAAATTCATTATTAAAAAGATACAGTATGACTATGAAATCATGGTTGGATAGGAAGGAAAAAAAATGAGCAATGTTTAACAAACTCCCTAAAACTTTCTCTCTTTGAATGGATGTTTTAGAAACCATCACCCACAAAGATTGGCTTATAGCTGGTAGAAATTTACTTACATTTTAAGAAAAGCTTCATTACAAACACTGAATTTAAATTCTTTGAACTATAAGTGCTTGTACTTAGCTTTGTTATGTATTTATTTGTATTTTCCTGAGTTGTCATAGTTACCATTCTCAAAGAATTTCTGAACTTAGGAAAGAAACAAGTCACTCAACCAAGATGTAGTTAAATCACCTGCCTCAATTGTTAGGTGTCTAATAAAGGTTCCTGAAGGGGCTATGTGTAGAGAAGGGGCTATGTGTAGAGAAGCTCTACAGTAGAAAACTATCAGTTATGGTGTCTACTTGACATTCCAAAGGCATTGTAGTAAAAACAAACAAAGAAAGAAAATTATGGATTCAGTGATTAAGCAATTCAAAGTGCCATTTAGACTTCATCATAGATACTGATTTTCAAGCCAAATTTTATTCTGGGTATTTCTTTTCCTCTCCCCGTCTTGGCCAGTACTTGGAATTGAGTCCAGGGCCTCATGAACATGAGGCAGGCACCTGCTTTGTCCAGCCCCACCTGTATTTTACTTCTGAACATCCCTGCATTAACCTGGAGACTTGCAGGAGACACTCCATGTCCAAACCATAATTGTGTTTCTAACAATTCTCTTAAAATATTATAAAGTATTTTTCCCAATATAAGGTGAAATATATTTACCAGCCTTTTTCTAGGTACTTCTAACTTGAATCAAGAGCCTAGGGGCTGGGATTGTGGCTCAGCTGTAGAGTGCTCCCCTACGGGTGGGACCCGGGTTTGATCCTCAGCACCACATAAAAATAAATGCATTGTGTTATGTCCATCTGCACCAAAAAATAAATATTTTTTTTTAAAAAAGAGCCCAAATGATTTAAAAATGCAGACACTGAATTAGGAATCTTATTCAGCTCTCACCAAGATATGATTAGTTTAAGGATCTTCAAGTGACAGGATTATCTTGCATTGTGTCACTGGGCCTAATTTAATCCCCTTATGGGAGGCAGATCAGAGACTAGAGCAAGGTAAGAGACAATGTTGGAAGCAAGAGGTTGCATGAGGCGAGGAAGGGGTCATGAGCCAGGGAATGTGGGCAGCCTCCAGAAGTCTCAGGAGGCAAGGAACCGAGTCTTCCCTAGTTTCTAGAAGGTACTGACCCTGCTGACATCTTGACTTGGACTCAGTGAAACCAACTTCGGACTTCTGACCCCAGAACTGCCGGATAATAAATTTGTGTTGTGTTAAGCTACTAAGTTTCTGGTGATTTATTACAGCAGCCACAGGAAACTAATAGAAGGGTCTAGTGGTTACTGGAAGCAGGAGACCTTCTTTTCCTATAATTAAAGCATGTTCTTTCCAACGTTCAGGCAGTCTTTTAGTTCTGTTATCCAAAGCAGGGAGCCCTGCGATTTCACTAAGGTAACCCAGGAACTCAGAACCATACTCAAGTGTCATTAGAACATAGAGAATCTCTTCTGATCCTCTTTGTCTTTTTGACCGCAAAGGCAGATTCTATTGTTTTGTAGACTCAGGGCTTGTTATGTCATCTGACCTATGAGAAATACTTAAAATCCATCAGGCCGTTTCTCACACTAAAGAATATTTTTAAAAATTTTATGTTTGTGTTAGTCACTTTTTTGTTGTCATGACCAAAATATCGGACAAGAACAACTTCAGGAGGAAAGGTTTATTTTGACTCATGGTTGTTCAGAATTTCAGTCCAACATTTATTGATTCCATTGCTGTGGGCTCAAGGTGAAGCAGAATATCATGGAGGAAAAGCAAGGTACCAAAGCTTAGCTCATGGTGGCCAGGAAGTGGAGAGAGAGAGAGAGAGAGAGAGAGAGAGAGAGAGAGAGAGAGAGAGAGAGAGAGAGAGAGAGAGAGAGAGAGAGAGAGAGAGAGAGAGAGAGAACACCATCAGGACAAAATCTAAACCCCAAAGGCATGTCCCTAGTGACCCACTTTGTTTAGTCATGTCCCACCTGCATATTACTTCTGACCATACCTGAATTAACAGTGGGGATTTCAGGAGACACTTCATATCCAAACCATAAAAATGTTTGTTATTTTTTTTTGGTAAAAAAACCTCTGAAAATTTTAGAAAATATTTTACACAACAAAAAAAATAAATAAAAATTATTTCTATTTTTCATTGAATATTTAACATGGTCAGACATTGGCATGGAATAGTATTTTAATTTCTTGAGCCAGTGTTTTCACAAGGAAATGAATGTGTGTCCTGGTTGTGGGGAAAGATGGGTCTAGGAATATATTCTTGGGATTTTAAAGATGTTTGCACATTGCTTGAGTTCCAGGGGACATTGAAATAACGCATATGTTGAATGAACAAAGAGATGAGAAATAAAGGTTTCCAAAATAACCAATCAGGTTGTGAATTCAGTGAGGAAAAAAAATTGTAAAGCGAGTTGCTTGGTGGTATTAAAAACCGAAGGAATGTTTGCATGTTCTGTAGCAATCTGTAGCAATCTCTAGCCATTATGTAGACATTGCTTTGGAACATTTTTTCCCTCCCGTTTGTTTTCTCTCTTACTCTATTAAATACACCACCACAGTGAGGATTAATATCTCAGCACCAGACTACATCTTGCACCCATTATCTGTCCTGGCTGACAGTAAAAAGTTAATGGCAGTATCCCCCAGCAGGCCCCTAATAGATGGCACATCATTGTTTCAGAACACCTGAAAGAATGTCTGGGTGCGTCTCCCCATCACCTGACAAGGGAGAGGTGGAAGGCACAAGAATAATTGCCGTGTCATTGCCATGTGATTTATTGCAATGCTTAATTATGTCTGCAGGGCACCATCTGGAGACCCAATTTGTGCTCTTTGCGAACAAAAATTAAAGTCAACATGTACTTTCCTCTGAACTCAACTGAGATCCCACTTTGGATTTTTCACACCTAGAGAATATCACTCCATGTTTGTTCCCCAGGCCCAATGCTAGTCGTCTCAGTTTATAGGGTCCAAGCCAAGCAGGGCAATTTCTCATAGTACAATGGACTGTTCCTCCTCAGGGTTAAACCTGTCCAAAGTTTTGCACTGTAGGCAAAGCCCACGGTAGCATGAAATCACCTTCAACATGTTTCTGAATTGTTTCTGGCCATTAACCCAAAAGCAGCATTAAATTTATTGGCACCTGATTATTTTTGTAATTATCCATTGGCAGATAATTGTCTCCAAAATATTTGCTTAAGGGGTGATGGTAAATCATCACTAAATCACAAGGACTGTTTTTAAAAATATGACTCAGTTTTCATATAAAATTTTAATCTATTCTAGGAACCTTATTTTCAAACCATATTACTGTGCAGAGTTGATTTAAGAAATGCCTATTCCTTTCAATTAAAACCCAGAGCATTAATCAAATGTTTGACACTATAAATGTTTCCAATTAACATCTAGCTTAAAACCACATGTGTTCCAAGGGAAATTCAAAAGATCTATCTGTACAGGTGACCTCAGAGAAACCATTAACACATGGCTGGAGACAGCAAGAAACATTCTCCATTTGCGAGACTAAGATAAAGAATCAGTTTGTGACTGATTATTATTTCAAACATCCCGTTCAGATGGGAGCTTCCTAAGGTAGAAGTTAGCTATTTCTCATAGAGTTAAGAAGAGAGGAAGAATTTTTTTTTAAATATGTAAAGAGAAAGTGATATTAAAAACAGTCCTATCTGAATGAGCCGTTAGTGGTTTGAAACCCAACAGAGGGAGTAGCCTGTCATAATAGAGGCCTGCTTAATAATCTTTGGCCAAAGGATAATTTTCTTAGCAGTTCTTTTAAGAAGTTGCAAACTCAAAACCTCCAGGGTACGAGCAAGCAGCAAGAGGGAATGAAATGGAAATGTCAGGTATAAGGGAGACCACAGCAAATTCAACGTCATGTCACTTGGCTCAAGGGGATATTTCCCACCCAGCTTCAGCCAACTGTTGTCATGTGAAAATGGAAGTTGGTTCAACCAAACATCCTGACATTCTCAGAGAAGACAGAATGGATTTTTTAAATATCAATTCATGTATTTTAAAGGGTGGCAATTAATTCAATGGGAAAGAAAAATAATGAATAACTCCTGATCTCCTTGCCAGCTGGTGACCTTGGTATCTGCTATTGGGTAGAATCAGGAGCTGGGCTCACATGGTCAGAGATAGTAAAAGGCCACGATTTAGATGAAAGTGGGTCCCTTTCAGTAATATGCCAGCATATCACCAGGCTTGGAGAGTGTACTTTGACTTGTTCCAGGTTGAAATCAGCAGTTCCTAGCAGAAAAAGAGAGACCACGAAGTTCTCAAATAATTTCTCATCTGATCGGTCAAACTTAGTTAAATTATTCCAGGTGTGCAATGCAGGGGGTTATTATGACCCTAAGGAAAATGGTAACATTAAGACAAGCCCATTTGCCCAGTGCTCTGATAAATGACATTCTCCCTGTCTCCTGTCTCCCAGCAGTCTATCAACAGCTGGGGTTGTCAATCCAACTGAGGGCTGCCGAAAAACACCTAGGGCTAGTCTGCTGTGCCTAGAAAGGCACATCTTACTCTCTCTTTCTCTCTCTCTCTCTCTCTCTCTCTCCCCTTTCAATTATATGGCCTTGGTGGAAATTGCTCAATGGCTTTAAAAACAAGAAAAGATGACAATTTTAGCTTACTAAGGAGATGACTCAGTTTATAATGATGACTCAGTTTATAATGAGGTATAGAAGACCTGAGTTCTAGTTCTTTGTTCTGCTCTTTAACAATCTAAGTGACTGTTAGGTCATTTGCATTATTCTTCTCAGCATCGGTTTAGAAAAAATTCAGTCAGGAATACCAAATTTTATATCTACAATATAGTTAACAATAGCTGATCAATAGGATCCTATAAAAGTTGTGAAGTAATTTATGAACGTTTGCTTTTTTCTTTCTAATCAAGATCATTTATAAATCATCATTATGATCATTTATGCTATATTATTTGCATGTTTTTCTGAATGCATTTTCTGGGTTTTCTTTAGGATCTATTCAATTGCAAATGGCGGGAAATTCCACTGAAATCAACTTACGTCAACATAAAATATTGTGGCCTCTCATAACTGAACAGTCATGGCTTCATCCAGGTATATAAATCATGACACCGTGACCCAATCTCTCTTTCCATGTCTTGGTTCTCCCCTTCACATTGTTTTATTCTCTACAGTTTTAAGGTAGCTTTGATTTGATCAGTATACATTATACAAATGGAAATATCCCATGGTACTGCCAGGTTCAATTCCATAAAAAAGGTCACATCCTTTTTTCTTTAGATAGGAATCTCAGAATTGGCCTTGCATAAGGATTAATTTAACGGATAGTTTGATCTGAATGCCTTAACCTGCCTCTAGGGTAATAATGTGATGTCTTAGGGGATAAGGTCAGGCCTAAGTCCTATATCCCATGGAGGTACAGATACAAAGGGAATCAAGGGCAGATAGAGTTTGTTCACCAAAAGTAGGGGAGAATGAATAGCCATTATGTTACTTTCAATTATAAGCCTAATTGTACATATTTTGTGGGTACCACTGGATATTTACATTTGTACAATGTATACTCATCAAATCAAGATAATTACTGTTTCCATCTCCTTAACTACTTCATGGTTGGAGCTCTCAAGCTCAACTCTTGTAGTTATCCATAAAATACATTCTAGGTAGTTGTGATCAGTAGTGCTGCCACTGTGTTGTACAACACTAGAACTTACTCCTACCTAATTGTGTTGTGGTGCCCATGATCCAATCCCCCATCTTCCCTTCCCTCTACCAATCTCAGCCCCTAATAATCAATATTCTACAGTCAGATCAACTTATTATTAGCTTCCACGCATGAAAGAGAACACCTAGAATTGTCTTTTGGTGTCTGACTTGTTTCACTTAAACTGCCTCCAATTCCATCCATTTTGCTGCAGGTGATAGAATATCATTCTTTATGGCTGAATGATATACCATGTGTATATGTCACCTTGTTTGTTTTCATTTTTTCCATCCATGGTCAACTAGATTGATTTCATATACCATTCATTCTGTTATATGACGTGAAGAATATTTGGTTTTAGCCAGAAGAAATGGTTTATTTAAATAGCTTATTACATTAAATCAAGATTTTAAAAAGTCGACTTTCCTAAAGAACCTGATTTTGCCCAATATTCCATTCCTTGACTAGAGGAAAATTCTAAAAAAATAAATTTCCCTCAAAATGCATTTGTCCCCTAAATCATTTCTCCCACCATCAAGCAGAATATTTGTCATATAGAAATTTTGTAACCACTAGCAAGACTTGTACATTTTTAATTGAGATATAATTTACTTTCCATAAAATCTACCCTTTCAAAGCATACGGATTGTAGTATATTCACAAACTTGTGCAACCGTTAGTATTAATTCCAGAACATTTTCACCATCCTACTAAAAAAAATTCCATGACCATTCACTCCCTAATCCCCTCTACCCTGAGTTCCTGGCAACTAATTTGATTTTTGTTTCCAGAGACTTGCTTATTTCATGTGTATTAAATATGTCACATTGCCTCCTGAATGATCCAGTGCTTTCCCATATGCCCTTCGTTCTGATGTCGTGTGCCCTCTCCTCTTGGGAATGTAATAAATTATCTTTTCAGTGGCTATGAATTTCTGATTTCATTGGCATTATCAAACATAAATAATGATATCCAATATTTAAACATTATATGAATTGAGTTATTCAATATGTTTCACATCTAACTTCTTTCATTTAACAATCTTTTTAGGGTTCATCCGTGCTAGAGTATGTATAAGTACCTCATTCCTTTTTTATGACTGAATAAAATTCCATTGTATGGATAGACCACACTTATTTATGCATTCATCAGATGATGGACAGTTGGGTTATTTCCACTCGGGGGTTACAATGAATAACACTGCTCTGAGATAGTTTCCATGCATGTAAGTTTTTGTAAGGACATGAGTTGTCAACCTAGGAATGGCTTTGCTAGATGCTATTGTCCTCTCATTCCTCAGGACATTTCAGGATGAATGTAGTGTGTGCCTGGAGGGACATTTGGCTCAGGTAAAAGGAGTAATTTCCATCTACTCTTTAAGTTCTAATATAAATGAATACCATTTTTTAAATAAAAATTACATTGAAATTTTAGTATTGCTTTCTTTCACTTCAATAAATTGTCCTGTATACTGTCTGGATTGCTTATATCCCAGACAGTTCGTCAATTGCTTCTCTCAAAGCCTCTACACTAGTGTTTATTTGTCTTGACACTATTAATATTTTTGACAAGTAATCCTTTGGAGTGAGGGACTGACCATGCCTTGAGGATATTTTGCAGCCTCCTGGGTCTCTACCCACCAACACTATAGTGATCCCCTAGCTGTGACAATCAGAAATGCCTTCAGACACTGCTCCAGGTCTCTGGAGTTGTGGGTAGAAAACAAAATCACTTAGTTAAGAACCACCAATTTATGCAGATGAAGGCTGTAGACTGAATGTTCCTCACAATCTACATCTATGCATTAAATAACAACTGTCTGCTAACCCTATATGCTCACCCTGAAGTTCACCCATATATTCTGATTTTTTTGCATCATAGATAAATATATCCTTACTCTAGAGGATTTAAAAATTAAAGATACAAAAAATCAAATTTGAAAAATTTATAATTGGACCTGAGTTTGCTGCACTCAGTCTCAGTTAATTGTGTAAAATTCAAGGGCTGATCAGTTCTTCCTCCAGTTGCTGCTAGAAATTTCTGTAAGATTCTATCATGTCAATTTTAAAAATTCCATCATATAGAATCCATACTACTCAATTTTTCAGCACTGATTAAAATGCCTTCCCCACTTGCATAACCCTTTTATGGGACTTTTGAAGAGAAAAAGAATTAAAGACAAAAACTAAATAAATGCCTCATGAAAGGCTACCATATAAATATATTTTATTACAATGAAAATGAAAGCTGCACTTTTAAAACACTATAATCAAAATTATTATTCAAAGGATGAGAAATTGAGAAAATATTTTTATTATACATAGGAGGAAAACATGAATATTCTTAACACATAAGATTAAATACAAATAACAGAATATATATACACATAATATATATATATACATAATACACATAATATATACAAATATATTTACATACATACATAATAGACTTTAATTTACAAAGACATCCTAGCAAAACAAAACAATAATGAAAAGATCAGTTCACGAAAGAAGAAATAAGAGATATCTTGAATTATTTTTCAGAAAGACAATATTTTTATAGTAATATTTCTTGCTAACCGAAGGAACATTACTATAAAAACTATATCGATGTTGGTAAATAAATTGATACAAACTTTCTAGGATGATTTCGGAATAGGTATCAAAACCTTAAAAATTTAGCTACACAGACTTAGGAATGTACTCAATAATGTTCGTAGTATGAACCTATCCTAAGGAAATACTGATTTCTGTTAAAATATTTCATTAGAGGTTCATCAGACCAAACTTCATAATAGTAAAAAATTTAAAAGTTGCTTAAGATTTGCATATAAAGGTATTTTATAATAAATGATATGACAGTATTCTACACTGTTATTAAAACTGTGTTTCAGAAAATAATGCACTGTCATAGGAAATATCTACATGCAATAGGAGGAAAATATCACGTTATTATGGTATAAAATCCAACACTATCAAATGTGAGTACCTTCAAATTTGTAATTTTAAAGTTTCAGTATGGAAAGTTCTATACAAAAATACTGATACCTCTGAGTAGTGAATATTCTAGTTTATTTCAATTTTCTTCTATTATTATAGATATTTTAAAATATTTACACAGTGAACTTTTGTAGTAAAAACTGTAGAGGGTTTTACAATAATGCAGTGAGACTCTTGAAATGTTTTCTGGTTCAGAAAGAAATGGCATAACTCCACCCCCCCCTCCCAGCCAGCTACCACCAGCTGGTCAAATCATCATGTGAGTGATTTCACACACTATGCTTCAGCCTGGGGCAGCAAATCTGGAGAAGGGCCTTGTGTTCATGGTCCATGATGCTCACTCAGGGGTCCTTTTCTGTTTTCTCCCCCACCTACACCAAGCATGTCCAACTTCAGCTTAAGCTGAACTTTCATGCTTGGGATCACACATGTTTAAAAGATAACAGCAGCGTTGAGACTGAAGGTTGGATGAGTTTTCAGAAAACAGGGAGTTATGACTTCGCAGCTAGAGGTTTTTTAATGGAATAGTAGAGTCCTCCCACTCCAAGTTCCAACTGTAAAAACAACAAGGATTTCTGATGAGGAGAAAGGTGAGATGCCTAAGGACACCTGTAGATGGTCCAAGAATCTGATTTCTAATTTCCTAAGGACTGTGACCACCTTTGTCTTGCTTTTTGCTATGCTTACTGTGGTGAGCAAAGTCCATGACATATCATTAGCATTCAATAAATATTTGCTAAGTAAATAAACCTGTATTTGAATATTATACAATATATACATATTCAAATGGAAAGAAGGGAGTATTAAAAACATGAATAGAGAATAACTGAGGGGAGAAAAAAGGCCCGAATGAGAGGTTAGAAAGTATTAAATAAAAAATTAACCAAATAGATATTGAAAACAAGAAGAATATCACAGAAGAAACTGTTTTTCTTTTGAAGGCAGATTGTACAATATTAGCCAAGGACAGGCTTCATATTGTCTTTCTCTCTCTTGAAATGCATTTACATGTTATCCAATGCCAGAAACAATATAATCCCTGTACCTTCTCTTAGAATGACAATTTTACTTGATGATGTTAGAGAAAATGATGCCATAAGCATTTTTACAATGAATGAACAAAATCACATGGAATCATTTTTTAAACATACCAACCTATGTCATCTTTGCTTCAAGTGAATACAACTCTGTGTCCACCCTCTAGGAAGTCATTTCTGACTTCTCAGGGATTAAAGAGTTTTGTGGCTTATTGTGAGAACCACTGCTTTACCTGAAGCAAAGCATGCTACTTCAACCTGAGGAAAATACAGAGCACAGCGGGATGGTTTTATGTTGCATAAAACAATCAATATTTGTAAAGATATCTCTATACGTTGACCTTCAAGGATAAAAATAGGTAAGTATTGACGAAGCACAATAAATCACCCACTCAAGGAAAAGGCAAGTCTTCAGTTCAGAAATTAGCAAAGAAGCATTTTAAGTGACATATGTTTAATATGGGCAACTATGGTTTGGAAGACTGAGAAAAGCTATGTCTCAAAACTGAGTTAAGAGAGGTGAAGAGAAACCATTCCAAATTTCATCTGTTGGGTTGTATTCATCTCTAAACATTTTATTTGAAAAAAAGCCATTGACAAATTAGAACAATCTTACAGAAATGTTGACAGGTTGGGGAAAAAGACTCGAAACCATTGGTATTTGGGGCAATGGAGGAAAGTATAATCTTAAATACTACCGTGACCACCTGTCTGGTTTTAACTGGTGCCACTATGCTGGTTCATGAAGCAATCTTCACAACTTAGTAAATAAAAAAAAGGATGTTTCTCACCATTATAAGACTGTCATAGGTCCACGGGGGCTCTTGTCTATGCAATCACTCAGGGACACAGGCTGATGTAGGCTCTGCCATCTTTCACCAGCATTGTCCAGAACTTCAACCCCCTCAGTCACCATGGTGAGGTAGGAGACGGTGGGCAGCTGAAGATAGGCAATTGAACTTTCTAGAACTGAAAAATAGGAGCAAGCACATTTTGCCTCATTATTTTTTCCTTCAACTTTTCTTTTTTGATATAGCGTGTCTTCATGTTATCCATTGGTCTTGAACTTGCAATCTTCCTGCCTTGGCCTCTGGAGTAAGTAGCTGGGATTACAAATGTTTGCTGCCATGCCAAGCTACTTAAATCATTATTAAACGGCTTATTATTCGACTTTACACTGTTTTATTCCCAGACTAAAGGATAATATCTGGGAAATCACAGGTTTGGTCTGCTGTTATATTTCCTCTAATGGATGTTAAAAGAAGTAACTTTCAGGACTATAGAATTTCATCCACATACCACCTAAGACCATTTCATATACTACAGATCATTTAATCTACTTCAAAATGTGCCACTTTTCGTATTCTACAAAATGTGTCACTTTCAGAGAAAGAGAGCTTGTTGACTGTAAAATTACAGTGGAGGGAGGGAGAAACCGCAGTTCACACGAGAGGGACTGCGCATAGGCCCTGAAATGCTGTAGGGTTCCCCGAGTGAAAATTGAGGCTCACATTGCAGACAAAAATGATGACGATGGTGTCCCCAGACGAGGGCAATAATTCTCACTTGGAAATATTAAACAAGATGGAAATGCATAAGAATCAGGCTACAGAAGATTAATAACAATAGTAAAGAAAAGGAACATCCAAGTGAGTTATAAAACTTGGGTTTTGACTTTCTACACTTGCATTTTTTTTTTTAAGTGATTTGTATTATGCACTTAACTGCTAAGGAGTTGAACTAGCAGGGCTGGTTCTTTTTTTTTTTTTTTTTTAAGAAATCACTGTGCTTTGATAAGAACCATCAATAGCATTTGGTGCCACTTGGTACACTAAATTTTCTTCCCACGTTCTCACATTTGATTTTTCAACAATTCTACATGTTCTGTCTTATAGAGGAGAAATCTGAGGTCTCTTTACCATAAGATGCTTTGCTCCAGGTCACAGAGCTGCGTCTGAAACCCAGATCTTTAACTAAAACCTAACCCCTCAAAAGGAACTCTGGTTTCACAGCTGGCTTCGGAGTATTTCATTACAATCTTGTCAGCATTTCCTTGCCTTTCACCCTCCTTTGAGGAAACAGGAAAGGTGTAAACAACAATACTTTCCAATTCAGTCTGGTTTGGAGCTGTGACTCAGAGGACCTTAGACTGGACCGGGTAACTGCCTTGGGGAGGACTTTCTCATTTAATTTAGTACCCGTTAGATAGATTTTCCCAATGTTTATTCTGTCTCCTTTCATTTTCAGACTTTCATATTTTCTTTCTTTTTTTTTTTTAGCAAATTTTTTTTTCCAGTCTAAAGGCCAGAATCAACAGGATCAAAAATCAAACAAAAATTCTGAGCTTCCCTAAGGACACACAGGGGGGGATTTGGGAATGTCAGCTGTACAAATATGACGTCATCTTTAGACAAACTGTCTGGAAGGATGGGCTGGGAGGTGGAACCAGCCCCTGTGCGGTGCGCGCAGATGTCACGCAGCCGTGCCTCTGGCCAGGTTTATTATCTGACAGATACGGAGCACAAATATTGACTTTCGCTATTTTTACTGTAACCGCAGCCATAAACATTGATGACCGACGGACTGGGTCGATGGAGAAGAAAGCAGCAGTGTCTTTCCTACCTAAAGGAACTTTTGTCTTTGCCTCTGGACGGCACAGCAAGGAGTCAAGCTATGAATAAGATCTTGGAAGGATCTGGAAGGATGTGATAGGGAAATAGGTAAATGGTGGAGATGTGAAAGATCCCTCAGGCTTAAAGGACTTGAGGCTCTGTACTGCATTTAGTTTAAGTCTATTCTGAATATAGAAGAACCGTGATTCACGAGAGTTTAAAAGCCTCCCTCCATGATGTCCTCTGATCTGGACAGACGTCTCCCTCTTCTGATAGCAACGCACAGTAATTGATAGCTATATCTTCCATTTTTTTTCCCATCTCTACCCCAGTACTATTTCCTTGGCATGGGAGATAATCCATCCATCCGTGAATAGGGCTTTGTTGTCCTCTGTAGGAAATGAAAGGATGTCTCTTTCGAAAACAAATCTGTTCATTTGGCAAATGTAAACACGGGAGGGAAATGTACCAATCTAGTGATCTTTGCTGTTTTGGTTTTTGAGATCCAGCATTTAGAATTTATGTCCTCAGTGTCGAATAACACAGATTTCCTGTTCGATGAGCTCTAATGGATTCTGCAAGGAGCTTTGAGAACCAGAAAGACCATAGTACACACCACGAACATCAGTAGGCTGATGGAAGGACTGGCGTTTTGAAGTCCAAGTGGGTCTGTAGGATGA
The DNA here is from genome assembly GCF_052094955.1 of Ictidomys tridecemlineatus. Classification (NCBI taxonomy): domain Eukaryota; kingdom Metazoa; phylum Chordata; class Mammalia; order Rodentia; family Sciuridae; genus Ictidomys; species Ictidomys tridecemlineatus. The sequence goes on from NC_135479.1 coordinate 56,939,585, forward strand.
CTGGTTTCCATGTGCAAGAAAATACGATTGCCCAATAGAACGCACTTCTGTCCAACTCAGACTCTCAGGTGTACACCTAAAGTCCTCCATAAGTTCAAGGCTGCAGCGTCTCTATCTCCAAATGCATCTCCTGCCAGCATCTAACCCTAGTCTACTCAACTGAGGGCACATGGATCTGGATCATCTTCAGAGATTCAGGATACAAGAACGAAACAATGGGGTCACTTTTGCAGGTCAAAAGTTGTTCAAATACATGCAGAAGAACAAAGCAAAGCTCGTTGTAGTGGAATCAGAGGAGTGTTGTGTGTTGAAGGTGGGTGTATATATAATATATATTTAATGACAGGTTAAACCATACTTTAAAGTCTGACTAACAGGACACTTAGCACATGGAGGACATTTGCAGTAGTGGTTCAGCCACCAGATGCTACTGGTATCTGCCTTTGAGTGTGTTGTTCATTACTTGATTTAATAAGCTTGACTGGAGAGTTTCTACCCATGGAGATTGGGGTCGAGCTTGTGAACATATCACAGGGAGTAAAGAGCGCGGTTCCCGGAGACCTGCAAAGCTGGATGCAAATCCACATTGAGGAACATGCACCTTGTGTGATTTTGTAAAAGTTCCCTGTGTTTTCTTGGGCTTTGTTTCCATTTTCTGTAAAAGGGAAAAACAACATGATTACTGCTATGCTGGAACTAAGTGGTATTTTATAGTCTTTAGCATATAAGTTTACTTCTTTCAATTCCCATTCCCTCCCCTGCAAGAAATACCAATCACACAGAACAGTGTCTGCCAAGGATTTCATACAACAGCGTGCAACTTAGCTGCATTTCAAGAATATTCAGTGGGCCATTTACAATGATTTAGAAAATAGGCTGCCATATCCTATGTATTGAGAATACTATAGAAAGATACCATTTATTTTAAATCAACAAAAAAAATATTATTCTACCTGTCTACCTGTGCATGTACTTGTTGACACCTTCTCTTTTAAGTTTTTGTGAAAATAGTAGAAAATTGCCGCAGTTCAGCTCCTTCCCACTGCTGGTTACATGAATAATGGAGATTTTCTCAGTCCTCACCATTTAAAGTCTCCTGTAATTTCACACTTGGTGATATGAGGTTTTTTTTTGTTTTTTGTTTTTTGGTTTTTTTTTTTGGTAGCATCTGTTAAAAAAATCTTTTAGAAAAGTGGCTGGCAGTTTCTTAGATTCTTTATTGAAAATCTGTTCAATACTGTTAATCATCCCACTTAATTATCTTAGACCTCCACTTAGAATCACTAAGTTCTCTCAACCAAAATACCCAAACTTCCATTCACCACTACAATGGCAAAGTCATTTCCTCACTTTTTACCTATAATGCAAAAGTCTCTCACTTTGGATAACTGTCATTAGATGACTGGGAAACAATTTTCATGTTCAAAAGTCTAGTTTATTCAAATATTCGTTTTGATGGTAAGCAAACAGAACAGAAATGTTGGGCTATTTTGTGAGTTTGTGAAGTGATGTTGCTATCGATCCATTAAAACCATTTGTTTATAATAAGAAAGAACACATTCTTTCCAACAGGCCTTCCTGCCCTTGCCTGAACTGATAATATAACATGGCCCCATATAATCAAGTTATATAATAAAGTTAGATGAACTCAAGCAGTTAGGACTCAGGACAAAGGGTCAGTCCCAGCTGGCCATATGCTGCTGAGAACAATTTTGTAGTCTGAGTGGACATGTAGGTCATTGAATCTGTGCGCCTAAGTTTATACACAGCCTTAAAGAGAAGGAAACAATTTATATTACCTATCTTGCTCTCAGTGGGGAAAGAGGTCCTGTTTGTATCATTTCAGGATCTGGATAGGGAAACATTATTGTGGTGATGTGAGTTAAATAGATGTGGCTCAGTCCTGATGATGTAGGACTATTAAAATAACCCGAGGAAAATCACTGCATTTGAAATCACAATATTTGCTTTTATTTTGAGTTCTATTCACTGAATCACCTTAACTAAGCCAAAGCTCTGTTGTTTTGCTTTACTCATCTCTTAAAACGGGGCTGACCATTTACACAGCCTAATGTTGACAAGATGAAGTGAAATTATCTGTGAGAAAGGCACCACGTATGTATAAAGCCCATTTCTATGCTCCGTTCTTCTTCTGTGCCTGACTCCTTTACTGAATATTCAGGAAGCTTCTGTGACTTCTTGTTATTTTTTTAAAATAAAGCCAAATACATTAGCTTACTACTCAGGGTCTCGACTTGCCCAATATTATTTCCTCCCGCCAATTTTTATATGAGAGCAGAAAATCTCTTTTTCCTAAATGAGTCCGTTGTCACTGAAAGATCTCACTAGGGCATCTGTTTGTTTAACTAAGCAGGACACTGACTCTCACTCTACTTCAGTGGAAGACAGGACCCTTGGCTTTCAGGTTTGGTATCTACGTGATCAGAACCTGGTTCAACCCTTGAGCATGAGCCATGCTCAGCAAGCCCAGGAAAGCTCAAGGTGTGAGTCAGAATGTCAGGTCATTGATGGCCAAAACTTTATGGCCAACTATTTCTATTATCCTATAGCAACATCCTTGTGGAAATTATTCAAGGTTATTATCAGAGAATCAGGAAGTCTATTGGCTGACCTTGCTAATGACTGTGCTGTTAATCACCAAGAGGCCCAGAACTCAGTGGAAATGGATTTGTGGGTGCTCTGGAGAGGTTTTGGCTCTCTCTGCAAATTCAGGGGGTGCACCACTGTCTCTGGGTGGTGGGGCATGAGTAGGTGTGACCAAAGGGAAGAACCTAAAATTAAGTGCGTGTGTGTGTGTGTGTGTGTGTGTGTGTGTGTGTGTGTGTTTGTAGGAGTTCTTTTCATGAGTTCCCACGTGAGTCGGAGAGACAGAACAACATGGTATTTAGTAGGAAGAACTTGTAGAGATGGAGACTGGGAGAAATTCTTGTGTAGTTTTCTTTGGTCAGCTTATGAGTCATTTTTCCCCGTCAACAAAAACTCTGCTTAAAACAAATTAGATCGCATTGCCTTTCATAGTAGCATGTCATATATTTTCTTCCCCTCTTGCCCATGTCTGTCGAAAATGAGAAATGATCTTGCAGAACTCTTGACAAAACAGAGATCAGAGCAGAGACAGATTGACCCAATACACTGACCTGGAAAAACCTCATGGGAAATTCTTAAAACATCCCAGCCCCATTTCAGGGCCTCTGTGGTTAATCTTCAGATAACAATCTCAGCTTCTTACAGCTTGCCCATCACTTCATCTATAGTGTTTGCCACTCTTCGTTTGTGTCAAACTCTAAGGATGTGGAGAAAAAAACAAATTTGGAGATGGTGGGCGAGTCAAGGTTCAGAGGTGATTTGGTCCTTCCTGCATTCTCACACACTACAGTCTAGAAAACTAAACTCACAATGACTCTGTGCACAGAGAAAATTATGCCATCCCAATTCCTTTACATTGTTAACTTGAGTAACCAGAAAGAATCTTACAGGATTTTTCCCCTTAATTAATAAGAAGAGCCCACTCTAGCTTTCCTGAATGAGTTTATCTTTAAGTATTTTGTTATAAGGTTTGGATTACGCTTTCCAGTATTCTAAAGTGTAGCTGTGTGCGATTATCAATGTATATGGAATATAAATGTTTAGTCACCTCTGAGTTATCGACGCGAATACTCCTTAGGGACATTGAGCTGCTAAGTGGAGTGGGAGTCACTAAGTAGAGAGCAACCATCTGGTTATGTTGAATGTGTGGGGGTTGAGGGGAAGCAATGTGAGAGAGTAGTTTAAAAAGGTGTCTTTATTTTATTTAATTTATTTTTATTGATTTTTTAAAGAAAAATATATGACAGTGGAATGCATCAGAATTCTTATTACATGTATATAGCACAATTTTTCATATCTCTGGTTGTATATAAAGTATGTTGACACCAATTGGTGTCTTCATACATGTACTTTGGATAATGATGTCTATCACATTCCACCATCATTAGCAAGGATGAAAAGGTGTCTTTAATGCAATTATTACTTCTTTGTACTCATTTGTTATATTTGAGTAATATTAAAGAACCTTTCTGAAGGAAGGCTCAAATTTAAAAAGCTGAGAAATGCCACTATATCAACCGATATCAGAGCAAATGCGGAGAAAATGCTAAACTAAATGCTTTACCACTAAATAGCCCTCTGAGAAAGTATTAAGACCATCAAATGCAGAACATGACATTTTTAGACAGGAAAAATCATGAAGATATATTTTTGAGGTCCTTTTTAGTTTTCTATACAGAGTGAGAATTCCTAATCCTAAAATCAGAAATGTGCCAAAATCCAAGATTGTTTGTGAGCCACAGACATGACGCCACAAGTGGAAAATTCCACATCTGACTTCATGAGATAGATTACAGTCCAAACACATGGCCTAAGGTGGACATGAAATGTAATTGAATTTCATGTTTAGATTGAGTTCTTTCCCTCCAAAACATCTCATTTTGGATATGCAAATATTCAAAAAAATAAAATAAAATAAAAAATAAAAACCCAGAAATACACTTTAGGTTTCCATGGTATAAGAGGTGCTCAACCTGTACTTTTTTTTCTCCCTAAAGTTTAACACTCTGTGGGAATGATGCAGCCTGGTGCAAAGGATGTGAGAATTATAACACCAGAACAGATGTGCAACTTGATTTGCAAATGATGTAAAAAGAAAATCATTTTTTATATTAGTTATCCACAAAGTAATACTTTATATTAGTTACCCACAAAGTAATACTTTATATTTTTATTATATTAATGGGAAGGGGTTTAAAAGTGAATTCTCCATGCTAATTATAGTATGGAGGCAGGAGACTTGAGAGGAGACTTATTTTGGGACTATTTGTTGAATAGGATATTCACAATATAACAATGCATTAAGAATTTGAATATTAATACCTTATAAAGATACAACAATAAAAATCAGATGACTTCAGAGCTTTGCTAAGTCTTCCTTTGGGGGCTATTGAGAGAATTTTCTCAGGAGTCTAAATCTCAATTTCCTCATCAGAAAGAGGTGGTGCTTGATCAAGATTAGAGAATTCCTCATGGGACCCTTTGGTTCCCCCATGACATCTCATCAGAGCTTCAGGCTCTAGAAATGGAGGTATGGGAAGGGGAATGGTAAAAATGAGTCATGTGTGGGAGGAGATGGTCTTAAGTGGAATAAAAGACTCAGAATAAGTGAGTTTATTCCATGAAAAATAGCAAATATGCCCATTTCACATAATGGAGACCACTAAGCATGTTATCCTTAGCAAAATAATTTTATCCATGAAAGGTCCTTTCTATTTAGCACAAGGGTACATTATTTTGGTTAATTTAGTAATCCTAAAAGTGTTCTTTAATTTATAGTTTGATTCTACTTTCAAAGGGAAACAAATTTATGTACATAGAAAAGATTATTAAAATAAGATACTAATACATGCACACACACTTACACATATAAATATTGTTATTAATTGAATCTATACCCTGAGGTAACAAGGAAAGCAAAGGTCAGATTTCCAAATATAAAACACGTCTGGTGAGAGCACTAGACACTGGAAGGAAGACACACATTTTTTTCTCATATTTTTTCATCACTGTTTTTAGATTCATGAACAGTACAGACCCTTCTTATTGATTAAATAAACAATATACCAATTAGACTCTGTTTTTTAGATCATTATGCAAAGACGAGGAAAGATGGAATCATTACATAAATGATCTCTCAATCTTGTCAAGAAAAATTAGAAATTGTATGTGTGTTTTCAATGACAGTTTCTTCTCATTCACTCACAGAACCTCAGTGCCCCAATTCTTAAAAAAACAAACAAAAACAAGAGCCATTGCAAGTGGGCAGCAAGGATTCTTCTTTCCGTGTGCTACCTACACATGGCTTCTCAGTGAAAAGGGTTTGCATTCTCTATTGACCATTTTCCCACCATGCTGGGGATGGAATCTAAACCTTGCTCATGCTAAGTATGTGCTAGGTCAGTGCTTTACTACTGAGCTACAGCCCAGCTCCCTTTATTAACCCTCTGAAGGGTCCAGACCAAGGCAGGTCTATCTTTTGGCTCCAACAGAAAAAGTTTCTCTGGTGTGCAGCTGTTATACTCAAATCTCTGCTGGCGTTTCCTAAGAAATATTAAAACCTCTTTAGGAATTTGAATTAACCAACTAATAGAAAGGCGACTGGCTCCAGCTGAGTGCTTCTCCCCTTTACTCAAGCCTAATCAGTATTCTAGGGGTGAAACTTAAGGACTGTTTTCTTGCATAGTTAAGGACCAGTAGGGGGAGCCAGAGGGTAAAGGTATCCCAGGTCATTCAGCCAGAATGATACTCTTAGCAAGGATTACTTAATTGATGGCATAACACAGATTAAATAAGTGCCATTTAGCATTATATATATATATAAACTTTTCCATTAATATATCTGTATTTACACTGCCTATGTGATCAAGAATGAACAAAAAAAATCTTTAAAAAATTTAGAAATTATTATGGTTGCCACAGGTATTTTGGAAATATTAAGGCACTTTTACAGCACATAGTTAACAGGAGAATAGATGGATCCATGGGCTTCACTGGTTGAAAGAAATGCCTGGTTGAGAAATAAGTTGAAGGAATCCCTGGTTACCTGGGAACAGCTTCTAAGCTAGAACATGTTGGCACTTGTAAGTAATAGCCTTCATTGTATCTTTGGTAAGAGCTCTAAGCAGCAGAGAAACCATCTAGTTCCAGACTTACACCTAGCAGTGAGAGAGGCAGTAAGGAAGGCAGGTATTGATCCAGCTGACTTCCTGTTCTACCAGAAACCTGGAAGCAGAACAGAAAGTGCAAAGACCTTCCTTCTTTTTGTTCTTTTCTTGACTCCTTATAGAAACGTGGATCTTCATATCAGGAAAGCAAAAGTAGATCTTTTAAAAAAATTCTTCCATTCCCTATGTCTGAGAGATTTAAAAGTGCTATTGTTAACGTTGTCCAAACAGAACTCAGTTTAAACACACTCTATAAAGGTGAACAGACAGAATGCAGAAAGATGAGAGAGATAGAGATAGGCATTAGAAAATCTCTCATTGGTATTCTTGACCAAGTTTCAAAGGATGTGGTCACTAGGGAGCTAAAGAGTTATGAAAAGGTACAGATCTGAAGCTGGGCAGATTGTCCACAGGAAAAAAGTGAGCTTTTTATACATATTTTAAAATATCATGAAAGAAACAAGCTGGAAGATAGGCTGCCACATGAAACTGAATTACCCAAGTAGAAGGAAGTTGAAGAAAGTCTCCTACAATTCAGAGGGAGTGTGTGCGGCTGACATTCAATGGATAAAGAAAAGAAAGGAGAAAAACTTACTATGAGTAGTTCCAGAAGTAAAAAATGGGACAGAAGGAGAATTAAAATAATGATAGGTGAGATCATTACTCAAATGGGTAAGGATTTTGATTTTATTTAAAAAGCTTAGCAACTACCAGGAACCAATTAGTTTCAAAAGCCACTGGAATGAAAACTATTGAGTCTACATCATAGACTCTGAGCAAAAGTAAGTAAATAAACAAGCCTAGCACACTAGAAGCTCTGGGTTTGATCCCCAGCACCTACATAAACAAACAAACAAGCAAGACAGATATGGTGACTATTTGATAGAGTTGAGTTTAGCTTAAAAGACAAGCAAGTCATGATCAGTAGCATAAACCATGAAAAGTGCCACAGCAGATGTGAATAAGTTTTAAGGGGTTCTGTGTAACTGGTTTGGGGAGTCAGGAGTGGTTTTAGAGAAGTGATATTTTAGCAGACTTGACACTATGTAAGCATTAGGAAGAAAAATGTCCGGTTGATGAGAAGGAAAGTAATCCAGGCAGAAGTAACAGCCTGGGTAGAATCTCAAAAAAAAAAAAAAAAAGAGTTGCACATTCTTACAACCTGAACCATTCCTATAAGCCTGGAAAATCAAAGAAAGTCTGAGTTAATAAGGTTGAAGGAAAAGCAGAAGAGAATTTTCTAAAGATCTAGCCCTCTTTGGGAATCACTTTAAACACCTTGACCCCTACTAAGATCAGGTTAAGAACAATGCCACACAAAGATAAAGACTTTCCCTAATGATCATATGTGAACTTTCAAAGGGACTTCTAGTGGTAACACGGACAATGAATAGTGCAAGAGCAAGAGTAATGGCGAAAGACCAATACGGAGTTCATCACGGGAATTTAGGGAGGAAACAGTAAACTAAAGTAGGGGAGTAGCTATGGAAATGGGGTGACATAGATGGATTTTTAACAGGTAGAGTCAATGTTAAATTATTTGGATGTAGGTATCAGGGATCAAATGACAAACATGACAGCCATTTTAGGTCTATTAAATGCTATTCTCTGAGATGGGAGCCTTAGAGAAGGGTTGGATGATGAGCTCTGTTTTCAGCTGAATTGAATTTAATATGTTTATGAGAGGTTAAAAAGCCAATTGGGTCTAGTACTGGAAAGAAGGAACTAAATTAGAGAGCTTAGTGTGTCAATGGTATATGATGCCATGGGAGTAGACTGCATTGCTGAAGAGTGTGGAGATTAAGAAGAGAATAATATTAAAAATATTAGAGAAATCCTCTAAGAGTATATTGATGAATCCTGCAGTTTGGGGCAGGGTCGGGGGAGGGCCTTGAATCTAGTCTTCAATAGTAAGGAAGTCAAGAGAGTGGTTATATTCCAGACATCTTTTAAAATTTTATGCTTAATGGAAAAAATACAATATATATCCAAGCCAAAGAAAATCAGCTACTTAAATGAGAATCAAAAGCAATTTGTCACCAGATGATGACTCCAAATATCAGACAACCATGAGGAAACAAAAAAATTTGGGGACTGGAAGTTTATGAGGCCAAAATTTTATACCCAGCTGTTGTTTATTTTCCAAATCCCAGGAAAATGATGAAAAGAGTATAAGAATGAGATTAAATATTAAGAAAGTCTGAAAAACCAGAGAAGATTTTATCTGTAGATTAGGAATTTAAAGGAATTTTGGGAATCTTGAAAACAGACTGGTTTGACACAGAAAATAGAGCCAAGAAAATCACAAACAAATAGAGACATCTGGAATGGTTCACTGAAGAAGTACCAGTTCTCCCCACAGAGCCTTGGAAAGATTCCAAGATCACCATCAATGAGGGCTACAAATATTTGTTGAATGATGTCAAATGAATGAGCAGCCTGTGTGGTAATTAGCAACATAATTAACTGAAGGGTTGCCAGCCAGCTGGGCTGGTCCTTGGCTTTGACACACAGAGGGCTGGATGTGGTGTTTTCTCCTAGGATAAAATAGATGAGATGTGTTCTCCAAATAAATTGTCAGATCTGTTTTCAGGAAATGGAAAAATAGTAGAAAGGCATCTTGGTGGAGGAAAGAAATACTGTAAAATTTCTTATTCCTAGAAAAATGTCTTTCCAGGCTTACAGTGATTTATGAAGAGATCATTACCCGACTTACATATTCTTTGCTTTTCCAATATGAAAAGAGGTACGTTTCACTCCTTCACCCAAAGAGGACTGAAACATGTTTCCATCCAAGGGAGAGGCCCAATGTGGAAATGGTACCCTCTACAATTACTAAGGAAAGCCAAAGTAGAAGACCAACCGTGACCACATTGTTCCTTCAATTATAATGATCATAATTGTGGATCCACACTGAAGATAAGCAAACCATCAGAGAGAAGCGTCTATGGGAACAGGTAGACCAGATGGTCCCTGAGAGATTTACAAAGGCAAGAGAGCATATCTATTTCAATCAGAGTCAAAAATAATACTTTAATAAATGTTGAATTTATGAGAAAGAGACGTGTTTCTTTGAAAATGAATCAAATGATGAATAAGAAAGTATTTGAGAAATCAAAATAATGAGTTGTAATATTGATCACTCTAATGGACTAGGATAAAAATTAATAGTGATGAAGTCACCTAAATTGTAATGGTAGCAAAGATATATTTTAAAAATTCCTGCTGTTTTGCCATTTACCTTTTTCACATCCGAAAGCATGTAAAATTTTCTATTTTTGGAATTCAGCAGTTTTGTTATGATATTAAATGCATTATATTTCCATGATTTATCTTTTTTAGAACAGAAAATTTTATTTGTGCTATTGTGATTTTTTTCATTTTTAAAAATTTTAATTTGTTATATATGACAGAAGAATGCATTACAATTAATAATATACATATGGAGCACAATTTTTCATATTTCTGGTTGTACACAAAAAACAGTCACACCATTCATGTCTTCATACATGTTCTTAGGATAATGATGTCCATCTTATTCCTCCATCTTTTCTAACCCCATACCCCCTCTCTTCCCCTCCCTCTGTTTTTCCCCTTTGCCCTATCTAGAGTTTGTCTAATCCTCTCATGCCTCTCCCACCACATTATGAATCAGCAGCCTCAAAAGAGAGAAAACATTTGCCATTTGGTGTCTGAGGATTCGAATTATATTCTCCAACTCCATTCATTTACCTGCAAATGTCATGATTTTATTCTCTTTTAATGCTGAATAATATTCCATTGTGTATATATACCACATTTTCTTTTTCATCTACTGAAGGATATCTAAGTTGGATCCATAGTTTAGCTATTGTGAATTGTGCTGCTATAAACATTGATGTGGCTGTGTCCGTATAGTATGCTGTTTTTAAGTCCTTTGGGTATAGCCTGAGGAGTGAGATAGCTGGATCAAATGGTGGTTCCTTTCCCAGATTCCCAAGGATTCTCCATACTGCTTTTAATATTGGCTGCACCAATTTGCAGTCCCACCAGCAATGTATGAGTGTGACTTTCCCCCCACATCCTCACAAACACTTATTGTTGTTTGTATTCTTAATAGCTGTCATTCTGACTGGAGTGAGATGAAATCTTAGAGTAGTTTTGATTTTCATGTCTCTAATTGCTATAGATGTTGGACACTTTTTTCATATATTTGTTGATTAACTGTATATCTTCTGAGAGAAGGAACTGGTACAGAGCTTCCTGTAAAATAATGGGACATATGTGCTAGCTAGATGCCTGGTACATGAATACATACATGTAGATGGACTCATGGCCAGAAATTCTAATGATTTCAGGGGAAAAGGCTGATTTATACTTGAGTAATGTGGACCAGTATAATACAACACAGGGTTATGAGGTTTTTGGCAAACTGAAGAAAGCTTGTTCTTTCTAAAGAGAGAGTACTTCAGTTGCTCAGCTTAATAACTGCTGGTTGTTGCCACAAGGTAGTAAGTATCCACATGGCCAAACCCTTTGATTTTTCTTTTTAAGTTGAGTAGGAATACAGACTATAAAATGTGAAATCTCCTAATTTTCTGATGTTAACATTAAATTGAATTATTGAAAAATACTAGTGGTATTTCCAAAGTAAATTCTATTTCTGATTTGTCCCCCGTGTCATATGTAATCCTGTCTTTTGAAGGGTGAGGGTAAAATACAATAGAAACACTTGAATGATTGTCCCTAACAAAAATATTTTTGTTGTTTTTGGTTTGCCACAGAAGTATGTAAGCATGTACTTTGTGGGGTTTCCTAGTATAATAATTTTTTAAATATTTGGCTTTTCTTATAAATACATGTAATTCTCAATGATAATTATTTCCATCATGCTGGTTTCTCTAAGCAAGTCTATGATAATAAACCATGGGTTCAGGGGTCTGAGCAAAGTGACTATTTCTTTGATTTTTGGATTGCAGCTTGAATTTATACTAAATTATTAAAAGTGAAGGGATGTGCTTTGTTTAAAAACATATTTTAAAAAAATTTAAAATGTTAGTCTCTGTTTAGTCATGCCCTTTAATAAAGCTCTTTGGCAAAAGGAAATCCTATAAATTACCTTGTAAATAAAATCCAAGGAAACTATAAAACTGCTTACAAGATAATGATTTATGTGTTTCTTTCCTATAGTAGAATGCAACAAGTTTTTTAATATCCCATCATAATGTTCATGTCCCAATATGTTGCCTGATAATTAGCCAAATCATCATTTGTTAACTTGAGTGTCAAATTGTAGACTCCATTTTTGATTTTTTTTTTTTAGGACTTCTATTTTTCTTTGCAGCAATTACTTAGAACTGGGAAAATCTTCAACCTCACAAAGAATTTAAGGAAGGCTAAATATCACCGTATTAGCCATAAATAACACCCTGCTGGTGTAGTATGCTTAACCTGGACAATGCTCTTCAGAATAGCAGCTCTTGATCTGTAGGAGCTTACAATCAAGGCTGATTCATAGTGGGATAGGGAGCTGGAGCATGGTAGGAGTAAACAAACCCTAGATAGGTCAGAGGGGTGGAGGGGAAGGGAGGGGGCTTGGGGTAATGAATGATGGTGGAATGTGATGGACATCATTATCCAAAGTACAGTTACGAAGACATGAATTGGTGTGAATATACTGTATATACAACCAGAGATATAAAAAATTGTGCTCTTTATGTGTCATAAGAATTGTAATGCATTCTGTTGTCATATATAAATAAAAAATATATAATTTTTTTTTAAAAAGACTCATTCAACTATACAAATAGAAGAGCCTCAGTTGCCATTGCATCAATTCCATACAATGTTTGAGCAAATATTCATCTAACCTAGTCCTAAATACCTCCAGTAAAATAAGAACATACAAACCCTAATTCTTAGTATATCTTGAATATTTCTGATAATCTTTTCTTACAAGAACTTTCTTGTATTTTTATTTTTATATATTTTTTATTTTTATTTTTATAAAATTTTTATTATAAAATCTTTTCTTATAAGAGCTTTATATACACATATTTTTATATATGTCTTAATTTTTACTTATTTCTGTATATAGTCAGCACTCTGTGTCTGTGGGATTTTCATTTATGGGTCCACCCAGTCACTTGTTGAAAATATTTGGGGGGAAAATAAGAAATTGCACCTATCTTAAACACATACATACTTTCTTGTTGTTATCATTTCCTAAGTAATTCAGTAGAACCACTATTTACATTGTATTAGGTACTATAGGTAATCTAGAAATGATTTAAAGTATTTAGAAGAATTGTGTAGTTTATGTGCAACTGCTCTACCAGTTTATATAAGAAAATTAGGCTTTTGCAGATTTTGGCATCTACAGGGTGATCAGGGGATCCGTACCCCCACCAGATACTGAGGAATGACTATACTGGGCCATATGAAATAAATATAATATTCTTTCCATGTGGCTGCATTTTAAATTGTTGAACAAAGCTTTCACATTCTTTCCAGTCTAGAAACACACACTGAACCCATCAGCATCTTTTAAAAAAAATCATTTATTCTTTTTAGTTGTACAACAGTAGAATTAATGTATCTTGACATGGAGTGTAACTTCCCATTTTTGTGGTTGTACATGATGTGGAGTTCCACTAGCTGTGTATTCATATGTGAACATAGGTAGGTTACCTCTGGTTCATCTTACTGTCTCTCCCATTCTCATCTCCTCTCCGTACCCCCACTCCCCCCTATCCAATCTGGTGAACCTCCACTCCTTTCTACCCCACCCCTGCTTATTTTGAGTCATTATCCACAAATCAGAGAGAACATTCAGCCTTTGGTTTTGGGGGGATGGGCTTATTTCACTTAGCATGATAGCTCCAGTTCCATCCATATACTGCCAAATGCCATAATTTCATTCTTCTTTGTGGCTGAGTCATCTCATCAGCATCTTGACCTCACGCTTTCTTCAAACATGTGCTTTGTGTTCGTCCTTCCCTCCAGTTTATCTAAATCCATTCTTAGGACTGGTACCCAGAAAGATGAGGGTGCTAGTTAGCTTTTCATAGATGGGACCAAAATACCTTTCATGGACAAATTCAAGGAGGAAAGGTTTGTTTTGGTTCATGGTTTCCAAGGTTTGAGTTCATGGTCCGATGCTCCATTGCTTTGGACTTGTGAAAAGGCAGAAGAACCTGGGAGAAGAACACGGCAGATGAAAGCATTCAGCTCCTGGCAGCCAGGAAGCAGAGAGAGAAGAAGGATCCAGGAAAAAGAGAGAGAGAGTGTCCTTAAACAATTGTCCCTAGTGACTTACTTCCTCCAATTATGCTCCATCTGTGTATAATTTCTACCACCTTCCAGTAGTCCATTCAGCTTTCAATAGATTAATCCACCGATGAGGTCAAAGCCCTCATGATCCAATTACTTCTCAAAAGCCCCATCTCTGGAAACAAAGTCTTCAACACATAAGTCTTTGGGGGATACCCCAGATCTAAAACACAATAGGCCAGTAAAGAACGAGAGCATGGCCTCAATCAAGCCTAAGTTTGTCTTAATGTTTTAAGTTGTTACTATTATTATTTTTAAGTTTTATTAGGAGACAGTGTCTTATATCATTCTGGCTGGCTTCAAACTCCTGAGCTGGAGGGATCCTCCTGCCTCAGCATCCTGAGTAGCTGGGACTACCCATGCCTGCCATTGGATCCAAGATTGTTTTTTTTAAAAAAATCATCTCATCAAGTGCTTGAAACATTTTGAACACATTTTCAGCTAAAACTCACAGGAATTTTCACTTATATACTGCTGTTGGACACATCTAATGATGCTGTATTTGTGAAATGAATCCTTTAGGCTCAAGGATATGATTTTTAGGTCTACTTCTTTTGGATTTCATCAGTTTTGACTTGTGTGTTAGCCTTGAATTTGTCCAAAAATCTTGCTGGGAGCCTTGTGCTCAGAAACAATATGATGTTCTGTTTGAAATTAGTTTCTTTATGAAACCCCTTTCATTAGAACCCCTAGTATTTTCATACTTTATTTTTCTCTTTTTGCTCACCTTAAAATGAGAGGATCATGTGTATGCCTTACCTTCAAATTTTAGGGGAATCTGTTACAAAACTTGCATGGCTCACTCTGTAAATATTGAAGATGCTGCAGAGGTAGGAAGGGATTTCTGATTTCTGTAGCTTTATTTTGCCAAGCTAGAGTTCCAGCTGTGTTCAGGGAGTTTGCTAAAACTACAGCTAGAACCGGAGGTGGGATATCACCTCAATGACAAACAGTTTGTTTTCTTTGTTTGTTGGGAAACCCTGAAATGAGCTCGCACAGTGTTCACAGTTGCTAAGCAGTAGGATTTACAGGGGTGCTCAAACATCCTCTGGCCCTCAAGAGTACTCAGGATCTATAGTGGTCTCCAAATGCTCCATACACCAGCATATGCCTGCAGTTGTAGTCGGCACCTCCTGCCACAGTCTGAATTTTTCCTTGTGCCTCCAGGGTCTTTATGATTTTTTTCATTCTGAGAACCAAATTCCGTTGGTGCCTAGAATGTGTTAGACAATTGTGTCTCTGGCTAGAAGGTGTTGTTTAAAAAGAGCAGGGCAAAGAAAATATGAGAACAATGTCAGATATTTTAGGATAGGTAGAAATAATTCAATGTTGCTGGTTATTCATTATTTTTTTGCTTGTTTTTGTATTGGGAATTGAACTCAGGGCCCCACACGTGAGTGAGCGCTCTACCACGGAACTACATCCCTGGACCTTTCTGTTTTTGAGACACGGTATCCCTAAATTACCCAGACCATCATTAAACTTTCAGTCGTCCTGCCTCAGCCTCCCGAGTAGCTGAGATGATCAAGTGTGTGCCTCTGCACACAGCTTTGCATTAATTAATTATTAAAATGTCATCATGTTGTTATGCTTCGCCTTGTCAAGAAAATTAGTCATTTACTAGCCAGTGGGAAATAAAGAGCTTTTTCTGACAGTTCTGTGGGAGAGCAATTTTTGTCCATGGGTGAGAGACATAAAGATGGGAAAACATCCTCCTGGGTGGAACTCAGCTGAGATCTTTCTCAACTCTCCCATCTTCCAAGCTGAAGACAATGAAGACTGGCAACCATGCCCTAGAAGGTGTGATTCATACACAGTCTTCCCATTGTCTCGAGTCCCAGGCACAGAGGATCAGTTGTAAAATAGTTAGAACCAAATAGGTTTGAGACACTTTTCCACCGTGTTGATGCACAAATGAATTCTTTTAAAAAATACTTTAAAATTATCAATCTCTGCTCTGCTGCCCTTTGGTCAGGGATATAAGGATTTAAGCATCTCCTTTCTCTTGGGCAGTTAAGCCAGGATGAACTTGATGTCAGAAGGTCGGATAGAGTTTATAGTAATTTTTTTTCTATGTTCCACATCCTTAGACTTACAGCTCTGGCACTAAGGTGTTTGACTTTGAATTAGACCATATGCCCTTGAAGCCAGAGGATCCCTGTTATCCAAGAATTCAGAATCCAAAATAATAATAAGTATTGGTAAATGATAAGAAGAAGATCTTGCAGTCAAACAATACTTGTTCAACTGTAGACAAAGTCAGGTAGTAGTTGTTAAAGTCACAGCAGAGGCATGAACAGAAATATTAACGTACCTGAAGACAGACGTAGCAGAGAAAAGCCAACGCAGAGAAAAGAAAAAGGAAAATAAACCAAAAATCTTACTGAAGAAATAAAGCAGTGTCATTTACTCCTGTGACTGGAGACAAAAGCAAGAAAAAAATATTTGAAGAGATAAAAAAAGAATCACAGATCGTCATCATCAACTGCAAACCCTTAAGAGCATTATTTTGTGTACTGAGCTCTGTTATGGTATTTTAGATATGTGAACTTTGTAAATTTTTATGATAACTTGGTTATGTAGGTATTGTTGTTGGTATTATTCCTTTTTTAATAAATGGAGAAATCAAGACATTAAGAGATGGCATTAATATCAGGTGTTTTAATATGGAACATTTCTACTCTGACATGCAAGTTCTTGGGGGTGAGCTTGCTGTAGGACTTCACAAAACATTGCTTCATTGGTTTGTATCCTTCCCTCAACAATGACATCCAAATCTCAGTGATTCCTGTAAGTTCCATATCCTACATATGTGCTAAATTTATTGCTAATCTCTAGCTCCCTAGGTGCTGCCTTAGTATAAGGCACCATCATTTCATCTAGACATCAGCGATAACCTCCTAATCAGTCTTTTATCTATTCCTTCCCCACAAGGAGCCATTATCCATGCAGCAATTAATGTAAGCTTGAAAGTAAATCACATCTTATTTATTTCTTGTTTCAAAATTCCCACTGTTTCTTCTGTTGTATTTGGATTAAATTCTAAATTGACCATGTTTTGGCCCTAGCCTACCTAATCAACTTCATTTCCTTACATGAAGAAAAAAAAATCTCTTTTTTCTTCCTCAGTGGTAGAGGGTTCAAGTTCCAGTAACTTGTCCTTTACCTTCAAGGAAATATATCCATGTGTCCCAAAGCACTGGATCTCTACAGACCTCAGCAATGATGTGTCAGGTCTCTGAACACTCGTGAGGTCATCTCCTTACAAGGTGCCCTAAATATATGCGTATTTTCAAGGGAGTCCAGAGTACACACTACTTCACATTCATCATGTTTGATTAGCATAAGATACATAAGAGGGGTCAATGTTATTCTACGGAAAGTTAAACTTCCAGGGTTCCTGAGTTAATTATGGCAAAGAGCAAGACAAAGAATATGTACTGTTAGATAAGATGAGGAACATGTATGTTGTCCTTCTTTTGTAAGAATAAATTGCTTTTGATCCCTTTTTACTTTTTAATGCAAATTGAAAAGATCATATTTATTGTTTTGACAGCTACAAACCAAGTGCCAGAAGTCCTATTGCACTGTTCCTGCAAAGATCCAGTATGGCAGCTGAAATTGGGGCTACTTTTAGATTTATAGTATTCCATGTTCATCCACCAAGATTCATCAGTGTTTGTTGGAACCAACTTTTTCTTCTTCTCTTCCTCTTCCTCATTATTATTATTATCATTATTATAATAAGACACAAATGGAGTGACTCTACTTTGTGTACAACCAGAGACACTAAAAATTGTGCTCTGTGTACTATGAATTGAAATGCATTCTGCTGTCATGTATAGCAAATTAGAATAAATAAATAATTTTTTTAAAAAAAAGGTAATGGATAGGTATCACTGGCCCTGATTCTTTCACTTTCTTTGATGTTGGCAATACTTTCTTCAGTCTTTTCTAGAATGCAGTACCTTTCTGATTTACCATCTTGATGGAGGTATTTGGGGATGGCTAATTTCTTTCTTTCTTTTGTTTTCTTTCTTTTTTTTTTTTGACTTACCCTTTTATAATAATGAATCTTACTCCACAAATCAGAGAGAGAATGTGAGTTCTGAGAGTTGCTAAATATATTCAACCCAATTATTTACTTGAGGATTAGAAAATCAGAAGGAACTTGCTGCATGATTCCATTGTTTTTTCAGGTTGCCATATGCATTCACTCCAATTGGAGGTTGAACTTGGCATTTGAGGTGTTCTGGTATCAGGTCAGCCAAGATTCTGAATGTCCCGGCAACAATCCAGGTATTCCTGGCACACAGTTACCTTAGTGAATGGGCTACAGTTTATTTAGGGTGTTCTTGGGGCATGTTGACTGAACATACTTGCGGTGATGTTGCAGAGTTCAGCCTTATGGGATTGGCATCCATCTGAATGAACGATTCTGAGAACTGACAAAATTGGAAACCGGTAACGAATTGCAATTTTCTACTGCAGCTAATGTCATATTTCTTTTTAACACCTCTGATTTATTTTCCTTTTACCATAAGTAACACCTTAGTTGGCAGTCTTTATATCTTGTCCCTGCACTGTCATTATGATCTATTAGCCATTGACAGAGATAGACACATTTATGCCTCTTCCCTTGGCTACCTATTCCAGTAATAACATCCACCTTGTCTCTGATGGCTAAGCACCATTACCTGGTAGCCACCATTACAAAAGTCTATCATCCCCACTGATATGAGAAGGCTGAATCTACCATTCTCAGCTCTCACCTACGAAAAGCAAACTCCTCTTTTCACCAGTGCATTTGTCACTGATTAAGGAAAGAAGTATTTTCTGAACACTCTGGACTATATTGTCCATTGATGATTTTTTCTGACTGCATATGATGAATTTATTCTAACATTCCCCCATCTTTATAGCTTTAGGTACCTTCTTCAATGCTATATTAAGGCATTTCTAGAATTTACATTACATTTTTAAAAATTTTTCCCATCAATTTATGCCCACGTCTCCAAGAGTCATCCAGATAGTGTTGAAGGATCATCTTCAGGTGGCTTTTCTGAGATGACAAAACTGTAGTCATAGGAGAAAGCCCATCAATTCCACCACCCACTTCCTCAATCCAATACTCTGAAGATCTACTCTCATGGGTCTTCCCTCAGTTTCTTAAAAGGTCTTACCCAGATGCTATAATCGCTTTAGTATATGAGTTACTTCCTCCTGGAAGTGGGGTCACAACAATCTTCTTGGGATGGGCTAAATCCTGACACTAGTGACCATCTTGGTGCCAAGGAGAAGTGTCAAGGACAGATTTTGAAGAGGAGGAACAGCATTTTGCAAGACACCTGCCTTAAAGTGAAGACTTTTCATGATTCCCGGAGTTTTCTTTCCTCCAGTAGGGAAGTCTAGGGACCATTTCTGTCATTTGTGGGTTTCAGAGGAATTTGAAGTCTGATAATTTTAGGCTCCTATATCTAGTGTCTGGGGGGTTCATTTTTTTTTCTACCAAGAAAGACTTTTTTTGGAAGACTTTTTCTAAACAATGGAATAGCAGAGACTAGATTTAACCCTTTGTTGGAAAACAATCAATCAAACAAACAAACAAAAAAAACCCAGAATGAATAACTAAAAGTTATACAAGTTTTAGAGAACATAGAAAAAAATCATAGTGAACTTGGAATAAGCAAGGATTTCTTATATCTGATGACAAATATGCTACTCATAAATTCACAAATTGTTAGTTAAACCTCATCCAAAGTAATAACATCTGTTACTAGATGAAAAGACAAGTCACAGATTTACTAAGTAAATAATTTTAGGCTCCTATATCCAGTGTCTGTTCTGTGCTGCCATAACAGAATACTTGAGATTAGACTATCCATCAACCAAAGAAACTTCTTTGGCTCAAGCTTCTTGAGGGTAGGAAGTCCCAGGTTAAGGGGTCTTGAGAGCCTTCTTGCTGCATCATAATGTGGTGGAAAGCATCACAAGGCAAGAGAGAATCACAGAGGACAGACGGGATCCAAACTCATCCTTTTATCAGGAGCCTACTTCCCAATACCTAAACAACTCTTGAGATAACAGCATCAATCTAAAATATGAGGGCAGAGCCTTATGGCCTAATCACCTCTAAATGGTCCTCAATCTCACCACTGTTGCCCTGGGGATTAAGTTTTTAGCATACAACTCTGGCAGATATATTCAAACCACAACACACATTACACATATGAAAAAAAAAAAAACCTCAATTTGCGGTATACAGAGACCTCTCAGACACTTCACAGAAGAAAAATGCAATCGATCAACAAATATATGAAAAAATGCTCAACATTCTAGCAATTAAGATTTCATCTCACTCCATTCAGAATGGCAATCATCAAGAATATAGGCAACAATAAATGTGTGGTGGGATGTGGGGAAAAAGGCACACTCATACATTGCTGGTAGGATTGCAAATTGGTACAAACACTATGGAAAGCAGTATGGAGATTCCTCAGAAAAGTTGGAATGGAACCACCATTTGACCCAGCTATCTCACTCCTCAGATAATATCCAAAGGACTTAAAATCATCATACTACAGTAATGCAGCCATATCAATGTTTATAGCAGTTGAATTCACAATAGCTAAACTTGTTGTCCTTCAATAGATGAATGGATAAAGAAAATGTGGTATAGCTATTCAATGGAATATTACTCATCTTTAAAGAGGAATAAAATTATGGCATTTCAGGTAAATGGATGGAGTTGGAGAATATCATGCTAAGAGAAATAAGCCAATCCCAAAAAACCAAAGGCCGAATGTTTTCTCTAATATGTGGATGATAATTCACAATAAGGCGGCGGGATGCACTGGGGAAGAATAGAGTTACCTTAGATTAGGGAGAGGGAAATAAAGGGAATGGAAGGGAGCAGAGGGGATGTGGTGATAAGAAGGACAGTAGAATAAAACAGACATTATTATTTTATGTGTACATATGAGTGCATGACCAATGTGAATGTATAACATGTACACTCAGAAAAATGAGAAATTATATTCCATCTATGTATAATGTATCCAAGTGCATAAATGCATTATACTGTCATATAATTAATAAAAAATTAAAAATAAAAAATAAGAAAATCATCACATTAATAAATGGGCAAATATTTGCAAACATGTCTCCAAAGAAAATATACATAGAGCGATCAGGCAACTGCAAAGAGAGTCACCATCAGTAGGTGACATATATATATATATGTCATTATATATATATATATATTCCATTAGGAATATGCAAATTAAAACCACTTTGGAATGCATTATAATTAATACACCTGTTCCAGTGATTAAGACTTTTAAAGATCATCCATACCAAGCATTAGTGAGGATGTGGCACAAAGGGAAAGTGTTATGCTGTGTGGTTGGAAAAAAATCATAAGTGCACTTTGGAAATTCACTTGCCATCTTCTTAGAAAGGTAAACATATACTTAACACATGATCTAACCATTCTGATCGTATATTGACTCAAGAGAAATTATAGCACATGTCTACAAAATCACTTGGAAAAGCTTTTACCCATTTGCCTTTAATCTATAAATTCATAGTGGATGTAATATTCATTATAATTAATACAAAGTTAATTTTTACATGGTCTAAATTATGAGTCAAATCTGTTTTTCAATATGGAAATTCAATAGTCTTTCATTTATTGAAAGACTGTTCTTTTTCTTATTGCCCTCAAATTCCAACTTCGCTAATTGTTGCTAAAATATTTAGGTATCCATGGTCACTCTATAGACTTTCTGTTATTTTATTTTTAAATTTTTTTTGGTTGTTCCGTTCTTTCCCATCTCCACATGGATATTGCATTCATGTTTCTTGGCATTTCCACACACATTTCAGAACCATCCTCTCAAGTTTCACAAAAAGAGTTGCAATTTTCATTAGCTGATATTGAATCTATAAATCAATTTTTGGGAGAATTAACTTCCTTGCTATATTGAATTTTCCAATTAATGATAATAATATATATTTTATATGTTTGAGTTTCATTTAACTTTTCTTAATAATGTTCAGTAATTTCTAGCATAAAAGTCTTGAACATTTTTTGTTAAATTAATGATCAGGTATTTGCTCATTTCTGAGCCATAATATATTTCTTATAAATATGTGTCTTAACCATTGGCTGTTTGTATGTAGAAATTCAATCAGTATTGTAATATGGATTTTCATATAGCAATATGGCTAATAAAATTTATTCATTTTAATGATCTGTTTTTAGGCATTAAAATGTCATATAACTGGAATTGTACTGGAATGATATTGGAATGGAGACTTGGCTGAATGTACACACTGGAACTTAATTTCAAGAAGTTTTGATGAAATAAAAGTTACATAGGATATAAATCTGTCTTTATAACTGAATGACACAAATACTTAGGGGGAACTATATATTCATATCTAGCCCCTAAGTTCACTAAAGAAACAAAAATAAAAGCAAAACAAGAACAGCAATGACAAAATCCAAAACTAGGCAGTCTTAGAGTAGAAATAATGTCATATCATGACTCTCTTGTTGCTAGACAGCAAAGATTCTTTCTTACATTCACAAGTGATGTTTAGAAAGCACAAAAAAACTAAAGCACAAGGTATTTCCACTGGCCAAAGTGCATACTACAGGGACACAGCCACATCAATGTTTATAGCAGCACAATTCACAATAGCTAAACTGTGGAGCCAACCTAGATGCCCTTCAGTAGATGAAAGGATTAAAAATGTGACATATATACACAATGGACTATTACTCAGCTTTAAAAGAGAATAAAATCATGGCATTTGCAGGTAAATGGATGGTGTTAGAGAAGATAATGATAAGTGAAGTTAACCAATCCCCCCAAAACAAATGCTGAATGTTTTCTCTGATATAAGGAGGCTGATTCATAGTTGGGTAGGGTGGGGGAGCACGGGAGGAATAGATGAACTATAGATAGGGCAGAGCGGTGGGAGGGGAAAGGAGGGGGCAGGGGGTTAGCAAGGATGGTGGAATGTGATGGACATTATTATCCAAAGTACATGTATGAAGAAATGAATTGAGGTGAACATATTTTATATACAACCAGAGATATGAACAATTGTGCTGTATATGTATAATAAGAATTGTAATGCATTCTGCTGTCATTTATTTTTTAAAAAATCAGTTAAAATTTTTAAAAAAAATGTTTTAAAAAAGAAAATTAAGGCAGAAATTATAGTTAATGAGACAAGTCTGTGAAACTCAAAGAGTTCATTGCTAATTATTACTTTTCAAAAAAATTGAATTTATTTTCAATTAGCTATTGTCATAAGTAAGGTGAATTTATTCAGGTAACCATGTCTATGAAAATGACTGGCCATCCATGGAATACTTATGAGGTAGTTAATCCCCATGTTTAAAATTTCCTTAAGCATGAATAGCAATAGGGCACACACTCTTAAGGGTAAAGAGCAATGAAAGTCTATGAAGCTTTGCAGAATCAACAACACCATGACTGCTCATATCACCCAAAAGTTGATGAGTCAGGAAGATCTGCAAGCAGGACTCTTCAGTTTATTTTAATGAACATTTCTAAGGCTTTTCGGCTCTCTACTTAATTGATCATATTCTTTCAAGGATGGCCATGTACTAAGTAATAAAAATATTACATTTACTTAAGGATTAAAAACTCCTTATAAATCCACATTGCATTTTAAGGCATTTGATTTAAAACACATAGACTCTTTCTGACCATCAGAATGAGGATAGCTACAATCAGCCATGTGCACTGGAGAAGGGCTCTATCTCAGACTTCACTCCTACGTGCATGAAATGATTTGACTCCAACTAGCCCGCTACAGACCTGGTCAGCTCCTCCCCAGACTAAAGGCTTTTCTTGTTCCTAGAATCTTCATCTTCATTTCTGATTGTCCAAGTAGACTTTTACCACTTTTGCCTTAGCTTTCAATGCAGAGGGATTTGGGTGATTGATTCTTTTATGTCAAAGGACAAAAGATGAAAGTACTTTGTACTATATGAGGGATAGAAACTTGGTTAAAACTCACAGGTGACTCTTTGACAAACGATTGCAGTAAGAATGTCTCCCTTGGTTAATGGAAGGATCTATAAGTACTTGTCCTTCCAGAACATTATGACTACCATGCTTACAATCTTAAGTGACTGTCCTGACTGTCTCAGAAAGGAGGTACAAAGAATAGATCTAAATGGAAAGTGATGATTAAAAAACCTTAAGAGATTCCATTTTCCAACATAATAAATAATCATAAAATAGATAAAGGTGTAATGGGAAGTAAATTGAGAAGAAAACCACATAAGTTTCTGCTTCAAGATGCCAGTTTTTAATTAGTGAAGTTCATTGCCAACCACTACCAGTATTTCTGTTGTAGTCAGCTTTTTTTGATGCTGTGACCAAAAGATCTGACAAGTACAATTGGAAGATGAAAAGTTTAATTGGGGTCTTACGGTTTCAGAGGTCTCAGTCCCTAGATGGCCTACTCTGCTATGGGCACGAGATGAGGTGGGACATCATGGTGGAGAGTAATGGAACGTGGAACCAAGAAGCAGAGAGACTCTCCTCACCATTGAGAAACTTCTCACCAAAGTCACACTCCCAATGATCCAGCTCCTCTAGACAAATTACGTGTCTATAGTTACTACCTAATTAATCCCTATAAGGGGATTAATGCACTGATTTGATTAAGGTTTTCATAACCCAATCATTTCCTCTGTAAATATTCTTGCATTGTCTCTCACATGAGATTTTTGGAGACATCTAATATCTAAACCATAACAATGTGTGTTCCTATGTATGTATGTATGTATGTATGTATTTAATCTGGCTCTGTACTTGACTATTTGTTATTCTCTCTGATACCCAAAGAGAAAAAGGTTGGAACATTTTTCATGGAGTATGGAGTTTTGTTTTTTTGTGGATTTTTTTTTGCATTTATTTAAATTTTTTTGCGTTCCTTTATTGCCTCTCTTTTTGGAGTTCTTGTTATATATATGTTTGATGATGTCACAAATCTTTCTGACTGTGTTCTTTTCTCTTAGTTCTTTTTGCTTTCTATTACTAAACCATGTAATTGCAATTGACCTATTGTTGAGTTTGCTGATTCATTCTTCTGCTTACTCCTATCCCCTGTTGATCCTGTGGTAGGCAGAATAATGGTCATCGGAAATGTCCATGTCCTATCCTCAGATCTGTGAACACATTACATTACATGGCAAAGGTGAATTCAGATTTAAAATAGAATTAAGAACAATCCTAAAGAGCTTTTGCTGGACAATATGATAGACCCAATGTAATCCCAAAAATATGTGAATCAAGGGTGGGGAGAGAGACAGAATAGTTGGAATTAGGGAAATAACACCATGAGAAAGATTTGGTCTTCCATTGCTGACTCTGGAGATAGAAAACAGCTTTGAGTGAAGGCATATAGAGAATTTCTAGAAGTAAAAACCTAAGGAAAATAGACTCTCTTTTAAAGCCTCTTGAAGAAAACAGTACTCTGACAAAACCTCAATATTAATCTAGTGAAACCAACGCCATATTTCTAATCCCTACAATTAAATAGAATAAATCTGTGTTGTTTTAAGCCACTAAGTTTGTGGGTTTTTTTTTGTAAAAACAATAGCAAACTAACACACATCCTCTCTATTGTTTTTCATTTCAGTTATTGGACTTTTCAGATTCAAAATTCCTATTTGATTCTTTATCTATTTGATCCTGTATCTTTATTTATGTTCCCTATTTGGTAAGACGTTGTCTTACTCTTTCATCTCTAGACATGGCCTTCCTTGATTCTCTGAGCACATTTCAAGTAGCTTATTTAAAGTCTTTGATAAGTACAACATCTGTGCTTCCTGAGGGACAATTTATTTAACTACTTTCCCCCTCTGGATATAAACTATACTTTCTTGTGTCTTTTTGCATATCCCTAATTTTATGCTGAAAACAGAACATTTAAACTTATAATGTCATAATCATGTGATGGCTAATTTTATGAGTCCACTTGAATGGGCTAAGAAATACTCAGATACTTGGTAAAATATTATTTCAGCATGAGTCTGTAAGGATGTTTCCAGAAGAACTTAGAAGTGGAATAATTAGACTGAGTAAAGAAGATATACCTTCACTAACCTGGGTTGAAATCATCCAATCCACTGAGAGACCAAATAGAACAGAAAGGTGGGAGAAGGGTAAATTCTCTCCTTCTTGAGTTGTAACACCCATCTGCTGCCTTCAGGCATCAAAAATCTTGGTTGACAGACCTTTGGACCTTGAGACTTAAGCCAGGAGTGCCCACCAAGTGTTCAGACTTTTAGATTCATACTGAATTTTTCAAGTGGCTTTCTTGTTCTCAACCTTGGAAACAGTAGACTGTGGGACCTTTTTGGCCTCCATAATCCCATGACACAAATTCATAATAAATCTCTCTTATTTATCTACATACTGTCATGCACTAAATAATGATGTTTTGGTTGACAATAAACTCCCTTACATATTGGAAATCCCATAAGATTATAATGGAGCTGAAAAATTCCTGGCATTTGGTGACGTTGTAGACATCATACTTCTGTAGCACAGCATATCACTTATATGTTTATGGTGACACTGGGTTAAACAAATCTTACATGTCATCAGTCACATAAAAATATAGCATAAACAATTACATGCGGTGCATAATACTTCATTAGGATAATAAATGACCATGTTACAGGCTATTACTATACTGAAATTTTACTTTTGTTTTAGAATATATCCTTTTATTTAAAATGCTTGCTGTAAAATAGCATGCCCTGTTACTCCAGCAATAATAGCCTTATACACCTTGTGTTTTTCACATATATGATCTATATTCTTTGTGGGAGTGTATTGTGTGTAGGGGTGGGAGGAGGTTCTTGGGGGGCAGTGTTGAACCCAGGGTCTCATTCATGCCAGGCAAACAGTCTACCACTGAGCTATATTCTCTAACCCTAACCCTAACCCTTAATACATCGCTTGATTGCATTATTCATTTAATTTCTTGTTTTCTTTTCTTTATAACCTTAGAAAAAGCATGTTCGTATGTGTGTGTGTATGTATACATACATATATACACACACACACATTCACACACATATATATAACTATATGTAAACATCATGGAGTGTAATCAAATAATACTGTACTATATATACCAGATATGTATTAAAATGTACCATCTAGGTTTGCATATGAACACTCTATGAGTGTATGAGATCTATATGAATGACAATGAGGTTGCCTAACAGTGCATTTCTTAGAACATAAGCCCTGTCATTAAGCAACGCATGAGTGTATGTCCTATTGGTTTTGTTTCTCTGGAGAACCTTGACCTGTTAAAAATCAGCTTCTTCCTCTTTCCTCAGGATTTGTCACTGTGACTATTTTGGTTTGTACTTTGTTTAATGACTCTTTTGAAGTAATTCTTCATAGCCTGTATTCTTTTGCATCACCACTGATGTGTTCTTGCTTGTTAGCTTAGTGGTCAGCTACTATTTGAACAAAAGTTTACTGAAATGCCTGTAATTAATAATTCTCCTTTTGTTTGTCATTTATTTGGGGGCTTGTGTGCATCTTAGGTCCACGGTTTACAACTCTGTCTTAGTTTCCACTTCCTGCTTGTGCAGATCTTCAAGGTCAGACAGAGGTAAAAGCTCAGGACCTTCTTGGTTCTTTCCTGAACATGCTCACAGCCCTGGATAGGTGCACAACCCTACATATGCATGTGGTCTTTCCAACTCTCAGCAATATATTGGAGCTTTTCAAAGCCCCTTTTGGGTATTTTATTCCCCAGATTTCCCATTAAGCCTTTTGATTCATCTGTTATATGCCCAACGGGTATTATCTCCTTTAGCACTCATGTTGTTAAAAAATGGTCCTTTCTCTCTCTCTCTCTCTCTCTCTCTCTCTCTCTCTCTCTCTCTCTCTCTTTTTAAACAAATATATTTGGGCAAAAATGCTGTTTGCACTAGGCATCTGTAGATCAGGTCAGATAAAGATGGTTTTTCAAATGGGGTTCTTCCAGAGAACCAGCAGGCAGGAAATGACTCTTGGAAGGAGTTTCTGATCTGCCTTTTCAGTGACTGCCAAGTTGTTGGTTTTCACTAGCTTTAGTCTATTGATTTCCAAGATTCCTGCAAAGAGGGGAGAGAGGATGGGAATATGAATAACTACAACTCGACAAACTTGCTTTTCTTTCCAAGATGCAACCATTTTTTTTTTGAATGAATACTCTCTGGATTTTTTTTTGAATGAACACTCTCTGGATTGCTTGAAGACTTTGATTGATTCCTAGTGTCATAAAAATGTTGATTCTGACAACTTCTCAAGTGTTCTTATTGTGTTTGTGGAGGGGAGAGTTTTTGAACCTTACTCAGCCATGTTAACTGATGTCACTTTAAATTAGTTTTAATATTTGAAAATGTTAAGGTCATTAATTGTAATCTTAAAACTATGTCTCATGTAAATGTCAATCATAATTCCAAAAGGTATTATTAGATATAAATGACACAGCAATAAAAGCTTCTGAAGTCAAGTAAAAGGCTTTGTTTTCAAAGTAATAAATGTGAACTCTTTGTTGTTAGGATGAATAATTCTTTTTTCTCTTTCTGTTATTTCTGATTCCTAAGTTTTCCACAATGTTAAACATATCCAAGTACTTTTGTCTTGTTGATTATTATCCATACTTAGCAAACCTGCATATTTAGCCCAGAGAAATACTCATATTTATCTTTAAGGGTTAGACCCAAGAATTTACACAGTAGAACAAGTGATAACAAGTAGAGTTTCTATCCAAATGAGGACTAGCTATGTACTTATGAGCCTATGCAATGGAATATTATGCAGTTACTAAAAGGCTTACTGGTACTTTGTGTACTGACAGCTAAAATAGTCATGACATAGTTTTCAGTTTTTAAAAAAATAAACATAAATAATTGTATCCATGATATGATTTCATGCTAATTACATTTAAAAACCAAGAATAAAACATCACTCTACATATGCATATATGTTTGCAATTATCTGTTAAAATATCTCAAAATGCCCTAAAAAAGTTAACAGCCTTGACTATTTTTGGTGGTAACTGTGGAATTGAGGCCGGGACTGGGTTCAGATAGGAAAGGAAGAATCTGGGACAATGATGGATTATTCCATGAAATTAACCTTCCTTTGAGATTTAAAAAATCTATTATAAATATACTTGAATTAATTTAAATGTAAATTAAAATATTAATGTAGTGTAAATGAAACATCACATAGTTATAACTAGAATAAAATTTTGTTTGTGAACACCTACAGTTATGGTCAGATGTACAGCTAAGTCAAACAGTAATTAATGCATGATTTAGGGATAAATTATACATTTAGTATTTTGTTTTCTTTTTTATGTACCAGGGATTGAACCTAGGGCACTTAACCACTGAGCCACATCCCCAACCATTTTTTTTTTTTTTTGATACAGTGTCTCATTAAGTTGCTTAGGGCCTTGCTAAGTTTCTGAGGCTGGCTTTGAACTTGTGATACTCCTGCCTCAGCCTCCCAAGCCACTGGAATTACAGGCATACACCACCTTAGCCAGACTATAGATTTAACTTTTATAAGTACTTTTTGTTTTTCTATAGTTTCCAATGATAATTATATATTACTTTGTAATTAGAAAAAGACTTTAAAATGATAACAAGTAGATAACAAAATTGATAACAAGTAGAATTTCTATCCAAATGAAGAGTAGCTAAGTACTTTTGAGCCTATGCAATGGAATATTATGCAGTTACTAAAAAGGCTTACTGGTACTTTGGGTACTAACAGTCAAGATAGTCATGACATAGTTTTCAGTTTTAAAAAAATAAACATAAACAATTGTATCCATGATATGATTTTATGCTGACACAGGAAAACATAGATAACAAAGAGTAAACACGAAATTTTCAACTATCATTTTAAAATATTATTTAATAGATGGGATAAAAAATGATAATTTTGATTTCAAATTGAACATTCGGTCCTGTTGCATCTTGAAGAATATGGTATACTACTCGAAGAAACCAATTTTTATGAAACAAAAGCCTAAAAGCAAAACCTATTTATTTTGTTAATAAAACAATAGGCAAAAGTTTTTTCTCCTTTGTTTCTGAATGGAACTTCTATATACTATGACTGAAAATTACTTAGAGATTCCCAGAGGTTCTCCTTGAAAATTTTACCTCCAAATAACTCCAGCACATATTAAAATTCAACCGTGGGACTGGAAAATAATATGTACTTTAATTGAATATATGTGGTTAAAATCCCATAAGATGAACAGAAGTTTACTTTTCCATCATAAGTCTCTAAGCCCTTTGAAGTTATAGATTGAAATGCATTTTATATACACATGACAGATGTGCCTCATGAAACTCCATTGAATTTTTGTATATTTCTCAATTCGTTGCCCAACCCCCCAAAGCAATTTCTTATACTTTTGTGTTTTGTTTTTTTTTCTTTGAGAAACTGACGTTTTTGCATACAAAAAAAAAAAAAAAAAAAACAAGTCACTGTAATCACAGGATTGGCATCAAAGAGTTTTTAAAGATGGCCTGAAATGCAGTCTATCCTGTAATCCCTCCTGATGTGCCCTGGTCATTATATCTACCACATGACAGACCTGATGAAAGAACATGACAGCACCCCCTCTCCTTGCCCTAGAAGAACCCCAAGTTGATTTAAATGTCTCAGGGTCCAAACATACTCACCTCCCCTACCGACCGACACCTCCACCCCCCTGACAAACTGGTGTGAACTAATGACAGCTCTCTTCCTGGGGCTGCAGAAAAGTAAATGTGAACCCAAATGAATAACGTATTGCAAATGTCAAAATACATTTCAGCCCAAAATGATATTTTTTCTCGGAGATCTAATGAGAAAACTGTTCGAAAGACAGAGTTAGAGTTTCCTGGTTCCGCATTTAATTAACTCAATCTGACTTTTATTATGCTTTGTATTATGTGTTTCCCTGTTCGGTAAACAAACAGCAGAAAATTAAACTAGGGCAACTGCCAACCAGCAGTAAATTTAATTGAAAAATAATGAATTGCCATGGGGTACCCGTAGGGTTTTGTGCAGATAAACTTATTTTTCCTGGAAAGTTTCCACTTGCATTTGTCACAACTTGATGTATAAAAGGAATGAAAGAAGTGAAATATGGTCGTCGGTGGTAGATGTAGAAAAGAGGAATGGCCTTGGAGAATAATTCACAGGCTGGTTTCTAGAACTTTCAGCAGATCTGCTGAGTTTCCTCTTGCAGAACAGGGCTGGCCGCCCGGGGGGCGGGGTGGGGGGGAATTGGTAACTCTGCCTTCATGGGCTTGCAGAACATGCTGAAACTGTGCCCTATCAACTTTCAGTCAAAGGGGCGCTTGTTGAGGAAGAAGGGTGACCCTGAAAGTAAGAAGTGTGCATGATTTTTAGGGAAAAGAGAGCTTCCAGTCCAAAAAGGGATACTCCCCAAATAACTCCATGTGATGTGACTAATAACTGCTTAAGTCATTCAACTTGATATGAATCAAAGCTATTGCTCAACATTTGGCTATTTGTTTTCTTTACTTGATATCTTCTCCTGATGGATAGGTACTCTCCTATTGATCCTTTCCTTGACTTTACGTCCAGACAGGAGAAGGTTTGAATTAAACCAGAAAAAAAAAATAGAAGGTCTTTCTGAGTGAAAGGAAAATGACGACATCTGGTTTTCTATCTCGCAGTGTGGAGGGCAGGTGTCTACTTATCTGATTGTAGATTTTATCTTCCAGGTTCAAGTATTGGTAGTGGAACAAAACTCTCACTCCAGCCCCCAAATCTCCACTGCCCTTGACCAGGAGGGAACCACTGGGTTCCACAGAAATGTAATCCTTCCTTCTTTCAATTCTGCTGCTGCGGAAGATATTAGTTATTCTTCCAGATTTCTAGCAATAATTCTCGCAAACGGCTCAAGACTCTTGGGTTTCTTTCAGCAGGGTTCTTTGGTTTAAAAAAAAAAAAAAACAGAATAAAACACCATGATTTGGTGTTAGAGACTATGCTTGGAGACTCTATCTACTGCTTACTTGTTCAATAGACTTTGGAGAATCACTTATTTGTTTAATAAAGATACTTACTAAGGAGAGGTATGGAGAGTTCCAGAAGTCAGCTGATGGTTGGGGTAGACCTCCCTTGGGAAGGGAGGATTGGAGCAAAGACCAGAAAGAGCAGGTGTGGCTTACAGGTATCTGAGGGCAGTTTTCAGGAGAGGGTATCACTGGCTGCATCTCTGTGCTATTCTAAGCAGGACCATGCCTGGTGCATCCCAGGGAAAACACAGAGAGTGTTGCAGAATGGAGGGAAGGAGGCGGGAGATTGAACCAGAGAGATAACAGAGGCCAGATAGAACCACTGCACGATCTTAACTGTAAGCAAGTTGAAGATGAGAGTTGTGCTAGGAGATGGACCTTGAATAGAAGAGATGTTATTTTGGGCAGCAGACTAGAGAAGACCTGGGGTGATGTAGAAAATCCAGTGAAACCTTTTGCAGTGATGTAAGGAGCCGTGGTGGTTTGGGTCGGGGAGCTCACCATGAGCATCTGCAATAGCTCAACCTTTTTAAGCAACTTCATTAGCTGGACAATAAGGAGCATTGACATATTGTGTTGAAAGTTCTTGCCACATAACATAACAGGGTACCAATAAATGTCTGTTCTTTTCCATTCCCAAAACTTCTCACCTCAAAACTGGTGCATGACAGAAAAAATTTGAGGGGGGGGGATCTAGGGGGTTAGCAAGGATGGTGGAATGTGATAGACATCATTGTCCAAAGTATGTGTATAAAGACACGAATTGGTGTGAGCATACTTTATATACAGCCAGAGATATGAAAAATTGTGCTGTATGTGTGTAATAAAAATTGTAATGCATTCCACTGTCATTTATTTTTAAAAAATCAATTAAAAAATAAAAAATAATTTGAGAGGCTATCATTTATCTTTCATTAAGAATACACACAAAGAACAATACCAGTTTCCTTAGTTAATGAACGTAACCATGTGCTGAAATTCTATTTTTTAAACAATATGAAAGTAACCAATGATAGTTATTTAAAAAGGAAGGAAAAAAAGAGAAAGAGATTAGAGAAAGTGGTCAAGCAAAAACCATAACCCACCTAACTTCTTTCCTTCCTTCCAAAAACTAGGAGAAAAACATCAAGAGTTAAATGTGGGTGATACTAACACGAGGACATTTGCTATTAAGGCTGTGTTTTAGCGATCTTAAAACATTTAAAAATTGTTTTAATTTTAAAATTAAAACAACAAAGTAGAAGAAAGTAAGGAGAAAAGAAGAATAAAGGGAGTGGGGAAAAGTGGGAAAGGATTAAAAGAAAAAAAGCAATCAAGTTAACCATTATCTACTTGAAGCAGATTTTATTTTAGTATGAAACACAACTTTCTAAATATTCACCAACAACTAGACGGTAATTGAAAATTATCTGCATAATTGGTCACAGTTTCAACTGATGTGGGAATCGTCCTTTATAGATTGTAAAACCCTTCTATGTCAATTATGCATTCAGTTTTCAAAACAACCCTGAAGAATTATGCAGCTGTTATAGAATCTCCATTCTGCAGATGAGGAAGTGAAATGTTGGACGTTGCTAAATGATTGTTTAAAGGTCTCATGGAACGTGGTGTGCAGAGACCGGCCTGGAACCCCAGGTCCAAGGTCTGAGGATTCACAAGGATACTCTTTCCTCAACCCTCCATATTAATGTGCAAGTGTGAATTTCTAACTTAATAGTAGTTTGTTCTTTTTTTTTTTCAAGAGAAACACATGGATTTTATTCTCATTGTAAAAAAATCATGCTATAAGGGAAAGCTGAGGATCCACCCCCTTGATTCCCCGGCACCTCTTCCCAAGCCCTATACCTATCTCAGCACCAGTTGTCCATGAGGTAACTGCTTTTACCCTCTTGGTGTGCTCTTTGTAGACCTATTTCATCGATGTAAATGTACCTTTAGAGATATAATTTCCTTTATTCTTTAACACAGGTAGGATGAAATTATATTGTCATTTCAGTGGATATTTCTCAATTTCTCTTTCAAAATGATCGATTGAACCAATGTTAACACTGTATAATGGTAGGCTGTTTCACCACCTCCTTACTGATACTAGCTATTAGGAGTTCCTTTTATTTTACCAATCCAAAAGGAAAAATATCTGCTATTTTATGTTTTATCTCCTGGATTATAAGAGAAATAACACACCTTTGTATGTGTTCATCGGCCATTTACATTTCTTCTGTGACCTTTGGTAACTTTGCGTGTAGATTGCCTTCCCTTGATTGCTTGCAGGATTTCTGTATTTGTCTGTCAGTTCTTTATGTTTACATTAACTTCAAATATCTTTCCACAGTCTTCCTTTGCCTTTTAACATTCTTCATGGTATCTTTTCCCATATAGATAAATTTTAGATGTTTGTGTAATCAGATTTTCTGTTTATGCATCATCTTTGGATCATATTTGAGACCATCGCTGTCCAGTAATTATAAACACTTTTATAGTGATTCTGCTTTTTATGTTTCATTCCTTAATAGCATTAGAAATTTATTTTTGTGAGAACACAAAAGTTCTCTTTTCTATTGAGAAATATAGTAATTTCAGAACCCTGTAATGAAACGCTGTTGCTCTACCCAGTGATCTAAAATGCCATCTGTCTCCCATATAGAATTCTCATGTGCTCTGTGATGTTTTGAACTGATACATTTAATCGGATTTTACATTGATTTGTTAAGTTAGACACGTGGATCCTATGCATTGGAAAACTCAAAAAGATTCGGATGATGGTGTTAAAGACTTAATTCCTTTTTCACTTACATCCCAATTACAACCCCAATTGTAGGCGCTTCCCCCCAAATAACCACTATCATTGGTATTTGTTTCTTTAAACCTTTTTTTTTTAAATTTTCAGTCTTTAATTTGGGAATGTTAACAATAATTAAGGCTGTGGATGAAATTAAGGTTGCTAATCAACTGACTTTATGTTCTCTTAACAGTCCTAAATTATCCATGTAGGATCAGTTATCCATAGACGTGAAAGAGAGAAGGTGGAATGTCAGAGTTAGAGGGAGATTTGCAGATAGTACACTGATGCTGGCTTTGAAGATAGAAAGGGGCCACAAGCCAAGGAATGCAGGTGTCTGAGAAGCTAGAAAAGCTTGGAAAAGGACTGTCTCCTAAAGCCTCCAGGAAGAACTGCATTCTGCCAAACAGCTTGATTTTAGGCCAGAGAGACCAATTTCAATTGTCAACTCCACAAGTGTAAGAGGAATCATTTGTGTTGTACTAAATCATTCCGTTAGCAGTAATTGTTAGAGCAATTGGAAACAGACACAGAGGACTGAAAATACTGCATACAATCATGTTACAGTAAATTCATTTCATACCACTCTATGTCGTTTCTGATCTCAAAATTCTCAGAAAACTGTCCTTTTAATTCCCTCCTAATTGTGACATTTAATAGATTGCAATTAGCTCTCATCTTATTAGATCTTGTGGCACTTGCCACTATAAAGCCTTCTTTCTAGAAAGTGCTTCCTCTTCCTGCATTATTTTGAACCTATGTGGTCTCCTTTGACAGTCTTGCCCACTCATGGATATGGCAATGATGCATAAATGCTTGTCTCTAGTTAATTATTAAGATCAACACATTGCTTGGATCTTCCTTCTCCACTCTGATTTATGATTTTGTAATCTCTAAAAAATTGAACATTGGGCTGGGGATGTGGCTCAAGCGGTAACGTGCTCGCCTGGCATGCATGGGGCGCTGGGTTCAATCCTCAGCATCACTTAAAATAAAGATGTTGTGTCCACCGAGAATTCTCTCTCTCTCTCTCTCTCTCTCTCTCTCTCTCTCTCTCTCTCTCTCTCTCCCCTCTCTCTCTCTCTCTCTCTAAAACAAATTGACTATTACTTGAAATTAGTTCAATATTCTTTCTCAGAAGAAGAATATGCTTTACCTTCTGACATCTCCTTCAGTTCCCTCAATTTACTCAGTTCCAAAGGAATAAGATGGATTGGATCTCACATTTTTAGCCAGAGTGTCACAGAGACCAAGAGTGTTAGTTCCTGTTAGTGCAAAGACAAGACTGTAGGCATGAGGAGAGGCTGGGAAAGCAAATTTCCCAACACATATGTGGAAAAGATAGGAAGTCCATCATTCACCATCACCATCGCCATCATGGTCACGGTCATTTCCACCACCATCATCACTACCAACATCAACATCATCATCATCACCCTCCTCTTCAGTACAATATCAAACCACATTTGAAAGCCATCAAAATCTTCTGCTACCCATTTCGTGGAGCTTTTGAGGAAGACTGAATCCATTTGAAAGAATAAAATAATGCTGTTTTTCCTTGCTCATCTGAATTATGGCAGGAATGATCATGTGATCTTACTATCTGAAGGGCCTGCTCTGAGAGCTACTATAATTGGAATATAGTGTATAATTAGCATCCCACATTGATGAGAAACTAAAAATACTGACCCAAAGAACCAAGTTGTATTTAGGGTGGAATCCAGAGACAGAATGATTTACAGAGACAAATGTAAGAGACATCACATGAAGGAGCAGAGGGACCTAAAGTTATCATTTAGATCCTCACAGCCTTGGTATTTTTGGAAGGACTAAAAGCAAAAAGCATTCTATCCAGTAGCTTCTCCAAGCTATGTTTGTGCTGCCACTTCCAGGCATAATCAGAGACACTATGCTCTGGCCTTGTAAGGGTTGGGTTCCATGTCTAGTCCAGAAAAAGAACTCTCAGCTGGTAAGACCAGATCTAATGCCTTCTGGAAAGATCTTGATAAGCTAGAGAGAAGAGTCTTTCCAACCACCCAAGACTGAACTTGTTCAGTATGTGCTTCTCCACCAAGTTAGACAATAAAAGCAACCGACAGTCAGGGACAATGGGGATAGAATGTCATGGAGTCCACACGAGGTAGCAGTTAGCTCATCTCCTCAGTAGTCTTCAAACAGAGACAGCTCTTATTCTGGTTTATCCTAAGCAAGGGAAATTTGGACCTATGGCTGAGCTTCTTCCTATGTGGACTCTTAGGATCAATTTAAGAAGAAGCCATGTGTTAGGGAATTGGGAACAACTCTAATATAGGAGATATATCAAACTCCCTACCATTACCCACTTAACCCAAACATGTAGAAAGCCTGGTGGAGAAATTGACAAATAGATTCTATGTGGAGGAAGACCCGAATTCTTCCATTGTGGAGTAATGAATCCTCTTAAGAAAGCATATAGGCCTTTGAGGTGTAATAGAGTATAACTTGAAGGACAGGATAGAGAGGAACAGACATAATTATTCTGAAAAGACATGTACTTAACTTTTGCATTTCTGGATACGAATCCTTCTCCTTAACCAATTCTGTTATACGATAAGATGGGGTAGGGTATAGGTGACTATTTCTGCAAGAATGCAAAAATAATGAAATATGGTTTTGGTATTTGTAATGGTTTAGATATGTGGCATCCTCCAAAAGCTTATATGTGAAAAAATGAAAGAAATTTAGAGGTGAAATTATTGGGTTATGAAAACCCTAACCTAATCAGTGCATTAATTCCCTGAAAGGCACTAGCTGGATGGTAACTACAGGCAGGTAGGGTGTGATTAGAGGAGGTGTGTCATTGGAGGCTGCCTTTAGGGTATAAAGAGTGGAAGTCTCTCTCTCTCTCTCTCTCTCTCTCTCTCTCTCTCTCTCTCTCTCTCTCTCTCTCCCACACACACACCTACCCACACACACACTTTTCTCTTCTCTCTCTCTTTCCTGGTGCCATGTTCCAAGATATTTTTTTTTCCTCTACCACATACATCCGCCATGATGTTCTGCCTTACCTCAGACCCCAAGGAATGGAATTGGCCGTCTATAGACTGAGACCTCTGAACCTGTGAGCCCCTAAATAAACGTTTCCTCCTTTAATTGCTCTTTCCAAGTCTTTTGGTCAGAGCAGTAAAAAGCTGACTGAAATAGTATTCAAAGTAGACGTTTGCACCAAAACCATAGTCAGAAATCCAGCCTTCTCAGAAAATTTTCTATTCCACTTGAATCTTTTCTTCTAAGGGCGGAAACGATCCCGCTTAAGGTGGCAGGGCCCACCTGCCCTGTTAGAGTCCTCTTGATCAAGAACAGAGAAGTTAATCAGGTGACCCTTTCATTTGGTTTTCCAGCCGGCTTCCATTCTGCTGTTCTGCGGCTGCTGCTTGGTGTTTGGGCTGGAAATCAGTGGTTCACCTGCCCAGCCGCTCTCTCTTTTCCTGTAGCCACCTTCATGCATTGCTCCAAAATGTAGGCATGAACTCTCTCTTTAACCGAAGAAATGTTTTTTGGGGAAAAAAAAAAGAACAAAAGACTCAGTTAAGACAATGGGAGCTTCCTTGAGATCTTTGAGCTGCGTGACATGGCAGCCTGTCCTTGGCTGCTTGGAGGATCTAAAGATCAACCATTATCAGCCACTTGGTTCTGCTGCTGTGGGACAAGCCATGTAACATCACAGGAGTGACAAAAAAACTGTGGTCAGCCTGTAGTAATCTCGCAATGCTCAGAAAGCATCCTGGTAGCATTCACACCCTGCCATCCGCAGTCATCCTAAGGACCACAGGATTCTCCATCCCTCCAGCTTAGCTGCAGTTAGTCTATTTTCCTGTTTTGCCTAAGCTTGTTCAAACTCAAACTCATCTAAATTCAAACTCAACTAAGCATTTGCCCATGAGGGGGTTTTCTGAATTAACTGAATAATTCTGTTCTCCTAATGTCTGTGATGCCGTAGAAAACTGCTCCTGGTACATATTAAGACTTTCCACAAAGGATTTGCCAAATGCTTGTTCACTTGTAGAAAATTTGAAATAGCCTATTATTTTATATCACTTTTGTAAACGATCATAAACTGTTTAGAATAAACAGACCAAAGGAAGAGCTGCTTATCAGAGATGTGAGATTTGATGGGATACATCAGGACTTTCAGTGGAAAAAAAAATTTTGCTGTATTTCTATTTTTCAGAGTACAGACTCCTCCTACCCCACATGTTATTTTCTTCTCTGTGTTGTAAAGTGAATATAATTTTCAAAAAGACTTGTGATGGAAACCTGATTATTTTTTTTTTTTTTAGCCAAATTCTTTCAAACGCCATCACATACTTAGGACCTGGGTAGGGGGATGTCTTTTTCACAGTTCTTTCCAATTCTAATGAGCTCTGAAAAAGTTTATTTCAAAATAATCCTTCTGTATTAAGCATTGGCTCATTGACAGGTTCTCTTTTATCATAATGGTGCGAGGTTTATTTTCCAAATGAAGGTTTATTTTTTCATGGAATTCCGAGGTTTTGCATTGTGTATGTGAAGCAATTAGTTTGGGATTTTTGGAATTTATTTTAGACCTGACAGATGTCTTCAATTTACACACTCTAGGAGGTGACAAACCCTATTAACATTCAAAAGCTATCAATTTAGTTTATCTTTGTTCTTCAGTATTTCCAGCTATCATCCCAGCTAACTCTTTGTTTGTTTGTTTGCCTATTTGCTTTTTTCTTTCATTCTTTTGTGTGTGTGTGTGTGTGTGTGTGTGTGCTGTGTTTTTAAAAAAAAAAAACAGAAGGAATTTAAGGCAGCAACGAAAGGGAGATTTAGTAATTTCATCGCTGTCAAATTCTGGTAGATTATTTTCAGAACCATGAATTACATCTTTATTAGGAATGCATTTTTTTTCTAATTCCAATTTGTTCCTTTTAATAGTCATGATTATGTACATGGTTGCTCATCTTTTATTTATGCTTTTGTCTGTCATGTTGCTGACTTAAGTCTAGTACTCTTTACTGCACTTTTTAGTCAGTAGCTGTTTTTATACAGGTAATATGAATATATCTTTAAACTGTAGAGATTTCAGCATGAATTCGGGTGTTCTATTCTTTAATCAAATCCCTGGTAATCAAAAGCAATTGCATCCCCGATTTGAGCAATGTGCGGAACCATGTTGATTTGGGAAGAGGAGTTCAGATGATGTTGTTCTCATTTATTTTCATTCTGAGATCAAAGACCTCACCAGTGTTTGTATTTTTATTTTATCAGGTGCATTCTGCAGCCACTAGATGGCTCAATAGATATGTTCAGGTCTTCTCCAGAGTCATTACTTCAAACCCCTACAATCTGAATGCGATTCATTTCTCACATTGAAGTCTAAAACGACACCCGGATTTTGCTGATTATAGGATTTAAAAAAATGGGAGTTGATCGGAACAAATGCAGCCAGCTACAGGGGAGGAGACTGTTTACATGTTTGCTTTTTTATGATAGCTGCCATATTTATTTTCCGTAAACACGGGGCATATTATTACTGGCAAGAAGTTTAGGGACTAACAGATGTCATCAGTAGTGTTAGATCTAGATCAAATGTAGAATGATTATACATCCTGACACAGTTATTTCTGAAATAAAGGATAATCCATTATGTACAGACCGTCTGACAATTCTAGTTTTAGTGACATTGAACTGGACTTTGAACTCATGGCTGTTTCCTTTATCTTGGATTAAGTTATTTAGGAATGTCTCTGATAGAACTGAAAACACTTAGACTGAAGATTAGAAGGGTACTTCCTTAACTACTTCAAACTACTTTGAAAGTATACATTAAAATACATTTGGTGGTGAAATATGGTGGGCAGGCTTGCTAAGATGGGCCACAAGAAAAGCATGCTCTCCATCAGAACTTAAAATTTTTCTTCTGGACATTCTAGAGAATACAGCAAGTCCAGAGAGAAAGAAAAGCGATTATTATCACAAGAAGAGGGACAAAAATCATTATTGAGTGTAAGTCACAATATTTCACTCCTAAAAATAGGAGGGTATAATACAAAAATATCTTAAGTGGGTTAGTTACAAAGCAATTGTACAAAATCAATTACATTTTGGAAATCAGTGCTGCAAAAATCAAATTTCTATGTGCAGCAATTACCAATTCAAATATAACAAAAATATATCCCATTTTGCATCAATGCATAGGTATGTGAAAAAAGAAATGCATATGATCATAAGAAAAATACTACAAAACTTCCCTAAGGAGCATAAAAATACTTTTAGAAATAAAAAGATTATCCTCTTCCTCCATGGCGAAAATGTTGTCAACATGTTTATGTTAGTTTAATATTTTAAACTATTAATTTAATGCTTCAGTGATAGCCCAACAAATATTGCTTCGATTTCATAAAACACTTGTTAAGTTCATGTGACGAACTAGTAGAGGAAAAGAGCCAGAACGAGGGCACTTTCATTATTATGTGCTTTGTTTATAATTTATCGTAAACTAATGTCAATCGCAAAAATTAAGGCACTAACAGTTCAAGACGAAAAAGTATGTATGTGTGTATATATGTATTATATGTGTATATATACAAGCCTATGAATTAGTGTATAATAAGGAATCACTTCAAATTATTGAATAATAAATTGATTTTTAATGAATTAGATTCTTTCAATATTTCAATAATAATTGATTTAATTCCCTAACATGAGCTATTGTGCAAAATAAAACCCAGTGGGATTATAGAGAGAAACAGTTAAACATAATTATGTAAGAAAACCAAAGAACTGATTTAAACATTTTACACAATAACAGGGTAAGGAAAATCTTAAGCAATTAAATGGGAAAGTATTTACATATATGATTATTGGAAAATGAATGATTTTCTCTCAAAACTATAAAAATAATTATCGGCAAGGAAATAATTTTTAAGAGATTAATAAGACTTAATCTCTGCCACATAATGAGCACTTACAAATTTATAAAAATAAATAAAACAGCAGAGTAGAAATTAAGGGAAAAAGAAACAAAATGTCAAATTACCAGTGAAGAAATATAAATAGCATAAACACGTCTTAAAGTGTCAACTACACTAGTACACTAGTAAAGTTTCAACTACACAAAGAAATGAAAATGATGACAATTAAATATTTCTTTTGTCTCCAACTGGCAGTGACTGAAAGCAGTTTGAGTGCTGGGCAGAGAACAGATAAATGGACATCTCATATTCCAATGGTGGTTATGCAATTAGAAACATTTCTGGAGGGCAGATTGGCAGTGTATTTCCAACACATTAAAATGTGCATATCTTTTCTCCAAGGAATGCCACATTTAGGAATTGATTAGATGTATATAAGAATATCTGTGCAAGGGTGATCGCTCTTCTTTTACTCATTCTTCTGAAAATTTAGGCCAAATTGAAGTGTTCAGAAATACCAGAAAGATCATGCAAACTCTAGTATGCATGCACAACTCATAAAGATAGTCATTTGGCAAAATAATTATTTGCATTAAAATAACACAGACTCATCAGAGATTTCAAAGACTAACAGCTAAGGAAATGTCCATGAACTCACGATAAATAACAGAAGAATGTCATGAAACAGTGAGCAAAGAGGATCTTCTTTCTGTGCAACCTGCATGCTCCAGAATTCCGGGTAGAGGGAGAGTTGGAACCCCTGCATTGTATGGGACTGTGGAATCCAGGAACCAAACTGCAGGGGTTTAGATCCCTCCTCAAAATTGCCTTCAATTTTTATTCTTAGATTCTCAGAAAATTGGATCCAAACCTACTATTTCATATCTGGAAAGAGGTTGAAAACCTTCCCAACATTCCTGAGCATTTAAGGGATTTAGCTTTTTATGGAAACTTTAATGTTCATTTCTTCTGATCTTCTAAATTCTGAACCTTCATCCAGTTTTGAATGGGTTTCCCCTCTAGGCCCCAAATCAGCCTAGACATGGACTATCACACCCCTCCATTTTTAAACAAATGTCTTTGTTACAGTCGAAATGTGGGTGTTTATCCCAAACTCACATGTCAGAACCTGCTCACCAAGGAGGTGGGGTCGCTGGGAGGAGATTAGGTCATAAAGGAGGAGCTTCCATGAACAGACTCAGGGCGCTTATAATAATAGAGACCCCAGGGAGCTGCCTCGCCCCTGTGAAGACCCAGTAAGACAGTGGCTTCCCTCCCAGGACACCAGCCTTCCACCCTTTGATCTTGGACTGTGCACTCTCCAGAACTCTGAAGAGTACACATGTGTGGTCTATTCAGTTTTATCTTGCAGTGCAAACACACGAAGACAGATCCCGATTCATCACACACACACACAGCTCATGTGCGTGCCGCAGACTTGCTGCATGTTCAGGATGATGTGGTAGAGTTTGATTTGCAGCACTCCAATCCCTCTGGCAACCCACCCTACCCAGGATGTTCTCCAGCTGAGCCAAGCCTGCCTCTTGGCAAGGACTGTATGATGATAGGCACGCATGTGTAGGGAGAGAGATCTCTTTTATCAAGAGACTTCTTTTCGTGAATTGGTTCACATGATTATAGGAGCTGGAATGTTTGAAATCTTTAAAGCAGGGCAGCAGGCTGGAAAATCAGGCAGGGTTTCCGTGTTGCAGTCTTGAAGAGAATTCCTCCTTCTTTGGTTATCCTCAGTCTTTGCTCTTAAGAGTTTCAATTGATTAGAGGAGGCCCACCAATATTATAGTGGGTAATCTGCTTTACTTAAAACTTAAGCGCGACTATCAATCTACCTGCCTGTCTACCTATCTACCTATATCTGTCTTTATAGCAACAGTAAGATTA
The DNA here is from genome assembly GCF_052094955.1 of Ictidomys tridecemlineatus. Lineage (NCBI taxonomy): Eukaryota > Metazoa > Chordata > Mammalia > Rodentia > Sciuridae > Ictidomys > Ictidomys tridecemlineatus. The sequence continues at coordinate 56,983,394 of NC_135479.1, forward strand.
GTCTGATTTTTGACCAGACAATGGGCCACCATAGCCTAGTTAAGTTGACACACATAATTAACTGTCTAACTTCTCTCTTTCCTTTCTCTGTATTTTTTTAGACCAGTATATTTTCTTTGAACTGAATCCTGGAGCCTTCTCCTTTCATTCTCTTTAATCTCTCTGCAACGTTCCTCACATTTGGTTCTAGAGTAACTTCTTCAGGCAGAGAAGCACCAATATTCCCTCGAGGCCTCAAAACAACAATAAAGATAAAAATATCCAGTTTCTATTTTAAATAAGCCCAAAGCAATCAAGTCTGATGGGTCGGCAGATGGGCCATTTTCTGTTCTATTTCTCTTTCTTTAATTTTCTATTTTCAATGCTTCTAGCAATATATCATTTTTGTCATGGGTAGAAGTTACAGGAATGTATTCGTTTATTTACCATCTATGTTTTTATACTTTATGGCTTATTTACAAAATGAGACTGAGAGTATAATTTACACTTGGATAATAAATAAATAAATAAATAACAACCCTATATTAATAGAAGGCAGAGATGGTCTATCTGGTACCCACCTCTTTTTGCTATAGCAGCTAAGCAGGGAGAAGTCACAGAGATATACTCTGTCTTGTCTTTTTCCCTAATGATGATGAATAAACTTTTTTTTTTCACTAACTTATCCTATGCTGTGGACCTACTGATAAACCTATTTGTGTTTCTAACATCTGAGAATTTCTCTGAGTGCTTAACAGAGAGTAATAGTTACTGAATCCCTTGCTACCCTCTGGCTCTTATTCTAACTTGAACTCACTATGAAGCTCTAGATCTTAGCTTCCTCATGATCCCATCTGTCAGGAATCCCTGTTGGAGTTCTACCTTAGGGAAAGTCTTCTTGTTCCTTCCAAACAAATGGGTGAAAAATTATGAAACCATTTGGAATCTTTCCTAGGATTTAAAACATCAATCATTAGGGAAATAGGCTCTGGAAATCCACTAGTTTTCTCATTGGGCATCCCTCAACAGTGGTCTTAAAGAGAAATGATATCCTTAGTGGAAGAAAGCAATTTAAAGGCTTCAATTGCAAGATAAACATTAAGCTAACAACTTAACCTTGAAATGCAAGCTAACTGAATCTGCAAAATAAGAAAAATATTTTAGCTGTGATTTAGTTCTTATACATTGCTATAGATTGGATGTGGTTTGTCTCTCAAGGGTTCATACATTGGAGGCTTGCTCATCAGGGTGGTAATGTTGAGGTGGTGGAGCCTTTAAGAGGTGGAGCCTAATGGGAGGTGATTAGATCACTGTAGCCCTGCCATTGGAAGGAATTAAGATAGTTCTTGTGGGACTTGGTTGGTTTCCAAATGAGTTGTTACAGAAGAGTGAGTCTTATCCCTGAATCTTTCTGTGGCTTTCTATCTCGACATAAAATCTTTCCTTTTTACAAGTACTTCCACCATGATGCTGTCCACCATGATATGATATAGGCAAGGTGACCTCTTCAGAGACCAAACTGATAGGGCTGCCTGATCTTGGACTTTCAGCTCCCAAAGTGTGAGATAAATAGAGCTTTTTTTTTTCTTTCTTTCTTTCTTAGAAAGTACCCAATGTCAGGGTAAGGGTTTTTTTATATTAATGTATATGTATATTAATGTAATAGTACGTGCTTTTCTCTTTAACAAAGTTTGTATACAATGCTAACTTATTGATTTCTATGCACAGGTTGTATCTTATTTACTTTAACAATAATGATTCATTTGATTTTCGTAAGGATGCTTTGAGATAGTGTGTTAGTCTGTTTGTTATTGCTGTGACCAAAATCCTGACAAGAACAACTTAGAAAAGTTTCCTTCGGCTCCGCATTTCAGAGGTTTGGCCCATATTAAGTTGGTTAAGTTGGTTCTCTCGTTCTAGACCTGAGGTGAGGCAGAGCATCATGGCCAAAGGGTGTGGGAAGCAGAGGGCTTGGGGGAGAAAGGGACTGCTGAAAGATGAACCTTTTTAGGGCACAGTTCCAGTGACCCACCTCCCCCAGCCATGCCCCACCAGTTTATAGTTACCCCCCCCCCCAGTTAGTCCATTCAAACTAGGATGGACCTATTAGGTTACAGTTCTTACAATCTATTAATTTCACTTTTAAAAATCCTGCGTTGACACAGGGACTTTTGGGGGACATCTCATATCTAAGCCCAAACAGGTAAATATTATTATGATTCCACTTTTTTCAGATAAGGAAACTGCTACATGGAATATCTAAGTAACAAGGTCAAGATCACATAGCTGGGGAGAGGCAGAGATGGGAATTCGGCCCATAGTGCATTCTCATTAATCATGCTACAGATTATATATATACACCATATGAGTCGTGACTTTGGATACACATACTCTTCTTGAACACATATTCTGCCATATTCTGTACTAGTGGTCTTATATATTATTACTTCCAAAAAGCAGCATTATAATGATTGAGAAAAGGAAGTCCTGAAATGGTAAGACAGTTCCTTGTTAGCAAAACTTGGATGCAAAAGATATATCCATGGGTTCTGCATTCTCATATCTTTCTGACTTGAAAACAAGTGCTGAATTCATTCATATTTCCCCTTGTTATTTGGTGTGAAATTCTAATTTAAGTAATGAAACGCCTGAATTTTTTTCTTTGTAAGGATATTTAAACGATCCGAGGGATTGCCAGTGGCAGTTTCATAGAATGGCTAAAATAGGAGCATCAGGGAGAGACTGCCAATCCTAAATCTCCACACACTATTCTTACGGTTTGGGGAAGTTACTTAGTAAACTTCAGTTTCATTAGTGGCAATGCTGGCCATAATAATAATATTTCTTACATGTATGTTGTGAGAGCTAAATGAGATAATCCATTCTTAGCAGTTAGGATGGTGTTTCAAACATGAAAGTATTTATTTGCTCTACCCATTTTGTAGGTGTGCAAACATGCATATGGGTGCATGCATGCATGTCTGTGTGTACACATGCATTTGTGTGTATATGTGAAGGCATGTGTGTATCTGAATATGCATCCTTGTTTGTGTGGTGTGCATGTTACTGCTCCTCAAAAGATGCTTCAGCGAAGAGCCGATTCTGATCTCTAGAAAGTAGAATACAATTTCTCTCAACCAAACAGCTCAGAAAGAACACAGAGGAACACAGAATGCAGAATGCAGAAGATGAGCATCCTCAGGCAGAGTTGGCTAAAGATTTTCCAGTAACCCTTCAATGAGGATTTAAACACCAGGCTTTACTTCTCCTGGTTCTGAGTCTGAACATCTGAAATCAGGGTGTCAGCATAGTCAGGCTTTGAGTGAGGGTCCTCTTCCTGGTGACATCCTCACCTGGACTTTCCATGTATACAGACAGACCTCATGTCTTTTCCTCTCCTTATTAAGCCATTGAGCCTGTCACCTAGACGTCACCCTGGCGACCTCATCTCAACCAAATCCTCACCTCCAAATGTCCTATTAGACATTGGGGGAAGAAAAATATTCAATCCATAGAAGATGAATGAAAGACTGAAAGTCCTCCTGCCAGATTGACAGGAGTACTTCTCTGCAAACCTTTTTGCTATGTTTTTTTAACATGAAGTTGTGAGTTGAATAATTACCCTAATATTTTTATGGAGATATTTGGGCTTGCATTAAGTTATGCTTTAAGTTAAGTTATGGTGGATACACCCGATGAGTAGCTAATTCTTCAAATTCTGTTTTTCCAAAAATAATAGTTAAGTTATAAGGTTTTAAAACTTACTTACCTTTGTGTGTTTATACATAAAAAAGGTTTTTTTTCAAAAGAGATTTTGCTTTATTCAAAGTGAAATATTATCCCTGTTGTATAAAATGTTGTCTCCTATGCAATTAATCGAACTTACATGGTAAGAGTTCTCCCAAATTTACTGTTTATCTCAAAATTTATTCCTAACATTATTCTTAACTTTCTTCATGCATCATACACACACACACACACACACACACACACACACACACACAATGTAAAAGTATCAGAAGAAACCATGAGAAAGAAATACCAGTATATTTGCATAAAGATGGAAAATTTATCTATGTTCAAACATCTCCTGAATATTAAAAATCAAGAGAAAAACTGGAAAGAAAGCCAGCTCATGTCTCACTAGATAGAAATTACTTAGAAAACAGAGAAATGACAAATATCTTGGTAAAATGGCCACATCTAAACAGGAATCGATACCAGAAGCAGAATGGTCAATACACACAAAAAAATGGTCAAATTCTTTATCAATTGAATAATGGGAACTTGTTAAAAATTGAACACCATTTTCACCTGTACATTCTGAAGATAAAAATAAATTATAATACTATTATTGTTCAATATATGAAGAAATAATAGTCCAAGTTTTTGATAGTGGAAGGTTAACTTAATACCCCTCTCTAGGTAGTCTGTAAAGATTAGAAACAAAAAAAATGTCCATCTCAGTAATTGTTTTAATAATCAAGTACTTAAAATATTTATTATCTAAATCTATCTGCATTTGCTTAGTAATATACAATGTGATACTTTTTTAGTATTTAGTTTTAGTTATAACAATATCTTTATTTTATTGTTATGTGGTGCTGAGGATCGAACCCAGTGCCTCATGCACGGTAGGTGAGTGCTCTACCCCTGAGCCACAACTCCAGCCCTGTAATGTGATATTTTGATCAATATTTATAAAAATAAGCCCAAAGGAAAATGGTTTGTGCATGATATTTCTTTTAACTTAAAAGATAAAATAGGTGAACTGGAAAAGAACAATCATAAATGACTAATGAAGAATGAAATACAAATAATCAATAGGCATATAAGAAATGTCAATAGTTGCCAAGAAAATTGTGACAAGGGACACTGGTTACAGATATATATTGTTTTTTCCACAAAATAGTAATTGTTCATTCTGATGAAATTATGACAAGTCTCTCACATTGCCTGTAGTAGTTTAAGTTGGCAAAATCTTTCCAGAGGAACAATTTTTAATATGTTTCAAATACCTAAACAGTCACATCCTTTGATTCAACAATAAAAACATATTGGGTAAAAAAACTAAACTTTTAAAAACATGCATAGGATATTTGTGGAACTGTTATTCATAATAGTTTGAAATTAGAAACAAAATAAACATGTAACAAATTTGGTAAACAACATGGTAGGATACTATGCAGTGGTTCAAAACCTGTGGTGGGATCAAAGGAAAGATGTGGAAAGTTTAATAATGTGCTAGATGTTACCATCAGTAGGTTTAGATGTGCATAGAACACATGTATGTTTCATTGTACGTGAGTGTATACATACTGACATGCGTGTGAGAGATTAATCAGAAGGTGGACTGACTTGATTGAAACTTTTCAGCACCACTGAAAGGAATTGCTATTTTCTCACAATTGTATCTAGAGATATGATATTAAGATAGTCATGAGAAAGAAGTATCCCCAAATTATAAAGAGAAATTCTTATGTTTGTTGCTGGGCTCATTCTGGCAACACTCGCCCAGAGGTAGATGAATTTATACTATAATAATAGTCCCACCAGTCTATATACAGGAAACGAGAAACAATCATAATCACTGTTATCATATGGCAGTGTTTCCCACCACCCCTAATGTTCTGCTACCACCTGCTCACCCACAAGTTGAGTGAGGAGACTCTAAGATAATGGCTCATCAAGATGAGGATCTGTCTTAGTCTCTCTTGTACTGCTGTAAGAGAATGCCTCAAGCTGGGTAATTTATCAAGAAAAAAAATTATTGTTTCACAGTTCTGGAGGTCAGAAGTCCGAGCTCAAGGTGCCAACACCTGAGAAGGGACTTCCTGCATACCACATGCTGGAAGGTGGAATGCAAGGCTGTGTCCTGTGTATTACAAAACTGTGTAGTACAGAGAGTACTATAGCCTAGTATATGGCAGAAGAGCAAGAAAGAAAGAGAGAGAAGATCCAATTCTCCAAGCTCTTTCTATAGCAGCATTAATCCACAGGATGAAGGTGTCAATCTGCCCTCACGACCTTCACATCTCCCTTTAGACGCCTCTCTCCAACACTGTTGCATTGGGAATTAGGTTTCACCAATGTATGAATTCTGCAGGATCCATTCAAGCTATAGCAGAGTCTGAAAGAGGGGGGTCCTGGGCATTGGGGCACCTGGCTGAAAGCTTGTCAAGCTTCCAAGATCCAAGAGCTCATTAGTATGCTCTCACCAGAAGTGGGGACAGTAAACTTGTTTGGGGGGGACATTCTGACAAGAGTCACTAGGAGTTTGAGGGCTTCCATGAAGGTGTTCTTCCTGCTCAGAGAGTATTACCCGACTATATTATTTGATCTACCTATGATGGCAGGGTAGAGGGAGGGAATGTAGAGATACCATCTGAATTCCCATGCTTGAGGTAAACGAAGGTACATTTATTTTATTTTGTTTTATTTTTATTTCATTTATTTTAGTGTTTTGGGGATTGAACTCAGGGGCTCTCAGCCACTAAGCCATGTCCACTGCCCTATTTTATATTTTATTTAGAGACAGGGTCTCCCTGAGTTGCTTAGTGCCTCATTTTTTGCTGAGGCTGGCTTTGAACTCACCATCCTCCTGCCTCAGCCTCCCGGGCCATTGGGATATACACTTATTTCAAAATGTAGCTTTTGCTTTTAATTCAGGTATGGTGAGCCCAGCTGCCAATGGAGAGATGGTTTGTGGCTCACAGTCCTCAAGAAGAGGGGACATGCCATGCCAGGAAAGGTCACCTGTTAAAAGCTCCAAGGTCTGTCAGGAGGCGCTCCCAGAAGAGAAACGGAACATTTGGTCTCCTCTTCACGTTATTACTTTGCTACAGTGAGGGCTCCATCAGCTTACTACGATTTCAGTGAGCATCATTTAAGCAATGAGAGAAAAAACTTTCAAAGCTATGCCAATGGAGTCCAGAGTCTGGGCCTGATACTAGAGAGAGTGACCGTGAGCTGCCTCCAGGCATTGAACCATGCCCCTGGGAAAGTTGAATCTGCACAGCCCTGATGCCAATCCCAAACCTCACTGTGAATTGAATGTGCCTATACCTCTAAGCAGTCCCAACACCAGCATCATTCTTTTCTCTTAGGCTCTGCTTAACACTAAGCCTTGCACATAGGGTGCTAACTCAGCAACTATATAGTGCAGTTTGAGGAAAGAATGTTTCCTACATATTTCTTTCAATGGAGTGCATTGAAAGATTACCCCCCTTCCTACCCTGTGCTGTGAGTTCTATTTTTTTCTTTTTAAATTTAGTTCATTCTCTAGTAGCCAGCCTCCGTGACTGAGAGGCCCTTGAATCCCTTGTTTCTTATAATTATTTTTAAATATTTGATATATAATCCATACATGCTAGTCGTAACCCTTTTAGTGTATACAGTTCATTCATCTTTTCTACATTTACATAGTTGTGCAACTATTAGGACTGTCCATTCAACTATCATGACCATCGATTCAAAAAGAAACTTCATACCCTTTCGTGGTCACTTCCCATCCCCCCTAGAAATCACCAATTAACACTTTATGTGTGGATTTACCTATTTTGGAGCATTTCATATAAGCAGAGTCTTCCAGTACGTCATTTTATTTTTTATCTTTTTGGTCCTTGACACATTTCTGATTTCAATTCGATAATTGAATCAATGCTCTGAATGATTTGCCAATTCATCTATTAATCACCAATAGAAAAAAAAAAGCAAAAACCAAAATATAGTTCATTCAAAATTGGGTAAAGAGCTCCATAAGAACTTCTATCTCCAATATTTGAAAACGGAATTAGGCCACAAGAATAATTAGATGAAATCCTCGCTAAATCACAGTCTCAGTTCTTCTGATTGAGGATGGCCTAGAAAGTATCAATAAAACAAATCTAAAGTCATAACCCATATACCTCCTCAAAGACAGTTTCCTGTTGGAGATAAAGAGCTCAATTCTACAGGTGGCTCAAATCTTCTCTTACTGTTTCGTAGCTCTTTCATTCACCTGTTACTCTATCTGCAAAATAATAGTGTTTTACTTAACAGGATGCAGCAGAGCAAACAAACAGTTTCTCCTACTTTCCTCTCACAACATAGAACACTTCTATCACCAGACGGGTGGGGTATTTCCCCACATGTCAAACAAGCAGCCAACTCTGTAGTCAATTCTTCGTGGACACCAGCCATGGGTCCTCAAATTCAATTCAGTTTTGAGAATAACTACCTGGAAATAGTGTCAGGTCCCAAAGATTGAGGGCTCCGGGCCACAAAAATTGGCACCCAACTTCTAATGCCAATCACAAGTTCCCAGGTTGTTTTACCTGCGCTCCTACTGGCTCTAGATCGGGGTTCTCACTACCCTTCTAATTCTAATAATCTAGAGACTGATTCATATTTTAGAAAAGTTTCTTAATCCAGGAAAACACTTTAAATTTGTCAGTTTAGGATGAAGACAATTGTAAAGGATACACATGAAAACATGAACAGGGCAAAGTGTGTGAGACGAGGCACAGAATTTTCATGTTATCTTTGAGTTGCCACCCTCCAAGAACCTCTCTGAAAGTGCTGCAAATTCTGTACTTTTCACTTTAGGAACACTTCATCCTATAGGCACGATTGATTACATCTTTGGCCATTATGGTTCACTCAGCCTCCGATTCCTCTCCCTTCCTTGGAGGCTGGGAAGTGGAGCTAGAAGACCCAGCCCTCTGATCCCACTTTGGTCTTTCTAACTCCCATCCTGAAGCTACTTCAGGGCACAGCCTTCAGTCCTCTCATTGGCATACAAGATGACATCACTTTGGAAATTCCAAGGATTTTAGGAATTGCACAGCAGGAATTTCAAGGAATGGAGTGATGATTTTCACTGGAACAAAGGCCAGGTATACATTTGTCACAGAATCACCGTATTCACGGAGGGCACTTGTGGAGATTGTGAGTTCATTTACCTCAAGAACAGTGAAGAAGGCTCATCCCACTTACCATGCTCTCAACGGCTCTCATCATTATGGGAGAAACAGAATGCGGTGGAAATGCAGTATTCAGTTCTTATGTCTGTTCTGTTAATCATGCTAAAGTATCTTCTGTGAGGAACCATCTCTCTAATATTCAGAACCACGTCAGTCTTTAGAAAAGCTTGTGGTCAAATTGAGGCCAGAGATCCAAAATATGGAAAATGTCTCTAAGGGACAGGCACTGAGAAGTCAGAACCCAGAGACACTTCTTTAATGAACCATCCTAGTGTTACCCTTTAATGGCTGGAAGGGCAGGGAGAGCAGTAGCTGCCCACTGCCAGGAATGACGGTGAGGGTCTCTAGGCACCTGGGAAGCATCTTCACCAACTTGGAGAGGCACACGAGGTGTCCGCCTGACTTTTACAACTACTGTGTAAATCATGTTCTTTCTTCCTTTCCTAAACCACAACGAAGCAGGAAATTAATATAATTATAGAACAGCAAATATCTTTTACATTCCACCCTGTTTCAGAGAAGCTAAAATATCTATTCCTTTAGTGGAAGAAAAAAAAGAAAAACTGTGCTGCAGGACTATTTAGATTCTGTGTATCTCTCACATTTCCCCTCAAAGAGGAAATAAGACAGAACCTGGGAAAGCAGCCCTTAAATAACAAGTTGCCTCAGTTAGTTGTTCTGTGTAGCATAGGCTGTTGAATGAAGAGATGGTCTAGGTTCTTTCCTCTCTTTAAATTCGGTGATATTTTTTTCTTCTTTAGTTACCTAGCTCCAGCCTGAGTTATATCCCAAGGCTCCAGGGCCCAGCCTCCATCCAAAAAGGTAAGAATGTTCCCATAAATCCACTGGGTAGAAAAATGCATCCAACCCACAGAGTAATTCATTTGCCCCCGAAAAGGGTTTTGCTGCTACAAATTTTTTGTCCAGAACATTTGAACCAGCAGTAGTTCAGTCTAGACACGAAGTGGCCAACCTGCTTTGAACAAATCTGCTTTTAATGTGCAGAGTACTCTTGTTTCCAGTTATTATTCTGAGTGATTAAACAAACTGCCAAACTTTCACTGAAGCAGTCATCATTTATTACCGAAATACTTATTGGGGGATTTAATAGTGCTTCATTGGAGACAATATCTTGAACCTTCTGAATTCCAAAAGAAGAGAGATGTATTTGGGGAACAAATTGATAGAGTTTCAAGATTTCTGTAATAGATACATACACAATCATATTGTTGAGTTGAAAGAAATGTGTTTCCAATAAGCAGTATTTACTGGGGTTTAACGACGATGTAATAGTTACCTGTCTATTACATGGTAGTCAAAGCAAAGGAAATGTGTTTTTAATCATCAATTGGCATTTCAAATATATAAGATAACTGCCATATGAAATCTGAGCCTAGATACAAGCCACATTGTAGACTTGTTCCTGAGAGTCTCATTCATGAACCTGAAGTATCAATGATTGGGCATCATAAAAAAAAGGGGGTATTATTATCAAAGAGCTTGAATTTTTTATTCTTTTGCAATTTCTTAGCTTTTCTTTTCCCATCCTTTTCTTTCCCCTTTGATTTAGCAGCTATTTCATTATGCCTTGGTATGGTAACTATGTGGAATTGCATTCTGCCTATGAAGAAAATAACCCTCCTCCCAACCAGAAAAAAAGAGAAAAAAAAAGTAATGAAAAAGAAAATAAATAAAAGAAGTAAAAACAAGCAAAAAGTAACCCTGAACTCTTTTAATGCATGTCTGGAGAAATGGGTAATCCAAATCTGAGAGAGAAAAGGGATGGAGATACAGGTAGTGACAGATTTCCTGGTGATTCAATCCCCTTCTAATTTTTGCCAAAAGGATTTCAGCCCCTCTCCTTCCATGGGCTACCGTGAAAGTAGCCCAATCACCCACACAACCACAGCTACTGTTGCTTCTTGGATACACACATTTGTCAAATGTTCATCAAACACCTACTCTATGCTAAATTGCTCTACCGGAAGTTAGTACTTTCATCAATAAAAGCCAGGGTACCTGCTTTCAAGGACCTGTGATAACACACAATGACAGGGCACGATAAGCAAAGTACACCAAATGCAGGAGCCCCGAGGGAGAATTATGCAACAGAGCTGGTGGGCTCCACTCTACAGAAAACATGGTCAAAAGGGTGCAGGGTAAGGAGCAGTCAAATATAATAATGGCACTGAAGAACCATGGCTCTCTTGTGTACTGTGGCTCATAAACCACCTGCCTCCACAATCCTTTCCTAACAGAGGTTCTCTTCCTCTCATTGTGCATGCATAAAAAAAAAATTCAAGCTGTTTGATAATAAAACCCTTTTGATGATACCCAGTCATTGATAATTCAGGTTCATGGAATGTTCTATCCTTACTGCTCTCCATGGCTTTGCCCTGCTCAACCAACATACCTCAGCTTCCCTCCAAAGGTGTCACGTGACCACCCTGTTAAAAGGGGTCTTCCCAATGCCCAGACTCCCTGATTTTCTCTCACCTCACACTGCGCATCCCTCAAGCACCAAGTGTGGACTCTTTAATGATGTCCTTAATGCAGTGAGTGGTTCATGCTTATCCCTCCTTAAAAGAATGCAGACTTCTTAAGGCTAGAAGCTGCTTCCAACTCTAAGGATGTCTGCAGTCCTTGCAGGAAGGTCTCTGAGCATCTGACAACAGTGAAAACGTAGTCCTCATTTGTTGGAAGAATGAGCTTATGAAGCTATCATGCCAGGTTTGGGGCAAGACTCTTCTTGAGCAAACACACCAGAGTATGGCAGCAAAGGCTGGACACTGTGTCATTTGGTACCCACCACGGGCTTGCTTGCCACCTGTCCAGTCAGCGATTCTTTTATAGAGGATGCTTAGGGTGCTATTTAGGAAGATCCCTGGAATTTGTATTGGATGTCTACTTTCTCCCCCACCCACCGGACTGAAACCTGGCAAGACACGCAGACCCCAATCTCCAGACAGACGTGGTCTCATGTGGCATCTCAGCATCTAACTAACTGCTGATTTCTCTGCCCTGTAAGCAGGAGCAGATAACCAGAGGAAACATACCTCCTGCCATGCCAAAGCCTCTTAGGAACCAGAGCTCATTAAGAGCATGTGCCTCACTCCCTGCCTCTGCCAAGTGTCAAACTTCATTAAGGGACTGGGGAGGAGATGCGTTGCAGAGCATGGTTAGTCTGGGCCAAGGTGGGAGTGCCCTCCCCAAGCTCACAAGGGCTTGGTTAGCAGCTCTACAGAGATTGGCAACTGCGGTCGAACTTGTCAGACTGTGAGCTTTCTGCAGGATTTATCCATCCCAACATGTGCACATTTTGAAAAGAAGAGATCTGTTGAGAGGTGATTCATTCCTCCTGGGGTCTTCCAATTCTACCTCCCACCACTCCTGGCCTGCCCACTCTCTTTTGGATTCTGAGAAGTGTTAGGAAGTGTTCTTTGCTGGTTTAAGGTTATTGTTTGGTGGAAGCAGTTTCTTTCAACAATAATAATAACAATATTTTGAATTTGTTCAGTATTTTGAAAAATGAGATTTCCTGTTTTTGAAGATATTGGTACACACATATTAGCTCACTTTGAGTTTTGAACCTAATAAAAATTTCTGAGATAAGAGATTATCATTCCAATCTAACACAAAAGGAAATTGAGACTCAGAGAGGTTAAACAGTTTTCCAAATGTCACACAGCTAATACCTTTATTATTATGAGAGAGGGAGGCATGAGATTTCTAGCTCTCTTCTATTACAACTTAACATGGATTAGTTTTTGTAATTTCTCTCTAAGATACAGTGTAGAGAAACAGAAAAATTGTCTCCTAACATGCAAAAAGTCCTATGTACTATGAAAAATAGTATATTCACAGATACAGTGTGAAATTAAATATACCAACAAGAATTTACACACAAGCCTGTATAAGCACAGCTTATTCAATGGGGCAGAAGCAGTTTTTCGGAGACATTTTTAATGTCTCAAAATATGTCCCTAAGGACAAATTCTTTACAAATACACGCTCAAGTTTCTCACTCTATAAAAAAAGGCCACCATTTTGTAACTTAATATTTAAAAGAGGGTGATATATAATTTTTATAGTTTTCCTGTTTTGTACCATATTAAAATTATTGTTTGATATTTTAAGATGTTATGAATAGTGATTCTATTCCATTAGTTTTATTAGTACACATAAAAATGACTTAATCTGAACTCTACGAACATGATATTCATGATCATTCAGACATACACTTTTACCTTTGTTTGGTTAATGGGGAAAACAGGTAGGCAGATGGAAAATGCAAACTGTTTTAGGAACTTATGAAAATACATATTTCAATCTCTTTTGAACCAGCTGCTAATATTCTATGTGTACATTATTTATTTATTCACTAAGATTAATCCCCAAGAGTTTCTCTATGCCAACAATTATTGGCTTAACTATGAAGTATGGCTTACTTTTGAGAGTAATAGTGATCATTCATTTTAAATTTTATTTGCAAAACTTAACCAATTTAGGTGACTACTGCAGATTAGTAATATTTGATAGCAGTGTTTGGGGCTACCCACACCTAATTTGAATTTGAATTTCACAGATGCCATTTTTTAACTGATTATCCTTAAACAAATGACTTAATCCTCATGAGTTTCATCATCACCCAAGCTGAAACACTTTGGGTAATAAAAGGGGGTGTTGTTAATTATTCTAGAACAATAAGTAGGGCCCGGGATCAGCTGGGCAGCCAGATAGATGGTTCCTGTCATCGAAATGTGACTCACCTCTTAAATTTCTTGTCTCCAGCTTTATCTAAGGTATAGGTAGACGGTGTTTTGTCTCGATTTTTTTTTTTTAATCATTGCTTCCAACTCCAAGGAATCAGAACTCCTCATCCCATTCCTATGACAACACCTTGAATTTGTCATATTCAGTCACCAGAATATTCTTACGATGGCTATTAAGACACAGTTTCAGGCTCAGAAAAGTCCTTGGGTCACGTTGAAAACTTGGGATGTCAGTAAAAGCTTTTGCTTACCCTGATGTCAGAACAGACTTGTAGCCCTAGTGTAGGGCAAGGGTGTACTCTTCTTTCATTTCTTTGTTCTTTGTTTCTTGATTATTTTTCTTCTTCTCAATCCATTGCTCCTTAGCTTGGCCAAAGCAATCTACTGCTACTCAATCTACTGTTTCTAGCTCCCTGAGAGCAAGAGGAGTTGAAGAGGGGATTAGGTTTTTTAAAAGCCTTATCTCTGTCTGCTCCTAGTCCTGGAGCAGTATGCCCCCTAGGAACCACATACATTGTCAGAAATCTATGCTAATTGTGGCTTCAGTTTGCATCCTTTTGGCAAATAGTGAGGTCGACTATTCTTTCACTTATCCTTTGCAGATTACCCACTGATGCTCTTGGTTGATGTATCTTTCTTGATTTTTTGTAATATTTTTCTTTCAATTTCTTAAAAGAAAAATAAACCATCCTCATGCCTACAAATTATAACTATTATTATTTTATGGTATTTTCTGTTTTTTTGTCTTTATATTTAGAGGAGTTTTAGATTCACAGTGAAATACAGAGGAAGGTACAGAGATTTGCTATATACTTCCAGAACCCCCCCTCCCCCCCCACACACACACATGGCCTCATCCATTATCAATATCCCATTCCAGGGGGTGCATTTTTTTTTTTTACAATTGATGAATATTCACTGACACATCATTGGTATTCCAAATCTAGAGTTTACTATAAGGTTCACTCTGGAAGTTATACATTGTGCAAGTTTGAACTAATGCATAATGACATGTACCTGCCATTATAAAATCAAAGTATTTTAGTGGCCTAAAGTTCCTCTGAATTCCTCCTACTCCTCCATTCCTCTCCCCAGCCTCTATTTGCCACTGATATTTTTGCTGTCTTCATAGTTTTGCATCTCTATCAGGTTTCATAGAAAAAATAAAATAATACAGATAAAACTGGGTATGCTTTATTGTGATACTAAGCCCAATCTCTGAGTAGTATACTGTTAATATGTGCTTTAAATTTATGTAAATAGTAAGATACTGGATATATCCTCTATAATATGTATGCTTAATCAACAATAGGCTTTTTAGACTGGGTGCAGGGTGTAGGCTTGTAATCCCAGCAACTCGGAATGCTGAGGCAAAAGAATTGCAAGTTCAAGTCCAATCTTAATATTCAATTTAGTGAGATCTTGCCTCAAAATTAAAAAAAAATAAAATGGCTGGAGATGTAGCCCAGTGCTAAAGCATCCTAGTACCAAGAAAAAAAATTGCTTTTTATATCTTTCCATGTATATGTAAAAAAAAAAGACATTCTTTTAAGTGTCTTTTAATTGTTATATAATATTCCATATGTATATATGTTATTGAAAACCTTATTAACTACCATGAAATTGACTCTCATGTTCCCAGCATTTGACTACTACAAGCAAGGCTTTAGTAAACATTCTCCTACATGTCTCCCTGTGTTCTTGTGTAAATTTTCTTGAGGATAGTTACTTAAAGTGAATTGATAAAATATGTGCATTTTAATCACATGAGCTTCTGACAAAATATTCTGCATAGGAATTTACCACTACATTACTCCTGCCTGCCATGTTCGGGACTGCTCATTTCTCCACATTTTGACTTTCAAGTGATATTAACAAACGTTTCCATCTTATTAATCTGGTAATTAAGATTATTCAGTTTATCTAAATGCCTCTATACATGGAATGTCTAGAGAGAACTGTAACCTAACTGGGTATGTAAGCAAATTGAATGCTTAATTAGGATTAGACTCAGCCAATCACAGCAGCCAAGTGTTAGCCAAACATAACATGGCAAAAGTAGAGTTGTTACTAATCAAGCTGTTTCCGAACCTCACTTCCCCTTGATGTCCATAAGTTCACTTGTATTTATGTATTCAAATAGAATAAACAGAAAAGCAGTAGAAAAGATCATAAAGGAAAGGTGACCTATCAATGCACAAAATATTAGCATTTTAAAGTCTGCCCACATGGTGGAGGAAAGTTCTGTAAACTTCTTTTTGGTTCTGGTGGGCTGATTGTGAGATGCAATGAGGTGTAGGTTCTTTGGCAGATCTAAAGAATGAGGTCCACAGACAACAGAGGGTAAGAGCAAAGTAACAGAATTCGGTTTTAAAAGGGAAAGGAAGTAGAGTCCTACAGGAGAGGGGTCACAAGAGAGGGTTGCAGGTGAGTTGCTACTGACTACCGGTTCATATGGTAATGTTAGATGTGACTCTTAAAGCTATTGGCTAATGACTTTAGGAAGGGGAGCCTCTACATCCAATCAGAGCAAGACACTTTTTGATCTTGTGCCTCCTGTCCAATCAGAATGTTGATCATGTGCTGATCACAGCGCTTGATCAGGCCACTCCTACTCAGGGATTGACTCGGGAGCATACCTTTGGGTGCCAATGAAGTTACTACTCAGAATCTGCTACTTAGTGAGTTCCTGTCTTAACTGCATATCAGACCTCTTGACTCCTGCTTTCACCTGATTGACAAATCGTTTTGCTTGATTAAACTGCATTGCATTTGTCTAAAGGTATGCTTCTAAGAAAATAAAGAACTGTTTTACTTTGTAACTGATTTATTTCCTGCCTCACTGTCCATTATTCAATTAATATTGAGTGAGAACCAGATTATGTATTGTATTTCAATTGTTGATTTTTCCCATTTTTCTTCTTTACTCATTTTTTTTCTTTAAGGATAATAAGTTTTACTTGTGTTTTCATCAATTTATATTTATTGAGCATCCTTGATGTTGTTCCATCTTTTAAATCTTATTGTGGTGTTTTGGATACTTAAGAAATGTAATTTGGGGCAGTTATCATTTGTCAGCCTTTACCTTTATGATTTTTTTAGGTGCTTTTATATTTAGTATTTGAATGGAGGTAAATAAGACTGCAAATCCTATTTTCAGACCAAGTGGAAATTTTATAAAAGAATTCATTTTGTATAAGTTTACAAGTAAAATAGGGGACAAAATCATATAAGGAAGTTAATGCTTAATGTGGGAAGAGGTAAATATATTGCCTGAATCTGTGATACTGTATATTTGAGTAGCATATTCCTCAGCAAAATAAGATTATTCCTGGATTAATCTGATCCAGCTATGACATAAAGAGGAGTAAATTATCATGAGGACAAACATAAACAAATAAAAGCATAACCAACCTCTTTTAACAAGTGACACATGAGCCTTCCTGTCAGTCAGACAGAGACATGGTCTGACTGACATTTCCTGTGAGCCAACTCTACTCCATCTGTGATTGTCAGAATTGATTACTGAAGAGTCAGTTGGATGCTATACTTTTCTAGACCTGGCATGTGTCTTAGTCACTGCCTCCCAGGATGCGGTCCTTCTTTCTGTGTGTGCTATTATTCTGCATCTTTCCAAGACAGGACACATGGAAAGAAACCCTGCAGTACTTGGTTTTGAGAAAATGTTGATCACACCTTGACCCACTACAGATAAAAGTTATCAGTAGTGACTAGCCTGAAAATATGGGGAGACACAAGTTTTTCTGCCCGCAATGACCAAATATTAAAATGACCCCAAATCCAAGTCCTAGGCACCCATTATTAGAGACACTTCATGATTCCTTCATTGAAAACCAGCTCTACACCCAATGGGAATCTCCATAGAAATGCCAGCATATCTGCCATTAACCAGCTCAGAGCTGTGAGTTCAAATTTCTTTTGCTGTGGCTATTAAGACAATCTTACTATCTTATTTTAGCTGACTCTTTGAATGACGATTATTTTCTCTATTTTCCCCTGCAGCTGTTGGAATAATGTAATCATTTTTGTTTTGCGGAGAATTCCCTTTTCTATCTGGTGGCAGCAGCTCCCTGACCCCCAGAGGTGGAGAACAGACCACTCCTGAAACCCCAGCAGTGACATGTTCCCAGCCGTGGGCTGTGTTTTTAATGCAATTTGTTATTTAATCCTCACAACAGCCCTGCATATTTGATATTGTGGGCCATAATTTTTAAAGATCAGTCAAATGAATCCAGAGAAGCCACAGATTCTCTGTTTATATGTGGGTATCCCAAGGTCAAATCAATGTTTGATGAATAATGACTTTTTTTTTACTGCTTTGCTCTTATTGTACATGTTTGATGCCCTCATTTAAAAAAAAAAAGAAGAATTGAGAGCGGTATCAGCCAAGCTACTTTATCTTTCTTGACCTACTTCCTAGTGAAGAAAATGAGGAATGAACTAAAAAATTAGAAGCATCTTTTCTATAACATACAATTCTTCCAACATTTAAAAAGAAAAATGAAAATCTTCAGGCTTCCAGATCAATAACTTGATGTAAACATTACTATTAGAAAGAGCAAGTCTTCAAGAAAACATAGATATGATTTCATTCCATATTAAATGAGACTTATCTATTTTAAATTTTTGTAATATATAAAATTGCTGGAAGATTTACTGTGTGTTTCACTTTTGGCAGTAGTAATGATTCCAAAAATTTCAAGTTTATGACCCTTATCAAATTTGTTTTTCCTTCATTTTTTTTCAGTACATATGAAGCAAAGATTATTGATCTAATGAGAAATAATAAATTGGCATTTCAGTATCAACAAAATTTATAAAATTTATCTAGGAACTAGAAAAGCATGTACTTTATGGGCAGAAAAGGAAATTCCAGTAACGACATAGAAATAGTTCACTGTAGAAAAGTGTTAGCTTATGTTTTCATTAGTATAATTAAATGAAATGTCAATAAAAAATTTCACATCGTTTTTTAAGAAGCTTATTTTTGGCAACCTCAACATTTGCTTGATGGAATAAAGACATGAGAAAAGCCAAAAATATTGTTTAAATGAAAGTCGGTGAAGACAAGGAAGGATTCATGCTAGACTTCAGTGGCATTATTAGTTGTGTTTCTTAAACTGGCAGCTAGTAAGAATACAAGCAACAATAAGTGTTGGCAAGGATATGGGGGGAAAGGCACATTCATATGGCTGGTAGGATTGCAAATTGGTGCAGCCAATAAGGAAAGCAGTATGGAGATTCCTTGGAAAACTGGGAATGGAACCATCATTTGACCCAGCTATCCCATTCCTCAGTCTGTACCCAAAGGACTTAAAAACAGTATGCAACAGGAACACAGCCACATCAATGTTCATTGCAGCATAATTCACAATAGCTAAACTGTGGAAACAACCTAAATGCCCTTCAGTAGATGAATGGATACAGAAAATGTGGCATATATACACAATGGAATATTACTCAGCAAAAAGAGAGAATGAAATCATGGCATTTGCAGGTAAATGGATGGAGTTGGAGAATATTTTGCTAAAGTGAAGTTAGCCAAACCCCAAACCAAATGCTGAATGTTTTCTCTGATATAAGGAGGCTGATTCATAGTGGGGTTGGGAGGGGGAACATGGGAAGATTAGACCCACTCTAGGTATTGCAGAGGGGTGGGAGGGGAAGGGAGGGGGCAAGGGGGTAAAAATGATGGTGGAATGAGATGGACATTATTACCCTAAGTACACGTATGAAGACACGAATGGTGTGAATATTCTTTGTATACAAGCAGAGACATGAAAATTTGTGCTGTATATGTGTAATATGAATTGTAATGCATTCTGCTGTCATAGATAACAAATTAGAATAAGAAAATTTTTAAAAAGATAAAAAAATTAGAGTAGATGTTCTTACTTATCCAATATATCAACTAAAGATTTTGGAGATTCAAATGAGAATATCAAGGAATCCGGTGATGGGTTGTTGAAGATAAATGAGATTATACCATTTTAGAAAAGGGTGAAAGAAGAAGAGTTGGAGTTCATTGTCTGCCACATACCAACACATATATAGGATGTATCCATTTATAAGGGTAGATAAAGGGGTATATTACCTTGAATGGAATTCAGCTGTGAGCATATAACCCAGTGACATAGAATACTGTGTTTCAAAATATTCTCAAATTTCTCATTCCAGGTCACATTTTGTCCTCAATAGAGGATCAATCTCTTTTGATCCAAGATGGCAATGTTTGCATGCTAGACTATAATAGCTTGGTAGAGGCTGAGGACAAGAAGAGGGAATATGCCCTGCTTCTTTACATCATGTTGGTCAAAGACTGTGTCTTTTTGAGCATCCCATTACATAGTTAATATTCTCCTGTCGTGAAAGAAAAAGATATTAGAAGACAACCAACCTTCTCCACCTCAAAAGGAGGAACCTGAGGAATTGAATAGAGAAAAGTTTTAAAAAAAGGTATCAAAGTTTGGGCTTTTGGAAATTTGAAGCAACCTACAATGAGCATACATGGAGATATTTCTTGGCTATCTTGGCATGGATGATACCATGAAACATACATTCCTTAAATTCCTAAAACCCAGCCATCCAGAATCACATCTTCCTGTACCATAAGTTCATGTTATTCCAGAAACTAAATAGCATAATTCTAAGAAAAAGATGTTCTTGTTTTAGAAAATAAAAAGAAATGATTTAGGAGGCTGAAATATTATGCTATATGTTATATGTTACTCTGTTTAAGACTTAAAAAATTTATTATATTTATCATATTCATTGAGACAGAAGCCATTATAGAATGAGAAATTCCCCAAATAGGTAAACATTTTTCTAAATCATTATCATTTAATGTCTGCACCTCGTTTGACCCTCAGTTTACCCAGGCCCCCTGGCTAGTTCTCCACATCCATGTTGTCTTGTCATAGCACACAAGGCAGACACCAGATAGATCACGAGGATGCCTCTTATTATCCAAATCTCACAAACAACTGCTCCATGTTGCTGCATCTGTTTTGCTCAAGCCTTCTGTTCTGTTTCCTCGATAGCCATTGTCTTGGTAAACTGTTAATCCCAAATTGCTCACTTGGCTTTAAAGAATTTTTTCTCTCGTTCCCTTTAATCAGTGCAACCAAAGGAAACCGCAAGTAACTTTGACTCTCAGGTATCAAAAGCTGTCTTGCAGGTCTGTGGCAGGTTGAACCAAATTGAGGCATGGGCAGGTCTGGTACCCAGATGGCCTCCCCAGTCTTGTTTTGTTTTTCAATTGAGCCAACATACAACAATCAGGATGTTTGACATAAACATCTCGAGTTCTGGCTTCTCTTACAAATCTGACAGTCCTTGATCCAGAGGCTCATGTAAAAACAATGAGTAGTGACCGGGGTATTGACCATCATTTTTTTGGAGCCTTTTTAGAGTTCCCCTATCCTTGACTCTAAGACCAAGTGTCAGTTGCATTTACAAGCACACATGAGGGTAACTCTCATTTATTAAAATGCTAAAGGATGAGATGGTAAAGGATCAAATAGCAAAGAGAAACCTTTCTCTCTGACCATGTCTTTCTCTCTCTAACCGGGGGTCTCTAATCAAAGACTTTTAAAGATGGATGAAGATGCTTCCAGAAAAATATGACAGAGTACTTCACGTGGTGGAAATGTATGAGCTGTCACAATCAGCTCATATGCTGTCATGGTGACCAGCCTCATGACACCATAGTGTCATGGTGACCACCCTTATGGTCCCAGAAGGTATTTGATTTTGAGACCCTCTGCTATCCAGCTTGTTCCTGAAATATCTACCCAATGGGGAATATGACTTCAAGTTCCATCTAGTAAGAGAAACCATCTCTGAAATGCTGTTCATCCTGTTCTCCATCTCAGCCTCGTTCTGTCCCTAGGTGACTGTCTCATTTCCCTGGTCATGCTTAGCCTCTCATTCATCCTCAGCATCTGGGAGCTGAGCTTCTGATGCCAAGTCCTTCTAATTTTCACATCTCTATTTTTTTTTTCTGCACAGAATCTCATCAGCTATAAAGAGAGCTGATACTTCCCTTGACGAATGCTGTATTTTCCTTTCAGTGCCCACATACTTGAGTACATAATGTGTGGTCCCTGCCTCTGGTGCTGGATCAAAGCTGCCATCTGCTACACTTACCTCGAGCTAACTTGGATTTTCTGCGATCAGGACCATTCCGTCTACTTCCTTGGTAATTCAAGATGACCAGTGGTGGCCAGGGCTTTCTCTGCGTGCTCTGGGCCTTTTTAGCAAAATTGAGTTTCCACACTCAAGATCTTAAGACCTTAATAACCTTGTATCCCATAATACATAACCCAAATCCCCCTGTCACGTAACGGTGACGTCCTTCTTTATTGCTGTTTATAGTTCTTATTTATCACATACCTCTAGTATGCCCCTGATATATACATCTTTATAAAGCTTTTTAGCCCAACTTATGTACTTTCTTTTAGATTTTAAGAGCTGGTCTTCAAAATTAACCCCATGAATAGTGTATCTTGTTCCTCACTGATAACGTTCAGGCTGTGGTTTGGATGTTGAACATCCCCATAGGGAATTGGTGATCCTGCAGGAGGTGGGGCCAAGTGGGAAGTTCTTAGGTTATTGGGGACATGCTATAGGAAAGTAGTGCTCATGTAATTCCTTGAGTTTTCAAAGCTGACCTCACCTGTTCTTTCTCTCTCTCTCTCTCTCTCTCTCTCTCTCTCTCTCTCTCTCTCTCTCTCTCTCTCTCTCTCCTGTTCTGGCTTGAGATTTTGTTCCTATACATCCCCCTGCCATGAGACACTGTCATCTGCCACCCTCACCAGAGGCCAAGTGAAAGGAGGCCACCAATCTTGGATGCTCCTCCAAAATTGTGAACTAAATAAACCTTTTCTCTTTGTAATTTAGCTTGCTCAGGTAAAGCTAACTAATACAGCTGATATTATTATTATTATTATTATTATTATTATTTCCATTTTAGGAATCAATAATTTCAAAGATGGTAATAAGCATCTGCTCACGAATGACCAGGAAGTAGTGTACCTTTGGGTTGCTGGCTGAAAGAATGTGGAGCTGGGGAAGACAGCAGCTGATGAGGTGATTAAAGATGATGAATGGTGGGATAGGAGGTCCATTCATCGATGGAGACTGAGACTCTGGTTTGGCTCAGAGAATCTTAACCAGCTGCATCACTTAATGGTTATAGGACTTTATGAGCTATCTTTTGTATTGGTTCCTTATCTTTAAAATGAGTAATATAATGTTATTTAAATTACTGGAAGCTAAGAAACACACTTTTTGCTTTTGGCTTCAAGATGCTTATGAAAGTCTTTCTCCTGTTTGTGTTCTGCTTTGTCCTGTCTCTATCCCTGGGATCTCCTGCCTTCCTGTCCCATGTCCCCTATCTTCCCATGGAGGCTTGACCTGAGTATGACAGAGAGTTTGCCACCTGATATAACACCTGCTGGTTGTCAGGAAAATGATTGCTCTTTGGCTCAGTCAGGACCACGATGAAATCTTATGTTGTCCATGTGGGTGATCACCCCTGTTGAGATACCCATGCAGCTCTGACCCACCCTCACAAGAAACACCCTTGGATTCTGAAATTAGTTCTTTGTTACACAGGATTTCATTGAGAGCAAAGACTAGCTCAGAATTTCTACATGGGAAGGCTGGAAGGTCAGTCTTTGTTGGGGGGAGATGCTTGTCTGGGAACCTACCTTAAAGTTTTTTTTTTTTTTTTTAATACACATTTCTTGCTTGTTTGAGAAGATCTGGCGATGCTAAGAAAAATCTGCTTTCAGGTACTCTGATAATCTCTGTATTTTAAATGCTGCATTTGGACCATTTACATACACACTGATTATTGATGTAGTTGAATTAACATATAACAGGTTTGCACAGTTGTCTCTACATTGTTCTTGGCATTTCTTTTTCTTCCCCTTCTTGCCTTCTTTCATTTTAATTAAACATCTTGTATGATTTCATTTGCTCTCTCATATGCTAAAGTTGCCTAATAGAGTATCACTGTTATTGCTTTAAATAAAGTGACTGGAGGTCAATTTAGAATTCTAAAAGAATCATTATTTTAATATTTCATTTTGATTCTCAGAGTTTTTACATGTTGCCTCTATTTTCCACTAGAGTTCTTAACATGCTAATAATTACTTTAAATTCCCAGTTTGATAATTCAATGTCTGTATCTGTATCTTTGCTTCAGTTCTGTATCTTCAGAATTTATTTTTTCCTATTGTTAATATGTCTGGAATTTTTTTTTTTGGTTGTTGAAAGCGAGACATGATATGTTAGGCAATAGAAATGAAGTAAATAAGGTTTCACTGTTTAATTTTCAGTTAATCTGCTTAGATAATGGGTTTTGCTTAATGTTAGTTTTCAAATACATTGTGTCCTTGCTTTTGTACGCCATGTTGATGTTGCACTATCCTAAAATCTCCTCCCCGAATGAAGTCTGTGTCTTATACTATAACACTGATACTGATCTTGAAAATCAAGATCATGTTTTCATTCCCCCAGTGTTGAAGATTAAACACTGGAGAAATGCCGAGGCAAGGGCAAAAAGTAAATTTTATTTAAGAAACAGGAGAGAGAGAGAGAATGAGAGAGAGAGAGAGAGAGAGACAGAGAGAGAGAGAGAGACAGAGAGAGAGAGAGAGAGAGAGACTCTTCCAGATATGAGGGGACCCAGAGCTGGTTCCTGCAGGTGTGAGGGTGTCTTACCACTTTATAGATTTTAGGTTTCCTTTCTTCTTATGCCTATGTGTCCAAAAGACAGGAAAAGAGCCATCCAGTGGGTGATTGCTTGGGTTGGAACACCCCCCCCTTCCCAAGAGGTGTTAGCAACTGGTTGATGGGTAAGTACTATCTACCCATTTCCTTTGCTTTGAGAATCAGCTATGTGTTCTTTGCCTTAGTCTCAGTGCCTTGTTATGTTACACTAGAGCCCAGGATCTAGGAATGTGACTTTGTGGCTTGCCTAGTATGTGCAAGGTCTCTCATATGGGTTTGATCTCCAACCCTGAAAAATAAAACAAAATACTAGAACCCAGTTCAGGTAATAGCCAATGTCAGGAAAGGTCACAGTTTTAGTATCTTATCATTAAATCTCATTTTTTTTGTAGGCATGTGTTTCTTAGTTCTGTCTCTCTTCCCATTCCCTTAGTTGAGACAGGAAGTCTAGAAAGGGCTAGAGTAGAAGGAATGCCATCCCCAGGTAAGATAAGACCCTGGTCAAGTCTTTTTCCTAGAGAGTAAGCCTTCATAATAGAGAATGCTTTGGCTTATTTCACAAATGGTTATTCTTCCCTTTCCTCTTTTTCCTCTTGAACCATAAGGAGCTCATTTTCACTCTTCATGAGAACCAGATGGGGTTCATGAGAACCCATGAACTTTTGTCCACTGCTCTGCCCCTGGAACTAGCTCCCAAGAGTTTCTCACTCGGGTTGGTTTATTTTCTGAGTCCAGCATTTCCTTCCATTTACTATTTAAGTATTCCCCACACTTGACATCTTTCCCCAACCTCTGCTCCTGCTAGGTAGAACTCTTCTATGGAGTCTCTGGATGTGTACATCTCTCCAGATTTAGAGATGATCTCTTGGACCTCAGCTCTCTGGAAAATCCCTGAAAGTCGATTGAAAAGTCCCCAATTTCACATTTCTATTGTTAAAAAATATGGGAGTAATGACTTCTATACTTTCTTTTTCTGTCAGACTTGAAAATTAAAATTTTTAACTCACTTTGAATCTTGTAGTCTACTACTTCTCCAAGTAGTCTACTTACCACTCTTTTTATAGGTCTTCCTAGAAGTCTCTGAAGCGACCATTCTGGCACAAGCCTTTTATATTTCCTGACATTTAAAACATCATATCTATTCTGTCAGTCCTCTGCTCATCAACTTCCAAAGACCACTGGTTACCTACTTAGAAAAATCCAAGCTTCTTTCCCTGATATTCAAGGCTGTTTGCAGTCTTTCCTCCAAATTTAACTTTGGCTACTTTCCAAAAAGAAATTGGTGAGTTAGGTCAGGAATGTGGCCTCATTGACTCTCCAACCTTAGCTACTCATTGTTGGCTGGAACACTCAAAATAAACTTTGTCAAATAAATTCTCCCTTTCCTATATGTATTGGCCAAATCCCATTGGCTCAAGTGACGTATTTATGTATTATTCTCATTTTAAACTGGGTAGAAGAAAATAATGTTCCTGGAAGAGATTCTAGAAGCTTTTCCGATTCATGAGACAGAAAGACAGTGAAGTCAGAACTGGGCTTAGACCCACCTCCTTATTTTTTCCACCCCTTTTGGGTCTGTGAGAGTCTCGATTCACAAATGTCAGCGTGCCTAAGACTCAAAGGGAACATGTCTGTTGTTGGTTAGAAAGTTCTCTGGAACCATGCCCTGAGATCCTGACTTGGGGAATAAGAGCTGGTGATCAGAAGTATGTCGTTGGTGGTGGTGATGATCAGGAGTATGCAGGAGATCAGTTGGTGGCTGAAGAATTCACTCTGACCTCTTCAGAGTATGGAATGGTGTTTCCCATTTAAGAAGAGACGGAGTAACTGAATCAGTGAAAGTGTTCACCTAGAGCAGGAGGTTTCCATATAGTTCTGTGTAGCTTGCCCAGAAAATAAAAAAAAAAATCTTCTCTTGAACTTTTGGGCATTCAAATAAAAAAAAAATCCAGTTTTCTTTGTTAAGCATGATTGAGAAATGGCTTAATGTAAATCAAAATCGCTATTTATAATATATGTATACACTATTGAGGGTAAAAAACTCATTTGGACCTTTATCATCCACTTAAATAGAGGTTGCATATTTGTGGGAAATACTGAAAAATACAAAAATCTTTGCTACTTTTATTGATTTTTTTTCCCCTGGGGCAGTGTACTGTGACTCTAAAGATCATCTTATTTAACTCTTATAACTACTCTATGAAATAGATCTTTTTGGATTTCTTTTTTATAGTGGAAGGAAGTAAGGGTTAGAGAGGTTAAGTGACTCACCCAGGGATACACAGTAAGTAAACTTAAGTGCCAGGATTAAATTACTGCAGGTCAAATTCTGAAGCCTAGATCCTTGAATAGTAGACTTTCTGCTGCAAAAAAAAAAAAAAAAAAATTGTCATTCCCCATTAGCATGTTGTGTAGTTCCTTTTAGTCTTTCTGATAGCATATGAGGATAATATTGAAGTCTGGGCTTTGGATAGACAGTGAGCTTGGTGGAGTTTCTGGCTTTGATACTAACCTTGACAGTTTGAATAACTTCCCTGAGCCTCAGTTCTTCCAGCTATTAAAACGGTGAGAATGATATTTATCTTGTGATAGAGAAAAATTTAGTAAGATAGTGATGGTGAAGTCCTGAGCACTGTGATTACCTGAGCAAATGTGAATCTGATGATATATTTAACTTACATATATAAAATTGAAGTCATAGTAAAAATATAGGTCCATAGACCATTCTACATATATTTATGATGTAGTGGAGACAATTGTCTCCAGACAGGCACCAAATACACTACTGTTTAAGAAATTTTATAGTGTCCATAGTCCCTGCTATTTGGATAGCCCAATGTTATCAGCAAACTCCACTTTTCTATCTCCCACCCACAGCTGGTTAAATGCAGAAGGCATCTGCTATAAGGTGGGAAGTCAGCCACTGGATGTGCCCTATGCTGAGCTTTTAGAAAAGCCAGAGGAGAAAGGCTAAGAGACTGGACCAGTTGACAGTGAGGTCTGCAGTAAAAGACCAAAGAGTTAGAACTGAGTCCAAGACATCCATGATGCACTGAGGGAAAGGCAGGAGCCTGCAGAGAGTGAGGAAATGTGACAGAGGGGGGAGGAAGAGGGAGAAGGAGCATGGCATCCCCAAACTGCATCTGAGTCCCTTCATTGCCAGAAAGTTGTCTCAAGGAAATTATACTGGAATTTCCATACCATCCTTAAGGTAATATGGAACAGAAGAACACGTAGAGACCATTATAATGAGCTGTTGCTGACACCTCTGCTGTCGCCTGCACGTTTTTTTTCTCTGGATGCTGCTGCCTCACCTGGTTCTGCAGGTGTGGGTGCTGCTGCTGCTGCTGCTGCTGCTGACCTGCCACCCTCTGCCACAGATCTGCCACCACTACTACCACTGCCATCGCCACCCAGAGGTCCACTGCCTGTAGGTTTGGTTGCATGTGGCAGCCTCAGTATTTGGATGCAGGCCAGTGCCTGGGGTTCAGGGTGCCAGCCGGTTTGCCACTACCATCATCTAGGGGCACAGCCACCTCTTTCTGGAGACACCAGTGAGGACCTGGAGGTGCAGTGTCAGTGTGCCTGTGGGTTTGGCTGCACCTGGGATCTTCCTGTTGGTGACTGCCATCTTGCTACTGCTTCTCAGGGTTGCTCCTCTGTGTGAGCACATCCCTGGTGGATTCTCTGCAAATTGGAAAGGCATCGAGATCTTGGGACTGCAATGTAGCCTAGTCTAGGGAATCTGAAAACCAGGATCTGTGGGATAGTGACTGGGACTGCCAGGGCCAGTTTGGGCCTGGCAGTCCTGTGAAAATTCAGAGAGAGGGCTGAGAAATTTTTGAACATCAACGGAAACATTTGTCCAATTTTTCATTAAGATTTTCTCTTTTTATTCTTTAGTATCTATACCATATATGAAATCAGGTATTTTTTTATGCATCAGTTTATTGAAGACTCTGGTAGATGAATGGTATTTTGTAGTTTTGTTCTGTATTCTTATATTTTTAAATTCGTTTCTGTGTGTGTGTGTGTGTGTGTGTGTGTGTGTGTGTGTGTAAATCTGAAAGCTCTAAAAGAAAATGAATGCCAACCAAGAATTTTAGGTCCAGCTAAATTAAGTGTAAGATTTGAAGATGAAATTAAAACTTTCCATGATAAAAAAAAATTAAAAGAATTTACAACTAGAAAGCCTGCACAACAGAACATTCTCAACAAAATATTCCATGAGGATTAATTTTAAAAAAAAAAGAGCAAAGAGAGGCACTACACTAAAGGAATAGTTAATCAGAGGACTCAGTCAAATTAAAAACCAGAAATAAGCTGGACATGGTGGTGCATGCCTATAATCCCAGTGGCTTGGAAGGCTGAGGCAGGAGGATTGTGAGTTCAAAGCCAGCCTCAGCAAAAAGCAAGGCACTAAGCAACTCAGTGAGACTCTGTCTCTAAATAAAATACAAAATAGGGCTGGGATGTGGCTCATTGGCTGAGTGCCCCTGAGTTCAATCTCCAGTACAAAAAATAAATAAATAAAACCATCCAGAAATAAACCAAAGTAACATGAAACACAAATCACATCTCAATAAGAACCCTGAATGTTAAAGGCCTAAATTCATCAATCAAAAGACATAGAGTGGCAGGTTGGGTTAAAAAATAAGACCCAACAATATGCTTACTCTAAGAGACATCATGGGCAAAGAGTTATACAGACTGAAGATGAAAGAATGAAAAAAAAAAATTAAAAAACATATCCTTCATATGGATTATGTATACAAGCAGAGGTTCCTATCCTCATATCAAATAAAGTGGACTTTAAGGCAAAGTTAATTATAAGGAACAAAGAAGGACATTTTAGATTGATTTAGGGAATTACTCATCAACAAGCCCTAACAATTATAAATACATATGCCCCAAACAATAAAGCATCTATGTACAACACACAAACCCTTCTTAAATTCAACAATCAAATAGACCACAACACAATAATACTGGGTGAATTTAACACATCTCCCTCATTATTAGATAGATCTTCAAACACAAACTGAAATAAGAAACTATAGAACTAAATAATAAAAATCAATAATTTAGACTTAACAGACATATATAAAATATTTAAATTACTTTCATTGAGTGAATACACTGTTTTCTCAGCAACACATGGATCCTTCTCTAAAATAGACCATATGATAAGTCATAAAGCAACTCTTAGGAAATAAAAAAAACAAATAGAGATAATACCCTGCATTCTATCAGATCATAATGGAATGAAATTAGAAATCCATGATACAATAAAAAATAGAACCTACTCCAACATCTGGAGACTAAATAAAATGCTAATAATAACTAATGGATAGGAGAAGAAATGTGGGAAGAAATTAAAAAAATACTTAGAGGTAAATGAGACAAGGATTCAACATATCAAAATCTCTGGGATGCTATGAAAGCAGTGCTAAGAGGAAAGTTCATTGCACTAAGCTAATTCATTAAAGGAATAAAAAGTCAACAAATAAGGTCAACATTACATCTCAAAACCCCCCCAGGGAGGGAACAAATCAACACCAAAAGCAGTAGAAGACAGGAAAAAATTAAAATCAGAGCTGAAAGCAATGATATTGAAACAAAATAAACAATTTTAAAAATTGGCAAAATGAAAAGTTGGGTCTTTGAAAAACAATAAATAAAATTGATAAATACTTAGCCATACTATGAAGAGAAAAAGAAAAACTCAAATTACTAAAATTTGTGATGAAAAAGAAAATATCACAATGGACACTACTGTAATACAGAAGATAATTAGAAACTATTTTTGAAAATTTATACTTCAATAAGATAGAAAAATCTCAAAGACATCAGCAATTTTCTAGAGACATATGATCGACACAAACTGAATCAGGATGACATACAAAATTTAAGCAAATCATTTTCAAGCAATGAAATAAAAGACACCATCAAAAGCCTACCAACCAAGAAAAGCCCAGGACCAGACAAATTCTCAGCCAACTTTTATAAGACCATCTAAGAATTAACACCACTCCTCTTCAAAGTATCCCATGAAATAGAAAAAGAGGGAACCCTTCCAAACTCATTCTATGAGGCTAGTATCACACTGATACCAAAATCAGACAAAGACACATCAAGGAAAGAAACGTTAAGAACAATATCCCTGATGAAGATAGATGCAAAAATTCTCAATACAATTCTGACAAATCACATACAAAAACATATTAAAGAGATAGGGCACCATTATCAAGTGGGGTTCAACCCAGGGATGCAAGGTTGGTTAAACAAAGGGAAATCAATACACATAATACATCACATCAATAAACTTAAAGACAAGATTCATATGATCATCTCAATAGATGCAGAAAAAGCATTTGACAAAATACTTCATGTTCAAAACAATAAAAACTAGGGATAGTAGGAACAAACCTCAACATTGTGAAAAGCTATCCATGCTAAGCCCAAAGCCAATGGAGAAAATTCTAAATGGAGAATAATTGATAGCATTCCCTCTAAAAAGTGGAACAAGACAGGGATGCTCTCTTTTACCACTTCTATTCAACATAGTCCTTGAAACTCTAGCCAGAGCAATAAGACAGGAGAAAGAAATTAAAGGGATAAAATAGGAAAAGAAGAACTCAAAATAGCCCTACTTGCCAACAACATGATTCTATATTTAGAAGATCCAAAAATCTCCTCTAGAAAAAATCTAGAATTAATAAAAGAATTCAGCAAAGTAGCAGGATATAAACACCATAAATCATATGTGTTCCTATATATCAGCAATGAATCTATGCAAGAGAAATTAGGAAATTTCCCCATTCACAACAGCCTCAAACAAAAAATTGGGAATCAATCTAACAAAAAAGGTGAAATACCTCTACAATGAAAACTACAGAACACTGAAGAAATAAATTGAATAAGAACTTAGAAGATGAAATGAGCTCCTATATTCCTGGATAGGCAGAATTAATATTGTCAAAATGGCCATACTACCAAAAGCATGTTACAGATTTAATGCAATTCCTATTAAAATTCTAATGCCTTTTTTATTGAACTATAAAAAGTAATCAAATTCATTTGGAAAAATAAGAGATCCAGAATAGTCAAAGCAATCCTTAGCAAGAAGAGTGAAGCAGGGGGCATCACAATACCAGAACTTAAAGTATACTACAGAGCCATAGTAACAAAAATGGCATGGTATTGGCACCAAAGCAGATATGTAGACCAATGGTTCAGAATTGAAGACACAGAGACAAACCCACTTAAATATAGTTATCTCATACTAGACCACAGTGTTGAAGACATTCACTGGAAAAAAGATAGTCATTCAACAAAAAGGTGCTGGGAAAATTGGAAAGCCACATGTAACAAAATGAAATTAAACCCCACATGTAACAAAATCAAATTAAACCACTATCTCTCACCCTGCATGAAACTCAAAGTGGATCAAGCTTAGGCTTTAGAACAGAGACTTTGCACCTAATAGAAGAAAAAGTAGGCTCTAATCTTTGCCATGTCTGCTTAGGATCTGACTTTCTTAACAAGACTTCTCAAGTACAAGAAGTAAAATCAAAAAATAATAAATGGGATGGATTCAAACTAAAAAGCTTTTTCCCAGCAAAAGAAACAATTAGTAATGTGAAGAGAGAGTTTACAGAATGGGAGAAACACTTTATTCATATACATCAGATACAGCTCTAATTTCCAGGATATATAGAGAACTCAATAATAATAATAATAATAATAATAATAATAATAATAATAAACAACCAATCAATAAATGGGCTAAGGAACTAAACAGATACTTCACAGAAGAAGATATACAATTGATGAACAAAATATATGAAAAAATGTTCAACATATTTAGCAATTAGGCAGCAGCAGTCTACAGGTGGTTTGCAGGCAAACCCCAGGGCGTCAACAGGGGAATGTAGGGTAGAGGGCGATGGGCAGGGAAAGGGGAAAACAGGCACAACCTGGTGGTGAGCAGCTCTCAGCCAGTGATCTGTGCACAAAAGGCAGGTGATATGCTGGCAAAGGCTGGTGATTGTAGCAGTGGAATAGGGGCAAACAGTAGGGGATTGGTGGGCAGCGATGGCTGCCTTGCAGAGTAACAGTATTCCCTCTGCTTGAATTCTAAGTAATGGAGGGACAAGGAATGCAGCCTCCTTCTAGTGGGACATCTTGGATTCCCCTCTACACTACATTTTTATTCTTTTTTTTTTTTTGTACCAAGGATAGAACCTGGGGGTTCTTAACCACTGACCCACATGCCCAATCCTTTTTAAATTTTCTTTATTAAATTATTTTGAGACTACATCTTGCTAAGTTGCTTAGGGCCTCACTAAATTGCTGAGGCTGGTTTTGCCTTTGTAATCCTCCCGTTTTAGCCTCCTAAACCACTGGGATTACAGGCATGCCCCACCATGCCAAGCTTGTTATATATAACATTTCTTTCAAAATGAAGCATTTGTATGTATCCTTATATGCACATATGCTTTTTGTAAAAATATTTATTTCAGGGCTGGGGATGTGGCTCAAGTGGTAGCTCGCTTGCCTGGCATGCGTGCAGCCAGGGTTCGATCCTCAGCACCACATACAAACAAAGATGTTGTGTCCGCTGAAAAAACTAAAAAATAAATATTAAAAAAATTCTCTCTCTCTCTCTCTTTTAAAAAATATTTATTTCTGTAAAAAAGAAAATGAATATATTTTAGAGTTAAATAAAACTAACTAAAGAGATTGATCATACATTATAAAAAATATAATAGCATCATGGGTATTTTTATTCCCTTCTTTTTAATCTGTTGGTAATTTCCAAGTTTTCAGTCACAAACATTTTACTTCCTGAATGAGGAAAAAAAAATAGACACTGGTATTGCTGTATGTATACACGTGTCTGCATAACCAATGTGATTCTGCAACCTGTACACTTGGACAAATGAGAAATTATACCCCATTTGATTTAAATGTATGCTATGTCAAGATCATTGTATCCTCATGAGCAACTAATTAAAAAAAGAAAAAGTTCTAAATAATTGAAGGAATCTGAGCCATCAGTTGAACCCCTGATTTTGTTGGACCATCTGATTTTCTCAGAATTCTGGTGACAAGGGAATTGTTAAGGAGACACCTCAAGGTCCTCGGCACGGGGTTCACTGGAGCCCTGCAGTCCTGAGCCTTGGCTGCAAGGTTGCAGTGTGCTGCACAGAGAAAGCCATTGTAAGAGCTGGACTCCCGGGACCTGCCCATGACTGAAAGGCGTGTTCTTGGGAACAAACCCGAGCATAATGAAGAAAGAAGGGATTGGAGCCACAGGCTTGTATCACAAAAAAAGAGAAACAACGACTCTCCAGAACTTTCCTAGGCGTTTCCAACTTGACATTTCCTTCCTTGACCTTTTAGCTTCTTGCTTTCTTTTCCATTCACCCATCCAGAGCCAATTTAGATTGATCTTTAGTTTTCCCCAAGAACTCAAAACGGCAGAGCTCTGAATTCAAGCAGGCAGATCCAGGGACAGACTTGCCCTCCGTTGACACATAGTGACCTGACCTTGGAGTAGCCCCTGCCTAACTTAGGATCCTGAGTCAGGGGATGGATTTCCCAGACTTGAGGGAGGCCTGGCTATTCTGTGTGGTTTCTTTTCCTGTACAAAAGTATGGTACACTGGATCACTGCTGAGCTCCTAATCCCATCATTTTGTGGGGTTCCACCATGGATTTCCCTTGAATGGCATTCAAACATAGATAAAAAGAGATTACTTTTGCCTTTAACCCTGGTGGCAATATTAACACTTGGAGGGATGGGGACAGGGGCAGAAGCCAGCAAGGAGGAAAAAGCTTTATGATTTCAAACTTGCCTTTTGGTCCAGGACCAGCTCTCAGGACACTCGAGCCACTTTGTCCTCTTCCCTGTCTTTGTACTTCTGCAGAATTGCTTTGGGTTCTTTCAGCAAATTCTTGCTCTTTGAAAGCTTCTGGTTGCTCTCTCTGGGAACCCTGACCTCTCCTCATCCTGTCTCCTGATTAATTCCCCCAGCAAAGCATGCAGGATCACTTAGCCTTGCTCAGACGCTGGTGACCATCTTTCAATTTCCTGGAGCAAGAGTGTATATGCTAAATGGCGGTGTCACTTCTCCAGCTTAATTCCTGTGACCCGCTTAACCGCCAACGGGTACCACAGAAGACTGACAGTGTGTCCCAGATCTAGCATCGAAATCACTGTTTTCCAATCTCCGTTGCCTGACTTACAACGTTAGCTGTGGGCATTTGAGTGGTCCATCGACTCAACCCATTTCCATCCCTTCTCTCATTTGTAAAATATGGATGACAATGATGATTATCTTGTAAGTCTGGCATAAGGTTAAAGCATGTGGACAAGTTAGCCTTTAGGGTGTGGTTCTGTAGCAAGAGGTCAGTAAGCATTAGCCAATATAGCTAGCCAACAATACCTATTAGCTCAGAGCATGGAATCTACCACATATTACACACTATTCGTATTCCTGTTTTGCCAATCTTCCCTGAATTAAATTTGTCTGGCCTTTTTAAGCCTGCAGTCTGTTCCTAAAATAGTTAAGACTCTTCCCTGCCTCGGGGCCTTTGCACTAGTTATTCCCCAAGCTTGAGCGTATTTCTCTGTATTCCTGAATTCTACTCTCTTTTTTTTGTGGGGGGAGAGTGGTACTGAGCATTGAACTCAGGGACACTCCACCACTGAGCCACATCCCTAGCCCTGTTTTGTATTTTATTAGAGACAGGGTCTCACTGAGTTGCTTAGCACCTCGCTAAATTGCAAAGGTTGGCTTTAACTTGCGATCCTCCTGCCTCAGCCTCCCGAACCATCGCCCCCAGCCCTGAATTCTACTCTTGTGGAGGCTCCATTGTCACTTCCTCTGAGAGGTTCTTCCTATGTGAAGCCTACAATCACACACCTGTTTTATTTGTTATTGTGGCACTGGATTCATTTCTCCTATAATTACTTTATTTATTACTTCTAGATTGCCTTGACCCTTACAGTAGCCTGTGAACTCTCCAAAAGAGACCCACTTTCCTCACTTCTTGCCATCACCAGTATCTACACAGTGTCTAATACTGCATACGTTTTTTTGTGTTTTTTTTTTTTCAACGAATAGATGAATGAGTTAATAGCAGGGCTGGAGGAATGCATGGCTTTCACAAAAGTTAACAAATGAAATAGTTGGCACACACCAAAAGGCCTTGCAGGAAATCCAAGTCCTCCTTCAGCATCAGCTGCTAACAGAAGTTAGCAGCTCTTCCTTATCAAGACGGGCAAGACTACATGGTCCTTGGAGCTCCTTAGAAGGGGGAACAGCAATGCATACACACAAAAGATAATCTTGTTTCTTTTTATGAATTCAAAATAATTTTTGAAAAGGAACAGGCCCTCCCAAAGTATGACGCCCATGCAATCTTAGCTTTAAGTAGCAAAAAAATCCCCCAAATAGTTTTATGATCTCTAATGTGATGCAGATGTAAAGGGTAAGAATTTGATGGTCAATTAATTTAGAAAATATCCAGGGCCTCGCAGAGGTTCAACTTATTGACTTTGAAATTCGACTCATGATTACAAAGCCCTCCTCCCTCCTCTCTTCCCCATCTCTAGATATAAAAAGAAAGGAAAGCTTGTAATATGGCTTATGGAATGTTCTAGAAGGGTTGTTAAGCTGTTCTTCATAAAAAAAAAAAAAAAAAAAAAAAAACTCTTGGACCAAGTTTTTCTGTCTCTTTCCAGTTGGGACGGTTCCTGAGCACTGAAGTCAAGTAATATTAAACTGGCTGACTGCTGAGAGCCAATGATTGTGGGGAGTTGAAAGGAGAGGGCTGGCATCTTTGGGCTTCATTAATCTTCGAAGGAATGAAAGCTCTGGCCACTGGACTAAATGCCCACATGTCAGAGCTTGATTTCCTGTTCTTCTGGGGGTTTTTTTGGTCTGAATGTAAAGCAAATGTCTCAGGGAGTTCTGAACAGCTAGGGGGCATGCTCCTCTCTGCTACGTGACTAGACCTTGAATTTGAGAATTAATCCCCAGCCCCAAGAAAGGAAAGAGCTATCAAGGCTAGAGGCAATGAGATGCAGTCCCTGTTACTCATCAACCATCCATCAATCCAAAGCTTATTGAGCCTTCTCAGTACTGTAGGGGCAACGTAATGTCCTCTTCTTTGCATTCAACCTTTTTCACCTGTACCTCCAACACTGTCATTTTTCACACCGGTGTTTTTTTTAATATAACATTTTCCTCCAGGGGGAACAAACTAGGCATACGCTTTTGTTGATAACAGCTTTGTTAACAATTCACACACCATGCAATTCATCCATTTAAGTGCACAACTTCATAATTTTCAATAGATCCAGAGTTCAATAGCAATCAAGAACATCAATATTAAAATTTTTCATTCCCCCAAAGGAAACCTCATATTCTCACCCAAACCCACATCGCCTCTACTTGAGCCTTCTAGGCAGTCACGGGTCTACTTTCTGTCCCTATAGGTTCTCCAAGTCTGGAAATCGCAAATAAAGAGAATCCCATCATATGAGTTCTGTTTTTGTGACTGGTTACAATAGCTTTTTATTTATGACTTGTTTATCTTTGTGCCAAAGTTCTAATAAAAATTTATTTGAATGAATGGTTTTTGCTTCTACTATCAATTCACCATGGTGTGTGATTACATGGGAGGAATGGAGGACATAAATTTTGACTACAAGTTATTTTTAATCCAGATGATGAGAGAAGATTGATCTCAAACACCACACTGAGCTAAATCATATGAACTAAGGTAAGGGGTATACATGGATTGGAAGAAGAAGATGATATATTGCAAAGTCCCCCCCCTTTTTTTAGAGCAAATGTAGGGGCCAAATGTATCAAGTAATAGAGATGTCGTTTTTGGATTCTAGGTTAACTTCTCACCAAAACATTCCTTTTAGCCTTGCCATCTTTATCTATATCTAAATGTCTGTATAATCACCTATTTCTACTTTGATTTCTGCTTCTCTATCTTCATCTTTTTGTATAATATTCATCTTGATTTGGGGGAAGCAGCACAGAGTTTCTTTTCCTTTCATTCATTACCATGGTTCTCCTCCTGAAACACGAATAAAGTGACTGACAATTTGATTGATGAATACTAGACAGCTTCAGATGAGATAATCTTCAGCACATCCCCCATTACCCTCTTTCTAATCTCCTATATTCTGGCTGGGCATTTTCCAAATCTCACCTTCGGTTTGCTTATTGACAATGCAGCACACTAACTTCGTAGAATGGAGCCCAATAGCCTTTCCCATGTGGATCTTCCATCTTGCTTCACACTCTGTGTGTTTAAAACAAAATTGATTTTTTTCCCCGCTTAGAACATACTCTTCACTCTAATTCAGTGAAACCATGAACCGTTGAAACCTGAGAATCAACGTCTGACTCCTCCAGTTCTCCGTAGTCCATGACCTACTTTTATCATCAGTCTATTAATGTCTGCCTTAGATCGTATTTGACCAGTTATTTATTTTTTTGTGTCTAGCTCCTTAGTAACAAATTGCAGATAACTACTGTTATCCCCACAAAGGAAACTGTGGGGAAAAAAAAATTGCAGACACTCAATTCTTCTTTGGAGTCATGAGAACACATTCCTCAGCAAGACTTCCAACTCTATCACCTGCCTCAGTGTGGCTGTGTGGTCTTGGAGAAGTAGTTTAACTTCTACCATAAAATAGGAACATTTTATATTAGTAATAGCATAGGGCGGTGCAAGAACCAAAGGAAATGATCTCTGTAAAGTACTTACATAAATGCCTGAAGCAAAGCAGGAACTCAGACCATGCTATCTGTTTGTGGACGTTGGAGTAGTATCTCTCTATCCATAGTTTTGCTTTCAGCAGACTCAGTTACCTGCAACCAACCAAAAATTGTATATAGAAAATTTCAGAAATAAATCATTTAAAAGTTTCACATTGAGTATTGTTTTGAGTAGCATCATGAAGTCTTACCTCATCCTCTTCCCTCCTTGGAATGTGAATCATACCATTGTTCAGCATATCACCACAGTGTATGCTACCTTCCTCATAGGTTCTCCTCAGTCATCTTGATGATCAGATTTACTATCATGCTATCAACAGTGCTTATGTTCAAGAATCTCTTATTGTTTTTGATGGTGACGTTAATGCACAAAATGGGATTTGCCAAAGAGAGACCGTAAAGTACTTCTTCTACATGAAAAGGTGGAAGTCCTAGACTTTAGGAAAGGAAAACAAAAAATCAAGTGTTGGGCTAGCCAAGATCCACAAGAACAAATTTTCTATGCATGAAATTGTGAAGAAAGACAAAAAGCATTCATGCTAGTCTTGCTGCCTTCAAACTGTGAAAGTTATGGCCTCAACCTGTGATAGGTGTTTAGTAAAGATAGAAAGGGCATTAAATTTGTGTATGTGAAAAAGAAAACATAGTATGTATAGAACTCAGTACTTTGGAACATTTTAGGGATCCCTTAAGGGTCTTGTAATGCATTTTTCAAAGGTAGGGGTGGCTCAAGGCCCTCCATCTACTATGAGCTTTCCTATGCCAGGGTGGGAGGTGTGTGGCCTTTGCTTGCATTCAAATCTACATGAATGAATACAAAATTCATGGCTGAAGCTCATTTTATGCCCTGGCCATTAAGAAACAGAGATGACGCTTGGTGCCCATGAGTTTTTCCAGAAGTATTGAAGCTGCTCATTAATGAAAAGACACTTAATGACAATCCTTGTTTATGTGTATGTATATATGCATAAATATATAAATTCATACACATAAATATATTTTCATGAAGACTTTGGAAGTTTGCTGTCATAGTAAACATTGACATCGAATACATTTCTACTGGCCACTTTAAATGAACAAATTCACTTTCAGCCAACTTCAAGTGCAAGAGCAAATCTCCAAATTCTGTAGGAAAGGGAAGTCATGCCCAAACACCAAAGTACCTCCTGATTTTATAGCTTTCTCTCATATGGACTCCTTCACTCCTTTGTTTTTCTTTTCATTTTTTTTTTTAGCTTAAAAAAGAAGTATCCATCATAGTGATCCACCCTTCAACCCTTTTCCACAAGAATGTGTCACAGACTTAGGGACCATGCCCATAAAGGACTCCAAAAGGATATCAGTGAGGAAAACATGGTTTTCATAAGTTCATGGCTTCCCCAGGGACTTACATTCAAGATTCCTGAACTCATTCATGCTCATAACGTCTGGAATGTTGGATAAAAGAAATCTCAGTCCTTATACCTACATAAATTGGAAAGAAGAAAAGAAACCGCACAACAACGTTAACGTCTTTGAATAAAATCAGCCTGTATTTATCCTGGTGTACAGCCATCTCCAAAATGCATTTTTTTTGGCTGTTGATTCTATGCATGTTCACGAGGAGCTCTTAAAAAAAAAAAAAAAAAAGCCCATTCAGCAGGAATGCTAATGCTAATGTGGCTTGGGAAGGAGCGAGAATTCTTATAAATGTTCCCCAAAAAGAGCCAATATGCTATTGGACTCCCAAATCCTTTTTCCACTGTGAATATCAGTTACAAATGCATCAAGAGGTGTCCTGGTTTTACCATCTTCTTCTAACACAAACAGCCAACGTAATCACACACGGAGGCTTGCTCAGGTACACTGGAGTCTGCAGGCTCTCTAGTGGCAAACAGCCACCATCCTCCAAAACAGTGGCACATTCTCTTCCCTGAGGCTTGAGCAGCAAATGGCTCATGCTAAGTTTGTAAGGCTG
Source organism: Ictidomys tridecemlineatus (assembly GCF_052094955.1). Classification (NCBI taxonomy): domain Eukaryota; kingdom Metazoa; phylum Chordata; class Mammalia; order Rodentia; family Sciuridae; genus Ictidomys; species Ictidomys tridecemlineatus. The sequence continues at coordinate 57,023,639 of NC_135479.1, forward strand.
TAGAAGTGAGACTTGCCCTCTCTTGGTTCCAAATGGCAAGGAGGTGGCAATCATTAAGGAAAGATCGTTGCTAATAGCATGTTTAGAAAAGTCAGCCAACAGTCTGCTTTCCTTTTTTAGCCCTCATGAAAGAGTAATGGAAACCAGCCCTACAGTAATGGAACTGCTTTCAAATAATGCCAGATACTCCCCAATAACAGCCCGAGAAGGAGGATGAAGGCTGATTTAAGAGAATTATCCCTTACACACATTTTTCTTTTAGTATTTTGATGAGTGATCATTTATTGCGAACCATAAAAACCAGCTGGCATGATGGCCATTGGACCTAGCCTCAAAGAGCTTACATTTTGATGGGGTTATAATTTGGATAATCAGCTTTCTATTACTATAACAAACACTTCAGATAATTAACTTATATAGATAAAAGATTGATTTGGGCTCATAATTTTAGAGGGTTTCACTCCATGATTGGCTGTCCCCATTGTTTTGAGCTGGGTGAGGTAGCAGTACATCATGTTGGGGAGCATGTGGTGGGACAAAACAAGGGACCAGGGTCCCTTGGAGAGCACATTCCTACATGACCTAAATTTCTCTCACTATGTCCCACCTAATAAACGTTCCACACCTACCAACAGTGTCACCTTGGAATCCAAGCTTTAACACATGGGCCTTTGAAGGTTATTCCCAATGCAAACTGAAGGAGTTATTGGAAAAGGGTAAGTTAGGACTGTAGATGCACATAGAGGGGCATTCAGTCCCACCCTTGAGAGGGTCAAGGATGTTTTGTGAGAGAAAATAAAGCCTAAAAGAAGATCCAAAGATAGAAAAGAGAGAGTTAGGAAAGAAAGCATATTCTAGGCACAGAAAAAGCTGAATGCAAGAGAGCAAAACACATTAGAATAGCTGGACTACAGAAAGAGAATAGAGGAAAGAGTTTCCTGGAGGTAATATTAAGGAAAGATTAGGAATCTGGGGTCAGTATTTGTGCATGTTGGCAAGGACACAGGGAATGAATCTTCCACAGTTGTATTTCAGGCAAGCATTGAGCAGAATAGATGGGAGGCTCTAGGACTTCAAGCAAGGATGCCAAGGGGAGGCTGGTATCAACACCTAGATGGGGAGTGATGGTCTGAATTAACATAGCCACCATGGTGATGAGTAGGTCTAGACAAGTTCAAGGTGCGCAATAATAATATTAGCATCCTAGATGCAAGATGCTCTCTCTATGGAGATTGGCTCCATGCTATTAATGGAGCTTCTAAGAATTAGACACAAATACAGATTACCCCTGATTTACAACTGGACTTTGCAATTTTTTGACTTCATGATAGTGCCCAAGGAACACCTATTCAGTAGAAACTGTATTTCAAATTTTAAATTTGCATCTTCTCTTGGATCTGTATCCATTACAATACCCTCTGGTGATGCTGGGCATGGGCAGCAAGTATAATTCAGAGTGAGCCATTCAATAACCAGGGAAGCAATCGGTGTTCCTCAGTGTTACTAAGCTACTGTACTTGGTTGGCTAGGTGAATTAAATGCATTTGGAACCTATAATATTTTCAATCCATACTGGGTTTTTCAGAATGTTACACCATCTTAAATTGTGGAGCACCTTTATTACTGGAGATACAGGTCTGTGGATATGACCAAACAGCAGTTGACTGTGACCCCCAAATGGAAACATATAGTATGTTAGAGTTCTTGGGATTTGGAACATTGGAACATACTACAGGAATTGAGTACTTACCTTCACACTGATATAACATTTTCTTCACTACTACAGCTTTAAAGCAAGTCCTGAATTAGAGGAATTAAGTCTTCAAGTTTGTATGTTTTTCGAAGTTGTGATTATTCTAGAGCTGTTGGGTTTCCTATGGAGATTTTGGAATGAACTTGTCCATTCAAAAAATATGGCTAGGAGTTTGATTACTATTGCATAATGGCAAACAATAAGGTTTTCCAGGAATGCAAAGATTAAGAAAATTTGACTTTCATGTACCATTCTGAGGAAGTTATTTGAGGATTTACACCAGCAAAAATAGAGAGAGATCAAAGAGAGGAAGTCGTGGAATGCAGGAAACAGTGATAGAATCCAGAGGTGTCCACAGAGCCCAGGAAGCATCTGGTCTGAATTGTAGCAAGAGGTCACAAGGGCTGATGGATGTCCCCAGGAAGAAAGTGGATTCCATACAGTAGCAGACGACATAATGGAAAGGCTGAAATATTTTTGAGGATGTAGTGGGGGGCACATTAGGTTTCTGAAAAAAAAATTTTTTTAAATGAAAGCATTTAAAAGCTTCTGCCAAGGTGAGTGGGAAACTATACAGGAAACCTGTGGTTGAGAATATGAAACAAAAATTAAAAATGGCATTAAAAAAAAGCCACTGCTAAAGCATAGGAAAAAGGAATGCATTTAACCTTAATTCAAGAAATATTCTACTTTGTGTGCTGCAGAGCTCATCTTATTTAAGTAGTAATGAAGAAATATAATACACAAGACTAGGCTAAGCAGAGAAGTAACATTTAATGTGTCTATTATGTGCCTTGGGTTAATTACACAATCCTTATAACTCTAGGGAATAGATATTTTCCTAGAGATAAAGGAGGGAATAAATATATTAAACGACATGTTCAAGAACGCAAAGCTAGTAAGTACCCCAGCAAGATTCTCAAATGTTATATGCTATCTCTGCAAATATATAATTAGACATACTTACATATTAAAATGTTTGATATATATATATATAAACAAATAACATTTGTGTTTTATGATGCTTAGAGTCAACTTATGGATAAATCATGGACTAGTGTTCTGCAATAGAATACCAATACTGTAAAATATTCACAATTTAAAAGTACTGATATGGCTAGTGGGAGTCGAGAGGAAAAAGGCAGAAGAAAGAATGAAGAGGGTAATAGTCACTCATTAAATAGTAGGGAATGGGAAGATAATGTCTAAATTTGATGAATACCTAGAGGCATAAACGTATTTTGAATTATAAATGTAATCAATGGGAAACTCTTAATAATCATTGGGAAGTGAGAGAAGAAAGGAACTATGAGAGTTATATAGGAAATGAAGTCTTCATTTCCCATAAATAATGAATAGTGTCCAAAATGTAAGTCAAGCAATTATTGGGCAAATGAATAACTCTCATGATTCATCAAATGTAAATATTGGGCATTAAAAATACCACCATTGCCATTTGTATAGTCTGATTTTTATTATGTGCAAAATTGAATTTTATAAGTATCTAATAAGTTTATAGATATAATTTTGTAAAAATAACATTCAAATTAGATAGTATGTTACTAAAAAAAACCACACAGGACAAACAATATCATCCCAATTTGTTGGGAAATGTTTTTCACAAATACATCAAAATGTTAACCAGTGATTTCTCTGGATGTTACCAATAAGGTTTATAATTTTGTTTGCCTTCTCTTTTATGTTTTCTGAATTTCTCATAAAAGTATTTATGCACAACTTGTGATAGAATCCTGTGCCTCTCCTGCCTTTAAAAAATATATTTATACATATCTCAGAAAAGATGCCAATGGACCCATAACAGTACACATTGCTCAGTTTGACGAAAAATTTCTAAAGATACTTAAGTCATATTCTAGTCTTTCAATTGTGAGTTATCAGGACAAAGCATTTGTTCCTAATGATTATATAGCAGAATTTTATAGTAAGGTTCCTATGCTTAGATCACAAAAGCTAAGAAAAATATAAGAAATCTTAAGCATCCTCACTCTAAAAAATCAGGGTGCAGGGTCCTCAAAATGATTGCAAAGTTAGTTCTGACAACATTAGTCTATCTTGAGGGTGTGAAAGAGAGCAGTAGAGGAGCTGCTTTTTATCTACCTTGAGGGTGTGAAAGAGAGCAGTAGAGGAGCTGCTTTTCAGAGAATTATGGAAGACCTTGGTCCTTATTCCTCTTCCTCCTCCTCCTTTTCATTATAGAGGGAGAGGCACCTTAAGACACCTTAAGGCACCCTGCACCTTAAGAGAAACAAAAGCTTTGGAAGACTTTGATCTGTGTTCCCTGACACTGGAGATAGAGTCTAGTGTGTGATGCAGACCTGAGAAAATGGAACCAACCAAAGAGAACAGAGATGCACCATTGGGAGTGGATTGAATTTCTTTTGATGACAGAATCAGCAATGTGTGTTTTCCTTGGATGGTGCTGGAAACAATGCCTCTTCCAGAGGGGATAGAACTCAGTGCACTTACTTGGCACAAGATTGAAGGATAAAAACAAGGGAGGGGGTTGGGGGTAGGGAGTCCTTCCATCAATAATGGCATTAACCATTGACTCACTCATGAGATTGATGTCCTCATGATATAAACAACCCCACCCCCAGGTTGGACTCCCAATGGTGTGTTACTGTAAAATTAAGTTTCCAGCACTGTATACATTCAGACCACAGCACAAGTTTCAAACTTGAATGGAATTAACATTTTGAAATTACTGTGGATTGGTGTTATGTGTTTATTAAGACAGGACTGGGTTTTCTACTTTAGCTAGTCACAGTAAAAGCAATGAAACCATGTGAGATTAGAACAAGGAGAGGATAAGGATCTGTTTCACAGAACAAGCTGAATGGAAAACTGTAAAAAGAATAAGGTAGATGTCGGCCTACGCCCTGTCAAGTCGGGCTCATTGAATTTACAAAGTAATGTTCTTGAGTTATTGCTAGTAATTTATGTTTTTTTTTTAATTAGCCCGAGGGTAGTTTCTGTGTGCATAAGAAGTCATTCAGAGATTTATCTGGTTTCCAAAATTAATATTAGTTCTGGTACAAAATTGAAACCCTAGTTCTTTCTTATGCTTTTAAATTCCACTTATGAATTGTATTATTGCCTTTATGCTCCTAGCAATTTTTCACATTCACTCTTAAAATTCTTTTTTGATTAATACTTGTTCCCAATTATAAACTTACTTAATTAAAATCCCTTTGAATATATTAGACTGAATATGTAAATTTGATGTTTGATTTCCTTCTTCAGTGTTTTAAGTAACTTAACACTTTCTGGTAAATCTTATAAACAAAATTATGAGTATAATGAATTTTTGAGTTCTTTTAAATGTTCCAGCAGGGTTCATCAATTAAGATTTTAAATTAAAATCATAAGTTTAAATTAAATATTTAATTGTACATTTAATTTTCAGTTATTGAGTAGATACTCTAGCAGGACAATTTCTTTAAATATTTAGTTTTTAGTTATAGGTGGACACAATATCTTTATTTTATTTTTATGTGGTGCTGAGGATCGAACCCAGTGTCTCATGCATGGTAGGCAAGCGCTCTACCTCTGAGCCACAACCCCAGCCCCAGGACAATTTTTTTAAACACAACAAGTTTGTAAGTATGAAATATTAAAACTGTTGGTTTTTTTCCCTCCACATGCAAATGTTGAATTCTAATTCTTCTCGGTTTTTTATGAGAGGCTTGCTTTTAAGGAAGACATTTACCTTTTTGAGTAAGTGCCATGAATTTCCACACAAGGTTTCTGATGGATGTGAGTACAGAGTGGCATGCATTCTGCACAATTCTTTCTGCCAATTAAGGACACTATTCTATTATTTCATGTATGGTGCCGGTGTCGCTTCCTCAGCATGTTTGGGGTTACAAAATTAAAAAAAAATATATTTCAGCTAGGATGCTGATGGAATTCTTATCAGCAACTTTGATGTGATACATTAAACCTCTTGATAATTGTTACTTCAAAGACTCTATAACTCAAAAGAGGTTTTCACATGGTCTAAGAACTCTGGATTCATGTGTGTCTCACACATTACCTAATTCTTTTTTCTACTCGTAAACATCTGCAACTTGAACTTAGGTTGATTGCCTCGTTAGATTTTTCTATTTCCCTAGATCCTAAGTTATGTAGGTATATCTTCTGTCTACTTCTAAACACCTTTGAATTTGATGGAAGCCTGCATTCTTTCATTGTCCTGGACCACCCAGCTCTTACGGATATTAAAAGGATAACCAACTGCATTTTCAATGTCTCATAGCTGCAAAGTCAATTCTATTAACAATTTGTACAGTGAAAATTTAAATAAAAATAAAAGCTTAAATACAGGCTTAGTTGGAAAGACTCAGCTGTAATCAGTTTTGCCTTTTTTCCACTTAACAGAGAAAACAGGCTGTCCAGATATCATTTATTTTCTATCTTAATGGTGAATACATTTATATGTAAAAATGCTGGATAACTTATTCCAAAACATAGATAATAAGTGTCAGAATTAAGACCCTAAACTAGTTATGATTTTAAGTGTACTGTGTATTCTGCTATATCTCTGTTTCTCCATAAGTTCTGCAATCCCGAAAGAAAAAATACTAAGAGAATGTTTTCTGATACTTTTTGCACTTTGTTTTAAAAACATGCTTCAGAAAAGGTCTGTGTAATTGTTTTCAAGTCTATCTCACCAACTCTGATCCTTTGGGAGCATGCTGTCGTGGATGCCTATTGTAAGTGTTTTGGATTATCCCTTAGAGTAGACTTTATTAAGAGTTGGTAATTTCCCTGGGCAGGAGCATGGGTATTTTTTTATTGTTAATTTAATTTTCTTTTTTTTTAGTTGTAGATGGACACAATATCTTTATTTTATTTAATTATTTTTATGTGGTGCTGAGGATCGAACCTAGTGCCTCACATGTGCTAGGCAAGCACTCTACCACTGAGCCCCTTTATCGTTAAAGTTTTTACGATTAACTTGAGGGTACTTTTTATGTGCATGATAGACCATTCAGAAGTTTACCAGCTTTCTAGAATTAATGAGACTTACAAAGTTCAAATCCTAATTATTCCTTATGCTTTTAAATTTACTTAAAAATTATACTATCCCATATAATAACAGACTAATGTGTTTCAAACCCCATAGAAACATTTTCCTAGCAGATTGACAGAAATTCATGCATGCCGTGTGGTTTTTTTTTTTTTTTTTTTTTTTTTTTGATGTTGTCTTGAGTGGCATGAGATCAGAACCTGAAAAGCATGTTGCTTCATGGATCTGATTTTTAAATCCCCTTATTCCATGTTTTTAATTGGTTCTTCAGAGTTATGCATGACAGCAGAGAGCAGTGGAACTGTTTCTTCATATTAACTCTTAGGTAGAAAGCCAACGTTTAGAGCGCTAGAAGCAGAGTGGCTCTAGTCTACACACCAATCAGCAAGATTGCTTACTCCTTTCCCCCTCTACCTTTTTATGAGAACACCCATGAACTTCCCCAGCACCCACAATACTTCCTGGAGGAAGGTTTAAATATCAGGCTCATAGAAAGTGCATGATGTTCTATGCACAGCATTTCTCCAGAAACAATTTATAGAACTGGCTTCCTGCAAGAGTCCTCTCTACCTTAAGGCGCTCGAACACAATCTCCATAGAGGCCGTTGTCATTCTGACCCCAACTCCACCATTTAATAGTACAAACAATCGTGTCATTGTTTAGGCCCTACGGAAGCCTCGTGTGATGTTTGCCAGATGCAGCACGTCCCAACCAGTCTGTCTAAGGCAAGTGTGTGCATGTGCGCTCGTGTGTATGTGTGTGTGTGTGAGTGTGTGTGTGTATACATAATTTGTCAGAGAATAATTGGTAAGTATGACGGTAGAGGCAGGTTTCTGTGGGATAACTTTCTCCTCTCCTCTGTTTTATCTCTCAGTCAAATGGGATTTCTGCAAGCTTGGGGAGTCTCTCTTTAAACAAAGATTTCCATGAAGGGAGGGGAGTCCAGCTAGTCCCTAATTCTGCTTTTTAATTGGCTTTTGGGCATGTGGCAGAAAAATGATGAAAAAGGAGGAGAGTGTGTCCCGGGCAACCTTGTTGGTTAACACTGGCCTTGTGGAGACCCAGACCCTGTCGTGTTTAAATGCTCAACCCACATGTAATTTATATCGCAGTTATTGATTGCTTCTGCTACCTCGGAATGATGGAAGCAGACTTGCAAAGTCATCAACCAGAAAGGTAGAGACTATTATTAGAGCGCTTACACTATCCAATAGTTCGTGGTGGTTTTCCTTTCACATCAACTTGGGAGTTGAAACTCAAGGCCAAGTGAGAATCACAGCCATAAAAAAAAAAAAAAAAAAAAGACAAAAAAACAGGGGGCATCTATGTTATTCCCTTAAACTATATTGAAGAGGTTTAACTCGACTGTTCACCCCCAACTGCACCCTCCCCAAATTTCAACCCCAAATCCCCTTAAAGATTAACAAGCTGACAAACCTTGCTAATGTCAAAGGGAGGAAAACAGCTCTCTGCTAGCTGCCGGAAACGGACTCCAGACTTCCTCTTTCTTTCTTTAACGGGGGACACTATGTAACTGTTCAAAAATGTGAAGGTTCCTTAAAGCATGATGACTATTACAGGACCGAGACCCAGGCTTCTCCTGCAGCCAGGTAGCGGCACTCAGCCAATGAATCAGACCCTAGTCTGGCCTGATGCTCAACAGAGAGATGATTTATAATGGGATGCAGGGGCAGCAGCGGATACACCTCAGAGGTTAGATAATCCAGACCAGCTGGGCATAGATTGTGACACTGCTCCCCAAACTCCCCACCCCCCTGCATGTCATTTTCTCCCAGGCAGGTCTTGGAGAGGGCAACTTGGAGACATTCAGCACACAAACATGCAGACTTATCAAGAACTGGTTCCACTATGTCTCCCTGAAACCAAGGTCAGCACAGGAATTAGACTCAAGGGAATTCTGGAAATTGGAAGAAAAAGTCACAGTGTATAGAAAAAATCAGTTCTCTTTCTGTTTTTTAAAAACAATATTCTGTGTGTGAGGATGTGGCTGAAATCATAGAAGAGAATCTTTTATTTCAAATATTATTAATTCCAATAGTGTATAATACATTTGGACCATACTAATTATATCCTTTTTATTTCTATAAATACATGATAGTAAATTTTACTTATGTTTCATATATGTATTCTCCATTTACTAGCCTAGTGATGTACTTGGCACATAATATTTTTAGTCCAATCAACAAACCTGCTTGAACAATAATCAAATGTTATTCTACAACATATGAAGCCTAGGAACATAAGTTTTAATATGAAGGACAACCTTGACAAAATAGTGTAACATGCATATTGTATTTAGAAATAGCACTAACATTTTTCTAAAAGAAAAAAAAATATGAAATTTCATTGTGATTTTATTTTCAGCACTTTGACTGCAGCTGAAGCTATGCATCTGGGGAAATCATGGGTCAATTTTCAATTATTTTCAACCCAGTGTGGCAAATCGCCACATAGAGAACCTGCAGATGCACACCTGGGCCAACAAAGGGTAACTATAATACTATCACAACAACACACAGAAGACTTTCCTCCCTAACTCATACCACAATTTCCATCACAGTGCTATTTTATACTTTGGGAAGAATGCTCTCTAAATAGATTTCCCTTGGTTTTTATAATAAATTATCAGGACTCAAGTGATAGCTATGCTAAACTTTTACAGTCAAAGTTATATTGTAAAGTTCACATAGAAGGTAAGAAAACTTGATGTACCAAGAAAACTATCCAGTAAAAAGAAAGCAAGGACTGAGCATGGCCAAGATGGCTCTTCTTCAATGTCAGAGGCTGAAAGGCGCTGGAGAAATTCATACAGACTTTCAAGAGGAAATTCAGTAACCCTCAAATTCTTGGACAAACTGTTATTAATGTGTGAAGATAATAGAAAGAATTTTTAGATATGCTAGTGTTCATAAAGTATACACTCCACATAACTATCCTGAAGAATGTAACCCAAAGATGAACTCAAATGTCATAAGAAACCAACAATTTTTTAAAACTCAGAAATGAGCACGAGAATAAAAAGTTTGGAAGCAAAACCCAAAATTGTTTAAATATATATCTAACTTAAAATAAACTTAAAATATAGTTAAAAATCACTATGAAGTGCCATAATTTAATTTGAAAGAAAAGAGTAGACTTTAAAAGGAGAAACATAGTATTCAGCAGCTCCCAATCTATGTCATTAGACATAAAATGGGAAAACAAGGAATTTTCTTATTTTCTTTTCTGAATTGAAGTGAATTCATAGAGGCTATATTCTCCATAAGACTGATAATTAAGGAATGAAAGGATGAAGTTATTTAAACTAAAATTAAACTACAATTGAATTAAAACCAAGGTTTGTATTTTACAATTCCTTTGAGAAAACAAATATATATGCATGCTCCATACAGCAAAATGTGAGAAAAAACAATGTACAGCATATGAAAGAAAGAATAAAGCATATGATGTGTGGACAAAAAATACAAATTGGAATCTGGTTAAACATAAAAAGGTAAAGGCCATCAACTTGCATGATAAAAGAGACTACCTATATTCTGTATACACACATTGTATGCACATTCTTTATCCTGATTGGAAATAGGCATCTAGAAGGGATTAGCATTCAAAGGACCAGAAAACACACCAAACCAATGCAAACTTAAATAAACAAGGTATCTTATTGTTGTTTTGTGGTGCTAGGGATTAAATTTAGGCCTTGCAAATGCTGGGAAAGTGCTCTGCTGTTGAGTTATTCAACCTCTGCCCAGGTATTGCATTATTAATACTGAAGAGCCAATATAGAATTTAGAACATTAATTAATAAAATATATAAAAAGAATTCCATAATTCCATACATATATATATACACGCACACACACACACACATACATACATATATATACACACACACACATTTATATATATGCATGGAATATATATATATATATATATATATCTACCTATATGTGTGTGTGTATGTGTGTATATATACACACATACACACATATATCATCTATATATATATATATATATATATATATGGATGATACTTATCTAATAATGGGGACATACTGAAATAAGTGGTAGAAGCAACATCAACAGAGAAATGTCTCCAACAGGGAGACTAAACAAACAATAATGAGATACTGACTTCCTGATAAAGTGACCAAATGTTCAATGAAGAACAGACATACAGGTAGCAATGACACCAATGATCATTAACTGCCAATCAAAAAGAATCATTCTGTAATTTGTTTTATTAAGGTCAGAAGACAGTGGAACATCTTTTGCTCAAAAGGGGGGATGGTGGTAATTCTACAGGCAGGAACCAAACCCTTCAAAAATAAGAGTGAAATAAAGATGTTTCAAATAAGAAGAAAACAGGAAATTTGTTACCAAAAGACCTGAACTATGGTATATACGAAAATATGCTCTTTGGGCTGAAAGGAAACGATACCAGATGCTAAATTGCATCTACAGGAAAGAAAGAGAGCCTCAGAAATAGTAAATATGGAGGGAAATAAAAAACAACTGTCAAAAGTATGTAGAGGTAAAATATATTCAAGAAAGGCAAGAGGATAAATGGAATTACACAGTTGTAGGCTTCTTGCACAGTAGGTAAAATAGCCTAATATTAATCCTAAATAAACTGTGATAAGAAGCACATTGCAGTTCCCAGAGAAGTTTGGTAAAGATGTCATAACAAAAGTAGGCAGTAATCAAAAAAAAAAAAAAAAAGAAAGAAAGAAAGAAAAAAGAAAATGACATAGAAAATCAACACAATAAATACTTGGTGCTTTGAAGAGATTTACAAAAATTGATACAGCTTCTAAGAAGACGACTCAAAAAAAAGACAAGACACAACAGTTTGAGCATCCCTAATCTAAAAATCCTAGGCCAAAATCTAAAACTTTTTGATGCCAACATGATGTGATGAGTGAAAATTCCACACCTTGTAATGTTGCTTCATGCACAAAATTATTTTAAAATATTGTATAAAATTCCCTTTGGCTTTGTGTGTAAGGTGTCTGTGAATCACAAATGAATTTTGTGTTTAGATTTGGGCTCTATTTCCAAGACATTTGTTATGTAGATGCAAATATTCTGTAATTTAAATAAGAAAATCCATATCTGAACTAGGTCTGGTCCCAAGCATGTCAGAAAGAGATCCTCTACCTGAAGCAAATTTCTATCAAAATGGTCATAATCAAAATCACAGCAGATTTTTGGTTTTGCTTCATTTCATTCTGTTTTGTTTTTAGAAATTGATTGGTGATTCTAAAACTTAATGGGCATACAAAAGACCTATAATTACAAAAACAAATCTGAAACAGGAAAACAGGGCTGGGGGACTTAAACCATATGGTGCTAAGATTTACTATGAAACTATGCATATTAAGTTAGTGTGGCACTGATATAGACATAACTAGATCCCTGGCATACAACCCAGACCAGAAACAAGACTCATGGTTAACTGATTCTGACATGGTACCAAATAATTCTAGCAAAGGAAGAAAAACCTTTTCAGTAAAGAATGCTGGAATAATGGGTGATCCTAATAAAGCAGTGTGATCTTTCACCTTCCTTCTAGGATGTATGCACATTAATTTAAATGGACCATATGCTTAAAGCATTAAATCTGAAGCCATAAAGGTTCTTGTAGAAATATAGTAGAATATGATCATGACTTTGAGATAAGCAAAGATTTTTTTTTATTAAGATCTAGGAAGCACTAATCATAAATGATTTTAAAAATGAAATTCATCAAAATTTAAATCTGCTCATCAAAAGACACCATTAAGTAAAGCCACAGACAGGGAGAAAATATTCACACTACTTTTATATTGCTAAGTCTTGTATCTAGCATGATGAATTAACAGTAAAAAAAAAAGACAAGCAATCAAGTTTAAAAGGGGGTAAGACCTAAGAGGAGAACTTCAAAAAAAAAAAAATGAAATGAAAACTACAGGTAAGGTACTATTTCACACTTCCTTGGAAGTGACAATATTAAAACAATCACCAAGCACAAAGTCAGTGAAGATGTCAAACAATTGGCACTCTGATGCTTTACTGCTGGGATGCAAAATGGTAAAACTAATTCAGAAAATTGTTGATTTTTTAAAAAAGTTAATCATACATTGACCTGTGAACAAGCAATTTTACTCTGATGCATTTATCCAAAAGATGTCTCAGATCAAGGACCTCATCCCTCACCACTGGTAAAATGGTGGCTGGTGGTTCACACTACTCAGCTGATAGGTATCACCTGTTTAAGAAGTATACTTCCAGAGGGTATCCAAGATGTCAGAATAGAGGAGGTACAGTTTCTGGCTGCTGTGTGGAATTAAACCAAGAAAGCAGTCAGGCGATGTCTCCGCAAGGTCTCACCTAGATGGAATACAACATCTCAGAGCATATGACAAGACCCCTACACAGCGGATTTTCCCAGAAACCACCAGAGCTGGACCACGTGCACAGAAATCAGAGCCTCTGGGTTCCAGTGAGACTGCAGACTCCAGACCCAGAGCCCGCAGAGCTAGTGCACAAGGCTCTCAATCGGAGACCAGAGTCACCTAATCAGCTCCCATGCAGCTCCCTCTGCTCCCATGCAGGTCACATGGCTGCAATCTAGCCACAGCACAAAGCCATCCCAGCTCCCCCCCCCCCACACACACACACACCTCACCAGATACCCTAGCACTGGAAGCAGACCGATGCCATCTTGAAAAATCTCTCTGGCCATATTTGGTGGGCATGGCTATCAGCAGGGACCTCTGTTTGAACAGGTACCTGGTTTCCAACTTCCTCCCCCTCCCCCCTCCTCCAGCTGTGATTACTCAGCACAGTGACTGCCCAGCACCAAAACCGCTCTCAGCTGAATGGGAGCAGGAGCGCAGTGCAACCAGGGCAGCACCCACCTGGCCCAGGCCTGAGAGTGAGAGGTCCCCAGTTGGGACCTGATAAGCAAAGGAGGGGAGGGGTCTGGTAACATAAGAGTGAAAAACCTGAAGCAAATCAGAGAGACCAGGATTGGGAAGCTCCAGGCAGGAGAGGGAGACAATATTGGGGCCTCAAGTCTTCTCACCCTGGTTAAGACAACTCCACCTAGTGGAAGAGAAGAGAAGCAAAAAGGAAATGGAATTCTAAGAGTTTTTGTTGTTGTTGTTGTTGTTGTTTGACCTTCTTATCCTTATTTGTCCTCCTCTACCCTTCTATCCCCAGGCCCCCACAACCCCAACATATATGAAACAAGAACTTTACATGAAAGAGAACTATGAGAACTGAGTCACATGAATAATATAATATAGAGGAATTGCATAAGCACCCCCACTGTTTTTTTTATTATTCTCTTTTCTTTTTTTTCTCTTTCTTCTCTCACTTTTTTTCTTTCTTTCCCATTTTTTCTTCTTTCTTATTCTTGCACCCTCCAAATTTTACTAGTCTAACAGCCTGTAATTTTCTAAGTACATATGTGTGTCTGTTTTTATGTGCTTTACTTTCCTCCCACATACTTGTCTACCCTAAATTCTACCTCCTATTTATTCCTCTGCTTTTAACCCTCTTCATTAGAGCTCTCCTAATTTCCTAAGGTATATTAACCCCATATCCTCACATCTTTCCCCCATAGCATATTGTCCTACGCCTGACCCCAGTTCACTCTCTGCCACCAGAAACTGTATACCTTTTATGAAACTACTGATTATATCTTAAATAATAATTAAATCCAACATTTTTGGACTTTGAAACTAACTATGAATGTCTTAATAACAATAATTTGTTTAAGGTGATGTGCTGTTGATTTTAGGATCTGTTAACAATATCCTTCCCCACAAAGGAGGGATCTTGGAACCATACAAGAGCACTGCAAATCTGTAGGGTAAAAACAATAACACACCAGACACATAGAGCTGGAAAAAAAGAAATGAGAGCAACATGAAAAGACTAGGGAAGAAAGTACCATAAATAATTCAAGACAACACATCATTAGAAGAATTGACAGCTACAGCAGAAAGACTGACAGAGAAAGATTTCAGGATATACATGAATAAAATGTTTTGGGATGTTAAAGAAGACATTAAACAACAAATACAGTGAAAGATCACATTGACCATGAGCTACATAAACAAATCCAAGAAGAAAAGGATCAACTCAACAGGGAGATAGAGTTTATACAAAACAAACAAACAAAAAACAAACAGATATACTTGAAGTAAAGTAAATAGTAAAGCAAATTAAAAACTCAAATGAGAGCATCACCAACAGAGTAGATCACTTAGAAGACAGGAAATCAGACAATGAAGATAAAGTATATCATCTTGAAAAGAAGTAGATAGCACAGTGAAAATGATAAGAAACCATGAGCAGAACATCCAAGAAATATGGGATGGCATAAAAAGACCAAATTTAAGAGTTATTGGGATAGAGGAAGTCATAGAGGCCCAAACCAAAGGAATGAGCAATACAGAATAAGTAGAGATTTTTAAAAGCCACAATAGAAAGGAATCAGATTACATATAGAGGTAAACCAATTAGAATAATGACAAATTTTTTAACACAGACCCTAAAAGCTAGAAGATCCTGGAACAACATATTTCAAGCTCTAAAAGATAATGGGTGCCAACCAAAAATCTTGTATCCAGCAAAATTAAGCTTCAAATTTGAAGATGAAATAAAAACATTCTACGATAAACAAAAGTAAAATAATTTATAGCTAGAAAACCAGCACTACAAAACATCCTTACAAAATATTTCATGAAGAGGAAACAAAAAACAACAATGAAAATCAGAAGAGGGAGGTAGAACCCTAAAGAAAAACTAATCAAAGAAGAAAACCAATTCAAGTAAAATAGCAAAAACAAACAAATATGACTGGAAATACAAACCATGTCTCAATAGTAACCCTAAATGTTAATGGCTTAAACTCACCAATCAAAAGGCATAGGTTAGAAGATTGGATTAAAAAGATGCGACAATATGCTGCCTACAGGAAACTCATCTGCTAGGAAAAGACATACACAGACTGAAGGTGAAATGTTGGGAAAAATCATACCACTCACAAGGACTACGGAAGCAACCAGGGGTTTTCATACTCATATCAAATAAGGTAGACTTCAAGCCAAAGTTAATCAAAAGGGACAAAGATGGACATTACACACTGCTCAAGGGAACCATACACCAAAAAGACATAACAATCATAAATATGTATGTCCCAAACAATGGTGCAACTATGTTCATCAAACAAACTCTTCTCAAGTTCAAGAGTCAAATTAACCACAACACAATAAACTTGGGCGACTTTAACACACCTCTCTAACCACTGGATAGATCATCCAAACAAAAGTTGAATAAAGAAACTATAGAGCTCAATAGCACAATTAATAACTTAGACATAATTTAGACATAGAATATGTCAACATGCATCAAGTGGATACACTTTCTTCTCAGCAGCACATGAATCCTTCTCTAAAACAGACCATATTCTATGCCACAAAGCAACTCTTAGCAAATACAAAAAAGTAGAGGTACTACCATGTATTTTTTCAGATCATAATGGAATAAAATTGGAAATCAATGTCAAAATAAAAAATAAAAATTTATTCATCAGGGCTGGGGATGTGGCTCAAGCGGTAGCGCGCTCGCCTGGCATGCGTGCGGCCCGGGTTCGATCCTCAGCACCACATACAAAGGAAGATGTTGTGTCCCCCGAGAACTAAAAAATAAATATTAAAAAAAAATTCTCTCCCTCTCTCTCTCTCTCTCTCTCTCTCTCTCTCTCTCTCTCTCTCTCTCCTCTCTCACTCTCTCTTTAAAAAAATTTATTCATCATATGGAGACTGAACAATATACTATGGAATGAACAATGGGTTTCAGAAGACATAAAGGAGGAGATTAAAAAATTCTTAGAGGTAAATGAGAACACAGATACAACATATCGAAATCTCCGGGACAGTATGAAAGCAGTACCAAGAGGAAAATTCATTGCATTGGGTTCATTCCTTAAAAGAAGAAAAAGTTAACAAATAAATGACCTCACACTACATCACAAAGCCCTAGAAAAAGAAGAATAAATCATCAGCAAACGCAGTAGAAGTCAAGAAATAATTAAAATTAGAGCAGAAATCAATGAAATCAAAACAAAAGAAACAATTGAAAAAAATGACAAAACTAAAAGTTGGGTTTTGAAAAAATAAATAAAATTGATAGACCCTTAGCCACACCAATGAAGAGAAGCAGAAAGAAAACTCAAATTACCAGCATGTGTGATGAAAAAGGTAATATCACAACAGAAACTACAGAAATACAGAGGATAAATAGAAATTATTTTGAAAACTTATACTCTAATAAAATAGAAGACGTTTACAGCATCAACAAATTTCTTAAGTCATATGATCTGCCCAGATTGAGTCAGGAAGATATACACAATTTAAACAGACCAATATCAAATGAGGAAATAGAAGATGTCATCAAAAGATTATGAATGAAGAAAAGCCCCAGACCAGATGGATACAGAGTTTAGTTCTACAAGACCTTTAAAGAAGAACTAATAACAATACTCTTCAATTTATTTCAGGAAATAATAAAAGAGGAAGCATTTCCAAACTCATTCTATGAGGCCAATATCACCCTGATTCCAAAACCAGACAAAAACACTTCAAAGAAAGAAAACTTCAGACCAATATCTCTAATGAACATAGATGCAAAAATTCTCAATAAAATTCTGGCAAATCAAATACAAAAACATATCAAAAAGATTGTGCACCATGATCACCTGGGATTCATCCCAAGGATGCAAGGTTGGTTCAACATACAGAAATCAATAAATGTAATTTATCACATCAATAGACTTAAAGATAAGAATCATGTGATCATCTTGATAGATGCAGAAAAAGCATTTGACAAAATACAGCACCCCTTTATGTTCAAAACACTAGAAAAACTGGAGATAACAGCAACATATCTCAACATCATAAAGGCTATCTATGCTAAGCCCAGAGATAAATTGAAGGCATTCCTTCTAAAATCTGGAATAAGACAGGGTTACCCTCTTTCACCACTTCTATTTAACATAATTCTTGAAACACTGGACAGAGCAATTAGACAAAAGAAATTAAAGGGATATGTATAGGAAAAGAAGAACTTAAATTAGCACTATTTGCTGACAATATGATTCTATACCTAGAAGACCCAAAAAACTCCACCAGAAAACTTCTAGAATTAGTAAATGAATTCAGCAAAGTTGCAGGATAAAAAATTAACACCCGTAAATCAAAGGCATTTCTGTTTATCAGGGACAAAGCCTCTGAGAAGGAAATGAGGAAAACTACTCCATTCACAATATCCTCAAAATAAATAAGATACTTGGGAATCAACTTTTTCAAAAAAGAAGTGAAAGATCTATGCAATGAAAACTACAGAACCCTAAAGAGAGAAATCAAAGAAGACCTTAGAAGATGGAAGGATCTAGCTTGCTCTTGGATAGGCAGAATTAATATTATCAAAATGACTATACTACCAAAAGCCCTATACAAATTTAATACAATTCCAATCAAAATCCCAATGGCAATCCTCATAGAAATAGACAAAGCAATCATGAAATTCATCTAGAAAAATAAGATACCCAGAATAGCTAAAGCAATCCTAAGCAGGAAGAGGGAAGCAGATGGTATCACTATACCAGACCTTAAACTATACTACAGAGCAATAGTAACAAAAACAGCATGGTATTGGCACCAAAACAGGCCGGTAGACCAATGGTACAGAATAGAGGACACAGAGACTAACCCACAAAATTACAATTATTTATTTATTATGTCTTATATTAGACAAAGGTGCCAAAAACACACACTGGAGTAAAGATAGCATCTTCAACAAATGGTGGTGGGAAAAATGGAAATCCATATGCAACAAAATGAAATTGAATCCCTATCTCTCCCCATGCACAAAACTTAACTCAAAATGGATCAAGGATCTAGAAATTAAATCAGAGATTCTGTGTTTAATAGAAGAAAAAGTAGGCTCTAATCTTCATCATATGGGATTAGGCCCCAGCTTCCTTAATAAGACCCCTATAGCACAAGGATTAAAACCAAGAATCAATAAATAGGATGGAATCAAACAAAAAAAGTTTCTTTTCAGCAAAAGAAACAATCTGTGAGGTGAACAGAGAGCCTATCTCCTGGGAGCAAATTTTTACTCCTCACACATCAGATAGAACAGTAATCTCTAGGGTATATAAAGAACTCAAAAAGCTAAATACTGAAAAAACAAATAACTCAATCAACAAATGGGCCAAGGACCTGAACAGACACTTCTCAGAAGAATCAATCAATCAATAAATAAATATATGAAAAAATGCTCATCAGCTCTAGCAATGAGAGAAATGCAATTCAAAACCACTCTAAGATATCATCTCAGTTCAGTCAGAATGGCAGCTATTATGAAGTCAAACAACAACAAATGTTGGTGAGGATGTGGGGAAAAAGGTACACTCATAAATTGCTCATGGGACTGAAAATTGGTGCAGCCAATTTGGAAAGCATTATGGAGATTTATTGGAATACTGGGTATGGAACCACCATTTGATCCAGCTATTTCTCTCCTCAGACTATACCCAAAGGACTTAAAAACAGCATACTACAGGGACACAGCCCCATTAATGTATCAGGACAATTCACAGTAGGTAAACTGTGGAGCCCACCTAGATGTTTTTCAGTGGATGAATGGATTAAAATAATGTGGCATATATTCACAATGGAATATTACTCAGCATTAAAATAGAACAAAACCATGGCATTTGAAGGTAAATGGATGGTGTTGGAGAAGATAATGCTAAGTGAAGTTAGCCAATCTCACAAAACAAATACCGAATGTTTTCTCTGATATAAAGAGGCTGACTTATAGTGGGATTGGGAGGGAGAGCATGGGAGGAATAGATGAATTCTAGATAGGGAAGAGGGGTGGGAGGGATAAGGTGGGGCCAGGGGATTAGCAAGGATAGTGGAATGTGATGGACATCATTATACAAATGTACATGTATGAAGACACTAATTGGGTGTCAACATACTTTATATACAAACACACATACAAAAATTGTGGTATATATGTGTATTAAGAATTGTATTGAAAAAAAATAGTGTTCCCTTAGATTAGGTAGAGGGAGGTGGAAGGAGGGGAAGGCAGGGGATGTGGGGATAAGAAAGACAGTAGAATGAAACAGACATTATTACTGTGTGTATGTATGTGACTGTATGACCAATGTGATTCTATAATATGTATACTCAGAAAAATGAGAAATTATATCCTGTCTATGTATGATACATCAAAGTATATAAGTGCATTCTACTGTCATGTATAACTAATTAAAAACATTTTTTTTAAAAAAACTATACTCCACCCATCAGAAGAGTCTCCACAGCAGATACAAAGTATGAATTCCCGTCCCCATGCCTCAAGGCTGGTGCAAAACTCAACCTGTGACCTCAGCCCTGTTCTTCTCCCAGCCTCATTGTGGGTTCTACAGAAAGCACTCATGCAATAGATATCTTCACCAAACTGCTTAACCAGCTCTGCTTCTTGGGCTTAGCCTAGGACAAGATGTGACTATTTTAAGAATCTCCCTACAAGAATGTTTATAGTGGATTTATTTGTACAAACCAAAATGGGAGGGCGATGACTCACAAATGTCCATATGCCCTGGGATGGCTAAACAAATGGTGATCTAAGAATTGACTTGAGTTCTAAGGAACCGAATCAAAATGCAAGGGCAATCAATACCACTTACAGAATTGACTACGACTCCACCATCCACATTAATAATCTCAAGACGCTAGGAGGAACCACACAGGGGATTCTCAAAGCCAAAGCTGTGAAGCAAAGCAAATTTCATTCTTAGGAAAGAAGGTCAGTCGGTGGTTGATAACAGCATCATGTTGATGTGTAAAGAGAAAAACTGCAGGATCATCCAAAGAGTTTCCACACCTGTTAAAGACTAAAAATACCTTGATATAAGTGAGAAGAGACGGTATTAAATTCTTTCCCTGTCCTTCCTAATGAAAGCATGTGTTATAAAATCGTCTTTGATATCTGGCAAGGTTTTCAACTTTTTCTTGAGTAAAATTTCATAAACTTATTTTACAAGTTTATTTCATTGAGATTTCTTATTTTTCAGCATGTGTGTGTGTGTGTGTGTGTGTGTGTGTGTGTGTGTGTGTTGCCCTACATCTTGAATTAATTCTTTTAATCATTTTTGGGTTTTTTCCAGAGTATTATCTACTTAGATTTTAACGTTTAAAATCTTCTTTATATTTTACTGTCATTACTGTCTAATTTTTCACTAGTAATTCTGTTTTTCATTTACTCTTTTTTATAGATGCTATTTAACTTATTGGGTTTTTTTTTTCCTTGAAAGATCCGGCTTTTAAGTCATTTCTATTACCTCCTTTCCTTCTAATTGTTTTTATTTCTTATTAATTTCTTTATTTTGCATTTTGAGTTCGTCTTGTTCCTTATTTTCCATCTTATTAACACGGAAATTTAATTTCGATTTTTTTATTTTATATGAAAAGAATGCATTCAATCTATCATTTGTCTCAAACATGGTTTCACTGAATTGTGATATTTTATATCAAATCTTCTCAGTTTTGTTTTCGCTTAAATGTTCCATAATTGACCTTTATATGATCCTTTTTCCATGGTATTTATGGGACAATGTCCCTCCTCCATTTCTAAGTATATTTGGATTTTGTCACTGTTTTGACTTTTGCTATTACCTAGTTTTATTGCTCTGTAACCACATAAGGTAGCCTGTGCAATCTTTCCCTTTTAGATATCACTGATAGTTTTTTGTATTGTAGATTATAATCAATTTTCAAAATCCTCCCTGGGGATTTGTAAAGAATATGTATTCCCTGTTGGTGAAAATAGTTGACATATTTAGTAAATCAACCGTATTTCTTTTATTATCCAATTATATGTGTTATGTCTACTTGACCAAGTGTATTGTGCTAAGATCATCAACACTCATATTTCTGTTAGTGCTCTCTTCTCAGATTTAACTTTTTACCTTATGTTTTATAAAGACATTTCCTCTATGGATAATTTCTTGCCAGTTATATCTTTATTATGGTTGATACTAATTATCAAACAAAAATGATTTTTTCTCCTCTTAATACATTTTGCATTGCACTCTGAGTTTTATGTTTTCTATTGAAAATTTTACCTTTTTGCTCAAATTATATCTAACATGTGCTAAAAGCCATGATGCACGTTTTCTATGACACATTGTTTTAGGTGTTTTCTTTGCATTCAACACATAGCTGAAATTCTTTAAATTAATTCAAACGTGCCTGCAATTTTTAGAAAGTGTTTTGAAATAATTTTAGATTATCAGAAGAATCTAAAGTTCAGAGAGTGCCTAAATACTTTTTACTCAGCTTCTAATATTAGCATTCTTGTGTGACCACAGTTGATATGCAGATTTCACTAGTTTTTCCACCAATGTAATTTTCCTGTTTCTGTGGCTAATTCAGGATGCCAGGCTGTAATTTTTAGTCATGTCTTCTTAACCTTCTCCAGTCTGGGACAATTTCTTAAATTTTTTTTTTTTTTTTTTTTTTTGCTTTTGATGACTTGGACACTTTCAAAGAGAACTGTTTTAAGTATTTTGGAGAAGAACCCCCAATTTAGGTTTTTCCTTGTGTTTTCTCATCCATCGTTAGTCTAGAGTTGTAGATTTTTGTAGGAAAATGTTACAGAGGAAGTGCCTTCTTATAACATCACATCAGGAAGTGCATGATATCAGCATCACTCATGGATGGTATTAAACTTGGACACTGGTGGTGTCTACCAAGTTTTCTACTATAAAGTCATTTTTTCCTTTCTATGTGCTATTCATTAGAACCAGTCACTAAATCCAGTTCAAATTCAAAATGAGGGAACTCAAGCACATTTTCTGGAGGCAAGAGTACCAAAGAATTTGTGGATATGTTAAAACCAACACTGTAATTGGTAAATACTGTGAGGGGAATTTCAAATCTATGAAAATATACTAAAATATCCTTAAAATTTTACTTACTAGTATTATCATTTGTCAATGAATCTTGTCTGCTGCGATTTTTATTTTGATGTTCTACTACTGATATCTTAATGCCTTGATTCTTTCTACATTTATTTATTGGAATTCTTCTATAAGGAATATTTATCCCTTCTGCAGTTGTAGGTTGAGTATTATCTGAAATATTTAGGAATAGAAGAATTTTGAATTTCTTTTTTTATATTTTGAAATATTTGCACATATACAATGAGATATCTCGAGGATAGGACACAAGTCTAAGCATAAAATTCATTTATGCTTCATATATGCTAAATACACAACACATGAAGATAATTTTATACAATATATTTTTAGTGGGCCTGCATTTTGACTGTGACCTATCACATGAGGTTGGGTATGGAATTTGCCACTTGAAATAAAAAATTTCAGATTTTTGGGCTGGGGATATAGCTCAGTTGGTAGACTGTTTGCTTTGCATGCACAAGGCCCTGGGTTCAATCCCCAGCACGGCAAAATAATAACAATAACAATAATAATAATAATTTTTTAAAATTCAGATTTTGGAGTATTTTGCATTTTGTATTTCCTTTTATGGATGTACAGCTTTCATTTATTTATTCAATAATTTATTTATATATGGGTTATTTATTTTATTTATTCTATTTATTCTAATCCAATACTAAACACTACCACTATTTAAACAGTTCCTCAGCCTTTCTTAGTTTGGCTATTAGAATTCCTTTTGGACTAATTCTTTTGTCCTTTAGAAATGTCCCCATTGTTTCCCTGTCTATCATCTATTCTAAGATCTGGGTTCTAGATGTGTTTGTTGCTGATGAAATATTACTTCAAGAAAGCACTTTAAAAAAAAAGTAATATATATGTTTCTGTATCTCCATTCTTTTCTATAAACTAAATAAGCATGAATTCATATTGGAGGGTCTGACCTTCACCAGTGCCTAAGGGATAATTTGATCTTTCTCTTATTGCCTGATTCCAATTTCTTTTGTTAACAGTGATAGACTTAATTCCCCTATCTTTATTTTGCTTTTTTTTTAATTTCTTCAATTACAGCACACATAGAGTTTTAGAATTTCTTACCCATGTGAGAAACATCTTTGTCAATGTTTGCATTTAGTTTCATTTTCCTTATAGTAGCCAGTCAAGACCTTGAGATATCTTGGGGACAGGACACAAGTCTGAGCATAACATTCATTTATGCTTCCTATATACTAAATACACATTACAGGAAGGTAATTTTACACAAATATATTTTTAGGGTGCCTGCATTTTGACTATGACCTATCACATGAGGTTGACTTAGACCACCACCTTTTCTTCCTAATGGTACTTTAGTTTTCATGGAGGGAATAAACCACTTCCAATACCTCTGTGATTTTTTTTTTCCTACTTTCTTTTGGAGTTTCCAAAACAGAGGAGAATTCTGACACCAGCCTGATTTTAGCATTTTTGAGTGTGGAAAAAAAATTTTTTTAACCACTTGGATGTATTCATAGCAATTTCTTAGAAACTCTAGAATGTCATCAAGATAAGTTTAGATGCTAGCCTTCCTTATTTCTGAAAACATTCATGAAGTTTGCTAACTGATCTTGGTCTATTCACTGTGATCTTCCTTTGATCTAGAAAAAAAAATAATTGCATTTCCATTTGAGCCTAAAATGAGAATACTCTATGTGAAAAAGACCTATGAGCCTGGGTAGACTCCAGAATAAGGACAGTGGTTGCTTCTGGAGAGATGCTGTAGTCTTGACCTTACCCCCAATGGCCCACGTGTTGAAGGCTTGATCTCCACAGAGGTTCTCTAAGGAAGTGGTGCTCTCAAGAGATGAGCCCTCGAGATCTTGGGCTTTTGGGGGTGTACCCTTGAAGTGGGAGATGTCTTGGGTCATTGGGGGGTGTAACCTTGAAGGAGGCCATGGGACTTTGACACCTTCCTTACTGTCCTCTGCTTCCGAGCCATGAGATGAGCGGTCTTACTTTACCCCATGCTCCTGCCACAGTGTTCTACCTTCCTGTAGACCCCCAAGAAATAAGCTCTAATGATCATGGTTTAGAACCCCCCAAAGTGTTGGCCAAAATAATCCTTTTCTCTTTATTAGTTTTATGATCTCAGACATCTATCATCGAAAGTTGACCGACACAGGGAAAGAATATGAAGATGGGCCACCTGAGTCAGTTTTCATCCCTGTGACCAAAACACCTGATAGGAACGACTTGGAGGAGGAAAGGTTCATTTGGGCTCCCCAGTTTCAGAGATTTAATTCATGGGAGGGGCGGGGCTGACTTGCTCTGGCAAAGTGAGGCAGGACATCCAGGTGGAAGGATGTGGTGGAAGAGGACTGCTCCATTCACTGCAGCCAGAGAGCAGAGAGAGGGGGAGTCGGAAGGAGAAAGTGATTGCAGGGCAGATAAAACTGTCCATTAATTCACCTCCTTGAGTCACACCCCCTCCTGCCTGTCGTCCAATCTAACTAGGATGGACTGGTGAGGTGACAACTTTCATAACCTAGTCATTTCACCTCTCCCTTAACATCCCGAGCTCTGGGAGGGGTATCTCATATGTAAACCATAACACTGAGCAATAAGCATCTTGTGTCTCTAGTCTCCACAGATTTTCACATGGACCTGCAGCTATTGCAGTTCTTTCAGAAAGCCCCGTTGAAGGCCAGGGAGCCGCTGCTGACATCATCACGACCCTAAAGCTAACAGCCACAGCTATAATCAGGGTGACTGTGAATGAGATGTCACTTATGTCAAAGCCAGTTAAGTGGCCCTTGAGCCGAAGACTTCCTGGAAAGCTGACTGGTATTTTGGTCTTCTTACAACAGCTGATTCAACATCTGTACAAAACCCTGTTAGAAGTGGGTGGAAAGGCATATACTTCCACTCCTAGGCAGACAGCGTGGAGACAGGGAGTTTTGGGGGATTAGCTAATGTGGACTCATGAGAGAGCATGAACTTGTATGTAGATGTTCCGACATTGCCAAGCCCAGAGGGTCTGAGTCACAAACACTTCTCAATGGGAGGTGGGGGGTCTTTGGAAGGCAATTAGGATTAGATGACATCATGAAGTCGGGGCTCCTATGGGTGCATTAGTCGCTTTAGAAAAGGAAACGAGATCGGAGGTAGCACATTTGCTCTCTCTAGCCATGTGATGCCCTCCATGTTATGATACCACAAAGAGCCCCTCACCAGATAGATGCCCCTCACCAGATGCCACCAGCACCATGCTCTTGGTTCCCAGTCTCCAGAGTCATGAACCAAATACATTTCTCATCTTAGAATTACCCAGTCTCTGGCATTTTATTCACAGCAACAGAAAATAGACAAGTTGTATGCCACATGGATCATTCTACGGCACAAGTGAGTGTGTGTGCGTGAGAGGAATTGCAGGGGTAACAGTGAGTATATGAGTAATATTAGCTTCACCGCTTCAGGCTGGATAGAGTGTTTTCTCAGTTCTTTCAGTTTGAGGGACTCGTAGTATCAGAACTTCAGGTTTCTTAAAGCACTTCTGGAGATTTCATTGCCTTAATCTAGGATGCTGATCCATGCTCTGTCTGGATTTAAATCCTGAATCTTTCTTTTTGCACTCCAGGCAGATCACAGAGTTTCTTCGACTACAAAATAAGGACAGTAATCCTGTGTCCTATTCACCACCCAGGGATGTCCTGATGCCCTTCCAATAGACAGATCCACAGGGTGTGTGGAAAGCCAGCATTGCTCCCTTGACATCCCCCATCTGCGACAGAATGTTGTCAGTAGTTAAGGAAATGACCTCTGGACTCCAATGACCACATGATCATCTTGGCCTGGACCTTCAGCCGATGTGAACTTGGAAGGTTACTTAATTGCCAGGCCTTAGATTTGGGGGAAAGAATACTATCAATCCCTAAAATTCCATTGTGAACATAATATATGAAAGTCACATTTCTCTGTGCATGGCATATGTCAATATACAAACACAGATCCTGTTCGCTTGGAGGAACTATCCACCTTCTAAGGTCTTCTGCATCCACTCAAAAACTGGAACTTTCAGAAATTGTTAGATCTCTCCGGATTAATTGGAAGAAAGTCACAGAACTGCCCTTGGACCACTTTGACATAAGTATCTTTACTTATGTCTCCACAATTCTGCGCCCCCCCACCCCGCATTTGTTTTGTTCAGATACACATTGCATGGCTTGTCTATTATCACTATGAATAGTGATGTTGAAAAACAAAAGTGGTTGCTTTGATGTCTCCAACACAAATCCATGCCTTGTAGAGAAGGAAATTAAGTCACAAACTTCAGGCAGACTTTACCACAGACATTTAACTAAGTTTTTGGCTAAAGCCAGTTCTTCTCACCTGGGGGCCAGTACTCTTTCCACTAATGCTGGACAGGTTCCAGCAATATTCACAGGATTACAAAACCTTTAGCACCTACAAAAGACTGGCCTGCACCCTCCTTCCTCATGACTCCTGGAAAGTCTGAGACTTCCCTGACCTTAGATTGTTATGTCCCCAAGAATTGTCCTCAACTATAAATGGGGGCTTCTGGTCTTACTTTATGCTGACCTTGTTTCAGTCCATTTTGACCTTTCAGGCTTTATTTCCATTTCACATTCAGTTTTCTTTGAGTCTCCAAATCTGTGGCAATGTTTAAAAGTGGAGACCCAGGCCCTTCATTTTCTCTTGTCTGATTTCTCTCCTTTGCTCCTCAACTCTTTCCTTCCCCACTCTCTTTCCACACTCGTCTTTTATTCCCTCAAATCCACAACCAGACTAAGTTGTTGCAAAATGTGTGGAGCCGGCATTTATTTAGAAAAGCAAAAAAAAAAAAAAAAAACAAAAATGATTCTTCCCATTTCTCAACTTCTAAGCTCAGCTCTGGACCACCTTCCTTTGCCTCTAAAATGTAAAATTCACCACTCTAAAGAGCTTTGATCAAACTCATAGATAAGAAAATCCTCTCTGCAGTTTTGTGCATGGCTATTGTGGCCTCTAAATGATCACCTTTTCAGCAATTCTAGAGAGAAGAAGATTCTTTAGTAGTTTCTTTGGTAGAAAAGCACTAGAGAAGACTCTTATTGGCCTGATCTGGGGCAAATATTTACTTTATGGCCAGAAAATGGTATTTACTCTGACTTGTATAGCAGGCCCCACTCTGCTATGGAATTACTGTGGTGGGGTTCAACCAGCCTGGCCATGTGGAAAGTGTTCCCTATGGGAAGAGGACAAGAGAGACAAGAACCATGTCCCCTTCCAACACCAACATTAAAGCAAGGGACCTCTTGGCCCAGCTATTTTTCATATGGCCACTATGTTAATCTTCCTAGTATAACACTGTCCTTCATTTCTCCTATATTCAGCAACTTGCAAAGACTTCCTATTGCTCAGTGGATAGATCTGGCTGGTTGAGATCAAGGAAAGCACTCAAGGTCATTTACAGCCTTCCACCAGGTTGCCTTTAATTTAGATCTCATATTGTCTTCTGCTCTCCCTTTTAAAGCACTTCTTTGGAATGCATCAGACTGGTTTCTGTCCTGTGAATATATTTCGTATCATCCTGCACCTGGGCCATTCCATAAGCTGATGTTCCCTTGAGTGTCTGCGCTTCTTCCTCCTCGTGGTCCTCACCATCTTACAAGGCCCAGTTACACCCCATCCTTTTAGGAAGGTCTCCATGACTACCATGACCACCTAGGTTCCACCTTTCAGGATAATAAAGACAGGAACCTGGGGAGATGGATGGTTTTTCATCAGTATGACAAATCACTGAATCCACTAATAAGAGGTTCACCGTCAAGTCAAGTGAAATAAGTCAAACTCCGAAGGTCAAGGGTCATATGATTTCTCTCCTACACAGAAGTTAGAGAGGAAAAATGGAAGATAAAGGTGGGGGTGGATCTCCTAAAAATCAAAGGGACAATCAGTAGAGGAAAAAGGGACCCCTGAGGTAGGACAGAGGGAGGGAGGGAGAGAGGAAAGGGAAAGTGCTAGGGAGTGATATTGGTCAAATGATATTGTTGTATTGTGTGCATGCACAAATATTTGATACCAAAGTCCACCCATGCACACAACTATCATGCACCAACTAAAGAAAAGATAACAAGAGAGAAGAGGTTTACTCTGGTTCATAGTTTTAGTGGTTTCAGGTCAAAATCGGTTGGTCTCATTATTCTTGGGCCTGTGGCTAGGCAGCACATGATCACAGGAGCCTTCTGCAGGGCCAATGTGCTTCAGCAGAGAATTAAAAGAGAGAAACAGGCAGGGGCTAGGGTCCCTCTATCCCCTTCAAGGACATGCCCCCAATGAACTACCCACCTTCCACTGATCCCCACCTCCGACTGCTGCCCAATTGTGTCTTTCTGGAGGACAAGATTTGAACAAATGGTTTCCGGGGAGCAGTCATGCAGGGAGTCAGGTCATGGACAAAGCATCTTCCTCTTAGGATACCTGGTCACTATCCATCATTTTTACATCTAAACATGATAAGTTACTTATACTGTCTGTACAATAGTTAGTTTTTAGCAAAAAAAAAAAAATTGTGTTGGATCAGATGATTTTTTAAGGTCTTACCTAAATCCTAAGCTGGAAATAAGTGTCTATAAAGTCAAAACTGATAATTGTTTGGCACCAAGATATGAAGTCACTTTAGAAAACACTAAATTTTCCTGCACTAAAATTTAAAGCAAGAGATGGTATTTGCTCTGACCTGACTTGTACAGCCCCGACGTTGAGACAGACATGGCACGCCCCTATATTATAGTTATTCCTCTTTGGGGCGCTCTTTTGCATTTTGTTTATATGAAGATATAAACAAACACCTACCTCTCACAGATCTCACTGTGCTCTCCAAATATAAATGGAAGATACACATCCTCTCTGACTACTTGGGGGAAACGGAAATGAAGTTCCTTTGATTCATGGCTGTTCTCTGCATTAGAATCGATCAGTGCCTTTATGATTGTACTTGTTCGTCCATTTACTTTCCTGTGAGTGGGATGGTGACAAAGGCTGCCACAAAAACAAGAATCAAAATATAATGGATAGCAGCATCGTTTTTAGAAATTTGCATGCAAGGTGATTTTTTTAAATTATAGTTTATTAAGCATGACCTAAGAATAAATTTCCAAGAAATGGGTTACCTACAAAGGTGTAATGAATATAATCATCCTCATTTCCAACATTTCATTTTGCAGCTCCATTTACTTGAAATGATCTGATGCAAAAAATATTGGACAACATATTTCCTTTTCATGAATATACTTGTACATGATGAGAGAAGATGGGATCATTTCAGTTAACGGTGGGGGGAAAAGGAAGGGAAACATGTAGCATAGATTTCAAGTTCATGCCTGTGTGCTGTATTTCGATCAGCAGTAAAATGCATTTCATAGTATATTGTCCCAAGGTATTACTCCCACTGAAAGTGTCAAGAGATGTCATTACATTGATGTCTGGTCTGAAAATCATATTAGTAAACATTGGCAGGTCCATAGGTCATGTAAGACTCTGGCATATGCTGATGAGTTTATTAACATATATAGTATCACTTTGTCAGACCGGCTTGCCAATCTACATTTGCAGGTGTACAGTGGTTGATGGGATGGAAATGCTTCCCTGGTCAGGACACACAATGGCCCCAACGCAAATGATGTAGTAGAAACAAAAGCGAGTCTCAAGGTTAGGGACAGAAGGAACATCCTTTATTTTATGGGCTCAAATATATGCAGTCTGTTAATAAGGAGATATACTCATTTTTTTTTCAGAAGAACACAGAATTCTTCTGAAAGTGTTTAAGGACATCAAACAGAGTTTGTCTTTCAATATGGTAAAAAAATGTGGATAAACTGGGAATTAGTATTCCCAGTATATACCAACCATTTGACTAGAATGGTTATTTAAATTCTCAACATCAGATTTCTCAGTTTTCTTATCTGTAAAATGGGAAATCATGCCTATACCCATTCATTCATTCATCCACATCCTTTATCCTCAGACTAGAAGATTCCAGAGTTTAAAAACTTCATCATCTAAGCATTCATTAGCTCTTACCTAATTATTCTTTTCTGGAAATCTGACCACTTTTCCATTGCTACACATATGCAACATATGCTAGCTCTACTATCTTCTCTTCTGCTGCAATTTACCATAGGGGTTAAAACTCTATATTTTTTTTTGACAACTCTTATTTTTTCATGGATGGTACACTATTACCAGCCACTCTGCACCCTGCCACAAAGGGTCACACTCAGCAACATGACACTATCTTTTATCTTAGGAATTTCCTTCATAAGCTCTAAGGTTTATCCAAGTTCGTTAAATGGTGTCTCCTTTCTTATGCAGAAAGTCTTGGGCTTTACCCTTACCAGCTGTCACTCAAACCAACCCACGTTGGAAAAACACATAAGCCCATGTAAGAAGCCAAGTATCAGCTACACAGGGATCGTCCAAGCTGGGGACTAGATATACTCCTTAGAAATAAGACAGAGCCTGAATCACAGACAATGCCTAGTGTAAGAAACATGAATCAGAGGAATAAGCAGAAAGAGAGAGAATTCTAGGACAAGGAGACCAAGGGTGAGAGCAAGAGAGAGGCTGTGGATTGGAAAATAAGTCCAAGGATCAGAAAGGATGAAAATGATACAGACACTGCATTTATTAAAATCTTAACCACGTCCCAGGCACTGTGCTAAGTGTTTCTCCTGTATCCTCTTGTGTAATCCTCAAAGTGACTCCAAGGGCTATTATTATACCAATTTGAGGGTGGAGAAAACCATAGCTCATAGATAAGGACCTTGACGCACGCCCCACCCCCCTCCAACACACACAAAGCCAATAAGTGGTAGAACCAAGATTCAGACTTAAAACTCTGATGCCAGACCTCGATCTATTAACCACTTCCCTGACCCTCTCTCTCCATAAGAAATGAAGAGCTTGGAATGGCCGGAGGAAAGGAACCGAAAGATGTCTCTGCTATAATTGTTGGAAACTTACATTCTGCATTTTTACAGGTTTACTTCACCAATCTCAATCTTCTACCTGTTTTCCCCCCCTAAAGAGAGAGATCAGACACATTCAGGATGTTTTGAACTATGAAAACCAGCTCCCCACAAATATATCATAAGCAAGAAATGCTTCATTCTCTCTTAGAACAAAAGGTCTAGAGACAGGGAAGCCTGGGGAATTTTAGTCCACCTCGGTCCAATGTCTTTTCCATCTGTCAATCAGGGTTTTCCCTAGGAACAGGACCGATAGAATACGTGTAATTGTAAGAGGGGATTTATTAGATTGGCCTGCAGAATCAGAGGCTGAGAATCCATCTGCAAACTGGAGAGCCAGGGAAACTGGTAGCTGCTCAGTCCAAGAAGCTGGAAGCCTCCGAATAAAAGGGACCGATCGTACAGCCCTAGTCTGAAGCTGAAGAACCCCTGAATAGCCCCTGGTGAATGTCTATGTTCAAATGCTGAAAATCCTGGAGTCCAATGTTCATGGGCAAAAGCAGCATCCAGGTACACAGCCACGTAAGATAAGTGCCCAGGATTCTTCCTTCTGCTTTGTCACTCCATCTATCCCTCCTGACTACTGGTCAGAACTTCCCACTTGCAGAGAGGGTTTTCCTCATTTAGTTTGCTATTGACAAGGCAACCTTCTTTGGAAACACTCTGTCAGACACACTCATAAACATGTTTTACCCATTTTCTGGGCATTCATCAATACAGGGAAGTCAACACAACCTAAATTAACCATCAGACCATCTTTCCACTTTAGCATCTCAGCCTATTAGGACTGTCATGTCTCATGATCACAAGATGGCTGCATTCCCTCCAGGTGTCAAACACAGACTAAATATATCTTTCAGCTTATCTTGTGATGAGAAAAACCAGAACTTCTTTGAAGATTTCTCCTTGCATGATATGCCCACACCCCTGTCTATACTAAATCAACTGGCGAGGAAATGGAATCACCATGGGTAGCTTATTTCAATTGTGATCCACTCCCTGGGTCAGAGGATGGCTCTCTTTCCCTACACACATGGGACAGCAAAGTCCGAAACAAAGCTGGAGAAGAAGAAAATGGGAGTGCACAGGGAAGGGGTGTGGTAGAAAAGACTACGAGATAAGTAGAGTCCGGCATAAAGGGGTTGCTGCATTACTTTGATTCCTCTCCATTTTCCCTATAAGGTTAATTATGCAAGCCAGTGATATACTCATAAAGAACCTCAAAGAATCACAATGGGAATTATATCCACAACACAGTTGACATTAGCTCTGTTTGTTCAGTGGGTCTCTTTGGTTGTGAGTTCCTGTGGATCCTTTAAAACCGAAGATGCTCAAATCTCTCGGAGTTGCTGCCTGACTCCCACCAGGTAAGAATCTCCTCATGAGGTCTCCTCTCACTAAACTGCTACTCAAGAACATAAAACAAACTGCAAGAGTGCTTCCACGTGCTGGTCATCCAACCCTGGCCAACCACCTCCACCCATATTTCTATCTTGATTGAGAATAGCGAGCAGCTCAAGCCTGTCTTATTTCTCATTTGCAACACACTCAAGGTTTTGCCGTGATCATTCACGGGGCTCCCTCATCAAACAGCACTTACATCTTTACGTGGGAGAAACTGTGAAAATTAATATCAAAGTCTCTTTAAGCATCTCAGATGATTGTGTCTTGGAATAGCTCCAAGGATATCCTTTTAGCTGGCATGTGCACAACATGACAGTATGCCATCGGCTGGGTCCACTACTGGAAGACTAGCTTAAAGACCAAAACAAAATGGCCCCAGGGAAATGTGTATGAGGAAGAGAAGCCTCGTGGTGGTGTTTCCACTCTGAAAGGAATTCTTCTGGTCTGTAGAACATAAAGTTGATGTTCAAAGAGTGAATTCGTCCACTATCTTTCTCAGCACCTGATTCTGACCATACCCTATTCACCCAAGTCCAACCTGATTCCTAGCTCTTTAATGTGACCACATCCTGCTCTTGAATCCTAGTTAGTGGCTCTCGATCCTTCAGAAGTCCCGTAAGATTCCAAATGAGGGCAGGGATAGCCTCATGTTTGAGGTGCCCAATTGTGACATTTCACTTCTCTCTGGGATATGGGAGATAGGAGAATGGACATCTAGTATGGCAAAATAGCCCAGAAGAATAAAGCAATTAAGAACCTTACTTGAATGCATAGCCTTCAACTGAATTGGAAAAAAATTCTTCTGGCTCTTGATTCTTACTCCACCAGGTTTCCCACATTCCAGAACAAGAAGCATTCAAGAGAAAAAGAGGGGCAAGAGTAGATGGATCTTCTAATAAATAAGTGGAAGATGCACCCCCTCTTCTTTAGCATCTTCAAAACACGGCAGAAATACAGTAAAGACCTATGGAAACCAAGCTACCAACAATATAGATGGTCAAGTAGTTTATAAAAGAAAGCCTAAGTCTATTACATGGCCTTGGAGTCTCCCATCCCCATAGAACAGCAACGTAAATATTCATCTTGTCGAATCCTTGATTCCTTACTGAAAGTCTCTGTAAATATGAAGAACCTCCACCTTTCTGCTGGTACTCCATACAGGAAACTGTGAGTCACCTACAACCTCTTCTTTTTTGCCCAGACACTGAAATGGACTCTTCTATGAAGGCATCAATATGGCAATTGATGAACCCTCTGTATACATGGTGCTGTGTTTCACTGAGAAAAGACAAAGACAGATGAACAGACACTCTGTGAGGCACATGGCATCTTTGACTGCCATATCCAATAGATCCCATGACGACCAATGTTCTTCTGAACAAACCAGCCCAGAGAAATTAAGTGATCGGCTCAAGTTCATGCAGAAAGTAGCAGAGCTCTGTGACTCAAAAACCAGGATTCAAATCAGATCAAATGTTTTACACTCTGAAACATTTTAAAAAAATCTCCACGGATATACAATAGGGGGAAATCCAGTGCAATGAAAATGGATTTATGTAGAAGAAGCCTGCGCACATGGCAGAATGAGAACCATGTCTTTTGAGCCAGGCAGGATTCAAATAAGTAGTGGAAGGCCATCAAGATTTCAAGAGCAGGGGCAAAGGAGGTTGTGCATGTGTCCAGAGGACTTTAGAGGCCAGCATTCAGAAGCCCTGTCTCCATGTGATCCAAAGTCTGCACTCTGAGAAAATTCCTAGAGCTTTTGTTTTTGGTTCCCAGAACTCCAAAGAGCACGGCACAGGATTCGCCCATTTACCCATTTCTGTGACCAATACTAATTGAGCTGCTTCTATGTCCCAGGTCCAGTATCAGACACCTGGGATCCAGCAGAGAACGTGCTAAATGATTCTTGCCTTTTGGAAATTAGATTCCAGAGAGACAAACAGTAACAATAATTAAATCAGATCATTGATGGCAAGGTGCAAGCACTTAATAGGGAAATGAGGGGGGGGGGCTCTTTGAGGAGGTGACATTTGAGCTGAGCCCTGAATGGCTGAAGGCAACCCTCTTGCCAACAGAGAGGTCGTTGCCAGCACTGGGAACAACCAGCCCATGGGGCCTTAGCAGGCCCAGGCATCCCAGGGACATGATGGTGTCCTTGATGCCTACCGAGCAGGTGAGCTGTGGTGTGAGAGGACAAGGTCAGAGCTGGAACTGGGAGGTTTTTCTAGGTCATGGGAAGGGGTCTGGATTTTATCCTCAGTCTGGTTGGAAGCAGGAAAGTGACATGATCTGATTTACATTCTCAGATCCCTCTGGGTTTTGGAAAACAGGCTTGGATGCAAGCTGGGATATAAAAGTCCTGTTCAGGGAACACTCGTGATCACTTGCAGGAAAAGGAGATCCTTTAGAAAACCTGAGCATTGTAGTAATCATGCTTCTGATCCTGCAATTTTTTTCTTTTCAAGAGAAACACTGGATCATGAATATCTTTCCTGTTTCATAATATTAGTACTCATTTTTTTCTTTAAAAATATATTTATTCTGCTTACAGCCTGCTTTTTAAAAGCTGTATAACATATTATAAACATATCCTCATCTTATTGAAGACTTTCACCACATCATTTTTGATGGCTGCCTAGTGTTCCAACATGGTGATATATTTTGATAATAGAAACTTTCAATATTATAGATAATATGGTACTGAATGGTTTGACAGAAAAACAGTAAATATTTTTTTATATTGACCTCAGGAAACATTCTCAGAGATGGAATTTCTAATTTAAAGATAAAATCTTTAGAACTTTTCATGAGCATTATTAAGTTATACTTCGGGAGTTTTATTTATTTACACTTTGCCAACACACAAAACTAACAATTTTTCAAAAAATAAAATATTGACTTCTTGGATGACTCTAAAAAAATAGTATTCTATTATTTCTGCAATCTCAAAACTAAAAATAATGAGTTCTTCTAATTAAAAGATTCCTTGTGCTGTTTTATTTATATTTCTCTGGATGAGATGTTTACTTTTTTTTTTTATTTGCTCAGGCATATTTTTGCATTTAAGAAAAGAGGTGCGAAACTGAATTTCAGATTGAATCAGAACCTCTTTTGAGTACTCAAACTTAATGAAGCTGGAACTCAGCCTTGACCTTGACCTTAAGTTGGATACGGTACCTAAAGCAGCATCCTGTGAATGGATCTGTTTGTGCCGTGAAGCTTCCATAGGAAGGTGTTTGAGGAGATAATTTAGGGGGAGGGAAGTAATAAAGACAGAAAAAAAAATCTATCAAATTTCCAGTTTTTACTTATTAATTTTTACCAAATGTATTTCCATTTTCCTTAAGACAAGGAAAGCCAGGTGACGTCAGTATTTGCTGACCATGTATATAATAATACCCTAGGCCCACGACTGTGCCCAGAAAATACAAAGGCAATTCTAAACAGTCTCTGCCTTTCAGCATTTGGGAATTTCATAGAGTTGACAAACTAGCAAAGTTACAAGTTTAGAAAACTGCACAAGATAAAGAAGAATCACAAAAAGAGGGCCTGAGTCACTGTGCAAACCAGCCCTGACCTCCACAGAACAGGACATGGGCTCAGTGACCAGTGTGAGCCCAACTGTCCTGAGTGAAAGGGGAAAAGCATGAAGTAACTTGCAGTTAGCAGAAATCTGGAGGGATGCAGAGAGAGCCAGGGGAAGAATGACCAGAGGGGAGGGGAGAGGGGTCAGAGGGCAAGGCCAGGGTCAGAAGGGTCAGAAAACCGTAGCCCAAGGCCAGACCCGATGCTCGGCCTGCTTTGGCATGACCTTCCAGCTGACAGCTCGTTTTATGTTTTGAAAAGAGAAATGCTAAAAAGACAATCAACTTTTCCAGAAGGAACAGTCACTGTATTTTGCTTTCTGGCTCACAAAAATCTAAAATCTTTATTGATTGGCCCCTCTCTAGAAAATGTCTGCCAGTCCCTGGTGAAGATTCTTGTGTTCTGCGCTTGGAGTTTATTAAATTCTATCCTGTGGATGTCTGATGTTATTAAGCAGAAGATAAGCATGTTCTGTTTTGCATTGCAAAAAAAAAAGTATCTTGGGGAAAATTCATAAAGGTAAACTCAAAGGGAGAAGCAGGCGAGAAAAAAAAAAATAGTTTAAAGTCTATTTTCATGGTTCAGAAAATGTGCAGAAATCTATTTTAAATTTTAGTATGTAAACTCATGAGTGCAAGATATACAATTGAATCTTTTTTTAAATTTATAAGTATAAAATTAATTTTATTTATTCATTGATTGATGTTTTAAATTTATAACAGAGGAATGCATTACAACTCTTATTAATATATAGAGAGCACAATTTTTCCTATCTCTGGTTGTATACATAGTATATTCACTCCAATTCATGTCTTCATACATGTACTTTGGATAATAATGATCATCACATTCCACCATCATTAATTACCCTATGCCCCCTCCCTTCCCCTCCCACTCCTTTGGCTCTCAAATTTTCTGTCACTGTGAAAGGGATCATCACTTATCCAAGAGTAAAAGCTTGGATGGGGGCTGAGGTGGTGGCTCAGTGGTAGAGTGCTTGCCCTGCACATGTGAGGCACTGGGTTCGATCCTCAGCACCACATAAAAATAAATAAATAAGTAAAACAAAGGTATTGTGTCCATATTCCACTAAAAGAATTTTAAAATTTAAAAAAAAAAGAAAATATGCATGAATCAAAGATGGGGAATACATTTTATTTTATTCTTTTAAAACACATGTACCATTTCTCTAACGGACAACAAATGAACGGATTTAGATTTGAAGAGTAACTCCTCCTGGTCAAGGTAGCCCTTCTTGGAGGAGAGGGATTCTTAATTCTGATTTACACCACGGAAATCCCACTGACAGTCTGCTGCAGTGACTGGACATGATTCTAGACAATGAGGATGTCCAGAAATTAAAACTTGAGTTTGTGTAAAAAGTCTGCAAAGAGCTGACCGGAAGAAGCTCCAAAAGATATTGTCAAGGGGGAAGGGAGCACATGTTTGAATTCCTGATCAAGCAATGTGTGGTCACTGCCTTCCTCTCAGTGGACTCCCTCCAAGGCCCCTCAAATTGCAACACATAGAAAATAGCCCACGCTTCCTGCACACAGACTTGGTCTTATCCTGGCTTTCCTGGTTAATTCAGACAGAGAAGGAAGAGGGTGGTGTTCTAACAAAGTAAATGATAGGGCTGTGGAAATTGGGGTTAAACCACAGTGAAAACAGCTGTTTTCTTTCAAGCTTCCCTGGAAAGCAAGAGAAGAAATGTGGTCTGAATCCTTTTGTAAGGACACAATCTGCTGAGTCTTTGTGCTAACTGCTTTACTGTGAAATCAAGAGGCTTTTAGCCCAGAGAAATGCAAATTTCTGGATGCTTCCTTTGTTTTCTTTTGATTCTTTCTGACCAGAAAAACTGTTACAGATTGAGTATATCTTATCCAAAATGCTTGAAAGTAGAAGAGTTTTGGATTTCAGATTTCTTTCTTTTTTTTTTTAATTTATTTTAGGAATATTGACCTATACATAAAGAGAGAGCATGGGATAAAATCCAAGACTAGACACAAGACTCATTTATGTCTCGTACACACCAAACACCTCATGCACACTGACTGGTGGTAATTTGATGCAGCATTTTTAGTGTACTTGTGTTTTAACTACGACCTGTCACCTGAGGTCTCAGATGTGAAATTTTCTACTTGTGGCATCATGAAGACACTCCAGTGGTTTGGATTTGGGAGCATTTCAGATTTTCAGAGTAGAGATGCTCCACTTGTATTCAATCTCCGAGGTAGTTCAAGACCAAGGCTGCGGATGAGGCTCTGACATTGCACCCAGCTCATGAGGAATCCCAGTCCAGGATACCATTCAACACCATCAGTACCATATGGTTCAAGCTTCTGGACTTCTAGCCGAACCAGAGTCATTGCCTAGGGTCTACTTCAATTCCTTATGTGTATAGGTTGTTCATCTCCACTTGACCATCTATCTTGCTGGGCCTCACTGGTGGGTAGTCTCGCCCATCAGCCTCCTGACTTCTTTAGAGATTTTCCTCACCAAGCTCTCTAACTGCAACATCTGTTTACCTCCCTCTTCACAGGCCCTGTTATGTCCTGTGAACGATAATATGAGGGAAAAAAAGTCTGGAGCAACTATCCTTGTGATGTATGACGAGCCTTGTCCCCTCCAGTGGCTTCTGAGAGGTCCTAACAATTCCCAAATGTATTTTTCTAGGATTGTATAGGTGAGTATCCTCCCTGAGATGCCCACACTAGCATGCAACCTCCAATCCTTCTTCCCATGTCTCCTAACACATAGGATGAAACTCCAGATAGCATTTAAAATAACAATCTCATGGTTCATCAGAGAAATCGGAAAAAAAAAACAAAACTAGCCCCACTCATTACAGATTTAGTTACAATCATGCAGTCTTCACTATAGGCACTGGGGAAGGTAATTAGAAGCAGGAAGAATGGTCTCATGTTCCTTATCCATCTAGTCCTAGAGACCTAGTAGAAATAACCCATGATGAAGAAAAAAAATATGCTGTTTGTAAATCTGTAAATTAAAATGTAAAAGAAATTGATCTAAGTATCAGAGAAAAGAAGTCATCAAAAGCTTAAATCCCTCATAACTAGAATTAAACAATAAAGTTAATAATTTTTATTTTATTGCCAGGCAAAGAAGTGCATGTCTGTAACCTCAGATAAAGTCAGGAGATAGGATGTCACAAGTTTGTGGCTAGTCTCAGCAATCTGGAGAGAGGGTGTCTCAAAAATAAAAATGGAGTTATTTAGCATTTGAGTAGAAAACTATGATGCTGTCCAGTGATTGCTATGGATTTCTCAGTGGGGCATGGGTGGCTAAGTTGTTTGGGCAAAACCTTGCAATTCTTACCACCTGAGGTGGCTGAGATATGTAAGTGGGTCTGTATTAAAGGCAAAACAAACCATCCCATAACAGAATGGTTGAAAACAATAATAAGGACCATTTGTGTATGATTTTGAAATTTGGACAATGGCCCATCTCCACTTGACCAGGTGTATATTAGGATGGTCATAGGCCTCTATTGAACTGGGAATTTGGGTGTGATTGGACCATCCAAGATATGTTCTCCCCCGTTTTGGAGCCTGAACAGGCTGACTGGATTGTCTGGGGACCAGGTGACCCTCTCCCTCCAGACTACTTAAGCAGACTAGTTAAATGGCAGCTCAGCATTCAAGAGAGTGGAAAGATTCTTCAGAGACAGAGATTTCTATTCCATTCTATCGATCAAAACAAGGTAAAAAGCAAGATTCAAGGAGAAGGCCGGAGATTCTAGTCTTACCAGGGGGAGTGATATTTGGATACAAGGTTAGGATGAATTGCTGGAAACCATATTTGTAACAACTTATCAGGTGTGTTTATCAATTTACGGACAGACTCCTTGATCACTCTCTCGCCAGTCTCAATTGAGCCCTCTTATCAACCAGGCCTCAACCTGGGTGGTAAGAATTGCAAGGTTTTGCCCAAACAACTTAGCCACCCATGCCCCACTAAGAGACATGAACAAACACCAGCTCAAAACTTTGTCCCCAAGAGAGTGACTCCAACTCCTTAAATGCCTGCCAGAAATACATCGCCTAAAGATTTTTACTGTTTGTTTCAGCTTACATCTAATCCTTAGCTTCCCCTTCCTTATAGCCTTTGCTTTAGAAAACTTGCAGTTGTAAATTCTTTCTCTGTTCCTTGGAGATGTTATCTTCTACAGTGCAGAAATGTCTTTCTCAAGGGAACCATTCTTTTAAAATGTATTCATCATCGAGGAAGGAGGTCCACTGTCTCCCTGTCTCTGTGTGTGGTTAGGAGTCCAGCTGTGATAAGCACCAGTGAGCAGGTCCAGTGGCCTCTCTCATCGACTAACTAACTCCTCTATTCACTATTGGTAACTTTTCACATCTAGGGCTCTGCCAATTACCTGCATGCTTCTCTTCCCTATTCCCTCATTCTTCCTTAAAAGTGTCTGATCATTTTTGCACAGGGTTGAGCTTGGTCTCTTTCTCTACTGCTGGAGAATATCCTAAATCAAATAGGCTTCTTGGTTATCAACAAGGGTTCCACGACTCATTTTTTCTTTGGCACCACACACCTGGTGAAAAATGATTTTTTTTAAACTGAGGTATTTCCATTGAGGATGGACAGAGGTAAGTAAAGCTGAAATTCGCTCAGAAGCTAGACCAAATATTCTTGGAGGTGAAGAGAAATAGAATCAGCACTCAAAGATGAGGTTGAAGGTTCAGGCGTGGCAGGTTTGGGCAACTACAGGGATGATGGTACTCTTTACTGAGTTTGGCCACACAATGAGCAGGTTTGGGGTTCATTCATATATGCTGATTTGGGTAAGTCTTCCAAATGGAAAAAATATATATATATAGGACATTGAAAATACAGATTTAAAGCTCCAAAAGAGATGAGATGTAGGGGCACATTTTTTTTTCTTATTTATTAATTAATTTTTTTTTTGG
This sequence comes from Ictidomys tridecemlineatus, assembly GCF_052094955.1. NCBI lineage: Eukaryota > Metazoa > Chordata > Mammalia > Rodentia > Sciuridae > Ictidomys > Ictidomys tridecemlineatus. Next base: position 57,065,449 of record NC_135479.1, read on the forward strand.
TATAAGGTCTTAAATTTGGGGGACACTCTACCATTGAGCTATATCTCCAGCCCTTTTATTTTGGAATGAGGTGCATCAAATTTGTCTGAGCTGGCCTTAAACTTGTGATCCTTCTGCCTCAGCCTGCTGAGTAGCTGGGATCACAGGCATGTGCCTCCATGCCCTGCTAACAGTGCATCTTAAAACCCTAAAAATGTCAGAGGCTAACTAAAGTAATGAGAGTAGTTAAGGACAATGAGAGAGTGTTTGGAAGTACAAGGAAAGAAATCATCAGATTTGTAAGAATGAATAAATACAATATTGACCATAAAGAGACCTGAGAATCAGCAGCCAGCCATTGCAGAGAGCCGAAGATGCATACACCGGTAATCCCAGCAACTCAGGAGGCTAAGGCAGGAGATTCAAGTTAAATGTCAGCCTCAGCAACTTAGGGAGACCTAGGGCAAAATAAAAAAAAAAAGTAAAAAGGGCCTGGGGACACAGCTCAGTGATAAAGCATTCCAGGTTCAATTCCCAATACCAATAAATTTCTAAAAAAATAATCAAGTGTCGAAGATTTTTGAAACCTAAGGGAACTGGAAAACGACTTATAGATTATTTGGCTGGAATTCATTTTTGCTGTTTTCCTTTCAGGCACAAAGCTAGGAAAATTCTGGTTTGGAGGCCACATTTGATCCTCAACTTGAATTTATCTGTCCTTGGAGAAAGGATCAAAACCTGAAGTACTGAGACATTACCAGAAATCGGAAATCACCACGTCACGCTGGAAGGCGGATCTGGCCACAGTGTCTGAACTTCATGTGAGACGGGGATGTTTTGTGTGGAAACCATCTCCCCATCCCCTCACTTCCCTTCTAATTGATTGCAATAACCGTAGATCCAATGTACATTGTTTAGTTCTGGGCACTAGAATTACAGTCATGCATTGTTTAACAACAGGACTATGTTGTGGAAAATGCATTCTTAGTTGGCTTTGCTGTGTGAACATCATAGCAGGTATTTCCAAAGATTTAGGTGGTTCCTCCCACCCATTCACTTAGCCTGAGTATGTAGCATGCTCCTAGGACCATGACGAACAAAACCACATGAGATGAAATCAAGCTGAAGAAAAAGTGCTACAAACAGGAGACTCATAAATAGGAAATTATGTGAAGCTGCCCCTGGCACCACCTAACATTCTGCTCTACAGTGGAAAAGAGTTCTTTTTGTATAAGTTGTAGTGTATTCTAAGGTAGCGATTAAAAGGGAAGTCTAGTAAATCCATAAACCAGAAGCATTTTTGCATATTATCATGATCAAGTGTTATGTACCCTGCATGCATAATTTGTATGTGTTATACTTTTATACTATATACAAAGTAGGTTTGTTTTCACCAGCATCTCTATAGGAAAGGGAACAGTGTGATGCTCTATGATATTGTGATGGCTACACTGGGGGACAAGAATTAGCTCCATTAGGATCTTATAGGATCACCATCATATGCCTGGTCTGTTGTTAACTGAAATATCATCATGTGATGCCTGACTGATACACCCTTTTAAAGGTAAGTTTAAAGGTGGCCTTTGTTGTAAATTCTTCTTCACTGTCCCTCCATGATCTTTTTCTACAGCATATACTTTCCTGTAGCTCATGATTTATGAATGAAATATCTCATCTCTGTATCAGCCAGTTAGATTCAGAGGAAGCTTAGAACTGATTCAATTTTTAAAGAAAAAAAGGTGGCATGAGCCAGATGTCTCCAGAATACTTCCTTTGTTTTTATTTATTTATTTTTTTATTTTTCTGTTTTATTTCATGCAGCCTTTTTGAGAATACACAGGGCACAAACATAATTTCAGATGATGTCAGATGATAGATGGATTTGTTCTTCTTTATTCACTACTACATTTATTTCCATTCATCTAAGTTGTAGATAAATGTAACTTCATTCACGGATTATAGAAAACGGGGGGAGGCAAAGATTGTGACTGTGAAGTGAGGGTTTCTTTGAACACTCACCACGATTCTGTAATCTTGAGCTTCAATGGATAAATCAGTATTATGTTCTGTCATCCTTAAAAAATGCTACCTTTTATTTGGGCCGCTTGGAGGTACCACCAGCTCTATGGATAGGAGAATTTGGGGGTTTTTTTGCCCAGAAAGTAGCAAATCATACTATTCTTAGAATAAAGTTTGCAAAATAGTTTTAATTCTAAATTCATTCTTTTCTGGCTTAGTGTTATACTGGAGTTGTGAGCAGAAAGAGAATACTTTGGAAAAACTAATATTTCTTCAGTGATGGTTATGCATCAGACACTGTTACAAGTTGCCTACATGTCTTAATTCACTTAATCCCCCAATAACCCTTTGAGATGGGCACTTATTAGTGTCTCTTTTTTTCACGTAAAGGAACAGAGATTCTAAGGAGGTTACAATTTTCCACTATGGAGTCAATTTGTGCAGCTAACTGTGCTGCCTAAACAGTCAGGCCTCCATATTCATGAGCTCTGGATGCAAGGATTCAACCAACGGCAAATAGATAATTTTTTTAAAAAAATTGCCGCAGTCTGGCTGGGCACAAAATCACGAGCCACTCACAGCCTTGTAGATTCAAACAGCAATTCTTTTTTCCCCAAACTCTCACCGGCACTCTACACACACGTTCTGGGGAAAATCCACCCTCCACCGGGCTCTGCGTACCAAATACCCCCTGAATCCCGCAAGAACTCAACGGGAACTCAAGGAGCAGGCGCCTGAGGCAGCAGAATACGCCCTATTCCCAGCAGGATCCACCCTAAACCCAGATCCACCCTAAACCTGAATCCGCCCTAATCCCTGAGCAAGGTCACCTTTCAAATCAAAACTCTCAAACATTCATGCAATGTCACTGCAAATGACCTGGATCCAAGGCAAGCCCATTTCCACAATGGAGAGTCCTCCCTCTAAGCAACATTGGGTAGGCTGACAAGGAAATTGCCATGCGTCATTCCTACTTGGCTATGGCTCTCAGCAAAAAATACCACATTTTAACTGAATAAATATAAATATTTTTCTCATTATTCCCCAAACAATACATTAAAACAATTATGTGCATAATGTTTGCATTGCATACGGTATTATAAGTTATCTAGAGATGAATTAAATTATATAGGAGGATGGGATAGGCCATAAGCCAATACCATACCGATTTTTATAAAGGATTTGCACATCCACAGATTTTAGTACCCGCAGGGAATCCTGAAACCAATCCCCTGCAGATATGGAAGCATATCTGCAGTGATTGACACATGATGATGATACATATATGGGATTTTGCTTGTCAGCTTTGCATTGCTGTGCCCAAAGTTCCTAACACGAACAACTTAGATGAAGTAAATTATATTTGGGCTCACATCTTTAGAGGATTCATCTATGGTGAACAGACTTCATTGCTCTGGGTCCAAGGTAAGGTGGAAGGGCATGATGAAGGAGCACTGCTTGATTCTTCGCAGTCAGGAAGCAGAGAGAGAGGGTGAGAAGGAGGCCACAAAGAAGATAAAGTTCTCCAGGGTGTTTACCCAGTGATCCATCTCCCCTAGCCATGCCCCACCTGCCTACAGTTACCACCCAATCCATGTACTCAAGCTAGGTTCCAGCTCTCACAATCCAATCACTTCACCTCTCAACTTCTCTGCATTAACACAGTAGATTTGGGGGAACACCTCACGTCCACACCACAACAGGGGCCAAAGTGTGATGATTTCATACATGTATATAACATGGAATGATCAAATACGGGAAATTAGCATTTCCATCTCCTTAAACATTTATCATTTCTTTGTGTTGCAAAACTTTAAACCCCTCTCTTCTAGTTCTTGAAACTTATAATAAATTGATATAAACTCTAGTCACCCTACTATGCTTCAGAGCCCTACGACCTATTCTATTTTTATATGTACCCCTAAGAAATTACTCTAGGATTCATCATCCATTGAAACATGCATATCAATCTCATGGATACTAAAATGTGAAAAAACACACCTAGAATAAAGAAATGAAGTACAAATGGTTTGTGTAGCTGGTGATGTTAGTGAAATGGACAATGTAGAAGAAACCTGGTGTGAAATCTTGCTCATTGGCAGTGGTGAAGAAATAAGAAGAGATATAAACTGTTTCTGAGCTCAAATCAACAGGACTTAGTGACACCTGTTACTCTGTATATCCAAATAGTTACTATTTATAGAAATACTTAGTTTTTCATTTATGCTAGTTGAAGAGATATAGGGAGAAAGTCGATTTAAAGGAAAATATGTTAAATTTTGTAAAGATGACTCCAGCGAAATTCATAAAGGATGGCAGGTTTTGAGCCTCAAGATACAGACATTAGAGTCTTCATCATGGAAGTAATAAGTGGAAATAAAGGGAGTTATGTTCAAATTTTTTAAAAAGTATGTAAAACTTAGCTTTGAAATGAGAATCTTCTTACCATTAGAATCTTCAAAATATAAAAGTGAATCATTTACACCAAACCCAAAGTAGGATAAGCAACCTTATGATTGAGCCTAAGCAGAAAATACCTTAGAAGAACGCATTTTTAATTTCCTCAGTTGACATCATGGACATATAAGTCTTGTACATGAAGTATGTCCGGCAGTGGAACATTCTGTCTCTTTCTGAATGGTGGGTGTTTCAGAAGATGGGGGAAAGAGGAAGCCAGATTTGTCAGTCACCAAAAGAATAAAAGAGCTATCTTTAGAATGCATGGAAGTTCTGAAATTCAGCTCATTTCCAAGGTCAGTGGTCATATCCACTCATAGTTACTGAGTACCCACTCAGTATACAGTGTATTCAAGGCTATAAAGGGGAAAAACACTCATCAAAGGTTTTCCCCTTTATAACTCCTGCAACTCATCCATTTCAACCCAAGCAGCTCCAGAGTTCTCAACCCATCTCATTCCATCTGATTACAGCAGCGATGATGTCATGGTTGGCTTCTTGCAGAAAGAAGTCCTTCAGAATGCTCATATGCAAGAGCTGAGACAAGAGGGTCAGTTGTAAGCCTTACTGTTTGCCAAACACTTGGGTGGCAGTCCAGGCACGTTCCCTCAAGTCACACTCAGAATATTCAGAAAGCCAAGCTGTCACTGATATTCGACTAAAGAGTGTTTAGATTCCACACTGGACTTGTGTTCTTGCTATGACGTCTCTCTCCATGTCTGAGCCGTCCTCTATTCAGGAAGCCAATGTGACTCCATCTCCTTCAAAACCCACAAGCTAATGTGAGTATTCCTTTTGAAGGGGCAAACAGTATTCTTTATTCCTACAGTTAAAACAACTAAAGCACTAAGTACTCAAATTCTCTTATTCCTTCTAAGTTAATGACTGAAGGAGAATAGATTTCACTGATACTCCATAAAATTAGGAGTTTTAAAAAATCATGTTTTAGAGAAACATAGGTAAAGACCGGTGAGGCTTTGGCCAACATACAGCTATTTAAACTATAAAAATTACTTAAGGATTATATGAGTAAAAGAAAACTACTGATAGGTAAATAGATAATGAAGGGAGTGAAGGAGATGAATGAATAAATGGATAGATTCATGGATGTATAGATGGATAGACAGATAACATGGATGGATGTATAGATGATGGATGGATAGATATGTGAATTGATACATAGGTGATGTGTAGGTAGATAGGTAGATAGCTACCTAGATAAATAGATAAATGAATAGATAAATGATTAACAGATAAATAGTTGGTTTATGACCATAATTACCTAGCATTGAATATTAAAATGCAAGTCAATAATAACATAGCAAGAAGAGAATTGAACTTGGCCTTTGGGGATCACTGCTCAAGTGCATGGCTTAGAACTAGCCCCTATTCTTCTTGAGCTTACTTTCTCTCATCAGTCAAATGGGAGTAAGCAAATAGCCCTCATAGAGTTAGTGAAAGTACTATGGTTACTAATAATGATTATTGATAACTAATAATGGTCAATTTGAATTGTCACTTTGATTGGATTAAGAGATGCAGAAGATTAGGAGGTTTCTGGGTGTGTCAATGAAGGTGTATCTAGGAATGATTGGCATGTGGTATAGCAAACTGAAGTGGAGACCCTCCCTAAGTGTAGGCTGTACCATCCAATAGGTTAGAGGCTTGGATGGAATAAAAGTTGGAAGAACAAGGCAGCAGCAGCAGATGCAAGCTTGAGTCTCCTTGAATGCATTCTTGATGGCCTCTGGGATCACCTGAGGACCTCAGAATCTCGCTCCTTCACTTTTCCAAAACGGACTTTGCCAGTGATTCTTCAGGGAGCTTCCAGAAGCCTTCGATCTTGGACTGAAGTAGCATTGTAGATCCCTCTTGTTGTGAAGTGTCAGCATCTTAAACTCTGCAGCTAGTGTGGTTCCTCCAGCTATCCAGCCTGCAGATGGCCACTGTGGACTGTTCAGCTTCTAGTTGTGTAAGTCAATTTAATAAACCATTATATATATATATATATCATACCTCTTATTGGTTCTGTTCCTCTAGAGAACCCTGCTTAATACAGTCCCTAAGACAATCCTATGAGGGACACTTGTTGATATCTTTTTCAGAAAAGAAAAATAATGCACAATGAGGTTTCCTAAGCAGTCCGGGGTCTTACAGCCATTTAGAGGACTAGCTGTGCCTGAACTCAGTTGTACTCCACTAAAGCCTTGTATATTTCACCACCGTGCCTCACATACTGCACATGAAAATGTTTGGGAAATTGCCAAATGAAATGCATAGTAAACACACATTACTAAAATAAATACACAATATACAAATATGTAAAATGTAATTTATAATCACATATTGCCTATAACTTGACTTAATTCCAAGAACTGCTGAATCCTAACACATACTTCTACACAAACAGTAGGCTGGACCCCCAGGACACACCAGATCATGCATGAGGCCTGGATATAGTTTAACTTGAGGGCTGGAGGCCTGGGTAGTAGCCTAACCTAAGAATCACAGAGATTCTTATTTCCCAATCTGCTAACCCTGATATCACAGAAAGACTCCCCCAAAGCAAATCTTTACATCCGATAAAGAGGTATGTAAGGTGAATTTAACATTCTCACATTCAATACTCAGATTGTGTGATGTGATCCAGTCATAACACAGGAGGCAATGCCACAACACACCAAAACACTATTGCAACCCTTCACACAGGAATTATTAGAAAGGAGGACAAGGGGCTGTTCAGTGAAAATTAGAGACCTGGGGGAACTAAGGGATGATGGTGAACAGAAAAGGAAGACTCACCCCTATGCCCTCACCATGCATGTGCTCAATGCTTCCATTTATTGAAGATTTAGCAAAAGATATGAAAAGGACACACATCAATGCTTTGAGAGATGAGATACCAGCATACCAACCTGACAGTCCAGACAGGGTAAATGACCATCTCAATGCATTGACATTGGAATTAGACAGGGTAGTGGGAAACTGCAGCAATATGAAAAACAAGCCGGTGCACCAGTGACTTTTTAGAAAGAAGCTTAGGTCTCTGCTCTCAGGCCTGAGAACTTTCTCTCGTTCTGTTCATTTGTGGAACATTTGAGAAGCTTTATGAGCTTCTGAGAGAATTCATTATGAAAATTCATTTACAAGCTTCTCTGTTGACCTGTTCTCTTCTTTCTCTTGTGTCCACATTGCATTCTGTGTTCCCTGCCCTGACTCCACCTCTCTCCCACTGGGTCACCCATCCCAGATAAGTAGATGCCCTATACACTCAGCGTTGTCACATAGCTTGCTCCTTTTCGGTGCTTGGTGGCAATGTGGCCCTCCATGGCTCCTCTCTGAAAGGGCTACAATTTGCTCCCAGTTCAGTTATCTCAGGGTCAAAGGGAAGACTTGCCTTTCTCACTCCTCAGCTGCTTTTAGAACTTAGTAAATTCTACTTCAGTTAAAACTCTGTGTAAGGGGAGAAAAGGTGGTAGAATAGTGCAACGTGGCCTTTCTCTTAGCTCAGCTGTGCAGAACTCGAACAGTGGGAATACTATGCCTCCCTGAGACTCAGAGTGAGAAATCCTAAGACTGGAAGGGCAGTTTTTCCTAGCTGAACCGTGGACTGCTTGACTCATTAGTTGGACATATAAAAAAGGAAAGAGGAAACTCTCTACGGAGTTTATGGATTGTCTGCGATCTAAGAGCCCTCGTGGTACTTCAGCTTGGAAAAGCCTACAAAACTGGAACCCAGATCTGTGAGTTTGCAGCTAGGTCTGCGTGAGCCTGTCTGAGCCTAGCAATCCAGTGGAAAGTCAGAATCTAGGAGAATTTTGCCCAGGGGAACACAGGTTGGAGAGGCTGGAGAAAGCAGGGCTCATCTCAGCTCCATGAGTCTTGAAACGTGCAGGGATGGACAGGGTCTCCGACTCTCTCCCCAGTCACATCCACTGATCCCTGAGTCCTGCAAGATTTGGTATCCACGGGGCACCCAACAGGGACCTCTGGCTCCCCAATCCCCAGACTCCCAACCTCTCCCTAGCCCCCAATCTGGCCCATCATATGCTGCTACATAGCCAATACACCTGATATAGAAAAGTTCTCCATGACAGGCACCATATATAATATATATATATATATATATATATATATATATATATTTCTCTCACTTATCTGTTTTTCTGGATTTGCTTTCTCTCTTCTCTCCTCCTAACAGGCAAGCTCTATTAGTTCCTCTTTCACTCTTTCTATAATATTTTTTTACTTCTATATTCTCTTCTCTTTCCTCAGAAACATCACACCCTCACCACTTCTGTTCTCTCTTTATCCACCATTAAAAACTGTAAACCCCTTTTGCAAATTTACTGCTTATATTGTAGACAATGGGGGGTGAAACATCGTTTCTGTCTATTGTGACAAAACTGTAGATGTCTTAATGGAAGCTATTTGATTTAAGGCTGTATATTGTTTGCGTTAGGTGCTGTTAATATTAGTCTCCCCCCTAAAGATGAGGTATTGGAAACCTTCAGGGACACTCCAAGTCTACAGGGTAGAAACTGACCTGCCTCAGATCCACCCGGCTAGATGGGAAGACACAAAAACAACATGGAAAAACAAGAGAATAAAGCATTGCAAACAGAACAATATTTCAATAAGAGAATCCATTGAGGGCTGGGTTCTGGCTCAGTGGTAGAGCACTCATCTACTAGGCATGAGGCACTGGGATTGATCCCCAGCACCACATAAAAATAAAATAAAGATACTGTGTCCATCTATAACTAAAAAATAAATATTTAAAAGTCCATTGACAACACAATAAAAGAAATGTCACAGAAGGAGTTTAGAATGTATGTAGGTAAACCGATCTGTGCGATAGAGGGTGATGTCGGGAGTGAAATCAGAGATAAATTTCAGGAGGTGAAAGATCACTTCAGTAAAGAGACAGAGATCCCAAAAAGATATTAAGCAGAAATCCACAAAATGAAGGAATCAATAAGCCAAATTAAAAATTCAATGGAAACTCTCACCAGCAGACTAGACCACTTGGATGACAGAATCTCAGACAATGAAGACAAAATATATAATCTTGAAAATAAAGATGGCCACATGGAGAATATGGTAAGAAACCATGAACAGAACTTCCAGAATTATGGGATAACATGAAAAGATCAAGTTTAAGATTTATTGGAATAGAAAAAGGAGTGAAGATACAAACCAAAGGAATGGACATATCAGAAAATTTTCCAAACTTGAAGAAGGAAATGGAAAATCTGCAATGGCACATGCCTGTAATCCCAGCAGCTAGGTAAACTGAGGCAGGAGGATCATGATCAAAGCCAGCCTCAGCAACAGCGAGGCACTAAGCAACTCAGTGAGACTCTGTCTCTAAATAAAATACAAAATGTCGCTGGGGATGCGGTTCAATGTTTGAATGCTCCTGAGTTCAATCCTTGGTTATCCCTGACCCCAAAATAAAGAGTCTTACAGGTCACCAAATGTAAATTAGAGCAGACCCACACCAAGGCACATTATAATGAGAATGACTAACATGCAGAATAAGGATAGAATTTTAAAGGCTGTGAGAGAAAAATATCAGATTACGTATAGGGGAAAACAACTTCAGACCTCAGATGATTTCTTGACCCAGTTCCTCAATGTTAAAAGGTCCTGGTACAAAATATTTGAAGCTCTGAAAGAAAATGGATGCCAACTAAGAATTTTATACCCAACTAAGAATTTTGTATAATTAAGTTTCAGATTTGAAGATGAAATAAAAACTTCCCATGATAAACAAAAGTTAAAAGAATTCTCAACTAGAAATCCTGCACTAGAGAACATTCTGCACAAAATATTCCAGGAGGATGAAATGAAAAAATAAAAAGTGAAAATCAGAAAAGGGAGGAACTACATTAAAGGGAGAGTCAATCAAAGGAGAAACTAAGTCAAATTAACAACGAGAAATAAACTAAAATGACTGGGACTACAAATCATATCTCAGTATTAACCTTGAATATGAAGGGCCTAAAATCATCATTCAAAAGACATAGACTGGCAAACTGAATTAATAAACAAGACCCAACAATATGCTGTCTTCAAGAGACTCATCTCTTAGGAAAAGATATCCACAAACTGAAGGTAAAAGTATGGGGAAAAAAAACATATTACTTGTGTGAACTGGGTAAACATGCAGGGGTTTCTATCCTCATATCAGATAAAGTGGACTTCTAGCCAAAGTTTATCAGAAAGGACAAAGAAGGACATTTCATACTGATTCAGAGTCTTATATATCAGCAACACATAACAATCATAAATATTTGTGTCCCAAACAATGGAGCATCTAAAAAAGCCTACCAACCAAGAAAATACCCAGGACCAGATGAATTCTCAGCTAAGTTTTACAAGACCCTCAAAGAAGAATTAAACATTAAACAAACCCTTCTCAATTTCAAGAATCAAATAGACCACAACACAATAATGCTGGGTGACTTTAACACACCTCTTTTACTACTGAATAAATCTTCCAAGCAAAAACTAGGCAGAGAAAACATAGAACTATATAATATAATCAATAATTTAGACTTAAAAGACATATATAATACAGAATGTTTCATCCATACATACAAGAATACACTTTTTTCTCAGCAGCACATGGCTCCTTCTCTAAAATAGACTACATCTTATGCCACAAAACAACTCTTAGAAAATATAAAAAATAATAGAGATAGTACCCTGCATTCTATCAGATCATAATGGAATGAAATAAGAAATCAATAATAAAATAAAAAATAGAAGCTACTCTAACAACTGAACACTAATGAATACACTATTGAATGATTAATACACTATTGAATGATACAGCAAAAGAAATATGGGGATGAAATTAAAAATACTTAGAGGTAAATGAGAACACTGATACAACATATCAAAATCTCTGGGACACTCTGAAGGCCCTACTAAGAGGAAGTTCATTGCATTGAGCTCATTCATTAAAAGAATAGAAAGTCAATGAATAAATTACCTATATTCCATCTCAAAACCCTAGAAAAAGAACAACAATCAACACCAAAAGCAGCAGAAGACAGGAAATTATTAAAATCAGAGCTGAAATCAATGAAATGGAAACAAAAGAAACAACTTTAAAATTTGACAAAACCAAAAGTTGTGTTTTAAAAAAAAAAATTGATAAACCCTTAGCCATGAGAGAGAAAAACTCGAATTACTAAAATTTAAGTTGAAAAAGAAACTATTATGATGGACATTGCTGAAATACAGAAAACAATTAGAAATTATTTTGAAAATTTATACTCTAAGAAAACAGAAAATCTTGAAGACATTGACAAATTTCTAGAGACATGTTTATCCAAAATGAATCAGGGGAACACACACAATTTAAACAGATCAATTTCAAGCAATGAAATTGAAGACACCATCAAAAGCCTGCCAACCAAGAAAATACCCAGGACCAGATGAATTCTCAGCTAAGTTTTACAAGACCCTCAAAGAAGAATTAACACCACTCCTCTTCAAAGTATTCCATGAAATAGAAAAGGAGGGAACCCTTCCAAACTCATTCTATGAGGCTAGTATCACACTAATACCAAAACCAGACAAAGATACATTGAAAAAAGAAAATTTCAGACCAATATTCCTGATGAAGATGGATGCAAAAAAATGTCAATAAAAATGCTGGTAAATCGCACAGAAAAACATGTTAAAAGAGTGTACCATGATCAAGTGGGGTTCATCCCAGAGATGTAATGTTTGTTCAACATACGGAAATCAATAAGAATGATTAATCACATCAGTAGTCTTACAAAAAGAATCATATGATCATCTCAATAAATGCAGAAAAAGCATTTGACAAAATACTTTCATGTTCAAAACACTAGAAAAACTAGAGGTAGTAGGAACATAACTCAACATTTATAAGAGCTAAATAAGCTAAACTCAAGGTGAACATCATTTTAAATGGAGAAAAAAATGAAAACATTCCTTCTAAAAACTGGAACAAGACAGGGATGCCCTCTTTCTATCCAACATCATCCTTGAAACTCTAGCCAGAGCAATTAGACAGATGAAAGAAACTAAGGGTTAGAAATAGGAAAAGAAAAAAACTTATACTACCACTATTTGTGACAGCATGATTCTATATTTAGAAAATAAAAAAAAATTCCAACCGAAAACTTCTGGAACTAATAAATGAATTCAGCACATAGCAGAATATAAAACCAAACATGTTCCTATACTTTAGTGATGAATCCACTGCAAGAGAAATTAGGAAAACTACCCCATTCACAATAGCCTCAAAGACCAAAAAGAAAAACAAAACTTGGGGACCAATCTAACCAAAGAGGTGAAAATCCTCTATAGAACACAAAAGAAAGAAATTGAGAAAGAACTTAGAAGATGCAAAGATCTCCCATTCTCTTGCATAGGCAGAATTAATATTGTCAAAATGTCTATACTACTAAACACATTACACAGATTTAATGTAATTCCTATTAAAATCCCAATGATATTCTTCATAGAAACCAGAAAAGGCAATCATGAAATTTATTTGAAAGAATAAGAGACCCAGAATAGTCAAAGCAATCTTTAGCAAGAAGAGTGAAGCAGGAGGCTTCACAATACCAAATCTTAAACTATACTACAGAGCCATGGTAACAAAAACAGCATGGTTTTGACACTGAAACAGACCAATACAACAGAAAAGAAGACACAGAGACAAATCCACAAAATTACAGTTATCGCATACTAGACAATAGTGCCAAAACATCCATTTGAGAAAAGACAACCTCTTCAACAAATGGTGCTAGGAAAACTAGAAATCCATATGTAGCAAAATGAAGTTAACAAAACTCTCACCCTTCACAAAACTCAAAGTGGATCAAACACTTAGGCACTAGAACAGAGACTCTGTGCCTAGTAGAATAAAAAGTAGGTCCAAATCTTCACCACTTCAGCTTAGGAACTGACTTTCTTAAGACTTCTAAAGGACAAGAAGTAAAATCAAGAATCAATAAACAGGATGGATTCAAACTAAAAAGCTTCTTCTCAGCAAAGAAAACAATCAATAACATGAAGAGAGAGCCTACAGAATGGGAGAAGATCTTTGCCTCCTGCATCATAGATAGAACATTAATCTCCAGGATATATAAAGAACTTAAAAACTTAATGATAATAATAATAATAGTAGTAACTCAACTAACAAAATGAACAAACATCACAGAAGCAGCACTATGATCAATCAACAAATATATGAAAAAATGTTCATCATCTCTAGTATTTACAGAAATGCATACCAAGACTACTCTAAGATTTCATTCCACTCCAGTTAGAATGTCAATTATCAAGAATACAAACAATAATAAATGTTGGCAAGTGGGGAAAAAAAGTAAACTCAAACATTGCTGATAGAACTGCAAATTGTTGCAACCATTGTGGAAAGCAGTATGGAGATTCCTCAGAAAACTTGGAATGGAACCACCAATTTGATCCAGCTATTCTACTCCTTGGTTTGTACCCAAAGGACTTAAAAGCAGCATACTACAGTTATGCAGCCACATCAATATTTACTGTGTCTCAATTCACAGCCAAAACTAGATGCCCTTCAACAGATGATGGATAAAGAAACTGTGGTATATATGTACAATGGAATATTACTCATCCTTAAAAAAATGAAATTATAGCATTTGCAAGTAAATGAATGGTGCTGGAGCATATCACGCTAAGTGCAATAATCCAATCCCCCAAAAAACAAAGGCTGAATTTTTCTTTGATATGTGGTGCTAAATCATATTAAGGGCATGGAGGCTAAGGAAGAACAGAGGTACTTTGTGTGAGACAGAGGACAATGAAGGGAGGGTAGAGGGTTTGGAATTAGGAAGGATAAAAGAATGAATCGGACATTATTACCCCATGTGCATCTAAAATTATAGGTCCGTGGTGATTCTACATTGTACACAACTTGAAGAGTGAGAAGTTGTACTCCATTTGTGTATGATATGTCAAAATGCATTCTACTGTCATGTGTAACTAATTAGAACAAATAGATTTTTTACTGTTTTTTTTTCTGACTCAAATGAAACAACTATAACTAGTTTTCTTTTGCTCATCCTCATTCCTATTATTTTATAATGATAGTGTAATATGATATGGAATGTAGACCTCAGGTGTTTAAAAGAAACATTTTTCTCTCTCACTGTCTTGTATGGTTGATTGGCCATGGGGAATCATTTCCATTCACTATCAGTGAACACACCTAGTGCTAGTCCCCTAAATTTTCTGGTCATTACAAAGGAATACAAAGTCTTTATCACATTAAACTACCAGGCACAGTTTTAATTCAGAAACCAGACTGTCCAGTCTGATATAATGCACAGAGCTTCCATCTTTACTCAAAGTCACAGGGACGTGCCCTTCCTCAGCTCCCACAAACCTGCCACAGAGGGCATCCTGTTCATAAGGGGCTTCTTTAGGGACCACTCCTGCCATCTAATTGAATGTGGCCTGCTTCTCCTGCAGTCTCTAGAAACCTAGATCTCCTTCTCTAGGTCCTGTTTCCCCAGGTGCCATGCCTATCTGACATGTCTAACTGGACAGGACACAGTACAGCCACTCAGTGGCCCTTAGGTGTGGTCATATCTGGTCCATAGGGAATGCCAACCCATCTTTTGCTCTGACCAACTCCAGAAGTGCAGCTCAACCTCATCTGTACACAGGTCCCTCCTGGGGTCAGCCCATCAGCTTTTTCGGTTTCTCAGGAGGAATTGAGGCCCTAATACATGTTATCCCATACCCCAGATAGCTCCCTAAGTCCTTCAGAAGCCACCTCCCCTCTTTTATTAAGAGAGGTTGGGAGGGACTCTTAAGTATCACTCCTGGAGACGGTCATTCAGTAACTATTTCTCTTTATAACCAACAGCTGATACTTTTTACTCTTTCCATGTTGGTAAGGGGTTGAATAGCCACACATCAATTCTTATTTTTGCATTTTGTCCTAAATCCTTTCTGTGATAATTTGCCCTCACTTGGATCCTCACTCTGAAGTCTTGCTGTCTTCAGGATTCTGTGTGCGCCATTATTCCCACATAATCGATTCTAGGAGGTAGGTATATTATGATGACTCCCCACTCAAAGGGGAGGAGAATGTAACCTAGAGAACAGTAAGGTGAATTGTATGAGGTCACTCAGGAAGTGACAGAGCTGGACATTATACCAGGTTTCTCAGACTCTGGCTCTCAGGCTGCTATTATGCTATTCGCTACTGTTTCTTGAATATATGGACTCTACAGGTTCCTCTTCCTCAGTTACTGAAATCCTTGGTTCAAGACTCACCCACTTCCCCCACAGCCAGTTCTGCAATGATCTCCAATAACTTCAGCCTCCTGGTTGGCAATCTACCCAATGGTCATTTGATCTCCCCAGTTCTGGTGGCCACCATCTCTGTTCTTGCCATGAGCACCTCTCCTTCCTCCCCTTCAACTCTCCCCCCCATGGTCACAACACTATTTCTTGGCTAAAATCCAGTTTGGGAGTTCCTCGATGCCTCTCCTAATTTTGCTTGATTTGTTCCCTCTAGTGCTGGACCTCTTTCCTCGGTTTAATTCTTTCCGAAACTTGCAGAGCCAAGCTTCTTGAAAGAGTTGGCTAATGTACTTCCTCTCATTAAAGGGATACGGATAGGAAAAGAAGAACATATTAATGATCTTACTTTCACTTATCCAAGCTAACATAACACCCTTTTAGCAAAGCTTCTCCTAAAGCGACTTGACTGGGTGAAGCACCTCTGCTACATGCATCCATATGCTCATTTACCTTCATCATTATATGAATCTTCACCAGGCAGACAATACCTTTTAGTCAGGTATTAGGCTCTTTACAGAGAATTTGACACTCCAAAGAAAATCATCTAGTGTTTGTTGTGTGCATTAAAAAAAAAAAAAAAGCAACCCAAGGAGGCTGGCAGGAAAACCTATCAAGAGACAAGTAGAGGTAAAGGTTTCAAGAAGGCAGTTTTGTAGAATAGTCCAGATGGAAGGAAATGCATGCAACTTGGCCCTGAGTCCTAACTGGGAGCCTCTCTGCAGGAAGGAATTGGGGGTGAAACACCAGTGAGCAGTTGTCAGGGCAATTTTTTTTCCTTTCCAGAGGGAGAAGGAAAAACCGAAAGAAATGCCTCATGTTATTATTATTCATGAAAAGAGCTTTAATGGCCAAGTGGGAACATTTGTTAGGGGAGAAACTGAAAGGAAGAGTTTAAAAGCTAAGACAGCCTGGTGACTATTTTAGAATAGCTTGCTCAAAGTCCAGGATAAATGCATGCCAAGGAACTAAAAGACCTGGCACTTTAAGGGAGCCAACAAAGGCACACATACAACCCTTCATGGTCAACTGGCAAAACAAAATAGGTTTTTCTTCTGCCATTTTTCAAAAATGGAAAGACAGTCTAAGTGAGGAAAACAGGAAGGCATACACTAGAAATTAGACATGCCCAAAAAAAAAAAAAAAAAAAGAATTTAAGAGAGTATTGGTAAGAGATTCCAAGGCTAAAAATAATAGACTCTTTATATTCACAGAAAGGGCGAGGTCAGCTAGAGGCTTGAGAGCTGGTTAAATGGATGTCATGCAATCACAGGACTCGGGAGAAGCTACAAACAGCAGCCAGGACACAACAGAATACTTTAAGCAATGACTGGCTGTACCCCAGGCACTGCATTTAAGTATTTTTATATACATTACCTCATTTAATCCCCACAACTTCCTGTTGTTAATCTCACGGTATGGATGGGGAAACTGAGGCACAGAGAAGCGAAAAGACAAAGTCACGTAAGCTGGTAAGTGACAGATTTGAGATACGCATGCCAATGTGAATCTAGAGTCTGCATTCTCCGTGATTTTCATTTTGCTGGCTGATGCCCAACAGATCAGGGTTACTGGACCAGTTAATAAAAAATACACAGGATGAAACTGTCCAGGCACATAGAGGTGCAGCAGGTAACTATCAGATGGCATTCACATGAGGGCTCATTGAAATTGGCATACATATAGCTCCTGAGATATAGAGGTGAACACAGTGACCTAAGCCCTACCTTCATCCATTCCCCAATCCATAAATGAGCACCGATGGCACTACAGAGCAGTGAATCACCAGTTCCTCCCCGATAAGACAGTGCCACCTCTAACCAAAGTTAGAGTCACTAAAAATCAAACAAAATAACAGCTAGCCTAGAAAAAGCTACACAATGTGTGTTTTTTTTTTAATGCAAGCCTGTCTTACTTACTAAAACATGTTACACACCTGAATTCATCCCTTCAAAGGGGTTAAAGAAAATGAGTGACTGATAGATTTTGACATTATGTATTTTGATTCTATTGGAGACCGTGCCTTGTTCCAAAAGAAGTTTAAATCAAAAGCAAGGCATAGTAAACCAGAAAGCAAGGGGGAAAACAGGGAAGGTTGGGGACCAAAAAAAAAAAAAAAAAGATGCCTAGAAATTAAAGTAAAACCTTATTTCCTGGGTTCACAAATTTAAAGTCCAAGTTTTCTGGCAGGCAACATGCACATGGGCAAAATAAAACATTGCCAATGATACAATTTGCAGTTCCAAAGAGGTGAAAGAAAGTCAGCTGTTCAAGAGAAGCTGTTGTTGACATCTGCATGGGGCAGGGATTTATTCTGGGGATTAATAGGACTCTGTGTGATGTAACTAACCACTTATCATCATTCTACATTGAACAAAAGGATGTGGTTCAAAAAGCTATTTTTCATGTATCCACTCTCAATAAAGACGTGCATCAAAATAAATCATCACATAGGAGCAGAGTTGGATGCCTTTGAAACAATTTGTGCCAAAGCCTTTATTTCTTTGTTTTGAGTTACTAAAGGTTTTTTTTTTTTTTAAGATGGTTGGATTATTTGTTCTATGACAAGCACAACTAGGGGTAAATTGTCAATCTCTTGAATGAAGAAGAGTCAGATTCTTTCTAAGGGAAGAACATTGTTGTAAATGATCTGGAGGAAGTGTTGGAGAATAAACTCTTTGGGAGAATAGACTCTTTAGACAGTCTTCCTCATACTTGTAAGGTTCTGAGTTCCTGAAGCCAATCAACCACAGACTGAAAATATTTTTTTTTAAAAATTGCACCTATACAAAACATTATACAGACTTCTCCCTTGTCATTACTCCCTAATCAATGCAATAAAATGATTTGCATATTATTTACACTGTACTAGGCATTATGAGCAATGCAGAGAGAAGAAGGTATACAGGAAGATATGTGTAGAGTATACACAAATACTATACCAATTTAAATGAGGGTCCTGAGTATCCCTGGCTTTGGTATCCATGCAGGGTCCTAGAACTAATCCCCATGGTAACTGAAGAAAGACTGTCTTCATATATTTCCTCATCAATAATTTAACAGATGCAAGCTTCTGTTCAAGGTAAACACAACATGAAGTTTTGGGTCTCACAAGCCTTTATCCTCTTGCAAATCCCATTCTAGTGGATAAACCACAGCACTCTGGAACAGCTGGGAAAGAAAGCAAAATATTGTCAGGCACTAAATGAAAAATGCAGGATGGTTGCCTTTTGGGCATGAGGTCTTTTCCAGAAAAACTAGCATAATTCAAGTTTAACTTTCCCTGAGGAACAAATGTAAAAATGGAGTGAAGGGGCATAGCAAATTGGGAGACCATAGACCATAGAATGGTTGCTACATATTTTTTTTCTTCAAAACTGCTTTTTACTTTCTCAGCAATGTCTCTAATGTTCCTCTTCATGCTCTCTCCAAAATCACCAGCACAGCACTTTTTTGGTCACTTGACCTACTTTGGAGTATTTTCATCACGTCGACCATGTTTCTCAACGTAGTGATTTCCAGGTACCACTTTTAGCAGTGGCTCTAGAATGATAGCATAGGAAATCTTCTGATGATCTCATTGAAGGAGACCTTTTTTTAAGGATTTCTTAATAATAACACTGCTCATCCAATAATGAATTCTAATAATCATGCATATTCGGATATCAACATAATGATTGTCAAAATTGCTCCAGAGTACTGATGCTTTATCAATTTCAGCATGCTTTGGAGGATACTGACACTGTGTATATGTGTGTGGGGGGAAGTTACACTTTCCTATAGCAATGGTATAAACATTTCTTACAATTGAGTCTGTCAGTCAGTTTTGAAAGCTTGCATTTTATTTGTAAAAATACAGAATCTGAGCATTTTATTTGGCAGGAAGTAAAAAAAACTTAATATTTTGTACTGCACTCTGACAAATTTGCCAAACTCAAATTCACACAAAAATGTGACTGCCTTGGAATACAGACTAGTTTTATATTAGTAATACCCAGTGAGGAGCTAGAATTTACCAACAGGCGGCCTTGGACTTGACTCCTAGTTTTACCACTTACAACGATGGTCAAGGTTCATACTTCTTTAAGCTTTAGAGTCAGGAGCCAAGGATCAGGAAACTGGAAAATAAAGTAAAGGAGACAGATCCCGAGAATGAACTACTGAAGGGTTGTGGTTCAGCCCAACAGATGCTTTTTTTGAGTGTGTTCTTGGCCTTGATGTTACTGCTGAATGGCCATAGAATGTCTTTATTGGAATCTCCTTGAGGCTTGCCTAAATCATCATTACTTCCAACTTAGGAGGCTGCTTGAGGTTTTTCCATCCTTGCAAATCAAGACACCATTCCTTTTTTAGCACAGAGTTATATCCACTGCAAACATTCCTATCTGGTCTACCTGTGCAGAGAGAAAAGCTATCCAAATAAATACTATGTGTTCATGTCCCAGGGGTAGGAGAACTCACTGAGGTCATTACCATTGAACTTTGAAATAAACACTGACTTTGGAAGAGAAACTTGACACCTCTGGCCACAAGTTTCATAGATGTCTCCCAACTCAGGGATAACTTGGTCCTCGTTCTACATTCTTCTCCCAGGCAGTGTCTGAATACCTCATTTACCCACAAGGGGACTAAGCCAGAATGGAGTGTAACTCTGAGTGTCCTGTGGGCACCCAGCCTGCCCTGTCACTGTGGTTCTAGATGACTGACAGCTAGGTAACAGCTGCCCAGAAAGAAACAGTATATTATAACCCTGATTTTTTTTTCTTGATCAAGTCTTTGTAAAAATGATCACTCAGTCTTCATATTTAAATTGAAAAGGCTTGTATTCACTTTCTATCCCTTTGAGAGAACTGACATCTACAGGGAAACTTCTTGAAACTTTATCAATTGGACTGAAAAATAAATGTAAAGATCATGCACTGGCTATGCAATTGCTGCCAGAGAGAATTTTACATATGCAGGTTAAGTACTCTTTATCCAAAATCCTTAGGACCAGAAGTGTTTTAGGATTCCGGATTTTTTCAGAGTTTAGTATATTTGCATGCATATAATGAGAGACCTTGAGCATGGGAAAGAATCTAAACATGGAATCAATCCTTTTATGTCCCATATACACTTGGTACACTTTGCCTGAAGGTAATTTTATGCAATATTTTCAATATGCCTGCAATTTGACTGAAACCCATCCTCTGTGGTCAGATGTGGAATTTTCTATTTGCGGTCATTTCGGTGCTCAAAAAGTTTCAAATTTCTCAACCTTTCAGGTTTTCAGTTTAGAGATGTTCAACCTACAAATGAGATCTAATTTGACTTTCTGCTTCAGAAAAAAAATAATATAACAATTGAAATAAAAGGCTCTAGTTATGTGTCACCAGTGCTAGAAATCCAAGAATTTTCTTTCTGATCTTTCATGGAATGTGATGGCAACCTACATGAATAACTTTAGTGACATTTTTTAAAGGACAGTCAGTTGATCTTTCTATTGGACTTTGTTGGACTTGCCTGAGTTTATGGGATTGATATAGTAACAGATTAGATTCCCAACTTTAGTGAGCTGGAGTATGACTAGAAATAGTTTAAACAATAAAATAATTCTGATTTTTGATGTAGTCTAAATCACCTTAATCTTCTTTTCTAACAAAAATAGAGATTGTCAATAGGTTCCCAGTAGTAATATGACACCAATACTAATGGAGACTTCATGAAGAGTTTGTATTATAGTTAAATACTCATGGAATTCATGTCAGGAATAGCAACCAAAATACCATCAAAAATTCAGGATACCTACCTAGATTTGCATTTCAGATAAACCATGAATAATTATATTGGTGCAATAACATCCCATGTGATATTTGGGAAATACTTATTCTAAAAGATTACTCATTTCTTTCCTGAAATTCAAATTTACTTGGACATCACTATAGTTGATCTACCATACCAATTATCCTCCAATTATCCTCCTCAAAGTTGAAAAAATTCCCTAATGTTCTTGAATGTAGCGAATTTCAAATGAAGACAAGATCTGGCTCAATTAGACTGTCTTCCATGTGAGCAAGCTATGTCACGTGTGCAAGCTATGACTGGGAGCCTCCGTCTGTACTTCTAAGATGTTATTTATCTCCATCTCAGCTTGCGTGAGCAGTGGACGGGAAGAGAGGTGGCCACAATCAGCAATGCATGAGAGACTTCAGCAGAGGAATTATTTTAACAGATTTATGCTGCATACATAAAGCAGATGGGAAAAGGTCGCTTCCTGAGTATTAACTAAAAGCCAGAATATTCCAAGCCTATGGGAGCACTTTGTTTTCTTTATACTCTCCCCCACACCACACACACACACACACACACACACACACACACACACACACACGTGCATTTTCTCATACTTTCAGTTAGTGTCAGAACATTTCTGCACACCACTTTTTCTCTAGGAACTCTGGATTTTTGCCTTCTCTACACTCCATATCTCATAATCCACTTGCCACCTGCAAAAAATAAACTGCACCATGTTTATTAGAGTCCCAGCATCAAAGGACCTAGTAGTAATACAAAGACTTTTAAATGAAATCAGTGTGATACAGTTAAAAGAGCCGTCCAGATTTCCTGTTCAAAATGTCAACTGGCTGCCATCCCTTATTTAAAGACTCAAGAAAACAGAGAAAAATAATAAAAGAGAAAGGCACTCACCACCACCCCAAACCCAAGACTGGGTGATAAACACAATTATATCAGGTCAATAGATAGAATGCAAAAGAGCTGATTAAAAAAATATATCTGTAAATTTCATGTTATACATCTCCCAGAATCTCTTGAAAGAAAAGCAGTCTTTATTTCCTCTCAGTTTGCCACATTGGTAGGGGTGGGTTTAGCCAGACCCCAGGATTAAGCAACTATTTGCTATGAAGAAGGTAGAAACTGATTTTTCTTTTCTATTTTTCTTTTTCTTCTTCTTCTTCTTCTTCTTCTTCTTCTTCTTCTTTTTTTTTTTTTTTTGGTATTGGGGATTGAACCCAGAGGTGCTCAACCCCTGACCTGCATCCCTGGCCCTTTTTACATTTTGAGACAGGGTCTTACTAAGTTGCTTAGGACCGCCACTAAGTTACTGAGGCTGGCTTTGAACTTGTGATCCTCCTACCTTAGCTTCCGGAGTAGCTGGGATTACAGGTGTGTGTCATCACACCCGGTGAACACTGATTTTTTTTCCTCTAAGAGTTCTGACACTACAGAAAACTTTCTCTATCCAGAGACTCAATCCCAGAAGGCCACTGGACAGGAAGTGCATTCGGTGAGTTTGTGCCACTAGTGCATTCTGGGATTTGCTCTTGAGCAGGCTGGGCCAGGTGTGGTCTCCAGAATATGATAGGGTTAGCAAAACTATAAATGGAATTTAGAAAGATTTTCAAAGAAACCTACAAATATATATATATATATATATATATATATATATATATATATATATATATATATATATATATATATATATAAAACATCTATAAATCTGTAACACTACCAAAATGCTGAATTATTGATTAAATGGACTTCCAGATGCTCTGTCTTTCCCGTGACTATTTTCTCTTCTAGATTTTCATGTGCAATCCTTCTAGAACTCTTTCTAGATACAAATGTGACTTTTTTTAAAATTTAGAATTGATATCATTTTGCTTATTTGGCCATTAAGCAAATTCAATGGTGTGTGAGATTTTCTCCCTTTCTTGAAACTTTGTATTGTCAAAATTGCATCAAACTTTTGACCCCAGCACGAGAGGGCAGATGGCAACCAGCTCAGTCCCCGGTAGCTTATGAAAACCAGCTTCTTTGGAATATTTGGGGGAGGTAGAGCATCAAAGAGGAAGTTAACTGGACTCCTGAACAAATGAGTGCAATATGAAGAAGGCCCCGAGAGGCATTTGGTGTTCATTAAGCAGGCATTCAGTAGTAGTGCTTTGTCATTTTTCTTGTTTGTCATAAAAAATAAATAGAGTTTAATAGATGATCTAACCTAGCAGGTTTTGGCCACAAAGTAGACTGTGTCCCATTATGATCTTGATGTGTATAATTTAAAGAAAGATGGAACATGAAACCATTTCCAGCACACATAGGGGAGTGAGTGACATAGATTTTTGTCCCTGATTGTGCAGAAATGAAAACCAGTACTGTCTTATAGGGTGTATTAAATCTTGTATTCTGTTTTATGGAGTTTGGACTGTAAACAGCAGATTTCAGAATAATTAACCCTGTCATTTTTTTTTAACTTAGAAGTTTGTTTTTAAAAAAAACAGGAGTATTTTATGTGGGACACAGAAGCTTAAGAGCCTTAATAGATTGTATGAAGGCCAAAAGAAATTCAAAGGGCAGTTCCTGTGAACTCACAGGTCAAAATTACCATCAGTTAGCAAGAATTAAGACATGCCCAGCAAACCCAGGGGAAATTCTAGGCTTGATGGGAAAGATCTGGGGTTTTGACCAGGACCTCTCGCCTGCCTGGCTGGGAATGTGGGGTGACTGGTGAGGCTTACAGAAGTGGTGCCTTCAGCCTGACACATTGGGTAATCATCTCCATTTCCACAGAGCAGCATCAGGAATGGATTAACCTCTGAAGCAATCTGGGAGACTCTTATCTGGGGACTGCTCAGATTTTCTGCCTGGTGGGTGAAGTGTCTTGATCGTAGTCACTCTCGGGGGATTTTCCTTGAGATCTATTTCTCGATTTGTTCTCAGATTTGTAGCCTCTACTTGTTTTTTCTTTGTTCTTCAATTATGGGAATCCTCTCCATGCCATTTCTAGAAGTCAGTTACATTTCTAAAGAGTCCCCTAAGTTTGGGGAAAAAAATTCTGACCAAGATCAGAACCCAGAAAAACTTTCTACACGGACTGCTCCCTTTTCCCTCCGATCGTGCAGAGAAACATGAGTGTCTTTAAAAAAATAAATAAATAAAAATCCAGGCATTTCTTGGTGAATAATGCAGTGTGATGATATTTCTAAATGCACTGTTTTATCATTCAGTTAAGAATCTCCAATATATTTCGAGAAGAAGTGTGTGTAGCTGGTCCCATTTTATCTTTCAGATCACGAGACTGGATGACATGCTGAAGGGTCACAACTAAGTGGCAAACTTAGTTGTGATCAGCATCGTTCACCTCCTGGAGAATTGGTTGGAAAACTTTTAATGGTACTTACAGATGCCATGCATGATTCGACCCTGATTACTTTTCTACTTCATACTAACAGTTCTATCCCTCAAGCCCAAGCATGCATAAAATTTATTTCATTCTGGTATTTTTTAATATAATTAGCATTTACTTTTTTAAAAATTTTTTCTCATAAAATGAAGATTTCTTATTCCTTGAGAGTTCAATGATTCAGCGAGAAAAATCAATATGTACCTGGAAAAAGACATATAAATATTGACTAAACAACTACATGCACTCTTCCAAAAGAGAGAAAAAAATAGTAAAGTTAATTCACAGCCATTATCCCAAGTTACCCACACAGCCAGGAACAGACCTGTCTACCCTGTTGATGGAGCAAATTTGCATAACAGTGTCTCACTATCTGTCCTTTGAGTCAACAGTGAGAATTCTGTCAACCAAGCAGGGCTTCTCTCCAGCTACAAAATCATGAGTGAAATATCTTTGGTTACAAAAAAAAAAAATGGATTGGTCCTACAATTTCAAAATACTAGGTTTCATCCACCCAAGAGGATCCTATTACATTCCTGTGACATAAAGTTTCTAACTCCCATTTGCCCAAGGTAGACTAAACCTTCCGCTCAGGCCAAATGTAATTCATGTTTCTTTTCACTGCAAGGAACGAAGCTAAAGTAGCAAACATTCTTAAGGTGATCATCTCAAGACTAGCACCTCAAATCAACAGACTCACATCTATCAAGTTAAGGAAGTGTTCTGATTATTATTACTATTACTATTATTATTATTATTATTATTATTATTATTATTTTCATTATTATTATTGCAGGGATTGAACTCTGGGTGCTTAACCACTGAGCCACATCTCCAGCCCTGTTTGTATATTTTATTTTGAGGCAAGGTCTCTCTAATTTGCTTAGGTCCTCACTAAATTGCTCAGGCAGGTGTTGAACATGTGCTCCTCCTATTCCAACCTCCCAAACTGCCGTTAGTATAATAGTAATTAATTATACTATTAATCTTTCTCGAAAGTTAACCATGTTAAACTCTGTGTATCCTTTCTGAAGATTCTGATGCATAAGGATATCTATGTGGTTGAAATGTGTGTGTGTGTGTGGAAGTTTTTCAATCTTTCACAAATTGAGTTATTTGTACATAAAATGCTATATACCTTTTCCATTTCACTCAGTAATACACCTTTCATACCCTTTCTATTCCATCATATGTACCTCAACATCTTTCTTTTGAAAATCATGTAGTGCTGATTGATAAGAGTCCATCCGCTGATTAACATACTGGCTGTTTTTATTGGAGGGTTTGATTTATTCTTTTCTTATATTAAACATTTCTTTTTAATTCCTGTGTTTATAGTTCATGCCTTTTTAATTTAATAGATGTGATCTTAAATCATTAAACAGATGATTCATAAAACATACTATAGATCCCCTCAAACAATACATAAGAGAGTTGTTTTTTTTTTTTTAATCCCAGACCTGGGCCAATCCTGATGTGTATTGAAATTTTAAACTTTTACCAAATGAATAGGTAAAATATGATATTCTATTTTCTGTTTCCTTTTATTTAACTGTAAATAAGGATGAGTATATTAACCAGCTATATTAACCTTTTGAGAATTGTCCATTTTCTTGTGATAATTTTAAGGTTCTTGGAAATAGTACCATTATTAATTTTTAAAGCCACTGAAATTTAATATTATAATCTAACATAATTATAATCTTTCATATTTCAAATTGAAATATGAAATTTTCATATTTATCTTTCACATATGACTTTGTTTACAGCATTTTGAAAAATGTTAGTTGACATATGATAGTATGTCTCTAGAGTGTATGATTTGATAACTTTTGGTATAAATGTGTGTACCCAAGAACTATCACCACAAACAAAACAATCATCACATTTTATTTTGTTCCTCCCACCCCTCTGCCCAACCTATGCTTGAATTTTCTGTTACTATATATCAGTATGTATTTTCTAGAATTTTTGTGTTCAGGGAATCATTTAGAAGGGAATTTTTTATTGTCCACCTTCTTCGTTTGGGATGATTTGATATGTGTTTATGTATTCAACTGTTGGTGGGCATTTAAGTTGTTTCCAATCTTATGCACATTTGTTAAAAGTTGCTGGCCCTGTGCTCTTTTATCTCTTAGATCTAGGAGCAGAATAACTGGGTTGTATGGCAAATGCATCTTTAACTTTCTAAGAGACTTCAAATTGATTTCCAAGGCTGTTGTACCATCTTGCATACCAACAGGAGTGTGTGAGACATCTCTAGCTCCTGCACATTGCTGCCAACTCTGGGTTGGTCTCTTTAATTTCAATCATGTTGATACACGCTTATCTTGTGGAGATCTACAGTTACATTTCACTAATGACTAATGATAATGAGTGCTGTTTCTTATGCATCTTTGAGATCTTCATCTGATATTTGTTTAGATCTTCTGCATATTTTCTTACAAGGCTTCTTATTTTCTCATTGAGTTTTGAGTCATTTATATATTTTGGATACAAACTTTATTAGATGATGTACGCTTTCAGAATGTTTTCTCTCAGTCTCTAGATTGCCTTCTTATTTTTTTTTTTAAAAAATGTCTTTAAAAAAAAATAGAAGCTTTGTAATGTCTGATTTTTTTCTTTAATAGATTGTAATTCTGTATTACAGATATAAAGAATACAGATTGTAATTGTGTATATCTAAGACACTTGCCTAAATCAAGGACACAAAATTTTCTCCTGTTTTACTTTAGAAATTATATGATTTTAGGTTTTACACTTAGGCACACAATCTATTTTTAGCTAATTTCTCCGTATGAGGCATGGTGTGGATTAGAGTTCATGTTTATTTATTATTCTTGAATATGTTCTAATTGATGCAGCACGTTGTTCTGAAAAGACTGTCCTTTTGTCCACTGCCTTTATACCATTGTCTAGAATCAGTTGCTCATGTGTGTGGAATAATCTCTATGCTCTTTGCTACGTTGACCTAATTGTCTGTCTTGAAGACAGTACTATACTGTACTGACTACTAAACTTTATTGTGTGTTTTGAAACCAAGTACTGCTAGTCCTCCAATTGGTTCTTTTTGAAGAAGGTCTTAAAATTATTATAGTTCCTTTACTTATCCATATATATTTTAGAAGAGATTTGTCAACTTCTAGGGAAAAAATTCTATTGAGGCTCTTCTTTGCATTTCATTGCATCTACATATCAATATGTGGGAAATTAACATCTTTTTAAAAAGTATTTTTTAGATGCAGACGGATACAGCACCTTTTATTTTATTTATTTATTTTTATGTGGTGCTGAGGATCAAACCCGGGGTCTTGCACGTACAAGGCAAGCACTCTACCACTGAGCTATGACCCAGCCCAAGGGAAATTAACATCTTAACAACAATTTATCTTTTGGATCATGAAGCTGATACATCATTCCATTTATTTAGGGCTATTTCATTTCCATCAGATTCATTCTATAATTTTCAATGTATCTGTCTTTCATATCTTTTCTCATGGTTATCAGTAAGCATTTCATATTTTATATTATTATTAATGATGTTTAAAATTTAAAGTTTAATTGTTGGGAGGTATTTTTATTCTAATATCTTGATAACCATATTTACTAGATCTAGTAGACTTTTGTAAATTTTGTTGTGTTCTCTTCATAGATAATCATGTTTCCTACAAATAAAATTTTTATCTGAATGCCTCTTTTTTTTTTTTTGCTTAATTGCATTGGCTAGAATCTCTAAAAAAATATTGAACAGAAATGATGAACATAGAAATTTTGCCTTCCTTCTGACCTTACAGAGAAAACTTGAATTTTTAAATATGATGTTAGCTATAGGTTTTCCATGGATGCTATGCAGTTCCGAATTTCTTGACAGTTTTTGACAGAAATTAGTGTCACATTTTCTCAAATGCTTTTTCTGTGTCTTAAGATGATAAGTTTTTTTTTCCAAATCAATAAATGGGCAAAAGAACTGAACAGGCACTTCACAGAAGAAAATAAAATTGACAAAAAGTATATGAAAAAATGTTCAATATCTCTAGCAATTAGAGAAATGCAAATTAAGAATACCCTGAGATTCCATCTCACTTAGAATGGCAATTATCAAGAACACAAATAACAATAAATGTTGGTGAGGATGTGGGGGAAAAGAGTTCATTTATACATGGCTGATAGGAATGTGAATTGGTGCAACCACTATGGAAAGCAATATGAAGTTTTCTTAGAAAATTTGAATGGAACCACCATTTGGCCCAGTTATCCCACTCCTTGGTTTATAACCAAGGGACTTAAAGTCAGCATACTATACTGACACAGCTACATCAACGGTTATAGCAGTTTAGTTCACATAGACAAAACTCTATGCCCTTCACCAGATAATGGAAAAAGAAGCTGTGGTATATATGCACAATGGAATATTACTCAGCCTTAAAGAAGAATGAAATTATAGCATTTGCCGGTAAATGGATGGAACTGGAGAATATCATGCTAAGTGAAAAGCCAGTCCCAAAGAAACAAAGGTTGAATGTTCTGATATGTAGATGCCAACCTACAACAGTGGAGGATGGAAAGGGGAAGACTAGGAGTTTATTTGATTAAGCAAAGGGAAATAAAGGGAAAGGGGGGGTTGGGATTAGGAAAGATGGTAGAATGAATTACACATAACTTTCCTATGCTTATATATGAATACACAACCAGTATAACTCCACATCACGTACAACCACAAGAATGGGATCCTAATTAGAATAAGTTATACTCAACATATGTATAATATGTCAAAATATACTCCACTAAAAAGAAAAATAAACAAATAAATACCTGGAAGAAAAATCATGATTAAATTTTTTTAAAGTGTTGAAATTGTAAATTATATTGATTAAATTTTAATATTAAATTAACTTTGTTTTTTGAGGATAAACTCCACTGTTCGATTTGATTTGCTAAAATGATGTTTGTCAATTTTTCTTATATATGCTTATGTGCTTAAAACATTGCTCTAGTTTTCTAATGCTGTCTTCAAGAAAATATGTAACCCAGCTAAGGGGACTGTGTGTATGAGTATTGGTGGGCTGTGGGGAGCTTCCTCTTTGAGCAATCTGAGTTATAGAGCTAGTGGGTGCTCCTGGTATCTGCGATTCATATATTCCCTACATTTTTCTTTATAGTAATATGTAGCAGAATGATGTTTGAGTCAACAACAGATCACACATATGTTGGTAGTCCTGTAAGATTATATTGTCTTGCGATATTGTGATCATCTTAGTTCGTGAAACTGCACTCTACAAAGTTGGCTCAATAGTAAAATATCCCAGAGATGAAAGGGGATTTATTAGGGTGACTTACATCATCAGAAGATGGATATTTGCCCAGTGGCCATCTGCAGATCAGAGAGCCGCAGGACCAGGAGCTGCTCAGTCCAAGGAAAGGGCCTCAGAACAACAGAGACCAATGAAGCACCTGAGTCTGAGACTAAAGTCCTAGAAACTGGAGGGGTAGATGCCGAGCACCCCAAAGCCGAGGATCTACTGTCCGTCCACCCACGTGCATAGCTTTCCCTGCTCTATTTCTGCTTGGCTTTCTTGGGAAGGATCGGCTTGACTCGTTGTTCTTGACTGGTTGCTCTCTCTCCCACTTTACAGCCGTGCAGAACTTATTCCAAGATGATTTCCTGAGCTCCTTTTCTTGGAGCAAATATCTAAAAAGCCCTTCACAACTTCCTTTTCATGATGATTACTACTGGCCCAAGATTGAGGACAAAATGAAGGAACTCCGAGATCTCTTTAAATCTCAAATGACAGAATAATGTCTTCTGTATACATTGGAACATAAGTTAAAAAAAAGAACTTACTTTTTTTAAAATTTAATTTTAAGGCTACCATCTTCATTCTTATGTGCATCCCCTCAATATTTTATGCATATTTTAATCTTGAAAAAAAGATCTCTTGAATTCTGAGTTAGTTTTCTCCCTATGTGGTGTGAGGGCATATATTTGACTTTACAATGGTGCAAAAGTGAAATGCATTCAGTAGAAACCTTTGAATTTAGATCTTTTCCAAGGGTAGCAATATTTGATATTTGGTGTAATATTATCTCACAGGGCTGGCAGTGGCAGTAAGTGGCAGCTCCCCATCAGAAACTGATGATCCTTACACTGAAACAGCTCCAGCATCTAGCAATTAATTTTAGTTCAATGCTTCAAATATTCTTCTGGCACAGCGTGATTTCAGCTGTGTATGATAGTAAGGAGGACCCCCAAAAATTCAAAGATGTGTGCATGTGCACAAC
This sequence comes from Ictidomys tridecemlineatus, assembly GCF_052094955.1. Lineage (NCBI taxonomy): Eukaryota > Metazoa > Chordata > Mammalia > Rodentia > Sciuridae > Ictidomys > Ictidomys tridecemlineatus. The sequence goes on from NC_135479.1 coordinate 57,096,713, forward strand.
TTGGGTAGAGCTTGTCAATACAACCAGGATTCAGCAAATTACATAAGCTACTTAATACTTCAATATAAAAAACGCTTTGCATTAGGTGACTTTGCCCAGCTGTAGGGGGCTGTGAATGTTCTGAGCATGCTTGTGCGATTCTGGGTTCCGTTTGGATGTTCAGTACGTTAGGTATATTCGATGCACTTTTGACTGACAATATTTTCAACATATAATGGGTTTATTGGGTTGTAACCCCAATGTAGTTAGATGTACATCTGTATAGGGCTTTTTAATTTTCTGAGCTTATATGAGAGTACATTATGAACAACTTTTCTCCCAAATACTTCAGCATGTATCTACTTTAAAACACCCGGGATTAAAATATATCTTTCAGTTTAATTCTCCAGGATTAAAATATTTGTAAAATGTTGGAAATAGGCTCATAGGTATGAAAGTCATACTGTTAAAATTAAATGGGAAAAAATAAGATAATCAAAATAGACACCATTCTTAAGAGATCTAATATCATTTTCATGCCTGCAATTAATAGTTAATTTTCCCCCATCCATTACCCACCCCCAAATAGCCTCTACTACCCCCCTTTTTTTTAATTTTGGAAAGAATGCTTTCTAATATATAGTTGATTTTTTTTCTTCGCGACATCTGGCCACAACAGCACACTTTCCTTTGGCCCACAGTTGAGAATTGCTCTGCTTCTTGCTCCAACCTGGTGGGTGGAACAACGTGACCCTCATTCTTTATGACAAAAAGTAACATAATTTGATAGATATAGATCCGTCTTTGGGTCCTGCTGACTTTCCTCTCTGGCAGATAGAGTTAGACTTCAGATTTTTTTTAATAGAAGTATTTACCTTTTTTTTTCCCAAGTACCTCAGCATGTCTCTGGGCTTGTATTTTATTCATGAGCCATCAAGTTGTTTTGGTGAACACATCAAGGTGTGTGTGTGTGTGTTTTTAAGGATAACAGACACGAGAGCATCCTTAGGGGACCATCCCTGGCTCGCCTGGATATGTCGCTTTTCTCAAACTCTGAAAGGGGACACTGGGAATTAACTCTTCCGCAGAACACGTCGACAGAGGGTTTCTTTGCACTCGTATTTCGACCGTGATTCCTGAAGCAAACAGGAATAATCACTTAAATTGGTAAGGCTCAAAAAAAAGGCAATTGAGCTGACCCGGAGTCTGATTTCCTGGGGGAGACCTTCTGGGGAGCAGAGGTCACTGGCAGAAACAATAATTGAAGGTTCTTGCAGCCCCATCGCCTCTGGCCATTTTCCATCCTGTGTGAGTGATTTGCCAAAGTCAACTCTTCTGGATGAATCAGGGCCTCTCCCCAGTCACTTCCCCTCCCACCCGAGCTGGAAAAGCAATCGCATTGCAGAAATGGGGGCTCTGCCCCTCCTCAGTAAGAAGTCACCTCCAAATAGAAGTCCAGGAAATATGTGGTATTGCTAAATCTCCCAAGTTGAACTCAGATGGAGAGCAGTCTCCTTGCTCCCTTTTCGTTTGGACCCTACAGTTCACACAGCTGACGTGGCTCTCAGGAAGCAATTTTGATCTTAACTTTCATTTTACTAAGACTTAGAGGGTATTAGGAAGATCTAACTGTAGGGATTTCCAGAATGGCTGGCTCTGTCTCCGCCCCCCCCCCCATCTTTACCCCGTGATTCTATCTCGTCACCCTCCACAAAAAGGATAACGCTATCATGACATTATCCAAAACAACTCTGCCTGTCCCAGCTTCCACATTTAAATTTGTATAGAGTGTCAAAGAAAAAAAAACTGTTGCAATAAAAGAAAAGAGAACTCTGAGCTCAATTTGGAATATAGGAAGTAAAAATAAGGATTTATAGCCAAGGAATGGGTTAGGTGCATGGAAAAAAAAAATACTAAGAGGAAATCTCAGGGTGGGGTAGGGGGATTCTGTTTAAACAGACTTCCAATTCTTGCTGAAGGCAACTGGGGTGATGATATTATCACCTGAGGGATTCTCTCTAAAATGATATAGTAGTATTCTTGATGAAACTAGAAGATGGTTAAGGATGAACACCCCGAAGCCCAAGGTCAAAGTCTCCTTAAAAAGAAGGCTTTATTAAAGGTCACCAAAGACCCACCAAATAAGATCCTTTCATTAGCTTATACTGGCAGGTTTGCTACAAGAGGGAACAAAGACAAGCGTGGTTTCTGTTCTTCGGGAGCTTGTGTTCTAACAAGGCAGTATGATCTCCCTTTGCACGATTAATGGTAATGGGGAGCAAAAAGAAATATGTGGTACATCTCTTATGGCTTTGTTTCCCTCATTAACATTCCTCTTAGTGCTAAACCAAGAATGCAGGCACCTAACATCTTCCATGTAGAGGAGGGCCTTTAAATTACGAGACTTGAAAACCCCAACACTAAGTAGAAGCTGAAAGAGGTTTTAATGACCCTGAACCATGGAAACTCAGGAGGTCAAGTCAGCTTGAAGGATCGCTTATGGCCGGATTCAGGTTGGGTCACCGATTGCACTGCTTATCTTTGGAGCGTGTCTCAGGTTCAACTCTGAGTGCCAGTCCCTGCTGCTTCAGGCTCACATGACGTGGAGGGAGGCAGATTCCAAGCACTTCAGAAGAAGGCTTCAGAAGGGAGACTCCTGGGCTTTAACCTGAGTTGTTTTCTGGCTGTCCCTAACCAAGCCCATATCATGGTCCGGGGACAGACCTGCTGACTGCTCTCACATAACCAGCTGCCATATGGGTATGGGGGCAAAAGACCTGCAGACTGCTCTCACCCAGGTTGCATGCTAGCCCTGAGGTAGAAGAGGCATCAACACTTGGAGAGAAGGATGAAGTGGTTCTTCCAAAAGGAAATTGACATAAGCAGAGTGAACAGGCTCTGGGTGATACGTCGGCAGAAATCTTCTACAGTAAGTAAAATAAAACAAACCACATACACAGGAATCACAGTACTTCTCCCTTATACATGGTTTTGCATTCTGTGGTTTCAGGTACTCCTGGTCATGGCTTGATGATCCTCTTCTGACCTGCCTGATAGAGTCCAAATGGAAATATCCTTGAACTTTGCATTGTTTAATTTTGTTTCTAAACATTGATGATTTTAAATGTTTCATCTCCTGTCCATGTTGATATCCTGGTTTCCAAGAATCCTTTAGTGTTTGATAATGATTTCCTTGGTGTTGCTTCTAATAACCTGCTGTGTGAATGTTTTGTGAACAAAATATTGTCCAGGTTTTGAATCTAGAAAATGGGGGGTGGGGGGGTGGTGGGGGGGGGGCTTTCCCAGTCTGCTATCTCCCCACAAAATCAAACGAAGAACTTGCCCCTCTAAATCAAATTTGCCGCATGATTGGCTCTGTTATTTAAATTTTGTGTGGTTTTTGATATATGAGGAAGGGAAATGTAAAGTTATGGTTATTGTATCAAATTTGAAAATCCCCGTGCTGAGCAAATAAGGGGATGTTTTTCATGGATCTCCACCACTGCATTTCAAAGGCATTAAGTGTCATGATCGTGGAGTGAATTTTGGTCGACGCTCCTCCTCAATTCCATATAAAATATAATACAGTCCCAAGACATGTTTTTATGGTATCACATACAGAGTGACGAGAATGTTATTGTTTCACGGGCAAAACTCATTGAAAAGATGAGGCTGTGTTAATGATAATGGACTTCAGAAATGTTCCACACTCCAGAACTTTCCCATGCAGAGCTGTGCCCTTTAAACCCTTCTCTTCGCAGCACCCGTTAGCACATTCACCTCTGTGACTGCGATCATCACCCGTCTGGTTTCCTCAGAGCCAATTCCACACTCAAAGCCATAAGGGCTTTCCTTGCCTCTTTGTTCAATTCCTGTCTGCACCAAGTTTGCAGTGGACGTGTCTAGATCAGGTGCTAGCGACAGAAACACAAAGCACAACGTGACGTCTCAAAGACTTTATTGCGGTACAAGTAAGCCTTGTGGAAATAAGAAGGGACGTTGGGACGTTTGTTTCCCCTAAGGAAAAATGAACATAAATACAAGGCTCCCCAGACCTGAAAAGACCCATCGAAATGGAAAATTGGGGACAGAACCCAAGAGAGGCGCAGTTCAAGACAGTCTGGGTGTAAATTATACTGGAAAGAAAGGAGGGCAGAGGAAATTTCTAAAAAAGGGACCTCAAATTAAACAACTACAAGATTGGTGGATAATGCAAACGGGGGTGACAGGTCTAGAGAGAGAGAGGTGGGAATGGGATGGGACTGTGGAAGGCATCCCCCCCAGCACTAGAGAAATAGTATCTCTGCCACAGTCATCGTAGCTATCAGCAGCCACTGATATTGCTAGATATTTCGAGTTTTGAAAATAAATTCAAATTTCAGATTTCACAGAAAATGTATGATTTTTAAATTCACCCTTCAAATTTTAAAGGTGTGTGGTTATGGCTATGTATTTGAATATTAATGAACACAATTGGAGATCATCATTATGTGACCCAGACTTAAAGGAAACTCAGACACAGGTTTGGGAAATTAACTTTCTGATGTAAGTTACATGAGAAATAAGGATTAGACACTGGTATTGAAAAAGACTGTGTACGATGACAAATGATTGATTTTGATTTTTTTCTTTAAGAAAGAGGGGCTTTGGTCTGAATGTTTGTGTTCAAATACTTCATATGTTGGAATCCTATCCTTCCCCACCGGGTGATGTTATTAGGAGTGTAGGCCCTTGGAAGAGGATTCATTTAGGAGTTCGAAGACCTCGTGGTGTGATTAGTGCTTTATAGAAGAGGCCTAAGGATCTTTTTATCTCCTTCCACCAGGTGAGGATACAAGGAGAAAATGGTCTTCCACGAACTAGAAATTGGGCCCTCAACAGACTACAAATCTATCAGAACCTTGAAACTGAACTCCCAACCTCCAGAACTATGAACAATAAGTTTCTGTTATTTGCAAGCCATCCAATCTGGGATATTTTGTTATAGCAGCCTGTTCAGACTAAGGCATTCATTCTTTATATTTTAATGATGTATGTATATATTCAAATTTTTGTAATTATTTTTAAAGATGACTTTTCTTTCTCTAAACCACTTTATGGAGGTCTAATTGATGTAGAAAGAGCGGTACATATGTTATGCATACAACTTGATAAATTTGAAGATGAGTTTAGAACTGTGCAATCATTACCAAAACCTCTTTGTAAACATATCCATCCCTCATTTATCTCTTTTTTTCCTTTACTTTCAGTTCTTATTTTTAGGTTGACTTGAACATTTCTCTTATAAGAAGCATCCATTAGATTTGTGTGTGTGTGTGTGTGTGTGTGTGTCTTCTGTTTGTGTACTCTGATGTTCTCTGTATTTTATTAGTAATTGAATCTCTTATAATACTTTTGTTTTTGCTTTGTGTTGAACTACTATATTTTGAAGTCAGAAAATATAATGCCTCCTATTTCATTCTCTTTCTTTGAGATGGCTTTGGCTATTCAAAGCTTTGCTAGTTCCAAAACAAATATTTTCCTATTCTGTGAGGAATGTCATTAGTATTTTGATAGTAATTGTTCTGAATATGCAGACTATTTTGAGCAGTATGAACAATATTGAATCTTCCAGTCCATGAACATAGGATGTCTTTCTCCTTTTTTGCATCCTCTTCGAATTCTTTCATCAATGTTTTATAGTTTTTATTATAGAGCTCTTTCACCTCTTTGGTTAAATTTATTCATAGGTATATTTTTGGTAGTTATTTAAATAGGATTCTTTTCCTGTTTCCAGTTCAAATAATTTGTTACTGGTATATAAAATAGCTATAGATTAGCTGTAGATATACTGGTATATAAAATAGCTATCCTGTAACTTTGCTAAATTAGTTTGTTATGTCTAATAATCTTTTTGTCGACTCTCTGAGATATCTATATATCTAAACCCATATCTATGTCTGTAAACATACACATACACAATGTCATCTGCAAACAGTGACAATATGACTTCTTCTTTTCCAATTTGAGTGTTCTTTATTTTTCTATATTGCCTAATTGTTCCAGCTAGGGCTCTCCAATATAATGTTGACTAAAAGTAGTAAAAATGTCCTAATTTTATTCTAAATCTTAGAGAAAAAGCTTTCAACTTTTTATCATTCAGTATTATGTTAGCTGTTTGCTTATTATATAGGCCTTTCCTATGTTGAGGTATATTCTTTCTATACTTAATTTGTCAAGCACTTTTATCATGAAGGGATGTTGAATTTTATCCAGTGCTTTTTCTGCATCTACTGAGATGATCATATAGTTTTATCCTTCATTCTATTGATGTGTTGGATCACGTTTATTGATTTATGAATGTTAAACCATTCTTACATTCCAGGGTAAATCCCACTTTATTATGGTGAATAATCCTTTAATATGTTCTTAGATACCATTTATGAGTTCTTTGGTGATGATATTTGCATCCATTTTTCATTAAGGATATTGGCCTAAAGTTTTCTCTTTCTTCTTTCATTCCTTTCTTTCTGCTCCTGTTGTTATTGTTTTGTTATCTCCTTGTCTGATTTCAGTACCTACCTTTGTATTGGCCTCAGAGAATAAGTTTGGAAGAATTCATTTCTCTTCATTTTTTTAAAAGTAATTCAAGAAGAATTAATAGTTCTTCTTTAAATACTTGACAGAACTCAGTGAAGCCACCCATCTCAGACTTGACTTGGATAAAAGGCTTTATTATGATTTAATTACATTATTTGTTATTGGTCTATGCATATTTTCTATTTCTTTATGATTCAGTCTTGGTAAGGAATATGTACAGGAATTTTTCTGTTTCACCTAGGTTATCAAATTTGCTAGGATGTAGTGGTTCATAATAATCTAATTATTCTTTGTATTTCTGTGGTGTCAGTTGTAAGGTCTCCATTTACACCTCTGACTTAATTTATGTGGGTCTTTCCTTCGATTTCTTGTCTAGCTAAGTGTCTACTTTGTTTACGTTTTTAAAGAAATCGCTCTTCATTTCATTGATCTTTAGTATTTTTATTTAGTTTATCTTTCATTTATTTCTGTTCAGATCCTTTTTATTTCTTTTTTTTTTTTTTACTCATTTGGGGTTTGTTTTGTTTTTTGTTTTTCTGATTTCTTGAGGTGTGTTATTGTTTATATGAATGTCCAAATTTTTCTTGTGAGGTGTGTTTTAGAATGTCCAAATTTTTCTTTTTAGATGTAAGTGTTGATGCTTATAAAATTTGCTCTTAGTTTTGCTTTGTTGTATCCCACAGGCTTGGGTATGTAATATTTCTGTTTTCAATTGTTTTAAGAATTCTTAATTTATTCTTCTTTATTTCTTTCTTGGTCCATTCATTGTTGAAAATAAGTTTTTGATTGTTTGTTTTGTTTTTAAATTTCCAAGCATTTTTAGAATGTCCAAATTTTTCTTGTTATTTCTGCTTTTACTGCATTAATATGATTTTAATTTTTTAAAATTAACTGAGAATTCTTTTGTCACCTATCATATAATTTACCCTGGAGAATGTTCCCATGTAGTGTTGAGAAATAATATGTATTCTTTAGTTGTTAAGTTCTGTAAATGTCTCTTATTTCCATTTGGCCCATAGGGCAATTTAATTCTCCTGTCTTCTTATCAATGGTTTGTCTACCTAATCTCTCCATAGCTGCAAGTGTTGTGTTAAAGCCCTTCTTATTATTGTATTGGATGCTCTCTCTTCCTTTTGTTCCAGTAATATTTAACTAATATATCTGAGTGATTCAATTTGGGTTCATATGTATTTAGAATTGTTGTTTCCTAGTTGATCCCTTTATAATTATGTAATGATCTTGTCTTTCTTTTCTGATTTTGATTTAAAGTCAATTTGATGGTTATAAGTATGGCTACTCTGGCTTTCTTTTGGATTCTATTTGCACTGAGAATCTAACGGTAATCTCTTCATTTTCAGTCTATGTTCATCTCTAGAAGTTAAGTGAGTTTCTTATAATCAACATTAAGTTGGATTTGTTTTCCTATGCATTCAGTCACTCAATGTCTTCTAATTGGAGAATTTAATTTTTATTCATGGAGTTATTAGTAAGTAAGGTACAGTTATGTAAATATCAGTAGAATCATTATATCACTTGATTTCTAGTTTCATTGTATTTCTTTTCTATCTTATAGTTTTTCTTTGAAGTTAAATGAGTTACTATAGTATTATTTTGATTTCTTGCTTATTACTTTTGGGGTTTATTGTTACACAGAGGCTTACAGAAATTATAACAATCTATTTTGATATGATAGCAATGTAGCATGATTATGAGAAAAGAAAGAATAAATAGAAAGAACACTAGTAAAAATAATTCTACACTTAATTCATTCCTCCCCAACTTTTGAATTTTTGATGTTCTATTTTATATCTTTTTATAATGGCTATGTCCCAACAAATTAACACATGTGTTTTTAATTTTTATTGTTCATGCTAAAGATGTAAATGATTTATCCACCACATTTACAACATTAGCACATTCTAAATTTATCTGTGTTGTTACTCTAACCAGTGAATTTTATGTTTTTCAGTGTTTTCATCTTACATATTAATGTCTCCTTTTTTCAGTTTGAAGACCTTGATTTAGCATTTCTTATAAATGCATCTGGTGGAGAAACAATCTCTCAGCTTTTGTTTGTCAAGGAATTTCTTTAATGCTCCTTTACCAAAAGCAAACTTGCAGTAAACTTACTGTACTGAGACCAAGAAAATAAGCAGTTTGCTTGAATTTTGGAAAGATGGGCACAAGCAAAGTTAGATTCCGAGGACTGGAAAAATACCTAATCTTTCAATACACAATGTCACATGCCAACCAACATTAAGAACTTTCAGAAAACTGACCTCACCTAGTAATCAAAATAAAATGCCCGAAAACATAAACTGACCAGAGAGTAGTCAGTGTGTCCAAATGTTTAGAAGAAGAATTTAAAAGAACTACTTGAAGCAAACTCAACAAACTTCAAGATAACTACAAAGAAATGATTTAATACTCAGCTGAGAAACTTTAAAGAGAGAGGGAAGCTGTTTAAAAAAAATCAAAAAGAAATTCTCGATCTGAAAAATATACTAAGTAAAATTAAAGACATGATGCAAAACATATAGAGCAGAGTAGATTAAATAGAAGAGAGAATTATTGAGCTTGAAGAGAGACTATTTAAAAATATACATTTGGAGGAAAAAAAAGATTAATGGAAAATCACATAGGACCTTTGGGATAATGTTAAAAGAGCTAATGTTTGGGTTATTGGGGTTCAAGAGGGACTTGATAATGTCAAAAGGGTAGAGACTTCACTCAAAAAGGTCATAACATAAAGATTCCCAGACCTAAAGAATACAAATATCCAGGTGCTTGAAGGTCTACAGGCTCCTTCTGCAAACTTTGGCCTGGGTATAGGGGCCTCTGTTTCTTTGCCTAGCTCTGGGTCTCACCACTGCAGGAGTGGCCCTGGCCTCCAAGACAAAGTCCCATGCTAGTTCTTATATGCTAACCCTCAGCACCTGGGATCTTGCTGCTCCCTCTGCTGCTGGAGTTTAGAAAAGGGGTGGTGGATTTGGTTCCTATTGCTCTGTAGTATAGTTTAAGGTCTGGTATGGTGATGCCACCTGCTTCACTCTTCTTGCTAAGGATTGCTTTAGCTAATCTGGGTATCTTATTTTTCCAGACGAATTTCATGATTGCCTTTTCTATTTCTATGAGGCATGCCATGAGGATTTTGATTGGAGTTGCATTAAGTATGTACAGTGCTTTTGGTAGTATGGTCATTTTGACAATATGAATTCTGCCTATTCAGGAACAAGGGAGATCTTTCCATCTTCTAAGGTCTTCTTTAATTTCTTTCTTTAGTGTTATGTAGTTTTTATTGTAGAGGTCTTTCACCTCATTTTTTTAGGTTGATTCCCAAGTTTTTTTTTTTTTTTTGAGGCTATTGTAAATGGGGTAGTTTTCCTTTCAGTGCATTTGTCACTAATATACAGAAATACCTTTGATTTATAGGTGTTGATTTTATATCCTGCTACCTTTCTGAATTCATTTACTAGTTCTAGAAGTTTTCTGGTGGAATTTTTTTGGGGCGTATTCTAGGTATAGAATCATACCATTGGCAAATAGTGCTAATTTGAGTTCTTCTTTTCCTATCTGTATCCCTTTAATTTCTCTTGTCTCTCTAATTGCTCTGGCCAGTGTTTAGACTGGTAGACCAATGGTACAGAATACACAGAGACTAACTCATATAATTACAGTTATCATATGTTAGACAAAGGTGCCAAAAACATACATTGGAAAAAAGATAGCCTCTTCTCAACAAATGGTGCTGGGAAAACTGGAAATCCGTGTGCAACAAAATGAAATCAAACCTATCTCTCACCATGCTCAAAACTTAACTCAAAGTGGATCAAGGACTTAGGTATTAAACCAAAGACCCTGTGTCTAACAGAAGAAAAAGTAGGCCCAAATCTCTATCATACCAGATTAAGCCCCCAACTCCTTAATAAGTCTCCTATAGCGCAAGAATTAAAATCAAGAATTAATAAATGAGACGGATTTAAACTAAAAAGCTTCTTCTCAGCAAAAACAAACAAACAAAAAAACCAGTGAGGTGAATAGAGAGCCTACAGCCTGGGAGCAAAGTTTTATCACTTGCACATCAGATAGAGCACTAATTTCCAGGGTATATAAAGAACTCAAAAAGCTAAAAGCCAAAATAACAAATAACCCAATCAATACATGAGCCAAAGAACGAACAGACACTTCTCAGGAAGTGATATACAATCAATCAACAAATATATGAGAAATTGTTCAACACCTCTAGCTGTTAGAAAAATTCAAATCAAAACTATTCTAAGATTTTATCTCACTCCAGTTAGAATGGCAGCTATTAAGAATACAAACAACAATAAGTGTTGGCGAGGATGTGGGGGAAAAAGATACATTCATATACTGCTGGTGGGACTGCAAAATGGTGCAGCCAATATGGAAAGCAGTATGGAGATTCCTTGGAAAATTGGGAATGGAACCATCATTTAACACAGCTATTCTACTCCTTGATCTATACCCAAAGGAGTTAATATCAGCATCCTACAGGGACACAGCCACATCAATGTTTACAGCAACACAATTCACAATAGCTAAACTGTGGAACCAACCTAGATGCCCTTCAGTAGAAGAATGGATACAGAAAATGTGGTCTATATACACAATGGAATATTAGTCAGCAATAAAAAAGAATAAAATTATGGCATTTACAGGTAAAATAATGGAATTGGAGAATATAATGCTAAGTGAAGTTAGTCAATCCCCCCCCCCAAAAAAAAAAACAAATGCCAAATGTTTTCTCTGATATAAAGAGGCTGATTCATAGTGTGGTTGGGAAGGAGAACATGGGAAGGTTAGACAAACTCTAGTTAGGGCAAAGGGGAGGGAAGGGAAAGGAGAGGAAAGGGGTGTAAAATAGAAATGGTGGAATGAGATGGACATCATTACCCTAAGTACATGTATGAAGACACAAGTGGTGTGACTATACTTTGTATACAACCAGAGATATGAAAAAATTGTGCTCTATATATGTAATATGAATTGTAATGCATTTTTCTGTTGTGGATAACAAATTAGAATAAAAATTTTAAAAAAGAAACAAAACAAAAAAAAAAAGAAAGAAAGAAAGAAAAGAAAAGGGTGGTGGTATCTTTTCAATGTCATGTGGTGAATACAGTTCCAGAGGCTCAGTCTGCTGGTGTAGGCCTGGGGGCAAGGGTCATAGGGGAGTTGCAAGGCACAGCACTTGGCAGGTCTGCAGGCCTACTAGGTACCAAATCCAAGGTCTAGACTTAATTCCTTCTTCTTTCCCCAAGTGGGGAGCATCTCTCTTTGAGCTGCTTGGAGTTGGGGAGGGGCAAATGCAGACAGTTCTTTCTTTTCTCTTTTTGTTTGAATGCATTTCACTTGTCTGCTTGTTTGTTGCAAATATGACACACTGTGGTCCCCCCTTGCTTCTTTAGTTCAGGGAGTAATTTGGTGTGTAGGTGGCTGTCCAAGTTGGTGTATTTATGGGGAAACAAATACCCCAGGATCTTACTCAGTTGCCATGTTGCTCTACTTCCTGCTCTTAATGGTCTCATTGAGTTATTTTTATAATGAAAATATTACAGAGGATCCTAACTGAGTTCAATCCAGAATTGCATCCATTGGCACATGTGGACATATACAAAGGGGTCTTTTTTTTTTTTTTTTTTTTTTTTTTTTTTTTTTGCAAAAGGAGAAAGGTTGGTTCTTGGGCTCTACAGGAGAGTTGGGAGATGTTGAGGGGGCTCTCTGACCCACAGAGAATAGGATATGGTGAGAAAAGATATTGGTTAACACTTCATGAGTGTGAAACACACTGGGTATATTGCATCTATCACCTTGCTTGCTCCTCACCTTAACCCTTAGGTTAATAGCACAACCTTCATTGCACCAGTGATATCTCATCAGGGGAGGAGCTAGGAGATGGAATCCTTGTCAAGTACCAACCAGCCCTTCCTCCAACCTGCACTGCTGCCTCCCGAACAGGAAATTCGATGTCAATGTGAATATAGAGCATGTGTGAATGGCAGCTATACGGAAAACTTTATTCTAACCTATGGAAAATTTATTTTAGCTTTAATTAGGCGTAGCTTTTGTTTTTAATGAAAAAAAAAATCTTGTGTATGAAAAGCGAGTCCCACACTCAAACACATCTTGAAATATTTAATGAGTTTGGTTAACAACTCTTCAGGAATGTTTAAGGATAATTTCTCAAAATGTGGTCCCTGGAGCATTAGCAGTTAGCATCATTCGCAAACTTTAAGAGACAGTCAGATTCTCAGATCCCTCCCCAGATTTACTGAATCAAAAACTCTGGGAGTGGGGCCCAGAAATCTGTGTTTTCACAAGTGTTCCTGGTGAGACTGATTCTTGCTGAATTTAAAAAACCACCATTCAGTGGAATATTCGCATGTCTTTCCTGAAAGCAAATGAAAGAGGATCGTTTGCATGGGGAGGGGCAGGGAACCCCAAATCTCGTCCTGGGTTTTGACACCAAAGGAAAGAGAATACAAAAAGAAAAAGAAATGGTGACAGAACTCAACAGATCCGCCATGCTTTATTAAAGAGTGGAAGGACCATTTTCAAGAGGAAAATGGCGGCTGGCTACATCAAAGGTCTGAGTTGTAGAGGGTTTATCAGGAACATATCATGGGAGGAGTGTGTGAGATAGTTTTGGCAGGCTTACTTTTGGCAGATAAGGGAAACTGCTAAAGGTCAGAGTCCTCAGTTTCCTTTTTCCCACAAAGGGTTGTAAGATTCCCCCCTCTTCCATTTCCTGCTGCCCAGGCGTGAATCTCACCTCATCCTATGTCATCATGTTTATGCAATGGTTGGACCATGAGTGACACCCCATCCTTAAATGTTTGATAAACAAATGAATCACTCATGGAGAAGCACACGTTTGGAGATATTGCATGTATTTCCCTCTTCTTACGATTTGACATATTTCTAGAACAGATGACAAATACATCCACATGGTATAGCCTTCAAATCTTATGGATGAGGATTTAAGAAAGAGTAAATCTTTCTACCTCCCTTCATCATTCACCCAGATTTCCTGTCATGATGCAATTATAGTAAGAAAAGTGGTTTTGTTGTTTACTTATGGTTTGCATATGTTTCCAGAGGTATTATATTCATCCAGGTACACACACACACACACACACACACACACACACACACACACTAAAATGACCAGAATCTATTGTCCCTTTGTTCCTTGCTTTTTTCTCTCAACGCTCTCTGGAAGCTACATTTGAAACAAATTTTCCAAGAGGTTGTTTTGCAAAGATATGCTTGAGAGTTACTGTTTTTTCTTTTTTATTTTATGAAAGAATTTGGAAAATGCATTTCTGTAAGTTACATATTCTTCAACAACTTTGCATTCTTTTCTCCATCCAAGACCTCGCAAGTTGTGACTCAATAGGATCTGACTTAATAAAATAATATTTAATTTATACTTCTTCTTAGAATCTCATTCAGGGGAGTGTCAGATGTCTCTCTTGAGCATACTAAAACCACTTATGAGAAGAGACCAGGTCTTTTCTTTCTGTTCATACCCAATACTTAGTGGTCCTGGGTTGGTGCTCAGGAAATAACTGCAGAGTGAATGCAAGAGTGTGTCCTGCATCTGTTCTGATCTATTAGTCAAGCAAAGTCATAAGTACTGAAATTGGGGTGGCCAAGAAGGGAGCTAGGAATGTTTAAGCTTCTCTGTTCCACCTCATGCACTTCTCTGAGTATGTGGAGCCCAACACAATACAGAGTAGTGGGTCAGCACTGCAGGATAGTAAGTCATGCGGTTCTACAAACTGAAGGGGCTTCATAGCTCCAATGCCTGTGACTTGTAACAAAGTAGGTAAATCAGCCAAATCAATAAACACAAACCACCCTCCATTCAGCCAGTCCCTCGGGAGGTGCCAGCTCCAACTCTCACAGGACTCTGGATGTATTCACAGCTCCCTTTCTCTCAGATCAAGGATTAAAAGTAAGAGAAATGTCTTTAATGGATGCGGGTTATCTTTTCTATGAGTTCAACAAAACGAAGCAAATAAGGTTATGAATAATATTTTTTTCTGGTAATTTAACTCCCTAAAGTATAGAGATGCAACTTAAAAAAAAAATCCTCTGAGATGTTTGAGACTAGCAATGATACCCTCCCAAGGCCTTTTAAATAAAAAGGAAAAAAAAAAAACACTTGGGGTTATTAAAGGACAAAGTTTCAAGCTGCAGCCTAAAGACCAGGGTTTGTTAGGAATAGAATTAAATGGCCATTTTTGAAGAATTAAATGGCCACTGTTGAAGTCTAGAGGACAAGAAAGTATAAATAGCTCAAAGAATGAAAGAGTGACTATTCTAAATGTGTCCTCTTTGCAGAACATTCTGGGGACATCTGTGCCTGGGGCAGCCCCGCAAGGTCTTAGAGGAGGAGACCAAGAATTGACCAGGCAGACACCACCTTCTTTCACCCTGGTTTGAAGGCATTCCCCCATGCAGTCCAGGGCCTCAGCCAATGGGAATGCACTAGAGATAAAACGCAGAACAGAACAATTCCCTATGGGTAAGATGACCAGGGGACTCCAAAAGGACTGAAAAAATATAAAACCAATGGAAACACAGTCAAACCAAATTTGTCAGACTGAGTTGAAATGGTACTGTGTTAAAATGCCTTCTTAATAAAAAAAAAATCTCCAAATACATTCCACAGATAATTTTTAGGCCTCTACAATGTCTCTGTTGTGGTAGAGAAAAGTTTCTGCTTTCATCAGGGATGAGTTCCCAGAGTTCAATCTCTGGGCCTCAGATTGCTTTCTGAACCTCAGTTCAAATCAGTTTAACAGATGCTTATCAGCATCCAGTACAGCCCAGACACCAGGATGAGGGTGTCCAAAGGAAGGGGATATGGAGTCTCAGAGATGGAAAAGGGGCTTCAGGGTCCATCATTAATTCACTCAAATAAACATCAAGTCACTAATATATAGCAAGACTTGCATCACTCTGGACACTGCAGGGAGCTTTGTGGCTAGATTTGCTGGAATATCCACAAAAACTAAAGAATTTATAAGATTCAAGACTTAGTACAGCTAGTTGAAGTAGAACTAACTAATATAGATATTTCAAGCCCAAGGTGCACAAGAACAAGAGGGGACTGTTGACCCAAATGGGTCTCACTCTTGTACCCACAAAGTTTAAGGGACATTTTTGTTATTGTTGTTGTTGTTCTGGTCATTCGTTTCTCATCCTATGGTCAGTTTCTCAACCAGTTGGCTGGAAGATCTGTCTTCTCTCTAGGACCCTCGAAGGGTAGTAGTGGACACATATTAATTATCTACCTAATCAAAAAGCAAGCAAAGTCCTGAAAGACAGAGACTGCTTGTTCACTATATTTTTGGTGACGAGCCCTGTGTCAGACACAGTATAGTGACTCAATAGCTGGCCATCAATTGAAGCCCAAAATGAGTGAATAATACAAAAAAAAAGTAAATGGGTGTGGTGTGGGATGAGTAAAATGTGGTTTATAATGGTTTATAATTCAGGGCTTAATAGCCCCCCCCCACAAAAAAAAAACTCAATTTCTTTCTCCAGTCTTATCCACAACTTAAAGAGTAGAGATCAATGAAAACTGGATGTGCCAAACACAATTCAGTATGAGAAGAAACTACAGAGGAATGCATAGGACACTTTAGCCAATCCAAGATTATACATTGTAGAAAGTTTTCAAGAGTAGAGTAGTAATAACTAAAGTACAAAGTACACTGTGTCTTGATGCAGGAAATGACTGAGGACAAGATTCAACTGCAGTGATGTTGTTATGAAAGACAGTTGTATGGTGCTCTGGAGTTGTATGGTGCTCTGTTGCATGAATGAGGTAGAGAAAGAGAGAGAGAGAGAGAGAGAGAGAGAGAGAGAGAGAGAGAGAGAGGGGGGCCAGGATGGGGGTGGAGATCCCACAACAGGTATTAGAAATGTCAAAAGAACCAAGACTGAGGTTAATAATTGCCATAAATAAGCATCATTCCTGCATCCAGGGGTTGAGGACACAGAAAATGTAGTGTTGCCACATGTCAAGATCCAGGGCTGCCTAAGCCCTCTATTTGGGGGGATGCAGGGATCAGAACAACCAAGATTTTCAGATAATGAAGACATGGACTGTCTGACAGAAGCTGGAGCCACATGACATGTAGCATCTGCTGAAAAGGTCTCAAGAAGTTGGAGAGAACCTGGATTCAGTCCTCTTCCTGCCAGCCAATCTCCAGCCAGGGCCTCCCGCTGGGACCGTGAGATACACACAGCACACTGCAGGTGAAGGAAATGAATATGAGAACCAACCAACGATCTAATGACCAGCAAAACTGATTTTGTTTTACAAATATAAGCCTTATATGTTAGCACATGAAGTTGTAATTTTTAATTGTAAAAATGAATAGAAAAGAGAGAAAAGTGCAGAGATTCATTCCAATAGATTAATATGTCAGTGGGAGGAATAGGAAGATGGATCACACACACACATACACATTATTTTTCCTTATCTGTATTTTCAAAATATTCTGCAGCCAGTATGTAATAATAAAACATTCTAGTAATTTCAACAGTTTAAAATTCATTTAGCATGATGATTCGAAGAAGTTTGTCCATCCTCCTTTGAAGCACTAAGATAGTCAGAAAACATATTTATACAGAAAGTTTTAGTTTTCTATTTATTTTCTTCTGGGATGCATATTGACTCTTTGAGGATAGTTTGAATTACGAAGTATATTTTCTAACTCTAACTATTCATGCATGTTTGTAGTCAAGCCATATATCAAATATAAATTAAGAAGGCATTTGATTTTTTTAGTTAAGGTGAAACTCACATAGCATTAACTATTTTAAAGCAAGAAATTCAGTGGTATTCCTTATATTTGCAATCATTACATCTATATAGTTCCAAGTCATTTTCATCACTCCCTAAGGAGACCCCCATGTCCTTTAAGCAAGCACTCCACAGGCCCTGTACCTCATGCTCCTGGAAGCTACTAGCATGTTCTCTGTAGCTGTGGATATTTCATATGAATGAAATCATTCTGTAGGTGAGCCTTTGCATCTTGTTTATTTTACTTCCTATGTTTCCTAGGGGTCAGCCACATTGCAGCATATATCAGCACTTTTTATAGATTTCCATAGCTAAATATTCATTGTAATTTGTTTGGTTAATATAGCATTTTGTCCATTTTGTCTATATGGACATTAGATTGTTTCCACTTTTTGGCTATTGTAATTAGTATTGCTATAATATGCATGCATATGTATGTACTTGAATACCCCGGGGGCGGTTGTTGTTGATATATTGTGAATATTAAAGGTGACCTGATGTGTCATTTTAACACATTTTCTCTCATTCTGTGGTTTGTCTTTTCACTTTCTTGATAGTGCTCTCCGATGCACAAGCTTTATAATTTCAATGAAGTGCAATTTATCTGTTTTGTGTTTTGTTGCTTGTTGGTATTGTAGATAAGAATCTATTGCCAAATCTAAGGTCAGGAAAATATACACCAATGTTTTCTCCTAAGAGTTGTATAACTTTAGCCATCACATCTAGAGCTTGATCTGTTTTCAGTTAATTTTTTTATAGATGGTATGAAACAGGGGTCCACCTTCAGTATATATAGGGCTATCCAGTTGTACTAGCAAAATTTGTTGAAGAAATTATTTTTCCCTGGTGAATGATTTTGTACCCCTTTTGAGAGCCAGCTGGAGAGATCAGTGAGTTTATTTCTGTACTCTATTCATCTATATGTCTATTCTTAAGCAGTATTACCCTATTTTAATACTATAGCTTTGTAGAAAGTTTTTAAATAAGAGTATGGGAAGGCACAGGCTCTATTCTTGTTCTTCTTGATCATTTTGGCTGTTCAGGGTTCCTTGAACCTCCATATGAATTTAGTATATTTATTTCATATCTGCAAAATGAGATTTTTGGGTAGGAATTGCATGGAATCTATAGATTGCTTTGAGGTGTACTGGCATCTTTTTGGGGGGAAGCAGGGTTACCATTGGTATGATTGAACTCAGGGACACCACCACTAAGCCACATCCCCAGCCCTGTTTTGTATTTTATTTAGAGACAGGGTCTCTCTGAATTGCTTAGCACCTCACTTTTGCTGAGGTTGGCTTTGCACTTCTAAGCCTCCTGCCTCAGCCTCCCAAGCTGCTGGGATTACTGCGCCTGGCTAGGTATATTGGCATCTTAAGTATAGAAAGTCTTGCAATCCGTGAAAAAGAACCTTTTACAATATTTACATCTTTCATTTCTTTCAGCAACGTTTTTATACTTTTGTGTATAATTTTGGCTCCTTCTTGGTTAAATTTATTTTTAAGTATTTTATTCATTTTTATGTTATTGTAAATGTTACTGTCTTAATTTATTTTTTTGGATTGCTCATTGATAGGGTGTAGAAATGCAATGAGCTTTTTTGTATATTATTATGGTATTCTGAAACTTTGGGGGATTCATTTAGCTCTAATGGTTTTTACAAACAGATTCTGTAGAATTTTCTGAACTAAGAGCATTCATCTCTGAAGAGACAGTTTTACTTCTTCCTTCCAACTTGGATGCCTTTAATTTCATTTCATGCCTAATTTCCCTGGATAGAATTTCTAGTAGAAAGTTGAACAGTAACAGTGAGATTGAACATCTTGTTCCTGCTTCTGATCTTAAAAAACATTCAGTCTTTCACATTGATTATACTGTTAAATGTGGATTTTTCAAAAATATTCTCCATCAGGTGGAAGTTTTCTTGGATTTCCCTTTTTATTTTTCTGAGTTTTTTTTTCTTAAATCATGAAGAGATGTTAAATTTTGTCAAATATATATATATATATATATATATATATATATATATATATATATATATATTTTCTGCTTCAATGGAGATGATCATTTTTTTCCTGTGTCTTGTGAATGTAGCATACTATATTGATTGATTTTCCTATATTGAATCACCATTGCATTCTTGAAATAAATCTCACTTGGTCATGGTATACAATGATTTTAAGATGCTTCTGGATTTGAAGAAATTTATTCCTACATGATTAAATTTTTATCTATCTCATAGTGTGGCTGCCAGACTTCTAGTGGAGAGTAAGATATTCTGAGGATAAAGACTGCTACCTTTGCCTCTTACATAGATGTAGGAGCAGGGAAAAGAAAAAAGAGGTTAGGAAAGCAAACACACAGTTTCTTTTTATGGATGGAAGAAATCTCAAAAAGGACTTTGTAGAGTCTTAAGTTTCCAGAAAGAAAGAAAGAAAGAAAGAAAGAAAGAAAGAAAGAAAGAAAGAAAGAAAGGAAGAAAGGAAGGAAGGAAGGAAGGAAGGAAGGAAGGAAGGAAGGAAGGAAGGAAGGAAGGAAGGAAGGAAGGAAGGAAGGAAGGAAGGAAGGAAGAAAGAAAGAAAGAAAGAAAGAAAGAAAGAAAGAAAGAAAGAAAGAAAGAAAGAAAGAAAGAAAGAAAGAATGCTTCTGAAAGCCCTGGCACATGGTGAGAAACTTAAACTTAGTTTGCACACACATGGCCTGGGAATCATGAACATGGTCTGTGCAGCAGATTATAATTAAGTTAAAATAAATTGATGAGTAATGTCTATGTCTATAATTCTCTACACTGTTGTGATTAATTTGGGTTCCTGTTCTCTATCACTGTCTAACAAGCTAGCTCAAAACTTTGTGGCTTAAAATAAGAGCAATTATTTTTGTGATCACTGGCAATTTCTATAGGTCAGGAATCTGGAGAGGGTTCAGCTAGGCTCTGGGTGTCACACACACTTTCAAGCACTGGTTGGAGGTGATGGTTTGACTTCTCTATATACCTTTCCTACATACACTACCTTGAGCTTCCCCACAACATGGTGTCCTCAGAGTGGCAGTAATTTGTGCATGGCAGCTAAGAACACTAGCCTCGTCATACCAGAGTCTCAGGTGGTACGCCTTTTTGATCTAACCTCCCAAATCATAACCCATCACTTCCAACAGAGTATGTGGGTTGACTGATCAATAAGGGACTGATCAGTGTCAAGAAGATGGGGCAGAGATCCCACTTCTCTAGGACAGGAAAGTCAAAAATTGGCATATGTGTTTTCCAACCATCACAGTCTCTATGCCTGATTATTTAATGATATGCTATTTAGTTGACTAGAAAATTCAGTGCCCTGATACCTGAAACATAAACTCTGTCATTTGGCCTAGAGAACTTAGGGCAAGGTAAAACTGTTCCCTCCGTAGGAAGTCCAATCCCCAAGAGGAAACGAGTAACTTCTTGCATCCTGCCTTTGCACCCGAGTATACAGAGAAAATTTTACAACATATCATCACTCCCCAGTGTAGATCTATAAAGCCCATCTTCCAGAAAACAATGTTCCATTTTTCTTTATGT
This sequence comes from Ictidomys tridecemlineatus, assembly GCF_052094955.1. NCBI lineage: Eukaryota > Metazoa > Chordata > Mammalia > Rodentia > Sciuridae > Ictidomys > Ictidomys tridecemlineatus. The sequence goes on from NC_135479.1 coordinate 57,117,676, forward strand.
GGAGTTTTAAGAAAAATATAAAGTATCATAAAAGCAAGGCCTTCGCTGTACCTGTGGCTGACACTTATTTGCTATTTTCATTTGCATGAACCATTTCTCCTGTTCCACGGAGCACAGAGAAAACAGCTGGTTAGCCCTTCAACGAACACGATGATACAAGAATGATGTTCTATGTGTGTGCTAAAGGAGGTCTCACTGGATAAATAAAAGGTTGCTCATTTATTTATGATGCAAAAGAAAAATCCATTGTGCCTTTTGCTGAAAGAAACATCAATTATTTATTCAGAACTCTCTGTCTTCAAGTGAAGCTTTTTGTGTGCAGGAGGGCATGTCTGTTTTTATTACTTTAAAACATGTAATTTTCTTTTTGATTGTGGTCGATGTTCTGTCTCAAAGCACGTGACATTGCAGTAACTAGTACATTTCATAAAAAAAGATTTCTTGTTTATTGTGCCACTCTCAACTGAACCCACTATCATCTTGTTCCCTTTCCCTACTGCCTCCCACAATAGAATGACTACATCACTAAACCATTGATTATATTCTGAGAACAAATATCCTCTTAGGCCATTGACTAATCAGGGTACAATCAGAATGATATCATTGCTTAATTGTCTATTTTTTATTTGTTCTTTTTCATTATACTTGGCAGTAGAGTATGTTTTACTTATTTATACAAACATGGAGTTTATCTTATTCTAATTAGAGTCCCTTGAACCTCTGACTTTCATTCCCATTGACTCTAGCTCCATCACACCAAATTTCCAGGTCAGACATCTGGTTTCCATAGTCTGTGTGGAAAATGAAAATAGTTGAACTAGAGATGACCAAAGCCCACTGGGTAGGTTCTCTGAGGGGTCCTTCAATGCCCAACACAGACACAGTACCCTTTACCACAGTACTCAGATTGTTACCAAGGGAAGGTATGTGCATGAGCCAGGGATTATTGTAGCCAGGTGTTGAAGACTTTCTTGATGCTCAGAGTGTCAAGCCCTCCCTCATTCAAGGTTTAGGTGGTAGGCTGGCCGAGACTCTAATCCAACATAGCTTTGGGGCAGTTGAGTAGTGCCGCTTGCAAAGGACAAACCCCTGGTACCTGACCCAGCACCTCCATAGAGCAATCAACCCCTGAGTATGTCTTCCAGTTTAGGCAATTCAAGTGTGGTACCTGTACAGGTGCATGGCTCAGATTTCCTTTGGGGTGAACCTACACAGGAGAATGGCTGATCATTAGCCTCCACCTGCTTTATCTTTGGATCTACATTGCATTTACTCCGAGGCCACTCTTACCAGGCAGCTCCCCAGCCAATGACTGAGATAGTGAGAGGGACGAGAGCCAAGCCATCATTGCTCCCAGATGGGCAGCTTCCCTACTGGGGCTTCCGGGAAGTTTGAGGCTTTTCCTACCAAATCTTCCTTCCGTGTCACCTTTCATAGATAGCAGAGCCACATTATGTTCCTTTTCACCTTATTTTATTCCGTCTCCTTTTTATTGAAAGATAAGCAGTGATTTCCCCCAGGAGCTCCCACCACTAACCCTAACCCTAACCCTAACCCTAACCCTAACCCTAACCCTAACCCTAAGTGTCTGCTTTCTGAGGAACCTCAACTGACATCTTGGATTCTCTTTTCTCCTTCTCACACTCCTCGCACTCTGTAGGTCCTGCTTGTGTAACTTCTATCTGTCCATTCCAAAGTCCTACTCTCTCTTCGTTTCCTTTTGGGTATAAGATTGGAAGGAGGTAAAAATCTCATGCAATATCAGCTTATATCATTAACAAGCTCAAAACTATTTTGTGAATAGTCTCTACTCTTTGCAGAGCACTTGGTGGAACATCATCTTGAGGTGGTCTTTTCCTGCCTCTCCTCCTTCTAGAAAGATACATCCTTTAAGTGAAAACAATGAAAAGTATGACAAATTTTGAAAAAAAAAAAAGAATGGATGAAGCTTTCCTATGCTTTTATATTTGTTTTACATGGTCATCTTTTATGCCTTACACAGAATTAAATATATTGTCATAATTGTTGAATAAAGACCCAATAAAATTTCACTCACTCTTTCCCCATCCACACTTCTCTTTATATATGTCTTCTGGAACCTCCTAAATGGCTTCAAGGTGACCTTGACTACTATGTGCAAACCAGAATTCTCCCTGTCCAAGCTCATTCTTGCTCCTCATCTAGTATCCTTGTTAAAATACCCTGAGGACATATTATTCCTGCTTCTAGAAATCTGCTATACACATAGAAGGGGAAAATAATTTCCATGGAAGTCAGGGTGCTGTCTGTACCTTTAGCTATAGATATTGGATAAGTAATTCAATTTTCCTTGGCTTCGGTTTTCTCTCCCATGTTAACTGGTTTATAGTATTTGAAAGTATTTTCTGAGGAAAGGATTCACATAACAATAGGAATGAGTTGCTCAATTTTTACATTTTTTTTGATCATATCATTTTTTAAAAAGATATTTGCTGCATCAAATAAATCACTGGCATTCAGAATGTGTGATGATGATTATTGAGCAGGGATGAAAACAGGGTGGGAGGGTCGGAAAGTGCAGTTTTCCTGGTATCCTGGTGTATTTGCCCCTGCCCACAATGTGCACACACACACACACACACACACACACACACACACTTAAACCCTCACACACAGCTCTCAAGAATCACCATCCTCACTTGTTCTGGACTAAAAGGCAATAGATTAGGGGACACCTTTAGGCATTTTTGCTAACTCCCATATCCGACTATAAGTCCTGTGGTTGTTCATCCAAACACACACAGAAAGACCTGATAAGGAAAGATCATAACACTCTGAAATTATCTGTAAGAGGTTTGAAATACAGCAAATAGCCTTGGGGGTTTTTATGCTTAACCATTCCAGAGTTCTGAAAGAAGAGATTATCAGGGATAAGCATCCATATTTCCGTTCCCTGTCACTGGGAAGGGTCCCCTGAAATGCACACAACTTGAAAAAATGCAAGACACCTCTTGAGTCTAAATCCATTCCCCATCAACTTTAAGTACTATCATATACTGAGAAGACAGACGTTCTGCAACAAAGTGTTTGGCAGCCCTCTCCCTTTTGGGGTCTTCTTTAGTTTCAGAATGTATCTACTGTAGGTCAGAACGCTTCCCCCGAATATTCCCAAGAGACTCTTGGGGTCCTAGTCTCAGCTCAGAGGGCAACTTGCAGGAATCTTGCTGCATCCCTCTGACCCAAAGCAGCAGGTAAGCAGAATAATATTTTGAAGTGTGAGTCTAAGGTCTTCTCTCACTCTTTATTCGCCTTATGACACTTCTCTCAACCCAGCCAGCTAGAATATTCCACTCTCAACATCTTAAAACAGGAAAATATTTCATCAGCTATGCCAAGTGGAAGAAGCATTAAGTCATTTTTTGGGGGGGATCAAAACTGATTTTGGAAACCCTTGGCAGGAGCAATGGTTTTGCAAGAATCAGATTTAGAAGTGACATGGCCCTAGGTCATGTGGCTTCAAGGGCATACATGACCTGGCAATGTTTTTATAAACACTGGAGAATTGAGTTACCCCATCCAAATAATAGACTCCTGGTTCTGGGATGCTGGTTGGAGAAGTAGGATGATGAGGACTGGGTATTTCTTCCCTGTGGAACTTGGGGAAGTAAACGACTCTTTTCCTAGTGCCTGGCCAGCAAGGAAGTTGTAGAGTAGGAATGGACGAGATGAGTACAGTACTGAAGCTCTCAGAACTTGCAGTGTAGAAAGGAACCAAATATTGGCTGGATGCTTACCTTGCATCCACACTGCCCCCGCCTCCAATATAGAAAATGCCAGGCTCGGAGAAGCCTTTTGACTAAGATGAGATGAATCAACAAGTTAATCAAGAAAAAATGATGTGAACAAAAATAACTCCATTCATGCCAGTATTGATGGCCCCAACTTAGGACCAGACACCCTGCGCCCAACACACCACACACACACACACACACACACACACACACACACACACACACACACAAGGTATGCACACATACATACAATAACTTGCTTATTGAGTTCTATAGATGGTTATCTTAAGCTTCTGGGGACACAGAAGTATTCAAAAGTCAATATCTCCCACCCAGGGGCATAGGATCTTCACAGAGAAAAATAAGACCAACCATAATAAATAAAGTCACCTTTCTTGCAAAGGTGAGTCTGTGTCCTGAGACTAGTATTTTTTAATGAGGAACAAAGAGGTGTGGCATGAATCCAGAGGAAGAGAGAAGAGCCAAACTTCCATGTTTTGCTTGTTCCTGACTTGTGGGCAAAATTTATTGAATCTGATACATAATTTGTCCAGCCTTTTTCATTGAGTATCTTCAACCAAACTTTAACTAAACCTCAGAGCAAGCAGGAAAGTCATAGAAATTTTAAAAGGTGACAAAATACAGGCAAAACCGTGGGGCAAAATAAGATTTGTTGTTGTTGTTGTTGTTATTGTTGCTTCTTGATTCTTCCCTGGCTATATACCCAATGCCCCCAGTGTAGTTTGTATTGACTCTTCTAGGAAGACTTGTCCCCGGCCCAGACGCTTTCTTCCCAAGTGACCAGCCTCTAGCAACTAAGCTACTGGCTACCCTAGTTACTAAGCCCGTAATTCCCTGGGGCTGATGGAATACCACCAACTCTGTTTTGATGGAAAGCACATGTTTGTGACTTCATGTTCGAGTCAGATGGCCACAAATGGAGTCAAAGCCATGGCTTCTTGTTCCAGGGTGTTTGCTTGCTTCCAACTCATAAAGATCAAGCAAACATTAATAACTCCATTAATGCCAGTATTGATGGAGCCAACCTAGGACCCAAGGCTACCAGGATTACCCACTCCCGAACCCTGTACAAACCCTGTCCCTTTTGCTGAAACTTGCCATCGCTCTTGGTTCTTCCAGACAAAGTGTCAGAGTCGTCATTGGAAGACTGAAGCAGCTCATGGCATCCTGTTGCCCACCCCAACATCATACCTACAGGGAAATGGGTCACCTCGAAGGCACTGAGGATAAATCTGGGCTTTGTTCCCTTTCGGTATGTAAAATACCAGTCATGAAACCCCAAAGTCACCCACGCCCCCCCCACCCCAATGCCTGTGGCTGATTATAAACAAAGAGGAGGGCCTGAGACGGACAGAGTCTAAGGCCCAGGACCACCATCTCGAGCCCGAGCCTCGGAGGGGCATAAAGACCCCCATTGTTTACAGTGAACCTCTTTGATGCCCAGTCAGGAAGCTTCCTCTACAAACAGAGTCGCTTCTGCCAGCCCTCGGGGACCTGGGGAATACATTGGCCCGGCCTTTGGTCTGTGTGTTTAGACTCATGCCACACTGAATTTCATCTGGGAGGAAAAGCTGTTTCAGATGACCATGAATAGCAGCTTTCATCGACTGTCACTTCCCATTACGGCCAGCATGACATGGAAATGTACTAGAGGTTTGCCGGAGCCCTGGAGTGGCAGCCGCTCTTTCCATTCTCTACAGTTATTGACTTAATTTGTCCTTTTAAAAAGTTAATCTGATCATGGACTCCTCCCCGCCCCCTTCCTCCCGTCTTGTCTAGGTTCTCTGACTCTTGGAGTCATACAGATGCACAGTTTCTTCGGCCAGCACTGCGTGGAAATAAGATGCCTGAGTTATATCGGAAGCTTCACCTCCGTGGTCTGTACCTTACTTAGAGAGAGCAAGGGTCTGAGGACCTCAGCTTCTTCATGTGAACTTGGCCTCAGAGAAACAGGATACGTTTTCTGCATTAGGAGAGGTGGAATAAGGCTCCTGTGAACTGATGTTCTGGATTATGTTTGCCAGGAGGAGTAGTGGAGGGCTGACTTCAGTAGCATCTGCTAAATATCCTCTCGAAACAGCCAAAAATTCTCCCCCAAACAAGGCCACCTTGATAGTGTTTGCCAATTTCCAGGGTGTAAATATTCTCAGGAGGGTAGAGTTCAGGCTCTATGCATATCATCACTGATTCAGACTCTGTGGAATCAAGGAAAGATACAAACAATAGATGTACTGATCCAGTCGGAGTTAGAACCAACACACTCCACCCTCACAAGCTTGTTTGCTGATTACACTAAGCCCCCCGTGATGGGCACAGTCTTGGGAGCTTCTGGTTGACCTGTATTCTTTGAGCTATCTTGATAGTAAAAGGGGTCCTGACCCAAATGGTGGAGAGAACAGACATAAGAGTAATGTATTGTCACAAGGGGGCAAAATTGTGACATATGCAGTCAAGGGGAGAAATAAAGAATGTCCACACACCTCTGCCCGTTTCAATGCTTTATTCATTCAAATTACTCAATACAATTTCACTCTATAGGTTCTTAATCAAGAAAACGACAATCCTTAATGCTAGGCACTGCCATAGACATAATCAATTCTCAGCAAACAATTCTAGATTAATTAATTCAGAGCAAACAATTCTAGATTGATTCTAAGCACTGCAAAGCACACTTAGTCATGACAGGCTCATGACAGACATTCCCTCTGCATGCTGAGTTCAAATGTCTTACGCCTTAGGCTTTATGTCCAGCGGATGCGCACTCACTCAGACCGCGGTGATCAGGTCCAGAACCAAGGCAGGCTTTTCCTGGCGTGGAGTGGACGACCGGTTGCAGAGGGAGAAGTTGCAGCTCTCACCAAGGTCCAGACAGGTGTTAGAGTTTGAGAGCGGTGAGGATCACACAGAGGCTCAGGAATAATGACAAGTGATGGGATGTCAGGTCCTCATCAGGCTCTCCAGCTCCAGTGCATCCTTGTTTCGGCTGGCAGAATCCCTGTTCATTGGCTCTATCATTTATACTAAATATTTGGGGTTTTTTTCCACCCCCCCCCCCTCAATTCGTATCAGCTATCACTGGATTTCTCAGTGACATCATTTACCCTGGGGTCAGAAATGTCTGGTCTGGTCTCCACCCTGATCTTCTCTACTTTCCTCTTATCAGGCGAGCACAGCCTGCCAGGGGCTTCACTCTGTTTATCAGGGTGAGGGGAGGTAACTTGTCTGAGGCCATACTGGAGGGCTCTGTGGGTGTTGCCTGGTGAGACTGCAGGTTTCAAACTAGAGTTTTTAAAATGGAGTTGCTTAGGCTCTGGCCTAAGGCCATCCTAACATGTATAATGGGCTGTGGTCAAGGCTAGGCAGAATAATACACTTTATTATTTATATGCTGCAGCCAAAACCAGAACAAGAAGAACCACTCATTGCCCACTCGGGATCCTGAAGCAGGCCATGAGGACAGGCTGCTCTCTCAACCCTCCAAATCTTACCCAGGTAGAGCCATAAGATGGGAGAAAAGCAGAATTTATAACCAAACTTTATTCATCCAGTTTTTCCTAGAACTCACCACAGTCTACTATGCTGGACAGCCAATGGAAGGCTTCCAAATACCTTTGAAGAAAAATGATCCTACCAGTTATTTTCTATGTAAGCTACAGTGGCTGAACTAAATTTGTGTGAATCCGCTGTACGCCCCTGATTAGTTCTAGCCAGGTTTGTTGTTGTTTATTTGTTTATTTTTTTGTGATACTGATGATTGAACCCAAGGCTTGCCTACCACTAAGCCACCTCCCCAGCCTTTTTTATTTTGTATTTTGAGGCCGAGTCTTGCTAAGTTGCTGAGGCTGATCTTAAAACTTGCTGTCCTGCATCCTCTCAAGTTGCTGGGCTTATAAAAAATAGTGCCCCCACACGTGGCTTCTAGGCAAGGTTTGTTGAAGAGTCGGTTTAATAATTGGTGCTTGATTGCAAATGCATTTGTATATGGGCTGGGGATGGTAATGATCAATCACCCTTCGGGGTGATCCGGGGAGGAAGCTCCCCAGTAGGATTACGTATACTGCGTGTTAACAAAATGAACCAATTGGGTCCCATTTTAGGAAAACATAGGTAAACACAGAGGAGCTGTGCATTTCCCTCAGTGGGTGCTCTGTCAAGGTTGAGAAATGAGTGAGAGACGCGTTTAGCACGGATACATACGGCTGGAACCCCACTCTCCTTCCCTGACGTCCTTCATCACAGGACTCACGCATGTCCACATTTCTATCCCAGAGTGAAACCGGTCCTGCATTCAAGGAAGCAGCCACTTAAGGATATAAAGCTTGTCTGTAAATTATGACGGAATTTTTGAAATGCCATCCAAGGTCTGAGATGAAGAGCTATGGGAAGGAGAGACAGAAGCGATGGAGCAATTGGATTAGGAGTGGATGATAGACACATCTTTGCCAACGGGCCCTGTGAGGTTGACAGTGTGAAGAATTGTGCAGGCATGAGGAGGAGGGAGCATGAGAAAGCATCCAGAAAAGCACACACCCTGGTGCTTCAGAGTCAGAAGACGTGGACCTGGATGGGGTCCATCCTAACCCAGGAGTCATGGAAAAATCAGGAAAAAAAATAATAATTCAGATCAGATTATGAGAAGATTTTAAATGATGAATTGAACAGATGGACTTCACTCTATCAATGATGAGTTAATAATAAAAGTTTCTGACCAAGAGGAGCCCTCAGGAACTTATGCAAGATTGCCCTGGTCACCGTCTGAAGACAGGAACACAAAAGAAATAAGATTCTACTTCACCGTTCCATCCAGATAAATAATCCAACACTGACGTGTTTTCTGATCAGGATGCTGTTGGTATTAAACAGCGACAATGGATACGACATCTGGCACTGGTGCCAAGGTCATGTGAGATCTGCAAGGCCAGCTCGGGACGCAGGTGACTTCTGTCTGGACATCTTGCCCAGGCTTGGGTCACTGCCATTCTGGAAAGGCGATCCCTGCTTCAGTAGACTGCACGCATTGATAAGAAGGAGGTATGAATAATCCAAAGAAGCAGAAATAATAGGATTCATTCACTAAAATTTTCTTTGTGTTTTTCCTCTATAAAAGTGCAGCCTCCATAGTGCCGGTTGCACTTCTATTACAAACCTCTTCTCCCAAGAATAAGCTCAGAAAGAAGGAGAATAGTCTCATCAGGATTATTGAAAAAAAAAAAAAAGCAAGAATAAAGCCATCTAGCACAGCATCTAACATGTCATAACCGCTCAGAACCCTTTTGCTGATGGGACTTGCTTGACTTTGAAAATGTCAAGTGCCAAAGTCCCCTGTGGTCACGTGCCTGTAATATACCAGAGATGGTAGAGCCGTGATTGAGCATGAAGGCTCTGGAGCCAGGGTCTAGCTTGGAGCCAGGCTCCATCCCCTGCCTCCTTTGTAACTTGTACCCGCACGTGGCTACCTCGTGTCTCGGTTTCCTCTTCCAGAAACCAATGTTCCTAAGGGACTGACCACGAAATGTTGTCGGGAACACGAAGCAAATCAACACGTTCACTTAGACCAGCATCGAACACATGGGAAGCACACCACAAACATCAGAGCCCCTAGCAGCTTCTCTTTACTGAGCATTTATTTACCTTTGCCTTCATCAGATGGAGGTTGAATGTCCCCTGACATTCAGAAGGTGGCCAGAACATGTCCATGCCTCTGAAATTTACCTGTAACCATTGGTCTTCTGCTGCTCGCTGGAGATCTGGTCTTAATTAAGCTCATCTGACTGTGTGAACTCTCACTCAGTCATCCTTGGGTGGCTTTCTGGAACTTGTAAGCACTTCTTAATTGCTTCAGACCTCCCCAGCCTGCCCTTTCTTCCTCCGTCTCTGGTCAGGCCAAATCGCCTTCCGGGGGGGGGGGGATGAGAAGATGGAGTGGGGATGCATTTGGCAGCCCATTATTTAACAGAAGCATAAAGAAAGAAGTCTTTCCTCCTGGACCCTATTTCTTTCATTGTCTTGGTCCATTTTCTGCTGTTGTCACAAAACAGTAGATTCGCTCATTTCCCGTCACCACTACATTCTGCCCATGCAATGTCCTAGAACAACCGTCAGCCCAGAGAAGAGAGGACACTGGGAGCAGGAAGGACACTGGAAGTGGGGAAGCCTCTCACATGGGTGCTTTGATGAGAAAGGGCATTGAGGTAAATCTTCTCCCTAAAACCAGGATGGTTGGTTTAATTGAGTAGTTTATAATTTAAAATCAAAAGTAGGGATAGATTTTTTTTTTCTGTTTTGGTACCAGGGATTGAACTGGGGGCACTCTAAAACTGAGCTACATCCTCAGCCCTTTTTTATGTTTTATTTTGAGACAGGGTCTCACTAAGTTGCCTACGGTCTCCCTAAACTGCTGAGGCTATCCTCAAACTTTCGATCCTCTCACCTCAGCAGCCTCCTGAGTCACTGGAATTATAGGTAGGCACCACCCCACCCAGCCAGAAGTAGGAATACATCTTTAAGGTAGGAGAACAGTCGGAAGGCAGATCAAGTTATCGCCCTGGAGGAAAAAATGTTCATATATAGGAAAGCCAATGTAGAAATTTGAATATTATATTTTTTTCCCCTAAAGACTGGCTGGTGGTTGATGCTGGGTTTCTCTTACATGCTAGCGTGGCATTAAAGGTTTGTCGAGGTCAGCATAGGCAAAATATGCAAGACGCATTTCCTTAAAGTGGGATGTAGCTTCTTGGAATTATGCCTGAAATTACAGCAGCCACCTCCAAAGAAGGATATCATTTTAAATAAGCATCCTTTAGAGTTCCATGAGCACAGAGGATACAACAGAGCCAGAAAATTACCATGGAATACGGAAGAAATCACCGTGCATCCACCAGGGACCAGAATTTAGAATATTAATGAAAAGTAGAGTTTGGTAAACAATGTCAAAAAAAGAAAACCAGTCATCCATCTGCCATGGCTTACTAATATTTCCCTCACTGTATGAATAGAAAGAGGGAACAAATGGAATCCTATCATTTAATGAAGTGGTGGATAAAACTGAGCATAACCCGGGAGGGTCAAGAAGACAAGAATGGGACCAATGGACGCGATTGCTTTGGGTTCCAAGTTCTAAGAAAGTTAGAGCAGTTAAGTCCAAAAGTTTCTATGAATTATCAGATCAAATTAAATCAAAATGTAGAAAATAACAAATATTTTCCTCATTGCATTTGACATTTCATTGACAGTCCTGAGCTTTTGTTTAGGCCTCAGGCCATTCCTAATGAATTCTTGGATTTTGGTCAGAGGATTGAGAAGGATTGAATTGCTTTGCTCTCTTTTAAACCCCAAGTTGTTAGAAAACTTAAAAAAATAATAATAATGCATTTTCTTTTTTTTTCCATGTGAAAAAGTTAGTGTAAGTTGTGAATATAATTGAAATTAAAATTAGACATTTTTAGCGACCCTGAATAGCATCGCTGCTTTCATTTTTGGGTATATTTTCTCTCTTTTTTCCCAAATATTTTTTGCTTGGAAGAAAGAAAGCGGGGGGAAGAAAGAGAGATAGATGGGGGAGGAAGAGAGGGAGGGAAGAAGGGAGAAAGGAGGAAGAAAGGGAGAGAGAGAAAGGGAGGGAGAAAGGAAGAAAAAGAAAGAAAGAGCAAAGTTCTAAAGATTTTGCCAAATTCTTTAATATCAGCCCCTTTCCCTTTGACAGTTCTTTGGAGTGCTGCAGAACATGCCCTGAAGGTTCAAGGAAACCGAAATGATGTGCCTGCCAGGTCTGGAATGGACATTGAACTCTCAGAACAGTCCATCCATCTGGGCGGGCTTTTGGCAAACCCCCTGGCCTCTGGTCCATGGGTCAGGGTGATTAGCAACCTTTCCTCTGAGCATCTCAGACAGAAAGCCTGACCCATCATGCAAAAAAGAAGGCCTCTTCAGGCCAGCTGGCTCCAACTTTCATTGCTCTGTTGAAAGGAGGTCAGAGCATCCATCCCCTCTTTTATTTTGAGACTGTAAAATAAAGATGCCAAGAGACAAAAAGGTTGCGACAATGACCGTCTCTAGCTTCAACCTCAAAAATGCGATAGAAACCTATGACCCTTTTTTCTTGCACCCAGGCGACAGCTCAGCCCTAAAGAAACTGCATTGATTGACAAAAGCATGATGAAAAAAAAATAATAATCACTTTTCTTAATTGCTCTTGAATGTCATGGGGAGAGAAGGCAGATCTTCAGAGTCTTAGCCCCACCGGAAGTGAATGAATCAAACACGGTGTCCCTGGGTACCATGGGTTTTAACTAGCAATAGGTGCAGGATTTATCGAGGCAGATGGCTGTGATATAGGACGCTGGTGAATGGACGTTTCCCTGGAGCTGGAGGGGCTGTGTACCCAGGGCTGTGGAACAGATGTATTTCCTGCCCTGCTTACTTCACTTGGATTCTGTAACTAAAGAGGTCCCCGGTGACACATTCCTCCAACACTTTTAAAACCACATTTCCCATGAAGGTCTTTCGGAGGTGAAGTCAAAGTTAAAGGGAAGCACAGTGAGGGGCCCCGGTCAGGTTGCACAGAGGGGAAGTTTATTATGATTCACACAATGAGGCAGATCCTGCAGACAGATCCATTCTGCCTCGACATGGTGAAGCATGGAGCTAGGTGAGTTTGCCAGTTCCTTCATGTGGCTTTGTCCCTGGGGGAGAGGCAGGATGAAACCCAGCCCCCACAAGAAAGGCTGTGTCCGTGGTAAAAAATGTCCCTCATCCAGGGGGTAGATGCTTAGAAGCCCTGACCGATATTCATCATCCGTGATCAATGATCACCCGGATTGACAGAGCACCCACCATTCACCAAGCACTGCTCAAAAGCCTCACATTGTCCATAACTTCAGGGAATCTTTACAGTTCCATAAATCCAATGCCTTTATTATCCTCAGTTTACAAATGAAAACCAAGCAAGTTAAAAATGTGGCCATCCGCTATAGAATCTTTAGAGAACTCAGACTGACTCCTGGGTATCCATATGTCCATTATGGGATTGGAACATTGAAATATGCTAAAGTTAAATGGACCGTAAAAAGGGAAAGGAGAAAGTTTTCCCTTTTTACTGTACCCAGCGATCTTGTCCATTTTCTTTTCTAGATTCATTTCATTTTCTTGTTCTTTTTATAGTCCTCAGGGTCTAAAACAGGGTTAGTGAATGGCTTTCATGACAGGTACCAGTTTCAGTCCATTGGACCGTAACTTCCTGAAGCAAGGACTTGGGAGGATTCTCAGGGAAAACTGGGGAACAATATGCCTGTAAACTCTGGTTAAAAAAAATATCTGATATGGACATGGACAAAGGCGGTGAGCCAGGTAATGTCCACCCTGTGCAGGATCACTCATACCTCTGGTGGTATTGGGTGATTTGCATATGATTTGTCTCCATTCCAAACCCAAAGTTGAAGCTTGGTCCCATGCAGTGATATTGGGAGGTTGTTCCTTTAAGAGGTAATTAGGTTAATAAAGAAGGTTTAGTGAGAATGAGTTCTTGCTTTCACAGGACTGGGTGGGTTAGAGCCTGAGTGAGTTCTCATAAAGCAAATTGGATTTCCCAAGGTTGTTCCCTGGCTTCCTTTCTCACCTCGAGATCTCTTCCACACATGCTGCTCACAGATCTTGCACTCACTGACAAGTGACACCATCACCATGTTGAGATGCAACCCGATGGCCCTTAGCAGAAGTCAAACAGATGCTGGTCTTGGACTCAGCCTCTAAAACAGTGAGCTAAATGAATCTCCCTTCTTTACAGACTACTCAGCCTCAGGTATTTGTTACAGCCACAGAAAACAAAGATAGTGCTTCAGTATTGACCTGCAACGATGATGAACTAATCCATCAATTTGTGCATCGTGGGAAGCTTTTCAGAGGTAGCATGGTGCCTTCTCCTACCCTCATGGCCATACCAGTTACCCTATCTTGTCAGGGGTGGATTGGTGGTCGCCAGAGCAGGCCGGAGCAAAGAGAAGGAAGGGAGAAACAAAGAAAAAAGATTGAGGAAATCCAGGGAGTAGCCTGAGAAAGAAGTCATTTGAAATAAAACCTCCCCCAGTGAGAGTAAAGTGAAGATCTGATTTGAGCAAAGCAGCCCAGGGGGTGGGGGGAACATGTGATGATAAGCTTCCTTTAAAATTAATAAGTTGAATTTAAAAAATTGTCCTTCTATAATTCACTCTTTCAGAAGCAAATAACTTCCTGATAACTTCAGATAAAAAAAAATATTCTTATTTTTTAAAAATGTACACCAAAGCAAGTACTAAGAGAAACCAGATGAAGAATATTAGGAATTCAAGCCATTCTACCCAGGAGCAGAAGACAAAATATTGTTTCACATGGGAATTAAAAGTCACCTTGGGATTAGCTAAAGAAACATATCTGTGAATGGTGACCCATCTAAGCAAGGGCAGTTATAATGGGAGGTTTTATTGACAAAAACTTACATGATGTTATGGAGTGACACTGTGCTTGCATGACAGGAGTGGGACAGAAGGGGAGAAGGGTTTCCTTAGACACATAGATACCAGAGCTCACTTTAGCACCCAAACCCTCATGCACTTAAGCTAAATGAGCACCTATTTCAGTCCCTCATCCCCCAAGTGAAAATGTATAGGGCAGAGAGACTCAAAGAGAGCTCTTACTCATCCCACCTCTTGGTATATATGCATCTGTGTGATCTCCTCTTCTCCAGTGTGGGTAAGACTGCCTTCCAGCCAACAGAATATGCAAAGGTCCTGTTACATAATGATCAAGAGTCAACTGCATAATGTAAGTCTCCACCTTGCTGACAGACTCACTCTAAAGAGTCTCTTTGCTATCTTGAGGAAACAAGCAGATGTATTGAGGAAATGCACTTGGTGAAGAACTGTAGGTGGCTTCTAGGAACTGCATGTAGCATCTAGTTGCTGAGAACAGCTTCTAAAAGTTGAGGTGGACTCCAGAGGATGTTCAGCAAAAACTTGGTCCTCAGTCCCAAAACCTCAAGGAAACAAATTCTGCAATAAACTTGAATGAACTTAAAGGTAGATTCCTCCCCTGTAGAGCCTCCAATGAGAAAGCAGCCTGATTGTGTGCAAGCTTTTTGAGAACCCCAGGTAGAAGACCCAGCAAAGTGGTACCTGGACATGTAGAAACTGCAAAGCAATAAATCTGTGGGAATTTGTTCCCTGGTAATAGAAAACACAAACATGAAATGACAGTCAGAGAAACAATTGACCTATGACCAATCCAGTGTGCCTTGGTAGATATTTATTTCATATCTTGCTGCTTTGGACTAAACTGAAACCTCTATGAAGATGTTCTGAAATCCTAACCCCATGTACATGTGAAGGTAAATTTATTTAGAAATAAATTTCTTGCAGACAAAGTCAAGATGAGGCCATCCTAGATAGATAGGAGTTGCTAAATTCAATGACTGGTGTATTTATAAGGAAAGTAAAATAGCACATAGTCACCCAGAGGAAAGACAGCCAGCGACCATAGAGGTAGAAACTGGAGGGATACAGCCTTAAGTCAAGGATTGTGGTGACCCCCAGAAGCTACCAGAGGGGGGGTGGATCAGGTTCCCTCTCCCTTGGAGCTTCCAGAAAGATCCAATCCTGCCCAAAATCTTGGTTTCTGACATCCAGCCTCATGAACTAGAAGAGAATGAATTTTTGTTGTTTGAAGTCACACACAATTTGTAGCAGTTTATTAGAACAGCCCTATAAAATAATGAGGATGCCTTAGAAAATACGCTTAGTTACTCAAGTTCTTGAGAACCCTAAATCTGTGTTCTTTACAAAGACAGAGTTAGAGATGTGCAGGAACAGATGAGCAACAAGGAGAGTGTGGATGTGCACGCATGCTAATCTAAACCACTATGAAGTAGACTGTAGGTGAAGTTTACTGTTAAGTAGAAGCCAAGTCCTGTTTTTGTTGTGGTATTAGTAGGAGGCATGTGACAATCCCGCTTGTCTTCAAACATCCCTTGCACAAGAACAAAACATATCGACCTTCTTACAACATTAACACCCCATAAATCATTTGCATTCCTGTACTCCAACAATGAATCAGCTGAAAGAGGAATGAGGAAAACTGTCCCATTCACAATCACCTCGAAGAAAATAAAATACTTACGAATCAACCTAACCAAAGAGGTGAAAGATCTCTACAATGAAAACTATAGAACACTCAAGAAAGAAATGAGAGAGACCTTAGAAGATGGAAAGATCTCCCCTGTTCTAGGATAGGCAGAAATTAATATTGTCAAAAAAATGGCCATACTATCCCAAAGGGCTACACAGATTCAATGAAATTCCCATCAAAATTCCAATGATGTCCTTCATAGAAATAGAAAAGGCTGTCACAAAATTCATATGGAAAACTGAGACGCTCATAATAGCTAAAGCCATCCTTAGCAACAAAAATGAAGCAGGAGACAATACAATACCAGATGTTAAATTATACTACTGAGGTATAGTGACAAAAACGGCCTGGTATTGGCACCAAAACAAGCAAGAAAACCAATGGAATGGAATAGAAGACAAAGACAGAAACCTACATAAATACAGTTATCTTATACTAGATAAAGGTGCCAAAAACTTGCACTGAAAAAAAGATAACTTCTTCAACAAATGGTGCTAGGAAAACCTGAAGTCCATACATCATAGAATGAAAGTTAATCATCCTTAGCTGTCACCCTGCACAAAATTCCAAGTGGATCAAAGTCCTGGGAATTAGAACCGAAACACTACACATGCTAGGAAAAAAAAGATGTAGACCCAACACTCCAGCATGTCAGCTCAAGAACTGACTTCTTTAACAAGACTCCTAAAAGTGCACGAAATAAAATCAATAATCAACAAATGGGATGGATTCAAACTGAAAAACTTCACAGCAAAGGAAATAATCAAAAACATGAAGAGAGAGATGACAGGATGGGATGAAATATTTGCCACATGCATCTCAGAGCATTAATTTCTAGGATATTCAAAGAACTCAAGAAACTGAACACCTCCCTCCCCCCAAAAATAATAATTTAATAAATAAGCAAAGGAACTGAGCAGACCCTTCTCAAAAGAAGAAATATGAGTCGTCAACAAATATGTGAAAAAATGTTCAACATCTCTAGCAATACAGAAATGCAAAATAAAACTGTATTAAGATTTTGTCTGACTCCAGTCAGAATGGCAATTATCAAGAATACAAGTAATGATAAATGTTGGTGAGGATGTGGGGAGAAAGGTACTCTCATACATTGCTGATGGGACTGCACATTGGCGCAACCACTCTGGAAATCAGTATGGAGATTCCTCAATAAACTAGGAATGGAACCACCATTTACCTCATTTATTTCACTCCTCAGCATATATACAAAGTATTTTAAATCATCTTGCTAAGTGACATAACCACATCGGTGTTTATAGCAACTCAATTCACAATAGCTAAGCTATGGAACCAACCTAGATGTCTTTAGCACATGAATGAATAAAGAAATTGTGGCATGTGTACCACAATGGCATATTACTGAGCCATAAAGAAGAATGACTTTATGACACTTCTGGTAAATTGAATGATCTGGAGACTATCATATTATGTGAAAAAGCCAATCCCCAAAAGTCAAAGGTCCAATGTTTTTATTAATATGTGGAATCTAATCCACAGAAAAGGGGTGATGGGGAGAAGAAAAGTTCAGTAGATTAGATAAAAGTGAATGAAAGAAAAATAGGAGATAGTAATAAGACAGTGGAATGAATCTGACATAATTTTCCTATGTACAAATAAAAAAATCTAAGTGAATCCTACCATTGTGTACATCCACAAGAATGAAGTCCTAATCAGAATAAGAGATAATCTATGCATGTAAATTTTATCAGAATGGATTCAATTGTCATGTCTCATCTTTCAAAAACACTCTTGAATAAT